>NC_088982.1:37067269-38360293 GCF_963932015.1 Anas acuta
TTTCTTCTGTCCAAAGAGGACATTAAAAATTGACTTGATCTCTAAATACTTGTCTGTGGAATATTAATGAGATAACAGAGGGCTGCACAGTCTCTCAGACAAAGATTCACACACCAGAAATCGGTCACGATGAATTCAAAGGTGGTAGTGATTTGTTAGGGAGAAGTTAATCAGGACAGATATAGCCAGTTGGTAAAATGCACAATTCAAAGTGAGGCTAATTAACAGTAGAATCTGCAACTCATGCAGACTATGTGGGCTAGAGAAATATATCTTGTATTAACAGCCAGTAATTCACTGCTGGTCTAAACTCATACATCTAATAAAAGACCACAGTTGCAACAATACTAATGTTTATTGTCAAAATTATCAAATTATTATATAAAAGACTATTAATAACACGCTTACATCTGTTATCCATGTTCCCTGAGTATTTGCCCTGTTTCACATCTGTTGTGCTACCCACTCATGCCCCTCTGGGTTCTAAGGTCAGCAATGACAATTGTCTGCAATAAGAAGAGGTAAGGGAGCTAGGATCAGAGTCAGCATCATCCTGCCTTCTTTACCAGGAGGAATATCATGCTAGCAGTGGGTTTCTGCCTCTTCCCTACTCCAAGGTCTACGTGGCTTTCATTTTGTTCAATTCTAGCACACGCCATACCTTGACCATCACTAATTCAAAACCCCATATCATATTTTAATATACTATGATTTAGATGGTAGGTATTGAATATTCTAGATGTTTACCCTTTCTTTTGTTTTGCCCTGAAACTGGTTTTATCTGATTTCCAGTTCTGCATTCCACTGCAACATTCGCAGTTTGTTTATAGCCTCTGCTGTCATCCACAGGATGTACTTTAAAGGTCTTTGTTACCACCCTTCCCCTGTTCTCTACTCCATGTTACTATCATGGGGTCAGAGATAGTTCACACTATACAGAATAACCAATTATTATCGTTGTTACTTACAGAGATGCATCAAAATTATTATAGCACTATACTACACAACTGTGCAGAGCTAACTTGAGCTAGAACAAGTTAGGTAATATGCAACTTCTCAGCAGGTAAATGAGCTAAAAACAGAACTCCGGACAAGCTCAAAGAAGGACAACCAAAGCAAGCCAAGTCCATAGCCTCTTACCAGTGATGGCAATAACAAATTTACTGCATTGCTGACCAATATTGAAGTGAATTGTTCAAAACTTACTTTTAAAGCTCAAATAATGTTAAAGTGAGAATTCATTCAGGAAAGGAAAGGCTGTTGTTATGTAGATAGCAAGTCTAGACAGCTATAATGGTCTCTTTCTGGATATATAATCTACAAACAGAAATTTAGCATGCCTTCTGTCTTGAAGGGCTTATTCCTCCTTGAGATTTGTGTTTGCATGCAAAACACAAAACTGATAGAACAAAAAAGACTTAATTGTTTCTTTTGTAATATTTTGCCTTTGGATTGTAGGCACTGTTTGAGTTATCACAAGACCCATCAACTGTGGCAGCAGTATAATTGTCTCACAGACAAACTTTGCACGCACACTTCTAGCTTCACACAGGGAAAAAGAACAAGCTTTTAAATATTGTAACATAGCTGGCTTTGTAAGCACAAAACTTTTTTTTTTTTTTTTTTTTAACCCCTGTGGCCAGTGATCTTCAAAGACCTGGAACAAAAGGTGATGTGATTTTCAGATCATCAGATCACACCTAAAGTTCAAACCAAGTTCAGCCAGATGGAAAAAGCAGTTTTTGGGTCAGTTACTTTTAGCAGAAAGATAACTTTTCTTGCACTTATGGTTCTTTTTACTGCATTTTATTTCTTTACTTATTCTACACCTGTTCCCCTCCATATTGGCTACTACTTTGCAGCCTGCCCTTTAGCTGATAGGTGATACCATCTGGGACTTCATAAAGCAGTTCTGGACCAGGTGGCCTTGCAGAAGTAATTCAGTGCCAGAATAGAGCTCCTTTTCAGATGTGCTCATCTCATATTTCCTGCTGGATGACCAACCAATCCCTTCTAAACATAGGTATGCCCTATGCATAGCATATACTACACTAGGCCTTCTCATAAGCCAGAAAGTATGGTTTTCCGTATTAACACAAAAGAAAGTGCTGTGCTTAAAGTTAGTGTTGTGTCTTAGATAAACAAAGCTGTTACTTTTTACATGTAGCACTGAACTCGAGAGAAGAGGCAGTGCAATAGTGCGCATTAGGTCCAGACGACTGCATTATAATGCTGTAATATTTACAATACTTGAATTAACGTGTGACCATCTGCTTTTGTGTTTTAAGTTTCATAGAAAGGGGTATTTTACTGATGCATTTTGACAGTCTTTAAGAAAATAATTGAAATGAGATATTTAAGTAGCAGACAACTTTGTAGTAGCCATTTTGGAAGCTGATTCCTAAGTAGCTAGAGTTTTTAACATGGGCAATTTTCTGCTTTCCTAGGCTCAACGGCTCACTGCTGATGCAGAACATTTAGTGAAATACCTTTTTTTTGAAATGCTGTATTAAAAGGGGGTTAAAACAGCAACAGTACTATCCCATCTGTAACATACATTAAAAGTTCATCAAGACAAGTGTCTTAATGAACAAAGGTAAACTAATTAGTTTGTCAATGTACACTTTGTGCTGTTTACACAGCTCCAAAAGCATCTTTAGCACAACATCTTAATAATACTCCATCAATTATTAGAACCCTGCAGCATCCCAGGGGGGACAAGTTTCTCATGCAGTTTCCTGCATGGCAGCAGCTTTCCCACCAGGAGTACTCTTCAGAATCTCTCATGTCAGGATTCTTTCTTTCCCTTTGATGACATGCCTCAGCCATGTCAGACACTGTTACTTCAGGGCCCTGCCAGATGCAGAGGTATCAAGTGTGGTGTCTTCGCCCTACAACTACAGAAGTTACACCGGTCCCTCAGTGTGTCAAACAAGTTTATTATTTTTACTTTTCAGTGACTTTTTGTTCCACAGAGCACTTGCTAAAAATCTTCCTTTGGTTTACCAACTGCTCCTGCTGTTACATATATTAGCCTTAATAAAATCCATTAGTTATGCACAGTGCTTTTTTCATTAATGAAATATAATAATGTTAATGTTTCCTGTCTAATGTGTGGCCAACCAATTGTCAGGATTCTTCTCAGATTGCTATAAAATTGAATGCACATAACATAAAAGGGGTTAACATTAATAAAAGGGGTTAAATTAATACCTAGTAAATGTGAAATTAAATTAAAAAATGCATTCACAATGATTTTTAGCAGATTTAACCACTGATGCAATAGATCTTTTATGTTATTTATCCTTAAAATACAGTGAAAAAAATGTATTAGAAGTTTTTGGTTTCTGTTATGTCAATGATTTAAGGTGAAATCTCTTATCTTTGCTTGAGCCAGATGCACTCAATAGTGTAAACACAAAAGCAAATATTGTGGCAGGTTGAAAAATAAACATGGCTTAACTCTTCCCATGCTTTGCCCTGGGGAAGAAATTTACACCAGAGCACAAAGGATTCAAAACACTGTTACTAGAGAAACTGAATAATTTTTATTCACCAATGGTTTTATTCCTGTACATTTATTTAATGTGGACACACAGAAAGAACGTTAGGCACTAAAAAAGAACAGTCAACAATCCTGTGAAGATAAACTGCTGACACGCTAGAATCTGGCATTTGCTCCTCTTCAAAGCTAGCCTAGCCACAAGCTCATACACACATGAAAGATTTCTCATGTCCAGAGTATTCTGTTGTTAGAAATCATGGGGGGGGGAGGGGAAAATGAAAATCAATTACTGCATTTGTAATATGCCTTGTTAAGTGTGTGGTAATCTCTCTTCCCTACTCCAAGAACCCTGATAACCCCGATTTTTTGAAGAGAAAAAAAAAAAAAACAAAAACACAAACTAGACGGCACTGTAGTTTCACAGGAGTAATGGTCACTGGTGGGGACCTACAGAGTCCTACCTTCAGGGGACATACAGAGTACAATAAATAAGAAGGAAGGAGTAGGTTTATGCAGCAGAGGGTTTACTGAATGCCTAGTGATATATATGACATGAATTAAGATAAATTACTGAGAATATATCTTCATGTGCCACTGAAAACATCACGTTCTCCCTCCATTTCACAGTAAAGAAAATGGTCGGGTTAAAAACTCAACTGCTGACATTCATAAAGATACACATGCTTTGGAGGCCAAGTGGTCCATTTTCACATTTTGAAGACCTCTACTAAGTAAATGAGTGCTCATAACTGATCACTGTGTGCTTAGCAGTCTTGTGAATATCTCCTCATACAACATTCCTTCCATTTTTAGTTTTCACCAAAATATAAAGTACATTAGCAGCTATTGGTAGAGTTCATGCTTCCTTCCTCATATCTCACACAGCGTGCAAGTATATACTTCCTTCAGATGCTGTTTTCCTTTGGAACACAGCCTGAATTCTATATAAATGCTTCCTCAAACCATTGCACATGATATACAGAAGTAGGCAACATGCTCTTCTGAGCATATTTCTTTAACTACCTTTTGCTGTTGGGGATGAAACCTATTCTTTCCTTATCCACTCTTAAGATTACCTTGCACCTTACCATTCACTTCTCAGAACGATTCAGTTTTCCTGTTTAGTCTTACTTATAACACCAAACTAAACATTAAACTTAATGGTGCCAATGACCTTGCTTACAGTGATAGTCCTAATTTTTGTTTCATAATGTACCCCTGCACGTTCGCTGACAATATAAATCCTGCAAATAAATGAGAAGTTTGGCACCTCCAAGGGACAGAACTTGTTGCCAAAGCTTTCGCTACTGACATAATATTTTTACTTCTAGCTGGTACCAAAGCTCTGTGCAGACTTCCCTTTACTTACAAGATACATTCACAGAAATGCTGTTCTCTTTATCAAATTGACTCTTCAGTGCCACAGAATACTAATATTTCTACAGAAGTGATTATGTTTTTGGCTTAGTGGAAACCTAGGTGCAATGCTGATTCCAGTTCCATTTAACAGTGTTTGACAGCAACTAAGCCCAAGGATGAATCAAGGTTGACATATTTAGAACAAAATAGTGGAGCACTTGACTAAGCCAATAAATGGTTCCAGCTGGGACTTGTCCCATGACTGGTGATGAGGACACTGAGGGTAGTTTCCATGGCAGGTAACTTTAGCTAAGGATAGTTTGCATTTACCAGAAACAAAAGATATTCCAATTATTTTTCTAAATGCAAATGAAAAAACAAATCTGCATCATTTTTGTTGTATTCCTGCCTTAGATATTCCTTGGGTATCGTTGCATTCCTGCTTGTATTTATTGCTATTTTCAGTCTCAGCATGGATCTAACTGGGAGTTTCAATTGGTAGAAGCAAAATAGACCACGATCTAAAGTTCAACTGGAGGAATTTATGGGATGTATTTGGGACAGACTGATGAAGAGGACAGAAAACATTGGTCACTCAGTCAAAACATGATAAATAATGAGGGTAGTTCTGTAGTCACTAGAGAGGAAAAAAAAAAGCAACATTATCAGAAAGACCATAAAAACAGTGAAAACATAGCAATCTACAGTTTTAACTTATTCCTCTTTTTTTTTTTTTTTTTTTGCATTTATGATGGCAACATATTCTCAAAAATTAAAAAAAAAAAAATATTGCAATCAGTGGAGTTAGGTTTATTTTCACCAATGCTGAATGTAAAGTCTTCATTAAGTCTTTTTATTAACTGATACTTTTTCACAAGAGATTGAGGACAGCTTTTTTTTTTTCAGTTAAAAAAACTGGAAATTTAGGTGCCCATTCATTTTGGAATTGTAAGTAGTCTTTAAACACTCAACCACCAGCAGGCTGGCATCTTTTTGAAATTAATGAAAACTGTGGTAAGTATAACCTGTAAATATCTACCCTGGATTCTAGTACATGGTGTTCTGCTTATGTTCTTCCTTCTTACCAGAACCTGACTATCTTTAACCTCACCACCGCTAGCACAATGAAGAGTTAGTATTAAGAAGCCACATTCTGTTTACATAATTGCACATTAATCATTCTCCTATACTATATACACTGAAGTATAATTTAAGGCCTTCTACTAATTTTGTTATGCGTGGTAGAGAAAAAACAGAATAGGAATAGGTAGTTGCAACTAGAAGCCCAGATGGAGGGGGGGTAACCAAAATTTTCTGCATGCCAATTATAACCACAAGTATCTCATCACTACCAAATGCTGATAAAATATTATTCCTCTGTCTTTGCTCTCTCTTTAGTTTTAACTAAAGTAAGTATACTAGCTTCTGAAAAGCAGACACACTAGGTTTTTTGAGTTTGCTGTGTTGATTTTCTCATCTAGACTGTACTGCATAATATGATTCATACAGTACCGTATACATCATAGGATGTTCTGAAATACAATGATATTTTGTGGAACAACAAAAATATTACTGTTTTTGTTGTCTTCCTGTGCTGATTATGAAATCTGTATTCAGACAGGTGGTGTTTAGCACAAACATTTTTTCACCTAATTCATACTAATCTGCATTCCACATGCAGTCTCACTGCATATATCACCTAAATTCCTTATTTTTCCTCTGGCCCCCACAAGAGACTATTATTAATATTACTTTTATTATTGTCATTGTTTTGTTCCTTCCCCACAGATTCCAAATGAAACACAGTTTGTAGAAAAATCATATTTTCTAGATTTTGGTCTGCAGTAAAGAATAATAAAGCTTACATAACATCATGCAGTTCATATTCACACCAGTGTTCAACCAGATTATCCTCAGTGTTGTTTTGTCTTTCTCCTCCATCTTTATGCCCTGTGTGCCCCACCCCAATAAATCTAACAGCTTCTCAGCTTTGGCTTAAGCCTCAGTACCAGAACAAGTGTAGTAATCAAACAAGAAGGTGTTTTTGTTTTATGTTTCCCTGAAATATCCGAAGGCCACTGCCCTGTAATAGCTCTTTGAAAATCTGAGTAAGCTGTTGCATTGCAATGTCACTACCACATCACCTGCTACAAGAGGACCAATTTCATCCTACATTTTCACATACCCGGATCTTACTGCCCAGACTTTTCCAGCAGTAAAATTGCAGAGCTGTTGGAGGAAATAGAAGTGCAGAAAACCCTTCACCCATTACACTCCAGGAAGGCCATTTAACCTAGGTGAGTGGATCTCACCATCACAGAGATGATAAGCTTTGCTATTGAGCATGTTTATGTGCAAAACATTGCCGAATGAAGCCTGGCTGAAAACATAATTTATGGCAGCAGTCTGTGAAGACATCTTGCTCTAAAGTCTCTGCGTTCCATAAATTTGGGACTATACATGCACTGAGAGAAAAGACACAAGAGATATACCAGTCACTGGAGGAAAAAAAAAAAAAAACACTTTAAAAACACTGAACTGAATCCCATTAAAGTACCAATTGCTATTGAATGAAAGAACTGAGTAGGAAGTACATATTAAGGATGGATTCTTCCTGTTTCCTTTTTTTTTTTCCCCCTTTTCTCTTTACCATGAGCTCTACAGCTACAATAGAAACTGGATCTTGGTTTCACTTTAACTACAAAATTTTCCAAATTGTGATACCAGGATGAACAGAAAGCAAAATGCCCCATCATTTTCTACCAACACATGATTACTTTTGAGAGCATAGTCTCCATCTAGCTCAACCTTTCACTACTTCAAGAAAGAAATGGGAAAGCAAAGCTCCTGAAGAAATATTTAGCTATTGTTACAGTAGAATGTTAAAAACTGTCTTTTTCAGTTTGACAGTCTTTATGTATGGGTATTATTTTACCAAGCTGTTTCCTAACACTTGCTGAGCATATGCAATACCATACAGATACAGAGATTCCTAAAGTTGTGGGGGTTTAAGTAGATGCAGAAGTCTGAAGAAAGTTGTCTTTTTGAGATGAGAGCCAACTAAACTCTGGTAGTAATAGCTTTGGTAAGATTTTGTTTGGGCTTGACCTGTTAAAGGACTTGATTGATTTTCTAAGGCCTCATCTAACATAGTTTTGATATACTTCTACCTACACAGAACTATGTACCACCAATTACAAATCCTAGGAAGTCTCATCTTCAAACAAGTCTAACTTGCCCTACAAAGCTAAAATATTATCTCCATTAAACAAGTGTTCAGCATCACAATACAATGTTTCTGCAATTAAATTGAAACGTGTTATATAGTGCATAATAATTGGAGACAAAGTGTGAATACTTTTAAATGTGGCATATAAATTTCTAATAAAGGATACTTTTCAAATAGGATCTCCTGCTGAAAGAGTTCATTGTATCTAAAAAGTAGAAACCTGTCAATAATACCCATGTGTCCTATAAAATGTTTTCATTTCTTTCATGGTATGTTATGCTTCATCAGTTTCCTTAATCCTAGCTGCAGTTCACGTTGCCATGCTGAAACAGCTCACTGAGCAGTAATTTATCTCTTGACTGTGGCATAACAACCACAAATACAGGTTATTCTGGGAGTGAGGATTTGCATTGCATAAACTGTATTTTTAAAATCATTTTCAAATGAGATTAATTCATGATAGGAAAATTATTCCTCTATTTTTGGATCTGGTTTCCAAACACTTGAGGCTGAGTCTTGAGTGTTTTGTTGGATATCAGGCAGAATCTTCATTTGAGGATTAGGGATTTCTGTAAAAACGAAATGATACCACAAGAGAAATGAGAAGATGTTTCCCCCATTTACTTTAATACCTATTTAAAATTGGCATTGGAAAGATAATGACAGATTGCATTTTAGCTGAATTTTTCAGCTGTGCACTAGATGACTTGTATTTCTTTTCAATTAGGCTGACTGCTTTAGCGTGGTAGATTACTTCTCCCGCATGCTGAAAAGATATTAACAATTAAAACTGGGGGGGGGGGGGGGGGGGGGGGGGGGGAAGCAAGTATCAGAGGATTATAGCTGTTTTCTTTGCCAAATGACAAGGGTTTCTCTTTGTAAGTATCTTGTTTTAGTGTTTGCTACTAAGCAAGGGTGGTATGCATTGAATAGATATAATTATTGCAAAACAGTATTTTATATAGATAGATATTTAAGACAAATGTAAATATTTACATAACAGTCATACTTAAATAGCTTGGCCTCATACATCAGAATGGAGTGAAGTTGTCTTCAGGCATCATGCTGTGTGAAATGTGCTTCTCGAGCTTTCAAGGCCCAGATACAGTAAACAACACTCTTGTTTACTCCTCCAAGAACGGAAGAAAATTGAGGGATGTGTGAGCGCCTCCCTCCCAGTGTGGAAGAGGCTGGGGATGTTGTGGGAAGGCAAAGGTGCCCTCATGGCCCCAGCCACCTGCACCCTCACCCAATTTCCCATCACCATGTTACAACATTACTGACCTACTTCTGGTGGTTTTCTTACAAATTACTATTGATTTAATTAATGGAAATTAAACTCAGTAACAATAGTAAAACCCCATTTCAGACAGTTTGCAATTAACATAACTCTCCTCTCTAAACCACCCTCCTGAGAGGGCAGGCAAATATATTGCAGAGATCAGTGGGATCCTGTAACTTTTATGTTCTCTCAAAACAACTCCTTGCTTTTTATTACTGAAGCGTGTTTGAATTTAGATTGCAGAGACATTCTACATTGTTAGTGTCTTTTAAGAATCTCAGAGTATCTGTGAAACACTCTTACCTTCATCTACTCTGTTTCCTTCCTGCTGATTTTTCCATACTAGCTATATATTAATTCAAACCAATGTTCATTTATTAAATATCTCAGCAACTAGGCAAACGTGTAGCAATCATAATTCCGTTTCCATCACAACAGGCAGGCTCCAAATTATGCCCACTTTTATCCTACTCCACTCACCTAAGTCCCATTGTTATGATTTATATCAATTCATGCATAGATAATGTCTATATGAGTTTAAAAAAAGAGATATGGAAAGATGCCTATACACAATGTATAACAAAGTATGAACTCCAAAGTTCATTTTGTTTTTGTATAAAGCTATCAAGTCCTATATACACTTTTTTTTTTTAATCTTTCTCAGAACCACTTAAAAACTTGTTGAAATAGACAGACTTTATCATGGGTTTTATCTTCTGAAGCAAACCCAGCTCAGCACTATTAACTTGCAACGGTACAATTACTCCTAGAGAATCTTCTGAATTATTGTGTAGTAAAAAAAGTTAACACCTTTTTTGATTATGCGTATTCAAAAACAATCTCTAGGATCCCGATCTTCACTTTCAGTAACTTTGCATAGTAAAAAAAGATCTTAGATACACACCAGTTAACAATGTTTGAAAACATAAACCTAGACTAAATTAACTTTAACATCTTTGGCAAATCCTTCATTCATGTGGTCTGAGATAGGCTGGTACAATTAGATCCAAGATCTAAGTACTGAAGTCCAAATGACAATGCAGAAAAAAAAAAAAAAAGAAAGAAAAGACTGCTTGTAGCATTTTAGCCTGTATACCATCTTCAAAAATAATCAGGAACAAGCATCTTATGTTCTACAGTTCTTTTTCTTTCGATAGAGAAATTATACTGTAGGCAAAGATAACAGTAAAATAAAAATACGTTGATACCTATGCATGTACTCACACTTCCTTAGTCTTGCATCTGTAACCTACTCTTCATCCTTTTTAGAGTAGTATAACTTCAGAGCAGGTATTCATGATTTGTAACAGAGCAAACACTCATCAGAATTATGTCTGTCCTCATCTTTCACACAGAAAGATTCTGGATCAAAATCCTCAAGGTAGGTGAAGTTCTCTTTGTTTACAGTTGTCTCAATCAATTTGAGCAGCCTCTACTTTATGTGGGTTTTTCTTTCATATAAAAAAAAAAACACCTACAGTTTTGAAGACAGAGAGAATGGATACACACACTGCAGAGATGGAAGAACTCGGACACAAAGCTACTCAATTCTTATTTGAAGTCAAAACAGAATGAATAAGCATTCTCTGAAAGTACTCAGGAACTCTATTTATGAAATAGGCTTAGAAACAAACTGCCCTATGTGGTGGTTATTAGAGCAATTACTATTTGCTGTAATACTATCTGAACAGACACACACTGTGATGAAAGCTGCAGTTTAAAAAGCAAGGTGAGGGTCAACATGTTCAAATCAGGTTTCAGTTTTTGTCAGGGTTGTCACTGAATTTAATGCTTTGAACTCACTAATGGTAATTAATAGCTATTAACCACTGTTCAAAGCAGTCATACATCTATACACAGATAAAATACTTGTTTTAACAGTAAGTCTCCTGGCTGCAGAAATTATTTCATCTTTCTCCCAGTTCTTCCTCAATATGCATGATCCCAGGTGCCCAGAGATCAGCATCTTGTGTGAGCCCACTATTGACTTCTCTGCTCAGTGACCAGAGTTGCAAAACATTAAACTAAGAGTGCCAGCTGTAGTTATTATTTTTTTTTTTTTATATATACTGCAACCATGCAGGGAGCTCTACAAATTCCTGGAAGAAGAAATATTGTCTACCCTTATTGGCTAGATGGCTTACTTCATTTTCTGACTCTTAAATATATTTCTAACAGGTAGGATTGATTCTATAATGATAAAAAAGTTCTGCATTTATGCAGATTGAAGTGAATCAATACTATTATTTTTTAAATTCCTAGAACAGGAATAATCTTTTATACATAATAAATGAATGAACTTGCACTCAATTGTATTTAAAGGATAAAAGTTATAATGGTGTGAATTCAAGAACTATATTAAGATCTGGAGCTTTGACAAATAAAGTATTGCTGTCAGCAATCACCCATGAGTGAATTGTCAGGGACAGAAATTAATGGTGGACACAGGTACACATCTAAGGCATATTTGGGGCTAGTTGGGTTTATTTACTCATTAACCGATCTTTACCAATCCTTAGTCTTTCTTTGAAGCTTTTTGCATTTAAAAGATATTTACAGTAGGGATCAACTAATTAAGCGTCAAGTTCCTACCAACAGGCAATATTTTTGCTGTGCTAGGGCCCGGGGCTGTAACAACAACCACCTCAGAAAATCCAAGCCACTAACTTGGATGCTAAACTTGGAATCAATCTTAGGTTAGTCCTACAAATAATCCAATATCTACAACAAGAAATAAAATAAGAATTATATACATATATAACGTATATATGTGTGTGTGTGTTTTTCCTTCATCTGAGAAGAAATCTGAGATGGACAGCCCCTAGATGTAGTTTTTTATTCCATAATGAAAATGCATGTTGCTTGTAATTTAAGTCTATATGCACAGGTACTCATGGAGAGAGTGGGTTTATCTGCTTGCTCTAATGTTAGAAAGAGGACATTAGATTCAGACCACCTCTTAGTTTGCATTTACAAAGCTTGCTATGTGTTAGCTACAAAACAGTATTTTCCAGTTCACTCTGAAAAAGAATAAATATACTTTGATGGAGAAGTACCTAACATGCAGGCTTATTTCAGTTACTGTAGAGTGTTTGTTACACTAGTGCACACACTAGATATTTTCTGAAAACTGTCAGAGTCACTCTCAGATGACCACAAGACCTCTCTGTTAAGCTATAAGAGATTTAATAAAATAATAAATATCTGAAGTAGATAATTCCCTGTATGCCTACAGTTGTATACATGCAAACATACAGACATACACACAGAGTAATTAAAGTTGAGAGGAACCTCTGGAGGTGATACAGCCCAATGCCCTCCCAGCTGCCCAGTATCTGAAATAAATGTGAAACAAATCAAAAAGGAAGAGAAAAAGATCTTGTATTGAATGTTTCTGAAATAGTATAAAAGAAAGATAGACAGACACACAGACAAGAAAGATTTCCTTGAGTAGTGGCTAGTAGCATTGTTGCTCTCCATTTGAAAGTTATGGCCTTTCAAAATCATTCAGGTAAGACAACTGTTGCAAGTTTTTACTTCAAGAGTCTCTAAGAGAAACATCTTGTTACCATGCTAATGTGCCCAGTTGTTTTTTCTTAGGAATTGCCACCACTGAGTTCTTGCAGTTATACATCTGCAATGGTCACTAAAAACTCTAAGAATTTCCGAATAAATAAATAAATAAATATATTAACTTTACAGATGTTCCCTAGAAGATGGGAAAAATGAATCATTTAGCTCCAAATTTATCATTTTTTTCTGAAAATTTGTTTGTTTCCCTGGGTATTTTTGCCTTTATAGGATTAGTTGTTTTTGCATTGATCTTCTCAGGGCTATCAGATTATCAGTGGAGAGAAGTGTCCAACAGTTATCACCTACTTATCATCCAGCAGCAGTCATCAGTAGGTTTTGGTAACAGTGTATGCATGCAGTTTACTTTACACATCTCTAACTGTGAATGACCTGAGGCACCATGAACACACAACATGTATGGAAAAGGGAAACAGGAAAACATTATACTGATGAAAAAAGCAAATTACTGAATCATCAAGCAAATAGTAGTACTTCCTAGATCTCACAGAAGCCTTTTTAATTCCTTACATTTCTAGCCTTTATGGCTTTATAAAATGAATTTGCAGTTTAAATAATATACATCACAGCTCTTATTGCTCCACTTTTCCCCTTTTGTTTGTAATAGCACTCACAGTGAAAAATAATAATCAAATGTAGAAAGTCACAAGAAAAGGACAAGAACATTTTTATATGCAGTGGTTCCAGCAATAAAAAATTATAGCCATAGTTTCAAGTTCTTCACCTACAGATCTAACAGCATGATCTTGGCCAGTACTAAACGCTGTTTGCTCCAAACTAACTAGAAATACTGCTGCAGGTGACAAACACCTGCTCTCTTCACCTGTGCCAAAGTCAACACTGCAGTGGCTATGAAAAATAGACCTCTGTATTACTTTGAAGGTAAACCAAAATATTCTGATATCTTAGACATAAACAAGACATGAAGGCATTTGATAAGTGCATACCATCCTTGTTCTCTCCTCAGAGCTTCAGAATTAGAATATGTGCAGACACATGCATTTACATATACATAAGCACACACTTTTTTCAAGAAAGTCAAAGTTCAAAAGTCACCTCTAAAGACTGTTCTTATTGCAATACCCATTAAAAAAGAATTTGTGATGCCATTGAAAACCTACTCAAAACACTGAAAAAGACATTAATGAAACTTTTACTGCAGAAACACAATTATGCTGCTTTGCTCACTAAATTTCTGTAGACCACACATTTCCTAATATATATAGATCACAGAAAATATGGTGGGGTACTCTGTCAGCTAGTGTTGAAGTGCTGTATGCTCATGCTAAAGTCCTTGAAACTTCATTTTATTGATGTGCCTTAATTGCATTGAGTCCTACCAAACACAGCCCATGTAGGCCTAAGGCCAAGTGAAGCCCAGGCATTATTTTTTTAAGAACTTCAATATTAAGCCCTCATTCAGAATAAACTACATGTTAGATACAGATAGCTATAGATTTTTTTTTTTTTTTTTTTTAAGAATAAAACCAAGGCAGTCTTGCAAAACTCTTATCTTGATCCAATCTTATTCCCCGTTTATGCTAACAATATAGAACAGGTAGCTTGGAGCTCTTTATCTTTCCACTGATTGTATCATTTTGTATTCTGTAAGTACTTCATTGTCCTCAGTTATAAATGAGCTGTAACAGAATTTTAATAAAATTCAGGAAACACTTTCTGATTCATGTTTGCTATTAAACACAACTAAAATGAAATTTATTATTTCAGTTGGGATAATACATTTAATACTGATAATGATAGATCGCTTAAGATATTAACTTCTAATCAGATGTAACTGAAATATCTTTCAGCTTATAAACGTTTAAGTATTGTGTTAGGCTGTGCTCTGTTTCTTCACTGTACAACAGAAAATACAATCAAATGACTAGATTTTCTGTACTGTAACGTTTTGTTAAATTCATTCAACCAAGCAATTGCAAGTTCAAGAAATTGGTTATTTCCTGTCAAAGAGTATGTTAGCATAACATGTTGAATAGCTTCTGCATGATACTGAAGAAAAGAGATTTCATTTTCACAAGCTGTATTTGTTGCAAGAACTTCCTTGTTTCCTTTACATCTTACACTGGCTATCGAATCAGGCTCCTTTAAACAAAAGATATCTAGAAATATTGGATACATGTTCATTTACTGAGCATTATTCATTCTATATGCATGTTGTGTGTTTATATATTTCATACATGTTCGAGTTTGGTAATTACATAATACAGACCCCATTTATTAGTTTTATTCATATAACCCAAGTAGATTTTTAATAAAATTGTTAATTAAATTTAATCAAGTTTCAATCCAATAAACCTTTATTTTAATCCTTTTCTCTGAATGTTGAAGTTTACTCCTGATTTATGAACATACCCTCATTGTATAACTTATGCCTTGGAGTGATAATTTGCAGATCAGTTATTTGACAAGAACTGGGAGGAAGCCATTTCCTCTTTCTTTGCCCAGCTGCTCTAGGCAGTGAGAATAAAGAGACACTATAAACTATTTTACCTTCCTTAAAATCCACAGAGAACAATAGATACTGCTCCTTTGGGTAAACTCCAATCCCTCAGTCCCCTATTTAAGTGATATTTTTACACTGAAACTCAAAATGTTTCAGGTAAAAATACGTTTTTTTTGTTTGTTTGTTTTTTGTTTTTTTTGTTGTTGTTGTTGTTGTTGTTTTTTGTTTGTTTGTTTGTTTTTAGCACCAAAACATAGCCACCTTTCTTGTTTCCCTAAGACTGTATGTAATAACTCAAATGAGAAGACCAAAATTCAAAATATGAACCACATTCAGTTGGGTAAGATTGCCAGGGGAAAATGGACATTTAGAAATCTGCTCTACAACAAACAGAAAGTAGTTTTTCTTAGTGACTGTTCATAGTGCTCTACTAGGTACAATAAGATGTAGTATTTTAGATTTGCCATCGAGAACCCCAAGAATTTGCCAAGCCTCAGCATTCAAATGTTTTCTCTTTGCCAGTGTCATAGTTGACTGTTATTGAATGATTATATACTGTAAAATTACATCAAAACAAAAGCCACCTTTAAAAATTGTCCCTTTTTGCATGGTGAATCATCTCAAGCAACTACCAGTTGTGGAAGCTGGAGCCTTTTCTCAACAGTTGTTCTTGTTAAAGACCTTATACTGTTATTGCTAGGGATGAAAGATGCATGCTAGCAACATCATACAAGCTACTTGTGCTGAGACTTTCTTTTTTTTGGGGGGGGGAGGGGGGTCATGTTTGTTTGTTTCCTGGAGTTTTCAGGGAAAAATAACCTAATATTTATAAGAATGAAATGGACAGCCTCTCACGTAAAGCCTGAACCAGGACAACAGGTAATTTATTTCAAGATAGTTATAAACCTTGAAACAAGCTCGCTATAAGAAAAGCTAAGATGTTAAATATAACTGTTTCTCTAACCACCTGGAAATTAATCTCAAGATTGTATCCAGTCCTGTAGATTAAAATCAGGCACAACACAAATGGTTATATCAATTACACACTGTTCTACACTAGGAAACAATAATACATATTGTAGTAGTCCATTTAGAGTCACTTAAAGTTTAAAATAACATCTCTCTACCTGATGTGATGCAAAATCCTGGAATCAGGCAATTTCTGGAATCAGCTTAGGTACTAGTGAAAATGCCAAGCTCTATCCTTTCCATACAGTAATGTAAAATCTGGGTACTGAAGAAAAAAAAAAAAAAGCAAGTCAAGACATTACCTCTTTCACCCATATTAATTACACTTGTACTTTTTCAGTGTGTTGCTTAACAGATCTAAAGTGTATTTCCCAATATATTTGCTTTGCTGGAGCTGTACTTTATAAAAACCCAAACATGTTAAAGAATGTTGATTTTTAAAATTAGGTTTATAGTAATATTTAATCTTTGAGATCTGGTCCTTCCCAGAATGCAACAAATCCATTCACAAATTAATAAAGAATATAAAATATATCTCCTCCCATAAATGGCATTGTGATTCTCCACATACCATCTGATGGACTCAGACATAAGTATTTCAGGCTGTCACCTTGCACTGCCCTGAGAAAAACTCACAGGTTTATTTGATTGCACAAGGCAAGCTTGTACAGAGAGGGGAAAATAAAGCAACCATTTAGTTTCACATAGATTAAAGATTAAAACATCGGGCAACTGAGTTTTAAGGGGGGGAAAAACAAACAAAAACAAATTGCTCTTACAAGCCACTACCAATGGGGACAGAGAGAGTTGGCAAACTGCATTGTTAGCAGTTCCCATTCCTGTGAGAAGACCAGGCTTGACTGTAAAAATAAAGGTTAGTTGTCTCGGTGATTGAACGTTTTTTCTTCAGAGAAAGTGTCTAAGGACCCAAGAGTCTCCAACCTCTGACCTTCTAGGTCTTATTAAATGATGCTCTTTTTCATATTTTTTCTCTTCAGTCTAGAACCTCCTCAGCTAACACACAGTCCCTCCACCAGTAGGGTCTCAGTGAGGAAGACCTAAGCATGAGCACCCTCAATGCCATCCAGCAGCATGTTAAGGCATTGCAATGAAGAGGATGAGAATATTGTCACCAAGCAAGTATTAAAGGGAAACAACACAGAGCCAGATCTACAGAGTTCCTGTTGTCCACGATGGAGCAACTGCAAGCCACAAAACTGATTTGCAGAGTACTTCTCTGGGAAAAGAAGCTTACAGATTAACATATTTTCTCCTGAGAGAACACACTTCTCTCCAGCTCAAACATTTTTTGTTGGGTCTCTAAAGAGCTCAGACTATTACCTAATGGAGTTATTTTCACTGTTGTTGACCTTTACTATGCGAATTTGTATAAATATAAGCCCTGTCTGGCTGAAAGGGCAGTGGTAATAAAGTCTCTTAATCCAAGACTAGAGGTGGAAGACTGTAGATGCAGTTCAATGTACCTTAGTCTGAGAATGCTTTTACCTACCTGCAAGTGAGAACATGTTAACATGACTGCCTTCAAAACTAATCAGTATTACTTTCATATCCCCACTTTTCTGTTGAAAATAATGAGAAATCACTGAACAGTTAGTTTTAAAAAAATAATATATTAAAAGATTTTGCTGTATGAAGTTGATTGTTTTTAAAATGCCTACCTAAAATTGTTAATGTAAATTATGAACTGGATATCTGTTTAAAGCAGGCTTTGTTTAATGTGTTTTAATAGAAAATAATCAGTGCAGTATATACAGTACATTTCCATTAGAGTGTTGCAACATAAAAATATTTTATAGTATATCGTAAACAGTTTTGTGTTTACAATACATTTCCATTAAAGAGATCTGTTATAGAAGCTGTTTTTAAAAATCAAACAGTAAACAGTTTTCAGCATAGAATGTTTCCATTAACAGCCTCTGCATAACGAAATCATATTTAGAAAAAAAAATCTAGTGATTGTTTTGCATAAAAGGTGCATTAGCATGGAAAATTTCAGCAAAAATTATGATCTTTTGATTACATTTAGTTACTGCATTCCTGTCAGAAGCACATACTACAGTGGTGGTAGGTGAATTGCTGGTTTAGATAAGCGAAATATAATTCATAATTGCTATAAATGCATTATTTTATTTTCTTTCAGAGGTCTTTCTGACAGTGCAGATTCTGCATTTGAGTATGGTGTGCATCAAAACAACACCTAGATGCTCAAGCCAGACAAGGGCAAGGCGGTACACCAACACAAAGAAGAAAGCTTCTGGGGGGTGGGGGTGGGGGGGCATAAAAGAGTAAATGGAGTGATGTGCCTTGCTTAAGACCATAGTCACATCCTTACCACAACAGGGAAGAGTAGCCAGACCTCCACAGTACCACAGCAGGCCTGGAGAGCCCCTTAGGATATTCAGCTTAGAGTTTCTGATCAATTAATTTCTTAATTCTGCTTGAAGCATTTGAGACGGCAAACATCGCATTCTCTGCTTGTTATTTTTACTGGTACTTGCAATGGTCAGTAGTCTTCTGCCTTTTTAGGGATGCACTCACAAAAATTACAGATTTATTATACTCAGGCAGTAGGAACTGCCATCAAATGGATTTAAAGTTCATTGTTCATTTAGACTTGTACAGATCACTCACATGCAAACTTTTTAACAATGTGCTTATCTAATTGCATTTATAACTGCACTTATTTTTTTCCTTATAAACAAATGCTAGGATATGGGGCTTTTCTATTCTAGGTTCTTGCTCTCAAGACTTACCACAGTAGTCTTTTCTGAAAGATTCATGATTTCAAATCAAACGTATTGCTAGAGGTAGCTACTTTATGGATGGCTTTATGAGGGTTCTCCCGTCCCACTCTACAAAAGCATAAGACAAATATTTATTTTAATTCTACAAGATCCAGAAGTTGATTCAGAGCTCATTTATACTTCCTTAAATAAATTAAAAAAAAAAAAAAAACAAAAAAAAAACATAAGTAATCTTGCTATAATGAGTACGATAAACCATCAGGAATTAATGCAAAATGTTAATACTTACACCAAGAATGTGGGAGATATTTTTCCAATTTGCATTTTGTTACTGCTTTATGATATTTACACTCTAAGGAGCATATATTGCATGTAGTATTAATACTTTTAAATCAATTTAATGTTCAGTGCAACTACGTTAATGTAATATTAT
Organism: Anas acuta; assembly: GCF_963932015.1. Classification (NCBI taxonomy): domain Eukaryota; kingdom Metazoa; phylum Chordata; class Aves; order Anseriformes; family Anatidae; genus Anas; species Anas acuta. The sequence continues at coordinate 37,086,867 of NC_088982.1, forward strand.
GGTTAAGGAATTTAAATACATAAATGCCAAGAAATTCTAAAGCTGTTTCCCACAACAGCCATAACTCAGTTGCATATAAATCTTAATGTAACAGGAGTATTAAAAATATGAAAATTAATTCATTAAAGTAGGCTTTTTGGAAGATACAACATCTCTTCACTGATTGTTTCAATGACTAATAAAGCATTTTGCTCTCAATAGCCACTCAGAGCCAAACAATCTCCAACAGTCTTGTATTACTTCTGCAGCAGCACATCATCTGCTCAGCAGAACCCTTATGACTGTTCATTTGTGAGCAAAAGCAAAATTATTCTGGGTAGTGCCAAAGTTGCAATTAGGAGTATGCTATCTCTTTCTATTAATAAACACCCCTCACTAAAACCTGTCCTTTCCTTTTGCTCAACTGCTTTTGGTGTCTTCCACAGTCATCGCCTCTGCCTGCCCAGAAGAATAAAAACTTGCAGTCCAGGAAAGTCCTGAGCTATTTCAGCAGCTGGACTCGGTCGTACCAGCAGTTCTGCCACCACTTCCATAGCTAAAGTTGACCAGGTCATGGGGACAACATCATAACTATTCTCAGAGATGGACATGGGACAAACAGTAACGCTTAAAGGTACAGCTTAATCAGCCATACCCTTTGGCTATCAGTACCCACCTCTGTCTCCCTATTTGCCCACTGTTTTTGCCTAGTATTTGTTTAGCTATGGCAGGCATAACACTTCACTGCAGTGTCCTCCCTTTCTATTTGGCAACTAGGATGAAAGAGCCTCCTCCTGACCAAAGACTGAGCAGAACAAGCCACAAGCAGCAAAGAGGATATGTGAAATCCACCAACTCTTAAGGCCCATTCCTACTCCATTTTAAAATTCATCTACAGACAATGCTGAAAGTCAGACCAAAGAGTGAGACACAAAGATAATTTCACCAACACAGCATAGATAAGCATTGGGCCCATGTCTGTCAGCATCATATACACTTCAAAAAGTTACCAGTTCTGGTAAGCTTTACCATCCACACTTGTCGATTTAATATGTTGTCACTATCCCAAATAATTAATAAGATCATAAATAATAATGGAGCACATTCCTGGAAATAAGGACAAAACATAGAGCTGGTACATGATCTAAGAAATGCTAAGTGGCCACCCCTCACCCTTTGCAGTGCAGGAGCTTCTGTAGTAGCTTTTTATTGATCAATTGCACTCCCAGGAATAATGATATGAAAGGAGTTCTAAGGAAAGAAAGACTTTACAAGACCTATAAATATAACATATGTGGAAGTACACACTACACCTATCAAACTCTGGCTGTTGCTCTTGAGAGCTCATGGGAAGCATTTAGAGTAGGTTACGAAGGCTTTCATATTTCTGAATTGGTAAGGAAAATGATGTCCTGTTATTAAAGACTTCTTCCAGCTTTAACTATGAATCTGACATAAGTGTCAAGAGGAAGCAGAATGGTAGGAACTTGTTATAATGAAATATTTGATAGGTTCACTGGAGCTATGGAAAAGGAAAAAAGTCCAAAAAAAAAAAAAGTGAAGCTTCTTATTAAGATCCAGCTAAAATATAAGCCAGAGGACAGAGTAATACATAGCAGACTTTTGTGGTGATATAAAAAAAATAACAATTTAGAAGCAAATTGTATACTGTGAAGTAAAGATAAAGGAATGCCAGTTAAATACCTGTTATTTAATTAGGTTTATACTCATAAGCAGTTATGCATAAATTAATATAGGAAATACTGCATGCTTGCAAAACAGGAAAAACAACCTACACATTTAAAATCCTATGACACAATACAATTGGTTGCCATATTCACAATCCTGTAGAGTTAGTACTAGTAAGACAATTAAGACAGTAGACATTTCTTCTATAGGAAATTACCACCTTTAACTAAAACTTCAGACATTGTTAACGGCTCTATACTATTTAGCATGTACATTTATAAATACTATAATTTGTATAATCAGCATCATTTGTAGCATGTCTCTTTCTACTTAACTCATTCTTGAGAGTATAATAAACACCCAAAATACAATTTTTAACTATTTTGGGGGATATGTTTGAGACAAAGCGGAGACACAGCACACACTAAACCACTCACAAACTTATGTTTTACAAAGCCAGTTATTCATCCTATTAACAGCAAATGTCATCTTGAATTAAAAAGAAGCCATTCATATATAAATGTGATACCTCTAAGGCCAAAATATTTGCCTGCACAGGAACTTACCAAAAGACTTTGTCTCCCTCCCCTTACCATTAGCTAAAAGCTCTAGTTTAAGGCAAAAATGTTTCCAAATCACAAGCGACAGTAATTGATCAGCTATGCAAAACAGGCAGCAGAACATACCTGAAAGTACGTGATGTAGTAAAACAGGGATATAGAAGGAAATCTTAACTTTCAGACTGACAGGGTTGACCCCTCGGGTCGTGTGTACCAGACAACTATGTACAGTTTTTTTGAGTTGAAGCACACCCTGCCTCTTCCACAGTTGTGGCAAGTCAGAAACACTCTGCATTGTCCCAAACCAGCCCATGACTGGCCTAAAATAAAATAATAATAATAAACACAACGCTGTAGAAATAGTGGCATTAAGCGCATACTATAAGTTCGCTGCAATTGCAAATTCTAACTGTAGCTAAGGTCTCTGTGTGCCCAAATTAATGGTGAAAAAAAAAATCAGTGTCAAACCTAAAACCATTGCTCAGGATAAAGAGTCTATGATGAAGTCTTACCAGCAGGAGTTCTAGAAGTGCTTTTTTGTGTACACTCTTCCAACCCACAGAGCCCATCTCTACTTGGATGGGAATGGTTCATCACGCTCATCACTGACATTGCTGAGTAGATAGATAGATATTCAAGCATACCTCTGAAAGATTCAAGTGCAGTACTGAGATAGTAGCCAGTAATTATCAAGGATAAGTAGTGTGATTGCTGTGATTCTTTCTAGGTAAATCATACAGAGAGGACTTCCTTCTCAAATGGCTTCAGATTCCTCTTGCATAAGTTGACCATTGGTGCATGAAAGCTTTCCTGGTAACAAAGAGTTAATGTTTTGTTTATAGGTGTAATCCAGAGTCTTTACTGTACCCATGCTTATCCTGCTCAAGGACGAGTCTCAGAGAGAATGTAAAATTTGTAGCATAAGCATTTCTGATAGTTTATGTTGACTCTAAATTTTGTGAGTAATATCCCTCAAGTGGGATAAATGAACACACAACCAGCTTTAATGCTCCTACAAGCACTCAGCTCGTGGGATCATTCTCTAGATCAACCACACTGAAAGCCAATTGATTCTATATATTTCAGTACACATCTGAAAATATCTTTGTTCATTAGCAATACTGCTGCTTCATGGGGTTATTACCGTACTTTCAAAGGACACTTCTTTACCTTGGAAAGATTTTAGACAATGGGGAATTCCTTTTGGGAGGGTCAAGAATTAATTAGAGTTACTCTATGAATAGAAATTTTATACAGCAAAACCCAGAAGAACTAAAGCTAAATGCCCCAGAAGCAGAAGGCACATGCCTGAACTATTATGGGAGTCTTTGTTGGCATAATTTCTAGGCAAAAATCTCAGTGATTAAAAGGGCCCCTTTCATTATTACCATATTAGAAACATATGCAGACTGCTTATATTAATGTTTGAATGCTCATACTTAAATAATTAAACAAAGTGATGCTCTTTTTGTGCATGTAAGCCACAAGTCAATTATTAAAATATTCAGATGAAACAAATAAAACATTGATTTACCCTTTGAATCCTACTGAAACACTCAAATCAAGACCCTTGCTGACAACTTTTTATTGGTTTATTTTAAAAATCAGTGTCTGTCCAGCACCTTGCAACTCCTCCACACCTGACAGCTTCTGCTTATGCAGACTGTAGCTCTGAAAATAACTTTATACAAATAATAATAATAATAATAATCTAGTTTTCCTGAGGAAAAGATTACAAATTTAAACTGCTTGCAACTCACCAGTTTGACAAAGCCCTTATTTCTGTGTTCACATCCAGCTACATGCAGTTGTTTGCTGCTGCAGGAAGCAGGGAAAAGCAGAGCTAGCACAGAAGTGGCAGGGGGGACACCATCAACATGCACCAACACACCACCCATGAGCTAATGTTTTTGAAAGCTGCTCCATTTTGCACTTCACTGCAGGAGGGACAGTGTCTCCTGCATGGCTCTGTGTCTGTTGTCTAATCACTAGGCCACTTACTTTCTCATGCATGTAAATTAATGAATTAATATGATTAAACAGACTTTGTAGGAACTGGGGATTCATATCGCTAATGAACACTTCAGAATTTATTTATTTTTCCAATCTAAAAGAGGGAACACAAACAATAGATTGTTTTGGTCAGCCATGTTGCAATTATTACTCCCATAGACAAGCACAGTAGTGCTTTTGACCATAGAAAAGATTACAAGATTACAAACTAATATATTTAGTACAAAGTACACACAAAACAAAAGGCCCTATGAAGTTTCTCATTATTTTCCTGAAATAGCTGGTCTAGTTGTCAAAGGCTAAATTATAATTTGTAACCCCCCCAAAAAACCCTTATGTGTAAGTATGTGGAATGTAACTCCATGCTATGTTGGTGAGGACTGAGATAGCTGCAAAAAACACTAAGATATGCTTGTATAACCAGACTCTAGTACTTCTTACCCAGTTAACAGCTCGCTCAGCCTTCTGCCAATGCTTCCCAGACATGAATAAACTCCTGTTTTAAGTAATGCCTTTGTTCCATGCAGAGATAGAGAGGGATATTCTGAGTAGACAAAGATGCCTATGAAATCAGCTGCTAGAGGATAAGGCCCCCTCATAGGCTGTATTTCACGCAGCCTGTCAAAGTATTTGTTATCTAGTATCTGTTTTGACTTACTTGGTGGATAGATATTATAGAAACACAAACCTCTTAAGATTTATGGTAACGGAAGGAAGAAGGAAGCCTACTCCTCTCCTTCTCCCCTCCCATCTCCCTCTCCCCTCCCCCCCCCCCAGCAACAGTCACACAACCACCAATGTTAAAGTGATGCTACGGCTGCTGAGCTGAAATAATTTTTCGTTCTTCTTTGTATTGTCTTATTAACAGTAATGTGGTTTCTAGCAGATGATCTTACTGTCACTCTGGAGAATACTTGTTTTATTGATGAAAAGAAGAAAAAGTCATTAGCAGTAATGTTGGTGAAGGTGCATATATTCGTAGCAGCAGAATGGAAAACACAAATAGAATATTAAATGCAACAACTAGCAGGAATGCAAAATTAGTCAAGTGCAAAGTTGTGAGAAATTAAAAAAAGAAAAAGCCAAACAGTTCAAGTATTTACAAGGGGTCCGGCCTTGCTAGCTACAGCCCGCTCCCTACTACTTGGCTGGCATGATAGGGCACTGTAATAATCTGGGTAATGGAAAATCCAAGCTTATAGGCATTTTGTGAGCATATTGCAGGGATCTAAACAGCTCTGTAGAGTCAGCTTGAATCAAGCAAGACTCATAACACACTGCTCGGCTCTGTCCCTGACTGACCTGGGCTGGTTGCCTGCGGAGCCACCAAAACGCCTGAGCTCTGTGCATCCTGCTCTGGCAGGCTGTTACTAGCCCGAGCACAGCGACAGCCCTGAGCCAGCACACTGAGCTCCCGCGGCACCATGCCCAAGATAATCACCTTTCCCACGAGCTGGACACCGGGATGCACACACAGAGTGACAAAGCCAGCTCCGGACAGCCCCACACCACCCTTCACAGGGCCAACAGCAGCTGCACTGGGGCTCCCCGGCCCCGAGAGTGCCCGCAGCGAGCAGGGGCTCACCGCTGGGTGAGCAGCCTCTTCGTGTTGTGATGCATACCTTATGCAATGTGCATCAGCGACAGAGGGGAGGAGGGGGAAAGATCAGCTGCAAAATGAAATGTCTCCGCATAGTCAGAGCACAGGCATTTGAATCCTGGAGTTTCTCATGTGTCTGATCAGCATGGTATTTAGGCATGTAAGTAATCTCTTGTGTTTTTCATGTTTAAATCGAAATCTCTGGGCACACACAAAACCCTGCAGGACTTAGCTTAATTTTGCTAAAAAAACATATGCTTTTCACTGTTTAAAAACAAAGCTTGTCAAATCAGCAAATAAATACTTTTCTATTGAAATCTTATTGAAGGTTTCAGAAGAAAAAAAAAAATATATATATATATCCCCTTTGACCACTGAGTATAGATTAAAGGACATTTTTTTTTTAAGATACGATCTTCCAAATTAAAGGTAAAGTAAAACCTGACCTGAGACTAGTGATCTCAGTGTACTGCTCTGCTGGTAAGCACTGGTTGGAGCTAATTAACGTGTCCTGAAGCCTCTGCAGCTACCTCCTGGTCAGAAGAGGCTGAGAGCATTGGAAGTGCACCTGAGCTTAGGCAAGACTTCATACTTTATGGCTGTGCCTACCAGAAAACTGTGTGTAGTCATCAACAGAAATTAAAGCTGGAATTTTCTACTAAATTCAGGAATTTTCTACTAAAATATATTTTGCAGTAGGGAGAAAAAAAAAAAAATCACAGTTGAAAAAGCTACTGCCTTCTCTTCCTGACCCAAAGCAAAAGCCAGCCTTTTCATCTTCATGATCTCTTTGGCCTGGCAGGACATGATATTAACTGATGTTCAAACCAGTGTACTAGGGGAAGAACTGAAGAACACTTTTTAAAGTCTGTCATTTCATAAACCAATCCATATATGTCATACATTCCTCTAAAGCTATAAAACATTTTATACAGTGCATTTTATTCTATTTATTTGACTATAATTCACTTCTGTGTATATTGTACCTACATTAATAACATCATTAGGGTTGCAGTGATCTTATAAATATCTTATTAAACTTCCTGAGGTCAGAAAAATCCAACCTCGTAGCTGCTCCACCAAAACATCCATATCTGCTAGTATAAGCGTATTCCAAACCAATTCCAAACATATCACAGCAACCAGAATTACAAATGGAAATCAAATAAACCACTGAAATGCCATCACTCAGCTCTGCTGTGCTGTGGCACCTGCTCCCAGGCTGGATGCGTGCTGGGGCCACCCCGCAGCCCTGTGCCAAGATGAGCAGTCCCTGTGCAGTCTCCACCATGACCTCTCTCAGCAACAGCAAGGGACCCCATGTGCAAACTGAAAGTATGAGGTGTAGCACAGCCATCACCTCTGGGGTTTGATTCTTCTTCTGCATGCACAACTCAAAGAAGTCTTAAGATAGTCAGCATAGTTTCCACTAGCTGATTGATCTAGTGCTTTTCAATGCCCTGTCTTTATTTTAACTTACATTCACTTGCAGTCTCTCTCTCCGCACCCCCCCCCCCCCAAAATTCTACTGCTTGGTGTTGCAATGTTTGCTTCCTTCACTGTTATTTCATTAAATAGCAAATCACTCCGAGTTGTTCTCCTCCCATGTCCTGAAGAAAACTCCTTTCCTCTTTTATTGCATTCTGTCCCCCATGACCTTGTTGATCAAACTTTCCCTTTAGAGAAATTCTCTACATGAGTCCACACAGGTTGCACCTAGGGAGATGCAGTCAGTTCAGAGAACCAAGGAAGGAGAAAAAGCCCGTTAGATTTATGAGCTATAACACAGTGGGGCAAATCTGCACCATATAAAATACAATATTGAAATGTTTCCAAAAATAATTTATTATCTCATTATTATTTTTCCATGAGCTTTTAATTTCAATATTTCAGCTTCAGTTTCAATAAGATTTGGTAAAAAAAAAAAAAAAAAAAAAAAAAAAAAAAGGTGGAATACAAGTTTCCCACTAGGTGGAAATGCTGATTTTGTCTCAGATCTAATCAAGATCATTTAGTTAAATAAAAATAAAAACATAAATCCCAGATTTTTCAGAGCAACCAATTTTTGATTGAGGGAAACATTTGGGAATGATGAAACAACACAACATAGACATTCAATCATATTGAATAAAGTTGCAACTGTTTCATTTATATTATTTAAAACTCATATTTAGTGAGTTTTAGGACTTAGTTTGGCTCTAATTTGAATACATATAAGTTCCATTGCCAGAACATATGTTCCTTGGTTCTCTAGCTTAAGATTTTCAGAAACAAAAAATGCATTACTTTAGTTACTATGAAAACTCTCAGAAATCGGAAGCTACAGACAGTGAAGCACCACTTTAATGAGAGGCTACCTGTGGTTAGGCATAAACTAGCAACTACAGTTATTTTTTAATTGCATACCATCTTTAGCACTGTAGATGTAAAGGTCTTTGAAAGTTTAATTCCCCTAGAGCACTAGGGACCCAGGAAAACTTTGTTAAATAACTGAGATAATAGCAAAAAAAAAATCTTGATAACAGTTCAAAAATTTTATAGTATACTTGCCAGAGCAGATATCTGTCTATATTGGATCAAGGCCTGCGGCAGCACAGCAAGGGGAGTGTGGAGGCAATACACAGGCAAGACTACAGAATCGCAGAATATCCCAAGTTGGAAGTGACCCACAAGGATCATCAAGTCTGACTCCTGACTCCACACAGGACCACCCCCAAAAAAATAAATAAATAAAATCAAGCCATATTTCTGAGGGTGGTGTCCTAATGACTCTTGAACTCCAACAGCCTTGGGTTTTGGTGTTTGAAGAGAAGGAAGTGTAGAGAAGTAGATTTCTTGAAAAACAGGACTGCAGCTGGACACAACAGATGCACGCTGAGTAGCTCATTATAGATGGAAAAAACTGCTGCTGCCAGCTTTACCCATTTGCTAGCAGAAGATACTGATACATTGCTTGGGCACAGACAACGGCTCCTAAAAGGCATACGTGCAGATTTGAGGGTTACCAAATATACCTGGGTGCTTAATTCCTTCAGGATGAACGTAGGTATTAAATATTAGTTGTATAGATGTACTGGATTTTATATAGATGGACTAGATTTTATAACTTAGATTGTTCCACCCCTTTCTTATACATGTGATGATATGATCCTGTATGGCTAACACTGGCCTGCAGTATAAAGTTTATGCCATATAATGCACAGTTCTCTGGACACTTCTCCCCAGAAACTGAATTTGATACAAAAATAAGTATTTATGATATTTTCATCATTATATACTCACAAGCATACTTACATGAGTTATATATGAATCGAATAGGTACTAAATATGTGATACAGATATGGTAACAGATAAGGTGAAGGATTATGTGATTAAAGAAGACTCCAACAAAATTTGTTAGGATTATATTCTATTCAGTGCCTGCTTGTCCTCTGTGAGAGCATATCTCTTCCCAGCTTCCCCACCCTGCCCAGAGAGCTATTACAAACAAATACCTGGACATCAGTGCTTTAATTTACTGTGCAGGGTAAGACCGTGAGCATTTCATTTTATTGTTGCCAGTAAATACAGCATACAGCTCTGTGTTTTACAGAGCTAACCTGATTGTCTCCACAGGATTCATTATACCTATTGTATACCTCTGTACACTAACGGTAGTAAGAGGTTGTGCTTCCCACACACACACACTTTCCTTTCTCCAGTTGATTTTTTTTTTTAAACCTTATTTTTAAATCTTTGCCTTGTTTCTTTTCTATTTTGGTGACACACGACTGAATAGTATATGTTACTTCATACCTAATATTAACTCTGGTAGTTTTCCTAATAAAAAGAGTCCATAACCCTTCAGTGGCCATATGGTATTACATATGTTTAGAACAAACTGCAGATGTAACACTTGGAAAATGTCGTCCTTTAGCTGATCTAGATGTTAATCTGCAAATTGAACAAGTGGAGAACCTCTCAACCTGTTATGCCCATGAGCTACAGAACAAATGCTCTGTCATTTACGCCCTTATGAAAGCTTATTGGCCTCCCAAATATGGTATCTGAAGCAGATTCTTCTTTTTAAATCCAGATATTTATTTTGACATTTAAAACAAAAGTTAGAATTTTCAAACATGTGTTAAAATTATTCTGCCATAACCTATAATTTCGATTAAATGAGCAGAACTAGCTCCTAAAGACTGCTTTGAAAATCTTGCTATGAAAATTAAATTTAACACAGAGCAGTCCTCCAGTGCTTTTGATCTACAGTGCTTCTCAGGTGCAGGACAACACTTCTGGTATGTGGCGACAAAAAAAACAGTGCAGATTGAGTGACATTTATCAAGAATCAGGAGATGCCAGTTCATGTCCTTATACTAAGCTAGATAGTCAGGACTACAGCAAGTACTACTAGCTAGTACTACTTAACTACCATGAACGTGCTGTTTTTATTCCTCATTTTTCAAAAATTAAAAAAAAAAGAAAGAAAGAAAAAGAATTGTGAAATGTCTAATGAGAAACAAGAACATTCTGAAACCTTAAAGTTTCATGAAAGAAGACAGAAGGCCTGGTCTGACTAGAGCTCTTAAAGAAAAAGATCCTTCTTCCTCTGCAACACTTACAGAAGAGCCAAGACAGAGAACCAATGCTCAAGTAACAAAACATAATGTAAATGAGCCATTGAAAGAAGCCATGAAAGTAATTGTAGTTTACAGGTGACATGTGTCCTTTATCTTTACCATTGTCACAGTTCCCCCCAAAGGCTGAATTCTACAAATGCATTCTTAGGTAATACTATAAAAGTGATAACTCAGAGTAGGGCAAAATAGATGGTGGAGTCTGAAATGACATGAAGGCCACAGGCAAGAGATTGAAACAAGGCAAGTGATGAAACAGGGCATACATTCTCACTTCCCATTCCCACTATGCTACCACTGGTCACAGGACGATGTCTTTGCTAAATATGGAAAAATAGAAAAGAAAAAAGGAGGTATGACCTTGGCAACTAAACAGCAGTTGAGGTGTTCAAGCCATTTGCTGCACAAGAATGGAGTCACTACTACTATAGAGAACACTAAAACTAAGTTAGAACTGAAATTAACATTTGAGTCTTATAGCACTGTAATATTGTAAATTGTCAGCATTTTTCATTATGGTGCCTCCTCCTACTTAATTCCTAAACAGGTATTTAACCCTTCCCTTTCCATTTTACAGTGATGAAATCAAAGACATCGTCTATCATTGGGGGCTATCACATGTCCCAGACAAATGAAAGCTGTGAGATACAGATTTAAAAAAAATAATATGAAATAAAGAAGAAGAGAGATGGTCATCTAAAAAGCCTACAAACATTGAAATGTGGGACAAGTTATAAGGAGGTATCTCAGCAACAGAGTTTAATGATCTGTAAAGCTTATTTATTTTGGTCATAAATGGATATCTCACAGCAGAATCTGAAATCTTCAAACACCAGTCTTCTTCTATTTTACAGTTGAAAACATCATCTTGTTCAAATTTAAGACATTTTTAGATGCCCATTATGAAAAATCTAAGCTTTACAAAGATTAGGGTCAGTATCATGTTTTGTTTGGTTGGTTCGTTGGTTTTTGTTTTTGTTTTGCAGTCATTTCACAGTTCTTCCTACTTACCATAACCCATGACAAGTTTTGTCTCAACTATTTTTAAGCACAAAGAGGTTTCATATGAATTTTAAGCATTCTGAGAGACTAAAGTCTCTAGTTATTTTAAGTCATTTATATAATGTTTGGTCCAATTATGTGTCTGAGTTACAGGGGCAAAGAAAACAAGGAAATTCAAATTATACAGATAAACGCAAACATGTCTAATTTTAAGACTGATTCACCTAACATACATAATGCCAAGTTTTAAATCCTACCAGACATGATTCAAATGTCTACATTGATAACTATTCATTTTAGCAGATGTTTAGTGCAAAACCATTAATATCACAGTTACATAACCACCCAGTGCACCGCTAGAAGCCCCAGTTCCTCCACAACTCGATTCCTAGATGCTCATCATTTTTCTGTGAGATCCAAACAATCTAACAGATTTATTTTTCCAAAGATGGTCCTGTGCTGTAGACAATGACTGAGGTTAAATCACTTACTACAGGAATATGCACCTTCTGAGCAACCCATCTACGGTTATCAAAGGGATAGGCAATGATTGGTGCCCCCACAAACCCAGGTATGGCTGTAGCTATACTTCACACACAATAATTTTAGCAGAAATTCTGTAATGGAACACGTTTATTAAATCATGAGTTTAAAGTAAATATATATACCAGTCAAACTGTAGGGATTACTTCCCCACAACCACATCATTATCTTCCTTCCCCCAAAAACTGCATCTCAAATGTCAGAAAAAACTTCTCTCCACTGAAGATATTCTCCATTATTGTTTCTTTGTACATTTTTCACAGTTTTCATATACCTTTAAAGTAGACCTTTGAGAATTCATATTGTGGTTTTGATATATTTGGCTTAGTGTTCTAAGTTATATTGAATTTAATCATGGGGTCACTTGAGCCAAGTAGCTCTGCTGTTTCTAATCTACTAACTGCACATTTTTGCTGAAATTGGATAGGACAAGTCCTATTAGGAGTCTGACACCACAGGTCAATAAGTCTTTATTTCTTCTATAATTTTATTTTTCATTGTGCCATGCTTTTCAGTTTTCCCAGTTCATACTGGGAAATTGAAATCACCCATCACTACAGCCTGATTGTTTTCCTATTTTCCTCATGTTGTACTGTTGCTCTCTTGCCTCTCTTGATGGCTTGTTCTAGGAACAATCTGTCCTTTTACCTTACCAGGTCTATTGCTAGGATGTACATACACCTAACAAAGAGTTGCTTTAGATGAAAATATAGCTTTACAGGTCATAAAGCAATTCAGCATGTTTCTCAAATATTTCTCATCTAAGTATTTACATTTAATGAAGTTTAACCTCCTTTTCAAACTCTTCAAGGACATAAAGCAAGAACAGTTAGAAGGAAAGTATCCATATACTATGACTCAATTTTCTGCCACACAAATACTTGAAGTTTAGAAATCAAACTCTTCACACTGTCACTGTCCAAACACCTTACCAAAGAGAGAGAGAAGTCCTATCCTTTAGTTTGAAAACTGCACTTCAATGCTGAGTTTGAGCAACCACGTCACACTGCCACTAAAAGAGCAAGTCTTCTTCCTGCACCCATATGGGCTGGCTCCCTCCTACCCATGCTTGTGCAGCCCCACAGGACATGAGAGGCAATCCTAAACTTCAGGGAAAGACTTGCAGACAGTACCCAGCTTGTGCATTACATCACAGAGAGCTGGCAGCTGTCATCTCGGTCATAGTTTCATGCATTCATACAGACTTGTGATCCCACGCTCACCTGTTTGTTTACACATGTGCCTACTGTATGTGTTTATGAACAGTAAAGCTCTTGAATGTGAGCATATATGATTATGTTTACTGTTACAACTCATGTGGAAATACTAAGCAAAACATTCAAGTAAAACACTGCATTTGACTTCATTCAATAGTAGAAAGGAAAACTAAGTGCAGAAGGTGAAGTTGTACTTGATCAGACCTTGTTTTGTCCTTAAATTGTTTTGCTGTGCCTGTAGATATTGCAAGTTCACTTACAGCTTCACATACAGTCTTGCTGCTACTGATTAAATGCTATATAGCATCTAGTCTTTGTGGCTAAATGTCCATATGGTTCTATGCTCACTTTCTGAGAATTACAACTCTTCATAACAGAGAAAGAAAAATCTCTTTTCTATATAAGACAGGATTAAGTGAATAACAGGATATCACTATTATAAATAAAGCTGTAATATCTTTTTCTTACAAGTGTACTCATCTGTCTACAGAAACATTTGTCTTCTTTTGGCTTCTAAGCAATGGTTTCTGACAGAGATGGCTAAATAATCAAATTTTTGTCCATCAGTTCATTGGAAAAAAATACTTAATTGCCCAGTATAGATAATGCATTTTGAAGTTTACTACTGGTAATTTCTTCCTTCCTAACACCTATATAGATATAGCATACTCTTATTCTACAGAATATGTTTAAAGTCACTATCCCCCCTTTTAGCAAGAAATTAATGACCATTCAATGACTACCTCCTTTAACAAATTTTGTCTGTATGTTTCCTGTACTATTAATGATACCAGAAGTGGTAATTCTCATTTTGGAGAGGTAGGAGAATATTAAAAGTGACAAAAACTCAGATTAGTGTTCCAGAGAAAAGAAAAAGTAGGAAGTTGGCCATTTTTAACTGAAGAAATAATAGGATAGGTTTTTTCAAAGTTTTCTTAACATCTGCTTTTCAGACCACACCTATAATTGTCAGTGCCTGAAAATTTAGAACACCAGTTAAAAAGTATTACTATTCCTTTCTTTCCCATGTGTAAGCAATAAATCATCCTCACTTCTCAAATAAAAACATAAGCTACTCAGAAAATACACCAGTGCATATTCAAGTGCAAGATCCAAGTCAGAATGCATAACTAATTTCTTTTTTTTAATCATTTTGTACTTATTAAAAAAGCTAAAGCAGATTGGTAGAAAGTTAGAGGTGCTGACAAATCCACATCCAAAAGAAAGAAATCCACAGCTCAGTCTAACATTTTTGTTCCCTTCACCCAGAAACACCAATATTCATATTTTAGAAACTTTACTATATGTTACTGCATTTTAGTATTATAGCTGATGGTTTATATCTCTATAAATATATTTCACAACATACAATAAATATTTTGTCATATAAGTATTTGTAAAGAGAAAGTTATCTTGATTTTAGTAAGACATCAAGTTAAAAAAGGGAGAATAAAATTAGCTTGGAATGACTGTGTAAGATTAGACACTAAAATTATCCTCCCACGGTCATATTTAGCTCTCTAAACAGATTTAACTAATTTGTTCAGGCACGCTACTTTCCAGTGAAGATAATGAAAAAACATGAAAGCTCCACATTCATTTTTGTGAATATTCAAATCTCTAAATGCAATAACCCTAAAAAAAAAAGAAAAAAGAAAAAAAAAAAAAAACAGTTCATCTCTGTAACACTGTTTTAGCTTGCTCAAGCTGCCATTTTGGGCAACAGCTTGTGCTAGAACTGCTTATATTCCCTAAATTTATTTTTTAAGGAACATAAGTGATGCTGCATGACTGGTACTGTCACCAAAAAAAAACACAGCCTGACAAAAAAAAAAAAAAAAAAAGTTTCAAATATGAATATTGCTATTCACAGCCAGCCACAGAATTAAATAAAGATAACCTATAACAGTGAATATGTCCCCCCCCCCCCCAAAAAAAAAAAAAAAAAAAAGGCAGACAACAAAAAAAGAGAAAACACTTGTTCACACAAATTTAACCACAAGAAGAAACAACAATAGCCAGATGCATCATTTATCACAGTGGGGTGTTTTTTTTTTTCAGTTTTGTTTTTAGTCTGTTCCAAGCATTAAACAAGTTAGAAAGACTATTAGTATTGATTTGAACATGTACCTTACCTCACATTACAAGCCTCTGAAAATTCAGTTAGGGACTAGCTCTCGGCAAACTGAAACCATCCTACTTCACATTGCTATTATAAGAAAGGGTCACCTTTTTGTTCAACACTATCATTGTATCTCACCACATACAAAGCAGTAGAAATTGACTTATTTTTAGCTATTCTATCACTCAGATAAACACTTACAATTTCTGATAGCTTTTCCTCATGCATCTTTAACATTTCTTCCCCTTAACTTCTATGTTTCACGTAGAACTCAGCAAAAAGGGCCTATAACAACTAGGTGGGTTTGGCTTTCAGACTGCCCAGGTGCTTTAAATCATCCTTTATTTCCTCAAAAGTCATCTACAAGGTCTTCAACTAATTACTTTTCTCTCTAGTTATTGTGTAGTAGGAACCTAACTCAACCCAAACCCATTCCCACAACCCTGAATAATTGAAGACACTCTGGTTAAACAAAAGACTATGCTTAATGCCTTACGTTGTTTAAGGTTTAAATGGATAGGCAAATATAGCAATCAGTTCTTGAAAGCAGTTAGTATGTTGGAAATTTGTGTATGATGCTTTCCTTCAACAAAAACATAATTTTCAGTTTTCTTGTGGAACTAGTCTTCCAATGTGATTACTACACAGTAAATCTTTGATACCTATTATCTGCTACTAGATAAACTAAACTCCTGCTGCTTTTGTTTACAATACTTTTGTTAACAGGTTTTTTTTTTTATTATTTGTTTGTTTGTTTGTTTTTGGTTTGTTTGTTTTAATGTCAAACAGAAAACAAGAGTGTAGTTTGTGAAGTAGTTTAGATGAACAGCCTAGAGATACCTAGCAGGTAAACTGTTCTGTAAAAGCAAGGCTTTTTTTTTTTTTTTTTTCCATTAACAATACAACATTTCTAGCGTTTCAGAGATTTTTATTTGAAGGATAAAAGCTTTGCCTCCATCCTCACTCATCCTATAATTCTTAATCTGTGATGGACAGGTGACAAGCCTAAACCATAAATAAATAATATTTGCTTTCATAAAAGCAACGTTAGAAAAAATATTTCAAGCATCTAACTAGAAGAAGTAATTTTCCAGTTTTACTTTCTAAATGTAACTGTGTGTAAACTGAATACAGATTGCTTATACAGAGAGCTTAGCAACAGTGCTGCAATTATCTTTGTCAAACTTTTGGCAAGTTTAGATATTTTATCTCAAAATTATGGGTGGTAAAAGCAAGTACAGCCTGCAGAATATTTGTGGTACATTGACATAGATTTTTGGTTTAATTTTTAGTAGTTCAAAAGATATTTCAAGGATTTTAAAAGTATTATTTGGCATTAGAAAAGCTCTATTGTCGTTAATAAAATCAGCCCCAATATAGCTAGCACCTGTGTTAAACAGGTGTAATCCCATTCTAGATGTAAAAATCTAGGCTGTATATTCCATGCTGTTGCTAAACATGGCTAGCACCTGAACACTAATAAGGTGCTAATTAAGAACTGCCATTTTAAGTCTATCATGCTTGTGCATGTAAACTCACCATATGCTCTAGATCAGATTTCCTACTGTGGAAAAATTGAGAAGGCTCAAGCTGTTGATATGCAAAAAAACTATTGCTTTTCAGGATCCTCTCCTCTAAAAATGCCTTTCCTCCTGTAACTGTAAGCGTAGGCATTTGATAAGATTACCATATGCTCCTGTGTCTTTTTTGGGTATATCTGCACAAGAAATGGTCTTTGGAAAATTATGGCACAGTGCTAGAGAACTATCCGTGATTAATACCAGGAGCTGGGGACCTGTCAGCTTGCTGGAGTACAAGTATTTATGTTCTTCCTAGTAATCCTAGTAATGACACAGATCAAACCAGTCTTGTAGAAGAAAAAAAAAATAAAAAAATGTTGGTCCCAGGCTAAACCCAAAGTAAACAACAGAAGTCACCCATCTCTGTTGGCACTATACCCTATCTGCTGCTGCTCAATATACCAGTGAAGTCAGCAACTGTGAGAAGGATAAATTTGGTTCTAATCTTATAGAGGAGAGATGCACAAGGTTGTAAAATACTCACTGGAAACACAAATCAAAAATCACATTTGTTTCTGATGTCTATGTTTTAACATCCTCCTGAAGCAATGGATATAAAGGTCATAACTGGTCTGACATGCGCACCACTATACACTGAAATTTGTAAGTTTTCTTATAGCCCTTATTGATATAAGGGGCTATTGATCAAGCTGTACACGTTTGAATGAAACAATTGTATATGAAGAATATGTAATGCAAAGCAAATTAAGCTTCATCACAGAGAGAAAGTGTGACATTTTATTCAGTGATTATTCCTCAAAACCAGTGAAACTTCCATTTGTATCATTGGCTTTTCATATACATATGAATAGTTTTACCATTAATTTTCTAATTATTTCTATAAATAAAAGTTTGACTACATGGTGCAATGTCAGCTTTTTGAGAATCGTGTATCATACCACGACTGACATTCCAGGAGCTGAACAGCATTTGTATCTTCTTTCATTTGTATCTTCTTTCAGTTGCCCATGCAACTGCATTCAATAAATTTAAAAGGGTCTATTTATTAATAACAGGGATTTGCAGCAAAATTAATCACATATTCAAACAATGCTGCTTTCTTTTTTAATATATTTAAATGTTTAAAATCATGTTTCAAAGATAATGTCTTACCATGCTCAGACATGAAAGGTAGAAGGTAAACCATCCTGCCCAATGTGGCTTGCACTTGTGGCCTTTTAGTCCTACATTTGATCACAGCATATAGGAACCAAGAGCTGTCTTTTTTTCTGTTGCAGTACACAGACAGTTTTCAAACTACATGTTCTTCAGAACACAGGTATTATAGGCAGAGTTGGAAATAAAAAGACAGTTTTAATTTTTAAACAAAACAGAAAACACAAAGTTCAGTTCAACAAATAATACTGTGACAGGCAATATTCTGGCTTGTTGTTATAAAACTAAGCCATTATGCTGTAACAAAGCCTAAAGATGTTGAAAACTGTCATTTCAGACATCTGAAATGCAATAAAATGCATGTTCTTGATGACATCAACAAGAATGCATATTGTACATGTAACTGAGATTTTGACTTTATCTGGATTTGTTGATTTACTCTGAAAATCCGATGCTCAATGTACATCAGGATTTTCCATTTCTTATATGCATTGATGTGGCCTACTGGCAACATTACTTTGTGTCACAGAAAATACAGTCTTAGTCCTGCAACTCCTAGTCAAGTGAATTATCCTTAGGCCTAGTTACACATGGATCCATTAAAAGAAAGAAAGAAAGAAGATTTACAAGCATAAGGAACACAGGGTCAGGGGTTAGGCCCCTAAGGAACATTAAAAATCTTCTAAAGCTGCATGAAATTCAGCCTGCCCTTCCTACTTGTCAACAGCTTCATGTCCTGTATCTAGACAAGATATTTGTCTGCCACATTTGGAAAGAACAGATCAGATCTGTATGTTTGTGATACAGAGGGGAAAACCTAGATTTACACCTTGTAGGAGGTACTAGGTATTTGACACCTGTGTAATAGCAATTTGAGAAAGGTAACATTAGCCAAAGGGATTCACGGGCTCCACTTCAGCAGAGGTGAGGCTGCTACAGCACCACAGGACAGACAAGATACAGGGCCAACTTAACTGTTTATGCAACACTGTCATCCTTAACTGATCGCTCCTCTAGCTGTGGGCGGGAGTGTCAGTTTGCTATCAAGCCCGTAGGCAGAAGTGCATGTAATTGCATTGCCCCCAAAGCAGCCTGGCTGAAAGATAGTGACTTAAAAAGTCATAATATCCCTCCCGGTCTCTCCATTGTATCAGACAGAAATAAACTGACACATATCTGCACCTGGGGTGATATATGAGCCAAGAAACATCAACGTCATTATGCCATCAGGTACACTGGTGAATTATGCTTCTGCTCATTCTTCATCTTCATCCATCTCTTACCACTTGTCTGCACAAAATGGATTCTTATTAGCTCCCTGGAGCTCATTCATCCCTGTGCACAGAAAGCAATGATAACTTCTGAGCTTAAAAGATGAATAGAGTGACCTACTCCTCCCTACACTTTCAACCTGGTCAGGGGAAAGACCCCTGAAAGGGTCTTTATTTTGCCCCTGGCAAGGCACAGCTAATTAAGGCACACATTAATTAAGAACAATGTGCATTTCTATACCACCCATTCTTAAAAAGCACCTCATATACTTTTCCACATATTTAACAAAAATAATTGTGACACAAAATAAAACCTTGAAAAATGCAGTCTCATAGGAGAAACAAATGGCAATCTACAAGAGATAATAAATTTAAGTTTATTGTACACTCTAAATTAAAATCTTTCTCAGCATTTCCATTATAACACAGTGTTAAGTTCCCTCTATATTGGCTAACAGAATAAAATGGTATTATGCAACCTAAAAATAAATAGGAGTGTTAAATTCTGGATCAAATTATGATAGGATTTTTGCTCCAAAAAAATCAGCAAACAAATGACACAAATAGATGCAACAAATAATATCCTAGATTTGTCTGGCTAGTTTACATAGACCTTTTCTTGCTCATCTGGAGAGACATCTACAAGTTCACCATAGGGTGAAACAGCATCATCTCTTAAGGGAAAAACCTGAAATACGGAAAAGAGATTGCTTACTAATGGAGACCTAGAAAGATGTCCAAGTCAAGAGTATTTGCTTCAAAATGCCTGAAAGTTAAAGAACACAATAGGAACCTATGGCACAGAAGAAAAGTGAAGGACAATACTAAGAGCTACACTTGACTGTAACTCTAGTGTTCATCGGTGCATATATAATTTTCAGGTTAGGCAAAAGATTCTGCATTTGCAATACTAAAATATACGATAGAATTGTATGTAAACGAATAAGCATACACGATGTCCTTAGTTCTGATCTTCATCACCTTTCTGGATCTGCTGAGGAAATGAGAGAAACTATCCCTCCCAGAGACCCTGTTAAGTGCCTCTAAACCCATTAAAGGTCTTAGGTATTCTGCTGGGGAAAGTGAGCATAGTACAAAAATAAAAATAAAAAATTAGGGTAGCTCCCCTGATCTCTTAATTGCTTCAACCCCCTATTAAAACAAAACTAAAAAGGAAAATGAAATACTGATTTTCAACCCGCCATCCCTCTCTCAGGGTGGCACCACCAGCAGTTTCTGGCCCACAGCCTAAAATGCAGAGCTGAGAGAGGAACCCTGACCGTGCTCAGAGGTTGCCTGTCCCGAGGAGCCCCCGTGGTAGGAAGCCCACTGGTCTGTGTCTGCACTGTTTTTGCCCAGAAAAGCAGCCTCCTCTCAGCTCACAGAAATATCTCTCAGCAGCTGACAAATTTGTGCTAGCAGACCAAAATAACTCTGCAGGGGAAGTTTACGAGCACTTGCTAGTATGTATAAATAAAAGTTGCTCTTTCCAAATTTACCAAGAGTATGCACCTTTCACATATCCTTGGGCCCATCCATAGCTGCAGTTTTCCAAAACATTGCAGTGTGGAGCAGGAGATTAAATTTAACTGTGTTAGAAAAATGCCTGGAGCTGGCATAAGTGAAGATTGCTGATTTTATGCATAAGACATGGGGCCAGCTCCAGGAAGGACAAAGTCTGGCTCAGCAACGGCCAGCTTTTTTTTGACATCATGCAGAGTGGTTTACCTCTTTGCACCCCAGTTCCTCACCTTTGTAAAATAGATCCATCAGGTCTGTCTGTCCCTACATGCTTCCTCAGATCAATTTCTTGTATGCTGTAGTTAAAAGGACTCAATCTATAGTTCATAGTATTATTTGACTGAACTAGATATTTATTTAGTGCATTAAAATGAAACTATAATTTTATTCTGTGGAAGGTTCACAACAGCATATCCTGATTTAGGTCTGCTACTTTACTTCCCATGAACCAGAATCAGTGTGACCCATATGGGTCAAGAACATTCCTGTCTGAATAAATATCAATCTTATTTGAAGGAACCTAAACCTGTATTTTATTTCTAAGAAAAATAATCTGATTTGAGGTCTTACATAGCTTACATTGCCTATGGAAACAAAACATTCAAGAAATCAGTATTTTGGACAGCATAACTCTCAGAGAGAATCAAATATGATAGGGGAATGAGAAAAGTGGAAAACTGTGATGCTACATCACACCGGAAATAAAATTCAGGTAGTATGTTGAGGGAAGAGAGAACAAAAAGGAGTAATATCAGAACACCAAGGCTTTGAAAGCCTGAAAGTCTGACACACAAAATATTTTAGGGTTAAAATTCACCCAGCGTCTGAAGAAAACCTGGGCAAAACCTGTCTTCATGCTGACCTACCTAAGTATTTCATACAGCAGAATGATCTGCTGGTGGCAGATGCTGTCAGATGTGGGACAGCTGGTGAAGGGTCTAGAGAGCAACTGTTATGAGGAGCAGTTGAGGGAACTGGGGTTATTTAGCCTGGAGAAACGGAGAATGTCTCTCAGGGGAGAGATCATCACTCTCTACAACTACCTCTAAAGAGATTGTAGCTAGGTGGGGGTCAGCCTCCCAAGAAACAAGGACAAAAGAAAGGGACCTCAAGTTGCACCAGGGAAGGTTTAGTTTGGGATATTAGGAAAAAAAGGATTGTGAAGCATTGGAACAGGCTGCCCATGGAAGTAGTTGTGTCACCATCCCTGGAGGGGTTTAAAAGACATGTAGATGTTATGCTTAGGGACATAGTTTAGTGGTAGACTTGGAAGTGCTAAGATAACAGTTGGACTTGACGATCTTAGAAATCTTTTCCAACCTAATTGATTTTATGATCTCTGAGAGGGTCTGCAGGTGAGGAAGGATGAAGACAGTGGAGGACTGAGGGCTGTCCACACACAGCCAAATCTGACCTTTCATTCTTTTTGCCTGAAAAGCTTTTTTCACCTTTTGTTATCATTTTTTCTGCTGTCATGAGGAATGTTATTATTGTTCTCTGTAGTTAGCCAGTTATTTATGGAATACCACTTTCTTCCTAATTTACAGCAGTTTCTCACAGAATACCTGGCCAGCAAGCTTCTTATTCTTACTCATATCAGTTTATTTTTATTATTTCTTGCAATAAATGTAAATAGACTTGCACTATAACTTTTTATACCAATTTAGAGATTGAATTCCAAGAAAAGCAAAAGATAGGAGTAACAGCTTCGCGTTACTGAGCGCAGGAGCAAACCCGTGTTCTGTCTTTGCTGAAGTTCATACAACCAAGGTCAGAGGAGATAAACCAGTCTGCAGATATGAGGCTTACATTACATTTAGCGTAGCTCACAAAAACAGAGTGAAATGGATTTACCTATGTGTCTCCAGTGCGGACCCTTTTTGTACTCCAGAAGCACAGTAGATGCAATTCTAATTGTAGCTGCATCTCTGTGAAATAGAAAAGTGTCTGTAGTGTGAGAAGAGGCTTTACACTTTGGACCAAGGGTTTTGTTATGCTGGTATTTCAGCACAAACTTCACTGTAGAATTCTTGCAGTTATTGGTGAACACTTCCCCAGGTAGGTCCACTCATTTTCCATTCTCCAAGTAGGGCCATTTATAAAATAAATTGGTATTCAGACAAGGTAATAAAGTAGCATTAATGACAACTGTTCCCTGCAGATAAATAGAGCCTGAAGGCTAAGAAACCCAGTGGAAGCATTGCTCACTTGAATAAAGTATAAAGTTTGTATTTAAAGTATGAACATTTTGTTTGTTTATTCAAGTAGCATTCAATCCAACCATGAAAATAAAACATTTTAATTTTATTTTTCCATCACTTGAGAGCCACAGTTCGCCAAAAGAAAGGTGATTTATTGCCTTAGCAGTTACCTCCATTTCCTTTTCCTTGTGATGTCTGGTTAGTATCCATGGATCGCTGCTATCTAAGAGTTTCAACTGAATAATCCTTCATTGATTATCAGTATCTAGGAAAACAGTTTTTGTGTGTGTGTGTGTTGTTTGTTTTTCTTTTTTAACCTGTTGCTTTTTTTAAACAGTCAACAAAATTATCATGGGGTCTTGGAGAATAATGACAGCACCAGCTAAGCACGTTCCATGTTAAAATACAATCAACCATTCATATCACTGCCTCAGATCCAATTTTTAAAAAGAATTGAAACTTCGCATGCCACAGAATCAACAGAAAAATGGTAACTGTTCAGTCATTAAAAAATCATTTGGTATTCATTGTAACAACGTTAATCATAATGTATTCATTTGGCATTCATGTGGCTGTCACATGTAAGAGTTCAATTATAATGCACACTAGCTAATGAGCATATAAAGTGTTACTGAATCAACATTACTGTGCAACATTTTCTTATTTGAATTATTCATATGCTTCAGGTTTAAAAATCTATCACCAACAAGCTGTTAAAAAGCAGCCATGTATTATAAAAGACACGTTTTGGAAGTCTTGTTTTTGAAATCTGTTCAACTGTCTGTCTAAGCAAATGCCCATGTAGCCTCCATCACTGTAGTATATGAGTACCTGGAGAGTTGCCCATGGTTTTCACACATGCCTAAAACCATACTGTTTAAATGTGGTCCTATTATTTTCAACATAGATAGTACAGCACAACATATGAGTCCAGATGGAGCAAGGCAATTAACTTCCCATCATTTCAGTGGGAACTTCTAAACACTTTTGAGGAGCTGAGCTCCGGTCTTCAGGGGAGGGAGTGTCTCCTTGTGATCGTAGCATCATAAAGAGACTATCACAAAGGCAAAGCAACCACAGCTGGTAAGGACCTTGTCATATTGTGAAGCATACTGCTAACTTCCACCTTTAAGCAACAATAACAAAGAAACAAACCAAACCAAAACAAACAAACAAAAAAAAAAAGTAGAGAAATCTAGTTTTTCTAAATCCTGAGAGATAAATGAGAGGAAAAGTCTGAGATGAGATATCCCTCTGTAAAGATGTTATCTTTGAAAACACCTGTCTTCCTATCTAGCTTAAGCCTGGGTTGTATTGCAACATCTCCCATCACCACAGAGAGGAGAAGAAAAAAAAAAAAAAAACAAAAAAAAAAACAGCCCAAGAAATGTTAATTAATCGAACTCTATAAACCACATGGTAAGTGGAGAAAGCAGGATCATTTTAAAAGTTTGAACAAATTTGTCAAGAAGACTCAAGGAGTGGTTTACCTGACTTTCGCATGAAGTGATCCTGACCTTCAGATCCCCACGCTCAGGAGCAATGCTTGTGTCCATATGGTACCAGGAGGCAGGTGCCATGTTGTAACAAACCAGAGCTCAAGTACCAAATTCAAAATGAAGGTGAGGTAGAGGCTTTAATATACAATATAAGTTATATGATACAATACGATACGATATAAGTTATACAATATAATACAATATAAGTACTATCTTCCTAGTTTGGAGAAAGACTAGGCCACACAGAAATCACTGCTATTTTGGAGATCTGAAAATACAAACCAAAGAAATAATGGAAAAATTAGAGAAATAAAGAGAAAGAAAGAGAGGAAGAGAGGAAGAGAGAAAGAAAGAGCAAAAAATTAAGCACCTATGTGTTTTTCCACTATCATTTAAAATATTACTGCATTCTAGTCACCTGTCTCTTTCCATGCACTGTATGCATTGCTTTATACAAGATCTCTAACTTATAATCTTTTACATTGTTTTCTTTTTTCAAGGTACATTCAATTACCCTCATTCTTTTCACTTGTATCCTACATACCTACTTCCTACAGTGTTCCTGTGTCATTTTTATGTCCTATAGTTTGAAAAGAAGAAAACTGAATTTACAGTCATCATTTTTTGAATGGTGGGGTTAAAAGGGAAGTAGCCTTAGTTTAGAAAATACTTCCTGCAACATGTAACTTTCCCGCTTTGTTATTAACAGTGAACCTTTAATGTTGATCACTAAAACTCCTTGTTTCAGAACCCCCGTAGAAGTTCTAAGAAGTCAACAAATTCTCTTTATCAAGCTTTTAAAAGCATATTGTACATATTTTTAAATGTTCTTAATACATCTGTCCTTTCCATTAAACACTGCAGCACTAAGTTTTTTGAGTCAACAGAGCAAAGTTTTGCTCTAGGTGTTTAGACTGCCTAAACCAATACTTTAGATTTAAGTGTACATAAGCAACTACTTAAGTCATTAGATTGTTTTCTTGTTGTCTAAGCTGAAAACTGTTAAAACAACGTAAAATGAATAAAATCTTGTCATGACTGTAACCGTGACTTTGTAACTGGCTCAAAAGTAGTAAATTAAAGTAGATGCCAGAAACAAGACTTAACTTGTATCAGAGTTGCTTTTTGTCCACCACAGGTACCATGCTCCCAGCTGTGTTTGCTTAAGCCTTGAAACTTACTTGGGTCTAGTAACTAGCTAAATGACAATATGTCTTTTTTTGTTAGACTTTAGAGGAAGCATGATGAGAACAGGAAATCTTTCTCTGGCAGATATTGAAGCCTTGCCTTCTTGGAGGTAACAAATATTTATTGAATTCAAGAGAATGAAAACACAGATGAAATAGTAAGACTATAAAAAATATACAGTAGTAAGAAAGATACAGAAAGTTAGAGGGCTAAGACATCATGCTATCAAAATGAGAGTCCCATATCAAGTGAGAGTCAAAAATGCATCTATGATATCTCTTTCAATCTCTTGTATATAAAGTGCACATATCGCAATTTTAAAATAAGAATTGAACATAAAAATTGCCAATGAGAGGCCATTTTGAATACATTTTAAATTTATTTGAAGCCATTTTTTTTAATCATTCAATCTCCCCTGCAAAATTATCAGCATGCAAGACCAGAGAAATGTCTGAATTCCTGCTGTATGGGGAGGAATTGAGCTAGAAAGAACTGGAGCTGCCAGAGCACCACTTCCTTTACTGGAGGATCTCTCACCAAAACCAAAAGCTGTCTGCATGAAATTTTGATCACTAATTAGGTATACCAGGTGAGTATTACCCATAATGTGCAACTATGTGGTAAACTTTAAATGAAAGAGTCCTTACCATGTCAACTAAATTTGTTCCCTTTTTCTAAATGTATCACTTTCTTGGAGAACATTCATCCTTTCACATTAGCAATTCTCTTGCCAGGTTCTATCTGTTAATAGTCCATAATTCAACTCTGAGAAAATTGCTCAGCCTCACAAATTCTCTGCTCAGCATAAATGCATCTGATTTAGGTTTTTTTGTTTGTTTTTTGTTTTTCCCAAAAAATTAAAAAAGTGTTTTAATGAACTGAACAAGGATGCAATTATAACTGTTAGTGTTTTAAAATGTTTTCCTTTAATCACATAAATGCAAAAGTGTCCATATAAATGCTACTCCCAAGTCAGCATTCACACCTGTGATCTACGTGTCTATTCTATTACTTAAAGATTGCTATTTGCTCTCAATGCAATTCTATTTTTTATGATGTTATCAATTACTGCTTTTTGTTCCTTCAATGCTTTTAGTATAGGATAAATGACTCATTTGGTAAGAGTTAAATACAGGGAGGTAAAGCTGGGTCATATTTAATTCTGCTGGTTCATGCTAGAAAAGCATATGCAGCATATGATATAAGCTTCAGTGCAGCAGGGTTTTAGGCTTTATTGACAAGCCTGAAAACTTTCTCTCATAAATTCTTTGCACAGAATTTTGTAGTAATCAAGGAGTTTGAGCATCTTATGTATTTTTTAAAATGAAATATGCATATTACCAATTGAAAGTAACGAATGTTATGATTGGGAGAAATGTATCACTTACATGTACTTCAAGCCTTCAGACAAAACCCTTTCATTAAAGAAGATTAATTTCAGGCTAAATATAAAAGCAGCTGGAGTCTCTTTTAGTTATAATTCTCCATTTTGTGCTTTCTGATAGTAATACAAATTACATTCTTGAAGACAAAATACACTTAAACAGAATGGAAATGCACAGTGAAGTACACCTGAGATCACACCAACTCTATTTAGGGATGTTCACCTATAGAGGCAGGGCTTTAAAGTCCAAACTCAAAAACCTATATTATTTTATGGAGCCCAAGTTTACAAAGAGTCAAAGGGATAACATCTGGTCCACCTCTCATCTGACTCCCCAGTGGATCCAAGGCAGTGGATCCAAGGCAGGGTGACATGCCACCTCTCTTCTTAAAACAGCCCAGGCTAACAAAACTACTTCTCCTGAAATCACATAGTGCATGCAACCTTTCAAAGAAAAAAATGTCACTTCTGTGTTTGCCCATTGTTGATATCACTACGAGATCTCCCAGCAGGAGAGCCAGACGCTGAGCATGCATGCCTGTACCTAGGACCAGTCCATCCATCCAGCACATAAATGCAGTCTGAGGCCTTCACTGTGTGGCAGTACAAGATCAGCTTTTCTCCTTTTCCATATTGCTGGGCTCACCCAAAACTGGCAATTGATCTTTGGTCATTGTTCATTTAGCTTGGATTTTGGGAGATAATTTCATCTGCCAAGTATTGATTTCTACAATATAGACATGTACATTCAAACTAGTTGTCTGGATTCCCTTTACAGTCAATGGATATAAGTAGGTTTCATTCATCTTTCACTGAATTAGGACATCTAAATCACTGCAGCCAAATCACCAAGCAACTCAGAGGACAGTGAGGCAAATAACATATTTTATTTTCTAATAAACTCTGCTACGTACCTGTTCTCTGCATAAATTTCTTTTTCCTTGTAACATTATTCTTTGTTCACTAATACATTACCTCCTTATGTGCTTATTCTCTGTCCATAGTAGGAGTCTGTCAATAATGATGAGATTCTTTAGATGATATTAGTAAAGAATGAGGACTGCCAAATTCCACTGTCATTTTTATTAAATGATCGATGCCTTTTTAGAGATCCTATTCTTCATATATTCTTTACGTAATAGTGAGCAACAGGTTTCATACCTTTTCAGGCAATACAGCCTTCATTTGCATTTTATTCATTTAAGCTCTACTTGTCTGCAGGGAATATGCTACATTCATACAATACATTTCAAGAGTATATTGTTTCTGCATAGAGAATAAGGATAAACTACTAAAAAAAAAAAGACAGTTATACTTGGAGAACTTTCATTTAGCCTGTTCTTTGAGAGTCTGTTTGCATCCATAGGCTGGGCTCACAGTTCAAGACACCTGGTTTCTTATGTCAGCCCTGTAAGTTGTTTTTTTTTATCTCCTATAAAATTGGGATAATTTTACTTCCTTCCTTCTTTAGGTGAGAACAATAAAATTTTACTCACTATTAAATAATTTGAAATACACTTTATCAGTTAACTGAAAAAAATAATCTTAAAACTCCATGTCTGGTTCCATGGAGAGGGTGAAATTATACTTGAAAAGGCAGTAATATTGCAAAACTCAGAACATTTACAAGGTTTTTTTTTACCTTACACAGATGAAAAAATGCCAGACAAATTGTGCCCTGCTGCCTTTGTCCTGAGGAGCATCAATCCAAATCACCAAGATTAATTGATGTAGAATAATTCTCTAGCCATGAAAATGTCCAAGACTGTCAGGAAGAAGCTCCAAACAGGTGAGCATTAGCTCACAACAAAACCAGGTGAACATATAGCAGTGTCTGTAATCCTAAGGGACATAATGCCCAAAGTCATTGTTTTCAACCCACTTATTCATGGCTCTCCATTATGAAATGAACTAAGCCAGACTGCATGATAGCAGTACAATACAGTGAAAGCACCATTCCGCTCAGCTAAAACAGTCTTTTGTGCCATATAACATATAGAAAGGAAGTCCAGTTTTCATAGACTTCTGTATTGAAAGAAGCTACTTCCACTTTCATTCTGTAACTCTGCTGGAGTAACATGTGATGACCCATATAATTCTGCAAAATATCGCATATGTCAGTGGTTAAAATTCAAACAAATATTAATATTTAAAATGTAATCTACAAAATATCAATTTTAATTAGTACATTTGACATATTAAAAATCAATACTTAAGTAGTGAAAGATTCTGCTGTTTAGGCTGCACTCCACATGGATGATCATTTCTAAATTAAGAGATGCAAATTTAATCAATAGATTTAAAACTTTACATCACTTGAGGCACTTGAGTTGCTTCTAATCAGCCTAGTAAAGTGAAAGCATCATTTAATTGTTGTTTTTTTTTTTCACTCTCTTTGAAAGACAAACCTACCTTCAGGCTGGATTTTGCTCAGAATAAGCTATATTATCTTCAGCTTTTGTTACTCTTTCTAATTCTTAACAATTAAAAGTGTATTTAAAATGTCAAGAAAACAAACAATTTAAAATCCCAGAGGTTGTTTCATCATTTAAGAAACTTCAGCAAAATCAATACCTTAACTGCTTAAGTTTCCAAAACAAACTTGGCATAATATTGTTTGGCATTGTAATACTTGTAGCAAAACAGCAGTATTTTGTTGTGGGTTTGAAATCAGCCTTTACTGTGCTTGCTTTTCAGAATTATCAAAAAATTACTTATTTTCTAAGAAAGGTTGTATAAAATTCTTATGCCTTGGTAATTGCTACTATGAACCACAAATTTTTGCAAGTTAAAATTCCTTCTTTTTTTCCCCATTTTTAATTTTACAAAATAGTTGTTAACAATGTTGTCACGTATCTGTCAAAATATCCACAACCTACCTTGAAATACAGTTCGTACTCTTTTTTAGCCCTGAAAGAGCTTATCTTTTTAGAATGTTCATCAACAATTTGTTAAATTTGCTTCTGCATAAAGGTCAAGAAAGGCTGAAGAACTGTTTTTTACCTTTTTACATGAAAAGTCACACAGAACTATTCATGCACTTGTCAATTCCTTACATCTAGAATTAGTATGAATTTTTCCATAGAATATTATAGGATTCTATCTGCATGGTAATTATGTTTACAGTTCAAAGTACATTGAAAGCATTTCAAATAAATCTATCCTGTAGACTTTTAGGCTAAAACTTTTAATAGTTTTTAGTAGCAGAAATAAATAAATAATATTATAAATAAATAGTATTCATTTAGTAGTATAAATGGTATAAGCATAAAAAGTATAAGTAGGATAAATAAATAGTATTTATTGGGCCCACATTTACATTAAAATGGTCAATTATAATAGAGGGAAATATGATGATTTTATTCTTTTTTTTATTTTTTCTTAAAGCTATCTGTGGATAGTGCAGCATGGAAAGCACCATACATTCGAATGGAGCAGGGTAACTGCTTTATAGAACTCAGTATGCCACTATCTAGCCATTTGGCATTTTTTAGTATTTATGTAACTGGTTGGTAATATTCTTAAATGGTTATTCATCCAGTTTCCTTGTAAGCCACCAAAATTATATAAATAATTATAACCTAAAGTTACTAGTAGTATGTCTTCAGTAAAAGGTATGCTTCTGAGTCATAGGCAACAGGATATTTAGGCTTTTGCATTGATCTAAATTAGGTCAGTGACCTTTTCTTTCCACAGATTTCAAGGACAAAAATAACATGACACATTCTTAAAAAAACTGAGCATCACAACAAGATCTGTGTACTCTATGATACAGATGATACCTCCCCCACAGGAGTTTCCAGGGCAAAATAGTTTTGGACACTGGAGGGAAGCAGAGATGATATTTCATCTCTGAATTGGTCACAGGCTGTGCACTGCAGTTGCATGGTTTCAGCATTGCAAGCACTGTGGCTTTCTATGAGAGCTGAGCCAACAACAGACACAGACTTCTGACACTGAAATCTGCAGGAAGCAAATGGCATTAGTTACCCTGAATGT
Organism: Anas acuta; assembly: GCF_963932015.1. Classification (NCBI taxonomy): domain Eukaryota; kingdom Metazoa; phylum Chordata; class Aves; order Anseriformes; family Anatidae; genus Anas; species Anas acuta. The sequence continues at coordinate 37,117,973 of NC_088982.1, forward strand.
CCTCACAACACAGCAGTAGTGTATATAGAATTATTAATGTCTCTGTGTTAATATATGGTAAAGTATGAGATTGTTGTGAAGGTAATGTCTTTTCTATATTTGCATGCCTGATAAGGATTCTGACTGAGAAATGTAGTTATGACTTATTTTTTTCTTCGATACCAATACAATAAGGACAGCTAGGATTTGGGAGCCAAACACTGTATTTTTTCATGAACTGCTCTTTGCTACATAATGCTCTGCCCAGTTGAGTGCCTAAAAATCCCATAAGGCTATGGAAATCTTGGCTGAACCACTCCTAGGTGTACTGGAAACTGGCAAATGCATTTCCCTAAACACAGATCTCGTGGATGCCAGATGCTAGGTGAAAACATCTATGCAAACACTTTTCAGCTTTATATTGCAAGAAACTGCATCCCCAAAGCCCCATTTAGTGAAGGTTGCTACCATTACTAGAGATCTAACAAGCAGCAATTGAAGAAAAGACTGGGGGTGCAGCTAGGAAGCGTGCAACAGCTATTTTCATAAACAGCAAGGTCTGTCAGACCCTTTCTATACTACAAAATGGGAACTACTCCCTGTACCATCCTTAACATCCTTTGACAATAGTGACAAAAAAACTTTCCAACAGCTGGTGTGAAAATCCCCTCCCTTTCTCTACTTACATGCATTACATAAAGTGCCTGCACATACAGGTCTTGCCATCCTCATTCACAGAGGCACACAGCAGGAGAAAATCCATACAAAACTGAAAAAGAAAGCACAGAAAGATCTGAATTTTCAATTTGATTCAATTACTTTCTGTCAAGATATTGTTCTTCACCTATGACAGTCAATTGCTCTTAGAAACCTTAAGCCACAGGCCAGCTGTTGCAATGTAGAGTATGACTTGTGGCATTGTTTTTTCCATATTGTCCAGAATGTTTCAGAGATTATTTTTAATTAATTGTTTTTAGGGTCTGAAATGGTCATCTGGCTTGCATGTTTTCTTTTCTTATCCATTTGACCAGAATGTTTTCCATTTGTTGTGCTTTTTTTTTTTGCTTTTTTTTTCTTTCTATTTTTCACAGGCATTCTGTAAGAACTGGGAAATATCCAAATTGTCATTTAATTCAAAAGTATCATCATTATTTCAAGACAGTTAATGTAATACTGCATAAAAATCTATACTCTTTTTTTGTTGTTGTAATTTCTGACTTGTATGCAACAGTTAAAATTAGGCAGAATCCAATATCTTATTTGTTAATAGAAAGATCACTCAATACTATCTCTAAAATCTTAACAACTGCATTCAGGAATCTATCTATTACTCCAAACTGGCAACCTATGTGCTCTTCACTGAATTTGTACAGACTAAAATGTCAATTATTTATTTATTTTACTAGATAATGTATGAGCAATCAGTTATCCTCTGACCTCAGATCCCCTGGGTCCTTCCCATCTGTCAGACTTCTCTGTAACTACACATGTTCATTCCCTATATCAGTCTAATGCACTAGACTTGTACACATCCTTTACAACCACAACACTGAAATAAAAACAAGAAAGGTGCCACATCCAAAAAAACTCACTCCATTTTTTCCTGTTCCTTTCTAAAAGTCCAGGGAGTCATTACCTTTGACTCTTCATTAAAGCTTCATATGTTTATATATATTTGTGAGAGCCTCAGTATAAGTGAAAACTTGAATTCTGTTTGCTAAAGTAAAGACATCTGTACAATGAGGCAGAACCTCAAAGTACATCTAAACATGGTCCCTAAGGGTTTGGGTTTGTTTTCCCCTCTCCTTAATTCACAGAGTAGGTAATTTTAATGAAATACTGAGTAATTGAACCTGTTTAAAAGGCTAAATGGTGAGTTTCTAGGAAATGTTTTTCTTGTGTATTTACACAGGATCATCTGAAGTATAAATATAGTCCCTGCGTAGTTAGCTCATATTGTAATTAATTTAATATAGTGGATTGGATTCACAGATGACATACATATTTTACACATGTAGACATATTTTACACTTACCATTGAAGTCAATGAAACAAAGTCAATTTGCACCTGTTAAGGATATGACAATGTGTACCGAATATTTTGTTCACTGTTAACCTGGCTTTTACAGCTTCATTGGGTGAGGGTGCTTTTATTATGATAGTGGGCCTTCCCCTAAGAGGGATATATAAAATAGAAAAACGTTACCTTACAGACTTTTCCTCTTATTTTCAATATAGAAAAAGGACTGAAGAAGTTGATTGGTTGTTGACTTCTTTTATCCCTTTTCCAAAGCAAACCCTTAATTTTAATCCTTAAAGGCTTTTCTGATATTTTAAAAATTAGAAGAGAATGTGTGGGGAATTTAAAGTTACCTTGCTTTGCTATTTATTGTAAAAGAAAATAGTCTAGAAACTATTTATATTCGGTTGTAAGCCTATTTGCTTGAGGTGTTCTTGGAAAGGTGATGGCACAGATTTGGTGTGAATGATAGCACTGAGTATTTGTTCTTTCAGAATAACTTTTGTGTCTTTTCTGAATTTTACAAATCTAAAAAGACTTCACAGAGACCCTTACATTTTCCTGATGGGAAAGCAGGAAATATTTCTAGTGTGGAACTCAAGGGGAAAGAAAGCAAAAACAACTTGCAGCACTGATTACAAGATTCCTCTAAGATTTGTTCATTTTCTTTACAAGACTGGATTAAAAAAAAAAAAAAAAGTTGCAAAAAGATCCCGAAAGTGTTATCTTTTTGATTTAGGAAAAAAAATAAACACAAGTAATAGCTTTATCTGACACAAGAAAGAGATGCAAACCAAATCAGTGGGAGTACTGTAATGAGTGGAAAATACCAAAAAAAAGTAGACCCGACATGGCTATATTAGGAAATCACAGATCTCCTTGCAGAGACCGTATTCTACTCAATACACACACTTTTTAAGTTTACCAATGGGAAATATATGCATCAGTACAAGACACACGCACCAGGTTCAGTATCCATTTTTCAACATGCCATTTAAAGCACAGATTGGTACATACCTACTGAGTTTTCACTCATTGCTCTAGGATGCAACTACATTTCCCTTGATATACTTGGATAATAAAACAGTTGGTGGTAATTATCTTAATGATTTCAGCATGAAGATTAGTAACCCTTGTAATTTTTATCCTTGCTAGTATAAATTAGTTTACAAGGGCTCAAAATACCTGTTAAACTGCCAAGGCAATGTTCACATTTTCAGTACTCAAATTAACCTTTTACTTTAGAACAGGAATACTTATGTATAAGAACTGAAACCTCTACTTTTTGAATAGGACGCATTAGTAATTGAAAATTAGTGGGGAACAGACTGTGGATTTAATTCCCTTGTTCCAGGAGAGCAGAAGGAGTGAGAAAAAAAAAACCTTACCCTTCAAAGTAGAAGTTCAGACACAAATGAACTGGGATTAAAATCAGATCCTTTGTTTTTGAAGAATTTTTATCCTTTAGAATTCCTATAATTACTGTATTCATACATTATGTGTATTTTACATATACATATACATATACATACAATGCAATAATACTAACTGTACAACATGTAATGATTTAGTAATCCGATTCAATGAAGACCCTCAATTTAACACAGTTCAAAGGCACCCACTTAACTAGAAATGTGTGTTGCAGTCCCTCTATTCTGTGAGTCAGATAAATTCTGCTGCAACAATAGGCTAAGTAACCTTGTAACCACAAACACATTCTGCAGTGACACCAAGAGTCGCTTATGTAGTCCTAACCTCTTTATATAAAATTCCATTAAAGATTTACTTTTGCATGTATGAGCATTGAAATACAATATATACACATTTACACAGACAAATATTGCAAGGCAGTCAGACACTGTTCAAAAAGGCTGGTAGATACATATTGTTCTATTAGTTCAATTTTCTATTTAACTTGTGTACTTTCCAACTACATAGAAAATAATTAGTCCAGGTCTAATTCATTCCAGTCTGAGTCTAGAAACTCATCTAAATAGGAAAGACAGATCCGTTCTATGATTTTTCCAGTAAAAATCAAAAATCAGAGTGTAGACTGGCTAAAGAGAAGACTCTAAACGGAGAGAAAAGTTTGGGTTAGCATTCAGATTTTCATCCATCAGATGTAAAACTCATAGCAGCCTATCTGTCTTACAAATTTACTTTGCCCATCCTTGTGCCCAAGTAACACACTTGATTTGTCAGTAACTAAGTAACAGCTTGAAATACATTCTTCTTTTCTTGTTAAAGTGAATCATCCTTGTAATATCTCCAAGATGAGATTATCAATGCATAAATATAATGCATATGTCCATTTTTATTGTTTTCAGTCATATCAGCATTCACTGACTATTTAAGGTCTAACAGTAATCACAAATTAGTCTGCAAAATACTTTTCAGCAACCTTGTTTTAGTTCTTTTTCATTTTATGCTTTATCTATTTTTTAGGTATTTTTGACTTGTCTATAATGTATGATTTATTCACTATTCATGACATAAAAACAAAATGAGGGAAACTCTCTTCTTATTTCTTTTTATATTCTCAGCTGCTCTGTGCAGTTTTGACAACCATCTGCTTAGATTAGACTTTGCTTCTTTCTCCTGTTCATCCCCATCATAATAAAATATTGACAGAAACAATTTCTTCTGGGAAAATAGAAAGTTAATAGATAAGTGAAAGCCCTAGTTGTTTTTTCATTAAAGTTCTGATGTACTCTCACAACTTGTGTTGTATTTATTTATATGACCATTTGAAGCTGTGAAAAATTAAAAGGTAAAGCTCCAAACCAAACACTGGATTTCACAGTGGGATTCAGACTATACCTAATATTCACAAGTTAATGTAGAGCTTTTCTAAATAGCAAGTAGCATGCCAAATGAAAATCTCTGGGTGCAAAACTACATGTTTGTAAAACTACTACCCAGAGCAAGACCAGTCTTTTTAGCAGCAATTAAAGGGATCAAATGACACACACAGGTTTACAGAAGTGAGAAAAAAATCACAAGGCAATTACATAACTTTGATGTTTCTTAAATCAGTATTGTTTTTCTCTGTTAGGTGTTTAATGACTTGGAAGGACGTGGAAAACTGCCGGATGTGACATGAGAAATGGCTGCATGCAATAAACAGGAGGGGTGGAGGGATTTTGTCAATGATTAAGGGGGAGCCAAGGTACAAAAAGCCAAATTTCACTGGCACCCAGAGGGGAGCTCTGTGGGGATCAAGTTTTGTGAGACTACCAGCACTGAGGTACCTGCATCAGGAACAAATGATGTTGCCATGATTACCTAGGCAGCAGTATAGGAAACACTCCATCAGCGTTGGCACAACTTCCCTGGCCCTGGGGTCCCCTACCAGCATGTGTTCTGGGCTGGACAACAGCTGCAACAACCCACTGCCTTGTAACCTTCTCCCTTTGATTTTCTCACTGATATGCCTCAGTACTCAACAAGAATACCAGCTAAAGAGACTTTGTAAATGTCTTCCACCATGCAGCCAAATCAAAATTCTCAGGGATCTGATTTGCCTAGGTCTTGCTGGGTAATTTCAGCAGCTGCATGCCTTGATCCAGCTTTTGATATTCTTACAATTTTGGCTGGAAAGACCTTTAACATTTTTGTAATTAGTATATCAACTCTTATTCAGTATTCTCTACTCAAACATCCCACATCATCCCATATCTACATCAGGACTGGAAACTCATGCACTGCTATTATCTTTTACCATGAGGCCGGTGTCTTTCCCAGTGGCATTTTAGCAGGACATCATCTCATGTTATGGCCTACATTCTTGGTCCTCAACCCTGTAATCTTGCATTTGGCCTTTTTAAAACCTGAGTTTGTTTTGTTTTGTTTTGCATTGATTTTTTTTTGTTTTGTTTTGTTTTTTTTTTTTTTTCCAAAAGAAACACTCTAGAAACCCAATTAGACCCATCTATATACATGAGCTACCTTATTTACTGTTCAGCTGTTCATTTGTACATTTTCTCAGTAATAAATCCATATATTTTCTTCAAGATTTTTGGCTGATGTTTCTGATAGCACTGGAACAGGTCAGTAAGGATTCACATTAGAAACATCCACAGAGGATAATGATATAATATTAGATAATGTACTTTTTGCCACCTACTACTTAAGAAGTGTGACTGAGCACCTTAGTCTTTTAAGGTTGTTTCTATTAACCCTATCTCCAGCTTCTAAGAGGTGCTGAATTTAAAAGAAAAAACAAAAATTTGATATAAGAATCTAATAAGTAGGGTAATTATGATGGCTGATAGAAAACCTAAGAGATTTTGGAAATTATTTTTATACTTGGAGACTGATGTTTATCAGAGGAATTTACTGAAAAAAAAAAAAAAAAGGAAAAAAAAAAAAGATGAAATTGATTACCTATAATCAGATGGGGATGCTAACAGAGTTAACTTGTATCATAGCTTCATACAGGTTTCAGAAAATTGCAGATAGAGACACATAGGCTTCCCCTCTAACTCTCTGATCCTGAGAAAGAGGAGAAAAGGAGACAGAGAAATAGAAGAAGTATCGAAACAAAGACAAATTGGCTGTAGCTACTTTATGAGACTTGATAAGAAAGCTTTCCATTTATTTCTTTTATGTCCTTTGTCCTTATTGAAGGAGGTACCCCTGAATCACAGTCTAAATCACTGAGACAGCCTAATTTGTGCCCTAATGGCTACATGTTGCTACTAATTTCTACCCTAATGGCTACTGATTTAAAAGAAAGAAAAAAAAAAAAAAGATTAAAAAAAAAAGATACTTCATTTGTACTGGACTTTCTACAGTAGAAGTGTAACCAAATATGAGAGCTGCTAATTTGCTAATTGACTAATTAAAATAGCAATTTCTGGATTAGTGTGTACTGCTATTTAATATGATTTTTAATCAGAATGTCAGTTGCTTTAAAATCCTTTCAATAATGCTGCACTAATAAGTTCACAATATAAATAATATTGAGGTCAAGCAGTATTATTTGATCACTTCCTTAAACATTAATATACACATTATACTATTAGTATAAGGAAAAACAACAACAACAAAACAAACAAAAAACAAAAACTTGGTATAGAATTTATAGAAAATACAAATCTTTGAAGTTTTCCCTTGCAACATACGTAATGCATATTTAGCAAAATGTTTAACTATTCTTAAGGTCTCTTCTGAAGACTAACTCACAAGTTCAGTGTTCAAGAGCATAGATAAAAGTACATAATAAAATGCTTAATCACTGTTTTGAGTGCAAACCTCAAGGCAACTTTTATTGTGGAAATGTTCTTGCCTTTCCATTACATTTTCCCTCTTCTGAGCAGAGGGGGAAGGGAGGAGGAATTATTATTACTGATTTAATTAAGCTGCTAAGATTACTGGTCCAGTCCAATGGGAAATGACAACTCTGAGATTGCGAATTGGATGTAATCATCTCACCTCATTACTATTTTTGTCATGAAAATAAATTAATTTTGTATATTTTCTGTTCTCATTACCATACTTGTCAGAAGAGGGAACTATCAAAATTCTAATAATACCTGATGTACTTTGGTAATTATGGTACTATGCTTCACAACTTTGACATTTTCAATCCTGCACATGATTTGCTGGCTATTCCACTCCTCCTTGTCAGGTTAATAAAGTTTATAAATATGGAATCAGCTAGTTTATTTTCTACAAAATGCAATTGCCCCATTTTATCCCTTATCCAATTTTTATCTGTAGTTGGGAGGGCAGGGGGGAGAATGAACAGAAAATTACGCTGAACTGTACTGCCATAGGTGGACATAAAAGGTATCAGATTTTCTTCTTGTGCACTGAAGTTGTACAATAAATGTGCAACGGTGTATCTGGATATCAGCTTTACATTCAAATCCAGAGATTAAGCTCTTTTTCTGGAAGTTTGACAATGAACTCAAACCACAATTGCATGAGCTATAATCAAATGTATTTTTGTGTTTACACCTAAATATATTGTTTCAGTTGGTTAAAGAGAACATCTTGGACTGCAAATTCCATCAAAAGCAAAACATAAAATCAGAGTCTACAAAATAGAAAGTTATATGTCACTCTACCATTATGTTCTCTTCCTGGGCAAAATAACTAAAAAGTGGGAACATCAATTTTTTAAAAAAAGCACTCCAAATGTCTCAGAGCATAAACCAAAGCAAAAGAACTCCAGCAACTTATGCATACTCAGAAGAAACAGCTTGTGTCCATGGAGAAGAGAAACCTACCTCCCTTATCCCTAGCCTGATGTGTCTGCTGCACCTTTGTACTGCTCCTGTAGCATGGCTGGTACATCAACTCTGTGGCCCATTGCCCGTGTTCTTCGTCTTCTTCCTCATCCTTGTAGGTGGAAGCCAGTTGCTGACAGAGTGAAGGTCACAACAGGACTGGTCATGCCCGTGCATCCTGCAGGGCAGCCTCTAGAGAGCTACTGAGGTGCACAGTTATGTGGCAGGAGCAGAGGACATGCATCTCACATCATGTTCTCCAAAACCACTGGAAGAACCCTGGTGAGTATCTCTTCCTCCTTTCTGAAGGCTTCTGTTCAACAGGTCGCTTCATCCACCCTCTTTGTGGAAGCCATGGCAGAGAAAATGGCATGTGACAGACTGGTTTAGCCTAAAGCAGTATTCCAATAACACACAACCATACACCACGCATTTCCTAATGAGGCAACCCTCTTGAATCCAGAACATCTCTTACCTTGTGAAAGAAGAAAATAAATAAATAAATAAATAAATCTAATACAGTAATACAGAACTGAGAAAGGACCAAAAGGCTACCAGATAGATTTTTTTCAAAAAGATATCCCCCTTTTCCTCCAACAGCAACATAAGTCACCACTTATCAAGATGATGCAAAGTTATACTTAGAATGACAACATTTTCCAAAGATACCTTCCATCATTCACACTTCTTTAGAAAAATGTTCCTTTTGGATGATGGGATAACTACAATGGTTCATGCATCTTTACTTCTGTACTCCATTTATGTAATGCATAGGCAAGTCTGAAAGCCAAAATAACTTTAAGCCCCTTATGGTGCTTATGTGACTGCCCTCCTTCCAGGGCAGTAGCTTACGCTGAAACATGTAGCTTATGCTGAAAACTGTCCACTGACATCCAGTCACGTTCTTATAACAGCTGAAAACCTTGGTGCTAGTTTTCAAAGCAGTTAAGGGATCAAGCTGCAGCTACATCAGAGAATGCATTTTGATGTATAAATCACAGAAACAGTGATATTTTTTCAGGGAACACTGAGAGTGAAGATCACAAAAGCCAGAACAAAGCATGCAAGAGCCAGGGAGAATGCATTTTCTCTGTAAAGGGACACAGCTCTGAAGGGATTCTCTGTCTTTCAGAGGACACCAGACAGAGCAAGTCTGATTGCCTTTCAGAAGCATCATATGGCCCCATTTTAAGTGACAGGATGTATTTTTGATCTTTAGCTCAATAATCCTCCCAGAAGACCTCACCAACTGCACTCAAACTACAAATGAAAATCTCTATTCCTAGTAAAGTTTTGGCCTCAGAATGGCAAGAGTGTCAAAGCTTTCATAAATTTTAGGAGCTGTTATAATGTTAAGGAGGTATATGCAACCAGGTGCAACTTCTCTACCACTGTCATCTTGAGCAACACCAATGAGCAGAATTTTTTTCCTAGAGCTTCACAACAAAATGGGCAGTCCTGGAGATCAGAAATAAGAACCTATTTGGTAAAAATAATTCTAGTGAGTGGAAGGAATGGACAATATTTATTAACTGTAGGAAGACCCAGGTACCCAGATGCTATTTGTAAAAAATACTTGGCACTTAAACAAAAGTATTACTACAGAATTTGAGATCCCATATGCATGAGACTTCCATAAATGACCCATATGAAGTTCCATAAGCATTAATGCAGATTCTCACAATAGAACTGAGATTTCAAATTATATCATCAGTTTAATCTACATAAAGGCATTACTCTTTGCAATTTCTCGATTCATCTTTTCTTATTTTTTGTTTAAGGATTAGATCTCTCCAATTCCCCAAAATTAATGTAGATGACCATTAGTCTAGAGCTTTCTAGCACATATTCTCTAATTATAAAAATTTACATCTTTGAGCAAATGTCTACAACAAAAGAGCAAATTCTTGTGGAGAAGGTAAGGGCTATACAAACAGCATCAGATAAAAATGAGGAACATGATTACTTGCAACCACTGAAACAATTTCTACAGAAAGGGCTCTAAGTGGCTAGGAAATCTGATAGTAGAAAGCAAAAAATATGGCAAATTATTTTTAGTAGATATATTAATCATTTAGACCTTTTAAATCAAATTTTAAAAGTCTATAGAGAAAAAAAATAGTTCCGCTGAAATTTAATGCAATATTGCCAGTGACCTTAATAAAGTCAGTGGGTGTCTAACATGATTCTGCTGCGTTGGGCTTATTATTTTGTCTAGACAAAAGGCAAGATCATATCTGTAACTCACATAACAGTTTTATATCTATCAGGGAACAATAGTACTGAGCAAAAAGATTAGAGAGAGATTGTAGCAAAGATTTGGTTTCTTCTGAGGACACATGAACTACACAAGAAAGATACGTATCTATCACCTTGTAGAACAGGCTTCCTGTGACTCCATTAACAGAAGTCATTTTCATAAGTAATTTAGCTGGCTTTAACAAACAATTATGTTTCACCTTAAGCAACTGGGAAATTCAGAATCTGTAGGCTGAATTACACTGATTTCTTTAAGCACTCTAAACAATCGGAAATTCATTAGCAACTTCTTTTTTCTTTGGGGCCCAAAAGCTCTGAGGCAGGTATTAAATCTCCCATTTTCAAGCATTTTAAACAAACTCACAATGTGTTCCATATTTACTAATTCACTAAAGTTTGATGGTCACTTGAAAGCAGATGTTAGGGCTTCCTGGTAATGTAAATATCTGTGTTAGCTATAACTAAGTAGAACTATTCTAATACCGATTCATTATGAAGGAATGAATAGTAATTTATATTAAAATAAAAAATAAATAAATAAATAAAATAAAATCAAAGAATGTAGCAAAAAATTAACCTGTTCTAAGTAATATATTTTTACAGAGGTGATCTGAACGCTAATTCTTTCCAGGAGATCTGAGGAAGCCCCAGGCTATATTTCCAGACAGTATATTCCAGAAGAAAACTAACAGTTACATAAATATGTGTAGATTAATAGTGGTTGCCAAATAGATTCATTTGATATTTTTATGATCCAACTGTTTTCCATTTAGCCAGCAGACAGTGATATTTTTGTTCTGCAGAGAAAACCATAACAGATGAAATAAAATGGTTTATACAGTAAAGCTGTTCTGCCCTTAAGGTACAAAGTTTTTCTATATTGTTTTAATTTGAAAGTTTATTCAGATTATGAACCCCCCGCTGACATGGACACCTCTACTCTCCCTCTCCCTATCCAATTCTTAAATCAAATATTTGGGTCAGCATTTGTACTTTTACTTTGATTATGTGAATAAAGACTGTGGAAAGATGCAGTGCAGTCTAAAACATCTTTATTTTATGGTTTGCTGTGAGCTTACATATTTGAATGCTTAATTTACAGACATGCTCAGGGAAGTGTTGATGCAAAGAAACCAGCTATTCATACATAATCCAGATCAAAGTGTTATTTCTCCATAACGTGTATTATATGGTGCAAGCTAAATAATTTATACAAAATCTTCCCCAAAACATCTGTAAGTAATTTAAATTAAAATTTAAAAGTTGTGGCTGACTTCTGAATTGCCTTGCCTTTCTGCATTTTCCACAGTCTGATTTTTGTTACCACATGACTCCATGCCCTACCCAGACTACCTGAACAATAGCGTTCATGCACCCAGAGTGCTGCAAGCAGAGGCCAGCAAGCACAGCCTGAGACCTTGGCAAGTTGTAGAGATGTCCTGGCCACACTTCCAACTATAGCTATACACAGTACCAAATTCAAGTCTGTGTGCCCTGCCTCTTAGCTGCTTCACAGGATTGCTTTGGCCACAAACAAACAGTGGGAATGAAATAGTTTAACCTAACATTGCTGCCAAACACTTCTTAATGCTGAAGGACAGCCTGGGTTATGGTTTTCATTAAGTTAATATTCATATAGTGTTAAAAGATATGCTCTGTACTTTAGGATTGCTCAGTATGCCAGATTAAGAAGTTACCAACAAAGATGTACAGATTTTAGTGAGGCCACTGGTGAGCCAGCCAACAGTAATCCCGGTAATGATACTTTAGGGCAGCAAAAGACACTATATGTGAATCATGACTGTAAGTCATTGCAGGACACCATACAGTCCACTAAGCACAAAGCAGGGCCAAGTAGGAAATCACAGTGAATGCAGTAGAATTTATGAACAAATTTTGAATGTCAAGACACTCTTCCACAAGCTCTCTGATGAACTGATAAGATGGTTGAAATTTGCTGTGACTTTAAATGTTCTAATAACTGTAATATGCAGGTTGATTTTCACATTTGCCTTGAAGTAGACTTCAGCTACATAACTTTCCTCAAAATAAGGAGGAGTAAAATAAAAGCAAAGACCTGACATACCAGTGATGGACTACAATATACATTAAGCTAATGTTGATTTAAATAGTCAATTTTCTAAATGCTCTATTTCACCATCCTTTTAAAAACTGAACAAAGCCACATTTTCTTGGATACATGTATTTAACCCATACTTTTAACTTTGTATTTCAATTTTTGATTGAAGATGAAAAGTATAAATGCAAGATACCACAAGAAATAAACCATCTTGCAAGCTCCCTTCTTCATGAACTCTCACTGACTTCAGTGAAATTATTATTACTATTGATTACTAGAAATTACTATTGCCATCTTCTGGTGCAATTGAAAATTGGAAGTTGTTTTCATTAAAACATGTGGTGAGATTACTGATGCTATCTAATGCTGGGAATGGTATGGTCCCTTTTAGCATTGTCATGAGGTGTAAAATAGGGATGTTTTTTCCTACAAATAAAAAGCTGTGTTTCCCTCAACAGAAAGAGGAAAATAGTGACAGCAGCTTGAGCTCACTAAACTTCAGTGTTTAAAATAAAAAAAAAAATGCCTTTGGGATAGTTTCATAGTTTCGTGTGCTGTTTCTGGCTCTGGTTCTAAAAATAAGCAAAATTTCTGTATACTACTATTGAGGAAAAATACCATCAACCTTGTCTAGGTTTTCAAAGATTTGAACTGTGTACCCAAACCAACTTACACTAGCTTGCACCTTAAATGGATGTCAAATGTTTGATGCCACAAACAAACACTCATGGTTCTTATTCACGATTGGAAAATAACAGAGACCTTTCAGTCACATTCAAAATACCCTTTCATAACTTTTACTTTGAGTGTGAAAAGAAATAAGTCATCCCACTTAAGAACAATCCTCTTGTCAAAATAACTCATTAGGATAATACAAAGCACAGATTTATGAGTTAAATCTTTTCATATAAAAGGTTTCTTGAATGTATTGTCTATTTCAGGATAAAGGATATTGACACATTTTTAACTTTTTTATAAATATTGCAACACTTCATGGCTGTAAAATGAAATGAACAGCCTTGAAATAGGTCAATGAATATCAAGTCAGTGAGGATCATGTCACCAGGGAATTTTACATTATTTGGTGACTTTATATCACTATTTATAAGCTACCACTTAAGCACAACTTTCATGCACCAATAACTTTGTGAAATTTTATGGCCTGTGCTATATACCCAAGGTGTTTTCAGGTTTCCAAATCTGCACATCTGTAAACTAATTATACAGAAGGGAATGAAATGTACTTGCTTACCTGCTTAGGTTCAGTAGACTGATTTCAGAGTTTTCAGAGACTTAAATACAGGCAAAAAATAAACACAAAACTTGTACAAGAACCCACTGGGAGCTTTTCCATTGACTGCAATGGCATTAAGTGTATTAAATATGCTCCTTTATTAATAGGTGGTGCTACTTAAAATCTATTCTTAAATTACTGGAAATGATTCAGCAATAAAAAAGGTTTCTATTGGTGCTAAGATACATAATACCCTCAAAGAAGTGTGGGGGAATAAAAGTAAAATAAAATGAATAGAACATCACATAAACTGGTTCCCTTTTTTCCAGACCTCATACCAAACTAGAAGTCAATAAAAAAGAGATAGAGTCATTATTATGTTTACCCAACTATAGTATGTAATTCCTCAATGATGCAGATGTTCTATTGACACAGAACAAAGATGCAATCTTTATTAATTAAAGGCAGGAATTGCTCCTAAATAGTTTTTCTGTAGGAGGAAATCACAAGATATGCAAGGAGGTGTCCAGCTGTGGTTTGTTCAAGTGAGACCTGCTCAGCACAGGTCCTTCAGTTCTCCCCAGGGACATCACTAAGAGCTATGAATGGGAACTAGCTTCCCTTATTCCTACTGGCAAATCTAAAGAAGTGACCAAAGGGATTGGTTGAGCAAGTCTAAAAGCATTCCAAGTCCCCAAAGACGTTTCTTCCCTTTTTTGCCCAGCTGAATATATTGTTTTACCAAAAAATAAATAAAAATGGGTCAAGCTAGCACTTTAGTATGTGTGCCAAAACCATTGTATTAGGGTGGTCCTGGCCCTACCACTCTCCTTCCCCTTTCTCAGAGTACCTACATCAGTCCTGAGAGGTGCCACCCTCCTTTCCTACCTCAGTTTGTGCATTCCAAAATGCAGACAGGTCAACCCATATGGCTGAAACCATGTGCCTCAGGGAACTCTAGCCTTTGAGCAGAACAGGAAGCAGTAAATTTCTAGAGAAGAAAGCTGAAGTGGGTCTATGCAGAATTATTGGTTGTATGGCAAGATCCTTGCAACCTGGATTCAATTACTACGACAGACAGATAGAATTTTTCCCTCTATAAATTGTGCATTATCAGGCAGCCAGTTAACAGAAGCTCTTGTATTTTAACCAAGCTCCATTAGAACCAAAGAACACAGCAAACTTCTTCTAGCCTGCCTTTCTTGAACAGTTTCTATCTAAGGCTGCTTCTGAATTTTATCTGATGGCTGACCACATACACATTTCATTGTCTGTGCACTTTCTACCGCATCTTGTCAAACTAATGGTTAATACTGATTCAGTCTTGCTTATACTTCATAATCCTAACAGAGAAAATACAGACAATGAGTCACTTTTATAAGACTCTCTAAAACTATTCCACATTTATTTTCAGTTGGGGTAATCAATTACATTCCCTGAAGTGACAAAAAATAGCAATTTTTACGTTGCTCATGTATTTATTGTCTTAATTCATGTACATTTGTTGTGACAGATGCTGTACCACTCCTCTATACCACAGATAAAGGAGTACACAAATGTCATCCCTCAATTCTCAGACATCCATCCTTTCCTAGTTTCAGCAAATCTACCCTCTGCATTGACATTCCTGATCACACTACAGTTTAGGGAGTATTCATCCACCGGGCAACAGGGGACGTCCTAGGTATCTAAAAAGTTAACAAGAAGAAAAATAAAATACAGTAAATTTTTATTATGATTAATTGTATCAATTACTCTATTTTTGCCAGATCCAAGTTAACTATTACTATTGCCTATCACCTACCAAAGACACATTAAAGAAAACTTTAAAATTCTCATGGATGCCAAATATTTTGGCAGCCATCCATCAGTCTTTACAAACAAACAAAAATCCTTAATTTTTCATAAAAGACGGGATTTTCTGAAGCTAATCTGTTAAGTACACAATTACTTTCAAATAACAGTAAGTCAGTGACACAAACCCTTCAAAGCAGCATAACTGAAGTCAAAGACATCATTGTTAGAAGGGGTCTGCAAACATCCCCCTGACAGCAAGGAGACATGCCCATTGCAGGTGGAGCAAGACCCTGCTGAGCAGGATGATTTACAAATTCAGAATGAAAAATGTGGTTCCCATCCAAGGCTCAGATCTTAAAGGTATTTGATCTTCCATATTGTGGATGCTTCGTTTCCTATGAAAGTGATAAAAATCTTCCAATACCATTTCCCCATGTTTTTTTCTGCTTCCCAGATGACGTAGTTCAGTTGCCTTCTTGATTCCAACACTGATATTGCAAATCGTTTTAGGACAGTAGCATTATTTTCCTGCTTCTCAGATTGTCCATATATAAAAGGGAATAAATAATGTCTATTTTCAGTGCCCTGAGATCTATGACTTAAAATTGTTCCTCATAAACTGTTGTCATCTAGGAACAACAATAGGAAACATTTAAAATAATAAAATAAAATTTGAGCACTTCCTATTAGAATTTTTTACTTTTCTCTCCCTTGTGCAACAAGGTATAGCAGCAGCAATTGGAATGTTTGTTTGTTGTTGTTTTCTAAACTCAGTACGCTTACCACCCCTTTATCTAATGTCACTTTTTCTTGCCTTTTCTGTTTAATTTTTACGAGTTTTGTTCTTCTTATATTTTATTTACTTTTTATATTTCTTCTACTTTAATGACCTCTTATTTGCCACTGACCTTCTCATTGATGTAGAAGAGCACAGAATAAACTTCTTTACAAAATAACTTTAAACAAAAATCACAGAATGGTTTGGGTTGAAAGGGACCTAATTCCAACCCCCATGCCATGGGCAGGGATACCTACCACTAGACCAGGTTGCTCAAAACTGTAAGTACAGTAGAGAAAACTGTCTTTCTTACTAACATGCAGCATGTTATAACCAAATTTGCCAGAATCCCACTCATCTGTCAAGTTCCTGTCTAAAAATAATTTGCTTCTGCCCCTCCCCAGCACCCTGTTTTACTAGACAAAATGGGCTGAAACAGAGTTTTCATGGGTAAGTCCCTGAAGTCTGTGAAGAAGTTGCGTGTACCCATACCCCTTAGAAATCTAAGCTGTCCCATCCATTTATGAAATCAGTGATTTAAAGGAAGGAAATAGACTCTATCAAAGCTTTAGCCATTTGGAGAGTCCAATTAGGACTTAGCATTGCATTTTATAACACAGAGCTCTTGCATTAAACAGCCAAAGAAGACTAAGTTGAGCAGAGGAAGAGCAAAGATGTTAACTTTGTGCTGTTTTCCTGTTAAGAAAGAGCTTACGTAACTTTCTGATAGCCTTATGAAGAAAGGCCTTTAAGATGCTTAGGGCATGAGACAGAAAAAAGACAGCAGACTAACGGGGATTTAATAGAAATTTGCTAGCACACGTATTCCACCTCCTCAACACCTTACCAAATCTCCTCTGGTGGCCACAGGTGTTTGTGTCCTGGCTTTTCTGTTCAGAGTAGTTACTAAATCACACAATAAATGGAAGATGAAAAATCATAGTATTGTTTTTACTCAAACAAAATCACACTGCCATGTGGGACAGGGGAAAAATGGAGGTATTTGGGATCTGAAAGACAAGAAATATTATATATATATGAAGCTACATGTTGTTTCATATTTCTCCATAATCTCTTTTTGTGACTGCATTGTAGTAGATTCTCACGCTACTGAATATTTTTAGATAGCAGCTACCTCTTAAACCAGCCATTTAAAGCCTTTGTTATTAGTGCTCAAAATAACTTTGGTGAAGGTATAAAAACATTTTATGAAATAGGCTGGTTCTACTAAATTTGCTGTTTTGTAAATGGATTAGAGAATATTTCATCATTCATATAGCTGCAAGTATTATTGTGTATGTGACAGAAGTAAAAACAATCCTTTGAAGTGACTTATATTACAAAATAAATAATAGCCAAGTTATAACGTAAATAGAGTCTCTGTGATCTTTTCCTAATAAAGGAGATTCACCACAATAAATCTAAATGAAGATTAGTTTGTAAAACATCTGGAGGGGTGTGGATCACTGCTGTGCATTCAAAAGTTGCTTCCTTCACCGTAAAAACAACTTTTTCATAAGCTCGTTTAGCTTTACTTTCTGAAAATCCTATAATCTTTATCAAAAGTAATGTTGCATTCAAATATTCTTAGCAAGCAAATGACAAATATGTTCTGTATTATATTTCTAATAAGAGGATACAATTTTTATCAAAGACAATATGACACATAGGAAGTCAGCTACATTTGCAATAATCCCAGATGCTATTTTGCATGTAGAAGCGTTGGTGGTTTTACTGGTAGGAGAGAACAGAGCTTTGTTTTGTTTAGTTTCTGTGAACAAAGGCAAAGGAACTGGCAAAGGAGGGTTGTCTTACTTTGGTTTGTTTGTTTGTTTGTTTGTCTGTTATGTTTGTTTGTTTTAGGTGGTACAGTTATATTTGGAAAGTTATCTAGCTTGTGGAACTGGAAAATTATACTGTTATCTAAAGTAGGCTTATAAACAAACTGAAACCTTTTTATAAATTGGCTTTGCACAACAGAAAATTTATGTGGTTTTTTTTTGGTACAGGAAAGCATAAAGAAAATTTCCTACCCATATTGTCACTGATGATGTTTTCTCCCATAGGAAAAAAAAAAAAAATATATATATATATATATATAAATAGATATATATTTATTAGGCTATATCTGTTGCATAAATAAATAAATAAATACATCTTCTAAATAAAATACACTGACAGTTTCCCTTTAGAAACAAATATTGACAGCCACAGGAAGCAGAACTGAAGCAATAATCAGATGAAATTGCAGTAAGAAAAAATGAACCACATGAGAAGACAATGAACACACAAAGTTAATATTCACTGTAATAATTAACAAACACATTGCAAAATTGAGAGAGCAAAAGTGCTTGTTTCAATATAAAGCAAGCACAGATGTTTCAAGACTGACAATATCAAGTGCATCTTTAGTAGCAATAAGATTTATGTGTGTTTCCTGGCAAATTTCTCATTATTTTTGGTCCAAATTGTTCTCTTGTGGGCCTGTTTTCATAACCATATGCTTATTAAGAGTTTAAAGTATTTTTCATTGGAGAGAAAAAAAAAGATTTCTCATGATACTAAATGATTTCCCAATCAATGAATTTGTTTAAGCTTGTGCTGCCATTCTTTTCCACTGCAGCTTCAGAAGTAGGGACAATCTGTTTGCTAGCTGGGGAAGGGAAGAAAAGATCATAGTAGAATTTAAAGAATAACCTCCAAACATTTTGTTCCTGTCAGTTTCCTCATCCTCTATTTTTTCTTGCCTCTCTGCACTCACTGAACTTATCACAGATTTGGGTTCTCCTCGGCTGGATGCCCAAACAAACAGCAACACTATGAGCTCATTGATGTTCTCCACAGAAAATCTTTGCATCTCCCACAAATAATGCAAACTCTGTTTTATCCTCTCCTCTCTTCCTCTGAGCTCACTTACTCCCTCTAACAGTTTTCAGTTTGGAAACATAGTGGGTATGCATTTGGGATGCCATCCTGTGCACTGCATTAGCCTTACCTTATTGAATGTTTAGAAAGGCTGGATAATTTGGGAGTGTCTTTTTGCCTTCTCTTTACCAGAACTCTAAAAGAGTTTTTTGCTGCAATGAAAGAATTTTCTGCTGCAATGTCAGACCATTGCAGACATAAATTCTATGGCAAGCTCAGTTCCTCAATATACTAGGGCTAAGAGACTGAAAGTCTCTTAAAAATGAAAGACTTTCATTTTCCAGTCTTACTTCTCATGCAAAGGAAGCAAAGCAATAAGGAACAATGTAAGTGAAATATAAGGGTACAAAAGCAAAGTCACTCTTTGTCAAGGGATTAATAGTCTACAAATTATCTGTTTGTTGCTAGATGGCATTAGATAAAGCACTATCTATTTGTTGTTGTTTTTTCTTTATCCTCCTCTGCCCAAAATGACTGCATATTTCAGGTAAAAACACACCAAGCCACTTTTTTTTTTTTTTTTTTTTTTTTTAAACACAAACCACTTCTTTGTTTTCCTTGCATTACTCCTGTAGAACAAACACTTCTGGGGAGTGAATTCAATGCATTGAGTGAATTAGTTTCTTCCCCAACTTATGCACATTATTCTCTGAACTGCTTGCAAGTCTGCATTAACTGTGATTACTCTCAGCAAAGGATAAACCCACAAACAGCAGATTCCAGGCTTTGTAGCCTACCACCACTTTCTATTTCTGTGGTATTTAAAATCTACCACCCCTAAAGCACAATTGGAAGTCTAGTTTAATTAATCCTTTTCAGAAAGAAACCATTGGTTTGCTCCAACTTGTCTTACACACTACAAAGTGTAAACCCGAGGCCATCCTCTCCTGGTTACCACAACATGATAGCATACACTTACACTGGGCCATCTGGCTCTTTAATTGTATCTTGTAAGCATGAAGCTAAATTAAATGTTTCTGTTTGTGGGTAGCACACTTTGAACAATGAAAATACCAGATGATCATTCACCAAACTGATATTACATTAAAACTTTATAATAACAAGCAAACTCATGCTGACAAGCACAGTATAATAACATTTTGTCATTCATCATTATTAGGAGTTTGTGATAAATGTTCTTCTTTATATATATATATATATATATATACCCCCCCTTAAATGTACTTGTTTTCTTTTTAAGATTTAGTCTTCTTTAGAGATAATTAGTTATTGTGTTCAGAGATGGAAAGTAGGGAACATAAACACCAAAACATTAACCCTTTCAGTTTGCAAATGCGGATCACACTAACAGAATATATCAAAGAAAACACAACAATTAAAGTTACACATTTCCCATAGAAAAAGGAAGATATTTTAATCCTTTTGTTAATGCTATGAAGGGTTAATATCCTTTTCCTAGTAAAGAAAGTGAAAAATTTAATAACTGAGTATTTGTACATGTATATAAGAGTCTTCACCCCACAAAGATGCACTGGAAATTTTGATCTACATGCTCTCATACTGACCTACCTTGCATGCATTCCTTGGAACAGACAGTATCTGTTATCTATGGGTTTGAGGGATGCTATTAAGCACAACCTGGAAATTGTATCATCATCAGCTTCTGCGATGGCTCTTAGGCAATACTGTCAGTCATAGATGGTTGTAATAGCAGTCAGACTGATGGTAATATTTTGAAGATAAATTCTTGAAAGAAAAAGAGAAAGAGAGAAAGAGAGAAAGAGAGAGAGAGAAAGAAAGAGAAAGAGAGAAAGATAGAAAGAGAGAGAGAGAGAGAGAGGAAGAGGGAGAAAAGAAAGAAAGAAAGAAAGAAAGAAAGAAAGAAAGAAAGAAAGAAAGAAAGAAAGAAAGAAAGAAAGAAAGAAAGAAAGAAAGAAAGAAAGAAAGAAAGAAAGAAAGAAAAAAAGAAAGAAAGAAAGAAAGAAAGAAAGAAAGAAGGAAAACAGAGAAACAATAGAAAAATGTTATTTATACCTAATCTACAAAAGCTGAAGAATGTGTCTTGTGAGGGAGACACAAATCCCTTGTCTGTTGGGATCCAATCTTTGTAGACTCAATTTTCATGCTGGATTAACTGCTGCTGATGACTTCAAAAGGACCAGGTTTTCACCTCAAGTGTTCAAAGCAAAACTGAAAAGAAAAAAAGCCCACACAAGACTCCCCAACCTGTTTTTGATGTGGAATATGCTGCACAGGATGACTGGGACTCACTGAGCAGCTCTGAGCATCCCTGATCCTCTAATCTACAGTGTTCAAGAAAAGGACTTTGAAATGCACTTTGTGGTGTAGAATTATTTTGTGGTGTAGATGATTATGTAACCTGACATAACCTTTCATATAATTAAACATGTAATCAGCAGATTTTGTAGAAAAGAACTATAGTTAAAATCTGTAGGATAATGCCATTTACAGCATCATAGAGATTTGCAAAGATATGTCTGATGTGTACTCTATGTATTATTCAAGTGCATGCAGTTTTGGGGATAACTTAGCTACACATGTGCTACCAATACATTACGTTTTTATTCTTAAATACCTCATTCTTCAGCTTTTATGTACTTTAAGCTTTCTGTATTTCAATTTTCTTGTCATGTTTAAAGTAATATACCAAGCTGAGCTTCATATTTAAATCCAAACGTGGAACAGGTGCATCTTTATGTTTTGACTAGGCAACATTAGGCTCTGTATCAAAAGCTGACTAAAATCTTTTCAAAATAGAATGCTTGTTACAGGAGAGCAAATTATAACAGCAACAACAACAAAAATCACATTTCCTATCTTTCAGCAAAGCGGAGGCAGTAATTATTCTTCTAATGGTAAGGTGATAATTGTCATGTAATGTTATAATATCTTTGCTTGGAGGTACTTTTTATTTTCATTTCTATCACCTTTTCTGAAAGGCTACACAGCAATAAATTAGGTATTATATAAAGTTTGGGTGAGCAGTGTAAAGGTTGCCTGAACACAACACTAAGCCAGGCAACGGAAAGACCTTTTTATGTCAGAAGCACATCATTGAAGATTCCAGCCAGAAATCAAACAGGTACCTAAGTATGAAAGGTGATGATAACATTGTAGATTAAATGAAGAAATTTTCAGAACACAATTACACATTTTCTAATGAAATGACAAAGTTGTTTCCACTTTGGAAAGTGCTTTTGACAAGGCTCCACGTTTGAATTTAATGTCTGTGTCTAAAGGGCAGGAGGTACAGAATAAGAGAAAAGCTGGTTCAAGCCAAATGAGGAAAAACAAATGAGTAGTAGTTTTAAGGGATCCATAGAACAGTAACTGATAATGAATTATAAATATATATGGGTGTAATTTGAATGTTAATATCACCTTTATCTTCTAGAAACAATAATAATAATAATAATTTAAAAAGTAGTATTATTAGTATATTCAGATCAAGCTCAATCACCAGTAGCTAGCAGCAGGATATTTACCACTTTGTAACTACATGTAAACAGAGTATTTCACAGCTATGTAATTTTTTATCTCTTTGTTCTGTACTAAACATGTTCCATATTTGCTCCCATTACTGTTTTACTCTACTCTGTTACCCTAGGGTGACGCTGAAGTATAATGAGGGAGAATTCCTGCTTACAGGGATACTTCAGATCAAATAACATGTAATTTGGTACGGTCAGGCATGCAGAGCTCCAGACCCTACTGTGTCTCCCTATTAGATCCTCCAGCCTCTGCTGTGGATATTCAGCTTCATCTTCACCACAATGATGTTATGGCTGAAAAATGCATCTCCATTCAGCACAAATGCTGAAGTTGTTTTGAGATGGCATTCATCTTGATAATAATGTTTCTGAATACTTTCCCAAGCCTTTGCACACAAGTCTTTTGGCACTCACAATTAGCTTAAACACTGATAGCTACAGGTAGAGCAATATGCCTGCCATCCTGGTCAACAGCATGCAGATATGCTGCTAAAAGTTACCTTTTACATAACTTCTAGTGAGGTGTAAGAGAGAAAGGAGTTTGAGTAAGGAGGTAGCTGTCAGAAAGGGAAAAGCAGATCATGAGAAACAGTTTTGGATGTCAGTACACTCTCAAAGAACTGAACTACAATATTGGTAAAATTGTAGCTATGATAAATCATTATTCACATACTTATTATTAATTCTCTTTTCAAGACAGTAAAAAATTTTACAAGGCACATACTCTATAAATGAAGCAATTTTCCTCTCTTAGGATTCACAGGAACACACTCTTTATCTATAGGCCCTAACAGAACTAAGTAAATAGACTCATTGCTCCTACATAAGGCAGGTTATCCCATGGTAAATTACCTACAGCAACACTCGCTTTCTCATGTACAGGTTCTGAGTCCATCCACATGTACACAGAAGTACGTGCATGGATCTGTGGTGTGGCCCAGAGCTCTCACGCTTGTGCTGGTGATTGGGGCACCATCGGGGCTGGGGGCCACCCCTTCATCCCCAGCATCCTCCCAGGCACAGCAGGGAGGTGGCACTGAGAGAGGCAGCAAACCTTGTCTGGAGGCTGCTTGTGATGGGCACAGTCACACCATGCTGCTAGGCATGAGAGGCAGAAAAAAGGATGCTGCCCAGCTAATGAACGTAAGGAACAATAAGAGATACTTGGTTATACACCCGAGGGTGAAAGTCAGCACCTCCCTGGTTCTTGAAGTGAAGGACTTCACAAAGGCAAGGTGTTTTCATTCACTGCTAAAAGGTTTTGTGGGCATTTCTGCAACCCAGAAGCACATTTCACACATACAAAAGTCTGACTGTTCTCAGATAGAATTATTTTAATCAAACATACTAATGTACTATTCATCCAATAAAACCTATCTAGTAAGTCAACTGGCATTCAAAAATGATTGATAAAAAGTTGCCAATAGGAAATTAAAACTAAAACCTATATATAAAAAATATATATAAATCTATTATATGTAATAGTTACTATACATTATTAAATAATTATATAATATTATATATTATATACTAATATAATATATTAGTATATATTAATTATACACATATATATAATGGTGGCTCTAAATTCATTGTAATGCCATTTAGTGAATCTTTCATAAGAAAACTCAAAGTAACAACATCACATTTCCAGCATGTAAGAAATTGAGTCCTAAATTCTAGCAGTCTTCTCTCACTGTGATGCCTCAGTGTACGGTTTGCATGAGAAAGAGCTCATTATGCCCCACAAGATCCCAAATGCCCAACAGAGATAACAGTCTAAATCATTTGTTCTCTTTAAAATAATTTATTCATAGGTAGGAATATGAAAATGTGCCCTTTATGAAGTTTATCTGTATCTATAGCAAACACAACTTAAATTAATTCTTCATCTTCAGGACTGGGAAAGTTTGACTAAGGCATTAGGGATTTTTTATTAACCTCCATTAATTCAGTAGTCCTACCACTTTGATAACAAATAAAAATGGATGGCTAAGGAGTTTTTTCCTTATTAAAAGGTGTGAGTGAGTGCAATTAAACATGGCCTACATATCTGAAGATATATTACATATTTTAATGTAACTCCAGGGTTAATAAGAAAGCATGTGAAGTTTATTAGTCTGTTGACTAGTGATCACATACAGTACATCATCTCTGTAGTAGGAAGAACACACATTGGTTGTTCTTAATTTCCCTTGCAGTTTTGAGTTTATTTTTGGCATTTCTGCAAAATCCTGAGATAGCCCATTGCAATTTAGTTTTAATTAGAATGGTAAATAGGATGTCTTAAAAATCTTTTTTTTTTTTTTTTTTTGTAATACTTCTAATATCCAATGAATTGTCTAGATCTACGATTGTTATCACTAGATTATTACAAATATTAGTACTATATGAAAAAAAAATAGATAATATGTATTTTAAATATCTGCAAAACCCTTGTATGTCTGCTTATTTTCATTTAAGAAAAATCTGATTTGCCTTTAGTTTAACTACCAGCTTAAATATAGATATGTCCTAACTGCTAAGAATCAGTATTTATTGTTTTCTTTTAAAACAAACATTTAATCTAGTTTTAGTAGTTTTATGTTCACATACTCTCGGTACCATTCCACTTTTGACATATGAGAAATAAATTACAGATTGTCTAGAGTATGACCATATAAGATTTTGAAAGTGAGAAATAACACATTAGAGAAATGGGGAGAAAATGCCAATCCAAACTATTTATCATAACACGAAGGAAAGAAGGAAAGAAGGAAAGCGAGGAAGGAAAGCGAGGAAGGAAGGAAGGAAGGAAGGAAGGAAGGAAGGAAGGAAGGAAGGAAGGAAGGAAGGAAGGAAGGAAGGAAGGAAGGAAGGAAGGAAGGAAGGAAGGAAGGAAGGAAGGAAGGAAGGAAAATCAGATAATGTACAGAAAATGGTATGGTATGCTACTAATAGTATGACACTGAAGAAAGAATTGAAGAAAGCAGCGTTATACAATTTAAAAGCTAAGTCAAGATAAGCCTGCTTTATGTGTCTTTTAGAATGAATAGACTATATTAATGTACAGTCCGTATTTAAAAATTACCTCTAAAATAAAATGAATAATGTTTTTTCTTACTGCAAAACCAAAATCCTTTATCTGCACAGTAAAAACAGAGAACTGAGTCGGTTAAAAATAAAGCTCCTTAGCTTAGATAAAAATTCAATGAAGAAAAGTCATCTCTCATGATGAAATACTGAAAATGAATTATTTTATTTGCTTTTTCTCCTTGCCAGAATGTTAATTATAAAAGCATAATTTAATTTGGGAAGAGATTTGTTAAATTTCAAAGCCTAATGTGAGTCCTTCAGACATGAAGGCTCCCAAATGCTAGGTGCTACATCTAAAGCTCAACCTCCTTCTTTTGAACCAATTTTCTGCAGACATCTAATTTATGATCACTTCTTACCTCATGCATATATCTTAGTGCATAGTTTTAATAGACCATTGAGGGGGTGTTTATTTTTATGATGAAATATGCAACATTATAGCAATCATTAGATAGGCATTAGCTTAATCACTGGTAGTTTTGAATGCAATAAAAAAATTCTGAAAACCTGTTGGCATCCTCAATGTGAGCTATTTTAGGTTTGTTAGTTGCATCAAAGGAGATGGATGGACCAGGAACCCTGAAGTTTGTTGGTGGGCAATGCATTCCTGCTTGTGGATGTTTGTTTTTGTCTGCAAGCCTCAGGTTCTTGGCCAAGCTAGCAAGGACTCACAGCGCCATGAAAGAGGAAAACAACTCTTGCTTTTCAACAGGCAAAAATAATATGGTAGGTATAAATTGCTGCCACAACCCATTCATTCAAATTATCAGTGTGTACACTGCACCTAGGACTGGTCAAAAAGGTCAACTGACATACTCATCCCCTCCAAAGCAGAAGCAACCTAGGAACTCCATTACTCTCATTACTTTTAGAATCAGATTTAACTGATTTACTGTGCTTTTCTTTTTTTCTTTCTTTTTTTTTTTTTTTTAAGGGAATCTAAGTATTTCACCCCATATTTTCCAAATTGAATACACAATCACTTCTTAAAAGAAAAGCTTCACATTTTACAATCATGTATTCTTTTTTCTTGAGCCCTCCCCATTCCTTCCCTCCTTTTCCTTGGTGGCCTTTTTTTCTGCCCTTTTCTTTTGACATTGAAAAAATGAATGAAAACAAAACACTTCAAATCACTCCAAAATTAAGAGGGATTTTCTTTTATAAATATTTATATATATCTTCCATAGCTCTTTTGAAAAAAAAGAAAAAGAATGGTCTCTCATTCAAGATACTGTAATCAAAACTATTCATAACAAATCATACATTATCTAAATAGGATTCCCCTGAGCAAGCTTTTTTTTTTTTTCTCTAAAGCTGTAAAATAAAAGGTGATCTATAAAAAAACATAGTAATTTCATCTATCAACTAGAATAAAGAACTAGATCTATTAGATGACTTCTGATTTACTGAGAGGCATTAAGATATTACAGTGATCAGAGAACTGAAACTAATGAATATACTACAGCTAATGGTAGGTATGGCACCTATAACAGCTAGCATTCATGACCCATTGGAAATGTGATAACAGCCTAATTATAAATTTTTATTCATACCTATACACTATTTCATGAAAAGGCTGCAGAGTTGCTAAAGTAACTTTGGTTGCAACTAGCTCCTTGGACCCTGCATGTTCTCATTATCTCTTGTCTGTTAATGTTTTCTGAAGTCAAAGGACTCATGTTGTATAATCTGACGCTGCCGTTATAGCTACCTCTTATTCTGAGATGACAGGAAACTCTAAAAATTTAAAGCCATTACATTTTGTACCTCCAGTTAATTTTTAATTACATACTTTTCTTTTTAAGAAACAAATTTTTTTAGAAACTCATTAGATTTTTTGTGAAGTGGCAAAGAACTCAAACACACAGATTACTGAATCAGTTATACCTCAAGTGTATTTTAATAAAACTATTGTTCTCTATTTTTTACAGACAGTATGAGGAACAACTTGAAGCTAAAGATTGGAAAAAAAAAAAAGAAGTTTATTTTTGTTTTTGATGGAACAAGTGACAGGCCTGATCCTTTGTATTTGAAAGTTTGTATCCCCATAGCCTGAGCTGAAAATCTGGTTAGGATTGAACAGATATATCTGGATTCCCTAGACTCATCTTTACCTTGCTAATATTGGTCTGTGATAAGTTGAGTTTCACTTTCCAAACAGAGTGAGCTTGCCTGACACTGTTGTCTTCACCACTGCTGAGAGAAAGGCTCTAGATTTTATATCATAAATACATTTCCAACAGTGGATGGGGCAAAAACATGTTAAGAAGCAAAAGAGCACCTCTCCTTGAGGCTGTGGCTGCCTGTCTGACCTCCTGGAGGCCTCTACCCACATTAGTATCAGGGCCAGCCCAAAGATAAGAACAGTATTTTTCCACCAAGCCCCACACCCTTGTTGCATCACTAACAACGAGTTTGGACCTCTGTGATCTAGCAATCAGAAAGACAGTACCATGTGTCACCATGGCATTGCTGTAGGTGTTAGTGAATCTTCCCAGCTAGGCTCTTCCAAGCAGCAGGGAGTCAGCACTAAGGCAGGATGTCTGTCCCGAGAGCTTTGCAGGCTACTGAAACTCTCAAGCTCCTCGAAATGGTGAAATCTTGTTGAGAAATGTGTGCATGCTCGCATGCACATCTAATTGTCCATTTTAAGTTTAAGAAGCATCTGGGTAATGGTATTTGATATTTTTGTCAAATTTTGCTCCC
This sequence comes from Anas acuta, assembly GCF_963932015.1. Classification (NCBI taxonomy): domain Eukaryota; kingdom Metazoa; phylum Chordata; class Aves; order Anseriformes; family Anatidae; genus Anas; species Anas acuta. Next base: position 37,146,535 of record NC_088982.1, read on the forward strand.
TTAAAGTGAAATAGCAGGGTAAAATAGAGGCAAATATTTCGACAAAAAAAAAAAAAAAAAAAAGACAGTGATAGGGTCACTATGTCACTCTGGATGCCATCTGTCATAACAGAATATGAAAAGTTTTTTGTGCTCCAAGTAATTGTAGCATCTTTTGCTGTCAAATTAAGGAGAAACAGGGAATATCTAGAACAAAATGGTCCATGCTTCTTAGGGTACAGCAAGTATAGGTAGATACCAAATTCCAATGTAAAAATCAAGTAAATCAAGTCACGAAATTATGTTTTGCACTGCATGAGAAATATATGGGCAGTAGCATTTACTAATTTCTCCCTCCATTTTTGTCATAGCTTTTGTGGATAATTGCATATCCATCAGCATATGGCATAGTTTTTATTAAAATATTAGAAATGACAAACCTCTACTGTGCAACTTTTTACTTTTAACTCCAGTTATGGCATGCACTGAACTATTGCATATTTCTAGATTAAACTAACACAATTTTTAAAGCCACCTTGAAGAAGACCTCTGAATATAAAATTAAAAAGAACTAAGGATTCAAAGCTCTTGGGAAATTTGAAAACTGCACTTGAGCACTTCCAACCGTCCGCTCTTCCCTATTGTCAGTATAAGTATAGAGCTGTCTAAAAACAAACAAACAAAAACCCATCTTCTCGTAACAAACATTACAGCACATTATTTTGAGAGAACAGTAAAATGCAAAGTAGAAAAATGTTATTACTCAGTCTAGGACTTTATTTTGTCATTTTTATGACTGCTATTCTTGTTTAGAGTTCCATGAAATCTTAAATAACTCTGACTGCCAGTTTCTCAAATTTAAGGCCCATTTTTGGAGATTTCCAGCACTGCAGTGCTCCCTAGAGTTGCTCTCGTGAACTGTTTCAGTTCGTGCCCCAAGCTTGACCCAGGCCCAAGAAAGTTCCAGTGAAAACCTCAAGTCAGTCAGCCTTGCTGGTTGTTCAGCCACCCAATGTAAAGAGGAGTAACCAAGGATTACCAAGAAGGATTACTCAGAAAGTTTGTTGCTGGCAGATCATTTGTTTAATTAATGCTTGTATGTTTTTACTATAACCATCTCCTGTGAAAGCTTTGGTAAACTTCTGCACAGCCTATTCTCTATTGATAACTTCCTGGCTCCTTCATGTTTATCAAGTTATGTTTAGAAATGAAGATATTGACATTTGCTTCTTTTGTCTGAAGTTATTTTAGTTTCCAGCCTATTTCTGGAGGTAAACACTATCAAGTGATTCATTTGCTATGCACATGGAATATCCATGACTGAGGACAGAGGTGACTATTACGCTTCCTGAGTTACAGTAGCAGGTCTTTCTTTTTTCATCATTACACCATTTCTTTCTTTTTTCATCATTACACCATTTTCTTTCATGTAAATATAAAACAGTGAAACTTCAGTTAGGGCAGGAAAATGACTATTTTTGCTTTACCTTAGTATTGATGTTATTTCTATGTAAACTCATGAGAAATACTCTCTTTACATACAAATTGTTAGATTTACAGCTAATGTCTTTACACTGATTTATTCACACTATTAAAAAATACATCTCTCTCTCTTTCACTTTCATAATACCATAAAATTAAACAACAGTCATTAAAAATTATATTGATAAATTGATGATAGGCATAACAAATACAAGGCATGACTGCTGGAATACAATTTTAGGAAAACAATGTACTGTGAAACCTCATTGTTTATAAGGACCTTGCTTAACAGCAATTATTTTCTTCAAGTTGCAGCACAGCCTTTTTTGATCAATGTAATGTATGAAATGGTAAAATATTATCATTTTCAAAGAGGCCTAAGAATATTCCACTTGGAAAGATAACTCAAATTGGTATTCTTCAAATGGGCATCCCCTCCTAGCCACTGGAGATAGACCTAAGCCATGAGATTCATATTTTAAACCCAGAGCAGATGAGATTCACATTCAAGGTTTGAAAAGCATGGTGGGATTCATTAGGCAAGTCAACAACTAAGGAATCACAGAAATATCAGCAAACACCAGGACTTTGTTATTAAAGCACTGAGGCAGAAACTTTCTGTTAAAATGTTAAGTCTTGCATTCAAATTAAGAAAAATACATCTTTATCATAAACTTTACATTTGAGGTATGAATTTCAGAGATACAGAAAGGGTGCCAGACCGACACCACAATTCCCAAAGGATTGTTAGTTAATGCCACATGCACTTTGTGCACATTATCTCAATTATACTATTTGCTTATAAAAATTACCATTGTCAAATACTCCACAATTGACTTTGTAACTTTGAACTTTGGAAGGCTTCCATGAACTCCTAACTGCCTTGTTGAACGCATTTTTTACCTACTTTGTGGATAGCTCTTTAAATGCTCCAGAATAGTGGAATGCAAGTAGACTAAGTGTTGCTTAATTTGGTTGGCCATTTATATCACAGGGTATTTTTTGCCCTCAGTGCCATCAACCATAAAGGAATTTCAAGCGCACATAATTAATTAACAGTTTATAAAAGACAATTAGATATAATAAAAGACCTCACTTGCTCAAAGACTAAACAAAATTGAACTTGAAAAGGGCACTAGGACAGTAAGAACAAACTCATGCAAATAAATAAATAAATAAATGCAGATAATTTTTAATAGTAGTTGAGGTCTAGGTTGTTGGTTCGTTTGTTTGTTTTATTCCTGAAGGTATATGCCATTAACATATATTTTCTCTTCACTGATGCAACGTGTGCTATCCATTATAATGGCAATTAAAATTATTTGTTAATTTCTTTCAAGGGTTCAGGGCACCTTATAGTGCTTGAATAAAATAAAATCCAGCTTTACATGCTATGGAAGACATAAGCAGACAGACTGTCACACGGAACAAATTATGTTTTCCTTTACTTCCATAGTTATTAAACCTCTTCCCCTTCTCTCCCTGCATTCTGGACTGTGATAAGACATTGTGGCTTCTTTTGGCAAGCTCATCCTTCAACAGTGATTTAATATAAACACAGTAAACAACTGTTTACTGTGCTATCTTAGTCAAAATGTTCAAATCAAAGTATATCCATGGACAGAGACTTCATGAAGAGGTTTTATCAGTCTCTCCTACTCTTCCATTTATTGCTTTTTTTTGTCGTTGTTTTATTTTTAATAACCACCCATCTCTGCTTTACTCCCTCTCTCTAGTAAAAATTCTGCTGCTGCCATCCAATGGGAGCTTACTCAATTTTTATACTTTCCTACAACACTAAATGTTTCATAATAGCTAAGTTTTCCCCAGCATACATTGATTCTGGTTTCATACCGAGGGCTAGTAAGAATAACCAATCAATATCCCTTTCTAACTGTTCTTTAATACATTGATAAATAAAAGGTTATGCCTTCCTCTGATGTGCATCTACTTGTTTAAACTGCTCTAATTCAAGTAGCTAGGGGGAAAAAAAAAAAAAAAAAAAGAAAAAAAAAACATATACCATTACCTAGGCAAGTACAGAATTTTTGCATGGAGTTTTTATGTGAGAAGATGGGGAATTGTCCTGTTTCTTAGTTCTCCATGTACTGCTGTTGTGGAGATTTGGTAGACTCCATAAGGCCTTCTAGCTAATACATTGGCTTAAAGGAATAAAAATAAAATACATAAATAAATAAAAAGCCTTTTGATCCAACTAACTGATGATACACATTCATGCCTCTTCTGCAATAGTATCAAAAGATTTCTGAGACTAACACAGGACAAAGAAGGATAGTCTGAGTGCACTGTTCAAATTCTGCTCTTTCACCTCCCATTCTCTCACTCTTTTTTCCATCACATAAAGCCACACACATTGCTTGTACGCATCCTACATGAAGCATACTATGAGACCAAGAGCATCCCCAAATGACAACATCACGTGAGTTTCCAGTTCAGTAAACCATCATGCAACAAGCACACTAATTTGGGTGATGACTAACAAATATTTAAAAATATTTCATACACATATAATGTTCTCCCTGACCATCCACAGGGTGCTTTGTTTAACTGCAGAACTAAAAGAAGGGGCACAAAAAAACATTACCATGCCTAAACATTAATAATAACCAAATGTTTTTCAACAAATACTACAGAATATAAATCCTCCTAACCAACTCCATTGACAGATTTGTTCTGCCATTAAGTTTTAGAGTTAAATGAAACCTTAGCACTGGAGAATAAGTGTTAAGTAAATGTTATCCATGAACAGAACTTAAAACTCATTTCCACAGTAGAGTTAAACAAGAACACATACTGTGTAAAATGTTCTATTTGTCCCAATTCTGGATTATAGAAAGCATCTTAAAACTTATTTTGTTTTCTAAAATACTTAAAGATTACATGGATTTTTGAACACTTCTGTCCCTTCATTTTCCCTGCTTATTCACCAAGCCGATAATCCTAAACACATTAAGTTCTAAAGACGAGACTTCGACACAAAGGCTGTGAAGAGTCATGAGAGTCATACGTTGTGTACTTTGCTGGTGACAGGATGGTACTGCTTCACTCCTGTAAATATCACTATTATTGAATGTCTAAGGATGATCTCAGCAGTCATCAAATTATTAAAAATTGGAGCATTTCAAAACACTTAAAATATTGCTGGTTTTTGGCAAAAGGTTTTATTCAAATGCAGTTAATGCTAAAATCCTAATATAACTTCCTCAGTAAGTAATTTGGGTAATATTTTAAGTTTTTATGAGCAACTTTACCTCAAACATTATTACAGGATTCTACAATTTCAAAAGAATTACTTTTATTTGTATGCAGCATGCTTTCATTCTCATCTCTGTGTCTGAGAATATCTGAAAACATTTTAATATCAGTATTAATTGAAGAAATTAATAAAATACTTTATAAGTATTTATAAGTAAGAAATGACCCTGACATTGAAAGCAAAGTTAAAAAAAAAAAAAAAGAGAAAAAAAAAAAAAAGCTAAAAAATACCTATAGATCTGGTCAAGAATATATTTTTTTTAGTATATATTTTTCACTGTAACATGCTAAGTCCTCACTACTTAAATTATATACAAATGTCAGTCATATAAATAAAAACTATGTGGATTGTTTTTCAGATATGATTAAACATTGGGAAAGGAAGTACAGTGTAAGAGGTTTCATCTTAGTTTACGATGCAATATTATGCAATGTCATCTTTTTTTTTTTTTTTTACAAACTACTAGCTCACTTTAGTTGGTCAAAGTTTAAAAAACTTTTTAGCTCTTAGTTGACTTTTCCTTACTAAGAAAACGCAATATACCAGATTAATACAATTGAGAATGAATGAACTGAAGCACAGCTGTATATTAAAAAGTGACTCTCAATATTTGACATGATAAATAAGGTGACAGTACAAATAAAAAGTGTTTAAATGCTAATAAAACGTTCTAAATCTCAGATATTTTGTTTTTTAAAAAAATAATTAAATTTCTGGTAAGAAACACTGTCTTCTAAAAACAGATCATATATCGAAATTGAAAACTTTCTGCATATTTTGGGAACTTTGCTGAGCTCTGCTGATAAAAGATATTGCAAATGATTATAAACCCCTATTACATTAATGAAAGTGATGTTTGGGGAAGAAAAAAAAACCAAACAACAAAACACAAAAACTCAAAACACTTTCTTTCATTTTACGCCACATTAACCATGGGTTTGGCGTTGTACAAGATACAAAGGGACAGTACTGATGCATGCAGGAATGGAATAGATTTTGGGCACAAAACCAGGTCTCCAAGTTTGGAAATATATCTCTCAACCAGCAAGTTTGCTTAAAATAACTCCCAATTGCTCCTATCAACTCCTTCTTATGTAACTTGCAAATGAATATAGGTAATTTGCAAAACACAAAGTGATCTTTTTTTCTCTAAATCTTGTTGAAGCTGGTGCTGATGCTGAAACTTTGGCAATCTCCTGACATTAAGTGAAACTGTAAATAAGAACAAAGAAATGTAAATGGGCATGTTATTTTCCCTTCATTTATTATAACATTTTAGAAGTGTTACAGAGGTTTTTTCACCCGCTTTGAAGTCTCAGCTTTTGTTCTGAAGGTGGTTCTCACACAGGGATTGTCCTCCCCTCTCCACTTCCCTTCACACAAATCCACCCATGCTGTGTCAGCAGCACATGAGCAGTACACTTCTGAAGCTTCCTGTAATTAAGTTCACCTTGTTGTATTATAGGTAAACATGTTCAGACTTATTTTGTATACATTTGGGAAATAATAGCTTTTACAGTCAACAGTATGAGGCAACTTGTGCTACTAAAATAAACTGTGGTGAGGACTATGTCTTCTAGCACTTTTACAAGTAGCAAATTCCCCCAGTGCTTTGGTATTTTTATCAGAAAATAATGAACATTAATTTTCAATGTTTTGTATCAGAACTAACTTATGTTTACATTTATACCATATCATTGGTCCATGCACAGAAGATGGGATTCAGTTGACAAAAATCAATTGTACAGTTTCATTTCAGACATCCTTGTGCATCCTGCTTGGCCTTCGACTTTCTACACAGTCTACACCTAGTCCGCCATTCCCATGAAAGCATCTCAGACAACTGAGGGCAACTTAAAGTGGCACTAGGCATGTATGATTTGGCAACTGGTTCCTACGCACTCAGTGTTACATAAACTATTACAGAGTAATTCTCTGGTAGTTTTACCTGGGGAAAAACACTAGTGCAGAATCCTTCAAGGGACAGAAACCTCGATGCTTCACACCAAGATACAGTAACTAATTGACTCAGGAAAAATTATGCCTGTTTAGATTGTGTTTTTTTTTGTTTGTTTGTTTTGTTTTGTTTTTTTTTTTTGTTTTGTTTTTTGTTTTGTTTTTCAAATAGGACACTAATACATAATTCATTGCCAGGTAATAACAGGACAACTTTGTCTTTTGCCAGCTGAGACATGGAGTTCAGCAGCCAGACATTCTAGTGTAGACAATTTCAGTCTCAGCCAATAAACAGTGATATACCACAACAAAACACCGATGTTCCTCCCCTGCCCAAGGCCAGGCACTGCTCTCCAGGCTGCCAAGGCTACAATTTCCTTCACCGAAATGTTTCTGTTTTGGAGGATCCCTCACAAGCCCGAGCTATGCAGCCTCCCAGGCAAGTGACCCTTACCCACGAGTACTTCACATGGCCAGGCTAGTTCTTTCTCCTCTTTTACACCCTCTACTGGCCACTGACCCTCACACCCTGTGAGTTGAGTCCCGTACACCACTCCTCTAACCAACCAAATTCCCCAAATCTGCATCTTTCACAGCCTAGGACTTTGTGGCGGTGCAGGCCGGGTCCCTCCTCTCAGGAAAAGACACAGTGGCTGGGGTGCAAGTGGGCATATCAGCCATGTGGCTCACTGCTGCCCTGGGACAGCTGGCCTTTGGGCATGAGAAGACCACACACACACATTTGCTGGCCCTCAACACCCAGGGCTGCAGTAACAGGCTTGATACCCAAAGAGCAGTCCCAGGGACATAGAAGATACCAAGTCACTACCAGCTATCACACTGCCCGGGGGGTTTAAAAGAGTCCCATGAGGAGGCCAGTGCCAGCCCACATAACAGTGCAATGCCACATCCCACCTTGTCCCCACTCAGCCTGGTGTCCCCACCAGCTCTGTGTTGCTACAGCTCCTCTTCTTCCCTCCCACCATGACAGGAGACATCTCCAACTGCTTATACGGAGGTCCTCATACAGGGCCTCTTCATTTCTGAGTTTAGGGCCAGTTGTGTGCTGTGCCCTGGCCAGCAAGCTTCTAGCCACCCTCTGGCACTAAATCCAGAAGTCTGCTTTTGGCCCATCCATAAGCATTTTGGAAGGCATGATCTCTCCCTGCCTCAGGAAGGGATTGAAAAAAATAAAATTATATATATATAAATATAAAAAGAAAAAATGATTAGCCACAACTTAAATGAATCCTTTGTACCCATCTTCCTGTGCCCTCCCCCATTCTCTTTCCATTATGCTATGATTACATTAGGTTTGGCTAAATTAAGCATTCTCAGAATACTGCTATTTTATCTCCATTGCCCTGACTTCTTATTTTGCGAATGCAAATGAAAATTATTGTGGTTTGCTGCATCCTTAGACAACATGTTACGAGTCTATATTTCTGCTGTATTAAAAGGACTATCCCACTGCAAGCTGAAAAGAGCCCAAACACATCTCCTTCTGGAAAACATTATTACCTCAGCTGTTTCTGCTGATCATTAGGAGTAGCTGAAACCATTACTGTAAATGGGCTTCCAACTACAAAGTTTCACACGGAATGGCTGCATTTCTTGGAGGAAAAAAAAATGCAGTTAAAGTCTTTCTGTTCATGGCTACTTTCTTGATTTTTGAAATATTAGAAGAAAGCTTTCATATATTTCTGTGGAACTTCTTTTTAAAATGTCTGTGAAAGGAACATTTTCATGTTCATTAAAGCTGGCCTTGAAACAGCAACTAATGGGAATGCTCAATATTAAGATCCTCCTTTGGGGGACAGATTTACACTCCAAGGCAAACCACTTAGGCATTTAAAAGATTTTCAAAACCAGGGCACTGAAGGCTGAGGAATCTCTGCATCTGTGAAAATCTGACTCCAATTTGTAATGCAAAGATCACTTAAAACCATGGTCTTTATTAAGGAAATAAAAATGGATGCTGACTGTTTGATGTTAAACTCACATTAAAGGAATCTGGCAATCACACAAAAGCATTGAAGAAGAGGACAGAAAGAGTCATAAAGAACATATGTAAGAAGAGAGAAGGGCAATGGATTTAAAGAAAAAAAATGACAGGTTTAAATACAAATGTACTATGCAATGTTATTCCTGCTTGTTCTGCTTCTTTGCTGGTCTTGTTCTAATGCACATTTTTGTAGAAAAGGAATGCATTGAACCCTTTCAATCCATTCACATTTAATAGTAAAAGTAATTTTCTCAGGTGGGCACTGAACAGTTGCAATTACAGTTTATTTTGCTGGAGAAATTCTTTTAAGACACTAATGGTGAGAGGCAAAAGGAAGGAAAAACAGCACAGCATGTCTCCCAAGCTTGATACCAGCAGCTTTGTGGTACCCAGATTACCCGGAGACACTGAACAGTATTTTTGTGTTGAAATCTCAGGGTGTTTTGTTTCAAATGTAGTTTAGCAGAGTGTGATGAAAAATAATAAAAGTATTCAAACTGTGGTCGTCCAACTACTGCTATTCTCATTCACAAGATCCATTTAAGCTCTAGCACAGTTGTCTTGGGGCTAGCAAAAACAAGAATCATCTGTGAAACGCTAAAGCTTTCACAATTTAGTTTTCATTCACATGCACTCCATGTCTGCTTAAAAAAAAAAAATTAAAAAAAAATCATACCCAATACTTAGAATACTTCTTACAAAAGGCCACTCCAGAAGTCCAACTCTTGTTTGACTCAGAACTGCATAAATGTCATGAAACACAAGACAGGTGAGTGCTACAGACATGAACTAGTAGCAAAACTTAAGTGCTGTTTTTATTGTTTGTTTTAATGGATGGGATTTTTTGTCCCACTGATGACAACATCTCTTCAGAAAGATGGGGGGGTTGTTTTTTTTAATCAAATTATTTCAATATGCAAAGTAAGTGTTTAAAACTCCTGGCAGGTAGTTTTTCACTGCTGAAGCAGGTCTTCAGAAGTTGCTGTACATATTTAGAGGTAGAGCTGTATTATTTATTTATTTATTTATTTATTAAGTAATGTCTTTGCACACATTTACTAAAAGGATACTAGAAACTAGCATCATAATATGATTATTTTACATTTTTACATTTTTATTCTTACTGTTGTTACTTAGCTTTGGTTTGTTTGAACTTTCCAAGCATCTTCATAGCATTTTTGTCTTTACAGAAAATAATTTTGCCAGTACTAAAACCACTGACCTGACTGCAAGATCTCGGGACTTGCCTGGGTTTGACTTAGCTTGAGCTAACTTTAGCCTTAAAAATAAATAAATAAATAAATAAATATATAAATAAATTGTCTCATGGTCAAGTAACTACTGCCTAAATTTATTTCAGAGTACCTCTAGTTTATAGAGATAACAAGTTATTCAGCATGGATTGAATTCTCTATGTCCCTAAAATAAAATCAGGTATGGAAGAGAGTATACACACAGGTTGATACCAGAAGTCCAGGGTATTGACAGAAATCACAGCTTTAATTCACAGGTCACTGCAGGAGTGCAGCATCTCATTGTTCAGGTAAAATCAGTTTTAAACAGAACAGAACAAAAACTGAATCACTGGAAACTAGTGACAATAAAGAGCACGTAAGCTGTGTTAAGAAAACTTACAAAAGTAAGCCAAAGCAGACAGAAGACTGAGGAGGAAGGAACTATTGACATATTTACCAGCAGCGGGAAAAGGGAAACTCATCATTACAGCCATACTCCCAGTGATGACTTTTGGATTCTGATAACTCACCCTTTCTCCTTCAGGAAGCCTGAAGCTACTAATCTTCAAATCCAAGGAAGCTGAGTGCACCATCAGAGAAAAAGGGGGTTCTAGGAAGGACTTTTTCCCTAAAGGAAAAAAAAAAAAAAAAAAAAAAAGTTAACTGTACTATTGAAACTTTTCTATAGTAATTTACATTATGAATGTATATAATTTTAACTAGATTAATAATTTAGACCATTCTATTGTTAAAACAGGAGTAACAATAATTTCCCGGATTCTTTTATGACAGCTGTGCTCTTTTGCCCCTATGAAATTGAATGGAATAAGCATGATGACTATTGATGGTGGGGAGAGGATAGAAAGGGGGTGTCTGTACAGATCTCAGAACCAAGTATTTTAGATATGTCAACATAATTTACAGGAAAAAAAATATAAAATTAAAGGGAAATGAATGATTATATATTGTTCTTAAGCCACAATGTATTTACCCTGTTAAAATTTGCAGAAATATATTTGTTAGTTTCAGTTGTAGACAGGAGGTTATTTTATCTGCAAACACTATAACCATCAGAAAACCACTGCAATATGTCCTTGAAGAGTTGAATGTGTTAAGTCTTTTCAACCAGAAAGTGATCTGTGTTTTGTACGAAGTATTTAACTGAATACAGCAAAACTGTGATGAATTTCCAGAGATGCAATACTAATTTATAGAAGCGCACTGTACTAGTTAATTGTGTGTGAACATATATATTTGACTATGCATCAGAGACAAGCTGCGTGAGGACATTTTTTTTATTCCTTTATTAAACTTTTGGAATGATAGTTGTGAAAAGACACTATAGACAAGCTTTTTAGCATACAAGCCCTTCTTTAGATCTAAAATGAAAGCAGTAAACTCAAGGTTGAGAATAATTATGTTAATTAGTTAGCCAATTTGAAAGAAAATGATGGTTGTTACCAGCAGAGCAGAGGGTGATGTCAGCAAAGAGAAGCACTAATAAGTTCAGTAGGTCTGGTGGGACAGAGAGGTCAAGCAGAGGTGCCATCTGGAGAAAACTACTAGCTACCAGGAAGCCAGTATCTCGAAGATTTTTAATGTCAAGTACAGCTGTGAATGTTACTTATGAATATCCTTATTTCTTGTAGTTATTCCTTAAGGATCAGGGCAAAAAGATCAGAAACACAGTCCTTTCTGAGATAACATTCTTCTGCACACGTTTTACTTTCATAAATTATTTATAAAGGTTCATGCTAGTGGCTATCTGATTTTGTCCAGAGTCTCTATAGGGGCTTTCAGTACGTTATAGGAAACTGCATTTTTGATAGCTTTGTTGCAAGAGACATTTAGCGCTTGGACATGTGTGCTAGATGTTTTTAGCATATTTTCAGCTAGCTGAGGGTGGTATCATTTGACACACATTGAACTCTGAAGGTGAATTTAAACCAGGTTAGTGCGTCATTTAAAGGCCAGGAGAAGGGCTACTGGGAAGAACCAAGATGCTTACAACAATCTGATGGTTTACTGTAAAGGGTCCAGCACTGTGAGATGCAAAGAGTTTCCTTGGTGCACAACAATCTTGGTTTAACAAGGAATCCATTTTCCTTTTGAAAGATGATTCTTGTTGCAGAGGGTGGGGTGGATGTCACATGTTCTCAGGAAAAGAAAGTCTTTTAATAACCATTTCTATCCATGCCAAGGATGCTTGGTACATTGCAAATAACTGCAGTTTTGTTAAAACAAATATACTGGTCACACATAACATAGAAAGGGTGTTTCCAATTAATCAGAGACCAATACTAGTGTGGAAACTTTCCAGACATAGTTGAAGGTGGTACAGTTGCTGAATTATCAGCTTAGATAATAGTATTGAAGTTAAAATCATTAATATGTTTTAGAATCGGATGACTTGGTAAACAATTTTAAAATAAAATGGTGAGAATAAAAATCTGCCTTACTGTGTTTTAAACATAATCAAAATGAAAAGTATTTTCAGAGGAGTTTGGCTTTGAAAATCATTAAAACACTTATTTTGACAGTGGAGACTTTGGGGGGGGGGAGGGTCTTGTTTATTTTGTTTTTCTTTTGTTGTTTTGTATTTTAATTTGGAAGATTCAAAGCTTATGCTTCTTCATTAGAATCTGGAGGGATTCTTTATCAGAAATTCTCTTAACAGCCCTATCAGTAACATATATACAATCATCATCACATCGTATTTAATTGGGACAGATACAAGAGTCATGACTGTTTCCATTCAAATTTCAAGCTAAATGACATTTTTGATTGAGTTACTTCAGTGGCAAATCTCCACCAGTCAGCCAAATTTTCTATGCTATGCTATCATGTTTAGAAAAGAAAAAAATGCTTTCAATATTGTTATTATAGCTGTCATCAGACTGGTTTTTGTATGAATACACTACATAGTAGATACTACTGAGATTTTTTTTTCTTTAAATAGTGAGTGAATATTCAAGTATAAACTGTTTAAAGTATTATTGTAAATGTTACTCTAATAAATACTTTGCTCAACTATACTTCTCTGCAAGTACTGTACAAATACTTTTTTTTTTTTTTAATCCGTACAGGGATGTCTATTCAGGGCTCAAAATTACTTATCTGTGTTAGTTTAGAAGTGAGAATTCTGCTGAAATAAGAAGAAAGGAGATTGGATTACAAGTCTCTTTCAAAAAAAAAAAAAAAAAAAGCCAAATATGTATATATGGAAAAGTGTTAAAAGAAGCTGAACTTTCTATTAAAGTAAGCAATATCAGTACATTTACCATATAAATATAGTGCTAAATCCACTCTTTGGTGAATGCTTACAGACTGAAAAAGATCCATATCAAGTTAATGAACTCTACTCTGCTGACTTAGAGAAAAGAATATAAAATAGAAGAATCTACATATATTATTTCAAAATGCTTGTTAGATAGATAGACTTATCTGTATTATATATATATATATATATCACACAAATTACATTAAAATAACATTTACAAAATTGCAACGAAAAAGTTTCAGAAGTTTGAAAATGAAAAAAAAAATCAAGGTTGCTTGCATAACCTCAAATCACCCTTTCTGCTTACACTGTATTTTGTGATCTTTAGTTAAATCATCTTATGACATATCACAAGTGGAAAGTCAATACAGAAGAGCAATGCTGGGAAGCTAGGAAAAATTAAGCAAGTCTAGACTGCTGACACTCACCCATAAACTAGTACAAGTATGATGCCATAGTAAAGTCCTGAAGCAAGCAGAAAATGTCGCTGCTTTGTTAAATTCCAGACCTAGAAATTGTAAGCGGAATATGTGGTTGTAATTCCCAAACTACAGTTTAATGAGGTTCACTCTAACCTGTTTAATGTCATATATGATTCATTGCTATAAATTAGGTTGGATAAAACAAAAAACAAAATTCCAGAACTGTGGTGATAAATCAGTGCTTAAAAGGTAGGGGGCTTAGAAACACAAAGCAAAGGCTTCAAAGAGCAGGTAAATTCTTTTTGAAGAGCATGGCCACCAATCTGCAGAGATGGAAAGCTAATAGGACTGGGCAAAAGGGCTTTAAATTAGGAAGATAGAATAAGGTGTTCAGCAAGGAAAGAGAAAGAAACACAAAGAAAAGTGGCTAGTACACACAAAAAAAAAAAAATCAGCAAGAAAGATGCATCAAGAGAAAGGAGAATAGAGGACACCAAACTGGGATGTAGAAGGCAGGTAATTTAGGGTGTTACTAGAGAATGGAAATAAATGGAGAATGGACATAAAAGCAAAACTGAAGGAAATTAAATGAAAGAAGTACACACAAGGCTGTAACATATCCCTGTTCCAATGAATTGAGACGTTCCGTTTGGGAAAGTAACACAAAACCCAGAAAATCTTACTGTGGGATAAAAATAAGTAATTGAAATGTCAATAGAGGAAACCACACTCTATGAAACAGACGAAGAGGAGTGACTGCTACATGCGTACATTCAGGAAGTATTCCCTACTCGAAGGTAACCATGGAAGTAGAAAAGAAAATCTTATTTATTTATTTATTTAATCTATGGAACAAAATAAAAGCAGACAGAGAAAAAAAATGAAGTTTTCGACAAAGTTCATCAGCAAAACTTAGATGAGATGAAGCCCTGAAGCAGACAGCACATACTGACATTAGTTGAAGAATTATTGAAAGCCATACCAGTCTTAATAGGGAAGTTATTTTAGGAATAAAAATACACAGAGCAGAAACAGTTATTCTCCCATTCATTCAGCAGGTACATTTCCCATGCATACTGCCGAAAACTTGGGATCCTAGAAAAGGGATTCACAAAGCAAACTGGACTAAAGAGAGATTACCACAGAAAATCCATTTTAAAATTAAAATTCCTTTTGTATCAACCTATTCATGCTTCACAGCTACAACAAACAAACAAAACAAACAAACAAACAAACAAACAACAACAACAAAAGATGCCTTTATTATTATTATTTAAGCAACAGAATTAATTTTAAAAAGGAGGGGAAAGGGGGCAGGGGGAATGTCCTCTTATCACAGTTGCTCGCTAAGATACTGAAACCTCATGTTTGCTGAGCTAGCACCCCATCTCCTGTGAATACCCTATGGAGAGCAACATAGCTCATCACACAGACAGGAATCCTAATTCTCTCCCTGCTGTGGGAGTTTCCCCTTGATGATACAGATAAAATGTGGTTTCTGACTAATTTAATAATGAATGTTAATCTGTGGAAGATAACTAAAGCTTCAAACTAAAGCTTTCTGAGGATCCAGATTTGTGATTAAAAAAAAAAAGGGGGGCGGGGGGGGGGAGAGGGAGAGGAAGCAGAAGAGGGAATGGGGATAGCCCTGGGCCGAGGGACTCTATAGCTTTTTCTTGACCTGCGGGTACATTGAATTTAAACAAGGCAGCATCTCCAGTTAAGTAATTCAGTTCTGTGCCTGGGATCTGAATTGCCACTCTGATTCCTTTGCCATATGGGAAATATAGACACACAGCTCTGAGGCTTGGATTCCATTCTGGCAACCAGCATACCTGAAAATCATCAGTTACAGCACTTATTTCTTAAATAACAAAATTCTGCAGTTTGATAAGTCTATCCAAATGTCCTCAAGTGTCTTCAGCTTCAAGTGATTTCAATGAGAGAAGTGTGCATTCTACAAAAGAGTCTGGGTATTACAGGAACTTCAGAGGAAAAGAACCAAAACCTGTTTTTTTTTTTTTAAAAGATATAGACTATGTAAATGTACAAAAATTCTGACTGAAGTCACTAGTTAAGTGAAACAACATCTACAAAATTCAGTCGTGCAGCACAATCAATAAGGAACTGCTGGAGTTATCAGTACAGAAGCACAACTATAACACAGAACTGAAAAATGACAAGAGATGTTATGAATTATTTTGATGTTTTAATATGCTCTTCAGACTAGCTTGCCAGCAAATTATTTATCTTGTATACAACTACAGAGATTTCATGAAGACCATTCTAAGAAGTAAGAAGGAAAGAAGAAAAAGGAGAGCCTTTAGAGACTGGTTGTATCAGAAATGCTACTGTTTTCATATAAAAACACTGCTGATATAGATCAGAATATCAAATTATATTTACTGGTACACCAAAATGAAAGCCTGCTTCCAAGCAGGAAAAGCACATTGACCATGTCATCCATTGGTTCTAAGTTTGCGGTACAGTTCCAAGAAGATTCTTATTTCAAGAGAAAGCATTGTGCAAAAAAGGGATAAACATATCAAAGACTATTTTTGGAAGCACAGTTGTCTTAAAGGCTAAATTTTTACATTGCTTCTGTAAGATACCACAGTTAATCAGCTTAAAAAACAAGTGTTTGATATTTCCAGTGTCTCAGAAGTATCTGCTATTGAAACAATTTCATGTTTGAAAACAGTAATCTAGAAAGAAGGGTCTTTTGCTAAAATAAGATGTGAATTCTGATTTTCTTCCCCTCTTTCTGGCTAAAATTTTGAAGATTTACATTTAGAAGCTGAGAGCCACATATATTGAACCAACAACATTTTTAATTATGGCTTAAATGCAGGACCACATAATTGCTCATATTGATAATTGGCATAAGTAGACATTTTTCACAAAATTTGCAGTTTAAATCTGTTCTGAAGTAGCAAGGAATTCTTTGGATTGGTTTGCACTGTCCTGCTGTCTGCAAGATGTATAGGTGAAAGTCTAGTTACATAGGCCCCAAAACACGTCCTGATTTCCTAAAATTTGCCCTCCCTAAGTGCAAGATTATAGAGTCACAGAATCACAGAATGGCCAAGGTTGGAAGGGACCTCTGAAGATCATCTAGTCCAATGTCCCTGCCGAGCAGGATGACCTAGAGCACATTGCACATGATGGCATCCAGGAGGGTTTTGAATATCACCAGAGAAGTAAACTCCACAACCTCTCGTAGCAACCTGTTCCAGTGCTCTGTCACCCTCACAGTAAAGAAGTGCCTTCTCAGCCACAGCCTCCTGTGCTTCAGTTTGTGCCCATTGCCCCTCATCCTCACACTGTGCACAACTGAAAAAAGACCAGCTCCATCCTCTTGACACCCTCCCCTCAGGTATTTATAGATTTTGATGAGATTCTCCTGAAGGATCACATTTCAAATTTAGTTTTGTTCCCAAATCAAAATAACTTCTTCATATAGCTAGAATATTTTCAAACTACAAACATTTCCCAACAGAAATTCGTCTTTATTCCTTGGAATATATATATTTATTCAAATCCATTAGGACTTTCTATAAACCTCTTCCAATCAGATTTCCTTGACTCTGTTTCCACTGTGCTCACTTTTCTGTATTTTCTGCAGTCATGTTCTTCATTTTCATGTTAATGGCATCAAATAATAATTCTGAAATACATTGTGTGTGTGTGTGTGTGTGTGTCAGAAGCCTGGTTGCAGCTGTACGTGAACTCAGGAAAGGCTATGACCTGTTGCAGTTCTCCCTTATCATGACCCCCTTCATTGCACATATTATGATGCAGCAGTGAGTCAATAGCCATCAATCTATTATTCCGTTCAACTTTTAGGGCCTGATTTCAGAACGGATAAGACACCAGTTCAGAGAGTTCACTTTTACTTCTAGATCAATGACACTTAAGCATATTAAATATTTTCAGAAGCACACAGCAGGCTGACATCCCATCAAACTGGCCATGAAAAATATTATTGTGTTACTCCTTGTATGTAATGTCTCTGTAGAACAACTGACAGAATATATATGGTTTGATATATGACCCTCAGCAAACCCAGCCCATTAATAAAAGAAGATCAATAATGTTCTTACTGTTTGGGGGTCACGCTCTGATAATGTTTCTGATAACATAAGAAAAAGAAAATAGATGAGCTGCAGGTTGTTCCACTGGATATATGGCTGTATGTCAAATAGTATTTTGACCAAAATCCAAGCACTGGCAGACTGCATTTCATCTGCTCCTACTCTTCTACCAGTACTCCTTATTGCTGTCTGTTTCCTTGCATATTTATTAGGCTGAGTTTTCCCAGAACAGACTGTAGTAAAGCAGAATATTTACCCAGTGTACTGTAAAAAAAAAAAAAAAAAAAAAAAAAGCCTCCTACATAGAGAGTTACAAACCAAAAGACAGAAAATTGGTGAAAACGACATAAACAAATCAGTATGATCTTTACCTAAGTGTTCTGGAGCAGCCATGCCTTTAAACTATCCTCCAGAAATACAGTAACTTACCTGCCTAGTTCTATGGTTTTGTTGTTGTTGCTGTTTTATGGCAGGGAGGTGCTGTATCTATAGAGAAATTCAGTAATTATTCCTTCCTATCAGACTTGAAATGCTGGTACTATGTTGTGTTTTCTTGAAAATTTTTATGTAACAGCAGAATTCACACCATTTCTTGAGTTGCAGAGCTGAGAAAAGAGAAGAGAAAAAAAAGAAAAAAGTCATGGGATTTTTTTGTTTGTTTTGGTGATTTTTTTTGTTGTTATTGTTTGGTTGTTTGTTTTTTGGCACAGGACTTACATGTATAAATTGAAATGTATTACCTGGCTTGTGGAGCTCCAGTACTGATGTGTGACTTTATAAAAATGGTAATTTCTCAGTTCCCAAATCCCCCACCTTATTACATCATATGTGTTTTCTTAAGCTAATAATAACATATCACCATTTCTTATATGCATAAATGTACCAAAAACACGTATAAATAGTGACCTCAGTGAGACTTTCTTGTTATGTACTTTCAATAAGATTTCCTACCAGATTCTAATCTGTTGCATTTTCTTGATCTGCAGGGTTAGGGACGTGAACAATTTTTTGTTTTACACTGCCTGTTTTATTAGACAAATGTACAAGAAACAAATATTCTAACCTTCTCAGTAACTTTTATTTCAAGTTCTTTACTTTTTCTACTCCTTTCTGGGCATGGCACTGTTAGTTAAATGCTACATACACTTGTAAGCATTAAGTCCAAGGACTGAATTTATGCTTGATATTTTCCAATGAGTAGTACTAAGAACTGTTTGATGCCTACCACAGACTCTAGCAGAAGCTGACAATTATAAAAGAAGTATTACCAATAAAGAGCCCAACACTGATTCTGTAGCTTCTGTAGGCTCCAGCTGCAGCACAGATTCAATGGATGTAATGAAATCCTAAACACTGAAAACCTTGTGAAAGTTCCCTTTACAAGTTATGTTCAAAGTCACTGTAAGGACATGATTATTTCAGCATCCATTTTGAAGCAAAAGGCTCATCAATTTTGCCACAACTTCAGTCCTGATATCCCATTTGTTATTAGTGAAGGATGGCTTAAGTGTTTCCAAAAAGACACATAGCATAAGACGGCATGTCAGATTCTAATGAGAATCTGCAGGTTGCAGGCACAATAATCTCAAATTTAATGGTAAAGAAATAATTGCTTGAAAAGAAAAATTAATGATTAAAACAAACCTGAGCTCACTGGTGGCTCTAGCCCTCCAAAATACTGTGCTTATTTTCTGGATTAGAGCCAATTAGTTTGCAAGTAAAAGAAGAGGAGACTTTGCTTGTTAATATAAATTTCATTCATACATACTTGAACACTTTAGTAACATGTATGTTATCAAGGTGCATCATTTCAAGGAGATCAACATTAAAAGCTTTAAAATGGAAGGGAAGGGAAGGGAAGGGAAGGGAAGGGAAGGGAAGGGAAGGGAAGGGAAGGGAAGGGAAGGGAAGGGAAGGGAAGGGAAGGGAAGGGAAGGGAAGGGAAGGGAAGGGAAGGGAAGGGAAGGGAAGGGAAGGGAAGGGAAGGGAAGGGAAGGGAAGGGAAGGGAAGGGAAGGGAAGGGAAGGGAAGGGAAGGGAAGGGAAGGGAAGGGAAGGGAAGGGAAGGGAAGGGAAGGGAAGGGAAGGGAAGGGAAGGGAAGGGAAGGGAAGGGAAGGGAAGGGAAGGGAAGGGAAGGGAAGGGAAGGGAAGGGAGGGGAAGGGAAGGGAAGGGAGGGGAAGGGAAGGGAAGGGAATGCTGCAACTCCTGAAATTCTATTTTTTTAAGTAACATTCCTTTCCAGCAAAATCTTGGTGTCTAAAAGGACTCTACCTCTTCATGCTTTTGATGGTGCAAGGGTGAAAAAAGAAATTTTAATGCCAGAAAGGATAAAAATTAGATATGAAGCTTTTCCTATTAACATATCTCAGATGTTAGCCCTTATAATAGCTTAGCCCTAATAATAGCTTAGAGCTATTATTTAACCCTAAATCTTTCAGTATATTTTAACATATCAAGCAGTATATCTTCAGAAATTCCTTTAGATGAACAATGTAAATAATATCTTAATAACATCAGAGTTATTGATCAGAGATGGTGTATTTTCCTAGCAAACCAAGCTTGTTTAAGAAGTAAAATAAGCAAAAACTACCAACGATGACAATATTCAAAATAAAGAAATGAGGCATGAGCTTTTCATAAGCAAAACCCAAAAAACAATTTTAATCTTGCAGAGCCAACATAAATTTGTCTCATACAGACTTGAAAAACTTCATATGAATAATAGCCATAATTCTTTACCTTAGATGGCTTAACCATAAATAATATTCAATTACTTTATGCTTGTTAAGAACTAATTATATAAGTAGTATTAGTGTAATAGTAATAAGTAAAGGGCTTTCTTCTTGGACATAATCTTTGTTCATCTTGCTGTCTTGCTTATATATCCTTGTATATGGCTTAGTTTTGATCAATTCATTCAGCAAACAAGAAAAAAAAACGGATTTTTGATCTTTGATTAGCAGAACTTAGCTGAACATACAAGGTTTTCTTTATATATTTTTAGTCTTCCACAGAAAGCCATAAAACCAACTCTTCGAAGATGACTGTTAAGCAAAACTGACCTTCACGTAACACAATTCTGTGGATACTGTTAGCTTTCCCCTCTCTCTTCCAAACACATATTGGGATTTGTTTGGTACATTACTCACTAAATTGTTTCATGATATTGTAATAGTAATGTGAAATTAAAAAAATAAAAATTACAAAACAATTATGAAAATACTCCTCTTTTTGAAATTCTTACTTTTTTTTTTCAAAACGTTCTGGAAAACTAAATATTTTGTTTCACTTTTCTCTGTGGGAAAATTTCATTAGAAATTGATCTTTATAACACTTAAAATAATTATAACCTTTTCTAAGATACAGCTCACAACTTAATTTATCCTTAGAGTCTTTAAGTCTCTATATTTTGTAAATAGGAAATTAGCATTATGGTGTCCTGATGTAAAAATTTAAACCAAAAGCAGACTGAGTCAAATCCTTCTCTCTGTCAGAGTGAAGAGCTAGCAACTCTTCTCCTTACATTAGCCTACATGTGCTCTGTGAAGACACCAGAGAAGTATGGAGGCCCTATTTACTTTTGCCCAACGGCAGACTTCAGACATACTTTCCATCTATCTGCGAAACCCTTCCCCAGAGTCAAACTGCTTTTCCAGGTGAGCCAAGGGACTTGTGAACCTAATATAGCAACATACATTGAAACTCAATTCATGGTGAATATATGTGTTTGAAAAAGTGGTAAGATGTACCTCAGCTGTTTACTTTTGCCCTATTGGTCCCCAAGGGTCAATGAGTTCCTCAGTGACTGATGGTGGTCCTATTAAGTTTCCATGCAAGGCAAACAGGTTGAGATAAGATACCGTCTTGCCTCGTCTGACTGCTATGGGACATGGCTTTGCTCTCCTACAGTAACTGAAGTAGACGGCTTGTGGCTCTATATTGGAGAAAACTTTATTATAATTGTGTAATAATTGGCAATGAGAGCCATGGACAAGATGACTCACTAATCTCTTAACAAAAGATTTATGTCTCAAGCACAACTATGAGTTATATGTTTTGAGTGATATGTAGGAGAAGTGTGAAAAAAGATAGTAACTGACAAATTAACATAAGTATAACACTGGAAGTACCCTATCAGTTTTCATTAATATGTATCTGGCATACAATTATAGGAAGGCACAAGAGTCATATGTGGTCAGTAGAGAGAGCACGTGAAGATGCAGCCATGTGTAGAAAAAGGAAAAAAAAAAGCCATCATGTCTATATAGGCATTGGAGTGGAGGCACCTTTGTGTGTAAAACATAAAATAAACTTCTGATCAAGTGGTACTGTACAGAAAACTTGCACAATATGGCAGCTAATGCCTTGTTTGACTACAGGGAACAAAGTAATGAGAGGTGCTGATAGCTTCTATTGTTTATCTACCTATAGTCAAACAATAATTGTGGTTTGCTTTGGTTTGACTGTGTTACAGACATGCTAATAAATTGCTTTATTACAATGTATTAATACAATGTAATATTATAAAGGTACTATCTCAGTGATATGACTCAGAGTGCTTAAGTAAATGTTAATTTCTTTGTGGCAGAACCTCATCTACCCTAATCTAGAGGTCAGCTCTTCACACCATAGCATACCAAATGCTGTCATTAGATGTAATAATTACAAGCTGCAGATCATGCTGCACTCTGAAAGGAACTGCAAATGCTTTTATAGTCAGTTGTGATTCAGTCAAAGGACAGAGAAACAGTTAACTACAAGATGAAAAGACCTGGAAAAGCCATATCACTCTGCATGTCAAAAAATTCAAATCTTGCAGAATGATGACTGTTTTACCAAAATTTCTTTAAATTCTGTCCCCCCCCAAAAATTTTTTACTGCAGTGTTACCCAAAATGAAAGATTTCAGGATGTTCCTTGAGTTGCATGGACCTGCAACCCACCTTCAAACATTCAGCTTTGGCTGAATCAATAAAGGTTTGTAACTCAGGCCTAAAATAGCAATGCTGATAAGCCTTAAAAATATTTTTTTTAATAATGTTTACCTTTCCATACAAAGTCTGTGAAGGCATATATTTGTTCTTTATAAATAATTTAGGTGACTGAAACACCATGAAGAAGAAATACTTTTGGAATCAGAAAAAAAATCACCTTGGGACAAGAACAGATGGGGACCATTGACCATAAGAGGAATGTCTCTAACTTTTGCAGCAGTGAAGTTCCTAGACAGGATTGAATAATATTCAGAGGATATTTGATCTGTTTATCAAAAAAACGGGCTGATATTTCTATCTGAGACAGCAGAATAATTTGATGTTCTGTACAGCTGGTGTTAAAATAAACCAGCATAAGAGACATTATACAGATTGCTCTTTTAAAAGGACAAAAAACAAAGTACCGTGGAAAGTAAATTGTTAACAAGTTTACACAATAAAATATTGTGCAGAATTGTAGTTTAAGTACCGCATAAGTCAGAATGATCTGACACTTTGATCATGAAGTCTCTGCACTCAGCCATACAACGAAAACCTTCAGCACATTTTGTCAGGCATAAAACTCTTATTTTATTCCACTGAATGCAACGCTGGGCCTAGCTCTTCCCAGGATGTTCAGGTATAGTACTTTTCACAGTTTGGTTCAGTTTATGTTCACGTAATCAAATAATTGTCCTTCAGATAAAATTTTGCCACTGGTTATGCTGTTCATGCAGAAGTATGTGTGTGTGCTACGAAACACTGAATTCAAAGACCTGATATCCACTAAGATTTTTTGATAAGGTTGCCACGTTGATGCTTCTGTTTATACTGATTAACTTATTTCACTGCTATGTTGCAAGAAACAGGTCCCTTAGAAACTATCTGGAACTGAAAGAAATGTTAATGTATTTAGTTGGGTCTTTTCACAGTACATTACTCACGGGTGTTGTAGAGGGTGTGATGCTTAAAAATACAAGTATCTGTGTATCAAGTGCTGACTAATCTTTAACACATTTTCAGCCCAAGGTATATATCAGCAGTAAACTGGAATCATAATCATGTGCCCCAATGCATCTCCATAAGTATATTACATTTGTCAGCAGACCCAAAGGAAGTAGTGCAGTGCCTAAACATGTTTGGGTTCCCTTTCATAGGCTCCTAAACACTGTCTTCTATTGAATTTTCTGCTATGCACTTCCTTCTCTCTTCTTCTCTTCAGTCTCCGGAAGAAAGAAAAAATAAGGAAACCTAGTTTCTGGGCTGTAAATGTCTTTCACACTTCTCCAATTTGTCTGTGTGCCACATCAGTTGTCAAGAGGATGCTTAATATCTACCTACATACAGGTAACTCTTCACATTAAATAAAAGGTTGCTTAAGGTCAACAAGGTACAAGATTTAGATATATTCAGATACATCTAAGTATAACAGAAGTTCAGCCTGTTTAACTGAAGACTTTTTTGAAATGCTAAAAATGGTGATCAGCATCACAGCATTAGTCACTGATGTGAACAAGAAACTCAGTTTCTTGTGAATGAAAGTCTAAGTCTTATTGAAAAGTGGTCTTATTTTTTAGATATTTTTGAAAATTTTACAATATTTGCATTCAGGAAAAAATATATATATATTGAGTTCTCTCTCATTTGGGCCCTCCAGCCCCCATTTTGTAATATTTTAAAGCAAATGTATAGAATAAATGGTTCACTAAATAATTTCTGTGGTAACATAATTCCTAATGAATCCTTTCATATAATCATGCATATCTCTATAAATATACCCTGAGCAATAAACTATGATTGAAATTAAGTAAAATACACTCTTAAGGTTGATTTAATCTCTTTTACCAAATAACCATTAAAATGAAAATTCTCTCACAGGATGCTCAAGTCAAAATGAGGAACCTGATAATAAACATTGGGTAATAAAAATAAATTAAAAATCAAATCTTTATGATATATTTTCCTATCAAAATGAAAGTAGCAAATTGAAAACAATAATGATACTCATCCACATCTACAGTTCCAACAAAACATCTCAGAATTTGATTTACAATTAGCGGCATCTTGAAAACAAGCCATCATTTTACATTTAAAACTGTTACCACTCAATCCATCAAGTATTAAATCTTGATGTTGATTAATGACATTCTCTCATGCTGTTTCTTTCAACAAGGTTTCACAGAGACCAGAGCTGCATTATTCAGTATGGAACTAGCATGTTACTAGGTTCCATGCCTCCCTCATGGCCAGTTCAGATGCTACTACTGTGTATAAGCAGCAGGTATTTGGTGGTTTGACAAATGTTAGTATCCTCACCAGGAATATAGGACGTACACCTCAATGGCTTTCAGCATTGTATTGGCACAAGCTCCCAGTGCCTGGAGAAGGTGGGATGAATGTAAACTGTAAAAGCAGCTTTCCGTGCGGGTTGCTGCTGCCCCACGAGTTGTGGTGACTGAAACATACCATTCAGTTCTCCAGTGGAAGCAAGATTATCAAGGGGTCAGATATTACTAGGATCCATGGTAGTTTGTAACCATCATGCAAGAGGATGGTAGAAGGCCCAGTATATAGGCTGGTATAAGCAATTTCCCTAATTAGCATTTCAGCTTTATTCTTACTGCTGTGTTTATCTTGGGTTTCTGAGCTATCAGGTTTCACATCCCATCTAAAACAGTTATTAAAATGGCTGATGCAAATGCTGTTCTAATTTTGGTGACAGAATATATTTTAATTCACACTGATATTCAATCTCACTTGCTGTTAGTATCATCTCTTTTAATGGACAAAATCAAAGAAAGAGACTAATCTCTTTTTTTATTCACCTTTCACTTAGATTCTTTTGCAGAGCCCCCATCTGGATTAGGAGAATAGAGAGGAGAAACTAGTAAACAGATGAGAGACTATGGAAGAACACAGAAATTACACCTGTTACATCAGACTAGGAGTAATGTAGTTTCTCTTAATTTTCAGAGAAAACAGTTTGTAGTAACAGTTTCTTGTTTCTTTGTTGGTTTTTTTTTGTTGTTGTTTGTTTGTTTGTTTTTTTGTATTGTTTTGTTTTTAACTGTTATTTATTTAAATTGTAGACACAACAGAGAAAATTTGCAGGTTCTCCATTCAAAGAAAACCCGGTATAGTTAATAAGCTTTTGGTTTGTGTGATGATAGAGACTAAAAAATTTCTTCTGTTAAAAAAAATCAGGAATCTGAACTGCATATGAGCAACTAGGTACACATATTCCAATTTAAATAGTAAAAACAAAAAAAAAAAAAAAAAAAGAAAAAGCATTTATAAATATTGTCATAGTTGCAAGCCATTCCATACATTTATTCCTTGATGCATAAAAACAACTTGGTGCAAGCCTCTCCTTAGAAACATGCACAGTTATTTAAATTGGACAAAACGGAGTTTTGCCTTATGCAGTATTATCTAAAACAAGTCTGAAATGGAATATTTAGAGGCTGAGCTTTTTTTTTTTTAAAAAAAAAAAATAAAAGTACAATAAAAAGCATATAAGGACAGGTAAAAATGCTATTCCCTTGTCAGTATTATTTACTCATTTGAACTGGCTTTCCTAGACTACAAAAAAAAAAATAACTGAAGTATAAAACCAAATTAAAAAATTTTAGCCAAGCTCTTAATCTGTAACAAATCAATGTTGTATATTATATTGCAACTGGATCAATTAATATGAAATAGACAATAAAACAGTCCATTAATGGCTATAATTTTATTATTATTATTATTACTATTATTATTATTACTCTGCTCCTAATCCTCAAGGAATCTGAACACCAGCTTCAGTGAATAAATGATGAGATCTTTACTACTTTGAAAAAACTTTTTCACACGAATGATCCACTTTTTAAAATGGTAATAGGGAAGAGCTGTGACTAAACAAGCAAGAAAACATCTTCAGAGTTTAAATCAGCTACACCCTTTTGTTTGAAGTGACAAGGCCTATCATTAAACAGAAAAATTGTGCTTCTCCAGCATAACAGACACACCAACAATGCGTTCTTACATTTTCTTTCTTACTGTTATTACCTTTTCACATATAATTGGTTTCACACATATTTGAGGAGCCTAAGCTGCAAGCCATTTGTTTTCTCCCTAACACACCCAGCCCTGCACCACCACAAAAACTTTTTTTAAAAAAATTCCTCATCTTATTAATATATTCCCAATTCCCAACCATTGCCACACTGCTCTGCCTCTGTAACTGGTGTCTTCATTTATACCAGACTTCCTGATATAATGCTTCCTTTATACTTTTCAGTTACAAAACTGACCTCCAAAATTGTCATATAACATCTCCTTTAATTTAATCAATGATTATCTTTTTGAAAGAAACTAAAACGAAAGTGATTGTTAATTACTGGAAGAGAATAAAACTTGTAATACGCACAGGTAAATTACACAGTGCACATGTTAGTATTTGGCCTAAGTCCTTTCAGAAAACAAGAAAATTCAAAGTAAGAGTGGTGAAGGGAAGGAAGGGATGAGAAGAAAAGCAGAGAAGACACACAAAAAAGGGGGGGGGGGGGGGGGGGGGTGCGAAAAGAATTAGAAGGTAATTTCAGAAATTATATACAATTTTAGAGACAACAGAGGAAACTAAAAATATGTAATTAGAGCTGCACTTGAGAAGAGATTGTAGGGCTTCTGATGACCCCCTGAAAGACCACAGCAGCGGTTGGAAGGATGGTATAGCATGAGGCAGCACATTCATGTGAGTAAGGGAACAAAATGCCTCAGTAAGGTGCTGATCATGGCCTCAAACCCAAGCAGAAATGCTCCAATGGTGTCCAGTACTAAAATTTCTTCACACTGTATATGAATATATACACAGGGTTAAACCCACAAATAGGGTAACATCCCATATAGGAAGTAACACACATGTGTAGTGTTAGATATTATGCATACTTAGTGTATACATAACATTTATGTTAAAACTGTTTAACATTCAAGATGTAGCATATACTCATTACTTAGATATATTATCAACATATACACAGTCCTCAGGTGACTAAGATCAGATTTTTAAGACGTATTTGTAGCCTTATTTGACAGAAAATTATTCAGTGTAATCTAGTAAACTTTAAACAGGCTTAGCACTACTGCTTGGTACTTCATAGATGGATGAGCCAAGTGCTCCTCTTGAAGGTGGTAGACGCAACCATGACTAAGCCCAGGCTAGCATAGCCTGGGAGAAGGCAAGCGAGCCTGTGACCAATGAAGGTAGCAGCCCTGCAACCACCACTAGTCTCCTCTGCTCAAAATACTATAACCAGATAGACTTCAGTGTTCTCTAAATGCCTAATTTCGTGTCCACGTATGCATATAGAAACTCACAGCCCTGGGCTTTGGACACGGGATAGTGCTGTTGTTGTTGCCCTGTAGGCCACAGACTAACAGAGCCAGAGAGCTGCCAGACAGAAAGCAGGAGAGAAGAAGGTGACTTTGAAGTGAAAAATGCAGGACCAGCACTCATTCTCATTCCCTATCAATAGCAACAAGAGTGTGGCAAACCCCTCACCCTTGTTTTGGATAATGCCCAAAAGAGCAGAAAGGAGGGGCAAGAAATGTGACAAAAGCCCATGAAGTGAAACATAAAGGCCAGCACTGCTGTAGAAATGAAAGATTCTTCAATTGGACAGAGGAAGTTATTCAGCAATTAGGAGCCTAAGAAGTTTTAATGATAGCGATGGAAGAGCACAGAATTAAACATAGAGAAGGTCCTGGCCAAAGAACATCAAAAGAAAACACTGCAGCAACATGTAAGATCTAGTCATTCTTGCTTAACTGTTTTATTTATTAATTTGCATATTCAAGAAGAAATAACTTAAAGTTATCTTAAAATCTTAGACTTTGATAATAAAGCCACACCACAGGTGACTAATTATACTTTATATCACTTCATTTGCATTTTAGTGTCTGATGGTACTCAAAAATAGTTTTTTGACCTTGTGAGGAGGATTCCCTTGCTGTCCTCTGCAGGGAAATGGGTAAATGAACCTGAAAGCAATTGCAGTCAGCTGGAGTAGGGGGCAGTGGTTGTGGTGCTCCCCTGGTGTGCAAGTCCCATAGTCACTGCCTTTGCACAATGTTGGTTAGACAACTCTCCTGCAGAAAGCGGTAGAAAATCACCTCTGTCATGTCCCCTACCTGCCAGACAGCACAGGAGTTTCAGGGAGAAAGGGCACTGAAGAACGCCTCAATTAATCCTGCCTGAACAATGAGCCATTAAAAAAAGGAAGGGAAGGGGAATAAAAAAAGAGACTGCTTTTTATGCATTTTAAGCAAACGCTTGAAAAGACAAGCATTGTTGGATTGTCTCACTAAACGACAAAATCAGGATACAAACAAGAAAAAAGAGGAGATAGGTTCAAATTCCCTGCCTGGGAAAGGTGTAAATCTCAGGATTTGCAGTTGTCAGTGGATATCCCAATATATACAAGTACTTAATGAATAAGCGTCCCAGAAGTCCAAATACATAGCACATATCTCAGGAACAGCATCCTATTTATGTAGTAACATTGTTTTTGAGAATCTCAAAGAAATGTACACGTTTATACTCATTTGTGTACTGATACTGTAAAATTACATGACAGACAGAGCAAAGAAGGGGTTATAAAATGCTTCTAAAAAGCAAATGAGACCAGAAAAAAAAAAAAAAAAAGCAAAAAAAAAAAAAGCAGTAGCAGATGCCTTTACATATCAGCATTAAAATATTAAAGAAAAAATAATAAAATATTAAAAAAATAAATCTAAATCAACATTTTTTGTGAATGAATACAGACAATACAGCTGATAAGAGAGAAAAAATAGCATTGATGTGCAGCATTATGACTTTAAAATTGTGAAACTAGTACTCCTTCCCCACCCATGCATCCCTACAAGTCAAAAAACGTTCTCTAAACTGTATACTGATGCATCAGGAACCAAATCCACCTAATTATCCTTATGTTTTCTTTTCATAAGATGGAAAAGTTCCTATATGGTATATATAGCCATAATCTCAAGGTATCTATCAAAAGCTTTATTAAAGTAGAAGACGAAAAATAAATGCCATTCTATAATCGAGAAATTAATGTTTCTGGTTTTCTACCCATTTGTGAATGTGCAGTTTCATTTCATTTACTTTCTCTTTTCCTCTCCAGCATCCGTTTTGTTTTGTTCCACTTGCTAGCTGTTTAATTTCACTGAAAATAAGTATTTTTCCCTTCTTAAAAATAAAAATAAAAAATAAAGTTACTATTTGCCACTCATTACATTTCTTTAAACCTCATCATTCTTTTCCCTGTGTCAACTGTTTTGTCACCTGAATTACTTCCTCTTACACTCTTCCTTTACAAGTAATATTCTAAATCTGATGCTCTTTTGGAAAACATTACCTCTCATAATGGCATGTATGTGTTCATTACTTTCTCTCTCCCAGTTATATTATCCTATCGCAAGAAATACAGTGACTTTTGAACTTCAAAACTTTTTCAACCCTACAAGAGCTGATGAGCAAGGTATTTTTGCTTTGTCTTCCTTTGCACCAAATCAGAACAAATTTAGTATCAGCTTGACCTGAGGATTGAATTGAATCATTAGGTAAAATTGAACACTTGTAGAAAATATGTAAAATAGTGTAGTGATATACCATGTAATGGACTCCTTCAAAAGCTGTTCTGCACAATACTGCAGATGTTAAGGAGGTTATTTATTTTGCCTCAGACTTTCATTGTTTGTTCTTTATGAAAGCTCCCAGACAAATTTATATAAATTCTAGGGAGACATTTTTAAACAGAATTCTTTGTAACATCACCAATGATAGTTCAGCATACTTAGGAAACAGAAAAGTTTATCTTGCTTATTTCTGAAATCCATTGATTCCAAGAATTATTTGTTACCTTAACTAATATCTATAGAAGGATGCCTTCACCACAAATACATATATGCTCTTATAGGTTTCTGAAACAGAGCTTTAAAATATTACTCCAAAAAAAGTATGTTGCGCTCTCTACAAGACACTAATTTACCTGTCTGACCTTTGATTAATTGTTTCATTAATCTGTCATTCCTAGCAGTAATTATTCTTTGGATATGGCATGCACAAATTACTTAAGGGAAAAAGAAGATCCAAGTTGAAACAATTTTCACATTTCCTAATGACCAGGCATAGTGGAGAACCTTCCATAGGTCACCTGATTGTAAACATAGTTCTTTGATTATTCAGTAGTGAGATGTTAGTTATTTACTGGAGATTTTATTTTATTGCTGTTTTTAATTTGTGCTTGCAGTTGTGTTATACTGACATAATTTTCACAACTTTCTAATGAATCTGAGAGTTGGAGAAGAGTCGAAAGAGACATCTTATGCAACTACTTTTCTAGCAAAATCACTAGCTCTACTTTTGCATATCTTCAATGACTTCTTGGTGTTGAGTGAGATGGAACCACAACAGATTTGCTACCATGTTCAGTCTTTCCCTGGTTTCTCTTTCAGGGAACATTTGGGATTCTTCAAGCAGTATTTTCTTCTGTTTATACTCAGAACCATAACCATGCAAAACATCTCTGCATATTTCAGAATAAGACCACATTAAATCTGTTAAACACTCTTGCCACAGCTTTGGTTTTATTTTTTAAGTATTTCCTTTCCATCTAGCTTTTAATTTCAATCTTAATTCTCTATTACACGTTACTATAGCACCTTCTTGTCTTCTTGACTTTTGTTTCTGATGCTTTCTTCATTAAGTCTTTATGGCACCTGCTTTGACGTAAGTCTATTTCTAGAAAACTTTATCATCTGAGAAATTCCTTTTTCTTTTCCAGATTTTCTTTTTAGGTACTGCTTGGTGAACAGTCAGACTACCTTCAATAGGTTGTATTTAGTTTCTTCCAAGTAAGTGGTATCTTCCACCTGTTTCAGTACAGGTGGGAAAGCTAACCTTCTCCACATTTAAGCTGAGCATTAAATAAATGGAATAAGTAATTTAGAATGAAGAGAGGCCACAATATTAATTTCCAAACTCTAAAGAATAACATGCTACTTTTTAGAAGGATATTAATTTACCCAGCTGTCAACAGTTGTCCTAACCATATAGGAAGATAGATAAGGAAGGTGGTTTACTTTTCTTCGCTGCGTTAGTCTACTGAAAGTTACTGATACTTCCTTAAAGAAGGGCTTCTGTCAAGTTCTGCTCCTTGGCAAGAGTTGAGTCCTCTGTTTTCTGGTTCTCCTTGTTTGAGGTATAATAGCTCTTCTAAAAATTATGAGCCTAAACCTAAACCGCCAGCTGTATGAAAACTTGTAAAAGTTGATTTCTGTCCAATTTAATCAACAGAACTGGAACATAAGGATCTGTTTCACCTGTTTCTTGTTACGAGGACACATTGTTTTAACTACATAGTCTCTTGCTTATAGTTTACATTATTTTTATCCATGTTTGGATTGTCCATGATGCCTCCTTCAATGCAAGTTGTTTTTTGTTTGGTTTTGTTTGTTTGTTTGTTTTGTTTTGTTTGATTGAGGGGATTTGAGGGAGGAGAAGAATGGGGCTAAAAGTTCTTTCCTCCTGGAATGTTTTGTAGGTAGCTAAAATATGGAACGGTTTGTAAAAATATGGGACGGTTTGTAAAAGAGGTCATTAACTTTCCATATCCTGATATCAGAACAAACTGTGCAACTAATAAGCAGTCCTTCTCCCCTCAGAGAAGAACTAGGCTCCACTCCTTCGCATATCTGAGATTCCCCTTTCCAGCAAGATCTCTTTTTTCTCCACATCTCCTGATATGACAAGTTAAGCAAATATGCCAACACAAGTAAAAAATATGAAAGAAACTAAAAGAATGTAAGGCAAATAAATTTGGAATAACAAAGCAAGCCTAATATACTTACCAGATGCTAAATAACTAGAAATATCTACAAAATAGCCGTCTTACAAGTTATACTTTTATGTACCCTACAGGAAGTTGCTTAACAGAGACTAGTATTTTTACAAAGCTTTCTCAGTCATATTTTTAATGGCAGACACGTTTTTCCACTTTTATTTGTATGTTCTAAATCAAATCATGAGCTGAATATTATTCAAGAGATCTTTTTCCAGCTGTTTGCTATTACAGCTCTGAGCTAAAAGTCAATGTTATAACAACAACCTGTTTTGTTTTGTGTTTTTTTTAACGTAACTTTAAAATACAATTTTGGCTGTTAACTTCAGGCTGCCTCATCTATACCCATTTCTTTCCTTAAATCTACTTAAAGCTATTCTATCTCAAAAAGTAAAAATTAACTGAGACATTATTGCTTAAATGCATTGATAATAATATTGTTTAGATTTAGCAGTAATTACCTATTCCCTTCTCACAGTCAAACAGGATTAGCATTTGTTTCTTGCCGATGCTTGCTCTCTCTCTGCAAACCTGTATTTCCAGCTGTGAAATAACAAATAACTAATCTTCACCCCTTCTCTACCTCCTGAATTTCCCAGAACTTTCATATGGGAAAATTAAATATCTTAAGTGCGTCTACAGGGTCTCATCTTATTAAGACTTTTTTTTTTTTAAATAAATAACTTCAGAGCCCTGTAATGTCAAATGTATGTATGGAGGGAAAAGAAATGGAGTTGATAGAGTAAGAACAGATCACTTGAAAAGGAATATAATATTGAATAATATTATGTTTTTTTCAGGTAAAAATCAAAACTTAAACATGTACATTAAAACAAAACACCTCTGCCTAGCTTGAAAAATGTATTGATATCATTTTTTCATGTGCTTGGCCTATTTCTCATATTGGTTTGGAGTTGTTGGTGAAAGATGTTTTCTTGGATTGATGGAGGAACTTCACCACATAATCTATAAAGACTTCAGCTACTCCCATATATTGTCCTTGCACCCATCTCTCCCTGCAGATACAGGTCCTCTTATATTTGTGAGCGGAAAAATAAACTTCTTTTTTGGTAACTCCTGCATAAGCAGGTCTCTGTTCATTTGAATAAGTTACATATATGCTGTCTAGCCCCACAGAGTGAGTTGCAGAACTGAAGTATCCATCAGTCAAGTATAAAGAAACTCTTAATCCTCTTTAATATTGCAGTTATTTATTTTTTTTGCAGCTACATTTTATGAACTTTTTTTCAGCAAATAAAACTGCCTACAAAATAAGGTCCCTGTATATTTTCATTTCCTTCATTTTAGCTGTTTCTTAAATTGTTTTTGAAGAACAAGCAGAAACTGCTATCAGTGAGAGAAACCAGTGGATTGCATAAAGAAACTTTAATTTTACTTCCATGGGTTGAAAATGAGAATAAAACCTATTTCTTTCAAATAAATGATTTTTATTTTTTTTTATCTGCTAAAGATGCGACCTCTGGCTGAGTCACCACTATGAGTCCTGAGATTTCCAAAAAGGAGTTAATCAGCTTTCAGCAGTGCTAGAGTCATCATGTTACATCACTGACATTATCAGCCAGTGACAGTGTAGTCTAATGATGTAATCCTTCTAACTTTGTTTTACACTGCTGCACCAGAGCAGCCTGCCTATACAGGTACAGGGGTAGACCAACTGCATTTCCAGCTCTGTCATCATTTGTTGGTGTGTAAACACCCACCAACCACTGCAGCTCCAATGAAATGTGGTTTTGCGACATTAATTATGGCTGATAAATATAATTATCATAAATATATGATAATTATAGAAAAATCCAGCTGGAGGCTGGTCACTAGTGGCGTTCCCCAGGGCTCAGTACTGGGCCAGTCCTCTTTAATATCTTTATCGATAATCTGGACAAGCGGATCAAGAGCACCCTCAGTAAGTTCGCAGATGACACCAAGTTAGGTGCATGTGTCGATCTGCTCGAGGGTAGGAAGGCTCTGCAGGAGGATCTGCATAGGCTAGACCGATGGGCTGAGGTCAACTTTGTGAAGTTCAACAAGGCCAAGTGCCAGGTCCTGCACCTGGGCCACAACCCCAAGCAGAGCTACAGGCTGGGAGATGAGTGGTTGGAAAGCAGCCAGGTGGAGAAGGACCTGGGAGTATTGGTGGATAGTCAGCTGAATATGAGCCAGCAGTGTGCTCAGGTGGCCAAGGCGGCCAACAGCATCCTGGCTTGCATAAGAGGCAGTGTAGCCAGCAGGTCTAGGGAAGTGATTGTCCCCCTGTACTCGGCTCTGGTGAGGCCGCACCTCGAGTACTGTGTTCAGTTTTGGGCCTCTCGCTACACGAAAGACATGGAGGTGCTTGAGCAAGTCCAGAGAAGGGCAGCCAAGCTGGTGAGGGGTCTAGAGAACAAGTCCTATGAGGAGCGGCTGAGGGAGCTGGGATTGTTCAGCTTGGAGAAGAGGAGGCTCAGGGGCAACCTTATCACTCTTTGTAACTACATTAAAGGAGGCTGCAGCGAGGTGGGGGTTGGTCTATTCTCCCACGTGCCTGGTGACAGGACGAGGGGGAATGGGCTAAAGTTGTGCCAGGGGAGTTTTAGGTTGGATCTTAGGAAGAACTTCTTTACTGAGAGGGTTGTGAGGCATTGGAACAGGCTGCCCAGGGAAGTGGTGGAGTCACTATCCCTGGAGGTCTTTAAAAGACGTTTAGATGTTGAACTTAGCAATATGGTTTAGTGGAGGACTTGTTAGTGTTAGGTCAGAGGTTGGACTCAATGATCTTGAGGTCTCTTCCAACCTAGATAATTCTGTGATTCTGTGAGGGAGAAAAGTAGTTGAAAGCAGTACATGTAGTTAATGTGCAAATAGAATGCACGTTAACTTTCATCTGAAATCAGTACATATTGTCTTATTCATAAACATTAAGCTGTGATATTTTATTGTATTTTTAGTGGGGTTTTGGAGAAAAGTGTGTCACTTTTCTTTACCATTTTATTTTGCATCTTATTTCACACGCAAAATTAAATTTAAAATGAAGCCTCAAGAAACATAGATGCTTCCTGACCCAAAAAAAAAAAAAAAAAAAGCATGCAACAAATTCTGTTATGGAAAATCAAAAATATGGAATTGTGATTTGAGCAGCACTTGAGAGGGAAGGTACTGTTATTTTGATAACCACAGGACATCCATAAGGCTCGAAAGAAAATAATAGGGATTACAACAATTCTCACTTCTTCTTCACACCACTTCAGAAATCAAATAAAAATGAGGATATCTGCTCTTAGGAACCTGGAATTCAAATAGACCAGAAGAGGCACCAGTACTATGCCACTTACTTCATTACTTGTACAGCAGCTACAATCTTGTTTTTTTAACATAGGAGATGCCTCCAGGCAGATATTACAAAGAATTCCGAAACCAAAAGTACAATTAGGCCCAAGGCCAACAGCCTGAAGCATAACTCAGTCAAGGGACATCAGATCACAGATCAATATCTCTGGTAAAAAGAATAAAAACAGAATGAAGCAGGCTGCATACAAGGAAAAGAAAAAAAAAAAAAAAAAAAAAAAAAAGAGTAGCAATATCTTCCTAGCCTCGGTTTGAAGAGGACAATAAATTGAGAAGTGTGATTCAACAGTCATATGTTGATATTATTGCTATATTCTTCTGGGAGAAATTCCTTAAAATCAAGCTACGACCAGGCTATTTAATGCCTCTCTATTAACTGCAAACCATAGTGATTTAATGTAATTTTATCTTTAGACTCTGTAACTACAGAACCATATACATAACTTTACCCATGTGAATCGTCTCCAAGATTTAAGCAGGATTATACATATAATGAATGCATGGTCAAAACTGATCTGAAAGGAAGAAGTAAACCACAGCATGAATAAATAATGCTTAATGAAATGTTGTTTTTGAGGCAACTTTATGTTTTTTCAAAAGAGTTGCCTGGTTATCTGTGAGACAGCCGTGTTCAAATGCCACCAGGTGCAATCTATAATCTGCTGTGATAATTTCTTTTTGCCTTCATTACCCAAGCTGCCACATGTGAGGGCAGCCACTGGATGTACCCTCTCTGGGACACAACAATTGTGTGTAAAGAACTGCCTGCTATGCAGACAGCATGCTTCACCCTATGCACACCCCCTTGCAGGCTCAGCAGTAACACAAGTGGGCATTGCAAAAAGTTTCTGAAGGAGGCATGTTTATTTTTCACTCTGTAGAAACATATTCTGCACAAAGTGTTGTGGTTACAAATCTCCTTTGTTTCTGAACTCGCCTTAAGCAGCTGTTAGAGTCTTACTTCCTTTTTTGACAGTTTGCTGGACTCCTGCTCACATGGGTGAAGTCATAACTAAATTCCCTTCTCAGGACTCACTCCAAACCTGATGGGAAAGTAAACACTTTTGCACAATGTTTTTTGCCTGTGTTTCTCCAGTTGCTTTTGCAACACAACCAGCTTTGCTCAGCAGCAAAGCCTACTCAAGTAGATAGTGCTATTGCCTGCACTAACACAAGACACTTATTCAAGAAGATTACAAAATAATGATGAAATTGTGGTATTACAGCATTGTAAATCTCAACAGTGAGAACAGAGAGGCACTCTCAACGTAACAGATCACCATTTCTAGTTTCTCTCTTTCCATAATCCAACTTCTCTGAACATACGTAAACAAAAAATTTGGTATTTTAAACTTAATTAAATACTACAGAGGTAGCTATGTATAATGTTTATATTGTAGTTTAGAAGTTCAGTTTTACCCCAGAACAGACAAATTAATTGCAGATGATTAAAATGCTATTTATTGTACTAGTACCT
Organism: Anas acuta; assembly: GCF_963932015.1. NCBI lineage: Eukaryota > Metazoa > Chordata > Aves > Anseriformes > Anatidae > Anas > Anas acuta. Next base: position 37,183,938 of record NC_088982.1, read on the forward strand.
TCTTTTACAAATATATAGGATGGCACTTTAAATTACCTTGTGAAAGCTTGACTGCATAAGGTTGCATATTAGGCATTTCTGTACTGTATCGAGGATTTGTATTGGAATTGCTTAAATCTATGGAGTGTCATAATCTGTTGAAAGGCCCAGGAAGACAGCCAATACTTTAAAAATGTACATTATTAGCAATTACCCCACATAACAAAATCATGAACATGAATTAATTACTACAACCAGACTGAGGATACACCAAAACCATGGGATTTAAATGTGGGCTTACTCTTAGTTCAGCTGCTTAGCTGAGGCACTCACGTCCATGGATGAGAAGGAAATCTTGTCATTCATTGGGTTGCAGCTTGCCTTCTTTCTGCAAACACAAAACTGAAGATTACTGAAGTTATCTCAAACTTCAACCTCATTACAAGAGAAAACCTGCTGTTGTCGCAGAGCACCTTGCTCCCTGCAGTTATTCTCACCAAAAAATATGTCCCTTTTCTTTCCCCCACCTCCACACACACAAAAAAGTCCCTTTTCTTCTTCCCACTTCCATACCCTTAAGGGGTTTTTGCCTTGCTTCAGTAGACTGCTGGTGTGCTCTCTGCTCCAAAAATGTGTAAGCTGGCTTCCTACAGTAAAGTATAATGAATGAATAAAAAGAAGAGTCGCTGTTCTCAGCTTAGATATACTGACACTTTCTCTTTCCAGCATCTTAACCATGCTGTGAGTTCCTGAGCATATTCAGTCCTCTCACTTGCCCCAGACACCTTTTCTGAAGCAGTTTATATCATCAGCTGAGTGAGTTATGCCCATATTCACAAGTGGTTCATCCATCCAGGCTCTCAAAGTATTATAAAACACATTACCATATGTATATGGCTTTATGTACAGTTATTATGTAGAGCTTGATACATAGATATGTGTTAATTAAACATACTTTCTGAAAAGAACAAATCTGATCAAGCAAAATACTTCTCTTATTGAACTTACTAGTAAATAACCTCAAAAGTAAGCCAAGGTTAGGACACACTGAGAAAGATTTCTGAACTTTTCTCTCAATTAAACCAAGGTGAGAAGCTTTTGGGGGTGATATTTCTCCTGAAACTAATGGAAATAAAATGGTGGTAGGTGAGAGAAAACTGTACTCCATTGTCCCTGCCTCTGTGTTGTCCCTTGGAGCAAGGAAGGTATCTGAGGAGGGGAATCTGTTTTGTTATAAAGACTGTGTATCTTAATTGCAGCCAGGGGAAAAAAAAAATAATACACTGACAAAATATAGCTATCTTTTCTCATTTATCAGGAATACTTTAGGCATGGATAAAGCTCCATCTGAGTTATCTGTTTAGGTAAATTATCTTGGAAGGATCTTTATATTGTATAATTAGCTCAGAGCTGAGCTGCATCTCTCTTGTGGGTAGCACAGCTGTCAGCAGCACATTGTCTTTACACTCCTAGCAGGTTCCAGGGCTCTGCTGCCCCAAGACCCTCTGCTCTGGGCCTGCAAAACATGTAATTGCTGTTAACGAAGTATTGAATTTGAATCTGTTGAGCATTTTTACAATTGCTATTAACAAGGTATTGACTACTGAATTTGTTAAGCATTTCAGGAAGGTGGTGGCAGAGCTTGAATAGCCATAGACCCAACAGCAGCCTTCTTTGGAGGTGCTTGACTTTTAGGAGTTTCCATCCAAAAAGGAGAGAGAGTTTTTTGATGTAATTACTTTCAGGGATTAGTTGGATAAGGAATCACTGTAAGCACTTATTATAACTCCTGTTAGAGCAGTTCCAGAGGAGGACCACAAAAATGATCAGAGGGCAGGAGCACCTCTCCTATGAAGAAAGTCTGAGAGAGCAGGGGTTGTTCAGCCTGGAGAAGGGAAGGCTCAAGGGACACCTCATTGTGGCCTTTCAGTACTTAAAGGGGGCTTATAAAAAAGATGGAGAGCAACTTTTTACAAGAACAGATAGAGATAGAACAAGGGGGAACAGTTTTAAACTAAAAGAGGGAAGATTTAGATTAGATGTTAGGAGGAAATTCTTCACTTGTATGGTGGTGAGGCACTGGAACAGGTTGCCCAGAGATGCTCCATATCTTGAGGTGTTCAAGGCCTGGTTGGATGGGGACCTGGGCAACCTGACCTGAATCAAGGAGGTGTCCCTGCCCTTGGCAGGGAGTTGGAATTAGATGATCTTTATGGTCCCTTCCAACCCAAACCCTTTTGTGATTCTATTATGATTCCATAATTTTTACTGTAAGGTACAAATACTTCAAAAATTCTTGCTCTATTGTTCCTATTCTAGTCAGTTTAGTTTTCAAGTAATTTGAGAAAACACATCCTAATAGCTTAAAAATAGGCTTTTATAGCCAAATTTAAAAACAGCTGAAATTCTGAAAAAGCTTTATGATCTGCAGCTACAGTATACTGTAGTTACATGGAGCATTTCACCCTTAATGTAAGAGTTTTACATTTGAAAAACAAAGTTAAGCAAAATTTAATTCTGCCTTCAAATTTCAAATGAGCTTTGGCAGGCAACATATGTTCCCCAAAAGCGCACTTTGGGGACTTAGGCCTTGACAGAAGGAAAGCACTGACAGGATGAGCAACCAAGTGATATGTTCCACCTCTGTTTTCAGTCGCGCTATCATTTGCACCATTTATAACAACAGCAACAACAAAAATGATTACTCACAAAGCAACAGCTGTCCTTCTTCAAACTGCTCTTAAAACCCATCTCTGTCATGATGTTTACAAAAATTTGACAATGGTTAGGCAGACAACATTCTGCAATTACCACTTATTCCACAGATGAGCACCGTATCATTCCTAACTTCTCTTTGCTGTATTTGCCTTTAGATATATTTTGCTATGTGCTCCAAATAGTTAGGAAATAATGATAGAGACTCTATATATCAGAAATATTTATTTAAAGAATTAAATGTCCTATTTATTGTTAGACTGAGGTGCAAGTTCTCAGTTATAAAGATCTGAGCAAATGAAAACAGTTCATGTCTCCCGTATTTATACTAGCTAATAATTTACTCCTAATTATGAAATTACATCTAATCATCTCCCTTAGGTAACAATGCCATACTGAATAATCTGATGTGTAAAACCAGTTTTATGTATCAAGTTGAAAGAAATTCACTGAACAGTATCGTACGAATGCTAACTACAGCTAGGAGCATAATTAAGAAAATCAAGTATTTCCAGTACAACCCCAGCAATCATATTTTGGGATATATTACAATAGAATTTCAGGCAAATGAAGATCTCCTTAGGTATATTGCTCATATTCAACAATATCAGAGAAGCTAGATTTCATCATCTGCCTTAAAACCCCTTAGCTATCACTGTTTCCACCACCAGTCATATAAAAACAGACTTGATTTCGAGAGTAGTATGTTCACAGCTCTGGGGGTAGTGGCAGCAAGATTCATCTATCACCTTGTCTCCACCTAGTACAGATCTATCTGATAGGTGTTCTGAAAATATCTTATCATGCTGGATTTCTTAACACACAAACCGTGAGGAAATGTGGAGGTGAAAAAAGCTGTCCTAAAATGCCAGTGGTTCAAAAACTCTTCTGAATACCGGAGAACAGGTTTGAAGTTTTGCTGAAATTTGAAGCGTCTCTCTCTGCGGTTGGGATTGCTGACTCCCAAGAGAATAGCCTAATCCGTAGGCCCTGGGCATGCTCTGACAAAACTGGATTTCTCTGATTCTGAATGTTCAGTGGAGGTGACAGGGAAGAAAGGGAAGGAAATGTAAATATGTCCTCCATCCATCTAAAAACAAGCCAATGATCAGGTTTTTTATTCATATCAGTGAAGTGTTAGAGAGCTACATAGAATATTCTAAAGATAAAAATCTCCTCTGAATATGTATATGAGCGCTTGTACAATTTTTTGAATACTTCAACTATTTCAATAGTAACCCATGAGATGCTGGACTAAAATTGTTCAATGGTAACTAATATTCAAATAACCCATCAAAAGTGTATTTGCAACAGACTAGCATCATGAAAAGAATTTTGGATAAAGAGGAACAGATGAAGAGAAATCGTAAAGAGAACTCAGAGGAACTGTCAAAGTCCCCCAGGACAGCTTTAGACAGAATTAGGACACCATTTGCAGGGAAAGTTGTTGTTATGGACACTGAACACTCAGCCCTAGCTCCCTGCAGTGGAAGCAGCCAGAGAGGAGCCCGGCTGTTCAGCTTTGATCAGAATTGAAATTACACTTAATTTTCTTGTAACCTGTTGTTTCCAAATGTTAAAAGGAAAGGTCCAGCCTCAGACCAGACTTGAATCATGAATATATGTCCAGGTGGAAGAGAAAAATCTTGGGCATTCTCTCCAGTGAAGCCAAAAAAAAGAGGGATATAAAGGCACATACAGGACACCTCATACCCAATCCATGGTTCGGAGACATGAGCATTAAAGAATTACACTTTAAGTTAAACACTGACACACAGCACTGGGAAGGTGCCAGGACAGGTAGAAAGATGCCATCTGGGAGTTTTAAGTGATAGTGTGGCAAAGTACATCTCTTCTGCAATGAGATGATGGCACATGGCATCTTCACAGCTTGGGCATAGTCTTTCAGAGCTTATCTCAGCATCCCTGCTGCTGAATCTCAATCATAAATTGCAGCACCAACTTGTGCCTGATTTTCTTGCATCTATGGTGAGGGTTGTAAGAATTTTCACTTTCTTTTCTCTCCTCTCCTGCCTTCACAGCCCAAAGACTGGCATAAGTAATCTTACATCAGAGATTAAAAAATGGTTTTATAAGAAATAATCAAGAGTGTGGTGTTGAATTGGGGTTGCTCAGTCTAAAGAGGAGGCTCCAGTGGGACCTTACAGCAGTCTTCCAGTACCTGAAGGCCTACAAGAAAGCTGGAGAAGGACTCTTTGTCAGGGAGTGTAGCGATGGGACAAGGGGTAATTGCCTTAAAATAAGGGTAGATTTAGATCACATATAAGGAAGAAATTTTTTACTATGAGGATGGTGAGGCACTGGAACAGGTTGCCCAGAGATGCCCCATCCCTGGAGGTGTTCAGGGCCAGGCTGGATGGAGCTTTGAGCAACCTGGTCTAGTGGGAGTTGTTCCTGATCATGGCAGGGAGAATTAGATATCTAAGGTTCCTTCCAACCCCAACCATTCTGTTACTCTATGATATTCTGAGTGGACGGAAACTTTCAAATTTTGCTCCAAATAAGTTTGAAATTTTTATAAATTTCAGTGAGACATTGGACAGTGGGTGCAGATTATTTTTTTTGGTAACAAAAAAAAAAAGGGCATAATCCAGCACATAGTCTAATGGACAATTCATTGTTAAGAACCTCCAGCGAAGATGGGTGCAGTATACTGAAAAGCTGGACTCCAAGTTCTCACTCCTCCTAATGGCTATCTTCAGACAGATTCCCATCCAGCCTGTCAGCAGCTCTGCATGACGCTCTTAGGCACCTTCCAGCACATGATGTGAGTTTACTTAGCAACATGGGTGCCCAAATTTCAATACGTAATGCAGTGGCCAAGAGCTGTGGGACATAGCAGTTAACATAGCTCAAGCTCTTTGCCAGTACTTAGTCACAGGTCTCTCTTGTAGTGATACAACAAACATTTTGAACCATCTGCAGAGCATGTAATATTGGCTAAACAGCCAATTTATCAAATGACTACATTTCAAGATTGTGGAGTCAATATACTCTGGCTTTCTGACAGAGAGTGGGAGTAGGAGGAGGAGAGTAAATTTTCCCCTTAATACTTACTAAGACTGGAGAGACATCGTTATAAATACATGTGGAAATACAAAACACAAGAAACTAGCAACCAATTAAAGTCCTTATATCTCTTGTTTTCTTATCTCTATCACAATTCTTATCTCATAAAACCTTTGACTAGAATAGGAAAGACTATTCTAAAGGCGGTAAGTGGAGTTCAAGCCAGATAGCAGATTACAAGGTCTCCAAAGGCACCCAAGGCTCTCAGAAGTAAGGATATAATTTAGAAGTTGATAATCTACCTCTGAGTGCTTCAGCCACAAAACTCTCCACGCTGCTCTAGGTGATCTAAGAGATACTGGAAGCAAGATAGTCACCTCGGTTCAGATATTCACAAAATTGCCTTCTTCCTTCCGGAGAAGGCAATCTTGCAATGGCAATCTACTGCACAGTACAAAGCTAGATACACTTTCCATTTCTCTAGAAGCCAACATGCTAGGCTGGTAAATCTAGGGTTCTCAAGTGAATTTGGTAAAATTAAGTTACAGTGCAACTCATACTTTCACCAGAAGAAAGAAATACAGTGATTTGGACTTTGGCTTACTATATGAACTTTTAACTAAGGCTTACTGGCTAAAAGCCAGGTAGATACCTATAGCAGCCACAGGCACAAAACATCTCTGCATCTCATTTTTAACTGTCTCTAAAATTACAGTACAATAAAACAAGGCATGGTGATACTACAGCAATGATTTCCCTAAAACCAGAGTTAACAACACACTGTAGATTACTGGCTTGCATAAACACCTCTTCTTCAGGTGGTTTAATTCAACAAGTCATTGCAGGGCATTTTGGCTCTGTGTGTATTTCAGGCAACGGCTGTTAGGAAGCCACACAGGTCTACATGTACATGTAAATCACAAAGCTGCAGCCTTCCTGGGAGAAACTAACACAAATCAGACCAAGACACCACTTGTATTAATGAAAGGAAAGGAAAGGTAAGGTAAAGCTAGGAACTACACTTTGGTAAAATAATGCTGTAGACTTAGTACATTTTTGTTAACTGAGTGAAGTTAACAGACCAGTTTCAGTTAAAGAAAATTACTGGAAATAGTGGTGCCATATTTTATTCTTTTTCTTTTCTTTTTTTTTTTTTCTCCTAATATTCAGCCTCAGGACAGGGTAGCTGCTTTAATCAAAGCAGTATTTTAATTAAGATTAGACAAAGGGGAAGAGTTTTATGCATAAATATCAATATTAAAGATAGCAACACACCTGTCTGATTCAAATTCCAATTAGAATGGGCTAAGTTTGTATATGTGAGCAGGATTTGGGTTAAAGCACAAAGGTTTAAAAAAAATCTTTCAAACTCATGCAAATTTAGTCACTTCTAGAAACAAGTTTCACCTGTTCTCACAAGCCTTCTGGCTTTCTGGATGAGAATCTGAACTTCACCACTCTGAAAAAAGCAGCATGTTATGGAATCAAGACAAAAATGTTAATGCTAAGTCCAAGCATTTAAAAGCTTAAAAATTGAAATCTTATTTGAAGCAGGGCATGAAATTCTGGCAACATCAGACTATCTGCTAAATCACAGCAATAAAAAATTACAGATGTGAGTTTCACAAAATATAATAATTAAACAAATATATTAAGAAAACAAATGAGCCAGAATGCTCTTGTAAAAGGAGGGTGTGTGTTTTGGGGAATTCGTGTATGCAAAAATTTCTAAACTGGCATTTATAAACTTCAAAAACAATTTTCTGAAACAACCTTTCACAGAGAGATCAAAAATCTCTACTGACCTGTCTCCCCTTTCCCTGTAATACTACCTATGTCTTCTGAGCCCAACACCTAGAACTCAGTTTAGTTTAAACAAGCATTAAAATAAACCAATCCTTGTGTAGAGCCAAAACAGAGTTTCTCAGATTGAAACTGGCACACACTGAAACTGCTGAATTCAGCTGCATTCATCTGCCTTTAATTAAGATTGCTGCAAGCGCAGGTATTCCCAAACTGTCCTAAGCATGATCTGCTGAGGAAATCAAGTAACCAGGGTGGGAGACTTGTCGTGGTTTAACCCGGCCGGCAGCTAAACACCACACAGCCGTTCGCTCACCCTCCCCTCTCCCTCTCAGGGATGGGGGAGAGAAACAGGAAAGTGAAGCCCGTGAGTTGAGATAAAGACAGTTTATTAAGACAGGAAAATAATAATAATGATAATAATAATAACAATAATGATGATAATAGTACTACTACTACTACTGTGTACAAACAAGTGATGCACAATGCAATTGCTCACCACCCGCTGACCGACGCCCAGCCTAACCCCGAGCAGTCCGGCCCCCTTCCCCGGCTAGCCACCCCTATATATTGTTTAGCATGACAGCAGATGGTATGGAATACCCCTTTGGCTAGTTTGAGTCATCTGTCCTGGGTCTGTCCCTCCCCAGCTCCTGTTGCACCCAAAGCCTGCCCATTGGCAGGACAGAGCAAGAAGCTGAGACGTCCTTGGCTCGGTGTAAGCACTGCTCTGCAACAATTAAAACATCGGGGTGTTATCAGCACTCTTCTCATCCTAAGCCAAAGCATAGTGTTCTACCAGCTACTAGGAAGAAAATTAACTGTCTTAACTGAAACCAGGACAAGTCTCTAACTGGAAATTATGTTGTACGTTAGAAAGGTAGGCAAGAATGTACTTGTGGAAGAGAAAGCTCAAATGAAAGGAAAGGATGGCCAGAGCAGACAGATGGAGAAAAGCAGTACCCAGGCAAGACCCTGGGGAGAAGTGAAGGTGGTGAGAGCTATAACTCTGACCAAATGCTTTGCTCCCTCCTGTGCACAGGCAGACACCGCTTTGTACATTCCTGACAACAAACTGCTGAGTGCCAGAGGTTAACCTGGTGTCACAAAACAAGATAAGGTACCTTGAATACTGTCCACCTCCACAGGTCAGAGGGCTAACAAGGAAGAGGCAGTCTGAAGTCTGGGCACTTTCAGTCATTTGCATCCACCTCAAGCATATAAGTGTACTGAAAAAAATGCAAATACCATTTTAGTCATCTTCACACTGCATGCACGCACGCACATATATAAAAATACATACACGCGCACATGACATGTCTTTGGAAGCCATAAAAATGGATAAAATATCCTTAACTCTGCTCCAAAGCTTTCTAGAGTCACATATAATTTTACACATGTGCACTCCAAGAGAGACACTGACCGAAAGAGAGGATGCTGGCAGGAGAGCAATCAATCTACAAGCAGCATACAGCCAGCCCTGCCGGGTGCAAGAGGGAAACAACAGAGTGCCTGATCTTGAGCATTCGTAACCAAAATGCAGGGCATAAAGAGGCAAAGGAAACTAAAGCCTCACAAACACTGAAGAAAAGGAAACAGGTGTCATTTTCCAGAACTTCTAAACTATAAAATGGAAACTTTTGATGGACATCAGATTGTGCATCCCTCGAATGAAATACAGATCTATAGCTTTTATGAAAGTAAAGCATTTCAAAGAGGGCATGGAGAAGAAAAGAAAAGACATTTTAAATATAATATCTCTCTCAGGAGGAATCTCTCACAGTGTCATTTCGTGACACTGCTGCAGCCTTTGATGCTGCTTTGACAAATATTTTCTCTAGGGTGAACTATAAGTTGGTTTAGTTTAACCATTTTTTTTTTCACTTTTAGCTTATGTAGGAATTGCACTGAAATGACAACCTCTGCTCCCTCCAATCATTCAGGGATCAGAGAATAAAGACAGTTTATTTTTATTAAATTGCTACCGCTTCTTATTAAGGTCACCCAGGCCATTAGCTCATGACAAAACATCTTGTTCAAAATAATTTTAATTTTTACCTGCAAGAAAAAGCAGAATTAAATAAGATATACTTGAAAGATGGGTTTATGTTGTATTTTTACATTTCCTTCTAAACAAAAATGTAATAATAAAGCAGTTATTTGTTATTTTGACAAACTAATCAAAAGTATCCTGATATTCCCTCTTCTTCCAACTTCTGAGTCACATGTGATTCTCAAGATGTTGTTTTAAAATTTTGTCTCAAGTTCTTGGCTTAAATTTAATGTGAAAGGCAAGGCATCTCTTCATTCCATGTTGCTTTGCATCCTTGAAATAGTCATCTAACATGAAAACACATTCAGAGCTGTAATAAGCAGAGCTGCCAAGATAACAGCAAGAATATCCATCTTCTACTTTTACCTTGGCGCTAATATATATAGTACACCATTTTGTTTTACACAGGATATTTAAAATCTTTATTGGGAAAAGGATAAAACAGCTGATAGTAGCTGTACTGCCTGAAAAGCCTCATGGTGCACAGCCACAGTTCAAGTATTTTTTTCTCCTTTAATGCGTTAGGTTAGGAGGAGAAATTATTTCCCTGTTCAGCCAACTCAGTCACTCAATTTTCACTTCATGCACAATTCTTATGGTCTGCCATCTCTATCTCCTCCAATTTTCTCCTTCCATTCAACTCCTGTCATTCCTTGAAGCATAATGTAATGGCAACTTACACAGTGGTATCAGAGAACATTTCTTTGCTCCTGTACTATTTAACAAGGAATAGTTCTTGTATTTTTCTATCCATAACTTGGGACTTTTCTGTAAAAGGACAGCAATTATTCATGACTCCACTCAAACTATAAAATTTTCTTGAATAGTTACCCTAAAAATCTACATGTGTAATTGTACTTTCCACTATTTTAATGCCTTCTAAAACATGGAAACACATGTTTTCAGTTCCAATTGAAAACTTTTTTTTTTTTTTTTTTTTTTTACCCCTAATGACATAAGATGACAAATTCTGGTCCCTGCATTGCAGGATTTTATAATGACGAAGTTTTACCTACAGGAAACACTGTCACCGGTCAAGGCCAAATTTTACTCATTTAGATCTCAAGCAGCAGCTGATGCGTAAATTCATGGCTACAGTACACTCAAGGACACCAGTTCTGGGCTAAAAATGTTTCCAGCATTCTTAAATGATAGGTATAGAGCAGATGCAAGATAAAAGAGTTCAAGTAAGAGGGAAAAAAAAAAAAAAAAGGCTTTAAGACATTTCTCCAAACCAATCTATTAGATATATTTTGTTTTATCACAACCTGGTATGAGTGGAGAATAGTATCTTTCCTGGTTTTGTTCAGAAAGAAAGTTAAGAGAATGTAAGCACAGGTAAGAAGGTCAAAAAGTAAAGGCAAACCATATGGTTTATAGCACCATGCAAGAAAGTATTTGAGTCAGAATAGCACTACTTCACAAAAAGGTTTTCCTAGATTAATTTACTTGCCAAATCTCTGTTCTTAGCACACAGGACTGCAGGGAAGTATTTTCAGCTCCAGACTTGTTTTCTCAGACTTGCAATTTCTATATTCAAGCTGTGGGCCAAGAATTCAGTATCCACCAATTCTCCAATACTGTAAAGAAAATTAGAATATACTGATGCTAACAGAAATCTCTAAAGCAAACTCCATCTCTCTTCTCCCCACTGCAGCATCAGCCTTCACAGAAAGGATGTTAAAGAGCTACTGAAATAAAGGGCACCAAACCAGTTTCTCCATGCTATTTTTTTTAATAGTGAGGTTTCATCCCATTTATCAAAGACTGTTGCATAGCTTTGCAAGAACCAATCGGGCAGCTATAATAATAAATAAGGAGAAGGACAAAATTTACATTCCTGATCACTTCCAATTACCGAATTACCAGTGATAGGGTTTAAAATAAGTGGTCAGATTCTAGTTCAAGACTTTTTTTTTTTTCTGCATAGAAGATGGACAAAGCTTGACACAAACAACTTACTTTCTTAAGCAGTCTTATGAATAATTAATTTGTTAATTAAATTGCACGTTTTGATGCAATTATTGTCTTCTCTGCATGTAAAGCTCACTAGTTACTCCTCTGGGGTAGAGCAATAGAGATAGGAATCAATGGTGCAACTGTTTGGCAAATCTTAAGACTTCTTCCTCAGGAATATTCATTAAAAATCTCTCAGAAAATCACAGAGTATAAAATTTGGGCTTTAATTTTGCCTTTGCTTTTGGACTCTGCTTAGCTTGAGCCAGTGAAAAACGCATACGCTAGTTGTGTGCTATACAATGTACTGAAATACAAAAAAAAAAAATAAAGATTTAAGTGGAAAATCTTTTAGCCTATGTTACTGAAATGAATAATGCTTTCATTTTCAAATCTCTTAATCACCACAATTCTTTAATTCTGAATGTCTTTTGAAAAATCCTAACCTAAAATTACTGTGGTCCTCCTGATTCATAAGCTTTAACTGTCATATTCCCTAAAATACGCCCTTTCTGTCCTGAGCAATTGCTTATCACTGTGTTGCTTTAAAGTCAAATCCATAACATTTATGAAACAAGGAAGACATTGAAAATACATGAAATATATTTGAACTATGTAACTGTTTTCAATACTTTGACTAATGGTAACATGGGTTTCTCTGTATGTTGCTTAAAAACAATTCTATTTGCAACATAAACATACAGATCATCAAAGCATAAAATGCTTTATTTACCCACAGGTTGTGGGTAAATAGCGGTCTATCACAGATAGTTGTGTGCTTCTATGCACTAAACCTTGTATTTGTGATGAAAATGGATCCAAATCCCTATTATTCTAAGCTGGCATCCTGGACAGTGAGAATGAATGATAGGCTTAGTTGTATATGCCAGACTTTCCTTACACTGGTACGTTTATTTACTTATTTATTTTTATGACTAGGATTTTAAAGGCAGAACCTTAAATATTATTTGAAGTAATTATACTAATGTTAATACATTCATAAGGTAACCGGTAATCAAAACACATCATAGAATGCTGACAAAGTTGTTTGTTTGTTGTTGTTTTTCATTATAATGGATGGCTAGAAGATTTTTCTTTAAAATACCCAAAGCTTTAGACTAAAGGACAAGAAGTTTTTGCCTCAAGGAGATTGGTTAAGGACACATCAAACCTTTACATTCTATGAAAGCAAAACATAATTCCTAATAGAGAACAACTTCCTTTAGTCATTGGTATATTAAAAAAAAAATGCTGTCCTGACATCTTTGAAAACTGTACCTATCAGCTTATCCATAAGAAACTCACAACAGGGGCAGGAGCAATGTAAAAATGCATGCCTCTTCACAATCATTATGACTAATTCTGATGAAGAAGAATTATCTTGTGGTTGCATTTGTAGAAGTCTGTGATATGCAGATTTTCACAAAAACCTAAAAATATAAATATTGCACTTACAGCTGTTCATGTTAAATATGTCCATCAATTTATTTAGGAATGGGAACACCATATAGATACACCCACTTCCGTGCACATAAGCAATGATACATAATGATTTATGCCGGCTTCATTTGTTATTTGAACAACTCATTGAAACTTTACATATCAATTTCTTCATTTGCAAATGCATGTTTTTTGCTGTAATTGGCACACAAGTCTTTTTCCTCTTTCAAGTGCATGAATTCTGAAAGAATTTGAGTGTATGCAATAAAGCCCGCTTAGAAGAAGATTGGTAGAAGAAAAAAGAGGGTTATGATGGCCCTTCTCCCTGAGGACTTCTGCAGTTTTAATTTTTTATTATGCATTTTTTTCCTATGGAACTTGAAGTTTTTAGCAATTTTATTTTAATTTAAATCAAATTAAATTTAATAAGATTTCACTAATGTTATAATTTAAATTTTAAGCTACATTTATTTTTTATAAGCAGGGCAAGACAGTAAAAAGGGGCACTTAAATGTCAATATGCAACTTACTCTCTTCCCTTAGACTCAAGATTGTAACCAGCCACCTTTTCACGAAAGAAGGAATATGTTTAGAGTTACTCAGGAAGAAGTACTCCAGAAGTACAAGTTATTCAAGTGCCTTCTGTCAATTCACTACCAAGTCTTCCTCTCCAGTCAAGTATTAATGGCCTCTGGGCTGCTGCCTAGCAAAGAAAAAGGAGATGCCCGTGTCACTGTGTTTTTGTTCACACATCAGTGCAGCAGTGTATGCTGGTGGCACTAGCTGCTGGCTCTGTTGCTGAAGCAGACCCACCACTGCAACCAAAAAGTCAATACTGTCAACATCCAAGGTGAGTGTATTAAGTAGATGCATTAGCTTAGCCTCTAGAGTTGCCTTCCTCAGCCTGCATAAAATCTGGCTTGGGTAAAGTAGAAGACCTCTAAAAAATCTCATCGTACGAACTGTAAGAACACTAAGCTATTAAAAAAGAAAAAAAAAAAAAAAACAAAAAAACTTTTAAAGGTCACAGTGACCCTTTGATACTGAAGTTTCATTGCATATGAATGTAAACTTTTCCCACTCTCCTCCACCAGCCATCTCATCCATCCCTCCCTCTAATGAACTCTTTTTCATCTCTTCGCAGTTTAGTGACAGTTGACATCATAAAAGATAGATATAGAAACCTGCAGAACACAGTAACCTTTCATGCTGATATAGGAGACCTTTTAAAGGTTTGACTGTGGTCTATAGACTCCACCAGTAGATTTGTGTTATCATCTTTACAGATGGACAATCAATCTCAAGCATCCAAACATCTATATTGAGCAAATCTTTTGTTGAAGAAGGGGACACCAGGGGACTTCCTCTAACAGATCATCCATCTGAAGAATTTTATTTTTTTTAATTTATTTTTAATTTATTACAGCAGTGTCAAAGGCAAATTCAAAGTTCTTTAAAACACAAGACTCCTGTTCTGACACCCCAAATAGATTCAAAGAAAATTATGTCTCATACCTCATTTAATGCATTTTACATTAGTTTCACCACCTTGGTGTCATGCACTAGGGTCATTAAAGTACTGCTGGTTTCTTTCCTGTTCTACTTCAAGTTGCAGTACTTCCTCAGCCCTACAGACTTGGGTGACACGTAGCTCAAACACCTCTTCAGATGGTTAGTCGGACTTTATTCTGAAATTAGCAAGGATGTAGTAGGGTTTATTGCTTTTACATTACTCCTCTACATGTTCATTTCTGAATCATGGGCCAATGGACTGGATCTCAATGTGGATCTAAGCCTCATCACTCCAATGAAATCAATATGATAGCTTGTAGAAGTAGCAAATTGTTCAGTTCAGTAAGTCTCAAAACTCAACTGGTAGGAAAGCTGCATAGCATTACAACTTGCAAGGTAACTGGTGTGTTTCAGTGTCACTTTTACAAAGAAAAAGGAGCAAATGCCAGTTGTGAATTTCAAAGGATTGGCACTAGAGACAGGAGCAGTTGAAAAGTTCATCATAATTGCTTTCAAATATTTTGTATCCACTGGAAGAGGCAGAGAACTTATTTGGGGCATAAAAAAAAAAAAAAGGATTATATAATACTTGCAGTTGGAGAGGAGAAACTTCGGATATCTATATCTTTCTAACACAGTATAAAGAAATCCACTCAATCTTGATTACATGCTACTAACTTAAATCTCCTACAAAAATTGGATAATCTGATATTGAATATTTGTGTCGATACTAGAATTCTACAGTTGCAATGTTTTATAACTGGTTTATATAACATAAGCATCTTTCTTATCCAATATATTACAGAACTCCCCCCATGAAAGATAACAGCCCAGACAGGTTTTATAAGTAATGTCCTTTATTTTTGTAGTAATAGTCAAAAGACTATTGTGTCTCTTTTTTTTTTTTTTTAACAGGAATGTAATAGTTTCTCACTATTCCTCCCTAACAACAAAAATCGTTGCTATAGTCATGAATTTGTCTTTAACGACATTACCTAGGCTGAATGTGATGTTGCAAAGAACTTCCACAGCCTTATTTCAACCAAAACCCAAATAGGTAAATAATAAAATGTTTATGAAATTTAAGATGTACCACAGAAATGCATGTCATTACATGAGACTTTTCACTATCATTTGGTTTTATCTTAGTTTTACTTAGGAATACCAGATGTGAGCATAAAGCTGAGCTCCATCCCTGTGCCACTAACTCCCTCAGATTGGGGTGGGAAAGAAATAGAAGTAGCAGCACATACAAGTGTGTGCGTACGCCACTTATCTCTGAATCTCTGCTTCCTTCCTTCAGTTCAACTACCCAAGTTACAGCAGAATATTTTTGTACAGTTAGTGCAATACTGAAAACTTTTTCCTCTCTCATTTGCATGGCTTTGGCCACTTTTTTCAGCATATGAAGTCAGAACATTACCATATAGTTTTGAGCTTCCCAGCAGTAGGGAGAGAAAAAAAAAACAACATGATTTCTCTTCTGGGAGACCAAGGAGTTAGAGGGAACAGATGTAGCAGCAAAATGTAGAATAGTTGCTTTAGGGCTATTATCTTTCTGGCTTTGTTATGAAAAGGCCTCATACAAATAAAGTGATTTGCTCTCACTATAGATTATTCAACAAACAAAATAAAACACACACACAAACAGTTTCTCTAGCAAAAGCTCACTTGAGGAAGGAAGGACTGCTTTTAGAGACACTCATTCATGCATCAGTCTTCTACAAGTAGGAAAAGCAAAAACATACATGCAACTGCTTTTTGTCCTTTCTTAGATGCTCATGAAAAACTAAACTAACTGGTTGCATTGAATTTGAAGCATGCCAGCTACAGGACACCTACTGCTGCAGCAACAACACAAAAATGTTGCAAGTTGATAAAAACTGTGGGAAAATCCATCCAGCAGAGGCTGAGATTCCACTCTTGCACAGTAGAGCAAGAAAACCTCTAGTCAATTGTCACTTTGAAGTGACTCCTGAAGCAACTGCATTTCCTACAAGATGTACTGGGTCTGGCTGGGATGTCAGCTTTCCCTGCAGAAGCCTATACAGTGCTGTGCTCTGCACTTGTAGCTAGAACAGCACTGGTATCACTCCAGTGTTGTGTCTACTCCTGAGCAGTGCTGGCACAGCACCAGGACTCTCTCTAACCCTCCTGGGGGGGGGGGGGGGCAAAAAAGTGAGAAAAGAACCATCACCAGGGCAGCTGACCTAAACCAACCAAAGGGATATTCCATACCATGTGGTGTCACACTCAGCAATAAAAGGTGGAAACAGGAAGAAGAGGGGAGGGGTGGGCTTTCATTGGGAAAACATTGGTCCTCCTCCCGAACACGGGCTACGTGTGTTGAGGAGCTGCTTCAAGGATGTGGTCAAGCATTGCTCATTTGTGGGAAGTAGAGAGTAATTTCCACATATATATATACACATCTTTTTCCCCTCCTCCCCTTCCCTTTCCCCCTCCCCCCCCCTTTAGTTAAATTGTTTGGTTAATCTTTCCTTAATAATTATTTTTTTCCCTTTAATTAAATCATCTTTATCTCAATCCATGAGTTGTTCTTTACTTCTTCCCCTCCTCATCTAAGGAGGGGGAGTGAGAGAGCGGTTGTGGTGTTTAGCTGCCTAGTACAGTAAAACCACCACAATATTCAGAACAGATGTGGTTCAACCCAAAGCTCATGTATCAGCTGGGTAACCGGTCAATTTTATGTTCAATTTTAAAGCATATAGGATTTACGTCAATGTAATAGTGCTGAGAGAAGCAGTCCAACCAGATATAGAGCAGAAAAGGCTGAAATAATTGTTTTTAAAATGTCGAACAAGTGGAAATTGTCTAAATTGTGTTTGTCTTCATTGTAATTTTGTTGTGCTAACAGGTTACTTGCAGTAGTAATCACCATGTGAAAACAAGTGGTCTTGTTCTTTAGGACTTAAGACCTTTAACCCATGTCGACATAGCCATGTAGTTACCTCCTCAGATTACAAATTAGATCTTCCTTAAAGCAAGTGTTTGGCTCAATTTTATTTTCTAAAAAAAGAATATACTGCTTCTTAATATGGGAAGGGGCAATGTTGTGCTAAGTCTGTCTAGGACTATCATCAGTGGAAAGGCTGAGCTGCTAAGAGCATCCTCTGCCACTGGATCAGTGTGGGGCTGTGACCTCTAAGACTGTGACCTGCATCAGAGAAGTAAGCACATTGCATGTGAGACTCCCATGTTCCATTGTGCATGAAGTAAACAAACTCTGAAAATATATTTATGTCAACACTTAGTTATGTTGTGGAATTTAATTTCATTTAATTTAAATATGGCTAAAAGAATTAAATAGCTTTCAGAGCTGGTTTGTCACAAGCTTCTTTGTTTGGTGGGATAGGAGACCTGAGGTACAGGAGTACCTTCAGTGAATCCATGTGAAACATTTTTCCACCACCACCATCTCCCAACAAAACAGCAGAAACAAAAGGAGACACACAAACAACCAGAGGAAATCCCTACTTGGAGCCACTTCCTTTTCAGAAAGTATTTGTTGTGGTTTATTGGTCATTTTCTAGACTTACAAGATACATGAGAGTAACCATAACAGAACATGAGGTATTTAATAAATAAATCCTCAGTACTTTGAAGTTGTACACTCCCCACATTTTGAATGGTACTCTGTAACCTCCCTGTAATGAAATATTTAAAAGTATATATTACAAAATTCTAGAATGCATTTTAAGATGGCCTTTAACAATTTACAAAATAACTATAAACTATTTTGCATACATTACAAACAGGGAGAATTTATTTTGCTCACTGGAAAAGGAATGAGGAAAGAGACTTTCGTCTTCATTTTAAACTTTGTTTCCCTGATACAACAATAAGTAGTACCGTAATAGAAGCACTTAATAGCACTATTAACTCAACCACCTAAAACCAGAATCCATATTAATTACATTCATTATACTTAATTGAACATAATCATCTAACCTAACAATTCCTTGTACACTAATTAATAAAACAGCATGTCTTCTGGATCAGAAATGCATTAATTCATTTCTTTTGAAGGTAAGATATTTAGGGGACAAATAAAATTTATAACTTCCATCATTAGTATATTTGGACAAATCCAACTTTTTTTTAATCACAGTGACTGTTCAGGGCAATGGATCTATTTCTTAAGTGAAGCTGAAATTTCATGCAAATGTTGCATATCTAATGTGTTCATTTTTTTCTCCTTTGTGACATTTGAAGAGAAAGGCATGAATCACAGTAAGGTCATTTGTCATTTCCACAAAAATTTTGCAAGAACTTACAAAAAAATCTAAAAATTGCCATCTACATTATGAGCAATTTTCAATAACTCTACATTTCTAGATAGTGGCTTTCAAGTATATAATATTATCTCCTTAGGCAGTTAAAGAGTAAAGTCCTTATAGGGCAGGTCAGAAGCCTGAAAAGATTTGAGGGAAAAAAAAAAAAGAAAAGCATCAACTGCTTTCTCTTCCAGCAGCAAACTCATGGTATCTCATGAACTGATCACTCAGGCTGAATCACCAGAATAGTCACTAATTCACCTTTGGTTCCAGTCACAAAATGGACAATAAAGAAAAACTTCATGCCTAAATTAGTATGAATACTGAATAAAGCAGTATTGAATAAGTTTTGCACCTAAAAAGCCCCACTTGCCTGTTATTTACTTTGAAAGAAATCCTACCTGTAAGTGTCTTAGCCTTTGATAGCAAATATCTTAGGCACCTGCAGGGCTTGGCTTTTTTGTCTGTTTTGCTTTATGTTTTTACACATGGCAAGAAGTGTCTCCGCTTTCCAGATCTGAGCTACCTGTCATCTGCTGTTCTGTTTAGGCACAAGACATATGATTTCTCCACATCATTCTTGAGAAACCTGATTTGATAGATATTTCTCCCACAGTTTTCTTTCTGTAAGGACAGAACTGAACAAATGTGAGGAACAGTTTCATCCTGACACTGCAGAACTAAGACTGCCCTCCTCTGAAAGAAGAGACTGAAATTAGAGCAACTTCCCAGTCTGAGGGTCATCTTTAAAACTGAACAATAGATGTCTAAGATAGAATTATACTCTAGCTCTCTTATTAAAGCTATTATAATATCTAATAATAATTAAAGCAGGCTAGAGGAAGAAAGCTCTAACCATGCTGTCATTTGGTAGCTATGTACATCTGCATCCTAAAGAATGCATTTTGTTTCACATTGAATAATTTCAATAATATTAATAAACAATCTTTGAAGAAGGAAACGGAGGGATGAAGCCTACACTTACTAATCAGGACACTTCCCTGGGAAGGAAGAGTAATGTGCATTTGGCCCAATAAATCTTTGTTGCTCCACTGTTCATAACAAAATTAAATTCAAGCACTAGAAGTTACCACAGACTACCTCAGCAAAATAGCTTAGAGTACTCATCTGAAGACAGCAAGAGGAAAGACAAAGAACAAGCAAACTCCCCTCATGAAGAAATTTGCACCTTTCTTCACATCCTATGTAAGTGCAGTAATCCATGAGCTACATTTGGTGAGCTATGCATGGGGAAGGGCAGGTAAGAGAAAGGGAAGCATATACTTGCTTGTCTGAATCTCAACCCAGTGAAGAAACAACACTAACCCTGGTTTGCTGAGCACAAGGTGAAAGCACATCCTCCAGAAGAACCTGGAAATAGGGTCTAAATTTCAGCCTTACCCAAGTAAGATCTGTTCCCACCCACAGCATTTCCCTCAGGGAAGTTCAGCAATAATCTGTCTGCACAACATGTACCGACCCAATACTGCAACCAGAGATATCCAACGTCTCACATGTACCAGGTAAGAAGTCTAGAAAACTAACATAGTCCCGAATCTCACATTGGAAACCGACTGCCTAAACTAGTAGCTGTTCAAAACGCATGAGAAAACCTTTCCATGAATATTACTGTCCCCTGAAATTATTCAGTACATTTTCTGAACTACATCGGTTTAGGTTGCTTTATTTAAGGACCTATTTCTGCATGCGATGATCAAATGTACCTTTTTTTTTTTTCAGTATATTCAGTATGACTCAAGTTCTCTCACTGGGAAGTTAGACTAGCTACACGTGTGAAGCAGTAAGTTCACACGGTTTCATAAAAACTATGTTAGCACAAAATGGTAGGATTGGTCATGGTAGAGGCAGAAACAAAGTTCAGTGGTTCTGTTTCCCAGCTCTGAGTTAATTTGGCCCAATTACAGACACTTTGAAGACTTTTTCCTTCTTCCTTAATGAAAGTGACTGAGCAAAATAGTGTTTTATTCACATCCGGGTAATTAGAAGATGTGCTATTAACAACATTTAAAAGAAAAAAGGTTCCTCTGTTCCAACTTCCTTTAAGCTTCACCAACACACTAACCAAACAAACTTCTGGATTATGTAATTAATCCAATACACTAACAAATATGCTGCAGCCTTCTTGAGAAAGATAATGTTCCCATAAATCTCCCTCCATCCTTCTGCACCCCTTTTTTCCCCTCAAGTTGTTTCTTTAGCAGATCTTTGCAGTCCTCTCTTTACAATCTTTTTTTTTCTTTTTTCTTTTTTTTTTTTTCCCCTCCTTTTCTCATGCTTCTTTGAAGAAATTATTGCTGGGAACCATTTCGCCCAACTTCAACCAGGCTGTCCATGAGTCTTTGAACTGCCTGTGTACTAAAATAACTGCTCTTAAATACAGTGAAAATGGATAACACAAATTTTGATTCCTTCACGTACATTTACAAAGAGCAAGCACATGTGTATGTATACATGGTCACATTCACCTTATCAGTACCTCGTGACTGAAGTCTACCTAAGCTAGATTTCAGACCAAATGAACCATCTTTCTCCTGCTTTCCCCCACCCATCCTTCTCAACGCACAGAATTTCTGACCAAGAAAAAACTCAGATCTCCTACTGTTTGAGTCAAAATATCTTGCAGAGACAGCATATCAATTCTCAATATATACAAGATCCAAATTATAGCCTATTCTGAACTCTGATTTCTATTCTGGATCGTAATGTATTTTTCTTAGTCTATAATTAGCAATCTTATTCTTATGCCTTATTAATGACTAGTGCTACAAACTAAGCTACTGTAGTTTCAATTAAATTATCTTTCAGATCCAGTAAAACAAGCAGTGGAAAGTGCATGTATTTCCTAGCTACAGACAGGTATGCCTTTGCATGCAATTGTTAATTTCACAGGCAAACAGATGAAGTTTGACTGCCCAGTTATTAAATAAGTGATTATAGTTATTAATGCATTAAGCAACTAAAAAAAAAACATTTACAAGTAGTATACATGAATCAGTGATTCAGGAGCTCCTACTCTTTCCCAGGATGTGCTCTCCAGGTCACACCCAGTGCTGTGCCTGTTCTGCCTTGCCTCTGCAGCACAAGTCTTGGGGGAAGGCTCTTATCTTTTTGACATTAGTAACTGCACACATTGCACGATCTGCAGCCTTACACAATGAATATTACAAATCTCTTCCTACAAGTGACTCTAGTGTTTTTAATAAAGTCAAAACTATATTAAGTCCTGTTACCGAGCTTCACTTGACATGCTCTTAATGCAACAGGATTTCTTTAGAACTGTGATCCAGGGCTGTGTATTTCTGCCCTGAAAAATATAAATATATTCAAATACTCATGACTCGTACAGTCCCGTTTCACCATGCATTATTAACCAGTTTTGTTCCTGTCATTAGCTCATTTACCAACAAGGCACCGTCTTCCTTAAAGTTGTTAGGGGGGAGAGAAATACTTTTTGATTTATTTCTTCAGTAATGTTTGTGAAAATCAAAGTTACCAGCAGCCTTGTGCACGGCGTGAGCTGTATTTGCTGCAGAGGTGAACAGAACTGGGATATGCTGAAACTTGCTTAGCTAGCTACAGATGTAAATGTAAGACAAGGCTGTTTTATGCACTCCGAAACCAAGGGAAAAGTTTAATTTAAAGCTGAGTGGAAAAACTAGTTTCCCAACATTGCTTCTCAG
This sequence comes from Anas acuta, assembly GCF_963932015.1. Classification (NCBI taxonomy): domain Eukaryota; kingdom Metazoa; phylum Chordata; class Aves; order Anseriformes; family Anatidae; genus Anas; species Anas acuta. The sequence continues at coordinate 37,206,422 of NC_088982.1, forward strand.
AAGCCCAGAGGAAAATTTTAAAACGTAACCCAAAATTGTTTTGTTTCCTGTCCTCCCTCCCCCTCCCTTAAACAAACAAAAATACTCGAGACCGACTCATCTTTTAAAGAATGCCTTTAAATAAGGCTATTATGGCATGGGATCATTAAATTTTCTAGAGCGCACTGTCAGCATGTGAGCAAGTACAAATGGGAAACTCGTGCTTGTGTGTAACATGGGATAGTTCGCCTTCAGCACTTCTCCATTTGTGACAAGTAGAAAATTAATTATCAAACTAGTTGATGCTGATGCTCAAGGCTAGAGTAACTAGTTTAAACAATTTAAGTTTCTCTATTTTTGCGAAAATGTTGTTGGTTTATTTTTATGATTAAACTGCTTGTTTTTTAAGCTGACTGTCAGCCTGGAAGTGTTTTGTCAGACTTCCTTTTATGCAAAGTGCCACCAACACAAAAGAGAGAAAAAACATTGAGCATTCTAGCTTTTCTTCTCTTGAAAAAGAGTACTTACATGTGGGGAAAAGTATTCTTAAATGGTCCTCGATTATCAAAAATGACTAGAACTTGCTCTAAACCCCTTACTAACTTTTGTATTCTTTTCCTCTTACTTGAGGTACCCAAGGGAGAAGAGCCAGTCTCTGCTAGGATCTGCACTTCGGCTACAACAGGAACAGCAGTTTCTTCTCCAGCAGGTGCTTCCCCCCCCCCCCCCCTCTAATTTAAATCCTTTCCCTGTCCTTTCACCCTCTCCCCCCCACCCTCCACCCTCAAAAACCTCTATTTGGCAGGAGTACATCACATTGCCTGACCTGGCATCTTTTCCCAGCTGAGGGCCTCTGCTAGTCCACAGTTTTACAGTTTGTTGTTGTCCTTCTCTGAACCTCTTCCAGAGGCACTATTTCCTTTTGAAAGGACAGGAACCAGCACTACACAAAGGATTCAACAAGATGTAGCAAAACCTGGATTAATACATGATGCCCTCTTTTGTTCTCTATTTCTTTCCTAACACTCCTTAACAGTCTGACTTCTTTTTGGATTATTACTGAGCTGGGATTTTCACAGAACTATTTATCATGAACTCTAAAACTCGCTTTTTGTGATAATGATGCTTCAACCTCAGCAACAGCATAAGCATGCAAAGCAAGGGGAGCAGCAGGGCAGTGGAAGAGAAATCTAAAGACTTATTTTGAGAGCTATACCCCAGGGCTGGCTTCTCAGTTTATGAAACCATACATTAAGAATTCAAAATTTGTTTTCATTCTCTATAAGCAAAAGCAGGACTTAAACTGTCAGCAAAAAGGAAGAGTAATGAAGCAAGTCAACAAAGAAAAATGAGAATACAACATCAGGAGTGACTAATGCAGCGCAGAATAGTTTAGAAACCACTGAAACCTAAGGGCTCCTGTGTCACCCACACACCAGGCAAGCACCACTCCCCATCCCTGCAAATTGCATCCACTACCAAGGAGCTACAGCTGAACCAGACGTGCTGGCTAGCACTCTCTGGGAAGTCTCCTCAGCAAGCAAAGCAAACACCACATCTCTAGCATGCTCACCCACTCTCAGTCGGCCCCTGTGCTAGGCTGGGGTGCAAGCCAGTGGGGCTCCCAAAACCTGGTTAGTGATAGTGGATTACTTCACCTGAGCTTTAAAGGCCTCCTCAGCAGGATTTATGATCTCAGCACAACACCACGCTAACTGCAGTGACATAGTTGCCTAGTCACGGTCCCCAGAGGGCAAGAAACTGAGATCTTCCGCTAGCAGACTTCAGTGTAAGACCGACCACAAGGGCCATTAAATGAGAAGAACAGCTTGTTGGTGGACTGAGCAATGCTGGATGCTAGCCCCTACATGCTCTTTGCCTTCGGGCAAGTCAGTTAGCATCTTTCCCAAATTAACTATAAGCACAGGGAAGAGATAAAGGGGAGCAACTCCTTCAAACAGTTTAGCTACCGAAGAAGTGCAGCCTGTGCAACAGCCCCCTTGATGCATGAGGCCCACAAGAGTAGCAGTACAAGGACCAGACCAAGCTACTTCTCATAAGACTTTGAGATGTTAACAGGATCTTATGCAAGACCAAAGTACTTCAGAAGAGCAAGGAAGTTCTTTCTGAAAGTAAAAACTACACTTAGATTTACATTCATGGGGCCATGCTTCTTGAAGTCACCAGTGAACAGCTAAATAACATCGAAAGGGAACACCACTAATGTGACATTTGGGATGCTTTCCATCCAAAATGGAAAAAAAATAAAAAAATCCACCAATCATTTCCAGGGGCATTGAGTGAAAAAAAAAATAAATGTGAGTGCTTCTGAAGTTGTAACCTAAGTGTAAGAGATTACACTTCTTGTTCTTTTGCTCTGCAAGCAAGATACCACATAACTCAAGGCAAGCTCTGCTCAAAGCTAAGTCCATGCTGGTGTGACGATATCCATTGTAGCAGCAAACAACACCAAGTCCTGAGGATGGCATAGGAAGAGAGACTTCCTAAATTTGCTGAGCTGCAAAGAAAATGGATAAAACCTAAGGGAGGATGTTGCACTGGGAGACTATTAGAATTTTCTATAAATAAGGACAGGCTGTGTTTACCATCAGTTTACCTAAGTACTAAGGTCTAAGTGCACCTTAGTCTTACGGATCCTCAGCTGACCATAGTAAATAAATACTTTGTTCAAATAAATGTTGCCCATGTTATCACTAGCTTTGTCACTTTCTAAGGCTTTGTAGCAAACCCAGACTGGTTAAAAAAAATGGTTGCCAATCAATGAAGATCATTCTTTAAAGCATGAATCAATTCAGGACTTCCCAAATTACCAGCTTAATTTAATTCACAATACGAGATAAGTTATTCGTCAGGCAATCAGAAGAAAAACCAACACCAAAAAATGGGGAGGGGAGAGGGCTCAAGACTATTTGAACACTGTCCAACCAATGAATCTTCAGCTGCGTATTAACCAAAACTTCCCTGTGCCAGAAAATAGTACAGTGTATCCAGAGTCTGACAAAAAAAAAAATCATGTAAGACAAGCATTATCTGATGCATTTATTTTTCCTGGATTTTCAAAAGAAGATGACAGACAAGATGATTTCTTTTCCAGGTTGTCAACAGACTTCAGGATGAACAATACAGAGAGTTAAAAACCACTGTCTGAAAAGAAGCTGGTATTGTTAGCAGAAGACTCTAAGGGAACCTACCTTGTCTTCATGACCATTTAGCAAGGCAGAAATCTATACCCAATTAATGGAGCTACCTGGATTTTCTACTTGTTAGGAAAGTACAAAACATGAGGCAGTTTCATGTTTTCTAGCACATGAGGTAATTTAGCTCACATACTTTGCTATTGCTTTGTCACCAAACCAGCACAAAACTTGTTATTTCCAGTGTGACAAATGATCAAGCATAGATAATAATTCAGTTCCACATCACATTTGATAAGGTTGACAGCTTCAGAAGGGGGAAAATCTGTAACTGCTTATTTGGCCAGATTGTTATGAAATGATTTGGGCATTTGCTGCACAGCAGGGGATGGCTTTTATCAGAAGGGAGCTCAGCGGACAGGAAAGCTCTGTTTTGAAACTGCAGATCTTGAGTTTCAATCCTGTTTTATAGTATGGGTCATATTGAGACAGACCTCTCTTTGAAACTTGTTGCACACTGTCGGAACTGTTACTGCAAGTATATTTGCTCACATACATTATTAATATCAGCCTCATGTGTCATCCCCCTTCTAACCTTCAGTCCAGCTATTTGAATTTCATTAGGCTATAACTAGAGTCAGTTCAAACTCAGTACCGAAGACACACAGACAAATTGAAAGAGTTCTCTTACCCTGTTATTAAAGATTAACATTATAGTGTAAGATACAAAGTTTACAAACTTGGCTTGGGTGGGGTGGGGGCAGGACAGTGTTCTTCTCCAATAAAGAATGTAACTGTCTTCAATTTCTACTTTCTTCCTATTTTCTGCAATAATATCTTTTAAAAGCATGCGCCTTCAGAAGGTTGAGATTGCAAAGAAAGTTTTCCCCAATGCAGATGCATCCCTTTGGGAAACGCTACAGCAGTGAACAGCAAATCACAACAGCCAAAGGGTTTTCAAACCCGTGAAAAAAAGGGGATGAGGGGCAAGTATGATGCCTAGCCCAGGTGATCACTTCTTGCTCTTTTCCTCTTCCAAGAAGCTTGAGATGCACATTCAGAGTAGCTAGACCATATACAGTAGCAGAAAATACAGCTTTTTAAATTTCAAAACAATGTCTCAGCCACAGTTCAAAAAAAAAAATTCCAAATCAGGTTCAGCTTAGAGTTACCATTCCAAGATTTCCTCCCTCCCATTAGACAAAAACTCCTATCAACCTTTTGTGCACAGGTACAGGTAATGCCATACTTATAGCTACACAGGCACCAAAATACTTTTTCCAGCTCCAAACCTGTTTTTTTTTTTTTTGTTTGTTTTCATACTTTCATTATCTAAAAGGTCCTTATTCCACAGGAGTAAATCACATCATTAAAGTTTTTGACAAAAGTCCCTGGATATTAGAAAAAACATGTGGTTCGCATTTCTGTTAATATGTCCTCTTTATACTTGATTTTAATGACACAGTAATTCTCTTGTAGTTTTCTTAGCAGCTGTTTGCTTTCTCTTTTATCATTCACATTCATGTACTGTCTGGTGCACTAGCTGTCCTTGACATTCCCTTATTAGGTTTACAAATAATCATTAATTTGTTTTGTGTTCTGCCTCCTGTTTCAGTGATATATAGGCATGTCATTACCTTTCTAAAGCATATTCATTATTTTTCCTCTTCAAAAAAAGCTCACTACTTTTCACGGAGGGTTCAAGGCAATTTGCATGGTACAAAATGGCATTGCTTAGTGCACTTTCACCAAACCTATGCTGTCTATTCTTTAGATTTCATAATTAATGGACTTGTGATCTGAAGTCTCTTTCACTGTTTGATTGCTCTGTCTCTCGGTCTGTTTGAAGCACACTTCACTATAATGAATAGAATATTAAACCTGGACTCAGTCGTCTCAGTCGTGCCTGCTATTCCTCATTTTGTTCCAGACATCTGTATCACACTGTTCTATCTCCATCTTCTTCCCACCATAGAGGAAGCAAGTTATCCACAAGGTTGTGTGTGGCTGCATTTTTCTGGAGGGACAATCTGCTATCCTGGTTTTGTGTGCCACAGAGTTCAGGAATTAGTTGAGGCCTGTAGGCACTGCTAAGGTCTACTGTTTTCAGTTCCTACTTTTTCCCCCATAAGCTAAACTAATAGAAATAGCCTAAGTTTTGAGGCAAAGTTAATTGCAATTAAGTGGGTGCACCACATCATGGTTTTTGCTCCACATTTGCGCCAGTAAATGCTGTGTTAGTAACAGTAATTTTCTAGAAGATCTGCAACATTAAAAAGAGCTAATGCTGATTTGATACATCAGATGTCCTTAAAATTCTCATTTACATCTTAGCCATCCTCAGACACATGTTTCTTCTATCTTGAAGATAGCTCAGGTGTATGAAGGCAGACAACTTACTTAGTACTTCAGCATTGTACTTCAGCTGACCATCAAGGGGAAGGCAACAGCTATCAGATTTAAGTTTTAGGTGACATGCTAAGTGAAAAACACATTTTGTCCTGTGTTTTCCCCCCCCCTCAGCAGTTTTGGTGACCTGGTTTATATACCTTTGTCCTTCTCATTGCTTAAAAAATGCACAGATATCCCAGAAAAATGTATTTAAAATACATTCTTAACAAAGAGTTTGAACACCATGAGAACAGTTCAAGATTTCACCCATTTCTGATATTTGGATGCTATACTTACCAGATTAACAAAAGTTTAATAGCAAAAAAAAAAAAAAAAAAAACTATGTCATGATTCTCAAATTGCCAAGAATCCCTTGAAGTAATATAGGAAGAAGAACAAAGTAATGAGCCTGTAGCCATTTTCAGCAGAGTTTGAAGATTTAAGTAACTTTGGAATCAAAGACCTATTTGTTTGCAGAATCAGTTGAATTTGTAATTACAAAAGAACTAAAAAGGCACTAATTGATTTGGGACTGGTAGAGCCCATCCCTTCCGTAAGGATACCATGTGTTTTCTGTGGCTGACAAAATTAAAAGCTTATTATGGACTTACTCAATAGTTTAAAGCATTTTTTATGAAGGACCCATGGAAAATAAAACATAAGATTTTTAATAGAAAGTGCTGTAGAGGACAGCTTGTCCAAAGATGGGACCCACAAAAGCTTGCAAATGTCAGCCTCATGAAATAACCCTACTGCAGGCTGTACTGCCTTAGGCCACATGTCACACAGGCATGTCTCCAGAGATATCAGAAAAGGCATCCTGAAGAACAAAGGACAGACCAGAACTAAACAACGTAGGCTGTGCTCTCAGAAACAATCAGGCATGTTATTTAATACATTGCTGTGATGGGTTAACCTTTCCTGGCTGCCCACCAAGATGCTACCTCACTCCCCTCCTTCGAAAGGCAGAGAGGAAATTGAGGAAAGTGCTTGCAAGTCAAGACATGGAGATCATTCACCAATATCATCAAGAAAGACTGAACTAGAAGCTTGGTTTATTGCCAGTTAATATTAGAGGGGGATGGTAAGAACTGAAAACACTACCAAAACCCCTTCCAATCCCTATTTCCTTCTCAGGCTCAGCTTCCCTCCAGAGGGGTGGGGAAGGTCAGTCTTCGACACTTCTGTACTGCTCCTTCCCTCTCACCTTTTTTCCCCTGCTCCAGTGTGCATTTGTCCTGAAGGACTGCACCCTACGGTGATGGACAGCCCCAGCATGGGTCCCCCACAAGGTTTGTTCTGGTTCCTGCAGCTGTAGCCGCTTCTCGCAGGGGCACTCAGCTAGGACTAAGTGTGAGGTGCCTTGTTCTGTCAGTGCAACCCCATCATCAGTTGTTTATTCAGGCAAAGAAGTCATTAGACTTCATTCAACAAAAACAATGATCTTTGTCCCGTACTAACGGCTTTGCATGTTTACATGTTTGCATGTTTACCTGTGCAGAATATCTTATTTCTCTTTATACTACCTTGAAAGGAGCCAGCCTTTATTCTGCTCTGAACCTTGTGTCAACATCTGTACACAAGCAAAGTGGGCCTAAAATGTTATCGCATCAAAAATGTGAGTGTTTCCCACCCACTCTGCAAGGATTATGGTGCATTTAAGACAGATGGGGATTTTGGTTCAGTATCTTGTGGCAGCTTTTCCCCAAATAATCCAATTAAAGTGAGCCCTGTGCTGTCCTCCATGAAATGCTCTAGAACTGTAACGTCAAAATTAGGGAATCTCAGAGCTAAATAGGATTTATTTCTAAAGTGTGTTTCAGTTGCTAGCACAGTGGAGCTGAATAAACCGTAACTTCCATAGTTTCCTAGAAATTGTTGAAAATGTTAGTTATTGTGGTTTCTTGGAAGTAATATTTTACAGTGATGGATTTCATCCCCCTTCCCCCCCCCCCCCAATTGTGTTTGTACAAGTGACAAGAACAAGTAGTAGCATGTAGGATATTCACTACATTTTATTAGGAAATGATATTTGCAACACATTTTCCAAGGTTTTCCTAATAGGTCTCTGTATTTAGGGGTTCAAAACTACAGGATAAATTCAATTTCAGCTGGAACCTGGAAAACAGATTCTCCACTTAAGCAGGTGTTCATTATTTTTTTGTGAGCCCTGAGAAAAAAAATCATAATATTAGAAATGGATGTGCAGAGCTTATTACCAAAATGACACGAAATCTGAAGAGAGAAAAAAATCATTGTCTCTGTATATATACCAGTGGGAATCTTGTAAGCTTTAGGACTAGAATGCTTTTCTTAAGAAATTAAAGATATACAAGTGTTAATTAGGACCAACCAAAAAAAAAAAAAAGCAGTCAACATGTAATGGATTTCAGCTACTCCAGAAACACGTTTTATCCTGTCTGGTAAGCCTTGGTGTCACAGTGCAGCAAGAGTCAAAAAAAAAAAAAAGAAAAAAAAAGATGACCCAGTTTCCACATGGTGTTTCAGTGGATTCAAGATCTGTTAACTGCCTGCTCATCGATACTCTTGCGACAACTCCTTTAAATCTCAAGGCTAAAAGACACTCTCAAATGCAGTGCATCAAGTACCAAATAATTTAAAAGGTCATGAGGAAAGTTATGCTCGAGTAGCATTGTAACAAATAAGCAAGCCAAACAAGCAATAGCTCACCCACTTCCCCTTTCTGCCTCGCTTAGCGCCATCCCTCCTTCCACACATAGGGGTTTGAAGCCTCAGATAATAAAAGCTGTCATGTGTTTATTAAGGTCATGAACATACAACACCTGGATGATCTTGATATCCTTGGTACAACTCCTGATCTATATAAACTGGCCACACTTGTCTTTTTGACAGCATCAATAGGACGCATTTTATAATAGTGGCAATATTTGCACCCTTCATAAATGTTTTAGACAAAGTGGGGAATTCAAATCTCCTCCATATTCATGCACCTGCATCACATCTTACTGAAGACCTCAAGTATCATACCTTTGATTATTTATGCACCAAGTCACTAAGCATAACCTATATACTTAGAAGCCTCTAAGTATAACCTATAGCAGCTTTGTGAGTCTAATTCAGATAGGCTTTTATGCATGACAAACATTAATCAACTTCTAAATCTGGATGTAGAAGTTTAACTTAAGAAAAACATAGTAATTTAATCCATGTTGTACACTGCAGTTATATTTTGTTCATCACTACCCATAATACTGTGTCATTAAGCACGTTTAATTTCACATAAAGCAGTCAAGCAGCGAACACCAAAGCCTTCCTCAGACATCATTTAACCCAGCAAGCCTCAGGCACCACTGGAAAAAGCATGCAATTTGAGAATAGAGCTGAATCCAAAGATAGCACAAGTCTTGAAATAGTTGATGTCAATGACCAAACACAACAGGCTTGTATTAATACAACAAGATTGTCATAGATAGTACTGATTTAGTATTATACCAAGACATACCCCATAAAAGAACAGTATCTTGTGAGGTATATGTTACTGAATTTTAAATCCATACATGGAATATAAATTCAGGCTCATTTGCTCTTCCATTACCCCTTTTAATTTCCAATACAATCACTGTAGCAAGACATGGATGCAAGACTGAGCGACTTCATCCCAACCCAGGAAAATCTCTCCCCCACTCTTCTTCTAAAGCAATCAAACAGGCGTCCTTCAGCCTCGGCAGAAGGTGTAAGTGATGTTTAGTGCTCTGTCCCTCACAGGTCACTTAATCTCATCTGTCCTCAATCAAAAAGATGTGCACTGGGAAGGTCAAAAAACTATACATCCCACACAGTCTTAATCTACAGCTTGTTATTTTAAATTTCCACAGACCCTGTGGGTTTGTCTTTCAGAGCATGGAATGAGAGCTACACAGCATCTACCCTATGTAGTAACAGAGTTACTGAAGAAACCCTTATTTTCTTATTACTCTGGCAGTTACAGACCATCATTCTCACATAGCAACAGAAAACCATTAAAGCAGAGCTCTCCATTGTCCGGCAATGATAAAGAAAAGTGCAGTTCATCTCTGAAGCAGCGTATCAATTGTCACTGAGCAGCGACAGCATAGAAAATGCTTTCCCGCGGAGTCCTGAGTCATCGGCCTGAACTTCTGCCACTTTCTTACATTAGGCATTTCCCTGCTGAGCACTTATTTGCCAACACAGTGAGAGAGAAACACGTTAGCCACAGGGAGAAAAAAATACTAAAACAAACACGAAAACACGGGGAAGTAGTACAAAATTGTGTAAATATCAGTGACAAGGACTGGAAATACTCCTCACCCCAGCATGAATAACACACGAGATGCTCTGTAACATGCTCATTCAGGGGACCCCTCTGAGGATCCAGAAGTACTTGCTTATATCCAAGTACTTCAGGCTTTATATCTCTATTTTCACATACTTATTGACTTGGCAATTTTTGTTTACTCACTGTTTTCTTACAGCTTTAAGTATTAGGCAATAAAACCCAAGTGTATGAATTAGTTGTTCAGATTGCTAGCTAAACTAAACCATTTCATATCAGTGGAACTCAATTATTCCCTTTTAATATACCAAAAGAGATCTAACCCTTTAGTAATAAAGATTTCTTTCATCTTCTGAGCAAGTAACAGAGTATAAACATCAATCAGTTCCAAAACACTGATCAAAAGTGAAACTTCCCAGATGTTTTATTATTCCACTACGTGCAGGTGCCTATAAGAATAACCAGCATTCCTGCAAGAGCCCCCTGCCCCATTTCTTTAATTCAGCAGACAAAAATGGAACACAACAAGATCAGCACTTCCAAAAGTCTTGCTGCTTTGATATTACTTAAGTGTTGTCAGTGAAGAAAATTAAAGATCACATGATCTTTAAGTAATGGGAATGATCTTTAAAAGACTGGGAATGAGAATGGGTTGATAGTTTAACTGGAGAAAAGTTTAGCAAGGAAGGCATTGCAGAAACCTCTGCACTGGTTTGTCAAACTGTATTTTCCTGATTGGCAGCTGTTGTTTCTACCTCTTCAGTACAGTCGGGTGTGCCTACCTGATCTATGCAGTCACTCCAGAACTTCGCCTGATCCAGCGAGCAGAGGCTGTGGGCATGCCAGCATTATCTGTCAGCCTACACATTATAGACTAAGTTATATGTGCCATTATGTAATGGTCTGTTCTATAGCCCATGCTGAAATTTACAACATAGTCCCACAGAGAACTTACAAACGGGAAGAATAACATACCTTTGTGAGTGAAACTCATTATCAAGTCTCCAAACTTTTCAACAGCAATTTAAAAGAGAAGAGGCTGAATTAGAGAAATTGGTAAGAATTCAGCAGTTGCAGAAGTATGGCTCAGCAGTGACTTACATCACACACATTCAAAAACAACTCCCATCACAAATTAACTCACCAGCAAATAATAGCCCAGTTAACTATGGCAGCATCTACAGTTCCTTAAACAGAAGCTTACAAAACATTCCGACAGCCTACAACTTAATTGAAACTTGTACAGTCAATGAAAGGCAGAGGGAGGAGACAGACAATACTGAGGATGTATTTGGTTTATTGCAATCAGCGTGAGCCATCATTCAAAAAAGTCTTCATAATAGATATTGAAGAATTTCTTTTTTGATTAGTACTGTTCACAAAACTATGCTCTGATCAAACACCAGTGTCGTCCAATCCCACCCACTCCCACCTTCCGCAAACAGAATTGCTATCTACCATCTTGATGGAAAGAGAATAGAACATCAGTTGTTCCTAGGAGGAACTCACCTTTATTTAGTGGATAAATCTGATAAAGAAATGAACAGACACACCCATGGCACACCACTGGAAAATGCAGATCCCCCGGAAGCCTGCCAAATACACGTGCCTTATGTCCTGGTATTTATAGACCTCTGTCATTGTGGCCTGTGTCAACCTGAGCTTTCATAAGCTCTGTAAATTAATTCCAAATGATAATTGAAACAACTCCACCACAGTTTAGAGCTCAGCAAGTCTGTTAAACACTTTTCAAATATGCATAGCTAGTATATAATTTTATATTCCCTATCTGTGGCCTTGTCATGAGGACATGCAACTGCACTGCAGAGAAATCACGATTCAGATGATCACATCTCCTCCCACATTTCTCCCATTATGTGAAGAATAGAAAATTGTTTCACCTGCAAACTTTTCTTAAACTGGTTTTGTAAAATGTTATTAAGACCTCAGCCTTTCAAGGCATGTTATCTGAAGAGAAAAAAGCAGTTTTGTTTTTTCAAGTTTTAAGCAAGTTTCCAGCCTTCTCTGTATGGAAACATGCTTGATGATAACAACTGTGGGTTAAAAATATGACAAGAATTAGATTTTTTTTTTTTTAAGGCTATTTTTACAGCCTCTTTATCACTTCTCATACAGCAGTTTCATCGCATTACACACCTTGTAAGGAAAGACTAGCATCACATCTTTAACCAATTCTTGTGCAACTTTTGATTTCTTGAAGGGATGCTCGGAGTACAGGTTCCTTTCCTACAGTACTTTATAATAATAAACTAATATTTATGAGGAGGGAATGAAGTTCCTGCATTCCCATGTATGCTGAAACTCAAGGTCTTTTGTGAAGAAACCTAAGTTATTATTCCCTGGCGAGCAAGCAGGGACAGGAAGATTTAGACCCAGAGAAGAGTAACAGATACAGCCTTCCATGAAATTCACTCATCACTAATTGATTCTGATCACTTTATAGCTCTGAAAGACCAAAATAATAAAAAAATAACTTGAGTGTTACTCCTGAAAAAAAAAAAAAAAAAGATTGTTTCTTCTACTTTAAAAGACAACAGAACACATTAGTTACACATCTAATTTGTTATCATCCAGCCATGAAATCAAAATTTCTATGCATTAAGATCTGTTTTGAAGGACTTTTTATTTTTGATGATATTAACAAGTTGCCTTCACCCATGGCATTACTAAATGTGCTGCTGACTGAGTGAATGAGCAGGCCCCTCTAGAAAAAAAAAAAATCAGTATCGCAGGAAGGTTTTGTCAATGCTTGTGCTACAAGTACACAATTTATGGAAATAAACAGATATGCCTCCAAATGAGGTAACAAAGATTTCCTAATGATACGTTTGCAACATTTCTTTTGGCATATATGACCTGCTAGATTTTCACACTAGTGAAATAATTTAAAAGAGGGCTTGTAGGGCTCTAGATTTTAAATAGATATCTAGACCTGAGGGACATGGTGTTTAGTCTGGGGAAGAAAAGACTTCATCATTCTTTACAATTACCTGGAAGATAGTTGCAGAGAGGATAGTGTCAGTCTTTTGTATTAGGTGAGACAAGGAAACAGTCCCAGGTTGTGCTGGGGAGGTTCAGATTGAGCATTAGGAAGAACTTCTTCACAGAAAAGGCAGTCAAGCATCGGAACAGGCTGCCCAGGGACATAGTGGAGTGCCCATCCCTAGTGGTATTTGAGAGGTACATGAATGTAGCACTAAGGGATTTGGTTTAGGGATGAAACTTGGTAGGTCAGATTGCTGGTTGGACCTGATGATCTTGAAGGTCTTTTCCAACCTAAACGGCTCTATTCTATGATTCTATAAAATGACATACACAGAGGGACATGCTAGGCCTTGCTATCTCATCCCTCCATCCCCCCCAGCTGGGAGATGCTGTAGATACTGAATAGAATACTGGAAGCTGCTTAGTCACATGTGTGGGATTTTTTTTATAGGGCAGTGTAAGTTTTAGAGAAAGCCCAAATTATGTTTTTGTTTAGACTTCCTCTACAACCTGTAAGGTGAGCAGTATTCAGCCTAGCTTATCTGCAATAACCCCTGAGCCCTCAGAGCTATCCCTCTAAAAAGCTGTACCTCCACATTATGTTTTGCCTTAATTAAAACAGAGACTATAATGAATATTCATGGTGAAACATATACCTATCTTAACAAGTTGGGGCATATTTTCCAGTTAATATGCTTAGACATTAAGGGTAGTTCATTATCACACCACTTTATTTTTGAGTTCTTTCTTTTAGGTTACTAGTATAATGTGTCGATGAATCACATATTGTGTCTTCGTGTCATTCTAGGTCAGTCTTCCTAATTAGGAACTACATCTCTTCTATCTAGACTTAAAACAGAAAAACAATATTAACTACTGAAGGCTTGCTATCTTACTGATCTTTTAAGTTCAAAGAATGTTAAGTTATAATCAGAATACTATTAGTAATTCTTAAGGACATGGTTTTGACACCAACTAAGCTACTTGTATTGCTATCTTAGAGGCAAAAAAAAAATAGCAGATTGTCTCATCAACCTAAACTTAACCTATTATTAAGCATAATAGATATATAATGGACTGCATACCTAAAGAGAAGCGACAGACTTGAACAAATCCCACCAGTTAGGTACCCAACCAGAGATAGCATTGCATTTCCAGTGGGTACATCCAAAGTTCTACTTTGCACATGAAGGACACCTAGATTCTTCATCCCACCAAGAGAAGAAGCTACCTTTTGAAGACAGATGAGAAATACTTAAAAGAAAATTTCTGTCTGGCTTACAAGTAGCACATAAGGCTGTTCTTTTACCAAGGGACTCAAACCTTCAACTCTATAGTGCAGACCTTTGAACTTTCTGAGAATGGACCTGTCTGAACCACTTTTAAACATTATGCCTTTTTCTTTTTTTTTTTTTTTACTGAAAGAAACAAGCAAATTCCATTGCACAAAGATGCCAAACAAGGTTAGATAGACCAGTAAGAAAAAGCAAGTATAATTGTAGCTTAGCAATAGGAATTCTTGAACAGACAGTGTGTTAATATGGAGTATCTTTGTCACATTAAACTGAACACATACACAGTGTGCATATTTGGATGACAAATATACAGCTGGGAAACTCCTTAAACAAAAGGTTATAGACTGCTCACTGCATCATTCAAGCTATTTTCATAATGCATATGAAGCGTAAAGTAGCTAGGTGCTCTGCTAGTCAGACCAAGCAAGTTTAAGATACATAGAAGCTGAGCTTCAAGGCAAAGTCAGAAAAGAGCAATCAACAAGGTTCAACACATCAGGTTTAAAGCCTGTTGAGTGTTTTTAAATCCTAATTATTTCCAAGTCAAAACCACCTTCATTTACATCTATTTTAGAAAAAGACAAATGTTTTGATTATTTTTTTTGTTGTTTGTTGTTGGTTTTTTTTTTTATCTACAGCTATAACCCTAAGCAATACATTTGTTCAGTTCTTGAGAGGGCAGCAATTCACAGGGATTTTATGTAGTATTTTCAGTTTGTTTCTGAACATCTGTGAACTTTTTTTTTTTACACTCAACTGAAGTAGCATTAAGTGCTCCTAAAGCATTATACATTTATGTATAAAAACAAACCTTAAAGTTAAATGATTTTTCTTGAGAATTGTAATAGAAAAAAATGCATGTTTACCTACTCCTTTCTGATAGCATTAACAATATGCATGTATAAAGAAAAAGCTTTAATACAACACGCAAAGCTTTAAATGTAAAGCTTTTTTTTTTTTAAATGAAAATTGAGCAGTTCCTTGTTTCAGGTATATGCATGTTCCACTAATCCTGTAGAGATTATTTCTGAAGTGCAGAATGTATATACATTAAAACGTATCCTAGAAGGTGAGTAACTTCAAAAAATGGGAAGCAATTATTACAGCATAACTTGACATAGTTTGAAATTTATCAGCCAGTTAGTTCTACTCCTAAAGTAATGTAGTATAAAAGATTATATAAGGAAGGCTCATTACATTTTTTTATTTTTTTTTAATTTGAAAACCTAATATGGAATCAGTAAGTACCTAAATGAGGAAAAACATGCAGTAACTATAGTATGTGTGCATTGATTTTTACATGGGATATATTTTAGTGGTAATAACGTCTGGCACCTGACTACAAATCAATAGGAGACACTATTCCGCCTTTTTGAAAAAAATAAGGTAAACAACCTTTTGTTTAAATAGCACCATTAGAGCAGAGCTCCACATCTCAATTTTTCTAGTTTTCTTTGCTGTTATTTTAAATAAGATCCTCATTGCAAACTCATTTCACCAAGTGAACATGCAGTCTTCATACTACTTTTGTTCTTTTTGGAAGAACTACTCTATCAAATTTAAAGCAACATACTAACCTCAGATGGAAATGGAATAAAGCCTTCTCCATGCAAATATGCTTGAAGATTCTCATTTGCCACAGTTCAAATATCACAGTGCTATGCTTTTATTTTTTTCTTAGAATTGTTAAGAGATATTAGTTTAGATAGTTTCAAACCAATACATGAAAGGAAGGTTAGAGGAAGACTTGATGAGTTTCCTGAAAAGATGTTAGTGAACATTTGTTGTGTGGTGCCTAGCTGCCTACTGGGTGAAACCACAACAATTCACTCTCTCCCCCAGCCCCAGCACTACAGGGGAGAGAATCAGAAGAACAACAACAAACAACCAAAAAAAAGCAATTAATGGGTTGAGATAAAGACAGCTAATAGGAAAGAAAGGTAGTGGGAGGGAAAACACAAAACAAGCTTTCAAGCGATGCACAATGCCATTGCTCACCAGGAGGTGGAAAGTCCTTGGCTCTGTGGGACCACTGCCCTACAACAACTAACACACCCCTGTGCTATCACCACTATTCTTATTCTAGATCCAAAAGACAGCACCATACCAGCCACTATAAAGGAAATTAACTATCCAGCCAAAACCAGGGCAATATTAGCGACAAAAAAAGAGAGAGGAGTGAACACGTTTGTATTCAACCAAAGATCACTAAAGAATAAGCAGAACTTTCAGTATATCCAAAAATTGCTTCCTTATTATAGCTGGGAAAATCCCAGACTTCAAGCAGTTTTAATGCAAAGATTATTAATCATAAGAGTTAAGATACTGAACCTTCAGAATTAACTCTTAGAATGTCTCCATGCTGAAGGGAGCATGCGGAGTACCAGCACAGAACACTTTCTACCTTCACTAGCTATTCCTTGCTAATTGCACAAGCATAAACCCATAATCTCACACAAGGGAGTTTCAAGTCACCCTGTCACAACATCGAAGAATACATAAAAAGTGAACTCCAAAAAGCTCTGCTAGAGCAAGTGGCAGATTGCAGCCTGGGTCACTGCCTATGTGGATGAAACAAGGAAGGTCTGTGTTGACACCTGTGCAGTCATTTCAGGAGCTTGCAGGCTCAGCCTATACACAAAATATTTTTTTTTTTAGACTTACACAAAAAATACGTAACTTATAGGCTTGAAGTTAACAGAACCTCATGAAAGTGAGAGAAATAAAAGTTTGCATGAGTAAGAGTTCTAAGATATATAGAAATCCAAGGACACTACATGTAAGAGATTTTTCCTTATTTTTGTTTGTTCTAGAACGTCTTTAGACCAACCAGCTGGCTCTCTTACATAAGAAACAATCAGAGTTTAAAGGCTATTTGGGACCTACAGATCCCATTTCTCAGAAGGAGCTACAATCAGTTCCAGAAGGAAAAGAAAAGGGAAAATCTGTGATCTAACTTTAGATTTTTTTTACCCCACAAACATATTTCCATAGAAGAGAAAGCTTCATTGTTTTACTGTATAACAAGACTTTGAAGGACAGAAAGAATACATGTAGAAAGAAGCACAGAAAGATACATGTATCTTTATGTTAAATCAGAGATGTAATCCTAGGAAATCATTATAATGTGAAATTCTACCTTAATAGTGAACATTGAAAGCATTCAGCAACTTCCAGCATTTGACTTGCTATTTTTAAGCAAGAAAAATGTGTGATCAAGCACAGCACCACTTGCCTTTTTTGAAAATTGATTGCTCTGTCTTTTCACTGGTAATAAATATACTATCCTAACTCATTTACATAAAAATCTGGAACCAAGACAGCATAAAGCTCAGATGCAGAACAGCAAATCTGTGTTTGAGTGACCTTTATGTCTAATGTGCCCACAAAAACCTACTAACAAATAAAAGCTTTTTCAGGGCTGTCAGGTTTTGCTGACAAGTTTAGAAGGAATAAATCAAGATGCAACAGAAAGAGGTAGTATATTGATAGGAAAATATGAAACAAAGCACTCTTCAGAAGGCAGGTTAGAGAGAACCCAGCCTTATGCCAGCTCTCATCTTCTTGGTTTAGTATCCTAGTACCTGAGACACTAATAATTTACATTTCAAAGAAAAACTAAAGCTTGCTGATGATCTTCCACAGAATGTGGGTGAGAGTGCCTAATTTTGCGTGACCTGTATCCATGGAAGCAAGGAGGCACCTTCCAAGCCCACCCTCCTCGGCATCATTCGTGCTACATGAGCACTGCCTTTCCTCACCTTAAGTCATCACATTTACCAAGAAAAAAACAATTCAAACGGAGTGAAAAAACTGCTTCACAAGGTCACTGGTACACCACTTTCCAGCAATATCAATACATCAAATGGAACTGAGTCTAGAAAATTTGTACAAACTACAGTAGGTTTCTCACCTGCATAAGAAGAAATGTAGAGGAAAAGTGGAACATTTCCAGCTGGTATGCATCTCTGCTTCACTAATTATTTCTGGAAGTGCTGTCAATGGAACCAAAAGAACAAACGAGTGGTCAAACTGTTGACGTTTGTCTGTTCTTTTCAATTTGGATACCTCTGCAGCAGCAGTTATCTACATACCCTCTATCTTCACCTAGCAATTTATTTCTCAAAGGAAGAACCAAGTACCTAACTCTCAAATTTCACTAACTTTACCTTAACACCTTTGAAAAAAAGCACAGTTTAAGAACAGAAAACTTGTCAAGTGGGCCCAAATTGTCAATCCATTTTTCTTAAGACAACATTTCTAAAAACAGCATTTGGTCATGCTTTTTGTTGAACTTTAAATTGGCATCCAGTTAAGCACACATCTGAGAAAGGTCTGATTTGGTTCAGTTTCTTGGCAGGTTTCTCCCTTGCTTGATGCTTAAAAGCAGATCACATGAAATTAGATCTCAGAGGCTTTCTAGGAGAATGAAACTATGTCTGAGTTGTTCTCTTAAGATGCATTGTTCTTTGTCAGACAATACAACATCATATCTCCATATGGGGATAAAGAAGGCCACCCATTTTCCCTATTGCTCTAAAAGTATTAATTTATTATCCAGAATTCTTAGCTGGAAAGCTTCTTTTCCTGTACACTAAGAAATCACATATAAATTGATATAAACAGATTAAGGTAGACCAACAGAAGAACACAACCTTTATTTCCTCCTTGGTTTCTTAATAGCTTCCAAAGAAAGCCTTTATTTGAGCCTATTCCTGCCACTGACAGCATAAGCCTGGACTTCTCAAACTTCAGAGTCCCATTAAAGTAAATTGGGACAATAACTGTATCTATTTTCTCCACTGCAATTTTACGTTCCAGTCCTAAAATAGAGTGCAAGTAGGGTGCCTTATCTTCCCCAACTCAAGAAGCCCCTCAGTCAAAAATAGCCTTAGTGGACTCCATATCCACTTAAAGGATAAAGGTTAATATTTGTTTTATCCAATCTGCCTTCCTCCAACTTCACTGCATTTAAAGACTAAATCTGTCTAAATAATCATTTAAATGTAATTTTAAATAAAAGATGCCTTTTTTTTTTTAAAAAAAAAAAAAAAGGTGAACTTCTAAACTCTATTCTGACTCCATGGAAGCAACCAAAACAACATTCGTTTTTCCTCTCCTTCACATCTCCTTTTCTTTCACAGGAGTATCCCTTTTGCTTCCCAAAGTACTGTTCATATTCTGAACATGACCTTTTATTTCAACAGGTCTACTGGCTCCACTACTTTCAGAAACTAAAGGTTTTCTCCCTGGCTCAACAGTGACTAATTTAATATTCTCTTCAGACTCTCTTCGTTGCAATACTAATAAATGCATTCAGGTTTACGATGAAGAGAGACCGTACCAGACAAATGGCAGCAAGGTTACAAGCTCAAGATTGTGACCTTCTGAAAGCTTGTTTTTCAGAGCTGCCTGATGGGGTGAACATTCCAATGATGTTATTCATTGAAACAGGAACTCCAAATATTATCCTCTTCTAAACAATGTCATTTTACCTTGACAACATATCATCATCCGCTTTCTTCTGCTCATCTCATAGGTCAGGAAAGAAGGGTGAACAATCTATCAGTCACAAATCCCCAATTTTATTGCAGATATTAATTGATATTCAATTTACATTGTGTATAATATTCAAAATATATATTCACATACATATACAGTGGCATTGAGACACAAAGGCTAACTATATCTGTCAGATGAAGACCTGAACTGGGATGTAGATATAATATTTTCAACTACAGTGTGAAACACTACTGAATTATACTTTGCTAATTCTTGATTTTTCTAAAGCCTTTAAACCATGTAACCATTACAAAGTAAACAGCTTAACAGAACTTCCAGTTTTATAGCTCATTTGACTTCAGTTTGCAACAGTTAAAAAAAAAAAGATTATTTCATGTAGGTTCATTTACCCTGAATACTGCAGGCCTGTAATGATTCTCATGCTTTCTTTTCAGAAGGACTATCCTCAATTTGGATTATATCCCACAGAGCTATACAAGGTGTCCTTCCATATGCTAACTTCCCTCTCCTGTCAGATATTTCACTTACAAGATATTCCCTAAATGGCAGAAAGGACCCACTGTCATTTTGTCCCACACTGAGAAAGCTGATGCTGATACATTTCAGATGCATACATATTTCTTATTTGGGTATTGCTGCCACCCAAATGGCAAAGCTGCCTAACAGAACTTCAGGTATTCCACTTTTCTGCCTGAAAAGCAGACATATTCAGTCCTTACACCTTACATCCTGAAGTGCCACCTTTGACTTCCCAGAAGAGATTTAGAATTTCAGCTTGCTTCAGCAAAGAGAATTACAGGGTACATCTCCAAGCAAATTAATAACAAACCAGGACTAGGAAAACAAGGTCACAGCGTCTTCAGATCTGAATAGGATGCTTACAGCTTAGATTTCTGTGTTAATATTTTCTTTGAAGGCATGCTTTTAATTAACAATGGTAGAAAGAAGTGGATGCACCAGGTATGGACAAGTTTCATGTTCCCCTATGTGCTGTATGTTAGAGAAGTGAACAAAGTGAACAGAAGTGAAGGGAATTTGGCTTTATGGCATCCTTCTCAGCTAATCCCTCTCCAGACCACTGAAGGAAGCTCATGCTAGGATACATCGTGAATTACAGAAGCGGTATCTCCATCTACAGAGTGTCTCAGCTCTCTATGGCTCTCCACTAAATCCATCAGATATCACCAAGGAAAGTTGCCAAGCTCATCCTACAAAACAGGGGACCACAAAAAAAGAACGCTTATCTACTTCATCTTCCTCTAGATTAACTCAGGTTTTACAATATAGCTCCATGTAACTTAGGTATGCATTTATATCACTCCTAGTAGACAGGCATACGTTTTCTATTATGTTCAGGTAAGTGGCTGCATAAACTGCTAAGTGATGCTCTACAATACAATCATGTAGTGTATTTCTTAAGGAGGACTTCCCCCCCCCCCCCCCTTTCAATATTAACATAACCTGTTGTAGTACCAGCTGCTTCCTAACAGGATCTAGTTTATAACTCAACTGGTACACCATAAAGATATTTCTTTAAAACATTAAAATTCAGTGAAGCTTTACCTGTGGACACCTTTTAAAACTACTTTTATCTACATCAACCCTACACCTGTACGGCCTTGAACTGATGTAGTTAGGCAGTATCTCTGCTTACGGTTATATCCCATACAAAGGAGCCTGTAACTGAGCAATGGGAATAAGTGATATCTGAGACATTCCAACAATGCAGAGAGACTCTAAAGATCAGGACGTAATAAACATCAGCAAGTTCACTGTCCGTGTCTCAGTGTAAAACAACACAGAAAGTCAGTGAAGATCCTACAAAATAAGCAGCAGGGCATGTATGCAGAGATGTTCCCCAAGTAAATGGGGTTAGGCAGCTCCATTTGGGATTTGAGTCATGTTCTCCAAGTCTGTCATTTAAAGACAACTGGAATGTTAAATCTGCTAATAAGGCATTTTCTTCTTCTACCAGAGGAAGATGATTTAGTTGTCCGAAACTGCACAATTTAGAGCCTTATGGCTAAGAACAACCCTTCATAAAACAATCCTTTAAGGCGAAATTAGAAGTATTTAGTATCATTTAAGCAAGCAACTCTTGCCAAGTGTCTGACAGATCAGAACGTTGTGCAGTACACTTGACAGAAAAGCTAGCATAGCAACAAGAAACCAACCCAAGATTTAGTACTGAAGCAATTCAAGCACTGCCAAAGAGGATTGCACAAAAAGCGCACATTTTAACAGGGCTTTTAGGATTTTCATTCATGCATACCTAGAATCCCACAATTAAGGTCTAGCACGCTACTGTTTCATGAGCTCCTCAAATTTAGCCTTAAGACACATACTTAGGCTATCTTTAACAACAACAAAAGAATCCATATTTTAAAAAAGTAGAAAGATAACTAAAAATAAAGAACAGATACATCACCCCCAAATGCTTGGGAACAATAAGAGCATAGTATGACTACCATGCTTTTACAGAGCTACTCTAATCTGAACAATTACAATGTTTTTCCATAACCAAGTAGTTCTTTCCTGTTTATAATTTAAGGGCTTGCTACACTGCACTTACTCCGCATCCCGTTCCCACTCAACCCTCTCCTTCCCCAGTTGTGAACCAAAAATACAGACACATCATATTGTTCTGAAACCAGTTAGATTACCACAATTAGTCATTCAGATGCATATTGTTTTGCAGTGTCTGCGTTAGGCAAATGCACTGATCCTGCACTGAAGTACAGGATAAATGCAAATGTCTTCGTTGGGACATGGTATAAACTGAAGAGGAAAATATAAACATTTTGGTGATTACAACAACAAAACATGTAAAGGTGAGGCATTGAATACAAGAGGAACAGAGCCGGAAATCAAATTAGCTTAAGGGCTTAACTACGCCCTTGGAATGAAATAGTATGCATTGTGGCAGACACAGAGCAGACTCTGACAAGTCTAATTAATGAATACAATTCTTGCATCTTTTACAACGGACCTTTAAACTGCTCCTGCTCAGCAGGCTCAAAGTGATTTCACTGGGGGGTACAGGGGCTAGTGAGCTGGAATAGCAGCTGTTTTGCTTAGCTCACCTCCCAGCATACCAGAATCCCAGGGAGTTTCATACCGCCTGCTAGCATCCCTCTCAGCCCTCCCCTTCAAAAAAAAAAAAAAAGATATTAATCATAATATCCAAACACAAATCCAGAGAACAGTTCACATCTCTATGCATGCTGTCTAACAAGCTTTCAGACACTAATATGGGTTTCACGGGTCTACTTCTCCCTCCCTGATCTCGCCCAGGCACACATCAGCAAAGTAAAACCTTCACATGTTCACAAATCCCCATATTGATAACTATCTAAATGCAGGTCTGTGAGGAAGAGTTTCATGCTTAAGTCTCCATTCACCTATCAAACATTTTCTGAACCCTGTAAAAACTGCTAAAGTGAGACAGGTCATCTCAAGTTTATTAAAGCATCTGTGTGTTCCAGCATGGAGTTCAGGAATCTTGAATGCAACATTATTCAGCCAATTTAACAAGATTAGCCAGCCTGCTTTTTCCACTTTCTGTCATTTCTACTTCCATAACAAGCTAGCTTGTAGCTAAGGGAAGCCAAGCTCTTTTAAAGCTTTATTCTTTCACAGCCAGTAAAGTACAGCATTTACAATTGGGAGCTATCATGTCAGAAGCACAGTAGTTTCTCACGGGTCATTCAAAGTGTGCTACACAAACTAAAAACAAGAAAATAGAAAGGAAACCAGAAAGAAAGGAGACTAATTAACAGTTCTAAATTTTAGTTAAACTCTGTTCAACCTTCTGCTTCTCAGATCCAGCTAGACAGCTAATAAGCCTTGTGGAATTCTGCCTCTTAATTAACACACAATTATTTCTCCAGAAGGATTAGAAGTTGCACCAAATGTTCAAGAAGTCAGTTTCCACAGCTCAAATTAGATTACTGCCTACATTTGGGAGCAAAGGTTACTGCTCCATATTCTATTTGTAACAGACTTGTTTAAAAAAAAAAAAAAAAACAAGAAAAAGGTGATCATATCCTTACGGAAGAAGGATGCCTGCATTTTCATTGCGCAAAGCTTCCCTCTGTGTAAACATGTAATGTTCCCAGGCAATAATTCAGTTGTTTGACAGAATGGTAATTAATGTATACCTTGGATGCTTACATTAACCGTTTGAAAGCAGACCAACCTGTGAGCAGCCACCTTTCTGAGGGCCAATCCAACATCTTTGCAGGCCAAGGCCCCAGACTCCCAGCTCCCTAGCAGGGGAGCTGATCAGCACAAGCAAAAAATCTAAACAAAGCCAAACCAGCTGCTCCAGCAGATTACCCCCACTAACTTCCAGTGTGAACCGCATATTGTAACGTAACTATGAGCTATGTAAATGGCACCTCTCCCGTGGCAGTCCACCTTCTTTGTTGGCTATTAATCATTCCTTGACTTCTGGCTAAACTCATAAAGGCTGTTTCAAAGTTCTGCCTCAGTTTTGTGAGAAAAGCAGAAGGTGCAAGTTTTTCCAAAGACAACGTTGAAGCACTTGTCCTTAATGCAACAGTCCAAACCAAATCCTTTCTCTTGCTACTTTTTTCCCATCTACAACTGTCCTCAAGCCAACACAAACTATCCTAGTCATGATCTTTCAAGTTTCCTGCTCAGTAAAAGAGCAGAAGCACTTCCTTTCCTCTAAGGAGGCTTCCTTCTGCTCCTTTTGGCTGCAACTTTGCCACCTAGGGCTGATTTTTCTTGACAATTTAATACATATTATCTCAATGCATCACTTAGAGCACATCAAACTGGGAATGCTTAACAACACTAACAGATTAGGCCAGCTTTAAACTTAAAAAGCTTTACTAAATTCATTCAATTGGCAGCAGCATGCTAATAATTAGTCCTTTTTCTTGTTAAAGATTTTTAGTCCAATTCAGAGCTGTCTGCCTTTCACACCTCTATCCTAAATGAGCTGCGAGTTAGCTCCGTGGTACGCATGCTGATGGTGGTTCTTGGTTGCAGGGAAGGTGACCAGGTCTGACCAACCGCAAGAAGAGCGAGAAAAACAAGGGCTTGTTTCTCTTCTCTGCTTTTTTATTTCTTCTTTGATGTTCCTATCCAACTTGCTTATTACACTCAGGCCCTTCCAACAGGAGGCTTTACGTGCTTCTAACACTGCCCAATTTCATTTTGCCAGTCACCCTTGTGAATTTGGTCAGACAATGCCTTTATTTTTCAACTCTTTGGTACACTTACATGTAGGAAACATCCAAATACTATCTTGGTCACCCCACTGCTGGTTACATTGCTCACATACACATATATTGTCTAACTATGCTATCAGTGCTACAAAACACTCAAACTGGTTTTGGTTATACCATTTTAACATGTACCATCTAGGTTCAAGGCAACCTAACATTAATCATATTCCAATTAACGCACTTATAATTTAGAGGTGTCAGGGCTTTTCTTTAGCTACACCTACACACACAACTCCTAGACTACATGGTATTCTACACGTGATAGAAAAGGGTTTATTCTACATCTTGCACTGTATGTAGATTACCTTCATATAGGCAAGGAAGGTTTCACGTGATATGGATAAAAAGCCAAAAAAAAGAACCATTGTAAAAAGGATTTTTTTTAAAGACAATTCAAAGAAAAACAATCTTCAGATGACAGTTTTGAAAGTAGTATTTCTGATGATATATTCTAGACGGAATTAAGGACTGCTAACATATTTACATTACTAATACTCAAGAGTTATCCCTGCGTAACACTGATATGGTCTGCTGTTTTTCAGTATTAGCACCCTCACACCTTATTACAACCACAGACTCATTCCTGATACCCACAGAGCAGTAATAATGCTTCATCTAGTGTATTTTGTCTATGACCAACCTATGTGATAAATCACACTAATGCTAAGCAAGCAAAAAATGCTCTTTTATACTCTTTCTATTTTGGCATTGGTTGCTTTATTCCTTTGTAATTTCCCACACATATATGCATTTTGCAAACAGGTGCTATTGAAGAAGAAGTCCTAGGCCCACATTTTGCAGGCTGTTATGTAAGTAGTCAAAAGTGTTTGAGATACTAAAACACTGTTTGTTCCTCCCCCTAGAGCACAGGCATGGCATCCAGATAACAGAATGTTCAAAACAGAATAAAAGAAAAACTGGTTCTTGGCAAAGAAATGAAACAATACACACTTATTATTTTGATTAAATTAAATGCATGCTTTCCATATAATGCTACTGTGGTTGATTTTTTACACATTTTTGTTTCTACTTCAACAGCATTATTGTGGCCTGCCAATAAAGCTTTAGCTTAAAGTCCTGCATCTTGCTGAGTTTGTCTAGAAAGATACCCAATGTTACTTTGAAGCCTCTCTGTGTATGTATACAGCTAGCATATGAGAATGCCCTCTGACAGATGCTGTATGCTTTCACCAACTATTTATCACTAACATCCTGAAGGCCATAACAGGTGTTATCATCGCATATGTCTTCCTTTAAGGACTGCCAATCCACGTTTCTGACTACTTTCTGCCATCTTATTTGTTCAGAGAACTTTCTCTTCTCTCCCTTTCCGTCTGTGCATGGCAAACCCACTGCTATCGCATTTGGCCTGTCCCGTTAGGTCACAAGTATCACATGCCCCACCTCAGAGGGAAAGAATTCATTCATATGAGGTATCAACTCCACACATATGCATGCATAACTACAGCTATCACTTCTCCAGATGATGAGGCAAGAAACAAAGGTGACGTTTCCATGCACTGAAGAGTCAAGTACAAAACATTTCCCCCTGCCTTATATGACAGGGGCTTTAGACAGGGAGAGAATCCTGAAAGCAGATATAGAAATAATCATATTAAATGGTTCCAAAATTTAATGGAAACACAAAGCAGACCCCGTAGAACAGAGCACCATCTTCTGTCTGAGCCCATATCCACATCCCTCCAGATGTGGAGGTTCAAGCAAAAAAAAAAAAAAAAAAGAAAAAAAAAAAGAAAAAACACTAGAAGAGCTGTTTGGATGTCAACTTCCAAAATAAGCAGAGATATACACTTCAAATGCCAAAGTAAAACACAGGACTCACTCCAAGTAAAACCCAACACCTACTCTATTAAGCTACTAGACCAGAAGTATTGCCCATGCAATTAAAAAAGCCACAAGCACAACCAATAAATCACCTAAGCCTGCCATAAAAACAGAGCATAACCTACATTCCCTAACCCTGTCCCTAGCTCCCCTTCCTGCCTCTGTCCTTGACCCTGCTAAGGCCACCAGAGCCTGCTGACTACAGGCCATCCATTGTGAGTATACATCCAGCCTGCTGTAAACCTACAAAATTATACTTTGGGAGCCCTGGAGATGCATCCAGCAAGGTTTCTGTTCAGTGCCTGGGGAGGCCTTACAGAACAGCAGAGGCCTCTCTGCTGGAGCTGTCAGCACATCTCCCAGTCCCCAAGCTGACCTCCCCATGGCAGCACACCTACCCTGGCACTCCTGGAAGCCAAGCCCCACATCCCCTTCAGCTGCCACAAGTACCTGTGTGCCAATTCTACCACAGTTTCTGATGCTTGGTCACCTGCCACAAATGCAAGAGAGATAGATCAAGCCAAACAATTGACTAGAAAGGGAAAAAAAAAAAAAAAAAAGTCACTTTCCCTGATACAGAAACTGTGCTTGGCCAGGAGCTTGTTAGTATCACCATTAAGTGTACCTAAACCCTTCACATACATGAGAAACAGCTGAAAACATGGTGGGCCATCATGGCCTCAGCAATGAGCCAGGTCCCAGCAGTGTTTGTCCTAGCATTGCTTGCCATGTAAAAGCAGGGTGCCAGGCTCCTCCATGCCTTGGGTGTCTGCACAGCACTGATTTTACTTCAGCCCCAAACGGAAGCATAAATAAATGAAAAACCTGGGGGAGAGAGGCATGCGTAAGTAACAGGTGTGAAGGAAATTTGGTGTAATAGGTGTGAAGGAACATGGACATGGTGGCTTTGGTTACCACATAGAATAGAAATAACTACTGTGAACTGATGGTTGTTCTAGAGTTTTTAAAAATATGTACATATATATGCAAATTAGGCTCAACTTCCAGTTTTTTATTTTTAAACATTGACCAGTACCTTCATTTAATTATACATGCTTCTAAAATACTGTTCATAAAACCTTTTTAAATTTTGATGGTATCTTGTGGGTGCCTTCCCATTAACATTTCTTAGACTTTCCATATAGTTATGATTTATAGCCTTATTCTGCAACCGCCCATCTGAGGGATTTTGAATTCACTAAGACAATCTGCATGAGTAAATGTTACTCATGTACATTAGTGGTTTCTAAGTCAGGCAATTAACTTACAAAGGTTTGCAGGCTTTCTTCATTTTTTTTCATACCATAGTCAGACACAGTATTAATATCCAGTACTGAGTCTAATAAGAATTCCATTACCTTCTGGGGTTAATAATGAACACAGCAGGGACAAAATCAGTATCACTGTATTAACTATCATTAAATAGGGTATCTAAGCATCAGCATCATAGTGAGTGAAAAGCTAAGTGTATATAAAAAAATCTGTATTTGCCTACTTATCTCATTCAAATTCTAACCTTAACATTAAGCTTTGTATTTTAAAATTAGTAACACAAAAATGTATTGTGCATGGTGAATTAAACTGAACACCAGTTCCATGCAATTGCAGAAATTTACTGTGAATTCTGAAAAACACAAGTAAACTTCATTTCATCCAGAGTTTCAAACAACTATTTTAGAATTATATATACACTTTTCCATTATTGCAAAAACTTGTTTGAATAAATTGATTTTCAATATGGAATTCTCTGAAAAAAATATTGTAAGTACAGCCATTTCAGCTTAAAAACTAAGTCCATTCTACATATTACGATAGCCAAATTAAATTTTACTGCATTCCTTCATTAGCAACATGCATCCATGTAATTAAAACACACTTATCAAATTGGAGGCAAATACTATGGCTGGTCTAGCAAAAGTATGTGGTAGAGAGTTCAAGGCATGTTCCCCACTGGCTAACCTCAGGCACTTAATTTAAGTGTATGGGTGGATAAGTAGGCTCTGTACAATCTATCAAGCCAGCAAAGAGAGACAAACCCAAACCACCTAAGTCTGAAGGCATCTCCACAAATGATAAAATGGTGGCAGAATCACATTATGGAGGACAGAAAGAAAGTCAAAAAATACCTCTATTGTCAGGAGGGAGTCAAGTATATGGAAATAAAGTAGAAAAGGAAAGAGGATACACAGGTAGCTGAAAAAGACAAAAGGGGGAGAGAAAAATGTCTGCTGTAGTCTTCTCCCACTTTCATCCCCACAGTTGAAAGCATGAACCTACAAATTGCACAGGGCAAACAACCCAAATGTAGATACCTATGTTTCTGCATGGCTCTTCCCTGCATTCTTCTGTAAAAGCTTGATGGTATAAGGAGTGGCACCACACAAGCTCCAATTAACCTCAAAATGCAAAAGTCTGCACAGTTCTGGTCTGAGAAGGTTTATTTATGGCTGAAACCCTCACACACCCCCTTGGGAAGACCCACTATTGCTGTGACAGACTCTGCTCCTAGTAACTGGCAGCCACTCCAGTTTTAAAAGTAGTCCTGCTGTTCTTAATGTGAACCACATACCAATGCTGCTATTAGTTATAGCTGGCATTTATTAGCAGTTTGAGATACAAGACAGTCCAAGTGCTTGGAAAGCACAGCCTCTTACAATAGGTTTCTTCAGAAGAAATCGACGTAACACAGTGGAGAAATACAATAAGACTTTGCTTGCAGCTTTGTAATTTGATTTTTCTGAGGGTTGGATCAACAGCTAAGACACACAGAACAATAAGATAAACTTTCTAGGACCAGACCATCCTTGAATACTAAACATCTTTTAAAATACTTGATTAAAATGAAATAGTTTCATAAGTATCACAATTTATCTTCCCACATAAATGAGAACAAAATTATTTTTAAACAGCTTGCAAGCAAATTTTTCTCCTCCTTCAGAAGCAAGGGGGGCTGAGGACTTTTTGAACAAACAAAAGCATTGACAGTGAACACCTGCAAGCATCTGCAGCCACATGTATTTCTCATTTACATCTTTATTTTTCTCCTTCAAAGTAATTAAAACCTCCCTTTTGCTGGAAGGCCTGCAGGAGAACTCTGTGGTGAAGTTCTTCTGAGGGACGACCAGGTCCTGAGGTGAACCAGCACCCTCCGGGTCCTCCATCGGCACCATTCTCTGTCGCGCTGCTCGCAGTGTAACCCTGCCAGTAAACCTCTCTTTGCCTGGTCCCAGCCAGCACGAGTGTCACGTGGAAATGCATTTTTCACTGTTCAAGGGGCTGAAACTCACTTTGTGCCCTTGAGGGGATGGCTCACCAGACTGATGTCCAGCCTGACTGACCAGGCCTGATTTCTTCTCTAAGAGTCAAGCTGTACCTTCCGTAAGTGCAACTAAATCTGGGAGATCATAACTATATATCGGTATGTCCATTCAAATAATCTGTTCCTGGACTGTCAGCAATAATAATTATCCAAGAATTACCAATTAAATCATACACTTAAAATTGTTTTCTAAAACCTGCTATTTTCACCTGAAAACTTTGATAGTGATTCTGTCGTTATAGCTCATTATCACCTTCAGCATCATTGCATCCAAAATAAGTATTATGTTTTCACTTGGTCATTCACAGGACTAAACGTAGTGGTGGGATTACAACTTCATATTCTACTTCTTAGTTGCTAAAGCCTTCTTTCATAATTTTCTCTCTGGCATTTTTGTGAATATGTATTTTCTTATTCTTTTATGATATCTTCTGTAATTGCTCCTCCTCTCCATTATTACCACTGAAACTATTCACTGTCTTTCCCTTTCCATTTTGTAACAACCTTAAATTCCCTCCCTGCCTCAAACTGTTTAAGGGCTCTCACTTTTGGTTTATATCAGATAGGCTAAAGCTCTAGTTTTCTGTTTTGCTTAATCCTAATTAAACTTCTGGCCAACATACAAGTTATTCCTATTACCTCTGTGACAGCCCTTGCTTTTAACTAATCCAGAAATACTCATTTTCCTATATATTTTGTACTGAAGGAAGTTGTCTTTAAAGATGAGCAACTTTGCTCTTCAAACACTTAATCAATGAATACCACGCAGAGATGTAATCTGCTTTCACACAGCCTTCAGTGCATCAGCCAAGGATGATGCATTTTATACTACCTATGAACCAGAAAACTATTTAAGACCATTTAACCACAAAAGGACATAAATATTCAGATTACAAAATAAATAAGTAAATAGAAAAGATTTAAAAAAAAAAAAAAGAAAAAAAAAAAGGAGTGGGGCAGAAAATTAATGCTGATGTAAAGCCAGCTAATTAAACTATATACTTGCTATACTGCCACCATTAGCCAAGCCCTGCAGTTTCCTGATGTTTATTACAGGATATGCCTGGACAAATCTTCTTTCATAAAAGCTCTTTGACACAAAGACATTGAACTTTAAGTACCTTAACACAAAAGCAGACCTTTTAAAGCGGATTTACTTTTTATATACAAAAACAGCTGGAAAGGGAATAGAATGACAATGAAGTAAAACAATACTTACAGAAAATCAGTTAGTAAATCTCCATCTTCTTCTCCTTTAGACACAAAGTGAACTCCATATGCAGTCAGTACCACATACACTATAGTCCTATTAAGCCCAGTATTTTCTACAAGATTAAGGGTCTGATCAAAAGAACACTGAAATCGCTGGAAATCTCACTATTTGCTTGAAAAACTTTTGGATCTAGTCCATATTGACTCCGTTAAGAGTAACTGCTCATAGCTACTCAGTTTAAAGCTACAAGAAAACAACTCTAGTTATAACCTCCATTAAAAAGGCAATAAAACGCAACGGGTGCTTTCTTTCTATTTACTTCGCTTTCCATAATTTTTTAAAATGGAAACTTCCAGCACTTTGCACCACAATCTAATCCAATTCATTTGGTCTGAGGAAGTGCAAGGAAAATACAATGAGACACAGAAGTTTGGTTTCCTAATCCAAGATCATTATTCACAGTGAAACTAATTACTAATAATCCCTGTTTTATTTGTCAAAATATGTGCTTGTCAAAAATTATGGGGACAGCATGCCATACTGTTTAGAAAAGGTTCTCTGTATTGCTGGTTCTAGGGTCCTGGTCCTGTATTTCCTGTCTGTGTCCTAACAGCCTATGGACTTTTCCTCATAATTTCACCCGTTCATTAAATGCAAGATCAAATTTCTGTAACTGACAGTTTTATTTCCACTTTTATGTATGTGTGTGTGTACATGTACACACATTACAGAGCAAAGTCAAAAAATGATGACAGCATCAAATGATAAAAACAAGGAATACGATTCCAAAACATTTTAACTAAAACATATGCTGGTTGCATACAGACCATTCCTAATTTCAGGCAAAATTTTTACTGTTTGCAGTAAGTGCCAGAGAAAATAAGTTTCTATCTTTCCTGTACAGGAAGGAAGGAAGGACGGAAGGAAGGAAGGAAAGAAGGAAGGAAGGAAGATGAAAAACCATGATTAAAGAACTGTTATCCACTGGCTGACAAACACACACAGATCTGTAGGACAAAGGAAGCCATATCTACAAGCAGGATCTCATCTTACCTCTAAAAAAAATCAGTGCAAAAACCTCCAGCAATTTAAGTGGGAATAGAACAGATGCATAAGTTACAATGCTCTTATTGCAGAAAGGTTAAACCATTTTGTAAATCTTTCTCTACCGCTCTCACAAAACTGAAAGCTTTTACTGCCTAATGTCACATTTGGTGACCAGATGGTACTAAGGAAACCTCTATCCTACTGTTAAGGCATTTTAATACTTCTGCTAGGCTTTTTAGATCATTAATATATGATTAGCATCTACATGAGTAGATAGATCATATACATGATAACTGATCATCCAGCAATCTGGATCAAGTTCAAGTTTATCATATAATCACAGTTCTAGTATATTAGACAATTCAAGCAATATGGAATGTCAACTGACTTCTTCCAAGTCAAGGCAGATGTTATCAATGATCAGCGTACAGTGGGCAACCAATAAACCTTGCCACTACAAAATTAACCTATCTGAAAATTTTGAAGGCATTTGAACAAGCCAAACACATCTATATCAGGCTGTATTTTGGCCACAACCTCATTTTTGATGCAGCACTGTGTATTTGGTTTATGTGGCAAGGTTTTGGTAGCAGGTGACCTCTGAGAAGAGTCCAGAAGCTAATAAGCAATGTTGTTTGCATCTCTGTGAGAGCATTTTTAAGAAACGGGAAAAAAAAACAACCTGCTATGCAACAGCAGCTGGGAGAGTGAAGAGTGAGAACCAGCCCTGCAGACCCCAAGGTCCGTGCAGCAGGAGGGCAGGAGATGCTCCAGGCATGCAGCAGAAGTTCCCCTGCGGCCTGTGGAGAGGTCCCTGGTGGAGCAGGCTATCCCCTGCAGCCCATGGGTCCCACATGGAGCAGATCTCCATGCTGCAGCCCATGGAGGAGCCCCCAGTGGAGCAGGTGGATGTGGCCTGGAGGAGGCTGCAGCCCATGGAGAGCCGCCAGAGGAGCAGGCCCCGAGCCAGAGCTGCAGCCTGTGGAGAGGAGCCCACACAGGAGCAGGGGCTCTGGGGGGAGCTGCCACCCGTGGGGGACCCGTCCTGGAGCAGTTTGCTCCTGGGGGATGGATGGACCCTGTAGTACGGAGCCGTGTGGGAGCAGTTCTTGAAGAGCTGCTGCCTGTAGGCAGCCCCTGCAGGATCAGTTCGGGAAGGATGGCATCCCCTGGGAGGGACCCCACGTGGAGCAGGGGCAGAGAGTGACTGAGGAGTGGTGGAGACAGGAGACAAAGCATTAGGGACTGACAACAGCCTCCATTCCCTGTTCCCCTGTACCTCTCAGGGAGGACATACAAGACAGTGAATGGGGGAAGATACTTTTAGTTTGGGTGATTTTTTTTTGTTTCTCACTTCTCTAGCTTGTTAGTAACAGGTAATAAATTTTGTTAATCTCCCTATGCTGAGTCTGTTCTGCCCATGACGATAACTGTTGAGCGATCTCCCTGTCCTTATCTCATCCCTTGAGCCCTTGTCATTGTATTTTCTCCCTCTTTCCCCTTGAGGAGGGGAAGAGAGTGATTATGGCGGAGCTCAGCTGCCCAGCCGAGTAAAACCACCACACACTGGAAGCTCTAACATTGCACTGTTCAAACTGCCTAACCACAACAAGTTCCTGAGAAAAGATCTCAGACTTCTGCCTTAAGGATGCCCAAAGAAGACATTTCTACCTCTGTCTCACTTTTCAGAAGGCAGGCTTATGGACAACCCTTCTCATATTAGGCTCACATATGGTAATGAAGTCTGATTCCTGTATAGGACTTTCTTACTCATTGATCTAGTGAACTATTTCACAGAAAAGAAATAATATGCCCATTATAAAGACTGAGGCATGGAACAGTAGAACAGTTTTTCCAAGTCACCACCACTAGCAAAGCAAGAGTACATGCCGCAGTCTTTGGTAACACATCAAAAGTCTGTTTGCCATTCCCTTAAAACATGTAAGCTCTGGAAACTGTTTTATTACAGCAATCACTTCCAGAAATGTTCAGAAACAAATTATTACCCAGAAAGGTCATTTTGGCAGGATTTATATATACATTTGTATATATATATATATACATACATAGTTAAATACTTTTTTTTTCCTAGCCACATTTTTTTGTGGTTTTTCAAATCAGAATACCAGTCAGATATTATCCTCTCTCTTCCCGCAGAGACCACAACATAAGATGGTTGAGAATATTTATTACCTGTTGAAATTCCTAAAAAGGGACATTAATACGTGAAGTTTTATATACACAGTTCTGTAGATACAGGGCTTATAATGATGCTAAAATTTTCTGAATTCTGGTCAAGGATTTTCAGCTGATATTCTTCAACACTGCCTTGTAAGCCTATAGTTACATTGCAAAATCAATGCATACAACTATTATTTGGCTTTTCTCTCTTTGACTGCAATAAGAACAGCATTTCTGAAGCTATTTATTGGCACTTTGGTAATGCCATAAAGGCTATTTCTTCCTTCCTAATTGTGCTTTTGTTCCTTTCTGTGCTGAGCAAAATATGGCAAAGGATCAAAAGTATACATGTATATCCTTTTTTTCTTCTTTTTTTTTTTTTTTTTTTTTTTACAGCGAACAAATTGAACATTATAAACTAGGTTTCTGATCACCTTCAGATTCTTTTTAGAAACTATGGTGAGACAGAAACTGTGGAACACAAGCTCTCTGGATCCCTACTGCATAACGTTACAGCCCCAAGGGAGAGCAGCAGACAACTTTCTGGCATATTATTCCAGATGAGGCTTTCCCAATTAAAGCCAATAGCAGATGACAACTAGTAATAGCAACAAATTGTTACAAAATATTCCCACTCTGATCTTGACCCCACCACTTACAGGAAACAACTATTCCCTCTCACCAAGTGTCCCCCAAGTACATGGAAATCTGATAATCACCAAAAGCCAGTGAAGTCTTGAATGCTCTTCAAAGCCCAAGAAATCCAAGCCTTCCTACAAGATTTCCACCAGCTTCCCACTCTACCCTAAATTACATGTATATGCCTCGTTCTTCCATTTTACACTTCCCACAACTTGA
Source organism: Anas acuta (assembly GCF_963932015.1). Lineage (NCBI taxonomy): Eukaryota > Metazoa > Chordata > Aves > Anseriformes > Anatidae > Anas > Anas acuta. Next base: position 37,241,768 of record NC_088982.1, read on the forward strand.
GCCCTTCCTGTCTCGCCTTCCTTTTCCCTCATTTTTCTGCAAATCCCTTCACTTTCATGCCTAGCTAAAGCAGAGTTATCATGCTGCCTGTGTTACATTTTTCTCCACCAAATTGGCTCCTTCTTTAAGTCAGCTCTTTGCATTCAGGGAACATACTCTCGTGACTGTATGGCAGTGCAGATTACTATGCAACAGTGCGCAGCGTTGCTACTTGTATCTGTGATAGGCACAGCTCCGTTTTGCATGGGCACGATGCTGATTTTTTGCGATCCAGCTGCTGCCTCCCACAGCTGCAGGATTTGCCGGACCATCCCTTCAAAGCAGCAGCTGCTACAGCTCACAGCTCTCCATCAGCGCTGCCGTGCGCAGCAGAGGAACAGAAAGGCTGCTGCTGGCAAGGGATGCTCTGGCTCCCCGCAGCACCGGGGCTCTGCACTGGTGTTTGGCAGCCGGGAGGAGCAGCCACCGAGCCCAGGCAGCCGGCACACTGAGCAGCACCACGGCAGGGTAGCCCTGCCCGCCGCAGGGCAACGTTTTGCCTCCTCCCCTGCGTTGAATTAAAAGACATTGCCTCTGACTCGAGGCAGGATCCGTTCTGTGTTGGCCGTTGCTCCCGCTGAACTCAATGGCAGCTGCACTCCCCTCTCCCCACGCACACCCATCTCGAAGCACTGTCGTTTCTTTCCAAGCGCAACATCAAGGTCCGTGTAATTACGTATAAGCATATGTATACGATTGTATATGCATGTGCTACTTCAAAAAGATTTGCATAGTAAAGCCTGCAAATCGAGAGAACACCAGAATTAAAGGAAGCAGGTGTGATTCAGCAGCTTGCTTGTGGGCATGTTAGGAGACAGTCACATGTGCCTGCAGGCTGCTTTGGTGCATACCATGCCGGCCCTCCGCTCCCTGTAAAGCTGTCCCCAGCTCCTGAGCTCTCCCCATCGCACCCTGCTGCTTCACTAGCCTTCCTCCATTCACATCTAAAGACATTCATCAGGCTGTTGCAGTCCCTCCTAAAACCAAGGACCCGGGGTACATGTTGCATACTGTAATGCACAACAGCACAGGGCACCCAAGATATTTAATTAGGAGATCATTCTTTTCCTTCCTGGTACCACCTGCCTCACGCAGTGTTTACTAACCGAAGAGGCTGAGGTCCTGCAGGTACCAGCCAGCCCTGATTCAACACCACCAGCGCTGCTCATTGTGTACACTGATCAAACAAAAGCCTTCTTTCAACAGATCTTGTCCCAGCACACGCCTCTGGTACCGTTCGGGTCCCTCGCTCCAGTGAACAAACTGCAGGGCTGCTGGGCAGCGGGGAGGGATCTTTTAACAGCTGTCATGCATAGGCATGCAAGAAGCAACAGCACGAGTAACTTTAAAATCGAGTATTTATTATGCGACTTTCATACTTTGTTAGTAACTTTTCCTCGTTTTGCTGAGTGAGGTGCACACCTCTGTGTCCGTTGCGGCAAGGTGCTGCTGAGCAGGGCAGCCTTGCAGCTGCTGGCCACACACAGTCCCCAGAGGTGCCCAGCTCAGCAGGGGCTGCTGCTGCCAGCGGCGACCTTCTGCTTGGGTTTCTTGACTGAAAAGCTGGAATCACAGCACCACCGGGCCCCAGCGTGCAGAGCAAATAGCGGGTGGGCCATTGAGATGTATAGCACAGACTACTCCCGCTTCACCTAATTAAGTAACAGTTAGCAGTTGTGAGATTTTCCATGCATATATAAAGCCTGCTGAAGAAAAAAAAAAAAAAGGGTACGGTAACAGCTTTTTGTTAGGCTACAGTAGTTTAGAATGATGCTGAAAAGTCTGGCAGGGTATTTACGTATGTGATTAGTCTTTTTGCTTGTAAGTCTAAACTCTTTTTTTTTTCTCTTGCTGCTTATTTTGCTGCACTTATGTTTTAGTTATTTCTCTGTGCTTTTGCTCTTGTGACTTTCTTTTTCTGCTGTTCTGCATGTTTTCCTCCATATACATTTTTTTTTCCTCTACTTTCTCCTTTTCCCTGCCACCAGTGGGAGTAGTAAGTGTACACATGCTTTGAATCTATATCTAGCTCTGCAGATAAGTCTGCACAATCCTGGAAGAAACCATTCTGAGTGAGAAAAATGGTGCTCATCCTCCACAGCAATTGTGTGGAACGTATGAACTCACAGGGCTGTTGTCATGCAGGCTGACCTCTAAGCAGGAGTTGTGAGAGGGTATGTCTAGTTCTCCTACATGCAGGTTCTTCAAGGACCAGCTTTTAAGTCTGAGTGTGTAAACTGAGGCTTTTCAAGGACTCATCGCTTTCGCGCGTCATTCTGAGAATGGCAAAAAGCACTCTTGAGACCTCCATCTGCTAAACTCGCTCTTCCAAAACGTGGAGGTGGCAAAATTTCTGAATTGAATCCTGTCATGTTTTTTGCATGGACAAAATAATGTATCTTCCTCGATTATTGCCTCATACCTGACTAAACAGCTTTCCAGTTGGAACTTCCTCAATGTTCAAACCGAGGTGTGTAACAGTATGGAAAAGCTGACACTGGCCATCTGCAACTTAAGGATGAAAAGCAAGCACCTGAGTGTGGTGTCTCATGGAAAGATTCAAACAGAAAAATGCAGACTTAACTATTGGTAGTGCAAGTAGCTCCACCTAGAATAGCTACAGAAATATGGATATGCAATCTTTTCCCAAGTGACTGAATGATTATAAACATCATTTTTCCCCTCTTACTCCTTTCCCTTCCTAGTCAATGCTGTTGTTATCTGCTGTGTAGCTGGTAAGGTTACTCATGATAGAATTACACTGACAATTTTATATACATATATATAAAACTGAGGCCCAAGAATGTAAATTCTTCTGGGCAATCTATTTTTTTTCTATTTATTCTGTCAAGCACTGTGTATGCAGTATTATGAGGATAAGAATAAAAGTTTTATGTTCTTAACTACCACTTTCAAGCTGAACCTCAAAACAAGCTATGCTTTAGTTCAAGGCTTGAACTTGCTGTTGAAAAGAAAATCAACAGAACAATTTTCTTTATCATGAGTAACTACATCTACCTATGGCTTTGAGTGTATAATAAGAAGCTTAACAGCATCTCAAGCAACTGAAGTTTTTTACTCTGGTTTTGTCCTCCTTTGCACCAGTAATCATTCAAGCTTAGCAGCATTTGTTAAATTCAGATACAGGTCAACTGTGTTTCTATAAAGTTCAAAGAAATGGGTGCAGCTGATTGAGCCATATCGTAGAAAAAAATTTATAGAGAAAATAGTGGCTTGATGTTGCCTGGCTTGATACATGGGATAATATTTTGCTTCTCAACTGATGCAATACCTGGTTTCTATCTATGCCGTAAACTATCTTTCTGAAAATTCTAGTTAAATGGTTGGTAATTTTGCCTTATTAAAGTATTTTGCAAGAAACACCTTCTATTAGGTAAGTTAGATACAGAGCTGTCATCTCTCTTCTGCAAGTAAACAGATGAATTTTGCTGGGGGGTGGGGAGGGCAAAGAAAAGAAGACAGAAGCTGGCCTTAAATCCCTAAAGGATGCATCCAGTCCAGCTTCATTCTGGACTGTGGTGCATACACTGTAATTCTTACTTGGAAGAACTCCTGGCACCTTCTGGAGAGGCTCCATCAAATCTGATAACTGGCACAGTGCAGAGCATGTAATGAAGTAATACTTTGTCTTCATTTATTAAAACAGCTGTCTAAGGTCATAAATACGGGTTGTTTTTATCACCAGGAGTCCTCCCATAAGCATGAGGATGATGATTAACACCGTAGCTCTGAATCTGCTTACATCCACAGCCTCGCGGCAGATGCTTGGCTCCAGCGTTGTTTAAAAGCCATCAGAAAACATCTTGATCGCTGGTGACCTCTGCGAGAACTTTGGTGGCTGCCGTATTGATCTGACCCAAGGAGTGCTCCTCAGGCAAACATGAAGGCAGGCTTTTTTATTGATTAGCCAAATGGTCTAGCCTTCCTGTTTTGTCTCCTCATTGGCAATTAAGAAAGAAATCCATTGAGGGAGTGGTGGCAGTGAACCTTTCCCTCTGACACAAATAACCTTAATCAGGCCTCTTAGTTAATTTCTGAAATTGTTCAGTATCGACCTCTGTTTGAAGCAGGATTTTCATCCTACAGCCCTATCAGTAAAACATACACATCTTCCTATTAGCAAAGCAGGCTTTTTCTAATGGTGACATCTTTTAGTTCTTATTTACAATCCTAATCACATCATTGATTCCAGTAATCTTTCCTGCAGTAAGCGCTGTTATTAATTGTCTCAAAGGAAGACATGGGTGGGGTTTATGTTTTTTAAAACAAGTAATAGCAATTTAAGATTTGGGGGGAGAGAAGACAGGAGGGGAAAAAATCCCAATTCTCAGTGTTCTTAACATCCAGACAGGAAAGCCGTCACAAAGTTCCTTGGCCTAATAGTAAGGCTGATACCTAGAATGGGACCAGAAGATCATTTTGGTGACTCAACTAAACAGCTGGGAATTGCTTTCTACTCCAAAAACCGTGTTTTTCCAGGTTAGGAAAGCAATTGTTCAATCCAAAATGCAGCAGTTGGGCATTTCAGATTTAAACAACTCTTTTTGTTTCAGAACAACCGCAACAGTTCATTTGGGTAGTGAGAAATGTAGCTTTTCCTCACCTCCCCCCAGTAATCACTGATTTAACCCCCAAATGAATGCATTGATCCTCTGCCTTCATCTTCCCCAGCTCTGTTCTAAACCAGTTCACGCAAGGGCAGGCCTTGCTTGTCCTTCTCAGTGTCATGAGATACTTTAACCTAGGAAAAACTTAAATCATTGGGAATACTCACAGCTTATGTCACGATCACTTCACTGCTACTCTGTGATGAAAAGCAAAGGTACTTGGTTGTGAGGGGGGGAGCCCTGGGCTTGGGGCACTCTAATGCAGCTGAATCTGGGGCTAAGCCCCCCATTTGACAGCTCCTCCTCCCCTCAGGCACATGCACTGTTTTTCACACTGGTTCTCTCTCCCAGTACACATGAGTTAAAAGCAAAGTTTTTTTCTCTTGAAGGAAATCTGTGAAATCCAGTGAGTGGAGACGCTAGGAAAGTTCTGGTTGAGCGCGAGTATCGTTTATCATACGTTCTCCTTGCCAGGAAATGCCCCTTGGGCAGTCGTGGTGGTTGGGGTGCCAAGGCAGCACGAGAGACATCTGGCAGGGAGAAAAGGCTTTGACTTACCGAGGTGCTATCCCCGTCTGCACGGTGGATTTACAGACCTGATGTCATCTATTTACGTTTCTAAAGCGCAGCATGGAGCAAAATGCAGCGATACGAGAGATCGGTCTTCATTTGGCGAAGTCACTGCCAAATTAAATGATGACAGATGGAAATGCTAAAAGCCACGGTGTCACGGATCCGGCGAGAGCCCTCTGCTTTAGCAGCGGGTAAATATATAAACCTCAGCTGGTGCCTGCCGAAGATACGCGTCCGGTTTAAAGATAGCCCTCGGACTTTTTATTTAATCAATACCCCCTATCGAAGAGAGCAGCGTCGAGCATTAGAACTAAACCAGTGTTATTAGAAAATGATATACTGCACATTAGGATGTATAATTCATGTCGCCTTCATTTGCTCAGACCATCGCGAAAATCCATAAATCATTTTCTCGTTCATGTATCGCCTAAGTGCAATTTGTCATTTCGCATTAGAGGGCTGCCTCAGATCATCGGGGCTTTTAATTCCGCGCCGAGGCTTTAACACAGCGCTGGCCGGGGCACCCCGCACCACAAAATGGAGGCGGCGGGCGGGGAGCCGGGGGGGGGTCGCGGAGCCGGCGGGCGCTGCGCGGGCACGGCGCCAGGAGGGGGTCCCGCGTGCGCGCCCCCGCCAGGGTTCCTGCCCCGCCGGCCCGGCTGTGCCGCGGGGGCGCGCCCCTCGGGCACGCGTGGGGGGCGCCCCGACGCCGCTCCCCGGGGAACGGCCCCGGCCCCCGGCCCCGCCGCTTTGCCCTCACCTCCGGCTCGTCCGCCGCCCCGCCGCTTCCCGGTGCCCGGTTTCCTCGACGGGCGAAGGGCTTTTTGGTTTTATTAATTTGTCCCTGACGAAAGCCGTTTTACCGGCAAACGGCCCCGCCGGCCCCGCTTTAGACGTGCCGTAACGCCGAGAGGTGGGCAGGGGCGGGCAGGACGGCGGCGCCGGGGGACGCCTCTCCCCGCCGGCGGCTGACAGACACCGACGGGCACGGCGGGGAGACGGGACCCCGGTGAGGGCGGTGTGAGGGGGGTCGCGGCCGGTCTCGTCCCCCCCCGCCACCGCCTCCTCCTTCCCCGCGGGGCCTCTCGGCGCCGCCCGTGCCGTGCCGGGGCGGGTGGGCGCAGTGCGGCGCTGCCGCCGCTGGGGGGCGCCCGGCGCCCGCCGTTGGTGCTGGTGGGCGGCCGGTGGCGGCGGCGGCAGCGGCGGCGTCGCAGCCCCCGCGCGTGTGGCGGGGCCGCCCGTGGGCCGTGCCCTGTCCCGGGGGATAACCGCTGGCGGCTGGCATGCGATCTTCGGCAGCAATAAAATTGATTTTTTTGGGAAAAAAAAAAATGAATATTGACTCGGTTTTAATTTTTATTTATTTATTTATTTGCGGTCTGTGAAGTTGCGGGATTCCGCTTCGCCCCGGCTCGGCGAGGGCGCCGGGCGGGGAAGCCGGCACCGGGTTCACCTCGCTCGGCAATGAGAGGCTCCGGGAGCCTGCCCGTGCCTCCCCCAAATGCAGCACCCCCGGGAGCCGGTGCGGGGACATGGGACCGGCTTCCCTCCCCGCTCATATACCCCCCCCCCCTCCCCGCCCCGAGCATCCCGTGCCGCCGGGGGACACTGGAAGGCGTAACGCGGGGGGAGAACGGAACGGGCTGGGAGCTGGAAACACTGCGCAGATGGAGAGCGGGACTTTCCTCCGCCGCCAAACAAACTAATTAGTTAAGGCAGCCCCCGAGGGAGGAAAATTTTTTCTCAAGTTTCCCATTGTTTACGGTTTTTCTAAAAACGGCGTCGTGCCGGGGCGTAGGATAGGAAAGTTGGTAGCTGGTGGAAACTCCCTCTCCAAGGAGATGGCTGTTTACGGCTCTGTGGTGACGAGCGGTGTTTCCCGACCCTGCTCCTGCGGCAGGGGAATAGCCGCTCTCGGGGGCTGGCAGGCGGGCAAGCATGCCTATATTGCACTGCGCTCACTGCATGCATTGCACTGCATGCATTGCATTGGGTGTACTGCATGTACTGCACGCATTGCATTGCGCTGCCTGTGCCGCACGCACTGCCCGCCCGGCCGTGCTGCAGCCTACTTGACGTGCGCCGCGGCCAATGGGCGCCGCCCCCGGGGGCGGTGCTGGCAGCCGATTGGTTGGCAGGAGCCGGGCGCTGCGCAAAAACAGCGGAGCCGAGCGCTGCCGGCTCAGAAACTGCCGGCAGAGATCAGAGGAGCCGGGGACGGGGACGGAGCCGGGACGGGAGGAGAGCGGCGGCGGCAGCAGCAGCAAGCAGAGACAGAGAGACAGACAGAGAGGGGTTAGACGCAAAAGCAGCGAGAGAGGAGGAAAAAAACTGACCGGCACATCCGTAAAATAGCAGGGTGATGGTGATGATGATGAGCGTAATGATAGCAATAAAAGAAGAAAACGAGAGACTGTTGATAGAAGAGAGAAAAATCTAAGACCTCTAAATAAAAAGAGGAGATCCCCGAGAAATCAGGGAATGAAAGTTTTGGGTAGCGAAGCTGTTCTCTGCCTTTTTTGATCTGAAATCTTTTTTTGCGGGTTTTAATTTTTTATTTTATTTTATTTTTTTAATTTCGCGGCTTCCTGCCTTTTTCTTGCATCTCGAGAGGGCATGTCCACCGGCTCTTCCAGCAGCATCTACCCCTCCAGCTCCCACCAGGAAGACAAACCGAGGACAATCTTGAAATATAAAAATTTCCTCCTTGGGATTTGCTGCTGCTGCTGCCTCCGCCGCCGCTGCTGCTGCCGCGGTGCAGTGCCAAGACTCTCGGAATAAATAAAAGCGGGCTACTGTTTATCTATAGATACAGCCAGCTAATAGCTATTATTAGTTGGCTGTTTATTCCGAAGATCACAGATGAAGTGGGGACGCCTGCCTTCTTCATTTGGTCAGCGTGTGAAACAATAATACTCGTAACAAATAGGAGGGAGATGGGGGAGAAAAAGATCTTAACATGAATCAGAAGAAATAATACCTAGCGTATCCCCCCCCAAACCAAGCCCCCCTTTTCTTTCCCCCCTCCCCCGATCCCTCTCTCTCTCTCTCTCTCTCTCTCTCTCCCCGCACGCTCGGAGGCGCGGACACGCACAGACACACTCACACACACAGACACACAGGCAAAGGCGCACACACTGCGCTGTGTGCTTTCGGAGGAGGAGGAGGAGGTGGTGGTTTTCGGAAGAGGAGGAAGAGGTGGTGTCGGGGAGGGGGGCTCTCTTTCCCCGCTTGGAGATGGTCGTGCTATTCCTCCTCGCCTTGCTCTGGATGGTGGAGGGGGCCCTTTGCCAGCTCCATTACACGGTGCAGGAGGAGCAGGAGCATGGCACGTTCGTGGGAAATATCGCCGAGGACCTGGGCTTGGACATTACAAAACTTTCGGCTCGCCGCTTCCAGACGGCGCCCAACTCCCGCAGCCCTTACCTGGAGCTCAACCTGGAGACCGGGGTGCTCTACGTGAACGAGAAGATCGACCGGGAGCAGATCTGCAAGCAGAGCCCCTCCTGCCTGCTGCACCTGGAGGTCTTCCTGGAGAACCCCCTGGAGCTGTTCCGGGTGGAGATCGAGGTGCTGGACATCAACGACAACCCGCCCTCCTTCCCGGAGCCCGACCTCACGGTGGAGATCTCGGAGAGCGCCACGCCGGGCACCCGCTTCCCCCTGGAGAGCGCCTTCGACCCCGACGTGGGCACCAACTCGCTGCGCACCTACGAGATCACCCCCAACAGCTACTTCTCCCTCGACGTGCAGACGCAGGGCGACGGCAACCGCTTCGCCGAGCTGGTGCTGGACCAGCCGCTGGACCGCGAGCAGCAAGCCGTGCACCGCTACGTGCTGACGGCGGTGGACGGCGGGCAGCCCCAGCAGCGCACCGGCACCGCCCTGCTCACCGTGCGGGTGCTGGACTCCAACGACAACGTCCCCGCCTTCGAGCAGCCCGTCTACACCGTGTCGCTGCCCGAGAACTCGCCTCCCGGCACCCTGGTGCTGCAGCTCAACGCCAGCGACCCCGACGAGGGGCAGAACGGCGAGGTCATCTATTCCTTCAGCAGCCACATCTCGGCCCGCGCCCGGGAGCTCTTCGGCATCGCGCCGCGCACCGGGCGGCTGGAGGTGAGCGGCGAGCTGGACTACGAGGAGAGCAGCGTGTACCAGGTGTACGTGCAAGCCAAGGACCTGGGGCCCAACGCCGTGCCGGCGCACTGCAAGGTGCTGGTGCGGGTGCTGGACGCCAACGACAACGCGCCCGAGATCAGCTTCTCCACCGTCAAGGAGGCGGTGAGCGAGGCGGCGGCGCCGGGCACCGTGGTGGCCCTCTTCAGCGTGTCGGACCGCGACTCGGAGGAGAACGGGCAGGTGCAGTGCGAGCTGCTGCAGGGCGACGCGCCCTTCCGCCTCAAGAGCTCCTTCAAGAACTACTACACCATCGTCACCGAGGGGCCGCTCGACCGCGAGCAGCCGGGCGGCGACGCCTACACGCTGACGGTGGTGGCTCGGGACGGCGGCCGGCCGCCGCTCAGCACCAGCAAGTCCATCCAGGTGCGGGTGAGCGACGTGAACGACAACGCGCCGCGCTTCTCGCAGCCCGTCTACCAGGTCTTCGTCAGCGAGAACAACGTGCCCGGCGCCTACATCTACGCCGTCAGCGCCACCGACCGCGACCAGGGCGCCAACGCGCGGCTCGCCTACTCCATCCTGGAGAGCCAGATCCAGGGCATGTCCGTCTTCACCTACGTCTCCATCAACGCCGAGAACGGCTTCCTCTACGCGCTGCGCTCCTTCGACTATGAGCAGCTCAAGGAGTTCAGCTTCCAGGTGGAGGCCCGCGACGCCGGCGAGGAGCCGCGCCCGCTGGCCGCCAACGCCACCGTCAACATCGTGGTGGTGGACCAGAACGACAACGCGCCCGCCATCGTCAGCCCCGTGCCGGGCCGTAACGGCACCCCGGCGAGGGAGCTGCTGCCCCGCGGCGCCGAGCCGGGCTACCTGGTGAGCCGGGTGGCCGCCGTGGACGCCGACGACGGCGACAACGCTCGCCTCACCTACAGCATCGCGCGGGGCAACGAGGCCAGCCTCTTCCGCATGGACTGGCGCAGCGGCGAGCTCCGCACGGCGCGCAGGGTGCCGGCCAAGCGCGACCCGCAGCGCCCCTACGAGCTGCTCGTCGAGGTGCGCGACCACGGGCAGCCGCCGCTCTCCTCCACCGCCGCCATCCAGGTGGTGCTGGTGGACGGCGCGGCCGAGCGGCCCGGCGGAGGCGGCGGCGGCGGCGGGCAGGGAGCCGGGGCGGGCGCGGGGGGCGGCGGGGCAGGCGGCGAGCACCGTCCCAGCCGCTCCGGGGGGGACGCGTCGCTCGACCTCACCCTCATCCTCATCATCGCGCTGGGCTCCGTGTCCTTCGTCTTCCTGCTGGCCATGATCGTGCTGGCCGTGCGCTGCCAGAAGGAGAAGAAGCTCAACATCTACACCTGCCTGGCCAGCGACTGCTGCCTGGGCTGCTGCTGCTGCTGCCCCTGCTGCAGCCGCCAGGCGCGGGCCCGCAAGAAGAAGCTCAGCAAGTCGGACATCATGCTGGTGCAGAGCTCCAACGTGCCCAGCAACCCGGCGCAGGTGCCGGCCGAGGAGGCGGGCAGCTTCGGCTCCCACCACCACAACCAGAACTACTGCTACCAGGTCTGCCTCACCCCCGAGTCCGCCAAGACCGACCTGATGTTCCTCAAGCCCTGCAGCCCCTCCCGCAGCACCGACGCCGAGCACAACCCCTGCGGGGCCATCGTCACCGGCTATGCCGACCAGCAGCCCGACATCATCTCCAACGGCAGCATCCTCTCCAGCGAGGTAAGGGGGGAGAGGGCCCGTCCCCGTACCGCTCCCTTCCACCGACGCAATTCCTTCCCCCCCCGGGCCCTTCCTCTGTCCTCGCTTTTTTTTTTTTTTTTCGGGGGGGGGGTTGCACCTCATCTGCCCGCCCTCTGCCCTCACGTCCAGGGGTCCTCTCCTGGCCGGGGGCTCGGTGGTGCTTTGCAGGGGGCTGTGCTTCTCTGATAACACCGGGAATAACCACAGGGAGAAATATGGGGACTGCACTTTTAGTCTTTCCAAACCCTTTCCCAAACCTCTTCTGCCAAAGGAAACCCCCTCCTCTGGGGAGAATTACAATCTCTGCAGTTAGCAGGAACTTTAAGGGATTTGTGAGCTAGAGTTTACTCCTTGACTTTTCTTCCCTCTGCCTGAACAGCTCTTTATAACCTAAAGCTGAACTCACAAAGAAAGGCAGCTGAGAAGGAGTTTCTGTCAAGTTACATGCAGATTTAAAGTTCCCTCTTGTTAAGCTTGTTCTCTGTGCTGTGTTGCCTAGCGTGTAGAGAATCTCCATCAAAGCATATGCCGTATCATAACTCCCCTGGTAATCATTTACTCAGCTAGCTCATACACACCCTTGGTACCCCTCTGCTTGTGTCCTAATGAAAACACTCTCTCTCTTAATGTGAATACTGTAACCTCAATGCTGTCCAGTCTGGCAGAGGTAGTTTGAATGATGTTTTCTAAGGCTGACTACATATTGAAATAAAATGTCTAGTGTTGGCTTTTAAAGTGGACTTTTCGTTGAAATGTGTGTAAAACTCTGTCTCCTCTTGCCTTTTTGAGGACCTGAGGGTATCTTGATTTATTTTCTCCCCTAGTGTGCAACAACTAAACTGTCTCTGCCTATTTTTATATGCTGGAATTAAAAACAGACCAAAAACTAGATTCCAATAAGTTTTGCTCAGAGCAAGCAGTACACAAGTCTAGAAATAGTTGCGCTGATTTTGTGGGAGTCCTTGTGATGCTTGACAGCATGCACTGTGAGAAGACATGTGTGAATCTTGTCTCAAAGAACTCAGGGAAAAAAATACCTCGTGCTTTCCCATATGTGTGAAGAAGAGGCGAGGGCTGGTGGGTTTCTCTCCTTACGTCCTAGAAGCAGATTGTGTAGGCCTACTTGCAGTTAAACATTACCATTTATAGTGAATATGGTGAGCTGCTCTTCTATATTTTCTGATGCTGGCTACAGAAGTATCAAGAGATCAAATATTTCCTAATATTTTCTTTTTCCTAGACAAAACATCAGCGTGCTGAGCTCAGTTATCTAGTTGACAGACCCCGACGGGTAAACAGGTATGAGCTTAATTGTGTTTTCATAATGCATGCTTTAGCAAGTGTGAATGGGATGCAGAGATGTGTTTACTGCAGATGTAAAATAGTAGCAAAGCAGTGGGGAAACGGATGTATGTAGACACATTAAAAAAATGCTATCAACTAAATGAGTCTGAATTACGGCTTTTCTGAACTCTTTTCAAAATCATCTGAAAAGAGAACAAAATCTCATTTCGTGTATTAGCCTAAAACGTGCTTTAAATACTTATGAATCCTTCTGCAGGGTGTACCAGATAACACTGGCCTCTCTGAGTGATAATTTAGCTATCCAGCTTATGTAAATGATACCAAATTAATTATACTGATTACATGAAAAACATGCAGAGTGCTAATGCCTGCTGTCCCTTTCAGCTAGACTAGCAATGTCTGAAAACACAAGTTTTGTTTGTGGTGGACAGAGTGCCTCTGCAGAAGCAGTGCAGCAAGGCAGGAGTGGGTGAATGCAGCACCATGTTTGGCCATGTGATGGCAGAAGAATGTTTTATGACTTCCTCTTTCATGTTTATTCTAATGTAAGGATGTTTCTGTGTCTAGTTCTGCATTCCAGGAAGCAGACATAGTAAGCTCTAAGGACAGTGGTCATGGAGACAGTGAGCAAGGAGACAGTGATCATGATGCCACTAATCGAGGTCAATCCTCTGGTAAGTCTGATAAGACAGTGGAAATAGTCGATCTTTAAGTAGGGAGACTAGAAAGAGCAGTTACCTGTAGGAATATAAGACCTTCATAAAATAATGTAAGCATATTGCATGGAAGGCTGGGTTTAAGCCAGCTTGCCACTATGGTAACCTACACAAGGAGACAATTTTGAATGCCATGCATTCAAGGGGCAAAACTTATTTTATTGTTTTGGTCTGGGGGCAGGGGGAGGTTGGCATGTTACTCTGCATTAGTGGCTGTAGCAAAACTTCCTCCACATTAAAGCAAAGTTATCAGTATGTTTTCTAGTGCATTTTTTTCCCAACAATAGAGTTGCAGGATTTCAAAGCACTAGGCAACTTTGTTTAGTAGACACTTCACAGCAGTGTGAAGTGCAGGGGGAGTTCCCAAGGCAAGGCAAAGAATGAGCCCAGTGACTGAATGACAGCCAGACTGTGAGGATTTTTGCTGGGGATCAGTGGAGACGCATTGGGTGTTCTGAATGGGTAATACCTTAGCATTTTTAGAGGACTGTTTTTCAATTCAAATTAACAGACCATATAGTGTAAGTGACCTCCATGTTAATAAGGCTAAGGTATTTTTAAGCATATCTCTTTCAGCCCTAGCAAAGCAAATAAATGCTTTGAAAGCCTACGATATAGCCATGATACGAATCACCTAGAAAACATATACATTGCAGTGTTATTCCTAGGCTTATGGCTTGCTGTCTTTGCTCTCGTACTGTCAGTTTTCCTTTGAAAGGGACATTGTTTAGAGTCTGTGCATTAGAATTCATTCTCACTCCCACACTGCATTTTATCCAGAAATGCTTTTGCTTTCCTCCCTACTGCAGTTTCCAAAGGTCTGGTATGCTTTGAATCAGTGAAGTGATTTCTCTCCCCTTGTTTTGTCTATGCCTTGTCATGTATTAGGATTTGCTACAAGTATGTCATACAAAAGACTGCATGAGTTTCTCCACTCTTCTATTTTTATTTTTATATTTTTGTTTTATTTTTATATTTTATTTTATTTTTCCCAAACTCCATTTTAAAAGATTTCAGGGCAAGGGACTGTGCTGTCATAGCAGTGCAGCATCTCTTGTGTGCTGTTAATATCCTCTATGTTCCTGCTGCTATAGTCACTGTCCCCTTAATGATGGGAAACCCAGGAACCAGGGGAAGAGGAGGCTGCTACAGGGCCCCTTTATATTGCTGCAAGTCATTAATATGCAGACCTAATGAGACTCGAGAAGAGCCAAGAGTCTCCGGAGCTCCCTGCTTCTTGCAGGGCTTCATGCTAAGTGAACAGAGTGTCTATTTTGTGTCTGGGAACCTGACAACAAACCAGGTCTTGCCAGAAGTTTACATCTGAACACAGAGCCTCTTTCATTTTTGGCCTATATATGGCGTATGATTTATTGTTGTCTTAAAAAGCCATGTATTTAGCCTCCCCCCACCCATTCTTTTGCACTGTTTCTGATGCAGCAATCAGTGCTACTGAGTTATAAAAAGCTCCCTCTCCTCCTGCCCTCCCCGCATTCCTTTTTTTTTCTTTTACGCATTTTACTGCAGCAGTCATCTCAATGAACATTTCAATCAGTTTAGTCCCTCAGCATAATGAACCATAATAACCAAACAGGAGAGAAAAGAATAAACATCTGCAGAAGGGGCTGGGTTTGACTGACGGTGGGAATATAATCATATAGTTGCACATAAACTGAAAGCTATTTTCTTTTAGATGCATCCAGTGCTGTTATTGTTGTGCCTCTGCTCTCTATTCTTTCTCCCAGTTTTACAAGTAGTCTATTTCAGATAAGAACACTGGGACTGTTGTCAAACTTGATGTTAGTTCTTAACTGGGTAAATTCCTTATTTTTCTTATTTCTATTTTACTGAATTAGAGGCAAAACTACAGTTTCAAAATATTTTCAAATCACTCAGTGGTCTGATGTGATTTATGAACTTCTGTAATGTAAATTATGATTGCAGATGAGGTAATGAGTGCTGACAGTTAGGTTTGGTCAGCTCACAAGTAACAATTTTGAGCTGAAACCTCAAACACGCAGAACTTCCAATTTAATATATTGGTGCTGTGCTTTCAGGGTAATTTGCATGAGCAGTTTTTAAAATGCTGGTTCCCAATAAATATTTAAATACAATTCTCTAAAGAAATTGCTATCATTTCCTACTAATGTATAATACAGATTTTCTCAAAGTTTTGGGCTCAATCGTGCTATCACAGTACAAAGAAAGCTCCCTTTGACCAAAGTGATGACAAGATATTTTGATATAAAGACATCACTCTTGCTATTAGCTTTTTGTGATTAATTTTATGAAAAAAATGAGCATAAATCTTGTTTGATTTTGAATTACTAGAGGAAATGTCTGAGGGAATGCCTTCTCAGTTTCTCAGTTACTCTAGTGCTTTAGAATCAATTCTATCTAAATTATTAAAGGAAAACACAGTTGTTGATAATGCTTTTTTTTTTTTTCCTAAGATATTACCTGATACCATGCAGACTCATATTTGTTTTCAAAAGCATTGTATTTGTGTCTGAAAATGTTTAGTCAAACATTCTCATTGAAAAATAATACTTCCTCCCTACCAGTTTTAGTCAGCAACATGTTTTGCTTGCAAAACATCTTTTTTTCCTTTTCTGTGCATGACTTTTGTTACTGTCACCGGTGAAGAATCCTTTGGCACACACATAGCTATTCTGTAGGAGTCCATTGCTAGGCTAGCTGGCTGTCAAAGTTGTGGTGAGTTATTAGTTGGGAAGGTAATCATGCAGGATGAAAATCTAGCAGAGTGTCATAGAGTTCTCCTCCACAATTATTTTGCAAAAATTCTGAACTAAGCTGTTCTGTGTGTCATAAAATGTCCCACTGTGTTTTCAAATAAGATTCTGGTTCATCTTTTAACAATGTATATATTTTCTTGGTAGTGATTTAATCATGGTTTCTGGAAAGTATGTGAGGGATTCATATTGTTCCCATTAAGGTAGCACCTGAATGCATTATTGTTATCTGCATTCTTATCTATCTCACTATCAATGAACCAGGAAAGGACTGTCATCTGCATTTAGCAGAGAATGGCAAGATACTCAAAAGTGTTCAAGAGCCTAATATTTACTGATTGAGTGATTATTTCACTGAGGGTGGTAAGGATCTGAGTCTTTCGGAAAATGGCCTTCCTAAGGTCACACAGGAAGTTTTTGGTAGATGGAGGGAGGGGTTTCACAAATCCAAAATGGGTGTTATAATTACTCATGTTCTTCTTCTCTGGCTGAAAATTGTTGAGACAAAAGCTGTTATTTTGTTGTAGAACAAATGCAACACTACTACCTATTATTAACACACTGTATTTCAGTCATGTTCTGTAGGAGTCATTTCTAAGCATGAAGTTAGTTTATTTCCCATGGTTGATTAAATTCTTGGCCTCCCTTGTGAAACTGCTGACTTGGGTGCCAATTAGTACTCTGTGTGTGTGTGTATGTTTAAACTGTGTGATTAGACACCTGTCCTGTAAGATTTGGACTCACGCCATCAACTTATTTTGTATGGTTGGTCACTAGCTACTCAGTTTTCTCACGCTGAACATGCAGAGTTCTTTACAATATTACCTTTGTTTCGCTGTCTTCACTGAATTGGCATGATTTCTCAGATGTACTGCAGGAAGGAGTATCTGAGACGTGAAGCAAAATACACATACTGTAAATCACATATTATAAAATGCATCAACTTTTTTACAATCTACTTGTTTCGGTACTGCACTGGACAGTATGTATTGGTGACTGCCTGAGAGCTAAGATCAGATTTCCGCTATTGAAATTTATGAAGGGAATTGATAGTGGTCTAACATGCAGGCACAGGGTGAAACATTACCTCACACCAATTCAGATTTAGTAAACCCCAAGAGGCGTTATTGCTGGGATGTAGAATAGTTATGATATTTCACTGTTCATAGGGACAAGGATTTGAGAAGTCGCAAGGAGAATTTTGGTGATAAAGGGACAGAGGGGAAAAAAACAGTGTTCCTTCTGAGCCTAAGCAGAGTGACAGCTAAATCCTGTTTTGAAGATCACTTGGGCTAACAGTCTATCTTGGATAAAGTAAGAGTGAACATTAAAATGGCTTATAATAGTGCTTTGACTTGAACTGAGTTTTTTTTTTTGTTTTTTTTTTTTTTTTCCCCTTATTTCCTTCAGCTGCATGCTTAATAATGTTCACATCTCAATAGACCAGATAGGGCTTTCAAGCTGAGATTTGGAAGAGCTGAATATTGAAGATGTTTAAGTCTTTTTTTTTTTTTTTTTTCATGTTCTCACGCAGATGAAGTCAGTTTTATCCAAGGCAGCACACCAATTACTTAGCAAGAAAGAATGATATAATTCTGTTTCGTGAAGTCCATTTCTTCAGTAGATAAAGTCTTCCACAAAGGAGGTTAAAATCATTATCCTTATTTACAGACGGAAAACATGAATCACAGGGAAATGACTAACTTGCTCAAGGGTAATCTAACCAAATGAGTAGCCGAGATGGTAAGGGAGCTCCAAAAAGGAGTTCTGGTTCCCTACATCACATCTATTTGCCATCCAATCCTTAGAAAGTTACTACAGAAAAAGCAACAAATGCCATTTAATTCTAAGGAAAAGTCAAATTCATGAGGAAAGACGAAAGAAAGGTACACATTGGGAAAAAAAAAAAAAAAAAAACCTCTTGATAAAAATACTACAAAAACATTAAAATATTTTGCTTTTTTGTTTTTCTTTTTATTACATTGTTTACACAACAATGTATATATGAACATGTTCAATCATTACTCTAAAGGCTTGGTATATGGCTCTTCTCTCTTAATTACATTAAGAAATGATAAATTATTTAAAATGGTTTTAGGCTTAATTTTCGCTTTGATCTTAAATTGTCTTTCAAATCAAGTAGAATTCATGCACGCAAAAAAAAAAAATTTGATTTTCTCCTTTTGAAATACAAAAAGGAAGCAAACTTGGACTATGCTTTAGAAAGGGAATGCTACCAAGTAGTATTCAAAGCACCTGAGGTCAGGAAATTCAGATGCAGATATGCAACTTATTTGACTCCTTTCTTAGTTTTTTGTTTCCTTTGAGGAAAGGGCAGGGGCTCTTTTTCCTTCAAAATCTGCAAAGTTAGGTTGTGCAAAAGCTCATATTGCCCACTGGCCTATCCAGATAAGACTTGACCTTTGCTATGAGCTTTTATATGTATACTGTATTTGGAATAACTCAATGCTTATCATTTTTTGGTTCTTTGGTGCCCTGTACTATCTATTTGTATCTGCAAAGAACATCTGAAATTCATAATTCAGAGCCACCTTTAAAATCTGTTTATCTACATGCAAGGTCTAATATGATAACTAAGTGGAAAATATAAAGGGTTTTTCATTAATGTGGATTTGCAATTATGATGGATAGTTTACTTCAGACTATATACATAAGCAGATTTATGAGGGAGATGAGATAGAAGTGTCATATTGCTGAACATTTATTTTTGTTATAAATCAAGAATATGATTCTTGGTGAATAAAGGAGTTCTGTGTTGAATTTCTTACGTCATGTAGCATGATATACTCTTCCTTCCTGGAATCTAGTGAACAGCCTTTCCTGCCCTGCCACCCACCCCATTTTTAATGCTTTTCAACTAAAAACAGAGAAATCTATAGTATAACCCACAGGAAAAAAGTGGAGGAAGAATAGCTCGTATCATAGTCAATGTAAATATACATAGGTGCCCAGGGATTCCCAAACTAGACTGATAATCTGAATTTATTTTCTGTTGAAATATTAAAGCCAAAGGCTTAGTTCTGCGCCCATTAACCTTTTAGGGAACTCTGTGACTGATTCAAGTAGGAGTAATACCCAACTCAGTCCTTTCTGAACAGCTGTTTGCATGGTAATCAAACTTTCTAGCTACTTGTTAGCAGTGGATGTTGAAATTTGGATTTTTTTTTTTTTTGTTATATTTTTCTTTTAGAAGTTCTCAGCTTCTTGGGGGGGTGGATTTGTCATGCAAGCTTTCAGTTGGTATCTCCTACATTCGTTACTTTGTTTATTCAAAATCCTGATTTAAGGAGGCTGTCACATTTCCCTTATATGCTGTTACATAATACTATTCGGCGCACTGTCTTAGGGAAGCAGTATTTGAAAAGGAACTAAAAATTAATTTTTGGATAGAGACATTTTGCGGTTTAGCAGCTGATGTGAAAACAAAATAGTAAAATGGAGGTTAATTTTCCAGAGGAAATAAAAATCCACAAGTAGATAAAAGAATCTATCTTTGAATATGTCTTAAATACAATGTTACTATAATATCTTTCTCCCCACTGACAAAAGAACGCAGTTTAGTATTTATCCATAATTTTTTCTGTCTTTCTTCTGCTCTCTTTGATAAACTGTTGAAAGAGTATGGTCATTGGTACACTGTTAACAAAATGCAACTGTAATCAGTTCCCTTTTAGAAGCAGGGTTATTTCTTGTTTACATGTATCTTTGCTAGGAAATCTGGAGGAAAAAAAAAAAAGAGCGAGAACAAATGTGCTAAACAGCAAAGAAGTTTGAATTCTAGAGTATGTCTTTTCTTGCATAAGAGAGATTTTTATTCAAATGCTTCTGTATATAAGATACACATGTGCACATATGCACATTGTTTTATAGACATGGCAATGTGTTCATTTCTTTCCAGGAAACCTTTCTTTTCAGTCGTTAGCTGCTACGATTACAGAATTTAGAACCATACAATTTGTACACCTTGCATGATGATTTTCATCTGATTCCTTAATCGTATCTACAGTTCACGTTTGCATTCTTCAACAGTTCACTGATCAGTAATTTATTTTCAGACTTGTGCATGCCAATTATCAATGCAAGGTTCTAATCGAAGCTGGACCTAGCATTGTATATGACTTAATTTAAAATTTAAAAGTCATAAAGGGAGATTAATCTGAGGTAAAAAGCTTTTTTTCTTATTTTTTTCCCCTTTTATTTTTGTCTGCTTAAACGACTGCCTTTAGATCTCAAGCACTTGTTGATAGCTCAGAAAGAGTCTTGCTGAAGAGATTGTTTTGTGTAGTGTGAAATCACACAGAAATATTACTAATATAAATCAAATTATAGTTCAAAACAGTGGTAGCATTCTTAATACTAAAGCTCGCACTGGAGATTGAGCTAACCAAGTCTTTCACAACGTTGGCGGGTGAATGAGCTACAATGCATGAATCTTATTACAGCTTTTCAATATTTTTTACTATTTCTCTTGCAAGTTGTCTTTTTTTTTTCTTCAAATTCTAACGGAATGCCTGTAAATGCAATGTTTGTAACATCTAGTTCAGTTTTGACATATATCTATTCTAAGACACGAAGGAATCTTTATAAGTACAAGAAAAGGATATTTCTTTGCCGTACTGCTTTTTTTTATGGTGTTGAATAACAACTTGGAGACCTTAGTATTTATTTTCCTCTATGCCTGTGATTTCATACACCATTCCTCTCAAAACAAGTGTAATCCAACAACTCCGTGAATCACTGTCAGGAAATATTCTTTTGGACTGCTGTTCTTAAGATAATCAATGGAAGCATAGCTTGTCATTGAAATCTTAATAGCATTAAAGGATTTGTAAGCAAACAGTTTTGTGTTGGCAGGGACAGGTGTTTGCTGATATAGGGGAAACATTAACAATTTTGTCGATAGTATCCACAGCCATGTCACATTGGACTACAGCTACCTTTGTACTGCTAATTAGAGTTATTTACTATAGGATTCCATCCCATTACTTGGATGACTAGATAGTAAGGACTGCTGAACACTCTCTCCAAAAGAATGATGTAATGATTGATTTAGTGAGCCATCTTGATCACTTAAAAGCTGGATTCCTACTCTATAAGATCTGCTTTTCATACCAATAGGTTCTGTCTGCGTGCACACATGCACGGCTAGTTCCTTTGTAAGACTTACAAATATTTCACTTTCATAAATGAAATCTGTGATTCCTCAATCGTGTCATTTCATTTCTTTGGTTAGAGATAAGTTTATGCAAAAACAATTCCTTCACTTCTTAAATGTGTATTTTTGACTGGAAACATTGTCTGGAAATGCAGACGTTGCCAACCAATCCTTACTGAAATAGTTTCTAAAAAGTAAGATCGGCAAGCTGTTTTATGAGCTAGAACCATCAGTACCCTTCTTTGTCATACCTTCTGTCTGTGTGTGTGCGCGCATATGTGTGACGTTCTAGCATTTATTTACACTTACTCAGTAGTATCATTGACTTCTGAAGACTGGACAATCCGATTTTTTGGTTGACATGAAGGTAGTAGAAGAAGTTCTTAGGAGATTAATCTTTTTTCTCAGCATAGTCTTTCTTATCTGTCAGCAGCTGTTCATGATGCTGAGGCTTATATCTGTAGTTTCTTTTTCTTTCATGCTTGCAGGCATGGATCTCTTCTCCAATTGCACAGAGGAATGTAAAGCACTGGGCCACTCAGATCGGTGCTGGATGCCTTCCTTTGTCCCATCTGATGGACGCCAAGCTGCAGATTACCGCAGCAATCTGCACGTACCTGGCATGGACTCCGTTCCAGACACTGAAGTGTTTGAAACACCAGAAGCCCAGCCGGGGGCAGAAAGGTCCTTCTCCACCTTCGGCAAAGAGAAGGCCCTTCACAACACTCTGGAGAGGAAGGAGTTGGATGGACTGCTGTCTAATACACGAGCGCCTTACAAACCACCATATTTGAGTAAGTACTATTCACAAGGCTGTATGAAAGTGTTCCCTTTGCGGGAATAAAAATTGGCTCTTTCTGCTATTCATAATAGGAATAATACGAACACAATTTTAGAGCAGTGGGGAAAAATGGCTTCCCTTGGAGTCAGGCACCACTGAGGAAGGCATCATTCAATGCTTTTTTAAAAAAGACAAGACCTCTATTCTTGTTATTATGACATGACGGTCAACAACAAAAGCATCAGATGATAGCATTAGTGGGGGAGTTACTCAAATTTGTTTTCTACTGTATTATTTCCAATTTTTTCATGGTTAGGTGCTTTAAACATAGACAGGGTAACATTTTTTTAAGAAAGAAAATTAAGACAAATACTTTTGTTTGTTTGTTTGTTTGTTTGTTTTTCCTTTCAACTGTACTAGGAGCTTCTCATTATTTTTTCCTCTTATCTTTTATATTGATCAGTACCTTGATGATCATTATTTTAAACTAACTATTTAGATAGTTAACATTAGGGGTTTGGAAGGAAGAAGATAAAACTTTTTGCCTTCCATCTGATCATCTTTCAGCCTATGTAATGTCAACTTCTGTCAGTTTTCCTCAGTGCCTCCTGTCTTGTTCCAAAATCTTACCTCTTCAGTCAACTTTTGACTGTGGTTTGGTGACATGAGTGCCATAGATCTCAAAAAGACTTGTAATTTTGTAGAGTCAGACAGATGTAGAACTCTTGAGTACTATGTTGATCTAATAGGTCTTTCTATTTAGCAGCCTTCTGTATTTTATTAGAGACTGTAATCTTCTTGACTTCAAGAATTTATCTTGATGCTTATCTCATCCAAATAAGCCAAAGACATTGACATTGCACTTCTAACTCTTTTCAAAGCGTCAGAAGTCTTTAAGGACAGCAGATCGGGGGGAAAAAATCAATGAATGGTATTCATTTATTTATTTTTATAAAGTATTTATCAGTTCTGAAAGGTACTGCACTGGCAGTTTTGGTGTATGAAGATCTTCACTACAGATCATTCTCAGCACAGGCAACACAGTTCTTTCATCTTAATTAGCTCTGTCTGGGAATTTCAGTCTTTCAGAGAGGTCTTCTTACCATTTCAGTCTTCAGATTTGCTTTACTGAAAGCTTTTAAATTAGGATAACAATTGTGAGATGTGGAAGCCATTCCTAAAACAAAACAAAAAAAATAACAGCAACTAAAAAAAATGTCCTAAGGCAGTCAGCTGAAATACCAAGTGTCGATCATCTGGTCATACTCTGAAGACCCATATGAAGTTTCGCATAGCTACGATGTAACAACTCATATCTCTATCTTTACCTAACTGGTCTAAGCTGTAACTTAGCAATACTGATTTCATATCTAACACATCAGTTAAAAAAAAAAAAAAATAAGGTTTTACAGCAGTTATGGTCCAACAACAACAGAGTTCTGATGCAGTATGTACATTACAATAGTGATTATATCTGGTGACATCATGTAATAATGATTTTCTTATTCATTCTATAGGGATTTGAAATTTTGCTCAGCTAACATAAGTAGTTTTGTTGAATGTGTTTACATATGGACATTTTATGCTTTCCTGGTATAAGTACATGAAGAATAGGAGGTAAAATGTTTAATATAAACAATATAAATGAGTGGTATTAGATAATCCACATTTGAGAATCCAGATTTAATTTTGCCTTTTTTTCTTTGGACCTTGAAGCAGAAACTGCCAGAAAACAGAGTAATATTTCTTTATTTTCCGTTAATGAATAGTTTCTTTAGTAAAATTTTAGATTGAAATTATATAAAGAATAACAGGAGAAAAACAAATAAAATGAGCCTAACAGTTGTAGCAGTGAGTAAATAATTCATTATTAACAATGTGTTCAATGAATAAGGCAAGAGGAATGTGTAAGGGGAAGGAACAGGAAGGAACTTTAGTTGAGCCACTGACTCACTACAACTTTAATAACATTTAAATTCAACTTCTTAACAAAAAAGATTGTATCAAAACAGTTTGTCAGTAGAACAATTTTTTCAAATAAGCGATTAAAATGTATGAAACAAAACCCTCGTGTTCAGCAAAAATGCTGTATAAAAAGTTTCAGCATGTATGAAAACAGCTGTACGTAAAAGAAAATGACAGCAAAGAGGGAAAAGTATATTGAATGGCTCAAAAGCTATTCAAACTGGAAAAGGTATTAATTAAAATGATCTGTAAAGACCAGATGTTCTAGCCAGTAAATTTTAGGATGGATAATAAGAAAGGTGAGGAACTTCTTAGAGCAAGTAGTGAAAGTCAGGAAATTATATACAGACAAGCTTTAGGATGTCAAATATAAGAAGTTTAGGAGAGAATTGGTGGGTCTCTCAAGCCACAGTTGGTTAGGACAGGAATGTTGCAGAGAGACTAGACTGTTTCTTTGAATTTGTCTTCACAGGAGGAGGGAGAGAAACAGGGAGAAAGAAAGAAAGGCATTTTTAGGAAGCTGCCCATCCCAGGTAACCTTTTCAACTAAATGTGCAAGATTGCATCCTGAAAGAGGATGTCGATGAAAAAAATAATAGGAAGAAGCCAAGGGTTTATATGTTTCTTTAATAATCAGTGTTTAACAAAAGCTAGTGACATATTTTTAGAAAGTACTAGAAAAAAGTTGTAAATTTGAGACTGGTAAGAAACGCAAAAAAAAAGACAAAAAATTGTGACTGTGGGGTTT
This sequence comes from Anas acuta, assembly GCF_963932015.1. Taxonomy (NCBI): domain Eukaryota; kingdom Metazoa; phylum Chordata; class Aves; order Anseriformes; family Anatidae; genus Anas; species Anas acuta. The sequence continues at coordinate 37,266,314 of NC_088982.1, forward strand.
TAAGAACAAGGTAGCTGGCATCTGTCCAGGAAAACAGCACAGAAAGATCGTCAGTCTATTAGAATTTTGACAGAGTGGGTGAGAATTAATCAATATAGCATATCTGAACTGTCAAAAAAAAAAAAAAAAGCCTTTAGCCTAGCTTCTGTGTAGTAGAAGCTACTAAAGTAAGCAAGTGTTGTTGCAGGGAAAGCATTACCAAATTCTGTGTGTCTGAGAGACAGAAAAAATTCATAAGGATAAATGGGACACTTTAGCAGAGACAGAGTTCTCCTAGCATCTGTATGGAGATCCATGGACTTTAAAGCATTAATTTTCTAGAAAAGGAAATGAACATAAAAAGGACAGTATTTGCAGATGACATAAAATGATTTAGGTCAATCAGGTCTCTAATAGACTATGTATGTCCACATAATTCAGTGAAGCACGAGCTTCTGAATTAGCTTGTTCTGTAAATGGAAGCTGCACAACAACGTCGGTACAGAGGAATAGCTGAGAGGACTTATTAGTTTGAGCTGTGCCATGAGTGCAGCGGGTACAGATGTGAACTGATAGCTCGACATAGATCTCTCACTGCCCGCCCCATTACAAGCCTGTTTGCTCAAGGTTGCATTTGCCTGAAGATTCTTGCACTGTGTTCTGATGGGCACCTTCAATGCTCAGCTTTAGAAAACACAAACAAGGATGGCAATGAGAAATTTGACCTCTTCTTGAGAAAAAAGACCATGGAACGAGCCCCTGAAAAATGTCCCCCGACGTACAGAGCTAGCAAGTAGGAATGAATTGTCAACTTGTAAAAAGGAATTGAACTGAAAATACACTAAGATAAACTATTATAAAACCATTACACAAACCGTACCACTATGTTGCTTTAGCCAGTGTATTCATTCCGTAGAAATACATAGCATAATGGTGAAAATACTGAAAATATTTCCGTGCAAAGCCATATCAAAAGCTTAGCACTAATTAATTTAGACAAGCTATGATAGGGACATGAATTAAACAGGAGAATGAATGAATGCAGAGAAGTTAAGCTAGGCATCTCCATTTTCAGTTAAAAAAGAGCAGCACAGCAACTGAGGAGCAAACATGTCATGAAATGGGAAGATAATACACATTTGATAAGTTGATATTCATTTGGCAGAAATGCTAGAGTAATCTGTCAAACTCATGGTTATGGGGGACAAATAAAGGGCATCATAGTGGAAAAGAGGCAAGCAAGAGGTCTGCTTGTTTGTTTTTTTTTTGAGGCTTAGGTCATTGAATACTTAGGTCATTTATTACTTTGGGAAAGACCCTCAGGTGGGAATAGTATGATTAGCACCATTTTATTCATCTCACTGGTGTGTTGGTCGATAAGTAGCTTTTAAATTATTTTCCTGTGTTCTTTTTTTTTCCCCCCTGTTATTGTGGATTGTTCTAGACATGTATTTTTTTAATAATATTTTAGAGCTTTCCTAAAAGCTATGCACTGACATTTTTTAATGTAATTTTCTTCCTACTAAGAGGTTAGGATTTTTTAATATATGAAAATATTCAGATACTGCCATAATACTTTAACTGTATATGTATAAATGTTTATTTTGCTCTAGAAATTACTGTGGCATAGATTAATTGACTTTGTAAGCAAGTTAAAATAAGCTACATAAAGGCACAATTTACTGCGCAGGATAATAGCATCCATGCCAGGAGATACTGTGGAATAACAGTTGTGTTCCAAAGTAGCCCCCTAATCAACTCTGCAATATTTCCTACGTACATGGAAGCATCTTTGCATTCACTGCTGAAACGAGAAAATTGTCATGGTAATAACTACAGCATCAATGATGCCAACACCATCAGTGTATTTTATGTATGAATCAGGATACTATCATGTTAGGTATGACGGGGAGAGAGAGAGAATTAAAAACTGATCCTTTCCCCAAAAAGCCAGCAGCCTATGTAAGGTGAAATAGAAGAAACAAAATCACCTTCTTCAGCTAACCATTTTGTATTGTGTTGCAGGGATACTCTATGCTACCTTTGATAGATGTACGTAGGTCTAGGTTTACAGAGACAAATAACTTGCATTAGTCTTGTTTGTGTCATCCAAAAAATTTAAACACAAGCTTGTGTTCATCCTGTGTCTCTGTTTCTTAGCCTGGATAGCCATTGCTTCACTCTGCAGTAGAGGTGCGATGAAGGTCTGTGCGTGATCAGGGAGATTGGGCTTGGCAGCAGAAGTGTAGAAAGTGTAGACGTAATCTGAGATTCTGGTTCTACAAAATCTTTGGCATCTGCTCGACTGGTCATATTCAAGTCAGCTTGCTTTACAAATAAAATTAAAAAGCTTTCAAAAGTCTTTGCCCAGTTGAATTTAGGAATGGGACCATTAATTTATTTCAAATAATCTACCACAGAGATACCACAAAGAATGGTTTATCTTACAGTCATTATCCATCTCTCTGAATTAAACTAGAGCAAATGACATAGAGGACTAGAGGAGAAAAATTTTCTTGTCTTTATACCAGGGCAAGAAGTGTCTCACAATCCCCTGATCGTTTTTCAAAGGAATAAAAAAAACATATGTAAAGATTTTGGGGGGGCATTTGACATCTTTAGGATCACAAAGACTATTTCTGTGTGGCAGGACACATAACATAATTTTCTGCTATTATTTAACATAAATATATGAAAGATGTATTAAGCAAGAAGTCTTGCTGTTTTGGAAAAGTTTCCCAAAAAATTAAGCAAATTACCATTTTGTACATTTAATATAATGGAAGAAGAATTTTCTTCTTGTTTATTTGCATCTTATTGCTGGAAATCACAGCTGTGATAGACATTATAGCATTGCATTTGCATAAATGTAAATAACAGTTATTTTGAATGGAACACAAGTTTTTAAAAATATCAATCCTTTCTACATTTTTGTTTTTAAAAATTAGTCTATTTAATTTCTAATACAAATCAGATAATCTTGTGAGCCTGCTAGTCCCTTCTTGAATACTTTTTTCAGTTTCCACGTATTTGAAGTAAATATGCACATTAGTAAAAGCAAACAAATTATTTTAAAAAATAATTAAATCTTATTGGTATGAATAAGCAAATGATATGTACACAGTGGAAGAGTTGTTCCTTTGTGAACAGTAGTTTCATTTTCAAAACTAATGTTAAAATTTTATCTTTCAACTTTAAATCTGACCTGCTAAGCTGAATTTCCTGCATATCCCATTACAGACAGTGGAACTCTTATCTTATATTGAGGAATCTATCTGCATGACAGGGTACAACTCTCATTTCTGCACAAATGAGAAAGATTTTCTCCATGCCGAGCTGCTCACAAAAATGGAGGCTGAGTTGAAAAGCCAACATGTAATGCTAAGAAATCTAATTGTATACTTTTTATGCAGATAACTCTATCTGCAATGCTAAGAGATTTATTCGCTTGCACCTAAAGTTTGCCAGTTCAGATGCATCTCTATCAGGTAAATAAAGTTTACAAAAAAAAAAAAAAAACTTTTAAAAGGTAATATTAATTAAAATATAATCAAAGGAGTGCAGGACTGATGTGTTTTTAGTCATTATTGTAGGCACTGTGTGGTCTTGAATAAACCACTTAAGATGATTCACTGTTCAATGATTATTGCATAACTTCTGAAAGGCATTTTTATCTTATGTTCATGACTGGTTTGCGTTCTTCAGCTGTATGTATTCCTCTTGCAGCTATCACTCAAAAGGAAGAACTCTTACAGGGTATTACAACAATAATAGAACAGAAATAGGTAATTCAGAAAGCAAAATTAGAAATGAATATATAAATATGCAAAGATAACTTGGCTGTAGCCCAATAAAACCTATAAATTACTTTTTTTAAAAAAAACAAAACAAAAAAAAAAAAGGATGAATTTAAGAATAAGAAATAAGCATTCTTTTAATTTTAAAGCACAGGTATTAGCTGTTACATTTAAGTACTATTTCCTTAAATCCTTTTATTTAACTGTGGTCTTAGAGCTCCCTGTGTAATTCAAAACACTGATTGAAAAAAAGAAGTACTTATTTGGTTTACATAGCATCTTTTATCTAGGAGGACTGTAGAGCTCTTTGCATCTGTAGTAGTAGTAGTTAAAGGAATTTAAATAACTTACCTGAAAGAAAGTTGTACATTTGTTTTGTCCTAAAATATGCATATATCCAACTTTTTTATTTTAATAGCTGTAGAAGTCTATATTTGCTGGTTCTGATTGGATCACATAGAAGCCTTGTATGTCTCAGACTTGTCCAATATTTATTCATTTATATCAATTTTGAGAGTGCTTTTGTCTGCTGTGAGTTATGCCATCTCTGGAAAGTTTGTTTTGTGTGGGTGTTTTGGTTTGCCTTTTGTTTTGTTTGTTTGTTTTAAATAATTCTGTTTTCTGGATTCCTACTCGTTGAATATGGGAGAAACCAGCAGAAAAATTGTTTGAAACTTCAGGAGTTATTTTTGAGATTCTCATCTTTCAAATTTAAATCATATCTCAAAAGTAATCTAGCCAGTTATGGATGTGAGTTTCTGTAGAAAGCAATGAGATGTTTGCAGTTAATTTTTTTCAGAGGCATTGAAGTTATTTATTTTTGATAGGCAAGTTCTTTTCAGTATGAATAAATGTTGTTCTTACATGCACAGACCTTAATGTGATGGTCAGGAGTTGGAGTATTGAATGTACTTCTGATCTTTTCTGTGTGCAGAGAAGTCTTTTCCTCTCTGCTTTCCTCTCTTACAAACTCCTTGGGCAGCGCAGCAGAGGAAATTATTCTTATTTCACGCTCTTTTCCTGCACAAAATAAATTTTCTGCTTTCATTTCCACTGCCTTAATTTTAGAGGGCATCCCTTCCTAATTTTTTCTTGACCAAAGGACAAAAAATAGGGAAAACCATTTAAAGAATGAAACAAATAGGAAAAGAAGGGACAGCATCTATCGTGTTTGAACAAGCACACTATAGGGATCAGTGTTGCCATTTTTCTGGCAAGCCTGTAAACAGCTCTATTTGTACGCTAGGCACTGAGAATCCACAGTTTCAGGCGAGCAGTAAGATGACTGCTGCTGGGAAGTACCTGTCAATGTATTTAATTTGTTTTAGAAACGTGGTATGGCAAAGTAGAAGAGTGAAAAATTACATATTTGGTACCTTCTTGTAAGACAGGAAGTAGGAGATGGACGATCAGAATATAATTTTTAACTTCTATAGCTAGTAAATTGCTGGAAAAACTAAATATCATGAATAATAAGCAATGTGTTTTCACTAAAAAATCAAACTGTGCTAAAATAATTTAATCTCTTTCTTTGATAGGATAATAGTCCTTCTTGGTTGAAGAAAATATTGTGGACATGGTGAACTTGATTCTTAAGTTCTGCCTGAAAATTATGTGCATATATGAGTTGCAAGAGTAAATCAATCATTTCTTGCATACACATGAATCTTTTACATGTGTAAATGGTATTATATTACATGATGTTTTCACAGGAGTGATTTGGTTAGAAAAAATGGTTGCAGACTAGATTCACTAAGGAAACTATAGGGATCATGGACTCCTGTTTTAGTAAGTAAGTTGAGTCCCCTGACTTTATTTTTTTCACCTTCAGCATCATGGTTACATTTAGAACTGGAAAAGGATTTATTATGAAACTGCTTAAATACAACTTTTTTTCTTTTTTTTTTTAATTCATAAGGAATTTTATAGATGCTGATATTGTGGATTCATCTTATGTCAGAGTAACATTCTGTCACTTTGTCACTTTCTTAGTCGCCTATTTGTGCTTTAATTTGACATCCATCTATTTTCAATTTGGCATTTAAGTCACAATTGAATGTAGTTGCATATAGCGGTGGTGCTGATAGGGAGTGAGATCTGAAAAAATTCTTGCACACAAACAAATGCAGAAATAACTTTTTTCTGCTCAACTTGAGATAAAGTGTTGTGGTTCTGTATTTGCAATATATTTGATGTCCAGTATGGCTTATTGCTTCTAATGAATTAAAACAGGATCCTTCCCAACTGGGATGTTATGGTTGATACCCTTGCACTCTCTGCAGTGCCTTTGACTTGTGTCTACTAGCTTTCTTTCCTAACAAGTCCTGGGCATGGTGTGTGTGAGAATGAGGGCCAGGGACCATTCCTGAAAGCAGATTGAATGTGATCAGAGTATATAGCCCCCATATATGACTGAGAAGTTTTAGTAATGTGGACATAAATCATTCTGTTCTAGTGGTATTGTAACAAAGAATAGTCAAGGGCACATTGCATTAAAGGCTAGAAACTGTGCCAATATGTCTTTTTGAATAAGAGAAGTTTTGAAAGGATTGCAAGAAGTTTATATGATGTACTTAAATATATTATCTTGGCAAACTGGGAAGAACTCTCTGAAATCTGAGTGCTACTCATGAAAGACAGTGTAAAGTACTGTGCTTAGTTCAATGGGAAATAAAACGTTCACAAAAAGAGAGGGCATATACCTGCCAAATCCTAATACTACCAGGCAAGAGAGGTGGTAGAAAAAACATAATGACAAAGATAAATTAGATAGGAATACAGTGCATGGTGCTGATTTAATACTGTAATGCATATTACCTAGTGTCAGAACAAGTAAACTTAATTATTTCAGGCACAATTCAATGTGATTAATCTAGGCACCTCTGAAGGCCACCAAATTGCAACTTATATATGTATGCTTTTCACTTGAATCTATAGAGAACTTAGGCACTTAAGAACAATTTAGAAGGACTGTGTTATATCTCTCTTCTTCTTCCCAGTGCACTGAAAATTCTAAGTCTCGTTGTAGTCAACATTCAGTGTATTCTGCATTGCTTAACTCTCAAACTGACATGCTCATTTTCAGGCTTGTCAGCTTAAAGACATTTCAGTGTGGATTTCAGGAGAGTACAATAAAATGTTGAGTTCTGAAAAAAGATGGAGGAAGGAGAAAAGATTTGAGGAGAAGTGATAGTTGCATACAAATACATAAGCAAATCTTATTTTTTTTTTTTTTTAAAAAAGGAATCAAATACAGGTATTACTAAGGATAGTACCAAAATTATTAGGTTAAAGGGAATTGGGAAGAAAGTTAATTTGCTATGAGAACACATATGCAATTAGAATGAGTTGATGGAGAATCTTCATAGGGAATTTGTATGACATACATCATAAATAATTTAGGAGTTATTTAATCCATCCTAATACAACACATAATTATAAGAATTCTTAAAAATGAAATGTTCCACGATTCTCTGACTGCAAGGTGATGTCATGTATCATCTTTAGTGTTTTCAGGTAGATAATACAGTTGTAATAATGTAGAAAGATGGAGAGGCTTTCTTGTTCTTACTCTGTCTTGTGCAAAAACTGATTTTGTTGTCTCTATGGTACATTATAGAATATACCTTAGCACTTTCTATACTGCATTGTAGTAACTAAAAAGCATTGTTTTGGCAGTAAATAACGGGAACCAGAGATAAATCAAATCTGACGTGTACTATGTCACTGGGCTGTTCCTAGCAGTGAAAAAAATTTGTCAGCATTTAGCACAGAAAATAAAATAAAAATATCTTATTGCCACAGAACACTGATGACAAAAAACATTACTTGATTCAAAAGAAAATCCCTAATCACATACTTAAAGTAATATATATGTTGATTAAGGCCAGTGCTTAAACTTAAGCCTATTTCTGAGGATAGTGCTAAACATTCCTTTAAGTGAATTGGGACTTGAATACCAATTCTTTAGAAGGGTAGTTCTTTTTTTTTTTTTTTTTTTTTCCTTTTTATTTTCCAGAGACTCAGCTGAGTCCAGGTAGAATGTAAATCTCAGGGCACTCAATAGCACCAAAGAAACATTTCAATGACTGTCATGAAGTGTCAAAAATTGTATCAAGAAGCCTGTTTGTCATACCGAAATATTCACAAAGACATGTTCAAAGAACTCCTGGTGGTGTCAGCATACTTCCAGAAGTACGTGGGCACCAAAGATCAGAAACATCTTAAGAATAGGGAAATAATTTTACTAAGCGTGTATTTTCAGATCTTGAAATGAAGCTAATGGAAGTGGCAAGGTTCATCAGTCAGAAATTTGGGCAATAAACTTTTTCCAAAAAAAAAAAAAAGGAATGGTAATTTGTTTAAGTTGTTGATAGAGAATTCAAAACTATGTTCAAATTTGAAAAGTAACACTTGTATTTAAGTGCAAAGGACAAGACCCTTTCCCCCTTTTCATGGAAAAGATAATATTATTTGTCATATTCACTAGATTATGGTCAATGCAGTATCCACCATTGTCAAATTTGACTTGGCTGGGAATCAGCATCTGTTGAATTGATTTAAATGAATATGGGCAGGGAAATGTATAATGCATTTAATGCAAGACAAAAGGAAGGACAATGTGTGTGGTCACATTGCTTACTAAATGTGAAAAATAGCTCTTTGGCATAATCATCTTTGTTCCAGAAGTAAAGACAAATTCTCGAAGGATAGATTCCAAGGGGCTGTGGAGTGTGCTTACTTAAATAAAGGCAAGTACCTTTCCAGCAAAGATTCACTGCAAGAATTGCTAAACTCTTGCATTTTGGCCTACTTCATTTATTCACAGCCTGAAGACCTAATACTCACAATTTATTTTGATTTGAGGTGAAATCTGGGTAATTGTGCATGTCAGTCCAAATGGTGCTAGTTTATTTTAGAAACTATTTATATTTTGTGTTTTGCATATCCCATAAAGAGTATTTCAGTCATGAGTCTTTATTAGAGACAAATTCTGTTTATATGTTTGCAATCTGAGAGCTTCTTCTTGCCTCGCTTATCTATCAGCTGTCAGTAATGGCCAGACAGAGAGTGGCCTCATTCTTGGCTAACTCCCTTGTAGGTCTTTAAGAGTCTTCAAACTTATCACGTATTTTACATATGCATGTATACATAAGCACATAAACAATGGCCACTAGAACCAACTGACTCACTGACATTAGGGCAGAGTTGGCCTTTTTTTCTTTTAAGGTACAAAAGTAAGTATGTTCCATTTTCCATTTTTTTCCAACTATTTGATAAAATGCAGAGTTAATAAAAACACTTAAAATGGGTAAAATGTAACATGGGCATCTAGAACACCAGTTACTTTGTGCAAGTGTGCTCTACAGAGTGCATAGGTATGAAGCACATAATCTCTTAACTAAGGATTTGATAGAGAAAAAAAAAGACTAATTCATGAGGAAAATATATCTGATAAAATTATTATTTTCATATTTGTGTACCAAAGTACAATTGGACTGGTTAAGTCAATCTCTTATAATGCCATTAATTGAGTTTTCATAAATTTTATTAGCAATGCTTAAAAATACTACTTTGAATAATAGTTGATTTAAAAAAAAAAAAAAAAAAAGACTTCGTGGATTGCAAAAGATACTTAATTGAGACCTGCAATGACTGGAATACTTTTTTATCCACAGAACATGGGTCGCAGCAGAGTAATCTTCCCCATCCTACATCCCCCAGCCCCAGCCGTGTGTCTCACCCTTTACCTGGATACACCACTACAAAGGGTGAGGGAGCTATAGTAGTTACTCTGCATTCCCGTTCACTTGTTGACTTCTTTCCAAAAATGTGGTTGCTGATTAGAGCAACCAGTGGAGCTAAATTAGAGCTCCACTGAAACAGCCAGGTTGTTTTGTATAGGATACCTTCTACCACTACCTAAATTGTGTTTTCTATTCAGTTGGGCTGAGTCAGAACAGGAATGTTGAATTTGCAGCCTGTTGCTTGTCACTAGTATTTGCCACTCCTGGCTCTGTCAGTGCCAGTGGGACTTAGTGAAGGGCAATATTTCATCCAGTATAATTAGCATATAGACAGTAAAGCAAACCATAAAAATATGAAGAAAGTTAAAGTTAATGCAAATTTAAAACTGACATTGCCATAATGTATCTGAGGTAATTAATTGCTTTAAAAATTATTCTTCAAGCACAAGGTACTCACTGTACAGCCTGAGTAGCTGGGCTATTTCTTAGTGGTATACAAGGAGATTACAGCCTTCTGTAATCTGTATCAGTTGCATGGGGGCCCCCTGATCTGCATAAACATGACATTGTGAGGCACACATCTTATGCAGAGGACCCAAAAGAGAAAAAATGCATTGAGCGCTTGCATAGAAGCCTATCAGAACGCCCACGGGAAGTTAAATAGCACTTGGTTATTGTGCTAGCTTAGAGAATTTGGATCTGCAATAGCAAGATGACAGTTTACATACTGTTTTTTCCCCCTACTCTCCAGTTACATAGCTTTGTTTGTTTTAAAGAGGACTCTTCTAGGTTGAAGTGTCTTCTTTCTCCTGTGTGGAGGGGGATCAGTGATGTTTCCGTAACAGCAGCAGCATATATGGCATTCCATACCCTTTGGAGATTTTATTAGCTAGGGATTCATTGGGATCTTTAGACTGTTGGCACTTGGGGGAACACTGCAGTCGTTCTGTTACTGCAGATATAATACTGTGGGACATTATGGAGCTTCTAAATATAGTACAGAGAAAGTGACAATAGTTATAAAAGGTACAGCATGTGTCTTCTTTTGCTGCTTCGGTTGCCAGCAGTGGAGGGAAGCAGTGGGCCCTTTCTCTGTCCTAGTTAGATTAGCTAGCAATGCTAAGCAGGAAAACTCTTTTAATCAGAGAGTTTGAAGGTCTTCCAAGTACAAACAATCCCTTCTAGGGATTGCCAGAAGAGGAAATGTATATAACTGTATTCATGGCTGTAAGTAGTCTGACATCAAGTTTGGATGCAATAGGATGATTCACAACAGAGTGAAAGGAAGATATATTTATAAGGGCTTTACAGTATTTTCTGTTTGTTTCTGATCCATAAGCTAGGAATAATCATTGCATATTTTATTTTCTATTTTCTGTTTCTTACGTTAGTGTTTTTCATTTCTTTTTCTGTTCATCTACCACTGATCTCTTTACATGTCTTCTCTCATCAGCCTGCACAGAACTAGCTCACCGCTGAGACTTACTAATGCGTATGGAGGGACAATTGAATCTTAATGTATTTTTGCTGTGTTCTATTTCCTGTTTTTATTGAAATTCCATACAAATTTTATGCATTAAGCATTCTTACTGTAACTCTCAAAACCTTTGTTAAGGTCTTTGGAGAAGAATCAATAGTCAGTACAGCATAAATCGCGTACCCTAAGAATTTTAATTGGAATGCTTGTGGTTATTTAATCATCTTGTTCGTCTCAAACACTGTTAGAATATATTAAAAAAAAAAAAAGTATAATTACATTAACGGAATTAGGAAACAGCTCATCATTAAAACCCTTTTTCTAACATCCATAGTCATACAGACTTGAAACTTCCCTATGCACTTGGTTTGAGAGTTTGCAACAAGAAAGAAAACAGGGATGAAAGAGAGAGCTGGGATCTCAGAGGAGAATTAGGCACCAGAAATTATGGTGTTCTTGTTCCAGCTCTTACACTGACTCTGATACTTCCATTTCTATAGCGTTTGCCATCTCTGGATCTCAAAGTGGATTATAAAGAATAGTGATTTAAACCTTCCTGCACCTCTAGGAGATAGGTAAGCAATATTATTCCCATTTTACAGATGGAGAAATTGTGATGCAGAGAGGCTTAGCGTTTCTTCTTCAAGTTTACTTATGAGCACACATGCATGCACACACAGAGAACCAGAAATAGACCAGAACTTTTATTGCCCTTTGTTTTAAGCGAAGTCCATCCTCCTTTCCGTTTAACCTCTCTGACTTATATTCCCCATCTGTAAAAGGACGGAAACTGGTATAGGCATGGAGATATTTTCTTGCACATAAATTTCTGAGCAAAAACAGGAAAAAAAAAAAAACAAAACACAGAGGACAAAATTCACTCTCGAAATCCAATGCATTTTGTTTATTGGCAAATATGTTAGGTTTTGGGTCAAGTGTTTTTGTAGGTGGGGAGAGCAGTGTGTTCTGCACCCTGACGAGTAAAATTTAGTTATTTTTATAAAATGGCTTGATTATTTTGTAATATAAGAACATTAATAAAAAAATAAAGTATTAAAAAAGTACTGATTTACATGGCAAAATATTAAACCCATCAAGTAGCTCACTCTCTGTGTTATGCAAAAGAGAGTCCTAGACAAACAGATTTTGCTGTGTACCTCAGGTGCTAGGTCAGTAACCCCAATGCACTGTGGCAGGCAGGAGGAGGAGAGCAGTGCCGCATGTCCGTGTACATAGATCCTGTGAGAGTGCTACTGTGCCTGTACTGCAGTATGAGGTCCTCAGTGGCAGACAGCAATCTAGATACTCTGCTTACCTATTTACAAAAGAAGTGACATTACTAATGAGATTTTGGAGAAGGTGTTGAAGATCAAACATAGATCTTGTTACTGCTATTACTATTACTGGAATTATTGTTTCTTGTTATATTTTAAAAAGATACTTATAAAATTGTCTATAAACTCGATTGGTCTGATCATATACAGCAGCAAAAGGTCATGAAGGTTCTGTCTCATTAATCTTAACCAGTGTTAAAATCTTGCAGGAGCTGTTAAAAATCCTTTCACATTCATCTACTAATTTGCTACAGAATTGAAACATCGAGACCAGAATATATTAGATGTTTTAATTTTACTGTTAATAACACATCTGGCAGGTGTCTCTGTATTGAACAAATAGCTTACAAATAAATGTTTGTCACATTTTTCTGCATGCATCCTATGGGATAGGCAGGCTAGATCAAAAAAACACATAACACCCATGTTAACATTTTCCTGTAAGTAATCCAGCTTCATTGTGATACAGTAGATAAATTGCATATATTTACCGGTGAATGTATGTATATAGTGAATAATATGGCTAATGTATATTTTCGTTAAATGGAATGGAGACTGGATGTATTTGTGTAGTTCGCATGCAACATGCATACATGGATAACTTAATTCAAGGATTCATTATGAAGTTAAGATTCCTATTATTTTAGTTGTAACACTTCATGGCCAGAAATATACTGAATTTTGGGTAGAAAATTTGGTTGATTTGGAGCTAAGGTAAAAGCTGATTTTATTATTGCAGCTTTCCTAAACAGTAATAATGATGATGCAGATGATGGTGATAGCAGTAATAACAATACTTCAGCAAGTGAGCCAGTTCCTCGTCTCGACTTCATGTGTAACTGAGATCAGAATTTAACCCAGGGTCTTTCTGAATGCTAGTACAAATCATTTGTTACCTTTGCTCCCAATTACAGTTAAAATAGCCAATGTCTTGAGGTAATATAGCTAGCACAGCTGGTGGATTAGCTGGTGGGTTTGCTAATGCATTGACCTTCTTCATCTGTGTAACATGAGTTAATTTACAGGCTGACAGTAAATGCTGAAATTTGAATTGTAGCACTAATGCACCATTTTTTCATCTCTCTGTCAAACCAGACTAAAGGGTCATTTGGTGATGAGGATAATGGTTCACTTTGAAAGGGAATGAAAACCGGCTTCTGAATCTGGGGGATTCTAGATCTTGCTGCAAATAACAAGATGAACTAGGAAAAAATAGGCTTGGAAATTCCAGTAGTAATGAACCTGCAAGTCTGACTATTTGCCATGTTCTGGTACTGGTGCTGCATAGGCACACTGGAATGCTTGCCCTGACATGTTAGACAGAATAATAAAACAGCATGTGAAGTTTGGTTTTCAGACTATCAAGCCTCAAAAAGACTTTTCTCTGAAAAGTGAATCAACGTTAAACTGTTTGCTACAATGGGAACATTAAGCGGCAGTTTGTGACAAGTTTTGATTGTTTCTCTACACCCTAAGAAATACTAAACCTAAGAACTGTTGGAGACTGATTTTTTTCCTTTTTCTCTCAGAAGTGTCTTTCTTTCTTTTCTGCAGCACGGAAAAGGATATGCTAGTCACTTCTACAGGACTTACCTGAAGCAGCATGATTTGCACAAAAGTCGACCAACAAAAAGCATCAACTTTCAACTTCATTATCTTGGCCATCCAGTTCTGTCTAACTGAAGGATTTGTGTGCTGTTGGAGACATCATGGCCAACAATAGGACCTAATTGCTCTCAGCAGGCCTGAGAAATGAGTTGAAATGTGTAGAACTGTAGAAACTTCAGAGGCAACTGATCTTGCCTCTCTGATCAGTGTGTGCCTGTTTACAGCACTATATATCTTTCTCTCTCCAAAATGTCACTGAGCCCTTTAGATGTTTATATTCACCACAAGAAGCCAATCGTACAGATAAAAGAAATGTGCATTATAAATGCAATATCACTGTTTTAAACTTGACTGTTTTATATTATTTTTGTGTGATCAAGTGTTCCCCAAACTATTCCAACTTTACAAGAGAGATTGTGATCATGTTCTTTTCACCCGTGGGTCTCAAAAATGTTGTTAATCTGAGGACCCACAAAATTATCAAAGACATTCTGTAGTTTATACACCGTGTTGCAAAGTGTTTACTGTACTATTTCAAAGCTTCTAAATAAATATAAAATATATATATATTATATTATATATAATTTTCCGAAAAATGTGGTACAACTTAGTTGATTTTTAAATGGATTCATACAGGCTACACCATACACTAAAGTGAGAAGGTAATTCAGGGTTCCTAAGCTATCCTTGCTGAAAACAAAAATAAAATAAACCTTTAGTAGTACTTCCCCAATATTCGTATTTTGGTCAATCCTGTTTTTCTTGTTTAAAAAAAAAAAAAAAGCTGTAAGCAACAACATTTTGTCTAAAAGTTGTAATGATTTTTCAATGCCAAAGATGCAGCTGTCAATATTACCAGAATGAGCGCTATGTACTATCAGAGGTATAAATCACTCTCCATTATTTTGATTATATTTCTATGGTTTTTAATTTGGAATCACAAAATCTTTTATAAGGCTCTATAAACTCACCTGTATATGTTGTTAAAAAGAACACTGGGTGTCTGTACATTTTGCAGTGTAAAATATAATGTAAGTGAAGTTAAGTATTTTAAGAAAATCATCCCAAACTCATAAATATACATACATACATACACACACACAAATGCGCACATCTCTCTGACATAGTTTTGTGAAACTATACAAATATATTGCATAAAATATTTCTCTTGTGGCTAGGAATAGTTATTGATAGAATTCAAATTACAAAGGCAAAGTACATGCCAAACTATTGACTCTTTTATCACAAGGGAGGTTTGAAATTAGGAACATGGCACATTCTCAGCTGACCCTTCTCCCAAAAAGGGGGGTTGGCTACCATCTCTGTTGGGAAAAGGATTAAGCCCTTGCATATACTCTTTATGTTCTGTAACAATTATATGGTTTGAAATGGTATCTTAGAGCATTTATTTTCTATGAAAGATTGAAAATGGTAAACTTTCAAAGGTAAAGTTACAAGTTATGTTCATGTCCATGGAGCTTAAGTACCATTTACTAAATGTAAAAATCTAGTAAAATGTTTTTTCTTTTTTTTTTCCTTTTTTTGTATTTTTTTTCCCTGCTGTATCTTAGTATCTGTCAAATATTGAAAACAAATGATAGAACACTGTATTGTCAAACAATGTCTAGCCAAATTTGAACAAATGCCTAGGGACAATCCAGTATTAAGACAACAAAAAAAGCTCTCATTGATTGCAGTTGAATTTGGATCATGCTGTTATGTATGAATTCTGATATCCCCACCAGTGCTACCACAGGATAAATATGCGAGAAGCAGATTTTAGCCACTACTATGTGGTTATTGAGTCTGGTTTTCTTCCTTTTGTCGTTATTTTTGTTTGTTTGTTTATAATGCCAGTTTCTAGAAGCTAGATAAATCATTCGTATGGAAACCATCCGGCTAAGGAGCCAAACAAGACTCCTGACCAGTTTGTGGGAGCTCTCTGTTCAAACAGCTGGACTGAGCTCTGGAGTTAATTTCACTACTCTTAGCAAAATATCATTCTTAAACACTTCTAATGCATATTTCTAGCACATTTGTGTAACTATAAACTATTTGGGGGATCCTTTTAAAAATGTATATGCCATAGAAAACACACAAACTAGTGCCAAGAATGGCTATTGATTTGAGCAAACAATAATAGTGGAATGTTTCTCTAGCTGTAGGTAGTGGGGCTTTTAGTCACCTACATGCCTTGTTAGTTTTATGAAGAACAGCAATGAATTTTTTGACATATCCTTCACGTAAAGCCTGTTAAATTGTTGTTTCTGCTTTAAAAGCAAGTCTTTGTCCTCCATGGAACTGTTTTTTCCTTATTTCCAAGTATCTCTTCAGTTGTAGACGCATACTGGCATACTGTAGTGTTTATTTTCAGTCTTTGGGAAG
This sequence comes from Anas acuta, assembly GCF_963932015.1. Lineage (NCBI taxonomy): Eukaryota > Metazoa > Chordata > Aves > Anseriformes > Anatidae > Anas > Anas acuta. The sequence continues at coordinate 37,282,641 of NC_088982.1, forward strand.
GAAAAAAATATTTGTTTTCTTTTTTCATAATCAGTGAAGTATTTTTGTTTGATAAAACTGCCTTCACATTTGCATAGTTTTTTTTTTTCTGAAAGACTTAACCATATCAAACCATGTCATTCATTTCCATAACTGAACTCCTTCAGTGAACTACGTATGTAATATACACATCTTCATATGTCCTTTCCTTTCGATAATAGAGACTTTGGTCCATGTATACATGAACATCCTTCTGAGTTCATTGGGAGAGTCTCAGAGGGAATAATGATAGGATACAGAACTGCAGAGGAACAGAAAGTTTTTAAGTACTACATCCTGGGCTCCCAAAATATTTAGACTTTTGCTGATTTCCCTAGATCACTGTGAATTTCAGTATGGTAACATTTGATGACATGAGGTTTAGGCCACATTAGAAAATGGTACTTAGCTGTCATGTCCCAAGAGAAGTTCTGAAAAGTGTGTATGTCAGGAAAGGTTCAATCTCTTCCCTAATTATATGTGTTAGTGGGAAAGATACCTGATGCATCTAGCCACTTCCCACTGAAACTGAATTGTTCAGCATCTCCATGTATTTCATCTGTCATGCTACTAGGTGCCTGTCTGCAATGATAGGTATGTAAATGCCTTTAAACATTAGCCTTTTGTATTTGCCTCTTCCTTGAAGCATATGTGATACAAATGTCTAAGGATTCTGATTCCCATATCGGACAAAAAGCAAACTGAACTTGGGGGAAAATATTTAGATTGAATATTACAGAGGAATCTATATCCATAAGCTGAAATAGGGAAGGTTCTGAAACCACCTTCATTAAAGGATTTCATGAATATTTCAAAAAATACCTGTCAGGGATGATGTAAGTGTACTTAAACTTGCCTCAAAGAAAAGGCATGAACTAGCTTCTCAGTCCTGTCATTCCATAATTTTCCTAGTAGGGCATATTGAGCTTCGGAGGATGTTATCTGTACACAGCTGTAGGAATAAGGACATTCTATCCTTCAATTAGGTATCAGAAGCAATATTTAATGTTTAAATTTGCATAAAATTTATGAACGTAATAGAACAAGCTGTGTGAAGAACTTCCTGTGTTGTAAATTAAAGTTTCAGCACAGGACAGTGTTTTATAAAGGAAAACAAAATGAAATCAGATACGTTTTGTTTTGTTTTGTTTTGTATTCCTGATTTAGATATGTAGCAATGGATATCTAAGCAGCTTGCCTGTTCAATTTCTTCCAAACCAGAGTTTAGTTTCTTCCAGACTGATTATTCCAAAACTGAGAAATACTAAAATATTTCACTTTTTGAAATAAAATTTGGGGTATTTAGTGTAGGTTTTTACTAAGCTGCCTACTAAGAGAAAAATAAAAATAAGTATTTCCAATAATATATTCTCAGCTTATTTGAACAAGGTGTAGTGATTTTTCAACAGTATTGTTGCAAAACTAAGTGGAATGACAGTGCACAGATATATATAATTTGTAAAGATTATGCTTCCTGCATTATAGTCACTATATATGTGTGTGTTGGGGGGGTATGTGTGTGTGTATATAATGATAGTTCAAAATCTGGTAAATTGCCACTGGATTTTTTTCTTACAGAAGTACACTCTTATCAGTAAAAGCAAAGAGAAGGGTAGAAACACGTTTATGATATTAGAAAATTAGACTTGTCCCTTAGTGTAGAATGGAGTTTTGTATCTGGTATTTGAATTCAGCCCCTTCTTCATACATTACACCCACAATCAATTCAGCATTTGATTTTAAAAAATTTTACCTGCTCATAGTAGACTTTTTTTTTTTTCTTTTTCTTTTTTTTCTTTAAAGTACTATCATTCCTCAGGGTAAAAGGTGGATAAATAGATAGTCTTCCTAGGCTGATAAATTGTCATTGCAATTTTGCAAGGCTGTTAAATATTTATATGTCTTGTATGGAGAAAGCTGATCATATCCTGCCATTGTTCCTTGTTCAAGTCTTGAGTTCTATGGCATTGGGACTTTTTGATTAAAATCTATACAAAGGCGTAGGGGCCAAAATGAGCATCTTTGATATGCATTTAGTCATAGCACTTTGATTGCAAAGCATTAGCATCAGATCTCTACGAAGAACAGGAAGTTGTTCGTTCTATTTGAAATAAAGTAAAAGGCAGCCAGTAAGACTTTATTATTATGTTATGCTATGGGAAATTCTGAAACAATTAAGTCCGTTGCACTGATCCCTACAATCAGAGCTCAAATTTGTCTTAAAGAACTCCTTCACTTTTTTTGTCTCTAATCTGCTAATCTGTCTTGATATGAAATGGATACATATATACAAACAAATACACACATCCATTAAAATTCATTGCTGAGCATCTGTGTTTTTGTAGATATCCTCATATGTAAGAAATGAGCAAGAACTAACTTGGACAGCTTTCTTGAATTGAAATTGTTTTTGAAGTTGAATTTGTTAATAAAGTTCATGATATTGTATGTTGGCTGAGACATCAGGAAAAATGAAATCTATGTGGGTGTAGTTCTCCAGAAGGCAAATGCTTCATTTAGGAAGCATCCTGTCAAAAATGTGTAAATGTGAGTGCTGGAAATCTTGCTGAGTCAAGATGAAACATACTGTGCTAAAACTTTCTTGTTCTCTGTGTCAGCACTGATTAAAATGTCCTCTGGATGTTAACCACTGTAGTCATTCTGAAGACACCAAAAATGGCAAACAGGGTTCAAATGATGTTTACCAATCATACTGAAGAGAGACAAAGACAAAAAGGTGAATATGTATTAGAATATTTATTTATATTTTATATTATGTTATACAGTAGGGAAAATTCAGTTAAGCCAAGCAATTAATGAAACAGTATGCTTCCAAATATGTGCATTTCAAAGATTAAAGTTCGCCTCATGATTAGCTTAAAAGCATATTTTGGATAACTCATCTTTGAGTTGCACTAAGAGCGAGGAGTAATGTATTGTATAACAATGCCTTATGAGAACATGATAAAGTGAATGTAACCATAACAACCTTAAGTTTTAGAAGTCTTGGATTCAAACATTCAGGTTGCAAAACTGCACTGTATTTTATATGCATCAGAGCCTAATTCCATTAAAGGCAATGGTCCAAGCCGCAGTGATTTGAAGGAGAGCAAAAGGAAGTTCTCATTTCTTTCTTTATGCACATGCATTTTTAAGCAAGAACAGCTTGCAATAAAATTATTTGACACCAAAAAAAAAAAATGGGAAACTTCACTAGCTCTGCTTTTAAGAACCTGTGCAATCGAGTTCTGAAATTTGGATGTTGCTATATGTCAGTTTAAAACAGACATCTTTCTAGTGATTTTATCTTAAAGCAAAATAATGAAATATGTTAAATGACATCTCTGTTCAGATTTCCTAAGAAGACCGAAACAGAAATGCAGTCCTGAAAAGATATATTCATGTTTTTAAAATGCAAATGGGCAAAGAATAAAAAATTAATTGAACCAGAGTATTCTCACACTGCCAAACCTGGTGGTTGAAAATGTGAACAAAGCAAGCAAAGAAAATACCAGCCCCAACAAGTAATGTTTCCAAAAGTTTTGCTTTGGAAGGTAACAAATTTCCTAATCACATCATCTCCTTTCAGGCCTAGATGGAAAGATGTATCCTATCAACGTTTCTGGTCTCACTTTTACTTGGAGTATAGACATACTAGAGGGTCTCCGTGTGTGGGCAGGTATGAGTATTCCTGTTCGACGAGAATAAAAAAAGAAAAAAAAAAAAAAGAGCTAAATGAACCCTGATGTCAAAACTAAATATTAATTCCACCTCCATCACTACAACTATTTTACATATGTATCAGATTAATTTAGAGCAAGAACTTTATGGGATGCTGACAGGAGAGCAGTGGTGTGGGACTGTTCCACCACGAAGAAGACAGAGAGTGCTCAGCTTTTCCTAGTCTCACAGATGACATTAATTGGTACTTAAATAGTGCTTTGTTCAGGAACATAAATATCATGAAAAAGAAAGATTTCACCATGAGAGCAATATATTTGTTGTGGCTTATGCTATCTGCAAAAAAAAAATGATGAATGCAAGCAAACATTATCCTGCTCAAACCCCTGAAGATGAGGCTAAATGATGCCCTTGGAGCTCACAGCCATTCAGTTTTTGTTAGAGGCTTGGTTTGATTTATATTCTGACTGGCAACAAAGAAAGAAGCCAGAGAGTGAGCGCTGGAACTAGAAGATAGTTAATTAATACAGTCCAGGGAGAAAATGCAGTATACCTTGTATTGATATAATTAAACCTCACTGAGCTTCTGGAAAAAAATAAATAAATAAATAAATAACCGACAAAGAACAGCTCCTTGATACTCCATGTACACATCTAAATTAAAACAGTCACAGCTGAGTTGAAAAATAGCTGCAGGTGATATATCATAGTCTTTCTTACACTATTGCCAGGGGCCAGTGGGGGCCAGCCCCCAGCACCAGGCACCTCCTGGGGGACAGGGATGAGTTGGGCCTGAGGGCAGGGGTCAGGATCAGGCCCAATGAGGGGGATAGAGGTCAGAGACAGCATATGGAAACTTATATTAAGCTTGCCATTTTTAAATTTGGTTATTAAATTGCTGTTGTCAGGTCTTGTGTTTCAGTCTCAGGTTTATTTCATTTTATTTAGCAAATCTGATCCAAGAAGTAGCACTTACACTACGGAAAAGCAGGAAGTCTACCATTTTCTTTTTTACCTAACTCATTTCCAGACCTCCGCTGTTCAGCAATAAGGGTATGAAAAGTCATAACAGAAAGTATTTGAAATCTGCACGGTGTTTTACTGGGCTGAGGAAATTTCTTTCCTGTTTCCATTCTATCTGCAGTAAGCTGGAAAGCACCATTTGCACACAGACTCATCAGGTTTTTAATTCTTCATTTGCAGAGTGAAATCTACAAACTCACTGAACACACTGCTAACGTGCACAGATCCAAAACTTTAGGAAATAATAATAATACAAAATAATCTGTCTTACTTTTCTCATCCAAAAAAAAATAACCTTTAGCAGTGGAAAATGTATGCATAGCTGGAAATTGAAAAAAAAAAAAAAAAAAAAAAAACCACCATTAATTTCCAAGTTAGATTTCTATTGACTGCTGTTCTGTGTGCTTTATATCCTTTATTAGTAAGCAAAATATACTCCAGTGTTACAACAGATGCCTGTATCACTATCCTTATTTTACTGAAGCATAACTGAGAAATTTCATAATGCAGTTTATTGCAGAGGCGGGAATAGAACCTAGTTCCTAAATCAAAATAATAAGAAAACCCACCACCAACAGTGATTATAATATAAAATAATGTAAGCCCACATGGGTGCTACAATACTGAGATCTCCCCACATGCAGGTTAATGAGCTAACTAGCAGTCTAGAGAGCAATATGCAATTTGGTGCCCTTGGTCTCTCTGTCAAAAGAATATGTAATTATTCTTTGCAAAATGGGACAGCTTCAAAGACAGCAATGAAGAGCTCTTCATCTTTCCACTCAGAACCTAAATCCTTCTGGATTTGATGATTAGGGAGGGATGGGAAAAGAAAATTGGGTCTAGATCCCATCGTATAAAAGAAGCATTTGTCCTCAGGGGCCAACGTCGTGGGTGAATACTACTATCAGTATGGTATAAAAAGGGCCTCCATCAGCACTTCTTTCTCTGGCAGTTTTCTGTTCAATTTATGTCTTCTCAGAATACCTAAAAATAGGATCCTTCAGAAAACCCATGGTGTTAAGGACTACGTACCTGAAATTACCAGAGCAGGTGACATGACTTCTGGAGTATTTTTTCAGGATGTGAGAAATCTGTATTCAGTTCTCTGTCTCAGATAATCCAGTTTAGAAGAGTTTCTAAAGTATTATCTCCCATTTTGCTTTTCCATTTTACAAATGCACCTTTTCTTGGTGCAAGAACTAGGCATATGTGGCACCTTCTACAGATTATCACTCATTAAACATAGACTCATTTGGTTGCTCTCCAATGAGTACTTAATATTTTATACAATTTTTTATTCTGCTCAATAGGTATTTGTAGCTGGCATGCAGAGTGGTGCTAGGCACATTACAGAACCATTAGAGAGCTTGCCCTCTTGCCTAAAGGAGAGGGCAAGAGAGCAAACCACATCTGACGTGTTAGTCATGTAGATGAATGTTTTATTGGAAAATACACAAGGCATAATGGTGGTAAGGGCAGTCTAAAAATCTGATACTAAAAGAAGACATTACTGGGAAGAACTTAGCTGGTATTTGCCTGGCGGATGTTGAAAAGTTCAGAGATTCTGGACAGTTGGATACATTCCCAGAAGGTAAATCTTTCCTAAGTCATCCTATAGAGGTCAACAGAATTACTGTATCAGTTAAGCTGGGAAACAAACACTTCTTCTTCAGTGTTTCCCTGGCGTAAGTATCTGGACATTATAAGCTGGATATATATATATTAAAATAAAATAAAATAAAATAAAATAAAATAAAATAAAATAAAATAAAATAAAATAAAATAAATAAAATAAAATAAAATAAAATAAAATAAAATAAAATAAAATAATAAAATAAATGAGGTTTATGGAACTGCTGTTATAAAAAGAGGATTTATTCACCCCTTCAACTCTCTGGAACTACTCGGATGGCCTCAGACGCCTCAGGGCTGTGTCTGATCCCAGTTCCCCTCACTTCAGGCCTGATGCTGACCTGCACCAGAGGCCAATGTCCCAGCCCTCAGCCCCTCTGTGCGCAGACATTGAGAGGCCATTGCTCCCAATTCTCCTGCAATCCCATTACCAATACATGCCTGTCCAACCTGTTCTTACAGACCGTGCTGCTGCCAGGCACAACATGCCTCTGTTGTAGAAAAGATACTCCAAAGAGGGTGGGAAAAGGAACATTTCATTTTGAGATGGGCTTTTATTTTGATAGTTTTATTTCCTTGCTGCTGTGTTATTGTAAACTACTAGAGTATTTAGACTGCAGAATTATGGCTATTTCAAATAAATCAAACATTTCCTGTGCATTTGTTGTCAGTAATGTTCCTCAAGGTCCTTTTTCTTCCTTCTTGGTCTTGATCTGCTCTTGCAAAGAAAAAACTTGTACCTATAACAGTTCTGTCTCTCCCTTTCCCCAGTTTTCTCTTCCTCCCAAGACATTTAATTTGGCTTGTCAGTAGCTTGAACAGGTAACATAATTTCTTAGCTGTAGGAAACAAATGAAAATAAATTTATTTGAAGAATTTTTCTGACTTTTTTTTTTTTTTTTTTCGGTATGCAGGTGAAATCCTCCTTCAACTCCAGTTTATTCTAAATAATTGGAGAATAAAAGTAGGTTCTCAGTCCAGTGTGTATTTCTGTGATGCTAGTCTACTACAGGTGGACATCTTGCCCTGCTGGGTCCATTGTAAAAAAAGGTAGACCAACCCATTAATCAAAATACCAAAAATCTAGTTAGAGATACAGTTTTATAGTTCAGTGAATATACATAAAAAAATCAATGAATGCAAACTGAATTTAAAAGTGAGATGTTGGGTTGTCCCTCTAGAAGTTACAGTACAGAACTCAAACTAGTTGAAAAGAAATGGCATAATATTAAGAGTATATCTGAATTAATCCCTTTGTGCTCCTGATGTAAACTGGTTATAGCAGAAGTCTGTCAATTTTTCAGCAGCCCCCCAGACTATATTGCCTCTAGGCAGTATTGCTAGAAGTTAAGATCTCTCCCTGCTCCCATCCTGCTCCCACGACTGGTGTTCCCCTAGAGACTTTGATAGGAATGGGACAACAGTGACTGTTCTGCCTTGCTGCTGGGGAGTTTCCCTCTCTGGATCAATTCTGTATTTTAACAACCTGTTCTATTCCTTCTGCACTTTCACTCACATACAGAAGCTCAAATGGGAAAAAATAGCTTACCTAAAGGATCAAAACCTCAGAAAGCATTGAACCCTTAAATAATATGGAAGATCACAAGAAGCCCCTTCAAGTTAGAAGAATCTGCTCGTCACCTTGAATTATGTCAGCACCATCCTTCTCTTTATTCCCCTTAGAGTGTCTGGAGTCAAAGACAAAATGGCATAACAAATGACACTCTGTGGCCTGCTGCTTTCTGGCTGCCATTTGTATGTTAAATCACTAGCAGCTGTCATGATCAAAAAGAGTGGGAAAGTCGGTGTTGGAGGGGAAGCGCACACACACAAATGAGGGCTTGATTCCTTAGGGGAGGAAAGCAATATGAAATACAGATGGAGTGTTGTAGACAATACAGGTGATGAATGAGTAACTCACAATGTTGTGAAAGGAGCGCGGGGCAAGTGCTTTATAAGCATCATTTACATATCTCAGTACTTCTGTACAAATTTGTATTGTGCATTGCCTCTCAAAAAGCAAATGGAAAATGCCTTTAAATGTCAGGTGTTTTTATTAGGATTGTTTATATGTTCTTATGCTGTACAATAGTTACTACAATTAGCAAAAGTTTGCAGTCTGAGAAGGTTACAGCTAGCCGTCATATCCGTGGCACTGTGCCACCTGCACCTTAGCAGAGTGAGCTCACTTCACTTGGGCTTCACCATGAAGGCACTTTGTGGTTCCCTTTCTTTGGATGAGTAGGAGAGGCAGAGCCCCAGAGAGCAGACCATCAGCTGGTCCTTACCTATGCTGAGGAGAGGTTCCTTCATAACTTGCAACCAAAAATAAATTAATTGTTGAATGTATTTTTAATCTGAAAATACTTTCAGATTTACTTTTTAATATTGCATCTCCGAAGCCTGATTTTAAGAATTTCTGAGCAGGTACAGTGAATTTTTCTTCCTCCCTTAGCTGCATATTTATGCAATCCATGCTGAGCACTGTTTTTCAGGTAGGAACTTATGCATGAAATAGCATTGAATTCCTCTTGTTTGCAGATTGGATACCTTTCAACCGATTGAGTCTCACCTGCTACAGCTGTTAGCACTTGACTAGAAAGTGTCTTTCCTTGATGGCCTGTCACTCTTCAAGAGAGATCCTTCCCTTTTGTTCATAATCTCTGCACAGCATTGCTTTCTCTTTGTTAGACGGATCACTTCTCCGGAATTCACAATCTTTAATAAACACATCATCAACAAAATGCTTTCATCTTTTCTTTAGATTTTGTAACATCTCTAGAAATTATTTTTCTCCTTCTGCATGCTTTGCATAAACTTGTCAGCAAATCTGTTTACATCATTCTCAAGGAGCTAAAGTTTTTACTTTTTTTTTTTTTTTTTTAAATCTTTGTTCTTCTCCCAGCTCAGTAACTATTCATCAGATGACTTGCAGTCTTTGGCACTGTTTTTTTTTAACCACTCACCATGACAATTGAATTGATCATACATATGCTCAGGGCTCAGATATCCCACTGCTATCATCAGCATAAAAGAAAAAATCTAAGATATGGGGTTTTATTATATGCAAAATACCTATAGCAGAGTTTTAAATTCAGTCTTTAGCTTTACCATTGTGTTATAGATTGACATAATCCAATATCCCCACACAAAATACTTGTTAATTGCATTATATGTTAAAATGTATATGTTAAAAGATTATACATTTCATAAGAATTCTGCTTTGTATTGCAAGTATGTCATCTGTTGATGAACAAAAATATATCAATACAGTGTATCAATATATGGATTTCTCACTCATACTTGGTTTGGGATATCAGATTTTCATTTATCTATCAGTATCTGTAAAACAAGAGCCCAGAGGAGACCCATTCATAGCCACCTGTGGTTACTCAAAATGAGTAATTGTGTCTGACATACCATTTGGGTGCTGGAGCCCTTACCTGGGACCGTACTTAGTCTTGCACCAAGGAAACCTGATGGGTTTCCTTCACATCACCACCATATGCTTGTATTAGGGAATGCACAAACACACTAATATAAGGTGGCCTTACCATACTCATCTTACAATTTAATTATGAGAGTGAAGAGCAGATCTTAAGAGTTTCAAACAGAGGATCACAAAGGAAAATACCCAACACTGAGAAGCAGGAACCTAATCTACACAGTACTGAAATTTGTTAGTACCCATCCAACGTGTGTCAGAAAGATAGCCTGCTGGCAGAGTATGAGCAGGGATGTTGAAGAAAAGTTGAATATTACAGCTTTTCTCAAAAGAAATATCAGGCCAGAATTTCACTACTTGTGTAAGATTCAGAGATCTGCCTGGGGACTCAGAGCCTTCAGAAGTAATGAAGATGAAACCCTGATTTTAAGGTGTAGCAGGCCTTTTGGAAGCTCGCAAGTTTGAACTGCGGTTTTCATGTTATAGCCCAAATCCATCCCATCCAAGATTAGATGCTGATGTCAGGTGAGCAAATTAGGATATAGCAGTAAGGTGGTAAGTAGCTCAGGGAAAGAGAGAAGACTATCAGGGGTAGCTGAAATTGAAGCAACCCTGAAACAACTGCTGGAGCTGCTTACCTGGCTAAGAGGGAGCTACAGATAACTATGCTCCAAATTCTGATGCTTCATTTAAGTGCCAAAAAGTCCATAAAGTAAGTTGAAGCGTAGGAGCTCTGTCTTAAGTCCCAAGGCAGAGAGTCTTCTTCAGAGGCTGTACACTGATCAAAGAAAGCTGCATTTTTAAAACTTTGGTCAAAAAAAGTAATTATGACTGAATGGTATGTTCAGGTGCTGGAGCCCATGCCTGGGAAGCAGCATGTCCATGGTCTCTCTCCATCCATGAGCCTGGTGGGTTTCCTTCACATCGCCACTAGGCGCGCACGACACAGTGAAGTGGGGTGGCTGCACACTGGCCCATTTTGGAGAGCAGTGAAGTACATTTAATCGCCCTTTTCTCTTGGGACACACAATCCAAAACAGGTGTCAGATACTAATTAGGCAGCCAGTAGTACTTGAAACTATAACCTGTTGTGAGGCTATTAATAGTGAAGCTGGAGCTTTCTTACTAGTACTGAAATATTTATTTATTTTTATACATTTTAATTGCTGCTAACCATTATTTTAAAATACTAGACAGCAGCTAAAGTTTTAAATCAACAACACAAACTCAAATAGTTGCTGCAGTTCATTATTAGCTTGGAAGAAAACAGAGCAACGATTATTTCCCTAATTGTCCTTAAAGTCATTATTACATATGCAAGTACAATTTGGTACTCTCCAGAGTCTTTCCCTCATTACACTGTGTGATTCACTAAATTACACGATTGTGATTAGTGCGGCAATCGGTGTCCAAGTGGTATCAGGCAACTACTGGGCTCCTTTTGCGGAGGTCAATTTAATTACATTGTGCATGACAGAAACCAGGCCAACTGAGTATTGCCTTTGCCACCAGCAATTGACACCTGAGTGTTAATGAGCTGGTAATTAAGAGTTGGCACAGACAGGCACATTTTAGTGTTTGGGACTGGGATTACCATATGCTTCAATGCTTCTCTGCTAAAAGCCTGAAGTTATTCATTTTCTAAAATATACAGGATTTTTAAATAAAAGCAAATTATTGCATTTCCAAATAACAAGCAAGAAAACACTTTTAATCAGGACTGAGTGCTGACTCTCATGAACTTCTGAGAAATCCTCTTTCTACTCCTAATCTTTTTGCCAGCATTTTATTTTTTGTAATACATGTTTACCAATACATGCTCACACTAGACTTGCTTATAATCAAGGGGATGTTCTGAAGTTTATTTAAAAGTAAACAATCATTGTTATTAATTTTACCATAGTTTGGCCTAGAAAATTTAATCAGAGCTAAATCCATATTGAAAGAGCTTTCTTGCAATTTATAAATCAATCTTTCTCAAACAAGAGAATAAACAAAGTTGAAAAACAGTAACAGACGTGCATTTTATTAATAAAGCCTACACATACAGAAACGGTACTTGTATGTTTCCTGTTTTAATGTTGATTTCCCTGAGCTGTTCCAGTATCTTTGAGAGTCCTGACCATTGTAACACACTATTATTAAAATGAAATCTTGAGGTCCAGACCCTTCACAATATCGCTTTATAAAAAAATCATATATCTCCACATTTCTAAACATCCTGGATGCAAATTCTCTGATTATTGATATAATTAATGATAATGATATTGGTTTTAACATTCTGGGAAGGTTTTCTCAGACAACCAATAAATACCAGTGTTTTAAGGTCTTAGAAAAACAAAGAGTGTCTTTGTCTGCAGTATGTTACCTACATTACCTACATAGCATGAGAAGAAAGGTGAAAGGGGTGGCTGCTTTTGCAGAAGTTGCTGTGGGAGAATAAAGCAAGCTCATCTGGAGTGACTTTCCCAGGGCCTTTATGCTACTTTGGAAACAACCTCTACATACAGTCTAAATTTATGAAGAAGAAACTGAGGAAGGAGACTGAGTTTGGAGAACCAAAAAAGTGAGTGGCACGAAAGAGAGAGTATGATGACAAGCTGGAGGGGAAGACGACTGGAAAATTAGAAAGAGAGAGAAGGAAAAGGTATATGGCAGAGAAACCACCTCTGAAACATAACCACAGAAAACACAATCCCAGGAAAACTAGAAAGAGAGTATGAATCTGTATGGTAGGGAAACCACCTCTGAAACATAATGCCAGAAAAGCAGTGTTACAAGTACATGATTAAGTTGCAAATATTCCAATTTTAATTTATTGTAATTTTCCTCAAGTCCTGTAACTATATGAAGCTCAACTTTAAATTAAAGAAAAAATATATTTGTCGTAGAGATTTTAAGCCAAGTATGTAAAGCTACTAAGGTAAATTAAAAACACTCTAATGATTTGTAGGCCTTTTAAGAAATTTGATGAGGTTAATACTCTATGTTCAGTGCAAGGAATATTATGAACCAACTGCTCTCTATGAACCAGCATATATAACATTTGTGGCTACAATTCCCGTATCTCAAATCTTAGTATATAATAGAGCAGTATGATGCAGTTAAAGCAAAACAATTTTATGTGGTTCATTATCAATTTATAGTGAAGATTATTTTTTTTTTTTGGGGGGGGAAGAACTCTTGATAGATTTACCTATTTAAAAGACCTCCTATATCTCTTCCATGATGTGTTTAGCAAGTGATGTTTCTACAGACTGCTCCTTCCTCAAGAGCTAGCAGCAGCCCACAGGGAGGAAGGTGGGGAAACTCTCCAGCCCTTCAAAGCTCACTTAAACAAGCAAGCCTTGCAGCATGCCTTTAGGTCAATAAGGTGCAGGATAACACTCGAGGAGAGAGCAATCTTTGAAGCTGTGGGCCCCTTGTAACAGCTACATTATTTCATAGGTGAAGACTGATTCAGTACAGTGGCTTAGACAATTTTCCATTGGCTTTACAAATCCACAGACTGTTCACATCAGATGAAAAATGTATTAACTACTGAATCTAAGTTGTGGGATTTACTTCTAATTTTCTTCTTTCGAGGAGTTTGCTTTTTTTCTGCGGAATCCTCTGTAGGACATATAGCCTTTTATATGCAGATTGCTATAATTATGCTTTGAAATAGCTTTGAATTCCCAGTGGCTTAAACTGAGAACATGAAAGGGCAAATGTTACGCTGAGCTGAAGGATATGAAAGTGGCACGTACATCAATCTAAAATGAGATATAGGGACGAACAGCTCTTTACACAGGGACGCCAGCTCTTGACAGCTTATTGAAGGATCTCTGCAGCCACGGAGGCTGTCTTGGGTAGCACGAAAGCGCTGCCTGGGGATAGCTTATCAGCTTATATTTTTCTTTTTAATACCAAAAGGTGAATCAGTGCTACACATGGTGGGAGGAACAGGCTGCCGTGGAAGCTGTTATCCTCCCCACTGCTGGCCAGTACTGCCTCATGGCTCCAGAAGAGAAACACAGAAACACGATATTTGTGATATAATTAAAGTATAAAAAGGGAGAGCCCCATGAGGCCCAGGGCCTGAGGCCAGGTGGTCCCCACTGTGGCTGGACAAGCCTGGTGGTAAGGGGTCAAGGACCAGCTGGGGCTCAGACATGGGCCCCTCACATCTTCTGCCAACAAAGCAGTCCCTGCCTCCTTGCTGGGTGAGATGGGGTTTGCAGGAAATTGAGGGGCCCAGTGGCCTGGCCTGCTCTGCAGGAGCAGCTCCCAGCTGCCCTACATGGCGGGCCCACATGGGGGCTGCCAGCCCACCACCATGGCTGCACCAGCTCCTCCACACCCCTGTCCTGCCTTCACTCATCTTCATCATCACTTCACCTTCCATAAAGCCCACAGCCACGTGTTGACATTTTTATTAATTTATCTAAGATTGAGTGATCCTGCAAATGATAGTGTGGGCCTGTAAACTGTTGTCCACGCAACACAGTTGTCTTCCTGGCATGCCTAAGGATGAGGCAGCAGGGCAAGAGGAATGGGAAATGTACACACAACTATTCCAGGTGCCGTTATTTTACCAGCATTAAAATAAAAAAATAAATAAAAATTACATTGGAAAAGTAGTTACCGATCCATTATTGAAAAGTCATGCAATTTTTTTTCCTGTGAATGGAAATACACCAGGTTCTTTTATATGTAAAGTGTTTTCTCATGTGTATATTTTAATGCAACCAGCTAAATTATGTGCATATATATTCCATTTTTGTTTAAAATGCATTGTCTACAGAATTGTTTTTTTTTTTTTTTTTTTTTTTTTTCCTTCCATTCATGGGCACGTAGGAGGGATTTGCATTCAGATCCTCGAAAACAACACTTGTAGGCTTTTTAAAATTAATTCATTGAGGCGTACAGAAATACAAAGTGTGGGGCTCAGCATGAACCTCCCAGGCTCTCCCTGTTTCCACCAGGCCCCCCGGGTCCTCACCCTGCTCCCGGGCAGGGAAGCAGCGTGGCCGGGAGCAGCAGGGGGGCTGCGGGAAAGCTGTAGAAGGGGGGAAATGGCTGCTGTCGAGCCAGGGCTGCTCTAACGGAGCAAAAACTCCTCTCGGGCAGATGTTGGCCATCAGCCGGTGCTGTTGCAAGGCACAGAGGGGCGGCGCGACCCGGCGGTAGGATGGGGGGGGGCGCGCTGCAGCGTGGGCTGGGCCGCAAGGGCAGAGGTGAGCCCTCAGGGCTGTTCTGCAAAAGGGTGAAAGTACGTTGAGGGGGTGTTAAATCTGGGGGTAGGAAAGGGCCAGGAAGGATTACGGCGTCTCTGTTTGATGTGTAGGGTTTTGTGAGACTCTGGAGAAGTCTAACGGGCTGCAGGTTTCAGTCTGGGACAGCGCTGCCACTGCATGTGTCTGCTGCAGGTGAGTGGGACCTGTCTTTGCCACTGAAGCCTTTGGCTTTTACACAAGGTGGCTTTGAAATAAAAATAGGTTAGACAGTAAAAATAGTTAGTCTAGCCTAATGCATGTTGGTCAGGGCAAACTGCTTCAGCTGGGCTCAAAATAAGGTGCTGAAAATAAGGTGTTGGAGGGAGCCTCTCAGGGGGCTGTAAGAGCAGATTAGCTAATATACTCTAAAGGCCTCAAGGAAAACCCTCTCCTTAGGGGTGAGTAAAAAAAAAAAATAAAAACGAAAACAAAACAAACCAAAAAACAAAACAAACAAAACAGATGATGAGGTACTATAATAAGGGGCAGGGGATGGGCTTGGAGTGCTGTAGGGCTATGTTTCTGAATGTTACTGTAGATGCATTTACCTTCAAGCCTATATCGGGAATTGGACCTCAGTGCTTTTTTTTTTCTTTTTGGTTGATTGGCAGAAACCAACCTCTGTGCTCTTCTTATTGATATTACTCTGAAAATAGAGGCATAATAAATAATGAAGTAGAGCTGAGTAAAAAAAAAATACCTACTTTGGAGGTAATACTTTCTGAATCTTGAAATTGTTTATGTATACTGATGAAAGCTTTTTTTTTTTTTTCTTTTTAAGAGTGAAACAATGGTAGATTTACTTTGACGAAGCACAGAATGAAGCCATTTCAGAACCATGCTCTGCACCAGCCAAGTGGCGGGGGCAGCTGTATGCCAATTCAGTAATATTCCTCCTGCCTCCTCCCCCCCCCTCTTTTTTCCATTCCACCTCCATAAAAAAACCTCTATCTTGATCTAGCTAGCCAGTTTGAAAACTAATGGATAGGCCAGCTGAAAACCTTAATTTTCCTTCAATATGTGAAAATGGACTATTTGTGTTCAGATGTTGTAAAGGGGAAAAAAAAAAAAAAAAAGAGAAAACTATATGTATATTAGCACTTGGTTACATAATAGCTGGATGTGTTTAACAGTAACTGGATTTTCTGTTAGTTTTGTATAGCTTGAAGAGAATTGTAGTAGTTATGGATGTTTGAGAGGTTTAGAAATGTTACAAATATTCAGAATGCTGCTCTGTGATAGATATGCTATGTAGAGTAGCTCACCAAACTTTTTTGATTGCACACTGCTATCATTAAAAACGTTTTGAGCACAAACTTCCAATATTTGTATACCTATTTATAATCTACATACTAATGTGTTATGTACATTATAAAAAACAAAATAGGAAGAAGATGAGATAATAGTGCAATAAACACTACTTACTTCATTTAGTAATGGTTCAAAAATATCTTTCTGCTGCATCCTGGTGGATTGTCTTGCCTGCTCCCAGGGGTGTGCACAACCCACTTTGGAGACCACTGGTTTAGAGCATCTTTATAGTTTACTGACTAAAGAAACCAACTCTGGCAGTATGGTAAAAGTCAGTAAGTGATAATGTCACTTGCTTCGAGTGGTTTTAGTACTGTAGGGTTCATTGTTCTATTTCAAACATCCTCTTTTTCCTTCATCCTTTCTCTGTATTCAAATTCTTCACTAGGTTATCAGCTTCATGAGGTTAAGTATCCTAATTCAAATACCCTGGCAGTGAGAACTGAATTTGGCTCAGCTGTGGAAATACTTAATGAACTTAGTTATACCCTTTCCTATGATTGTTATCTTGCAACTGCTTCCAGAGTTCAAGTTCTATGAAGGCTGAGAAAGTTTTAATGAAGTTCTTAAATAGCAGCAGTAGCTGAAAACTTGGATATTTAAAGCTTTTGACAGGATCTGGAGATCAAGACCTATTAACTTACGGGAAATCAGACACAAATTTGTATATTGAAGTTCATGCATATGTTCCACTGTCTTTTTTATGTGGTAGTTCGTTTCTCAACTGAAAGCTTTTTCAGCAGTAGAAAAAAAGTGATGAGAACGTCAGTTTGAACAATTCATTTTCTTTTCTATAACGGCCAAATTTCAGGCAGTGGGAAGCGAGAGGGAACTTAATGAGAAGTCTGATTTAGCTGATAAGATCTTCTATCTTAAAAATTACTTGGTGTAGGCAGTGGGATTGTCTTTTGCTTTTAGTGAAGGAAATTATTTAAAAAACAAAAGTTGTCCTTAGTCCACATCTTCAGAAAATTACATGAAAATCCTCAAGAAAATGAGAAAGCAGCAGGACATATATTCTCATTCTGAAAGTGAGTCCTTGCTCTCAACAGGCAGGCATGCAATAACTTTGTATACCCTATTGCATGAAGATGATACGTTTATCAGTGTTTAGGAATAATGACATGTTCATCAGCTTACTGGTCCTGTAACCTCAATTTATCCAGTGTCTGATGTGTACTTCAAATGGATAAACTCAAAAAAAGCGGAGATAATGCATACCCACTCCTTAATGCAGCGCAGTGTGGGAAGTCCTTGAGCTAGCTGGGATGAGAGAGGTGCAGATGCCTCCAATGTTAAGTCCTTCCTCAGTAAGTAGTGTTCTCTGTTCATGTTTACTTGAATATATCACTGCAGAATATGTATGTGTCAATGTGTATGTGAATCATATTTTGGGGTTCATAGTTTAACTTTTATTCATTACATAGGAAACCTGGAAAACAAAGTTCTGTTTTGGGCAATTATATCACAAACTGGCATCAGGAGTTCAGACAGTGTTTTAGACTGTGAGAGGCTAAATATTCAAAGTGCAGGTTAAGTAAGGACTCAGAGGTAACATGTTCAGGGTGGCGTGGTGTGTTTAGCTGATCAGGTGAGCCGAACAGTCTATGTTATGTTAAGTTGTGGCTGGACAGGAAAGAGGAACAGTTCCAATATCCTGGCTGCTGCGGTACTCCTTGTTATGTTTAACTTCCACTGGAAAGGAAAAGAGGCAGAAGTTGCTTTCCTAGCTTGCGCAGGCTGGGGAAGGTTCTAGAGATCACAATGAAGTGGTGAACCAGTGCGATGTGCACCAAGGGGAAAACCTGCTTTCAGCAGGGAAAAGCTGGCCAAGCCAGACTTCAGGAGTGATGAAAGATCTCACAGAGACCCAAGAGAGGGTTGTCTGATGTTTGCTCAACCTGGGGAAATGCTGAAAGCTGTTGGACTGGCAGCCAGGACTGGGAGGGACCCCTTCCTGTATTTCAGAGACGTGAGAAGTAGGAGGGTGACGTCTGTCCTCCATTACCAGATTTTATTTTATTTTTTTTAATCTGATCACCCACAGGTTTTAAGATTTTTCTATTTATGTGCATTTTGCAAAATGATGTCGTAGAGAATTCTAATAAAACACTGTCTGAGACTATAAGCCTGTTCTCTTTGAAGAAGAGGCATAAAAAGATTAGTCAGTCACCCTTCCAAGTCTTGTTGAGCTGAAGTCTCAGTATGGTTCTGAACTTTGTTTCAACCTGAACTCCTTCATTTAAAGTAGTAATAGAGAATAACTTTGAGTGGAGAAGAGGCAGAAGACAGTTTCTTTGAATAAGAAATATCAACTTTTGAACTTCAAAGTTGCAAATGCTTGACCATTTAGTTCTTGGTACAGGGTTTTTGTGTTGTCTTCTGATGCATAGAAATCTTTTTTTCTTTAGCTAAGAATGTGTAGAGTTGTCTCTTCCAAATCAGTCTATTTAATTCATAGAGGGTAAGGTGTCTGAACTTGTCTGATCAAAGTAACCTCACTCAATTTGAAATAAATTGTATTCCATACTGCTGTTTTTATAGTGCCTGGTTATTGTTGCATACAATAAAAACACTGTCTGGAAGTCTTTTTCTGTGAATGCTCCTTTAATCATACTGAGGAGAAAGTAATTCTTCCAATACCCCTTTTGCCTAAGGTATGTATTTTGTATATTTGCAAATGTAATATTTATATTACAAACAAACATGCCTTTGGAAGATTCAAGAAGTGATTTAGTGATTACAACTCTTATCTCCCTTCAGATTGTTGAGACTGCTTTATTTTAGATTCATTTGGTGGATGATATACAGGTGGTTGTGTAGGTTGCATCTCACTATACAGTAACTTATTTCTTTGAAAACCCATGCTTAAGAAATGGCCATGAAGAAAAGAAGGTAGATGCTAAGACTTAAAACTCACAATTAATTGTCCTTTTACAAGAAACTAAACTAAGAGAGCTGGTAAGGACCTCTTGCAGCGTAATGTCTGTGGGTATGAACACCAGTGGTTTGAGTCCTGGGGAATGCCGGTAATCTGCCTGCATCAGAAACAGAGAGGGCCAGCAGGACTAGGGACGTGATTGTATGTGGCACTGGACTAGGGACCCTTGTATGTGGCACTGGGGAGACCACATCTCAAATACTGTATTCAGTTTTGGGCTCCTCACAATATCCTCAGGAAGGATATTGAGTTGCTTGAGCATGTGCACAGAAGAGCAATAGAGTTGGTGAAGGGACTAAAAAACAAGACTTATGAGGAACAGCTGAGGGAGCTGGGGGTGGTTGGTCTGGAGAAGAGGAGGCTCAGGGGAGACCTTGTTGCTCTCTCCCAACTACCTGCAAGGAGGTTCCAGCAGGGAGGGTGTTGGTCTCTGTTCTTGTGTGACAAGCTTCTGTAAAGAAACAGTCCAAAATTGCTCCAGGGAGGTTTAGATTGGATATCTGGAGAACTTATTCATGAAAAGGGTAGACAAGCATTGACACAGGCTGCCCTGGGAAGTAGTAGAGTCCCCATCCTTGGATGTATTTGAAATGTGTGGACATGGCACTAGGGGATGTGGTTTAATGATGGGACTCAGTAGGTCAGGTTGATAGTTGAACTTAGTGATCTTGCAGGTGTTTTGCAGACAAAATGATTCTGTGATTCTAATTAATTTCATAACAAGTCACTGATCAACTTTCAGACCTTGTCCCAATGTCTCAAACATTCCTAAAGTTTAGGATGCTGGCCTATAGCACATGCTGTGCTGTTCATCCCTTGACCTTTCCGTTTCTTGCAGATGCTATAGTATAAATCAGAAGAGGTTGGATTTTGAGGACTGAAGTAATACCTTCATAATTCTACTATTATTAGACTGACTTACATAGACAGAAAAAATAGATATGCAAACGCACAAATTGTGCCCCCATCCATTCTGATCCTTTCTCACTGTTCTTTAACAACAATAAGCTTATATCTAAATCTGAGGTCTTGACCCCCCTCCCATTAAGTCCCTTTCATCTCTCTCATCCGCTTTTGCTTTTGGCAGAACACTACAAAACATGCTTCGTTTTTGTTTGACTTGTAAGGAGTGATTAGGTTTGACATGGGCACTGTCTGTAGTGAGAGGCAAGAGTCAGAAGGCATCCATTGATCCGCAAATCAGACCTCCACTTTTTTTTCCTCCTATTTGCATGTATCACTGCATAGGTTAAGAAAATAGCCTCTGCAGCTTTGCTGAGAAACATACAGGGTTGTCAAATATCCACAACTTGCTTTGTTTCACCCTTCAGCAGATTGGGAAGTGTTCTGTTGATTTAGGCATCTTGGTAGGTGAGCTGTGGTATTCAGTGATGCAGATCCTGGACTAAGACCCTGTGAAGGAACTTACGTGCATTTGCATGCAAGTGAGAGAAACATACTTTATGAGGTTTCACTTGTAACTGTTCCTTGAAGAAACAGGAATGAAATGCTGCATAATAAATTAGAAGATCCCTAAAATCTCTACAGCAATGAGAACATGAGAGACTACAGCCATTTGGATTAGGACTACTCCTCTTCATGTAGAACTCTGACTCGGAAAAATCATGGAGCCATTATATGCTTTGTGTCTGGGAAGGATAGAGTTACGTGGATCTGTTTTGTCAGCATCCAGGACAAGCAGCCTTGTTTTGTGCTTTGTGACTGCTGGGGATTAAATCATACCCTGCCTTCTTGAGTCTCGCATATGTCTGCCTGTGGTGGTTTGAGGGATGTCACTCCTCTGAGTGCCTGCCTTCTCCTATCTCGCTCCCCTAGCACTCAGACTGGTGCGTGGTTGGATGACGGTTGCTGTTTTCTTCTTTCCGTGAAGAGATGGATGTGAAATGACTTTTCATATGCAAATTTGGGCATGACAGTGAAGAATTGGAATGACTGAGTAGGTGATCTTAGAGGTCTTTTCCAACCAAAATGATTCTCTGATTCTGTGAATTGCTTCTGAGCTCTGCAATAAATATGATAATTAAACAACAATTATCTTATGGATGGGTGAGAGCTGGAAGAAAAATTGTTAGTCTAGATGGGAAAGTACATCCCATTTTCCCCTGCAGCCCTATAGGTTAAGCAGACAGATAGTGCCTGGCTGTGGATCCCTCGTGTCCTTTGTCGTAATCCCAGAACAAGTCAAGTGAAGAAGCTCATCCAGCATGTTCTTTGATTGACCTGATACATAGCTTCTGTTCAGCTTGATGGTGGCACTTCGGACAATATTATTATTATTATTATTGTTATTATTTTTAGAGCTTGCTTTCTGTGCTAGTTAATCTTTCAAAACTCTTAGTTTTGGAAGACAAATTTTATAAAACAAGTGGGAAAGTGAAGTTCCTCACAGTGAATGTTCCGGACTGGTTCCAACGGATATCTACAGAAAACATGATAACTAACGAGATGAGTGCTTGATAAAATCTCTTTTTTCTGTGCATTTTGTTACGTATTTGATGAAAAATGAGAAGATAACACTTGTCTACTTAATCAGCTGCATCTTGATTAATGCTTAGTGGAAGGAACTAAACCTTCAGAATGTTGTCCTTGAAGGGAGGAGAAAAAAGAAGTGATAAGCTTCATTCTCTGCAGTGGGGAAATGAACTAGCAGGGCTCACAAAAGTCAAGAAATAAGAGATCTAAGAGTCAAGTGTACACTGTCTCAATTACACAATTTCAGAATGTATTTGCACATAAGCGCTATTGTGTTGGGGGAAGGGAGCAATCCTTGTATTCATTCGCAGTTTGCTCTTAACTCTCGAGGCATCTGAAGAACCTGATCCCTCATGCTATCGCTGTGTATATTGCATTTGGAGTTCAGCGTTTCATTTCTGATGTAATTTTGAATTACATAGTTTTGAAATTTGTTTTAGCTGAATATGATTTGAACTGCATTACTTCTGAAGAGAGAAATAGACAATTACTATAGCTTAACAGTATGGAAGCCTCATAAAGGGACAAAGAGGAAAGCACTAATGTGCTCAGAACTAGTGTAAATGTCTAATGTCACAGGAGAAGTAATATAGAAGCAGAACAATTAGGAATGTATTTAGTTCTAAATGCTTCCTATCCCAGAAGATGCGCTGGATTGAAAGAAGTTGCAATTTATTTAGTGTGACAGAACAAAAATGCACCTGCTACTGAAAACTGAAGGTGGAAGTACAGAATGGACGGATGATATTTAATGAACAGTAGCTGTGTATTATTGAACATCAGAAAAGGATCTATATAGTCAGATTAAAGACAGATGACCTTTTTAGAATTTAGTTAACCTTTTGGTCACTTTTGAGAGTTATCACTTATAAAGATAAAGGTCAAGCTAGAGCTTGGTCTTCATGTGTAATCTTCTTCCTGGGCAGAAAGGTATCTTTCTCTCAGTTCTGCTTTCCTAAGGAGAGGTAAAAGTTGTTCAGTGTAACAAGAGTAGTGGGGAACAAAACTGTTTTTTATTCCTTGTCAAAATAATTTTGGAGGGGGAATCCTTTTGTATGAAACAGATCAGGGGGCCAACTTTAATCTTTTCAATATCTTCTTGTTAGTATATGAAAATATTTGACAGTATTTTTAACAAATTGATGCAGTACCTCTCAAATCAATACATTATGCAAACTTGCACCAAGTAGCCTTTGTTTTTAAAAATAGCTGTCAGTGGGAAGGAAGACAAACTATTGTACTCAAGAACTACATAATAAAAACCAAGCAAACAAACACAAAGAACAAAAAAAGCTGCCACGGTAATTGTATTGCAGATATCTACAGATTAATAGGAGCTCAAATGCCTGTTCCTGATCAGCTACCCCTTTGTGGACTTGGCACATTTTGTTTTATAACTGCACTAAGGAAGGCCCTTGCTAGTCCTTTGCTAGGAAACCTGTCCAGCAATTGCTAATTGCCTGACAGGTAATTTGCTGTGTTCTTTTTCTTTCTTTCTTTACTTTTTTTTTTGTATCCTGTAGTTAAACATTTGGGTAAAATTGGAAGGCTTCTTTAGGCAGCTGTTGGACTAATTTCAGCACTTAAGTTACCATGTTACAAAATAGAGCGTATTCTGCCCATCTGTAAGGCTTTTCTTTTCCAGCTACCTTTATTTTCTGCTGCCTCTCATGAGGATAGCAGGAAGGGAAACTGGGCTTGGAGGACTGTCAGTATTTCTGAACACATGGACTTCATGGAAAATAAATGCCTGTTCTGTAAGTACAAGTAATGAAATATTTGCCGATGACCACTTTTCTTTTTTTTTGTTTTTCTGGGAGTTTAACTTAACATTTGCAGTGATCAAATAAGTCTTATGCTGAAATTAATTTTAGTTAAAGCTTTTGGAAAGACTCAAGTTGAGTAGAAAAATAAATCCTCTACCATCCACCTTGGAACATGATGTAGACTGGGACTCTGTGTTCACAAGAATTAGCCAAATGAAGGTGTTCCCCTGGAGGGAGGGAAGAAAAACAAAGCCAAACAAACAAACAAACAAACAAAAAAACACATTACTTGACAGGTATGTAAAATAAATAAAAATGATACTTGTACAGACTGCGTACTTGCGTACACACCGACTCCTTGCATAACTAGAGATACAGTGCATAGTGCATGCATAATGGAGATGAAGAAAGGTTTGAGGGCTCCTTGCTTTTTGCTTCAGTCAGTCATTAACAAGGCTGACTGAGAAAGACATGATTGTCTTTCCATTGGATCTAACTGGTCCCTGTACCAGGTCCAAGTAAGGATCTTTCTACCCTGCTGCCTGAGGGCTTGCAACATTCACCGGGGAGTTGTAAGGAGTACAAAGTATGCATCACCTGGGCTTCATGCTGCTCTGTGTCGCCAGCATTTAGCCATCTGGAAGCTGTATGTGGGCAGTCGTGTTGTAAGGGTTACACATGGGACTGACTCCCTGAAAATTGGCATCATCCCAGATTTACAGTTCCAAAATTTTAATGAAAGCTTGCATAATTAGCAGAATTACTTTTAATTTCATTTTAAACTTCTTCCCTGATGACTCTACTGAGAGCTACCTAGTTCACTTCCCCTGCCATAGAAGAGTGTACTCTCCTTATGCAGAGCTTCTTTATGTTATGCATAATTTTGTAGATTACCACTATTCCTCTCCCTTAGCTTTCTCTTCAAATGGCAAACTAATCTACTTAATCCCTTTATAAAGAAGATTTTCCCATACCTTTGATTGTTCTCGCAATATTCTGTATCTTTTCCAGTTCTTATACCTCCTTTTTGAAATGGGATTAAACACTGCATGCAGTGTGAATTCATAAATGGGCATGTGCTCTTTTGGAGAGAGATCACAATGCTTTCTGGTTTGCTGTTCCTTTCCTAATAATTTCAAAACCTTCTCTTTATCTGTTTCTGAATAATGACTTAAATCTAGTATCTTTTCTGAGTGGTTACTCTCCTACCTTAAGTGCTGGTTGGAGAGAACGAACAACTTTATTTTCTCCATATGCATCTTTCCATTCATCTTTGTTTTCACATATCTGCTTAATATACTTACAGCCTGTCACAGTAGTCCTCAGCTCTTGCATCTGTATACTCCACATCGTACTCTTATTCCTCTTCACGTGTCTTCTTCCCCTCTGCTCCATCTTGATTATTTAAGTGTGTTGAACAGTGAAGAACCCAGGTATATGGTTCAAGAACTGTCTTAGTAGCTGCTTAGAAAGGATAGTTTACTTTTTTCATGAATTAATAAGTGATCAAAGGATAGAAAATGAAGGGTAGGATTTTCTCTCATCTAGTTACAGTTCATTTTCTTTAAGAGCCTTTAATGAGGATTTGTGACAAAAGCTGTTAGGAACCATGAGTATACTTTTATTGACAGAATTATCTGTGTGTTCCCTGCCCCCTTCAAAGGGCTTCAGACAGACTTGTGAGAAATGACTACTTATCCTAAACAAATCACTCTTGTTCTCCTGGTTTGTGTTCATTTGTCTTCTAATTTCCATTTGTTCATGGGTTTTACTTTTTGCTTTGCACACAAGTGATGGATTGAAACTTACTGATCTCATGAAGGTTTTTAAGTGGCAAGCATACACTACCCCTTCTGCATACTTACTGATAGAAATGGTAAGTTATAGGCCACAGTTATTGAGCATCTTTGCAGGCAGATTCCCATGGGACCATTTGTTTGAGCCTTTGAGTGACTGTCCCGGTCGTTTTTGTTGTATATTTATTTCATCAGCTTATTCTAAAATGTTCTCAGAATAACTGGATCAGGAATTCCAATCCAGCCCTTAAATTGGCATTTAAAGCTGGGACTGAATGGCTGTGAGGGACTGTGTTGCAATACCAGATGTCTGGTTGCTGGCTGTTGCAGGTTGGCATAATCTCTTCCTGTGTGTATCTTGAAAATACAGAGCAATTTAGTAAAGCTTTGGCTGGATTTAACTGAGAACCGCTGCTTCCAGAAAACAAGGGAAGGCTCATACATGGGGCAGGACTTTCTCCTCCAGCCCTCCACAGTTCAGAAGGTAAAAGGACAAACAGCTTGCTTTCCTGGAGTGCTGTCTCCCCACCTTATGCCTGCATTTTTCTTCTTACTTGTAAAATGTTTTTACAAGAGCCTTTTTTACTACAAAGGCTGTCCCCATGAGAACAGGAGTCATTAATTTTCTTTGTGAAGATCTGGAAGCCATGGGCGGCTGCTGCTGCTGGTGGTGTATACCATCACTGTTGCTGTATTGGGTTTTATTTGTTTATTTAACTTACAGATTTGGTTATTATATTGGCAGTGAGGAATTTCTTTGTTGCCAGTGGTAAAAGACATTGTTTCATTACCATGACTAATGCAAGTTCTTAGTTATATCTCACACCTCATAAATCTCAGACTTATGAGATGGCCATGGTGGAATCTGGAGAAGTGGAATTCAGCTCCATCACAGCACGAATTCTTCCACTGCATCCTGCTTTAAGGATCTTGTTTGAGTGGTTCCTGGCTGTGCTGACCTTACAAAGTAGTGTGAACCAGCAGAAGTGGATGTGTACTGAGAGCTGGGAGCATCTGACTGCTTCATGTACATATTCAAAGCATATCAACGTTATTTTTAAAAAATTTGGATTAAATTTAATCCAATTCCATGGATGCTGTTTGTGAGTGGAGTACAAGGGGTGCTCTGACTTTAGCTTCATCTGAAGGGAACTCAATGTCCACTCCACTGTGCAAAATGAAGTGTAAAATTGCATTTTTGAAGATGCTAATCCCGAAATGTTGCTGTAGCTATATCTGGTGCTCTCAAGGATACTGTTGTAAGATCTGCCTCAGCTCTTGACAAGGAAGGATAGATTTTGGAGGAGCTTTTGGGAGGGCTTTACTACCTTTTGGATCTGTTCTTCTGGGGTATGAAGGGATATCTCTGGACAGTGGTTTCCCATGTCATTGACAGGTTCTCAGTGTAGGGATACCTGTGCACCCAAAGTGAGATGAGGATTCATCTCAAAGCTGTAACCAAGTCTTGTTACGGACCTTACTAACAAAACAAAACAAAACAAAAAACAACAACAAAAAACCCACCCTGTGGCTTACTGGAAGAGAAGTTGGCAGTTACACAGCTGCTGTTAATGTAGTGATTGTAGACTGCCTTGCATCTGCCTAGACTGCAAGTCAAGTAAAGGCAGTTTTGTCTGAGTAAGAAGTGCTGTACTGGACATGCTTATGGCTTCATTTATACTTTGTGTGTCTGATGTGTCCCTTTTGATCCTACATACACAGTGCCATTAGTTTGGAGTATAGTCCTTGGGAGGCCATTTTAAAGAGGTTTTGGAAATAGAGGTCTTAAAGATACCTCTTACATTAAAAAAAAAAAAAAAACTTAATATGGCATGAATCAACTGATTATATCAGCTCCATATTAGGCTTTTGTGCTTGGTTAGAAAAGCAATAAGGTGGAGAGCTCATCTAATAATGAAAAGGTCTGGAATGATTTACATCAAATGTTTTTCAAAATTAGAAAAGAGGACATGCATCTAAATGGAGAATTCTAATGCTAGGCTTCACACTGATGGAAATCAACTTTGATAAGTCTTTAATTGCTACAGAACAGGATTTATAATGGAAACATGAAGAGACATTCAAATCTATAGCATGTTTTCAAGGTACCACAGATAATATATTATCTTCATAACTGTGTTACTTATTTAAACATAACGTGCAATTATAGCCCAGTTCTTTCCCTTTAATGGTGTTAATGCTTTACGTGTCTACTGTATTATCAGTATTTATTCGATAGCATAGTATAAATTAATATCACTCAAACAGCCATGTCCAGTCTATAAAATTGTCTTGACATCTTTGTAAATATCAAGTCTAGCACAAAAAGATACTTAGTGTTTTTAAGGTGATGGTTATTTTTTCTAGAATGGCAAGCAGGCTAAACAGGGTGCATTCTAAAATATTGAAAAGGAAGATTTGATGAAATAAAAGGAAGAAAAAATAACAATGCAGTGATTTTTGCATATTAAACCCCTGTATTTTTGTGAATGCAAAAACATTCACAACATGAAAGTTCTTACAGTATAAAGAAATGTGTACTTCACAGCATGTAGAGCCCTGGAGAGCATTTTCAATAGCAGAACTGGAAGCATAGACACCTCTTATTTTTATTTATTTTTTAAGATTAAAAAGCCTTACCGCCTTCTAGCACCTAATGGTTGGAAAGGCCTTCACTGAAATAAGCAGGACACTGCCAGAATGCGTCTGAGTTCTTTCTGTTACCTTTGTTCAGAGAGCTCCTTGCACGCAGAACATTGCTCATGCAGGCACACTGTAGATGCGTGGATGTGAATACGTGTTAAATCAGACAGTATGTCAGGTAAGGAAGTTATTTCAGTAAATAGTAATTTGAACTATAAAGGATTGACATAATGTGCTGAGTTTTCCACCCCACCTCTACATTTATAGCCCCTCAAAATGGGATCTGAGCATCTCATCAAAAGGAGCTTTCTGTAATTACATTTCTGGTGCCACAACCTTAAGTCTTGTGCAACGATTCAGAGGGAGCTTGCTTTAGTAGAAATTTGGCAGTACTGGTCTTGCAGATGATTTTTTGAAGTTGGTCTGAATTAGGAGTGTCTTTAAATAAAACATCTGCATCTTAATGAACGTTGAGCAGATTTATGTCCTTTATCTATCCTTTGACCTTAATCCTTATAACTCATCCATGTGTCCAATTCAGACCTTCACATTAAGTCACTTATTCTGTCTTTTCCTTTTCTTTGGAGTTTGAGTGAACTAGGGTAAATAATATATGATACAATTTTTCCTGTGTAGACAGTTCCTCCCCTCTTTCCCCTGACTTCCCCAGTCATCATTATCAGTTTAACACTTTATTAATAAAGACACTCTAGTCTTTCTAAAATAAAGGATATTATGGAGAATAATTGAAAAGTAGGGTAATTGAAACTGTTCCTATTACATCTGGCGGAAATTACATTAATTATCTTGGACTTTGTAGGAGCAAGTAATAATTTTACTCAAACCAAGTTTCATGAAAACAACTATTTTTGAATAAAGGCCATCAGATCTATTAATAAATTTAACTCTTGAGTTGTCATTGAATTGTCAAGAGTGGCTAGAATTTACATTAAAGTGACTTCTAACAAAGAAATATAATTGTTTATTATGCTGCTTGGAAAATAAGATTTCCGAGATGTTTTAATTTATGGTTCTAAGGATAAGCTTAACAGGAACATTTTTGTGCACACC
The DNA here is from genome assembly GCF_963932015.1 of Anas acuta. Taxonomy (NCBI): domain Eukaryota; kingdom Metazoa; phylum Chordata; class Aves; order Anseriformes; family Anatidae; genus Anas; species Anas acuta. The sequence continues at coordinate 37,311,722 of NC_088982.1, forward strand.
AAGAGAGAACTGCTACAGAAGAGATTGCCAGCTCCACTGTGACAGCAGTTGCTTCACTGAGGTGTTATCTGGCTCCTGAATCAACTTCCCCCCCTTGAAGTGAAGTACTTCACTCAATGCTACTGTATCTTACTGTGTTTGCTTATTGTCTGATTCTATCTATGAAAGATGTAAGCAATTTGCATAAGCGAAGCTTAATTTAAAATTCTCCCTCGCGTAGGGTCTTGATAAGAGAGACTTTGTACTTCAAAATCTGATGGCTGTTTCATGCCTACGTACGGTGTCTTCAGGTAAAAACCTGCCAAGTCCTGATGTGCACAGCTGTGATGACTGGAAAAAGCTCCATGGAAGAGCAAGGGCATAAATAACTTTGTCAGCCTCCCTTGCTGGATCTATAGATGTGCAAGGAGATCTCTATAGAGATGTGATTCTGCCATTTGAAGCTTGCTTTGCATTTCAAGTGGGGGTGTCAAATGGGAAAGGCAGCCAATGCATTTAGCAGTGTGATACCACGTCTTAGCTGGTGTGTACCTCTTCACCATAGCAAAAGAGATTTAGAAATGGTAATTTGGTGGTAAATTCTAAAAGAATTAATCAAGACCATCTGCAGAGATGAAATGAAAGTCTGCATTGCAAGGAGTAAAGTTGAGGTCAAATGCGGTCCCTCATAAGTTCTGCTTCTTAGTCTCCCACAATCAGTGGCAAGATTTCTGAAAGGTTAACTCCTAGGTTTTTGGAAACTACATGCAATCAGTGAAGAAACTGAGAATGACTTCTGTTAAGATGCTGTTAACTTCTTCTGCGTCTCCAAGACCTTCCTATAAGACAACAGGAAAAGCCTTTATGGTATTTTTCTATCTGACTTAACTGGTTTCTGCCTATTGTTTCACGAGCAGGCAGAAACAATTTGTGGTAGGATTTCAAAGGGTTTGTTTCCAGTTCATTGAAACTGATGATAAACTCTGGTAGTAGGTCAAGTTGCATGAGAAGAACTTGAATTGAGTAGTCATTTCTTCCCCTCTCACTCCCCTTTGTGGATATAAAATTGTCACCTACAAAAACTGCTTGCAGAATGGTGGAGCAGCATGAGTGAGTTCTCTGATTTTTTCCCAATTTACTTGTTCTTTTACTCAGCTGAAGAACAGAGGAGAACTCGGTGAAGAGCAAGAGGAAGACTCAAGCCATTTAATCTCTGCTAAGGGTGATGTAAAATGCTATATGAGTGGGATCAGAGCAGAGGCAATATATCACTGTAGCATTATGCTGCTGCTGAATTCATGGGGCCCGTCCACTAGCGTGGCTAGGCTGTATGTATGTCTAGTGGCAAAGTCTACACATTGCACAGACTTAAGTAGGACTTAAACATGGGGCAAAGATGCTCTGATGTAAGTACAACCTAGGAGGATGCCCTGTTTATTAGGCAGATTTCCCTGTGGCTAATTCAAGCCCAGGTGTCTTAAATCCTTTAGAATAAGAAGCAGTACGCAGCTGAACTGGAGTTTGGCTGCATAAAGTACTTGGATCAAGTGGGGAACTGACTGATTTTCAGGTTCCTCTGAGCTGGATAGCATGTTGATACCAGTACAACTCTATGCACTTTATTTAGTCACACAAATCCTAATTTGGTTCACCATGCTATGAGAAGGGTAGTGAAAGCATTCTTTACTTAAACTGAGAATGACATCAAGAGAAGGGAAATGTTTTATAGCAGATTGAGAAGCATCCTACCACAGCTGTTTCTGTGTCTCCTTCATAATTGGCTTTTGGGAGCCAGCTATGCTCAGGTCTTTGGAGATGGGGCTTGCCTCTTTTGCATGCGGAACTCTCCTCTCGTGTATGTTTGTTTTTGTTATTATTAAAACAAAATAAAAGTTGACAACTAGAATTCCGTGTTAATCAGAACAATTCTTTCTCATTTTGGCTGCAAGAAATGCTTCTGACTATGGCTGCTAACTGGTGAGCCCTGGAGAGTCTTGCTGGAGAGGCTAACATTAGCCTTCCCACTTGATTCCTTTTGTTGATCTGTTCTCCAGAGCATAATGAAGAGAAGTTGTAATGTATCTGCTTCATTACAACGTCTGGAGGATTATTTTAAACTATCAATTAGTCTGGCTCATGCAAGGCAGACGGAGTCTGAAGTGAAGCTTTTCAGTTGTTCTTTTCTGTGGTAGATGAACAACAGGGAGGGTGTGGGAGCTGAGGTTTGTCAATGCTAAACTTTTGGAGTTGAATTTACCAGAGCTCGTCAGTAAGGACCGCAGTATGTTACGGGATGGCTGCTGAATGCTTCTGCATGAAGTACCCTCATGCTTTATTCGCCTGAATAAACCAACTACTTCGGCAATAATCAGCTGCCTCATAAGTGGCTGTTTGAGCTGTTGCAAGAAGGACTGTGGGAATGAAAGAGGCCCAGAACTGGGCACAAAGCACTACTGCGTGGTAAGGACTAGGACACTCAGGGGTCTGAAGTGATTGTTTTGCCGCATGTAAGGTGTTTTTTGACTTAAAATTAACATCTGCACAGTAAGCTGACTACAAGCATCATGAAGGTGTTAAAATTACCGTGTTTAAAAACTATCTTAGAACTTACTGAAATCTTGAGTTACTTTCAAAGATTTAATTTTTTTTTTTTTTCCAGAATCCAAAACAAAACTCACAGTAAACAAATCACAGGGAAAAGCACATTTAGTAGGTTTTATCTGATGCTGATGGGTTTGTTTTTCCTCTCTTCTTTCATTTTTCCTTCTCACAGTTCCCAGTAACATGACTGGGGGGGGGAGATGACTTAATTTATCAATTATTTATGGCAATTGTTTGGACTTATTTAGACTTTGCATACAGCTCTTCAGCTTCTACTAAATGGTGCACCAAGCACTTCTGTATACAATGGCCTCAATAAAAAGAGGAGACTAAGGAAAAACAAGCTTTTATTGATTATAGAGAAAAGAAATAAACTTCCAGTTTTCAGTGTTTTTGCATACATATTTGACACGAGAGGACTAACTTCATGACTGAAGGTTGGGGAGTTGCTCAGACAGAGTTGTTTAAAAAGACCCTGCCCTACAAATTCATGAGTGTGAGTGGCCTGAAGCTGAGTTCAGCCTGATGCTGGGCACACATAAGGAACTGTGCTCATAGAAAATACAAAACACTTCTAGCCTTGCTAGAAATAAGGTGACAGCTAATAAATATGAATGCTTGATAAAACTGAGTTTGAAAATACTGCTGTTTCTTTTTCTTTGCTTCCACAGAAATCCATTTTCTGGGACTTCTTTTGTCACTGTGGGAGTACTTGGTGTGGCTATTGAGAAGGCAGGCAGCTATCAGGTCAGATAGAGATGAAGAGCCTTCAGCTTTAATATTTTAACTCTTATTTTTGGTACAGCAGATGCTCACATGCAGTACTACATTCTTCCTGAAAAGCTCAGTCTGTGGGATGTGGAAGTGCACTTGGGATTGGATTGCTAGTTGTGAAGCTGTGTGTTTTTGTGTTGGTCCCTAGAGTCTTACAACATGTTATTCCCTCATCAGTGGCTATTTGTTTACTTTTTGCTATTTGTTTACTTTTCAGGTGAGGCAGAGGAAAAGGCTTAAATATATCTTAACTCTTCTTTCTTTCTAAACTAAAACTAAACTCTCTTCCTAAACTGCTTGGATTTTTGGGACATGAGGGTTTTTCTTATTTTCCCCTATATTCCTATGTGTGCAGGTGGAAAAGACAAACTGTGACTGTATTGCTAACAATTTTTTTTTTTTTTTTCCCGAAACTAGCTTTATTTTGTCGATCTCTGAATACAAAAGTGATATAAGAAACAAATGCAAATGATTTAATCTTTGCACTGTGCAGATGATCCATGTTTGTTTCTAAGTTATGGTACTATGTTATTATGGCACTAATATACTATGAATAAAGAATGCTGGAAGAAAAAGAAACATAATCTGTATGGGTCCTCCTGTCTTCCAGAAAGTTTGTTAGGGTGGTATCAAAGAACTCTTCTTTACAGGCAGAATTCAAAGTCCCTTTGTAGTTCTCCAACAGCATAGCTGAAGTGCTTTCAAGTCAGATAACTGCATGTGCATTACCAATACTCTGGATATTTTTGATATTCTCTAAAACTGTAGATAGAAAGGAGCAGGCCATTGGGCTATTTATAAAATGAGTATTTTCAAATTTCGATTACTGTCTGAAGTAGACTGAAATTACATCCTCTGATGGAAGGTTTGAATGGGTAGAATACTTACTGAAAGCTACATGGTTTCTGTCAGTGTCCTGCTTAATAATGTTTCAGAGCCATAATCTTGTCCGAGACAACTGTAGTCCCTGAAAGACAAAAGCATAATGTCAACTAAACCTAAACCTGCATACAACTCAGTGTTAGCTGTTTGGTTATACTGGAAATACTTGTGTGTAGTTCTGCATGGCAAATTGTTTACCCTTTATTCTTCAGTTACTACTATACCAACATAAATGCTTGCACTGATTGCTCTGTATTTGCAGCGTGGATTCCAATGTACAGAGCAGTGTTGTGGAGCTGGATGTCATTTGTGGCTGTAGTAGTCTGGAAGAGATTCAAAAGAGGGGAGAAGGGACCAGTTTTTCGTCAGTTGTCCAGGTTATGAACTAGCCATAAGAGAGGTTTTCCTTAGTTACTCTAAGGTATTCACAACACAACAGAACAGCAAATAAGCTGTGTGTATTGGATCGCAGAAAGCAATTTGAGAACAGTAGAAATGATTAATTTGTGTGTGTGCTGCATTCTTTCACAAAGAAGGTAGGTGTAAATGTCAAGTTAAATCTAGAGAGGGGACATAGGTGTTGTTACAAGGCAGATTGATTGCAAAGCCTGCCTCTAAGTAGCTGGAGTCTGGTCAGACCCTCTCGGTGAAGCACCTAAATATCTCATGTAATGCTCATGTAAAAACCTGGTGAAAGAATTTTAGCCCAGCATGTAAGTTGCAATGCTGCTCAACCCTCTAGATTGCCAGGCAGTAAGCTAAGCTATAGGGAAATGTTCCTCCTATGCAAATAGGATCTGTAAGGAGAAGAACTGAGACTTTTTTTTAAATATGTTGCAAGATGCAGCAGCAGTGGTCTGTAGTCATAGCTCCAGTAGTTTTGTCTTCCTGTTGTTATTATTATTTCTTTTTTTTTTTTTTTTTTTTTTTCTGTTTCTAAACATTGTTCTGTGGAACAATTTCAAGAGAGGGCTTTGAGAGGCTTAAATTTGTTTTCTGTGGTAACATCATCTGGGCCAGCTAGGTATGTGTGCATGTAGTGGTCACTTACTCTCAGTATCAATTTTTTTTTCTGTTTAATGGTCCTATATTTATCTATGTTATTTTAGCAACTCTTTTTCATTTAAACTCTGCTTTCCCCTTCGTGTAAAGAAAACAAAACAAAAAAGACATCTCACTATACAGTGCTTCTTCTGGCTTGCTTGTATCCTCTCATAATAGGCAGGTTAGACAGCACACTTCTGTAAAATACGCCTGGAAAGGGAAGATCCTGGACAGATGTGCATTTAATGGGGTTCCCTAGAGAGATGTTTGGCAAGAGTGTGTTTGTGACACATCCAATTGTCCAGAATGGTGCATGAGTGTGTTTCAATGGGCAGCTGTCGATTTACTGCAATTTTATGTGTCTTTGACATAGCAGCTCCAGCTATAACCGGTAAGAGTGCCTCTGAAGCTGTGTGTTAGTGATGTTCCTTTGGTTTTCAGACATCTGAGGACTTTTGTCTGCCCTGTTTTGAGGGAACTTAAGGGTTGTTGATATGTGGGAGCTGGCTTATTTTTCTATTTCTTTTTTTTTTGAAAATGTAGTTTTAAATTGGGAAGCTGAAAGCTAAGGCATTTGAAATTGCTCCCTCAATTTAACGATAACTTTAGTCAGTACCTCTAACTGGCATGCTTGATTTAGATCCTGGCAGAGCTTGGTCACATTTACCCTTCTTAAGGTATAATGCAATGTAGGAATAATCAAACTAGCTTTCATGCATGCTGTATTGTGTACCTGAAAGTTTAGGAGTGGAAAAGAGCTCTATGTAGGCAAAATTATCATGCTTTATAGTTTTAAAGAAAATCTGTTCTACTTTCATTACCACTTTGTAGGAATATGATGACTGTTAATTTGGGAAGTCTAACAACTTCCCAATATATGCTTTTATTATTTTCATCTTGGCATTCAAAGCAAAATGTAATAGATATGTGCTGTATGTGTACACTTACCACAGATCCGAATGAGTGTTTGCATGGGTTTAAAGCCCAACTCTGTAAAGAAGGATCTTGGCATCCCAAAGCAGGCTTGCCTTGGGTGCCAGATGAGGGGGAGGGAGGAGTGAATAATCACAGGAGAGAACCTGATAAAGGACAGCTATTCCTGTCAGGTACAGGCAGTAGCTGATGCTTTTGGTACTGCTGGAGTGTAAAGGGCAGCGTATGGGGAGGGAGGCAAAGAGGCTATTACTCTAAAAGGTATATTATGTGAAAGAAATTACGAACAACTTAAGGTGGAATGCAAAATTGCCAGTGTAGATTTTTAGAAATATTTTTCATGACCTAGTACAGCAAAAATCATTGCTTTAACATATTTTAATATAATTGTTTATCTGGAAAATGGGTTTTAATGCTCTTAAAGGATAATTTACCTGTCAATTTTGCTACACTTTGGTGTGCTAATTAATGGCTGTAAGGAAAATATTGAAGTGTGGAAGCAGCAGCGGCATTAGAGAGGAATGTAAGCTCCAGAAGTATAGGAATATGTTTTTTTTTGTTTTTTTTTTTTTTTTGGAAAAATTGTAGTACTTTACAAGTAGCATATTTTATTTTTTTGTTCCTGTTGCTTAGAGAACAAAAAGCAATCAGTCCTCAGGATCTTTTTATAACTCCAGCCAATACAACTGTGTCAAAGTGCAATTCTTCTCTGTGGGTACTTGATCAAGGTGGTTCTACATGAAGTTGTAGGTCAGTGTAAGTTTGGACTTATTAAAGTATGTTTTTTTCCTAATAATTCACTGCTACAAGTTCCTGTTCGTGTGTTTCCTATAAGGCTGTCTTGAATGCTTGAAGAGCAGTTTAACATTATATCTGGGTGAGACCTTCCTTCATCAGTCAGAAAGGTCCAGAGTGCTGGATCTGATGTGCTCCTTTTGCTCCTCCAGGAGACTGTAAAGTAATCAAGTTCAGATGAACTTATACTGCAGTGATGATTCAGGTACTTGGAAGATTCTCCTTGAAGTGGTATCTCAGTTTGTCACTGACAGCCTTTGGGCAGAGCTCATTTTGTAGGAAAAGATAGGAAGTGTGGGACTTTTTTTATTTAAATTTTTCTCTTCCTTCTTTGACGTCAATACAACCAGATGCCTGAGCTTAAAAGACTGCTAAAAAAGCACTTTTTTTTTTTTTTTTTCCTGAGGTTTGGAAACATCTTCCTCTTTCAAGCATCCTGATTGTTGTTGTTCTTTGGAGCATCAGACACCTGCAAGAGATCTCGGAGGACTTCTGAAAATACTTTTTTTTTTTTTTTTTTCAGTTGTCCTTATTACTCACCAGTGTTGGGTGCTTGTGTCGTTCTCTTGCTTTATAAGCTTGGACATATAAATAGCATACTGCTGACCTTATCCTAAAAATCCTACTTTTCTCATTCATTGAGAGAGAGATTAATTACCATATTTTTTTCCTTAATGTCAGATCATCTTTGATATGCAAATCCACATTTTGGTTTGTTTTGCTGTTTAAAAAAGTCGTCATTTCTTTTACCAGAAAATCAGAACAAGAATTCCAACTCTAATTTCATGTGCATGCTCACAGTGAAGGACAATTTGGGAAAGTACAAAACTAGCCCTGGGAGAAGAGGCCTGAGCCTTTGCTGACTTGCAGAATCCTGCTCCTTCTTGGTTATGTTTGCTTCTGCTGTTAGGTGAGTATTTTGCTGTATGGTTTCTTTCTGCAGGATGGCTCAGCCTCCGCAAAAGGAGTATGAAATGTTTAAGCTAGCATATGGCTGAAACACTAGGGTGTCTGTCCTCAGATATGGAGCTCTCTCAGCGAAGCCCTCCCTCTCTGTGTAGGCCCACAACCCAAGAGCTGTGGTGGACGGCTCTCACAAGGCCTAGCTGTGCTGCCCAGGAGTGCACTGTCCCAGCTGTCTGCCCCAAATTGAGTGTATTCTTGTGTGTCAGCTGCTCTGAGTGTGGGTCCAGATCCGTGAGCAATCACGGATTTATGACACCAAGCTGCGTGGTGAAGCACTGGGGCTGAGGTGCTGGTTGTGCCATAGGGCAGCAGTGACATGGCAGGCTGTGGGAAGAGGCTGTGTAGAAGCTTAGGTCAGAATTACGGTGTGGGTCTGGGCACCCCTATTTCATGGTTGACAGCTCTCCTGGTGTAGAAGAGTAGTGCAAGTGTCTCCTTAACCTACTCTTTTGTAAAAGGCTCACAAAGAGCTTCAGTCTCCTGGTATATTACCGCTGTGTACTTTCTTGCAGCAACAAAGCTTCTCTTACATAGAACTTCCTTCAGAATCTTTTTAGCATCTTTGCTACCTAGGACTTGGTGATCACACATGAAAATATCCTACTAGATTTAAAGTATCTTGGTCTCTGTGTATATATATATGTGATGTATGTCTGTTTCTGGGTGATCAAAATCTCAAGCTATACTTTCTTTAATGTTCAACGCCACAAAGTAGCTTTCCCACTTCTTCATTTTTTTGCCTCCTTGGTCCTTCTCAAACAAACTACAATCAAGGAACTCAACACTGTTAAGATGTCATATGACTTACCTCACCAACGGTGTGGATTATATCAAATACATTTATTTCAAAATCCGGCGAATACAATACTTCTCATGTCATTCAACATCTGGCCATAATATGAAGTGTTTTTAGGGAGAACTTTCTTCTTGAAGTTAAACTTAATCAGAACTTAATGACTGTTCCAATCTTTTACCTTTTATACTCAGTGCTCAATTACTTACTTTCTTTTTTTTTTCCTGATTTATTTTTCTCACGGGAAGAGTTTCTTTGTGAAGACTCTTCTCTTTGCAATAAAAATAAAGTCAAAGTAAGGATCTCGGAATTCTTCTGTCATCTGTGGAGGTCTGTGTGATGTCAGCATACATCAACACCAGATACTTGCCAGCCTACTCAATCTGGCAATCACACTTCTATTTTCTTATTCCGGCAGACTGAACACCATTCTGTTGCTTTTGGTCTTTGCTGAATATCTCTTAGTCTACTAATTGAACCGCAGGTAACTGTTCTTTCTCTGAAGAAGCATTGGGATAATAACCTGGATTGTCCTACAAGGATGTCCATCAGGTATGCCTTCCATAGCTTTTCATTTTCTTTTATAGATACACAACTTCTTAAATGCTTAAATGGATGATAAAGTGATTAGAATTTAATTCCAAATGTCTTCATGCACCTCCTCATTTGTCTTCATATTTAATTATAAATCATCTGTTTCTTTCTCAGTTTCTGTTTCTTGCAGTTTACGTCTTACAACCTCTGCAGACAAGAGAAGGAACAATGCTAAATTCACCCAGTTCCCAAAGCTTTTTGTTTTCTTGGATGCTACTCGATGTTGAAATGTTCTTTGGCAGTATTCATGTCTTCCTTTTCAAGTCTGCATTTTATACACCGAAGACAAATCACTATTTTTCTAAAAAATCAAATCTGCTGCTGCCACAGCAGAAATGGTAGGTAAGTCATCTCCAAAGATGAAACAAAAAGGTCCATGGTACGTACTCACCCTTGCACCTGCTCCATATCTTTGCCTGCTCAGAGACCTTGCTTTGCAAATGGATTTGAGGGCATGAAGTAGTACGTATACTTCTGAGAGGAAACAATTAGTAGTTGGGAATTCTGAATATGGATGCAGACCTAACGTCCATACTCAGTGCATGAGAATGCTGAATTCTTTAAATAATTTTCCATCCCCTGGGTTTTCCAGAGACCAAAATCCCTGCCATATGTTTGAGAGAAACTAACTGACCTTGATAAGACACTCCACATCTAAGCGCAGGATCCTCAGTTCTGCCTTCTGCTGTCATGAGATGATTTTCTTTTCTGTTCTGTTGTGATTTCTCCAAGCCTGCTGTATTTCTCTCCTCATCACTGAAAGTTGTATAAAGAGAAACTTGAGTTGTTTTCTTAGCTGTATTCAAAGTTGGAATGAAATTCTACCTTTATCAATGAAATAAAAACATGGTATTGAAAAGAAACGCATCTGCATGCATGATGTTCCTTCATTGCCTATTGCCTGCTGCTGGTAAGTATTTGATAACTTGTCTTCCTTACGTTTTGACCCTTGGGACCTCTCTTTACTCTCTGTGGAACAGCTAATGTTTAGGCAGTTCAGCAGAAATGCATTCTGTTGCGGGCATTAAGGCATCAATGTTACTTGTCAGTGGAACAATTATACAGCACCATGGAGAAGCGTGACAACAGAGATAATCAGACTATCAAGGTTATAATCTGTTCCTTGTATTTGTGGTTACAAGTCAGCATGGCAGAGGAGAACACTAGGGCTAATGCACAGGGCACCTGCTGTTGCAAATGCACAGATATAAAATCACTTCAACATCATTTAGTAAATGGAAAGTTTCATCAAGTTCATATCTAATTGTTTTAGCCTTTGGCAGGAATAGTTGTGTTGCTGAATCAGCAACAACAGGGATGGGATCCAGGCTGGCTGAGACTGTTTGAGGGGAAAGACTACAGAAAGTGTATGTGTACCTCTCATTAAAGATAAGTGAATATATGCAAAAATAAATTCTGCCAAGATGTTAAATACTTATAATAGAGAAGCCCAAAAGAGAAGTAAAATTCTCTTTTACTATGGATGTTTAAAGGTGTGGGTTAGGATTTCAAGGGAGGGATATGTCTATTAACACTTCTCAAAATACTCTGGCTGCTTTTTTTAGCAGAACATTGTGCTGAGTTAAGTTTTCAAAATCATAATTCTTTAGAGCACCTCCTGAGACTCTTGTGGTTGACTTTCAGTTTTCATAAAGGGGGAAAATGGTCTTTTCTTCATGCTTATTCTCGCTCTCACAAACAAGTCAATTTGGCAAACCTTTTAACAATTTCATGGTAGTTCTCATAGTTTGTTATGAATAAAATTCAGAGTTTACTTTTCATAAACAGTAAAGATTTTTTTTCAATTGGTAGGCATATCCTGTAGTTATCCTAAATGATGATGTGTATTTGAAGTAAATTAAGAAACTGTGGTTTGATTCCCTAGGAATGTACATTCCTAAAGCCTTAATGCATTATTTCTATTAAAAGCAGGGGGGAACACAACTCTTCCTTCTGCAATTACTGTGAACCTTAAGGTCTTCTGAGTTTATGCAGAACATAATAAATGCAGTTGTGCTTGAATTTGCTTTCTAGTATTTCATAAACAGTATGATCAAAAACAGTATTTCTCAGTTGGACAGGGTAGATATCCCATGGCTTCATTGTACAAATTGGAGGACTTGCCAACGTGCAGCCCATAGGGGAAATTAGAAAAGCCTTTCAGAAGTGGGTAAAGGGTGACTTTTGGTGGAAGTTCAGTGGTAAATACACTAAGAAGCACAGACGTTAGCTTCTTTTTTCTTCCAAGCCCATGAAGTAACATTTTAGAGGAAAAAAATGTTAGTGTAACCAGATAGGTTTGATATTTAAAAAAAAAAAAAAAAAAAAAAGCTGTTTGTAACAAAAGCCAAATATGCTAACACTCCAAGCTCTTTTGTTTGTAATACATTCAAGTAGCTGAATATATGGATTGGATGATAAAAATACTGGGTGAATTCTGTGCTCTCTGTTTGTGGGTGCTGATTTCAGCTTCATACTCCAAATAGTTACGAGCTAAACGCAGGCATCCTCGTTAGCAGCACGACCGAACAAGATGTGATTACCGTGTACCCGCGAAGAAAGTGGGGAGTGCCGGGTGCCACCATGCTGAGTGAGTGGCACGGCGGGATCCGAGTGATTTGTCTGTTCTTTCTGTAGGGTGACTGCACACCCACCTAGCACAGCGATAGCGTGAGTCTCCATCTGTGCCGCTCGATGAAGCAGCGTTATTTTAGCGCTGGCATTAGCTAACTTCACATGTTGCCTGATTGGTGCCTTGATGTCCAAGTATCTCGGAGATGCTCCAGTGCGCTGCTTCTCTGGGAGGACCATCTGCATGAGTACCTTAATATCGGCGTAGACAAATGCCAGAAGTGCTAGAAAGTACTAGTTCTTAGTATTAGTCATACAAGTCTCTTAGAGATGTAAAACTGCTGCATACAAACTTGGATGTAACTTTACTTGGTGTCAGCAGGCTTGATGAGGTTTGTTGACTGGTAGTGCTTTCTGGAAGTTGGAAAGAGGGAAGATCTTGAAATGTTTCCAAACACTTGCAAAATGGTCATATAGTGACAACCAAACTGCACCCAAGAAAAAAAAAAGTTGTGACTGAAAAGGCTGAGGGTAATAGAAGAATCTGGTAGAAAAGGCCCTGGTAATCTTTATAAATTATTGCTGCTTCTTTCTGGCTGTCATTTTGGCCTACCTGGGGGAGATTTAACAGTATCACTTTCTATTTAGTCGATTTCATCCAAATTTATCTTGCTGTCTGAATCTGGGGAGATTTGAAATGTAACTGTGGTGTCCTCATCCTAAATAATACAGGAATTCGCTTGAGTATTTATTTGATTAAGCTGAAGGACATTGAGAGTAAATATGTGATTATAAAAAAATCTGGATTTTAATGCACTGTAAATAGGGGAAAAATCATTTCTAAAGTATTTAACTTAAAGGTTACCATAGTAAGATAGGTAGAAGCAGGAAGAGAAATCAGTCTGCTAGATTAAATAATGATGGAGTCTAACTGTTGGACTTCTGTCAGGCTTAATGTCATAGCAGGTGTTTGGGTAATGTAATATATTTACACGACTCCTCATTCATCAGAGCACATGCTGTAAAGTAAGAACAAATGTGCTGCTGATAATTACCCATCCCTGCTGGGGGGGGGGGGGAGGGTGCAAAGGGGAAACCTACCAAATTTATCTTGAAAGGACCCAAGGCATTCCCTGCTCAGTAATGTTTTATTTAGGTCTGTAGATAATAGAAGATTTTTTTTTTTTTAGTATTGACAAATACAAAATAATACAGTGCTAGATGCTTGGGAAAATATTTGGTCTCTCAGTAAAGAGCCCTGTAGGAGAATTGCTGAATTTTCTGAAGCAAAAATCAGCAAGACATGAATGGCCTGCCTTTAGCCTGGAGGGCAGTGCTCTGGGGAAGGGCTTGTTGTGCTGATCCTGGTGGCTCTTCCTCATCCTTACTTGTGGTGCTTATTTCCACTCCTTCTCAGAATTAAAACCCAATTAATCTTTACAAGAATCACTGAACCATCCATTAAGAAATGGGTGTTAAATGTTTATGTGTATATAGGGCCAAATAAAGGGCCAGTTTCAGTAATGTGCTGTCTGTATGGGACTTGAATAATTCTGACTTTTATGGGGGTTTTGGATGTACTCTGCACCATAGCTGACCAGATCAACAATGCTGGCCTTTATGCATTTTTGTCTCAGACTTGTGTATATCCAACACGGAAATAGGATTTTGGATAATGAGAATATTAGGAACCTTGTTAAGGTCTGGAAGTAAATCTGTCCTGTGATGTCTTGCTCTCAAATGGTGTGCTTTCCCGATCTGCATTCCTAATAGCATCGCTAGTGCTTGTCATGGCCCAGTGATCTACACAAGGTGCTGATACAGCTGAGAACAATGCCACCCAAAAAAGGGTGGTCAGACTTGGTCACAGATACCAAGCTTAAACCAATTTGATCATCTGAGGAAATCACAATTGAAGTCTTAACCAATAATGATAAAATAACCAATAAATAACCAACAACTAATAAAGAACCGATGTAGCTTTAAAGAAAAAAAAAAAAAGGGTGGGGGCACATTTAGGTCTTGTTCTTCTACATGCTCATGGTTATGCTCATGCAATACCTATCTTTTAAGAGAAATATGGACCTTGTTGAAATCTGTTGTGCTTCTGCCATTAAATTCCCCAGGGATCGAATTCTTAACCTTGCGTGGTTAACACAGGTGCAGTAAAATGCTAGTGGGACTGTAACCTGGTTCCCCAGACATGGCAATCAGTTTGTATCAATGTGTAACTTAGAATTCAGTGTCTGTAATACCTTCTTGCAGTTCTTGCCAATGCATCAAACGATGTAGAAAGAAACCAAAAAAAAAAAAACAAAAAACAAACAAACAAAAAAAAATAAACCAGGAGAATGAACTCTGCTCTTCTCTGCCCTTGTTTTCCCTTTCTTTCCACTATACTTGTTGTCTAGGTTGCTGGTGAGAAGTTAAATCACTTTTAGCACCATTTTATCCTTAAAATACCTTCTGGAAGAACAGTTGTTACAGGGGATTGGATTTTGGTGGCTGGAACAACAGAACCACACCACTTAACTGAAAAAGTATGTACTGAATGCAAAGGGTACAGGGGATGGATGGTGATTTCTCCTTTTCTCCTCCTGTTAGCCTCCTGTCCAGTTCGGGCTGACACCATGGGCCCAAGGGACCAGGACCCTCTCTCTGACAGCAGCTGTAGTCAAGGTCTCTTTTATTTGAGCAGTGCTTTTAGCTTGCCTTTAACCTATGACAAATATGGAACACTACAAGGTGTAAATCAAAATAACAATACAAGTATTTTGTTAAAGACATGCACAAAGCCTAAAATAAATATTTAAGCAAATATTTATTTAGACAGACAAATATTTATTCTTAATCTTGGCCCCTCAATAATGTCACTATTCATTGTTGAGACAACTTGGCTTCTGTATTTAAAAAAAGGAAGTCAAACTGCATTTGCTAGTTCTAATTATAGGGGCACTGCTGTCCCTATTTCTCAAAGAAGCCACCACAAAAAAGAAGCCACGTTGGTCTGCAGATAGCTGGTCACTAGCAATCTTGATGTAGGCTGACTTTGTTTGGGGATATTTTCTTCTTACCATCAGGATCTCAATCAGCCTGTACGACAAGCTAGCACTTTCCTTGAAAAGTATGTTCTGAAAATCAAACAAAATAGTTTTCTCTATTAAAGTGTTAGTCAGCACATAGCTCTGAAAACGGCTGCCGTGAAGAGTCATATTGGTTGAGTTTAATAGTTCATGCATTGTAAACGCTGAAATTGGATATGTCACTGAAAGCTGCTCTTGGGCAGTTTCAGCTTGCATGACCGGCATTTACCCAGCACATCACCACAGGTCTTGCTGATCTTCCCCTAGCAGAACTTAAGCAATGTTTTTATAATAGATACATTTTTCTCTTATTTTATTTATTTAACTATTCCCCCTCCCCAACACACACACATTAACATGTTTTTCTTGGAAACTGGAGCATACATTTCATCTCCTACTGCCTGCTTCCTTCTTCAGCACATCTATTTGAGTGCCCCTGCAAGGGAACTCCACCTCGTGCAGCTCCGTCATGCAATATTTCAGTTAGTAATGTGCTTCAAGTTGCCACATTGTGCATTGCCAAAAACAGTACAGGATATAAAGGATCTAATGCTTTTGAGGGAAAGCTCTGCCCTTAAGGCACTCTGTAGTCTGTAGCTGCCCTGGTCTATCAAGGGGAGCTGAGCAATAAAATGTAATCTTAAAACTCAGATGACTGGTAAGTGTTGGAGCCACAGCAGAAGGCAGCAGTGTTTTGAGTGTTAGGGTTGGTGTTTTCTGGTGTATGAATATGGGCAGATCATGCCAAGCAGCTCTTCTGATGCTTGTTGATAACATGCAGGCTGCAGCCCCTTCTGCACAGCTGATGACAGCATTAGAAGCGGGTGGGGGGGAGCCTTGTCTGTGCCATGATACCTGGTTTTCAGTTTTTTTTTTCAGTTGTACAGTTACATTTTAAACTTACTTTCACAACATCCAGTACCCTTGTCATACTTAAAAGATACATTCCCGGAACAGTTTTGCTTGTGTGAGGTTTTTTAATACACCATGGAGTAAGAATGCACTGGTATTAGAAAAGTGACACCACAATTAACTTTCAGGGTCAAGAGAAGAAGAAAACTGTGCAAGGAAGCTATTTAGTACAGGGTTACTCAAGAGTGCTAGCATTTAACTGTTTTGAGCGCAGTGAAAGCTATTACAGGCTTCAGATATTATCAGTCTGCTCTTGGCATTTAATGCCAGCAGCCCTGCTGCGATACGTGGTGGAGTGGTCAAAAAGCCACAACAGAGGCTGGTTTTCCTCCTGAGTGAATAACTTCAGCTTTTCCTTTTTTTCTTCTGTACATATGGATATCACAAGTTTGCTTTACTGTTATTTCACAGCATTTACTATAATCCATCTGAATAATTTAATAGCATCAGTGAAATGTTATCTGAAAGTGCTTTCAGAGAGCCGCCAGCAATTTGAGGTCATGATGCAGGTGGGTGGATCTCCAAGTTGGGATTGGGCTTGGACCCGGAGCTCTGGGGCTGGGTCTCACCAAGAAGATCACAGCATGAAATGTCGGGGCCTCAGCATTTTAGGAAACCATCTATGGTAGTACATGGAAGGGGAAACCCTTCTCTGGTTAGGGTGATCTCTTTGCAGTTTCAGGCTCATGTGGGAGAGTGAAGAGTTTTAAGACCATGGGAGGCTTGTTTCCTCTCCAGCCTTGTGAACAAGAGGCCAGTGCATGGAGGCCCATGCAAACCAGAGTTTAAGTATTTTTGGTGTGTTTGGAATGGATGGTGTTGAAGAGGACAACAAAACAATCCTTATTTTTCTTCAGAATTCTGCAAAAAACAATTGGCACGGATCTTCAGCATTTTGTGATAGTCTCTCCTCTGCCAGCAATAGGGGATTGTTCTGTCAGAGTTGTAATAGTGAAATGCATCTTATGTATGGAGTATTTTACTCTGAAATACTACTTTTCAATGTTGGTTCCTACTGTTTTTAGGTTCTTTGTAGGCTCTGTTTGGATGCATTGAACTTGGAAGGATGGCATGATTAATGTGCCACTGTTATGGTCAAGATGTCATGGAGCTCTGTTCTCAAAAGCTACATCCTTGCTGCTCTGAAAAATATTCAAAGATGTTGCAACAGTTCATAAATCCATAAAACAAATTGTTGAAGAATATTTATAACTAACACACAGAAAAATATCCAGTAACTTGTACTGTTTAAATAAATCATTAGAGGACAGAAAATGCAATACTGGAAACTGCTTTTCACTTTTTTTCAAGGGGAAGTATGGTCCTACAAAGCAGCTTGATTTGGAAACTAATTTACAGCTGTAACTGGCATACATGTCCATATAAATAGTAGTAAATACATTTAAATAGCTGTGTTCCAGCTTACATTTAGCAGTGGAGGAAATGCAGGATGTTTTTCCTCTATTCTCTATTTCCTTTGAAATCGTGCTTTACATGACAAGTTCTTCTCTATAGATTGTGCTGCTAACTTCCTCCCATCTGTATCTCCCTTTAGCCCTAGGCTTTTGAAAATGAGACAGTTTTTGAATGAATAATGCTTATGTGATACTTTCTTTAATCATATAAAATAGTCATGGGATGATATTTTTGGTACCCGTTTTTTAATGATGATATATGGACTGTAAGGCTTTCTAGGGAAGAAGGAAGGAGTTATATAGTTTCTGTTTGACCCTGTTCACTGGTAAGAACCAATTCCTGTTTTGTATTTGTGCCCAACCTTTCTCTTTGTAAGGTAACTGATACCTGCCTTACTATTGATTTGATCCGAAGAAAATTATTACTTCTATTTCTGGTAAATTAAAAGGATCCTATAACTTGGGCATGTGGGAAGAAATGGAGTGAATGTGGTTAACTTAAAAATCTTAAATTTTTAAGAGCTTAATATCCCTTAATTTAGTATCAGATTATGATTAATAGCAGTGGTTTTTTGCTACTGAACTCAACTGTGACTATTAATACTGTATGCATGTTCTGCAGAAGCTGCCGTTCAGTAATGTTGGCTGTAAGGGTCTGTGTTGACAGGATTTGTGGGTGTCATTTAACAGAATGAAATGAACAGTTTCTTCGAAACTACATATAGCTAGCTCATATTGTGTTTGGCCTTTCAACTCTTGGAGCAACAAATGAGATAAAAGTTAGTTGTTTAATGGTAAAGGCATTCAAGGGCTTTAATTATTCAAAGGATAATAAAGGAACGCGTCAGAAAATGTAACGTTAAACAATGGATCAGCTTCGTACCACTGACACCCTATGGAGCTATTTTGAAGTTAATGAACTTACTCTGTTGTTTCACCCTTCTCTGCCTAAAAGAAAAGTAAATAAGAAAAAACATGAACTAGCTTGCAAACCTTTCCTGGGAGGGATGCTTCCATTGGCTCTAATGGGGTTACTGGCACGAGTAGAGCTAATTGGGTGAATTAAAGAATTAACAATTTGTCCTCTCAATTTGTGTGCTACCCAATTAGATGTTAAGAAAGAACAGGCGCCTAGGCAACTAAAGCCTTAGTCTAGTAAATTAAATATTTAAAGCAGTTGGAAGCATGAGTGGCTTTTTTATTTTGTTTTGATTTTGTTCAATTTACAAACAGACAAGAAGTCAGAGGTTTGCTGTCTGCAGGTTGTAGAGCATTTAGGATGTCCTGTAACTGGGAAATAACCCTACCTTTCTGCCTAATGCCAGCCCTTATTTGCACTTGGCAGATGCAGTGGAGTATAGAATGTAATTTAAGGTGTTGGTCAAGGCTTAAACTAAATCCTGAATGGGGGAAGCAAACAACTACTACAAAACCCTTTAGCTATTGCAGTGAAATCCTAGGATCCTGCACCCTAGTTTAGTCAATCTGCCCTGCAGAAACAAGCATGTCCTCCTGCCTGGTGACACTGTGCTTGTTGACAACGTAGTCAGGCAAGGCAGAATAGATGCAGTATGGCATCATCGTCCTGTTCCCTTCGGCAAACCAAGCAAACTAGGTAGTTTTACACTGCTGACCTGTCTCAGCGATTGGTCTGAAGATGGTTGTGATAAGAGCTGAAATGGGTGTACAAGTCTAGCTGCTCTTGAAAAAAGTTCCCAAGTACCCACAGGCAGCCTGCACAGCAATGGGATCTCTTCCCTAGCCCTGTGAAGCAGTGAGAAGTTTGTGACCTGAAGTAGAATTTTTCTATTGTGCAGAGAGACCTGAACTGTATTTAGGGACTAAGAAGCAGTGGTAGTCGTTAAATTTTTAATGAGCAGAAATGATTGCACATCGCTTTGGTTGTCAGATTTGCCTTTGTTTTTGTGGTGTTCTGCCCGCGTCCCCCCTCCCCCCTATTTTTTTTTTTTTTTTTTTTAGGTTTGTGGGCATACAAAGACTTTCAGAAATGTGGCTCTGCTGTCAACTAACTTTCTTACAGCTATGAAAAATACATCCTCATGTTGTAGATCAGAAAAGGAGGTATGTGACTTCAGCATTTAAAGGAAACTAATTACAGTTATCTATAAACAAACTAAATAAGCCTCACCAACTGTTTTGACTATGTGATATGAGCAGATATTGGTTCAGTTGCTGGTAAAGTTACCGTACCAATCAAATTAGTTGGGTTTCTTCCATATCAGCACAGAGATAGTGAACAAACTTGGGCATTTAACAGAACCATTCTGTGGGATTAGCTTTAGTTAGTCTCTAGAGACACTTAATTCACATTAGTTACAGGTATACTGACAGGGTATCACGAAAAAGCTTCAGCGATATGTCAAAGTTCAGATGTGATTTACCAAGTGTATTGGACATCTTATACTGAAAAAAATCTTGGAGCAAACTTGAGTGAGAATAAGTGAAGTTTCTATCTGTTTCTCTAATCTTGTGAAATAATTCAGTGCAAATCCCAGGGTGGCAGAAATTCTTGCAAAGGAAAGTAACAAATGGTATTAGTTATAGAGGAACTGAAGAATAGAAATAACAGAAATTAACTTCAGTACCACAATAATAAAGTTCTTTGCTCTTGCTGAACTTACAAACTTAGAAGAAATGTTTGCTATGTTGCTTGTGATTAGATAGCCCAGCTTTTGTTTTTTTCACTGTGTTGAAAGAATTCAGGGATAGGGTCCAGTGCACTCGTGTGTAAACTGTTTGTGTAGGAGTATCAAATGATGTGGTATTGCCCTTTATATCTGATAACTCTGATTTTAAAACCAAGCACGGAGTAAGTCTGTACTTCGGTATGTATATAGGTATGTATTTGTCTCTTTTTACCTGACAATTATATAGTGGATGCAGTTGAAATGTATACTGTCCGACCTTTTTGCAGCATATCAAGGAAGCTATTAAAATGCACTTCCATTTATAAATATCGTAACAATTGTTTCTGATTTCCTACTTTGAAATATGGTTGCTTAGGACAGTGCTTTAAGATTGTTTCCTTTTATAATTGTATAGTGTTGTTTAGGAATGAAAGTCACTGTTGAAACAGTATTCTCAAATTTTTTCTTAAATTTTTCAGGGTGTAGTGCATGGGGGTACTTTGTTTTGTTTTATAACTCTAGTTTTCATCTGGCACGTAAGTGCTGTGCCCATTTTGGGCTTCTTGCTGCATTTCCCACTGGTCCTCCACTGCACCTGCTGTGCTGCCACCAGCCATTAATGTTCAGATGAAGCCAAGAGCCTGTTCGGTTATGCCTGAGACATGCAGCAGTGCAGATGGCATGTTCTGTCTGCCTCTACCTGTAACATCTGGCAGCAGTCAGATGTGAGAAAGCCCAAATGAGAAGGAGAGAGACTTTTTTTTTAAGTTGAGCTGAATAATTTTCTCAGACAAATGATTGCAGATTGCTTGAGATCATAAAGGGAAAAATAAAAACATTTCGACTGGGGGGAAGAATTAGTTTGCTAGATTGAATGCATATATTGTGTGAACTTAAGGAATTTCCCCCAAATTGAGTTGGAACCTGGTTTAGAGCTTAATGGATATGTGCTGTATAATGGATATGCGCTGTAGTATCTAGGGAGATTTCTCCTTAACAGTCCCCAAGAATCTATCAAACCACGTATCAGCAGATGGTTGTGAACTTTCTTTTCTGTACTCTGTTAGGAGTTTTGCCATTGATCTTGATACAGTTTAAAATATAGTTTCTGATTGTGTATGTGATTGTGCAGATAACATTAGAATGGCATTTTTCCTTCAAAATGACCTTGTTTTTGTTATGAAGAGCCTGACAAGGATGACTTACTCTGCCATCTGATGATCACATAGCCAAGAATTGTCAAACTACTTTTCAGAATCAAGTGCTTTTTTCATACCTTATCTTCTAAAAATCCTTTTACTGTAGTAAAATGCATCTCCATAAAGCTTGCCTTGTGTAATAATCACAGCAGGGTAAATACTAGGCAATCAAATGTGGAGGTAGAAGCCATGCCTCAGAACCAAAAACCTGTGTCATTCTCAATAATCTTCAGTGTTTTTCTCACTAGAAGCAATTCTGTGCTCTTGGTGGACTTTGTCAGTTTTTACTACTGCTAATGCAAATGGCTGAACACTGCGAAAGGTACCGTATCTTCAGGTACTGAGTTATAGCTTTATAATCTGAAGTAATTCTTATTCTTTAGTCTCCTTTTTTTTTTTCTTTCCTTTTAAAAATTCCTCATCTGCTGCTTTGGTGCCTGTGGGTCTGAAGCAAGTTTTCCCAGGCAGCAGCACGCTAAAGGACAGAGGTACAAGAGGAACACACAGAAAAACTTCAAGTTATTAATTCTGGTGATGGTGATTAAGAATCAATTTGGGTTACGATAAAAAGCAGACAAAAACAAAACAAAACAAAACAAAGCACGTTTCAACACATTCTGCTGTGCCAGCCTTGAACTCATTGTGTTGCAGGTCTCTGTTATGAGCACCACTGCTGTCACCAAAGGTGAGGAGAGATGGGTCATATGGTAGGCTGGATGCTTCTATGGATAATTCCTGATGTGGAACGGGGGAGGAACCATTAACTTTTGTCTTCTTGTCATGAAGTGACCAATAATCCCTTCTGCCTACCAGAGGAAAATTATTACCTTAACTTCTGTGGATATCATGCCTAAAAATGTCATGGCTCTAGACTGAAAATATAACAATGAGTGGAATCTCTGTCTCCTTCATCCAGATTATGTGAATTAATGATGTTCTGCCTCACCTTCTCTAGTGTCATACACTGGTATTTCTTAGATTTGGGTTTATGAATGGATTAATGAACAGATGCATGGTGCCGGTGGTTAGAGAACCCCAATTCCTCAGTTTTGTGTTGTATATAGGATAGGAACAATTTTCGAGCAGAAATTTAGGATGAAAGGATGGCCTTGTGGGTTGACCTCATCAGCAGCTGAGCACCCAAGCAGCTGCCTGCTCACTGCCTCCTTCCCTTACCCCTGGAGGAGCACCCCGTTGTCTTCTGTCCTAGTTTGTATTTCAGTGTGACATTAAGTGGTTTGGGATGTGCCTTTGGCCAGTTCAGGTCACCTTCCCCACCTGTGTTCTCTCCCAGCTTTTCTAACCCCCAGCTGACTCGGTGTGAGAGGGGGTGGAGTGGGAAAAAGAGGAAGCCTTGGTGCTGTGTGAACACTGTTCAGTAACAGCCACAATAATGCCATGGTACCAATACTTGTAGCCACAAACCCAAAATACGGCACCATGGGGCTTGCTATGAAGGAAGTCAGCTCCATCCTGGCCAGATGCAGTACATGTAGGAATGCATATCCAAATTAATTATAAATAAACAAATCTTCTGTGGATTAATAAGGATTTTTTTTCCTCTCATATAGGTGAAATAGACAAGAAAGGACTGAGTTCTGGAAGAGAGATGAATAACATTACAGTGCAGTGGAGATGATAAAACATTAAAAAAATGCTTTTTATAAAGCAAGAGGAAATTTAATAGATCTGGAAAATGGATCATGTCAGTCAATCATAAGAATCACTGTCCTCCCAAGGGAGGAGGGGGAGAATAATATGGCTTCTCACCTACCGCTATTTCTGACAGTGCTAATGAGTGTGGAACAAAAAGTGAGAAGGACTCTGATTTCTGCTATCAAAACCAGCTCCTAGGCAAAGACCTGATCTTGTCATGTGCAAAGGCCCTTTGCTTTCAGAATAAATAATACATACTTTTAAAATCTCATCTTTGCCAGGATATGTGCAGAAGGATCTTGACAACACCAACGTGAAATGTAGCTGCATTAATCACCTTTGAGCTTTGAAGAGTTGTTGGTAGAGAGGCATATTTTGTGTTAGCATTTATATTATCTCGTTTGGACAAAATGGCTTGAAACTCTAATGTCCATTTTTTTCATGTTAGCAATTAAGCTGCTAAGACTGTTTCTGAGGATGAAAAGTCAATAGGTAATTCTTACACCCTATGGTGTGAGAGGTATGGCTTTAATTAAAGCTTCAGTAATAGAAATGCATCAGTATTCTGTGCCTTTTGCATCTTCAAAATAGTTGTCTTTATGTTATGTCTTTTTCAGTTGTGCATGTTCTGTCTCTTACATGTCCTATCTCCTCTGGAGTAGGAACCAGTCTACATGGGCAGTGGCAACAGCCCACCAGTTACCTGTGTGGTGTGCTCTAGGTGAGTTTTGAACTGCTGACCTCCTTAGAGGTCCCATTCTCCCGCAGTTCTTCTCTCAATGACAAGCTCTACAAGTGTTCACTGTAACCTTATTGTTATTAAAAAAAGAAAATAATAGTATATAAAATGGGATACCAGACCTCTTTCTGTCGGGATAGTGGATATGAAGCTGCTGCCAGTTAAGTAGATGCTAGTGCTATTTAGTTTACAAACTTTACGAACATCAGGTTTGACTTTAATGACTTCCTCATTAAAGTCAAGTGTTTGCCACTCCTGTGAGTGGAGAAGTTTAACAGATAACAATTAAAAGTGACATGAAGAGTAAGACAACTAGCAGGTCCTTCTGTGGGAGGAACTAAGAAAAAACAATGAAATGCTCATGATGGCAATTTTAGTAACTCACATTTTGCTTGTTTCATAACTTCCATAAGTGCAGGAAGGCTCGAGCAGTGTACACACCGAGGAGTGATTCCCTCTGTGTAACAAATCCTCCCCTCCCTCTTCGCGGGGGGAGGGAAGGGCGCTCACCCTGACGTCATGCTCGGGCGCCAGCACCTGACTGCAACTTATTACTTATCAAGGCAACTTGAAGCAGGAGGAATAAAGTCCTTGTCATATATGCTTAGCAGAGGATGGCTTGTAACAGTGTGGGCAAAGGAGATGGGAGGCCACTCTACTGGTGTGACAGAGCAGCTTGGTTGACCTTGGGGCTTTTGCCCTCAGTGGAGGTGCTTCAGGATCGGTTGCTCACAGCCAGCTCCGTGTCTCTGTTGGATTACAGTCTGATCATGGTTTACCGCTTTGCAAGGCTGAGAGGCATTGCTTCAGAATGAAAGCAATAGCCCCTCCAAAGACGAGTCTTCTTATAAACAGGTATCAAGAAAATGTGCATGCCTACCACATGCAGACAAAACTATTAAAAGTCTGCAGACTGGTTACAGTTCACTTCTGTCAGATTTAGAAACAAAGATTTCCTTATTCAGTTCATCATTTTTCTCCACATGAACTGTGATTTCTTTTTTAAATGGGAAACAGCAATGTAAATTGCTGACTGCAGAAAAATACAGTATCTGCCAAATGATTGATTACTTCTGGCCTCTAAATCCTATGATGAGTATTTTGCACTTTTTCAGAATATTTCTGAAGATATAAATAGATCGTCTCAGTCTGTGGCAATTAGCAGATTAGAAGAAATAACAGCCAGCTCTATATATTGGATATATAGTAAAGCTGGATTTGAAAAAGAGAGGGAGCACAGGATTTCCCTTTCCTGCACAGGCTCAAGTCCAGCTGTGATGGCACACAGGCAGCACTGGAGCTGGTGTTGGGCCTTCATTTAACGATGCAGCATTAAAATGTTGTTTTCTCCGTGGTTATTTGTTAGGAGAAGTAATGGCTTGCATCTGAAGGGGAGCGATGTTAGTAGGAGACTTATTAGCGATGTTAGTAGGAGACTGATATCAAAACGGTGCTTCAAAAAAGCACCCAGTTTCAAAAAGAGGACTGAGTCTTGTTTTATGTTTGGTTGTGTTTGCTTTACCACCTGCCCAAGTGAGGGGTAGGGGCACTCATGTGCATGCTTTTATTTAATGACTGTTCTCAGTGAGCAAAGCCGAGCAGTTGTACCTTCCCAGACTCATGCAGGCCTTTTCAGGTCTGAAGCAGAATCAGTAACTTCAACTTGCCATTCCTGGAGGTGACCAAAAGGGAATTTCAGAGGGCTTTTCTAGCTTCAGGCCCTAAGAAGGGCCAATCTGCTTGGAAGGCTGCTTCTTGAGCTACATCAGTTCCTTCAGTTCGTGCCCTCTGGACCTTGCCTCGCTGGAGCAGTGGTGACCCCATGGTAACAGCATAGTTCTGTGCATGTCCGTCTCTTGGTTTAAAAAGCTGCATCATGCTATAGCTTTTTCTGTAGTGTTTTAATCTAAGGAAGATATTTTTATGTATACTGAATGTATGGCAGAAAGAAGTCAGCTTTCCATATATATATACATATAAAATATATATACACGCACCCCTCCACATATATATGGTCACATGCATACGTAGGAAGAAGTACTCTTGGTAAGGAAGCTTTCATATAAATAGCTGTCCTACTGAGGGAAATTTTTGTAGCATGTGGTAAAGTTACCATTTTCATCTGTTTTAGGGTGGTCTTCTGCATGTTCAAAGAAAGCACCACCTATGAGCGTTGTTAAGAACTGATGACTTAATGACATGGTGTTCAGTTACAGCCTCTTTTGAGCAAGTGCACAGAGGAAGAATATGCCTTGTTTAGGGAGTTCCTGGCAGAATATGGGGAAGTGCAAGACTTTTTCTGGCAGAGGCTTTATCTGCAGTAGTGGTGCAGCACTCTGGGAGTTCAGGAGTTGGATCTGTGCTTCTGCCCAGGGCTTTGTGCATAGAGGCTGGGGTGTGCATGTGTCCAGTACCAGGTCTTACCACTCGTGTTTCACTGAGACATCACCACTTTGTGTGTAGCTGATGAAAGGTGCTCATTACCTCTGGCTCTGAGAACCATCATGCCATTTGCTACCTGAATGTCAGTGACTTTGTTCTTCTACTAAAAGTAGTTTTGTGTAATTTTTAGCAAGCCTGTTATTTCCTAAATGTAGTAGTGCTCTCAAGTGCCATAAGCCAGTACCTTACTTTATCCAAAATTTATCATTCTAATGTGATCATGCAGTGAGAAGAAAATGCAACGGAATTCAAACTTTGAGCTTACTGCTTTTTCCCCCCTGTAATGAAATTTGTAATTAGCATGTTCAAGATGCTAAAGAGAATGTGAGCATGTTAACAACTCTCCAAATGTCAAAATGATTTTGTGGTTGTCACTGGTTGTTCACATTAAGGAAGTAAATATGCTTTTTACTACTCAGTAAGTTTCTTACTGTCACAAAGTAGAGCAGAGAAATATTGATGAAGGACATCATTCAAATCTGCAAACCAGCAGGGGTTTATGCAAAAGGCCATGGCTGTCTACAGCTGTTTAAAGCATCAACTCATGACAATCGGTGCAAATGCTGCTTGCTCCTAACAAAGTTATCTACAAAAAAGTCTCTTAAGTTATGTATTGGAGGATAATAAAATAAGCTTTAAAAGAAACCTCGAAATAGTGTTACTAATCTACTGAAAAAAGTAGTAAATACCATTAATTTTAAACTGGGAATATAAATCTTGACTATATTACTAGACTTTCCTTTAAGCAAGTAAATAATGTATTCAGGATGAGCTTAAGATAGTTTACATGCTTGACCGAAAGTCTTATCAGCCCCTAAAAGGTGTCTTGACTCAGGGAAATGTAATTAGGAAAAGGTGAAGTCTGAGAAGTTGGCTTCATAGAGGTGAACTGCATAATAAATGTCACACAATAGCTGAATTATCTGAAACGTTGTAGAGATCTACCTGTTAGAAAGGAAATTTATTTATTTATTTATTTTGGGGGGGGGGGTAGGAGGATACAACTTGGTTAGGTTATTTAGGTTATTTTTAGGCTGTAGTCTGGAGCAAATTCATGTTTTTACTATCATTGCAACGCCACAAATGCTGATAAAAGATGCATGTAATTGGTGTAGCCAAGAGTTACACATTCATGCATTAACAATCGTGATTTCCTTGGAAGTCTGGGAAATGATTATATACAATAGATAAAAAGTAGATCAAAACAAAAGTTACTTTTATTTGCATACTGGGAATCGAGATTGCATTAGCAATCATTAACTTTTTCTTGAGTTCTACTGAGGTAACTCTATCCTATTGTATCTTTTAGCATGTTATATGAATTTTTAATCCTATGAGCCTATTATATTAGTGTTAACCGAGCCTGTTTAATCTCTCTGCAAAAAAGAATTAACAGGTAACTTACCTTTTAAAACCATTTAACTAAGGAGTTACTGCTGATGAAATGGTAACAAAATTCTTATTAGTGCAGAAGAGGAGGAAGATGGTCTAGTCAACAGCCTTCTCATCAGCTGGTATATAATTTAGTCCCATTAAAGTTGGTGCATGCTGATTGGGGGAGGGGAGTGGAGGAAGGGAAGGACAAAAATATAAATATACATGTAGATAGAAAAAAATTGAATAGAATTGAAAATATCTGCTATTCTTTTTCTGGTTGTCTGATGTTGACATATATGGTTAGTTTGCAACAGTGGTTGGACCTTGGAAGAACATCATTGAAATGAAAGAGCTAAAACTTTCTGCAGTCCTAGGACAGAACTTATTTTACCTTTCCTTTTAGTTAAAGTACTTTCTGTTAGAATACAAGGGTACGCTTCTAGTAAGGTAAGCTGCATAATTATGAAGCCTGCTATGCCACGCTGTAAAAGCACTGGACAGCGGTGACAGTCTGTGAGCTGACCGCTGGGCAGGTGGATGTGTTCCTGCTGTTCTGTCCCCACCTGTGATGCAGGTATTGTCCCTCAGCTGGCAGGCTGGTGACCTGTTCTGCTGGGGCAACCAACCAAGCATATTTGTTTTCAGCATATGCAGGGAGCCACTTAAATAATAGCTGGTAAGATATTTCCTTAAACCCTTAATATATAAATGTAGTGATTAAGTCTGTAGTGAATCATCTGTACTATTTTGAATTTCTCTACAGTTGTTGAATGCGTAGGTTGATCTGAGTAACGTTTGACTAAATTGTAGTATACGCCTTGGCAACGGGATCTGAAGATAGATAACTCTTTAGTAGATTTCAGTCTGTTCTATTAATTAATCATCTTGCTACTTGAAAATTGGTGCCTTTTTAAATGGTACCAAAGGCTTTCATTTCTTCAAATTCCAGCTTGTTTACTAAAATGTTGTCATGACAAAATGCAGGTATTAAACTTCCAAATTTCCCTACTATTTTTAAGTGGTCCTTGTTCCTAAGGACAAGATTGACTTTCTATTATTGAACTCCTAATCAATTCCATACAGTGTTCTTAAACATAAATAATTATGGCAGTGCTTATGGGCAGATCAAGGAATGCTTTTGTGTAAGAGATTTTATCCATTTCAGTGGAGGCTAGAAATAACCCTCAATTTTTTCTACATTGATTTTTTTTAAGTGGTTTCTTGAGCCTTATTTGGGGGAGGATTCAATGGGATGGCAGTGGCCTGATTGCAGTGGGTGATGTTTGAAGTTCATAGCTGCCTTTTGATACATCCTGATACTTGGGCAGCATCAGATTGATCTGAGGACTAGCTCTACATTAGCTATTTTACTTTAAGCCAATTTTCATTTGCTTGTCGAAAGTTTGACTGGGTGTGTTGCAGCTAGCGATATGAAGGTAGAAACCACTCTAAGGAGAGCTAGGTGAGCACAATATTCTTTTCCTTAAAGGAAGTTGATATAAACTCCTGTGGAAATAAGCAAAAACAAAGCTAAAAGCCCAATACTGCAAGGTTTGCTACCCTGTAAATCCAAAGAGCTCTGTGACATTGTCTGTTTTTTTTTTTTTTTTTTTTTTTTTGAAAGATGTTTCCTTTGTAGTAATAATGTATTAAAATAATGAAGTTTTGTTTTACTAATTCTCATTGTTATACACTGCCTTTGAGGAAGCACACCTTATTACCCGTTTATCTCCTGCATGCGGGATGTACATGCTTGTTGTTTAATCCCTGACTTCTCCTGACAGCCTGGAGCTTTAGGGTGTGTTTCCCAGCAAGAGCTCCTGCCCGTAGAACCTCACTGGCATCTTCAGGAACTTGCTTGAAGTTATCCTTGGGTTGAACTTAAACTCCTTCCTCTGAGGTTTCCTCATTTTATGAGAGTGAGAGTTCCTTGAAACTTCTGATAAACAAAGGACTAACACACTCTTTTGGAGATACAAATACTGCTTCACCAGAGCAGAGGCAACTTCCAGAAATGAAGAATAATTCTGGGGGGAGGGCTTTCCACCCAGCACTGCCCAGAACAAGCCTGTTGGATGCTCAAGTGGGAAGTGCTTGAATCTTGGGGTCCACCTGTGAATGTCTGTATGCATGTTCACGTTAAGATACACAAACGACACAAATATTTAGACAAAACAAAAAAGCGTTGATAACTAGCTCTTGGCTGATCACTGCTACCCAGATGTAGTTTTGATTAGTAATCTGAGGGTGCCAGGTTTGGAAGGAGGAGTGTGTCTCTAAGGGATAACATGACTTTCCCTGCAAAACAGCAACATTAACAGGAAAGTAGCTGTGTGTAAGACCTAATTCAAAAATAACTGGAATACGTTTGACGCTGAACAGCCATGATTGTTGCAGTCTTAATAACTTTAAAAGGCTGCAGAAGAAAGTCATGCAATGTAATCTTACCTTGCTTGTAATTTAATCAGTGAGTGTTGATAAGGCTATATTTTCAGTAGGTTAAGAATGTCTCCTAACGAGACTACATAGAAAAATGGCTAATATCAACAAAGCTGTTCTGTCATGTCAAAGATAAATTTCCAGTACTTCCTGGCAAGAACATAAAAACAAGCAATTATCTATACAAACCATATTTTTTAGAATACAGGTGCTATACTAGAAACACTTGGAAAAAATACCATTTTGTCTTATAACTTTTCCTATTGATACAATTGCTAGTAAGTTTGTGAGCAGTGCCCTTGATCCTCTAGTTCTTAAACAATGCACTTTTCTATCTCAAAAATACGTTTGAAAAGAATAAGGATAAGGAGGAATTGGGAGGTACATGTAATTAAGGCTAATGTGGAGACATGCAGGGGTTTAATGAAATAGCAATACATTTGGTTTGCGTTCTGTTTTTCCTGCATGTTTCCTTTAATATAAAGATGTCTGTAAATATGTTAGCTGTTCAAAATTATTTTAAGGTGGAGATGTACATCATCTGAACTACTTGCAAATAAACTTGAGCTTAATTTATTCTTCAGTATATTAATTCAGTTCTAATCACTGAATTCCACATGGCTGAGTTCAAAAGAAGATCATGAACCCCTACTCCTTCTCTACATTTTAATTTCTTCTTAGTTTGCTTCAAACACTGAACTGCTTAGAAATACCCTACTTGACCTTTAAAACTACAGTGTCAGGAGAATCATGATAATTAGATGAAGCCATACAATTGTATATCTAAAATGTGCCAGTATAAACACTGGAAGCCACACACAAGCAGTTTGTGCGAATGCTGAATCTTCGTGGCCATCTCTTTGGGCTGCTGTTGTAAGCAATATCTTCATTCACAAATTAATAGTGCTACTACTGAGCATGTTTGGATATCTGGCCTGCTTTTAGCAGGAGTCACTTCTGCTTTTACTGATGAAGTCTGAAAATAATTACCTTTTTTTTTTTTTTTTTTTTTTTTTTAAATTGGCTGCTACTTATATTCCTTCTGCATAGTTTAGATTTGGGAATTAGTCCATACCTAATAACATCCTTGTTCTCAGTACAGGTGGTCGGTTCCTCTTTCCCTCCTCCTCCCAATACCCACTATAATACTTAATGTTGCACCATTTCTCTGCTAGGTGTCAATGCTCATCATTTGCTGAACAGAGTCTTTTTGTAAAGATAAATATATTGCATGTTTCATACAGGAGAGCTACACCTACAAGATAATTTCAAATAGCTGTGCTGCATTGAATTTGGCACACAGTAGCTACGTTGCAGCTGCCTGGAATGCCAGTTAAAATCAGCAGCTAACCATCAGACTCAGTTAATATGTTGGAGCTGGCATACTTATTGGGGCAGCATATTAGTGACTTCTGGTAGGAACACAGAACAGTTTTATTCTGTCAGTGTAGGAGTAAACTAATAAGACAAATTGGTGTGCCTAATCCATTAATTCCATGGAAGCCATTCGCTAAGGGTTTCAGAGTTCTCTACGTATTTGCTAAATCTCAGGAATGTGTAATTAGGGGGACCTAGCAGGATGACAGGAGCTAAAGAAAAAAAAAAAGTAAAAGCAGAATAATTAACGATTAGGATGGAATATGCAGCTCAGTGCGCAGCACAGTGGTTCAATCTAAAGACATGGACTGTGCATCTCTTCAGATCAAATGTAAAATATGTTCCAGGAAGAGCTATGTCTTCTTCAGTCTTCTTTGAAGCGGTTACCCTGGAATATGTCTCTATGGCCCAGCAATATATTATAATATTGATTTTCCTTTAAAAAATTTTAATGTTGATAAGTTGTACCCGATGGAATAATTTAACTGAGCAACAAAACAGCAAAATTTATTGTCTTAAATTGTTGGAGTTGACCAGTAAATTTATGCCTCAGTGTTTGGAGAGCTGCTTCAAATCACTCTCAGGGAAAGAATTCTTCTATGGGTTGATTTGTTTTAAAGTGTCTCTAATTTAAAAATAAGACCTCCCCAAATGACTAGTCAGCATCAAAAATGTGCATCTTCCTGCTACCGAGCTCCCTAATGAGAGGCTAGGGAGCAGTCAGTACTTACAGGGTTATTGTCAAAGTCTTAAAGTACAGAAAACCCTAATGAGGATGTGGATGGTTCTTTTGGTCTGTCAGTAGACAGCTGGATGTGGAGCCTCTTCCCATAAACATGCATAGGGGAAGTTTGTGGAACAGTCGTAAGCACGTGTACTGGAGAGAGACTTTGGCCTTTGAACCCAGCTGTGGGTATGAGAGACAGAAAAGAGCCAGGAACAGTTTCTGAAACCTTTTGATAATTTACTAGCTACCCCTTCTCATTACAGTGTTTTGGAGATGTGCACATAAATGGACTTGATTATAATTCTGAGTTGAAACAAGAATGAAAGAGGGGAAAACTGTGAAATGAAACTAAATGTAGTCTGTCACATGTGTAATTTGAAATGGGAGAATAGCGAGCTATGTTCACCCACACTGCACTGCCCTATGAAGGACCTGCTTATTAACTAGCTTCATTATTGAAGGCAAAGATGCTGCGATAACGCGTCGCTTCTGGAGCAGGCTGAGGCTGCTGTCTTGTGGCAGTGGAGAGCAGGCAGTGGTATGGGAGAGCTGTTGTACTTGACCCTGTATGCCATGAGAGAGGCTGTCATCTTTGGTTTACTAACAGAGAAAAAAATCGGGTCTAGGAGTATGTAACGTGCTAGAGCTAGGAAAGGATTGAAATCTTTCCTCTGTGTTAGTGTAGTTAAACTAAGGAAATTACCAGTACAATTTCATCATTTCCCATGAATTTCTGAGCATATCTTCACGCTAGCCACGCTCTTAAAAATACTTTATTTAACACTTTTTCTGAGTTTGAATATTTTATAAAGAAGGGCAGTTGAAATGGGGAAAGCCAAGCTGTGAAGAAAAAAAAAAGCAGATGATGTAAAACTGCTGCAGAAATGGAGAGCAAACAGGGGGAAAAATGACATGTTTCGGTGTGGTTCAAAAATAATTTTTGTCCTCAGTCTATACAGCTTTAGCTTCTTTGCTACAGTATCTGTTGAAAAACACAACTCTTGGTGTGTTACTGGTGTTGAAAAGGATTTTCCTATCAGTAGAAGCAGACCACTGTGGCGAAGGAGAATGAAGGGACAGTTGTCCTGGTGTTCCTCTGGAGATCACTTCTTCCCACCCTCAGCAGGGAGGACAGCTGTCTGCAGAGCAGGTTTCCGTGGAACGTAGAGTCCGGTCCTGCTGCAGGAGTCTGAGATATAAAAGCTTTTAAGATAAATAACAATAAAAGAAAGTTATATGTAAAGAAAATACTGTCTGCCTGTTTTTGATAGCTAGGCTGCCTTTTGCATTTCTGGCCTCTTTTTTTTTTTTTTTTTATTTTATTTTTTTAATAATGAGCATCAGGCATCTAATCAAACATATTCCCCCTGCAATGCAAACTACTTGGAGTAGGGTTTTTGATTGTTCAAGGAAGCAACCTGCCAAATGTTCCCACATTGATCTTTGGGCTAACTTGAAGTTTGCTTGAATGTGTTTGTCCTTTTTGGCTGAGTAGGTGGGGGAGCATGCACAACCTCTGCTTGTTTGGGATAACAGTCTGTGAACTTGCTACAAATAGTTATTAATTATGCACAGAAAACAATTAAGTTACGCAAAAAAAAAAAAGCTGAAGAATGATGTAGACTACAGCATAAGTCATCTTCGACTCATTGCATGACAAATATGAAATTGAGACTGCTAAACTGTGCAAAGAGTTCTCCCAAGACAGTTTTTAACATTAGCAAGACAGATTGGGGGGGCAGTATGAAATCGGTTAGGGATGCGTGACTAAGATTGGGTTTTGTAGCGTATGGGAGCAGCGTATTGAAAATGTCAGAAGTTCGAGTTGCATGTGGTAATTAACTAAATCTTCCTTATTTGAATTGCATAAACAACTGAGGCTTTCGGGTTTTCTCGAAACAAAATTTTGACAGCATAATTTATTTCATAGCTATTTCACTGTGCCACTCAAAGGCTTTATTTTGAAGTCCTTTACTCAAGTAAATCACTTTCTGTGCACAGATCTGTGTTCAGAAGAATGTGAAACTGACCCTTACAAAACTAGAACTCCTCTCTCATCCTCGCTTATTTAGACTTGCTAAAATCTGAATAAATGCTTCTGTATTTGGCAATTAGCTGATTTCTTTTGATGACAAAAGGCACATCATTTGTGGATGATATGAGCATTTTTCTTCTGTGTGAGTTGGGAAAAAATGTGCTAGACACTGTAACTGTTAAAGATCTGTTTTTAAGTATGTAGAGATGAAATATAAATAGATATAATTGAGATAGAAATATGCTTGTGATTGGATTCATGTTAATGAATCATCAAATAGGAAAATGTATCAGATGAGGTGTAGTTATATGTATGTGTGTATATATACACTTTTATATGTATTTCTAGAACTCATGCTATATACATGTATGTATATATAAAATAACTTCGGGAGACTTCTGGGATATTATTCTGAAGATAAACACTTCAGCACTTGCAAAAATGGCTCTGTAAGAACACTTTTTCCTTTTCTTTTAGTTTTTCCTTTTTTAATATCAGAAATATTCTACTGAAAGTACTTGTCATATTCATACCTACACAGACATGCTTCTACCTAGTTAATTCATCCCAATGATGTCAAGTGTGGGTGTGTTCTGCTCTCCTTTCTGCCTGTCTAGATTTGCTGGCTGATACCACTGCAGTCCTGCGGTTGCTCTCCTGCACTGCTCAGCAGCTCAGAAAGTTTGGCCAGAGCCCTGCACAGCTCGTGCCCTGTCAGGCTCTTTAGAAGCACTGACTGAGACCTTCTCCTCTTTTTATTCACCCTGGTGGGTCTTCAAAAGCACTGTGTGTCCTGTTTGAGCGCTTTCTCTTTGGATTCCCACACCTGCTTCTTACCTCATCTTCTATGCATATTTTTTCTGTTTTCTCTATTTGTATCTGTATTGAATCACTGAACATGCAAGGTGTATTTCATCTTCTTTGCCTCAGTAATGCCAGCTAAATCAGAAGTCACATTCTGTATAATGCTTCTGGATCACTGATGTTTCTCTTGTATGTGTAAAAATAACACAAAGTGATCTTAGAAACGTGTTGACTGTTTTCTCTTCCTTGTCAATTTGTCAGTGCCTGTTAGAAAACACGTTGTTGTTTTTGGTTAGATTTTTTTTTTTCTGCTTAAAGTAGAGAGAAAGGAAGAAAGAACTTAGTTTTTTAACCAGAACTATGTTGTCCTTTCAATGAAGATTTTTAAGCATTTGTGTATTCTCACTCCTGGGGTGTACAGGCCTCTACATTTACTAAATTTTAACTGATTAGATTTCAAAATCATGACAAATATGATTTATTAATGGTTTGTTCCTTTTAAAAGAACTGTATGCTGTCCAGGAAAATCAGTGTTATCATGATGTCCTGTATCAGGGTGTTCCAAGGCCTGTTTTTACATGCTTCTCTTTCTTTTGTGGGTGTGGAAAGATTTTCTGCCGTGAGCTCATCCGGCTGATGTGTTTTAGAAGTTAAGAGCCTTCTTGAAGTGTTCGGTTCCTGAACATCTCCTGAATGAACGCTGCACTGCTTATGGTACCCTAAATATTTATATTTATTTGACTTTAACAAATTCTCACAATGAGAAAATGCTTAGGATTGCCTATCCTTTATAAATAAAAGGAGTGCTTCTACATACACAGGCTGTCTTGGATATATCAGCGGTATGCTTTTGGGAGTAGGCTATGGTTTCTGTTTATGCAATTCAAATCTCTTATAAAGGCAAAGGGATGGTTGGAGCAGGGAGAAGAAAAACAATAGCAGCATTAGCAACTCTTCTACATCAAAGAAGGCTAGATTTGCCTCCTGGGTTTAGGGCTGTGTATGAAGTAAATGTGTACCAACTTCTAAGTCTTTCTTTTCCTTCTGACTGTGAGGCCGCTCTGTAGAAACTTGTGTGTGCATAGGGACTGGGACAACGGACTTCCCGTTATAGCTAACAAAGATTTTATCAGTAGCAACCTCAAATTAAAAACTGAAATTAAAAACTGAAAAGCTTTGTGGTTTTCATTTGTTTACTCTTGAGATTAATGTTGCAGCTTTGATTTATTAATCAAGAAAGCATTTGCTTTTTACATATTAATAAATGCATGCTTTT
This sequence comes from Anas acuta, assembly GCF_963932015.1. NCBI lineage: Eukaryota > Metazoa > Chordata > Aves > Anseriformes > Anatidae > Anas > Anas acuta. The sequence goes on from NC_088982.1 coordinate 37,347,783, forward strand.
TTCCCTTTACATCCAAGCTTCATATTTCAGAAGAGCACAGTATGGTGGAGAGGTTTTAAAGGCAAGTGTTTGGTACCTTTGCCACATTTTATTATGGAACATTCAGCCTTGGTGGCAGAAAGTTGAGCAGTAGAGATCAAACACCCATAAAGGATTAGATAAACCATTAGACTGATTTCTGAACAAATGCCTGGCATAGGCTGTCCCACACCCCTCTCGTGTCAAACTGCAGCTTTTTTGTCAGGCTTCATGCCCAATGAAAAAACAACACTCCATAAAGTTTTAAAAATCAGATATCTATATGGCAGTGTTTCAGTGATTTATTTACCTAGCCATGCTATTTCAACATGAATTTTTCAGTCTAGATGAAGTAGCCACAAGGTGTCTGGCCTGCAATAGGAACGTACCTTCTTGACTCTCTGAGGCAGCTGTGGCACCTCAGTGCTCCTGAGTGGGACAGCTCATCTTCTGGGAGAGGCCTGCGTCCAGATCGTGAGAGAAGTGTTTTGAAAATCAACGTTTATACAGGCTTATCTCAAAATAAGAGGATCTACTACTACCTTTAGTAGTAGGTAAACTAGTTTTGTTGTGATCCTCTGTTTAGCATAATGACATAATCACCCCACAGCAGCCTTAAACCTCAAATGTTTCCTCAAATGCTTGGACAGGCACATCTTAAAGCACGCTGCCAACTGACTCCTCATTGTCAGAAATCCTCAGAAATGTGAGACTAACTTTGGCCGTGGTTGTGACAGCTGATTTTGTGGATTTCTAGTCCCACAAACTACCTATCTCTATCTTCAGAAACGTGTATTCTGGTGAATTATTTGTAACAGAAGGGAAAAGACAGGAAACAGGAGTGATATACTTGTCATGTGAAGTTTTTTTTTTCTTTTTTTTTTTTTAAAGAAGCTGGGAAACAAAAGAGCTGTCTTGCATTTATTTCACTCTACAGGTTCGTATTAGCAGGGACTTGGGAAAGTAGTTCAAGAAACGTGTTTGTGAAATGAAGACTGTTACCATAGCTGTTCTAGGGGGAACGGAGCTATTGCTGACTTGTTAAGCAGCTTTTACTCTTCAAAAGACAAAGCTGTGTGGAGCCTTTGAGAGCAGAATGCTAATGAGGCTGCCACACTTACGCCTTTTTTCCCCTGTCAATCCAAACCTTTATAACACGTTGCGATCTATTGAGAGATTAATTTAAAATGTGAGAGGTGGATGGGGCAAAGGCAGGGTGGGAACGCTGGAGCTGTGGCTTCTCTCCCCAGCTCCCTCATTGCCCTCTTGTGCGAGGGGGCTGGGCAGGGTCCCAGCCCAGCCTTCATCTCCTTTCCGACTGCCCCATTTCAGAGAAGTAGGCATCTGGCCAGTGCTTTATGTGTGAGGGGTGCTGCTGCTGGTTTGTGGAGGTAGAAACTGGTACGACACTAACAATAGAAGTTAATCCACAAAATGCATTAAATTAATCTAGAAAACATCAAGTACATACACTTATAGTTTGGAGAAATGAGAAATCCATCATATTTTAAACAATGTCAGTGAATCATTCAGATCATAGAGTTGCAATGATTTTCTGAGGTGTGGATTTTAGTTGCAGATTTTTATATACCTCTAAATGTAATTGAGTTAATCTAAAGGCCCTGACTCTTTTTTCTTAATATGTTTGCTAATATCTCAGGGTTCAGGGTGGCTGCACAACTGGGGAACATTGGTAGAACAGGGAAAGGAAGGAAGGAGGACAATTAAAGATGTTTTCTAGGAGCAGAGAAAGAATTTATTAATTTTTTGCGTGCAGCTTCTTTTCTCTGAAAGATGTGAGAAAAATGCCAGGCTGTCTTAGAGCATGTGCAGACTGCAGCGTAACTTTCTGGAGGGGTGCTGTGATAGAACTGGGAATATAGGTCTGTCCACATCAGCAAGTATCTACATAGCTCATACCGCTTAGCTGCAGCGGCCAGCATGTGGACTGGGATAGATAACAGCATTCATTTTTGTTGATGTAACATTCAGGTAGCTAGTGCCGCAGGTATTTCTTATCCTCCTGCTATGTGAGCTAAACAGATTAAATCTTCCTATAGCTTCAAACATGGTAATTGTTCAAAATGTATTTAGAGATCCAGCAATCTTCAAATATAAGCAGATGAAGCTTGGAATGGAGTAAACTGTTTGTACAAGAGCTAGTATCTGGAAAGACGGTCATGCAAACGATAACACCAGCTTTCAATATCGGTAAGAACAGTCTGATTGTGTGAATGGAGGAATTTTTGCAATAGGTGTCAGTAGCTCCCATACAAATGGAAGTGTAAATTCTCATTAAAGTCTTTTTGTGTGAGTCAGCTCATCAAATATTTCATTGCTTTTGGTTACAAAAGCAAAGGAAACTTTGGTTTTACTCTGGAATACTGTGTAGTAAAGTGTCACAGTTGCATGTTAGCCAGAGGAAAGCAGACGGCACTGCTACCTATGAGCATTACGTAGGCAATGTTTTTAGGTTTGTGGCTACAGTTTCACATAACCCTACCTTTTATATATCTGAAAAAAAAAAAAAAAAAACCTTAAGGGGATTCCAGTATATATCTGAAAAGTAGCCTGCTTTGCAGAATTTAATAGGATTATACTATTGATTCCATCTTTACAATGCTAGCTGCTATTTGGTACTTGTGAACTTCAGACTATTATGTGGCTGAACACAAGGGAAGAGGGATTAGTTTGTAAAAGAATAAGCAGCTTTCCCTTAAACTGCCCTGAACCAAACCTATGTACCTGTTTTGGGCTCTGTTAGTAAATGCCAACTAGCAAAACATCACTGGTAGCATCTTTTACAGCTGGGTATCTTCTTACAGTCGCTGGCTCAGTCTCCAAGCAGAAGGCAATCAAATCTTTTGTGCATTGGTGCTGCAATGCAGATGTTTTCAGTTGCTCCAGAACTTTCTACCTTCATTTCTTTAACCAAATAAAAGCTACTAAAAAGTTGTCTGGAAAACCATGTCATATACAGATTCTGGCGTTTTTCACAGAATCACACAGAATTTCTAGGTTGGAAGAGACCTCAAGATCATCGAGTCCAACCTCTGACCTAACACTAACAGTCCCCACTAAACCATATCCCTAAGCTCTACATCTAAACGTCTTTTGAAGACTTCCAGGGATGGTGACTCCACCACCTCCCTGGGCAGCCCGTTCCAGTGCCTAACAACCCTTTCAGTAAAGAAATTCTTCCTAACATCTAACCTAAAACTCCCCTGGCGTAACTTAAGCCCATTCCCCCTCGTCCTGTCACCAGGCACATGGGAGAACAGGCCAACCCCCACCTCGCTACAGCCTCCTCCTTTTTCTTGCAGTTGAAGGTACTTCCTGCCCTTTTTGAACTTAATTGAGTAAAAGCACAATTGACACAGTTTCCATATAGATGATTTTTTGGGGAAGGTCACTAACATAAGCGTTTTATGGACTAATTCTCTTTCTTACATACCCATACTACTGGTTTGTGCCGTATGACACATACCAGTCACTCCTTTGACTTTGCAAAATGAACCAATTGTCCTCTGAACTCTGGTACCCTTCACAGTGACAATTATTGCTATAAAAGTAAATTTGTAAAATTTTGGTGAAATATACTGTCTTTTTGAAATTATTTTTTATGAGGGCGTCCTCTTCCTTTTCTCCTCTTCCTCTTCCCCTTTTCCATACTGAAATCTGCCTGTCCCTGTCCACAGTAATGGTAGCCTACTGCAGCGTTATTTCCCTGTAGTTCCAGGTGGCTCTGCTTTCAGAGAACGGGTGACTGGCTGGGGAAACACCAGTACAGCAGATTGGATGTGAAGATCCCAGGAAACGGAGATTACATGTCTCTGGGGTAAACCTGTAAGTCAGGGAAGGCTGCAACTTTAAAAGTTACGCTGAACTGCATTATAAGATTAATGGGCTGAGAAATGGTTATGGTGTTGTCATTAACCCCTCTCTCTGGGCTAGGGGTCCACAACTGGTTTTTCAGTGGAGCTGTTCTCCTCTATTTGTGTCTTCTGGTTTTGTTAGTACATAGGTGAGGATGTGAAGATTTTCAATATCTCATGCTAATCCTTTGTGCTTAATCTGCTTTACATTTCTGAAGGGTTGCAGGTGCTAGTGGGTTTTAAACCTCAAAGAAATGAAGGGGCAAACAAAGAACAAGTTGACCAAGAATATTGAAAGTGCAATGAGCTACATGGAGAGCAAACACCTGGCTGGCTGGCTCTGTCTGAACACTTTTCCCCCTCCCAGCTGGTTTAGGCTGTTGTTGGTGTTTAACTGCTGTGTGCCTTGGAGCACAGCTTGCTCAGCAGCCACGTACATTCAGCCTGGCTCAGTCTGAATCCCAACCAGCATAATGCCGAGAGAGATTTCTAGACTTGATACGTAGGGGTTGTGATCTTTTGTTTAGTCCAGCTTTTTGGTTGATGTCAAACAACATATGTTTCTCCTGCTTTATCTCTTTAGATCTATTATGTCCTTACTGAGAAGAAAATGCAGTAATACACGGTGAAAGTAAAAACAAGCCAGTGACCTTTGCTGTAGTTTATAGGGATTAAAGCTGTATGGAATGTGAATGCTTCCATAAATCTCACTGGAGGAATTGCTTCTTAATTGAAACAAAATGAACATAGATGAGAAGTTCCCATCTTTGTGCTTCTTTATTCAGTAAGTGTTTGAAGTACTTTGAAAACTTCAGACCGTTCACTGAGTAACCTGCATTATGCCTGGATTATCACTCCCATTTATTGAATATATGCTCTAGAATAGTGGAAAACTGCCACTTTTGCACAGTAGCATGGACAGCACTTCTACTGTTGTTGGCTTTGGTGTGTGTTTTTTTTTTTTTTTTTTAAGACTCTATTTCCCCAATGAAACATGTGCAATTAATGTTGCTAATTGCTGCTAAAGCTGCTGTGAGCTGGAAGCAGAAAGCCTCCCTGCTCTGCTGTGTGAGAGGGGCACAGTGCTGGCAGTGGCATTTGTTTGCTGCTCTCCCTCGTCAGTCATGGGAGAGGGTAGGGGGAACAGCATGTCACTCCTAACTATAAAATAGTTCTGGAAACAAAATGTCTGAGTGCATGGGCTTGGGGAGGACATTGAGAAAACATCACGAAGTGTATCCCGTCCTTTATATGTTTCTAGTAATGCAAGTTGAATTTATTAGCAGTTTGTTGCTACAGTAAAAAGCATTTACAAGATCTATGGCTGAAACAATAGCTGTAGATGTTCAGTCTCATCGTATTTATTGAAGGCTCTGTTGAGCTCACGGCATCCTTTGATTAATAGCTATTCGAAGCATATTTTGTAACAAGGACTGTATCAGAGTTTTGTGTCACTTTATGAAATAATGTTCTACTGGTCTGTAGGGAGAGCGGATGCAAAAGCATTAACTTAACAACAGGTGTGTGGGCAGGTGGTAAAAGTAATAACTAATTGACTGCCAGCCAGGATTTATTTAGTGAGCTGACATTTTCCCCTCCTTGAGCAATGACGGGTTTAACGTTTAACACCGAGCAGTCACAGTCTTACTGCTGGAGTGAGCTTCTAGAGCATGCTCTGTAACAGCCACAAACCTTCTCAACCATTTCAAAGGAGGATGGAGGAGTATATTGTCATCTGTAGTATTTTCCCTTCCTTTATAATATGTGCAAATGATGGTAGTAGAAAAACAGCCATTTTAGTTTGCAAAAAATCCCTCAGTATTTGAAGGAATGTACATGTACAAAATTGAAGATCTTGAGGTTTAGATCAACTCCATAGAAGCATATTGGAGGATTAAGGTTAATTGTGTTCAAGTGTATCAAGCTTGATTTATTGATAAGATTTTCTTTTTAAGGGCTGCCAACTCCTTTTTTTACAGTTTTGGAAACATAATTTAGCTTAGAATCTAAAGATTAAGCTTTAGACAAGTTGTCTCCATAAATATTTTCTGTGAGGCCACACTGCTGTGAGAGTAGATCAGTTTTATTAGTATTGCTTTTTATGACTGTCACTGATTTGGTATTTAGCAGGGAATAGAAAAGAGAAAACTGATGCAGTTTTGCTACCAAATAAGCATATAACATGTTTTACAGGAATATATTTGCTGTAAGGCTAATACCACAACTCTTATAATTGCATGAGTACAGGACTTCTGTTTTTTATCAAAATATAACAAATTCAAGTTTTTTTTTTTTTTTTTTTTTTTTTTTTTTTTTTGAGCGTGCCCATTTCAAAGTGCTGAATTCTGATTTTTATAATTTTGTGTGGAATGAAAATGGCCCTTAGTGATTTGTATCTTAACTCATTTGCATTGTTTGCTTAACTTCAGGCTCCTTTCCTTCTGTATCTCTAATGGTGTTTGCCAATATGGCAATTATCTGGACATGTGAATACTAATCAGTTATCACTTCAGTCTATTATTTCAAAGCTTACAATATATTGTTGACTTATGGCCTGTTATTTGAGACAGTTCAAATCTTCTGTCATTGTGATAATTTCTTCTATCAAATTTCTTTTAAGCCCTAAGCTTAAAGAAAAGCAGGGGTTAAAATACTTATCCTTTAGTATTGTGTATTTCAAGCTTCTTGTTGAATACCTCAAACAGCAAAGCAGTGCACATCTTTCTCCCTGTCTTCTGCAGTGTCAAGGGCTTGTACTTATTTACACAGTTAGTAAATAATGCTAGAAGAGTTAAAACTAAGGTTGTACTAATTTGAGTACACATTTAAAGACTGCATGCATTGTATGGAATCTAAAATTTAATACTGGAATTTAGGTGTTTCTTTGTAACTGGGGGATTGAATGCACTTATTAACAGAAATCTATGTTAGAAGTAAGAGCACGTAAAACTGAAAATGAGGGGAAAAAGAGCTAGAGAGTGTCTGTCTTGTGCTGCATCTCTCCTCTCTTTCTGTTTGATACTTTTCATCTGCTCTTGTTGGAAGAGAAATAGCACAGTGAAAAAAAAAAAAGATAATTATTAAGAGGGGCAAGGGAATGAAAAGGCCCCTGATGTTAGGGAATTGCAGCTGTGTGTGAGCCCATCTATACCTTGATTTTAAAAACAAATGAAAAACAACCTACCGCTGAAGATGTAGAGAACGTTAACAAGAACGACGCCAACCATATGCCACTTCCATTTCAGAGGGAAATGAAAAGGGCGTTTTTTTTCTATAAATGACAAATAAGATGGTTTCAGCATTTTAAATAAAGCTTTAAAATGTCAACTTGCTTGAAATCAGATTTTTTTCACCTTGTTTAAACAGCAGTAATAATTATAATTAAAAATTCAAGAGTAATAATTTTTATTGCATCACCTGGATTAGCAATGTAATAATTTTTGAAGAATTTAGATTTGGTAAATATTTTGGCCCTGTGGCGTATACTAACCCAAGCTAACTCTGCTGAAATCACCTGGACAGCAGAGGTCAGCGAATTGCTGTTGCAACTGATGAATAGTATCTAGTTATTTAGGCATCTTGTAACTCATAGACCTTTAAACAAAACAAAGCAAAGACCCCTCAGTTACACAGATGCTCGGAGGTGCTGGCCAAGCAGGATTTCTGCCTCGGCATAAGGCTGATGGATGCCCACATTGCACTGTAGCCTGTGAAGGCCTTGCTGGTTTGGTGTCCTGTACCCAAACTGCCAGAGGGCCTTCGTTTGCAAGTGCTTGTCCATGACGGACAGGCAGAACTGTGCAGATGAGGCGTATAGTGGCAGAGCAAGTCAGGAGAGCAGCCAGGTGAATGGAAGCCTGCTGGCGGTGGTGCACCCTGCTCTTTGCCAGGAACAACACGTGAAGGACCTTCCCTGTGGCAGCAGAAGGCCTAAAGGCAGTTTTTATCAATAGAGGTAGTTAAGTTTTCAACTTAAAAGGAAAAATATGAAGAGAGGAAAGATTTCTGTGGAAAGGTGTAGGTTGCTGGTGGGGTGGCTCAGTGGTAGCAACCCTGTGGTAGTGCCATTACAGTGCTCATGTGGCCACGGAGACCAAAATGTAGTAGTGCTATCATGGCAGTCTAAAATGGCTTTCCTGGAGAACTTCTTCCAGACCTATATTCCTAATCAAAGCATTTACAAGAGGCAGAAAATAGAAGTTGTTTTAGCCACATGAGTTGGATCTGGTTATGCTTTGCTGGTGTGGAGAGAATTAAGTCTGGAGTTGCTTTTGTGTGCCTGTTCTTTGTCGCTCTGCTGTTCGCGAGTGAATATTCATAGATCATTTCCTTTTAAATATTTACTGGGTTGTCTGTTTTCATATGTTAAGTCTTCATATGAAATAAGCAAAATAATTTTGAGAAAACATTTTAATTAGAGCCTTAGAGGCTATAAATATTTCATTATTTAATAAAATAGTGCTGTAAGATGTAAATGATTAAGTGGAACATACTTTAAATATTTTAAATTGCATAACTTAAAATAATGCATGCTTTCATACTTCACAGGGGACAAAATCTTGATCTATTGCAATCCATATTTTTTGTTTCTTAATGAGTGAAACTATTTTCTTTTTTTTTATTATTCTCTAGTGTGATACTGTAGGAAATGTTCCTTTGCTGAAAACTGAGTAAAAGGGCTAAGCTTTTGGAAAAGGAGGTAAGTAACTTGTTTTACATTTTTATCTTCATCTTATGGGTACGTGATCTAGAGAATTAGGCAATATCTTTAATTATCTTAAAAGATCATAAAGAAATTCATAAGCAATAAAGCTGATAATGTGAAACATCAGGGCCAGGTAATATGATGTAGCAATGTTGTGAACATAAATGAAGTCTTACTGTACCTCAGCTTACCAAAAAAGTCGAGTGATTTTTTTTGTTTGTTTAAAGTCCTGAATGCTTTCTATTTGCATACGTAATGAAAATGGAAAATGAATTTAAAAAAATATGGTTAATGCAAAACAGTTAAAAATATATGTTTTCCTTCAGTGCTGTCAGATAGCCCGTGTTGCAAGAACAATACTATTTTCACAGTTTAGTTATATCTGCACTCAATTTCTGGTGCTTTTCTTTCTGAACCACAAAGCTCAAGATGCATTACTGTGCTATGAGAATTTCATCAAAACTGAATGCAGCTATGTATTTGCATTTTGGCAGTCTGAGAGGAGGGTCACAAGTTTACAATAAGTACAAAGCTGTTGGTATTCTTTTTCATCCCTGAAAACATGGCAGACTGCATAAACAGTTTTGATAGTTTTTTCATGAAAATCTTATGTGGAACCAAACTGCAGACCTTGCTTTGAAGGAGAGTCAGTGATGAGAGAACACAAATTTCCAGTTAAAAATCAGAGGATGAAATAAGTGACAATAGAAATACAGGTAGAAGACGGAAATGTTGATTATGCAAAGCAGAGAAATACAGAAGTAAAAAAAAAAAAAAAAAAAAAAAAAAAATTTGTGACTTGGGATACTGAGCATTACTCATGGACTCCCTGTGTTCTTGGGATTTTGATTTTACTTTTTTTTTTACTACTAAAACAGAGATCCCTCAATATCAATTGTTTTGTGCATTTTTGTTTGTTTGTTTTGGCTCGTTCCTTTTTATTAAATAAATTTGACTGAACATTCACTTTGAAAAAAAAAATGATAATAAAACCAACCAACCAAAAAAAACACAATCCAAACCAAGCCCTGATATTACACTCCCTGGTGGAGGTTCTAAAATAATCTGAATTATTTCCCCACAGAATATAAATGTATATTTTGCAGTTATGGTTTGATAATACAGCAATACAGCTGATGCTCAGAAATTAGTTGCTGTCCTTATTCTCATCTTCTATGCAAGATGATAAAGAGAAAAACTAAGCAAAATGGATTCTTTGACACCACATGTGATTTCTCAAGTGGTATTTTGACATTAACTTCTATAATTACTAGTGGTTATTAATTAAGAAATGGCTTTACCACAAGGAATTTTGAAATAGTTGATTTTGTCCAATAGCTGAGAGACAACTTAAAAAAAAATAAAAATTGAATTTTATTTTTAAAAGCAAAACAGACTTTTGCTTTAACTCACAGGTAACTCACATAGTTAATATATGTTAAGTACTGTATCAGTGTTAAGTTTAAAAATATCATGACAATAGAAGCAAATGGAATATATACATATCTTGATTAAATTTTTCCTTAATAGATGTTGGCAGTTGAATCGTTGAACAAAATAGAATGGACTTTTCTGTCCTAATCTACTGCATTTGCATCTGTAGGGTTCAAATGGTAAAAAATGGTAGATTCAGTATTATAAAGAACAGCTGCTAAATACTTGCATTTCATCTCCAGGCAGCTCAGTTTTCTGAGAGGTGAACTGAATTACAAACAGAAATATAAGGCAATTGTAGTGATGTTACATCATAAGACAGATGGCAGCACTTACCTGCACCTGCCTTGGACAGAAGAACAGCGTTTCTTTTAAACATTTTTGTTTCTTTAGAGAAGATGTCTGGAATTTTGCCCTCCCCCACCCCCCCCCCCCCCCCGCCGAAATGGTCTTACGAGACAGAAATTTTAGTATGTCCAGTGAGGTCATCAGAATGGCTTGCTTATATCAGCTGAATACAGTTTAGATTTTTGGTTTTCAGAAACTTGCTAATTTATTTTAGTTTTTAATTGCCCAACACATTGTAGCACTCATGCAAATTATTATAGTGCCTATGCTATTACAGTGGCCTATGCTATTTGGTTATTTATACTGACATAAGTTTATACTGATTTGAAAGAATTATCAATTTATACTTCATAACCTTAAAGCAACGCCATTAAGATGGACGGTCTCCAGCAGAAGGAGGAAGAGCATAGAACATATCAGAAAAAAACTTTGCCGTAATGGTAGGATAGGTAAGTGAATGAATAGGATATGAAGGGAAGTAGAGAACTGAAGTCATAGTGAGTCATAATCTTACAAGTGAACAGATGCCCTGCAATCAATATAAGAAGAGATGGGTAGTTAATTAAAAAATAGCTTCAGCTAAAAATAACATCTGTAAAATTTATTTTGTGATATCACAGCAACAGCTGTTACGTGGTAGCATCTTAACTGCTTTGGCAAAGTATTTTGCAAAAGGTAGGTAGTGACAGCTGACGAGTGCCTTGCTCCAGTAGTGGTCCCATCAGCTTCTCTTGAATTATAGAATGTTTCCTGTGAATTCAGAGGGAATACCTGTTGCTGTATGAACTTCAGAAATCCACTTCAGTATTAGATGTCAGCTACAACTGATAGGACTGAGAGTTTGCAGGTCCTTAGGTACTTCTTTAAATGTGGTTATTACCATTCCACAGAGCAAGGAGAGTGAACCTGAACCACAAATAAAACACATGCAACCTATATTCCTAGTTTAGGTAAAATAAAACCACTCAGTTTTTCTTAACAGTAGTTCCTGTCACTTCATATTATTCATATGAAAATTTTCAAATAGAGTCCTTTGTCCCCTGATTAGAAACTTAAGTCCTTCATTTGTGGGAATAGAATATATCAAAATGACAACTAAGGGCTTGATCTACCACGCTAGTGATGTTGAACATACTTCTGTGAAATCATTATCCATATCACTAGAAGCTGTAGGAAGTCAATTACAGTCAACTGTACTAGGGTGGTTTACTTGCCTTGAGAAACCAGACGATGAATAATTCTGCTCTTGATTTTGAAAGAAAGAACAAGTTTGGTGAGGCCATTTCCTTTTAAGCTCTGTCACATCATTAAGAGAGGTCCTGGTGGATTTGGATTTCACTCTGTGTGAGGTAGGTCATAAGCCTCTACTTAATGGTAAGATGGTCAAGCATACTGGTAAATTGTGGGGCTGGCTAACTGACTGAGGAGCAGAGAAATGAGGTGACTGAAGAAGCTCTGAGAACAAGTGGCTGTAGCGAATGGGCAAAGCTACATGTATCTCTGTGCTGCTGTGCTTGCTCAGGAGGAGCTTAGCTCAGCTCTGAAGCATCTCTGGGAAGAAGCCTGAGCAGCACTCAATACTGAACTGCAGTATCAATAGTAGGACTTCTAAACTAAAATAAGGGAATGTACTGTAACAAGCCTATGGTGAATATAGAATTACCTGAGAGTCCTTGTGAAGTTAAGAAATTAAGTGGCTGAAGGATATGGTGGTGAAGGATAACTTTCCACTAAATCATCTACGATATCAAAGAAATAAAAGGCACTAACTGCTATATGGTTCTTTGTTCTGATGCTGTGCAGTAGGGTACGGTTCCTGTTGAAAATCTCAAAGAACATATGCTGGAAAACCTTTATATATAATCTGGGGAAAAAGGGCTAAATAATAACGTGACAGTTAAGTACACAGCTGTTCAGTCAGCTTTATATTTGACTTTCTGAAGAATGCTCATATGATGTGACTGAAAGGCGTGCAGAACTACAGTATTCATAAATGCAAAGTAATGCACTTAAGGACAAGATAAAACAGCTGCATCAACATATATGCAATGTTGGGCTCTAATTTAGTTCTCAGCACTTAGGAAAGAAATTCTCAGCACTTAGGAAAGAAAGTGTGGCATTACGTTAAAGGCCCAGAATAGGCCCAGAGTAGGAAAGACCGGAGGTGTGGAAGAGGAGAGTCTTAAAAGAACAATGAAACAAACTGACTCTTCAAATTAGGAAGAAAAAATCTACAGGAGAAGTGAAATGTGATGGAGATTTTATAAATCATGGGAGTATAGAAAAGGTGAATAGGGAGTGATTGCTCACTATTTCTGACAATGCCAGTTCTAAGAGGCACCCAATGACATTATTCAAGCAGCAGTTCTAACATAGAAAATAATATTCCTCTTTCTCCTTTGAAAGAAAAGGTTAGTGATTTAAGCTTACTGCTTGCAGGGGAAGGGAGGCCAAGGAATCGGAAAAAGTTCTGGAGAATCCAGCATCTGTTGGTGACTATTAACCATCTTCCCCAAAGCAGTGACTGCCTGGTGCTTGTGTGATGTTGCCTGGAGGGATCTTTCTCCCAGTGTTACTGCGTGTCCTGATAGTTATGCTTGTTCCTTAAACACCTGTGAATTAGACTCCTATTAATAGCCATTGTTGGATGTTGGATAACAGAAACTGTAGCAGTGCTCTGACATATGAGGGTTTCTCCATTTGTATATTTTAAGTCTCTTTTAAAATTTGCCTAAATTCCCCTGGCAACTGCATATGCAGAGGAACTTCTGGGACAACATGGAACAGAAGTTGACATTGGCAGGTAAAGGTAGGGTCCTCATCTGAGTTTAAATCCTTGGACCTAGCATTACGAAGCATCTCAGATCCAGATGAAGTTGTTTTCCAGCAAGCGTGAACCATGCTGGTTATGATCGAGCAACTCTGTTATCAGCATGTGAGTGCATCAGTACTTTGTGGAAGATAATGCAGAGTATTGGGTCTAGGCATCAGCTGAAAAAAAGCCTACAAAATTATGACTGTTCTGTCATTTAAATGGCAGTTCAGTGCCTAATGTCATCTGTTGCTTTATCCCTGTATGCTAAATATAAATCTTTCCCTAATTCTCTAGCTTTAACCTTGTCTCAGAAGATACTGAAAGAAATCTCCCAAGGCTATTACCTTTTTTTGTCCTCAAGGATAACTCATAATATGTGAACAATAACCAATTTGCCTCCAAGTGCTGAATTTATTTTCATTTACATTTGTTACTTCTCTGGTCTGTAGGTGGCTTTCTTGACTGGTTATAATGTTTAACCCCCGTGATGCTCTCCCCAAATACTGCGTAATTGCTTAGCGCTGAAGCAATCAAATAACATTCAAACAGACCGGTAGTATGCAGAGCGTAGGCAGGTGTAAGGTATGCATAAGGATTGTCTATATAGGTCTTTTTCTCCAATTCTGATGGGTTTTTCAGTGTGCGTACTTGAGCCAGGTTTGTACTGGGAATTTAATTCTCTATGCCTTTGAGCTATTTCCCAGATGCAGCTGGAGATTCTCAGCTGTGAACCTGCCCCCATAAACAGGGGCTTTCAGAGACTTCAGGTATTTTGTCTTGAATCATGGTACAATAAATTTATTATTATCTTTTTTTTTTAATCACCTCAGCGCCTCGTGTCTGCTGTAGAATGACTTGCCAACAAACTTCAAAATAAGAAACTTTCTTAAACATCCAGTCCTCTCCAGTTGCCAGAGACCTGTTGCAATCTGTCTGCTGTCATTCTATCCAGATGTATTCATGAAAAATGTTTTTTCTATAGTCCTCCATGCAGCTTTTCCTGCGTGTCTATAACAGTGTTATGAATTCATCTGGTGACCATATTATTAGAGTGGTAAACTGCTTGGACTAATCACAGGTAACTTCTAAATGGCATTCTCAGCTAAACCACTAGAAAATTAGTTACATCAGAGATATCAAGACTACTGATGTAGCCTGTATTTACATGCATTTTGGGGTTCTAAAATTTTAAATTTAACCATTTTATTACTTTTTTTTTTTATAAACTATTCCTTCTCTGTATGCACTTCACATATATTTAAATATTGCTTATTGTTGTTTTTTTTTTTGTTTTTTTTTTTCCTAGTTTTCGTTAGAGTTTATATATAGTAGCCTTGATTCAGGTAAATTAAAAAATTTTACACAATTTAATATTCCGCTGAACCTTGAGGTTTACTGTTGTAACATTTACAAAGCCTATTTTTCTGACCTTATACACTAACTCAGGCTTTTGTCTAGAGGCCTATAGAATAAATGTTAAGCACAGGTTTATGCTAATATGCACATTAGTTTGCAAGCTAAATGTTAAGGCAATACTTCAAAAGGAAAAAGTAGAATCAAAGGAAATATCATCACGATGGAAAAACTGAACAAACATATACAGTGTAATACATCAGTTTTCTTTTGTTCTGCCTAATTGTACTAAAGGCACGTAACCTTTAATATACAGACTCTGTATATTCTCTGGCTTCAATTGGAATGCTACTTTGTAGTATTTTTTTTTCTTTCCCATTTTCCAGTCTTCTGATAGTCATAATAGGTTTCCTACATTTCTTTATACTTTAGAACTTGAATAATTGGAGAGTTATTTTCTAATGGATAGAAAACATAGGACAAATTTTTTGAGTAATTAATCATATTATTTACTGATGAAAAGAAAGTAATTTAAATACATATTCCTCCTAAGTAACATTATTTTTTATGTAATGATGTTTTCAGAACACATAGTTCAAATATGTTCTATAAAGTGCAAATAAAACTCCGCCTTTCATTTTTTATTTTTTTAGCTGTGGGTGTATTTTTAAAAGCTCATTCAGCAGAACTTTCAGACATGCATATTTTATTCATATCAGAAATGTTTATGTGAAAATAATTTCAAGAGCATCCTCAGGATAGTCAGTCTCATATTAATTGCATAATGTCAAATATCACCTCTCATCAGAAAAATTGATTTAGATACCTTTTAACCATACTCATGAATTACAGTTTAGTGTTTTTGTTTGTTTGTTTGTTTTAATTTTCGTTTTTATTCAGTTGAAGGGAAACAACTTCAATAGACCACATTGAAGCAAACTTATGCAAACTCCTGTTTAGCTTGTCTTTTTTGAAAATTTTTTACTTGCTTCCACCTATAGCAGCAGTGAAGCTGCTGCGGAGCTGTGCAGTGGTGCCCAGCAGATGATGAAGTACAAAACTGGCATAAAATCGCTTCACTTTGTCTTTCAGTAGCTCCTTCCTCGGGAAAGAGCTGTGCTTATCTACAGGTCAGTAATTATAAGCAGTATGGAAAGACTCTGCCCAAAGAATGGTGCATTCAAGGCTGGCCGTTTGGTGGTGGTCTGTCTTGTGGGTCATGCAGTAGCTCTCAGGGGTGTGCGGGAATACCCCCTACGTGTCCCTGATCAAAGTAATGTCGTGTCCTTCTTCAGTCCATGTCCTGATGAGTGTGGTAAGCTGGTACAGTGCTCTCATGGAAGGTAGGCAGGACTTCAGTTGGGAGAATGTTGTTTACTTCTTTTTTTAATGATGACATTGGGGAAAAAAATAGCAGTATTATATATTTACACATACATGTCTTGGCTTAGTTTAGGCCTAAAACCTATAAAATGAATCATGCAGCAGGCATTGCTTTTTTGTTGCATGCAATGAGATTCAGGCTGGATGACTAGAACAGGTAAAGAGGTAGGATTAAATAGAGATAGTACGCATCTTTCTTCCTCCCCCTCTAGCTATTCTTGTTTGTGTGGTCATAGGCCTATAAATAAATAATGGAATACTGTCTTAAGCTAGTATTTAATAGAATACGATTACATTACATGCCAAGAAGACATTTAAAAAAAAAAAAGGTTGTTAAAAGGTATGGCTGGAAGCACAATGGATATGTTATATTCTGCATTTTAAAACAAGTCAACCTGTTTATGCTGCGAGGAGTCTTCAAATTAACTGAAATATGCTGAGAAATGTCAGTACGTTCAGTAATTTATGAGCCATACCTATCTCCAGAGTTCTCATTTCTTCCACAGAAAATGCTTGTTACACAAAAACGACTAAATATACTTTATATGCTAAATATATAAATTTATTCTATTTTTTTCTTGTTATCCCACATGTGCTTAGCAATGATGACGCATTTAACATATTTGTAAACAAACTCAAAAATTATGCAGATTTCAGAAATATCACTGTTTAGGCAGTTGATTTGAGCAAAAGTCATAAGCACTTTTAAAAAATGTGTTTAGCTGAGGATAATTACCAGCTAAAATTTGGCTGTGCATTTTATTGTTATAAGCTGTTGTTTCCTGCCTATGAAGCTGCCTGTTGGAATAAAATTCTAATGTGTACACAAACAGACAGAAGAGTCCCTGAGAAAAGTATTTGGTCTATAAGTAATTTTCTTTTTAAATTTTACACCAAGTATCTTGAAGATAGTGAGGTGGTTATGTCTGTAACATAGGAGCTGAACAAAATTTGTGTGTGTTCTGTATATGGAGATTGTACCAGGAGAAAAATAAAGGATAGTATCTTCTTTTTATCAGGGCAGAAGTGAGCATCTGCCCTTTCAGACAAGCAAATGGCATGTTTCACACTGTGTATGTAGTAGGTAATATGCTACCAAATCGAGACTTGCTACTCCTTATTATCTACTGATCAAAAGTAAAATAGTTAACAAGAAGTTTAATTGCACTAATTAGTTGTTACTATCTTAAATGCTTTACATGCAAATAGAATGTTACTTGTCTAGTGCTTCAGTGCTTGATGAATGGACATTTTATGGTTTCACACAAGTATCTTGGTTTACTTCTTCAATTTAATCCTCTGATTTTTAAGTGCAGTCAGCTTCTATCCCAGGATGTTCTGACCTGTTGCATCCAATCTGTAGAAGTCCTTTTGCTCAAAAGATTGAAGCAGGTCTAAGAAGCAGGTTGTTCATCTAGGATTTACTGAGAGCGCTTGCTGAAAGCAGGAAGGGAAATGCTTCTTTTAAAATACCTTTTTTTTTTTTTTTCCTATGCTAAAATGAGATTTTGTTTTTGGTACGCTTCCATTTTTCAATTACACTAATAAATTTTCAGTAATAACTTTTTACTGGCTAAATTTTCAATTATTAATGACAATGTGACTTGGGATTATTCAGTTTTTTGTCTTATTTTTAGAAGCTCTTGTCATTCTGCTGATTAATGCATTTTATCACAAAGAGACTAGATTGTGTCTATCTTGAAACCACGTCATTAGGAAGCATTTTAGTGAGGTCATGCTTGCTTTCTTTAAAGTCTATTTATACAACAGTTTGTTTCAACCTTCTCTTTTCTTCCTACTAGAACATGCAACCTCTCTGTTCCACACTATGTACATATTTTTAGACTTTTTCCCATCTGCTCCTCTTACACAGTTTCCTTATTCCAGTCCTACGAGGCATATTTAGAGGCTGCATGCATTAGAGTCTCAGCAGGATGTGCTGCCTGGTGACGTTCCCCTTTCTTTTAAACCTTCAGCTGGACAGGTTTTGTTTTGTTTTATTTTTCTTCTCTGCCTTTGATTCCATCAAGAGCTTCAGAGATTGCGCTTCTTGTTTCCTCGTGGTAGGAGAGAGGCAGGTAATGAGTGCGTCCTCTTCCACAAAAGGAAAATGGACATTTTTGGAGAGTACTTGTCCTGTGCTAATGTCTATATTGAAACCTGGGGAGAAAGCTAATTAGAGATCCCCCGGTGATTTCTTCTCTTGAAGGAAAAAAAAAAAATGCATGAAGATATTGGTTGCCAATGTACGTTGATGTTTCTAAGCAAAAAATTAATGGAGAGCAAATCACATCTCCTTCACTAGCCTATATTAGGACTGTTTTTCAGGGAATGGTTTTCAGTGAACGACAGAGTTGACTGTTTTCTTACTCAAGTAGTTTTGAAGTTTACAAAACATCAGACTGGAAAGCTGAGATAATATGTTTAATAGCTACATGAGAAAGTCTCTTTGCAAAGGGCATTACTAAGGGAGTTAGCTGTGAAGGCACCCTGCATTAGGCTTTTCCTACTGTTTCTGGGTCTTAAATGCGCTCATCCATCTCATGACTGAAGTTGGCAATAATAAAACTATCTGTGTATACCCAGGGAAATTAGAAATTGGAAGCACTGACACTTGACCAGATCAGTGAAATGTTTGAGTCTGTCTGCTGATAGTCCTGAATAACTGTCTGTAGGACAGGTACATTTTCTTCATTTTGTCTACTTTTAATTACAAACAAAATAAGTCACTGTTTTTGCATTGCTATGCAATAACTGGTGAACTAGATATACATTAAAAACTTTTGGTGTAACACTGAGCTGCAATATCTCTGCGGTTTCTGTAGTGGTTCCTTTTCCTGGGGTGTACAATTCACAGTCATTCAGACCTTACCTCCTCATTCTTCAGCATTCTTATAACATAAAATTGCAGCAGCTTTATATTCTGTGGTGCATTTAATTCCATCTGGGACAAATGAAAAATGACTTGAAAAGAATTTCCTTCCAGAGAGAGTTTGTTGGCAATTTGAAATGTAATGTCTTTGTAGAGCTTCTAAAGGTTGTTTTTTGAGTGTTAACATCATATAAGGAGGAGGAATTCCTGTGTTTCAGAGGTTATAAAAGAAATCCATGATTAAATTAACCTGAATTTAGGAAAAGTGTTGAGCGCTTGTGAGTTGTATATCTGTAGAAAATTATTTCTAATTTATACAGTATGTTCCCACATACTGTAATATATTAATCCTACATAAGAACTGTTTTTTTTTTCTTCTTGATTTGGATGGGGTAATAGTGAGTGTTTTGTCCTACAAGACTTCCTAAACCTGGTAGTTTAAAGATGTGTTAATAAACAAAATGTTATTTCAAAATTGACTTGGCATGCAAAGTATCATTATAATTTGTTTTTCAGAGATCTCTGAATATTCAGCTTTTTTTCCCCTGCTGGAAAATGTCCAGTGTTTCCACAGCTGTTTAAGATTTCTTCATCTGCAAGAGGCAACTTAGTAAATCTGCTGTCTAAATTTTCCCACATAGGTTCAGTTACCAAGTATTATTATTTTTTTAAATCCTGATCATTCTGACAATGGAAGAGTTTTTTCATTTTTCTTATATACATTTGTATTGTACAGAAAATTTATAATCAAATTTGTACACTTGTGGAAAATGCTGGGATGGCACAATCTGAAATAGGGTTATAAAGCTGTATTCTCCTTGAGCTAAATGGGATAGACTTTATTTTTGCAAATAGATATAATTGAATGTTTACAAGCAGACAGAATGGAGTCTGAAGAACAGCATGGCTTTTAGGCTTTTTTTTTTTTTTAGGTTTTTGGTAACTGATTCCAATTACTGCCTGCTAATAAGATCATAGTTTGTATTGGTTGTCAATATATGTAAATAAATCAGGATCATTTGCATAATTATGAATTCTATTTCCCTTATTATTTTAACAACTGTTTTGGCTTCCTGAAAATAAATGTTAAATAGCAAATGCTTTTTCTGCAAGATAGGAGATGTGTTAAAGGAAAAGTGTCATCTTGGATCCATGAATTGTTGACCTCAGTGCTACCAGGCACACCGGTAAATGTATTTATTCACAAACCGATCACTGGGAAGGAACAGCTTGTTGCTACCTTTCGATTTAAGGAATAGTGTGTCCTATGCCATGCATTAGGCTGACTTCCACTGTAAGCCAGTCTTTTGTGATAGATCTGGTGAGTGAAAAGAACAAGTTACTCCTTCCGACAAAGACTGAGAAATACAGAAATAAATTGTGTTACTGCAGCACTGGGTTGTTGCTTCTTGGATAAAAATCTGTGTGTTTTTTCTCCAAAATAACATAATTTTCTTTCATCTAAAAGATTAGGGGAAAATACCTGAGACTGATGGAAGTGCCCATATTTTACATGTTATTGAAAGAAGTCATTGTGCTAGCAATAGGCTACTTAGAGTATTTCTGAATCAGAAGTGTTCCACGAGGAGCTATAAGAGAAAATGTAGAAAATCATGTGTATGACAGAGGAAAAATTTCATGTGAAACATAGTGAGAAGATAAGCTTTCTTCCTAGAGAATACATTTCAGTATGAAAAGAAATTATGCTTTTTTTCTAGAAGCCTCTAAGTAAAACTCTCTGTGCCTATTACATGCAGATTTATTACATCCACTCTTAGTGAATTTTTTGAGTATGGCGAAACAAGTTAAGTTTTGGAGGGAGAGATTACGGAAGCAAAATATAACCAGATTATGTCATCTTGATTGGTTTTGAGTTCTCTGGGAGTAACTGCAATAAACTTAAGTTATAGTTAATGAAATGTGATGGAGCAATAAAAGAGTAATGCTTTAAAAATAAATAAAGCACAATTCTCTAGATCCTTTCATTTAAAGAGCAGCAACTCCATGGGGGGAAAATAAACTCATCAAAATGTTTAGGGGTGCTCTTCAGGTGAGTGGCTAGTACCAGCAGTGTGTTACCTGGCTTTGCATCTGCGTGCTTAGCCCCCCTCTGCCTGGTGAATCTTTTCAGAGTCTCAAGAAATCTTTTGGTTTGATGAATATGAAAATGGTAGTATGGAATTACATTTCTTTTTATTCAACTAGTCTTGTGTGTATAGTTTATCTACAGAAATGTACTTTAACGTAACTCTAGTATTAGGTAATATCATTGTGTTGGATATCCTGCTCTGTTATTGTTCACATTTGTCTTGTTCTGGGTATTGAGCATATCAATGTAAGCTTCCTTTTGTTGTTTCTTTGATCACATGAGAAAATCAGTTTGTAAGTATTTCTTCCATTTGGTCTGAAGTTGGTTGTACAAATTTGAGGATACTGAGGGTCTTGCTGGCTTGGCAATGCTTTAGGTTGTTTCAATACAGTGATGATAGTTGAGTGTGTATTTTGCTTGAAAAACTGTAATCTCTGCAAATAATTAATAAGCATATCTTCAGCTCTTGAGGATGACTAATGTTTTCCAATAACAACAGTGGCAGATAAAGGAACTCTTATGTAGATCACAGAATCACAGAATTTTCTAGGTTGGAAGAGACCTCAAGATCATCGAGTCCAACCTCTGACCTAAAACTAACAGTCCCCACTAAACCATATCCCTAAGCTCTACATCTAAACGTCTTTTGAAGACTTCCAGGGATGGTGACTCCACCACCTCCCTGGGCAGCCCGTTCCAATGCCTCACAACCCTTTCAGTAAAGAAATTCTTCCTAACATCTAACCTAAAACTCCCCTGGCGTAACTTTAGCCCATTCCCCCTCGTCCTGTCACCAGGCACATGGGAGAACAGGCCAACCCCCACCTCGCTACAGCCTCCTTTAATGTACTTATACAGAGCAATAAGGTCACCCCTGAGCCTCCTCTTCTCTAGGCTGAACAAGCCCAGCTCCTTCAGCCGCTCCTCGTAGGACTTGCTCTCCAGGCCCCTCACCAGCTTCGTCGCCCTTCTTTGGACCCGCTCAAGCACCTCGATGTCCTTCTTGTAGCGAGGGGCCCAAAACTGAACACAGTACTCGAGGTGCGGCCTCACCAGAGCCGAGTACAGGGGGACGATCACCTCCCTAGCCCTGCTGGTCACGCTGTTTCTGATACAAGCCAGGATGCCGTTGGCCTTCTTGGCCACCAGAGCACACTGCTGGCTCATATTCAGCCGACTGTCCACCATCACTCCCAGGTCCTTCTCTGCCTGGCAGCTCTCCAACCATTCCTCTCCCAGCCTGTAGTTCTGCTTGGGGTTATTGCGCCCCAGGTGCAGGACCCGGCACTTGGCCTTGTTGAACTTCATACAGTTGACCTCAGCCCATCCGTGCAGCCTATCCAGATCCTCCTGCAGAGCCTTCCTACCCTCGAGCAGATCGACACATGCACCTAGCTTGGTGTCATCTGCAAACTTACTGAGGGTGCACTCAATGCCGTCATCCAGATCATTGATGAAGATGTTAAAGAGGACCGGCCCCAGCACCGAGCCCTGGGGGACGCCACTAGTGACTGGCCTCCAACTGGACTTGGCTCCATTCACCACAACTCTTTGGGCCCGGCTATCCAGCCAGTTTCTAACCCAACGAAGCGTGCACCAGTCCAAGCCAAAAGCAGCCAGTTTCTTGAGGAGAATGCTGTGGGAGACGGTGTCAAAAGCCTTGCTGAAGTCAAGGTAGACCACATCCACAGCCTTTCCCTTGTCCACCCAGCGCGTCACTTTGTCGTAGAAGGAGATCAGGTTTGTCAAGCAGGACCTGCCTTCCATAAACCCATGCTGGCTGGGCCTGATTGCCTGCTTGCCCTTCAAGTGCCGCATGATGACTCCCAAGAGGATCTGCTCCATGAGCTTCCCTGGTACTGAGGTCAAACTGACCGGCCTGTAGTTCCCCGGGTCTGCCCTCCGGCCCTTCTTGTAGATGGGCGTCACATTTGCTAGCCGCCAGTCAGCTGGGACCTCCCCCGATAGCCAGGACTGCTGATAAATGATGGATAGGGGCTTGGCCAGCTCCTCTGCCAGTTCTCTCAGTACCCTTGGGTGGATCCCATCCGGCCCCATCGATTTGTGGACATCCAAGTGCCGTAGCAGGTCACCAACCAGTTCTTCGTGGATGGTGAGGGCCACATCCTGCTCCCCGTCCCCTTCCACCAGTTCAGGGTACTGGGTATCCAGAGAGCAACCGGTTTTGCCGCTAAAGACTGAGGCAAAGAAGGCATTGAGCACCTCCGCCTTTTCCTCATCTCTTGTAACTAAGTTTCCCCCTGCATCCAGTAAAGGATGGAGATTCTCCCTAGTCCTCCTTTTTGTGTTGATGTATTTATAAAAGCGTTTTTTATTATCTTTAACGGCAGTAGCCAGATTGAGCTCCAGACGAGCTTTGGCCTTCCTAATCTTGTCCCTGCACAGCCTCGCTACATCCTTATAGTCCTCCTTAGTGGCCTGCCCAATTTTCCAAAGATTATAAACCCTCTTTTTTCTCCTAAGCTCAAGCCACAATTCTCTGTTGAGCCAGGCTGGTCTTCTTCCCCGCTGGCTCATCTTTGGGCGCATGGGAATAGACCGCTCCTGCACCATTAGGATTTGCCTCTTAAAGAGCGCCCAGCCTTCCTGGACCCCTCTGCCCTTCAGAACCGCCTCCCATGGGACTCCACCAACTAGTGTCCTGAGCAGCCCAAAGTCAGCCCTCCGAAAGTCCAATACAGTGGTTTTACTGGTTCCCTTCCTGGCCCCGCCAAGAATAGTGAACTCCACCATTTCGTGGTCACTCTGCCCAAGACTGTTCCCGACAATCACATCCTCCACCAGTCCTTCTCTGTTTGTGAAGAGAAGGTCTAGCAGGGCACCACCCCTGGTAGGTTCACTAATCAGCTGCGTCAGGAAGCTATCTTCCACTTTCTCCAGAAACCTCCTAGACTGCTTCCTCTGGGCTGTGTTGTGCTTCCAGGATATGTCAGGGAAGTTGAAGTCCCCCACGAGTACAAGCGCTGACGATTTCGCAACTTCTGTCAGCTGCCTGTAGAACTCCTCATTAGCTAAAGTAGAAGCTTGCTGTTTTCACAGGTGGCGACTATATTGCTGAACCTTTTCTGGAAATTACATATGCATAAATTTAAGTACATCAGGGAGGACAGTTGGTCTGTCAGTACATCTGAATGTGTCCTCCATGGTAAGGACAACAGAGGACATATGCTTATGACAGGAAGGCATTTTGCAGTGGAAGAATTCAATTTGCTTGGTATCTCTTTGCTTGGCATATACATCAGGTGATTCATAACAAATTTTATGACAAGTATAGCTACTGGTTTGTCTACTTAAAAAAAAAAAATACAGCTCATTAATCAATATTCATTTTTTAATATAAAAGCATTATTATTTTTAGGCATCTAAAGGCCATGAATACCCAAGAGTCAACATGTATTATTAAAGCTGTTGAGTATCACAGTCATTCATTTGTTTCACTTTAAAGGCTGACACAAAAAAAAAATTTCCACTGGAATAACTGAATCAGAATTCAGCGTGCCTGTTTGCAACAACAGAACACCCTAATAATAAAGTGCAAGGGTATGTAATAGAAATGAATGAAGTGTAAAATAAAATAATAGAAGAACATGACAAGCTAAATGCTTTCTGCAATGCAGTGTTCTTGGAAGGGAGTACATCACCAAAAATAAAATTACCTTCATGTTTTCTAATTTTCGATAAGATATATTTCTGCCTTGTCATTTACCTGTTCAAAAAATATTTTGTTGTTTACCTGGTTTAGCATATCTCCATGTCTCAAGTTCAAGGTTTAGTAGCCATGACATGGAATAGATCTTACCTTAAATATGTGGTAGATCAGGACTAAGTATTTCATGTTCCATCTTTTCATGTATGAGCTGTATTATCTGCAGTGTATTTATGCAGTTTCAATGTAGAGGCATAAAGTCCCCCCGAACTTGTACTCAAGAAGTGCAGCACTGTGCTGTGTTGAGGGAGGAGCCGAGGTCTGCAGAGATGAGACCACAGAAACAGCAGGCTGAGAAATAACAAACTGCTATGTAAGTTGGAAAATACTGACAACCTCAGTTTTGCTTTACTAGTTTTGAGGTCGCTACTTTTTTTATTCCCAGTTAAATTCTGATTAACCTGCACAATTATTCAGCAATTCAGGAAGTGAGATGGTCTTAAGTGGACAGAACATGCCTTGAAGTCCTTCCTGCATTCTGTGTGCTGCTTCTTCCAGGGCAGTTACTGATGGCACGAGGACCACCACTTCCAATGGAAAACTTTACACTTCCAGTCTTTTTCAGTCCCAGAGCAACGCTGAGCATAGCATGCCTGTTATTCATGGGGCCACATTCACCCTTCTTGGCAGGCCAGCACACCTCCCTATTACAGACAGATGAGAGCACTGCCAAAGCAGTAGACTGGCTATCTGGAAGGTGCAAGGGCAACAGGGAGATTTCAGAGGTTTCCCACACTTAGCACGTAAGATCCTGTAAGAATGAGCAATGGTTCAGATCAGTTGTGATGAAAACTAAATTTGTGTGCCATCCACAGCAATTTTCTTATCCTTCTCCCTCGCCTCTGTGCCTGGGCCTGCGGTAGTGGGGATTCCGTTCCTGATAGCCACAGGTGGTCAACTTACAAGCCTGAGATTTGATTACCCATATCATTGGCTTAGCTTGCATAGCTGCAAATGCTATTAAAGGTAATAAAATTATCCAACCCTTGCATCACTATGCTGTGGGCAAAGGATATTGTTCTCAGCAATCACCATTTATGTCTACCCATTTAACACTGGTGAAGCTATGCTAATGGCTTTCTATGACATTTTCGAAAGGACAGCCATTAGATCAAATGAGCAGATATCCACCTAGCAAAATGTAGCATTCAAATATTTATGAAGAAATGAAATTACCAAGTTTGTCATCAGTGACACTGGTAAACAAGGCTGCTCAGGGCTTAGATGCAGAAACAGCTCTCTTGTCTCTTTCTTTTTCCCAGGCTTATTCACTGCAGTGGGCTGAAACTTAGCCTGCTGCTATTGCAGTTGGGCTGGAAAGGCTGTAGAGTTTGTAAGGCTTTTAGTAGATAAAAAACTAAAATAAAATTACGAACAGAATTACAAAAATCTCATCTACATAAGATAGGCAAGAAAGTTAGGCATTTTGCTGCTTTAATGATGAGGAGTACTAAAGAAAAAGAGGGCTTTAAGATCTGTTTTGATCTGACCTCAGCGCTGGGATATGTGGTGGTTCTGTGAAGGGTGCACATCTCCTTGGGGGCAAGGTGCAGTGTCCCTGTCATCTCATTGTCCAACACTGTTACCTGATACCTGGTTTTGCTTATTACCTTTGAATAAAAATTGTTTTCTACAGGTGTGTTTATTTTCCAAGGGACAAAACGCTCAAGCCATTGCCTTATGTGATGCTTCTTCTCTTCCTTACTGAATAAAGTAAAGATGATCTCTTAAATTATATGTGCAAGTTGCAGTTTTCATACTCTTTATTCCATGCTGTCTGCAAAACTTAACATACAGTGCATTGTTGTCAAATACCAAATGATTATTGTATATTACAGGGTAGTGTTTTAAATCAACAAATATTTGCTATTGTATATTAGCAAAGATAAATGAAATATTTAAGAATAAACAAGCAGCGTGAATAACAATCTCCTTGACCTTACTTAAAAATCTAATTTTAACTATATTAGGCAGCCAGGATTACTGTTTGATTTAGGGTCTCATCCTGCAAACATTTATTCATTTGACTTCAGCAATAACAACAAAAAACCTTTCAGTCATTACTTAATCCTTAACTAACACTGGCAATCCTACTAGGATCAGCTTGTATTCATAGAAACTCAAGTTAATGCTGCAGTGAAAGTTTTCAGAAATGACATTTAAAGTCTTAGCAGGGTAAGTGAAGAAAAGAATTATTGTTATATGCCTTTGTAATTTTTTAAAATACTGAGAGAATGTAAATATAATGCCATAAAATGTGGCTATTAACATTGTGACTTCTGAGTGTATGTGATAACGTAATTAGAAGATTAAAGAGAAGATCTCATCTTGTAAATACTTATATGAATAATCTTTGCTCGTGAATTCTTGTTCTGCACGTGAGCAGGAATGGGCATTTCATTAAGTGTTGCTCATGGGAATTAGAAAGATCAGACCTTCAGTGATGTGTAATGAGTTCCCATTCGTTATGTAACGTCACTCCAATATTTCTTTTATTTGTTTTTTCCTGATGATCTGGTTAACTCCCAAAACAAGTGAGCTGGAAATCAGTGCAATTCCAAAATACAACACAAATTGACTTAAATTAGAAGGTACCGTGGCATTAATCTTGGTTGTAGTATTGAGTTGAACATTGCACGCTGTTGAAAAGCAACTGATTCATGATCCGTGGGAAATGATTCCACCCCACCGGCTGTTTTAACGTACAGCTTTACTGGCAATAAAATATAAATCTGCTGTCTACTAGCCTGCTTGGTTTTATATCTACTTTTTCTAACAACTAGAGAGAGTTCCTATTGAGGATTATGCTTTTCATTCATTTCTAATTTTCAAATCTTGGCATTTTAATTTGAGCCTTCTCTTTTCACAAGTAGTGAAAAGAGTATAATATCTCCTACTAATCTGACTTATTCAGTAACTTTGGTCATCTCTGAAGGCAAAGAGAGTAAGACAATGGTGAAGGATGATTTTTCTTTTCCCTGAAACGTTGAGGTTAAGGTAAAATCCAAATTAACTTGTTCAGCATGCAAACATAGTTCTGTGTTTGCTAAATCACAAGGAAAGTTATCAAAATTAATATGCTTCTTCAGCTCTATAAGGCAAAAGCATTTTGAAGGTTTTTCGTGCTTTGTGTTGTTGTAAGCTTTGAATCTGGATTTTTCTTTCTGTTGCATGGGTTCAGTGTTAGAGAAATTCAGTTTAATTTTGTTGTTGTAAGATGATGATGAATTACCAGATTTAGATTTTAGCTTTGTGAAACAGTTAACTTTGTTCTTCAGAAAACAACAGTCAAACCTTCCCCCCTCAGCCTGTTCCCACAGTTTTTAGCCTTGCTGAATTAAAGTATTTGTGGGCTAATTATGTAGATCAACTTCAAATATGTGAAGGTCTAGTTTCAGTGTTGCATATGTAGGGTTTCATCACTTGCTACACGTTTATGCCTAAATCTTTTAAGTTTTAATTACATCTAAATTCAGAGTATAAGGCTGGCTTTGATTCACAACTTCTATCAAGATGTATTTAGTGAAATTGAAACTTTATGGCTGACTACAGCCATGTACCTATTTACAAATAAACCAAATCTTCAAAGAGAACTGGTTTTGTACATACACACTGAACTTGTCCAATATTATTTGATAAGTGTATTTTGTTATAGTTCAGTTTTTCTTTCTGGATGACTGCAGTCATGGGAGAGGGCTCTTTCACTTGGCTGTGTTAGTGCATTTATAACTCAATAGGTAATGTGGTCCTTGTCTGCTGGGTACCCTGGTCCTCTCTGCTGGAACACGAGGTACGGTCCTGAGCATTTGCATTGTGTGCACAAAGATTACTCAGTGCACATAGCCATTAATGTGGATGAAAACAAAACAAGAAAACCCACCCTTTTCTACCTTTCAGCCAGTTTTGGTCTGTTCCCTAATGATTTCCCTGTTCATAATATAATTTAAAACACCACAGGAAAACATTAGGGGGATCATATCACCGGCTAAGTGAAGTGAACTTACAGTTTGCATGCATGTAAAGTATATTTGGGGGTGAAGAGATGAGTTTATTCTAGTTCCAGCCTGTGCTGATTTCCTCTGAGTTGTCATGATGATGGATCTTAATCCCCCAGATTACTGTGGAGTCACTTTTGGGGAGCTGCAATGACACCATGGTTCTTCAGATGCAAAAAGAACAGAAGAACTTAGAGTGTATTCAAAACTGTAGCAAATGAAAATTTCTGTTTTGGGTGACCTGCTTGTCATCACTTATAATTTTGTTACTAATATTATGGTTATCAAATCTTGTGATGATGAAATGTCTCTCTCCTGCATATGAAATACAGTGTTTTACAGTTTGAAACAGTGCAAATGGTCATCTGGTGCAATTAAACCTTTTCATTATAGTGGTATTCAAAATTTCATCATGTTTAGTACCACTTCTATTTCACTGATCAGATGATGAATTAGAAATATCACGTACTTTCAGCATCAGTTGCACATGTGGAATTAGGAAGCATAATAATTAAACACAGCTTCTCAGGTTAAATGTGGGGCAATATCACATGCTAACATCATCGGAGGCTTAAAAGGTCACTAAATTTTATATGTATTTCCATTAGGTATAAAGAGTGCTATTCTTTCTTGCATAAATGCAAGAGAAGGTATATTTCTATACTCCAACCCTGCAAGAGAAGGTATATTTCTATACTCCAACCCTACACTTTAAAAGGTTTAGTTAGTGCCAGTTCCTTCATTAACGGTACTTAACTCTTTGTTTACATGTGATAAGTATTTTATAACTAGGATATAGAAGGTAAACTAGAGAATACTTGAGGTTACGTGCCTGAGCTATAATGAAATCTTATGTGCAAGTTACTTGTTTTTCTTTTTTTCTATATTCTGTGGCTTTCACTTTGCCAGCAAACTATATGTAATCCCACAGTTGTATATGCTTTTATCATTACATTGAAAAAGGTTGTGAAATCAAATACTTACTTTTAGGAAGTGCAACAATTAAGGTGTGGTATCAGAAGATAATGTGTAATTACAAAGCCATGATTATGGAATTTTCCAGTGAAAACAAAGATAAACCAGAATATCAATTATAGTGGGTAAATATTAGTGTTTGGAAAAGTAAAAGTTTTTTTTAAGGTTTATTACAATATTCATTATTGTGTTGAAATCTGTTTTATAGTTCTTACACCGTGCAGGAAGAAGGAAGAAACAAAACAGGGTAAAGAAAGTGCATCTCCTGAAAAGACACCTTTTCTGCCAAGTGTCCTTCATCATCTCTCCCTGCCATGCTGTCCTCTACATTCACCCTGCAGGAGAGCTCTGTACAAAAAATTGGTTGTGTTTTCATGCCTGTCTCTTACAAAAATAGTAGAAGGTTCTGTCTTCAGATTCAAGAATTTCCAACAAATCTAGAAAGATCCCAGGATATGAGGAAAGGAATAAAGTCACAAGTGAAAAAATTGACTACACTACCTCTTGGTAACCTCCAGTCATTCTTTTCTAGGCATTTTTGGATTTCCTTTAGGAACAAAAACTTGCCCATAAAAGGGCAGATACTTTATCTGTTGAGATCGATGGCAGGCTGTCCACTGATTTCAGTAAACAGTGAATCTTGTCCAAGATTTCCACAGCTGAGAATGGCATAAAAATACAGTAACTGTTGTAGCTAGCTCTCCCAGATTAGGAGAGACAAGGAACGTCTTGGTAAAAGCATCACTCTTTGTAGCAAGAAAAATGAACTAATTGTATGAAAGCAGTCCAGAAGAGGAGGTTTCTTGGGGATTAGTTATTATTTATCTTAGAGATGAAGAAATCCAGAGTTAATTATGGTTGGTCGATAAAAGAACGGCCTCCGCATGAACTATGTATGAAGAACACATTTCTTGAACAAGTCATCTTGCTTGTTATGCAGTTGCTGCTAATGAATCACAGGAGTGCTTTGTTACAGGAATGTGCCACAATTTCTATTCCTTCTGGTTTCAGAAGAGAGGATAGTATTTCATACTGTGTCTTCATCCTGGATCTGCATTGATGAAATGTGCTGCAGGGAGGTACAGAGCAGTTCCCAGGCAGGGAAGCATCTACCTTGATTTAAAGCCAAAGGGTATGTGTATATGCACAGACTTGCACCAAATACTGACATTTATTTTACTCCATATCAAGATTTATTTTTCACTCATATAAATATTGGCCTACAGCTTAGTCATAGTCAATATTCACCTCTTGAATCAGGATTTTTTTGGTGGCTAGAAAAGGAAATGATATGGCTTCTTAAAACACTAGCTAGGACTGTGTGTATCAAATCAGAATGGCATCGGTACTGGACAGACTGTAATTTCCCATTTAATTTCCCATTACGGTACTTCTGGTACATTAAATTTCATATATGCCATGTATCCCAAATTGTAATTTTTAATAATGTCTCTGTGTTGACATATTTCATTTAACTTTTGTCTCTAATGAATCTGTGGATATTGTGAGAAGGATCTTTGCTAACAGGAGAGATACACAGTCTGGTCTCAAAAAGATTTTTGTTTGATTTTGTCGATCCCTTAGCCTAAAAAGAATTAAGAATGAAAATATATGGTTCCTTTTCATAAATGCAAAAACATAACAATTACATACCCAATTATTTAGTAAAGATTAGGCTTAAAAAAATCTTTTGTCTTATAGTTTGTCAAAAAAGCTGTAAGATGAAGTATGATCAAGAGCATTCATAATTTGAAACTGACTGAACGTTGAATGCTTTGATTTATAATTGATGCTTGAGATATATTATAAGTGTGAAAACTTCAGATAACTATGGTAGTTTACACAGAGACATAAAGGACTGTGCACTAAAAGTTCTATTTTAAAGGACCTGATCCTGTCAAAGCATCCACATGCAAGAAACATTACATCTTAATATTGAGTTCTATTTCACACTATTGTTGAAATACTGAGGAAAACACAGTTTCTTGGACAAGTAATTTTTCTATAGAAAGCTTGTTGTGTTTCATAATTAAACAATAGATCCCATTCCTTAGATCTAGATCTGCAACAAAGGAGATCCCGTGTTGTCACTCAATGCACCCATGTGAACTTACTGACACTAATTGTTCCATGGGTGTATGACACAATACTTGATGCCAAATTTTTATAAGATTTCTGTTTTGTCCTGGCATTTCACTTTTTACTGTCTTTAGGAAATGAATATTAGAGAGAAGTAGGTTAACAAATAAGAACAGAGGTTTCAAAGACAGTTGAATCCTTGACAGAGGTTGGTGATGGGACCACTGGTGCACCTGCAAAGAGTCAGCTGAGAAATGAGGTCTCCTGGTAGAAAAGTTTTTGGAAAAATGTAAGAAGCTGAACGTAAAGATGCAACAAATTGACCAGCACAGCGTGTTTGAGAACTGCAGAGAGAGAACTGCAGGCAGAGCTAAGCCAGCTCCAGAGGGCGGGCTGGTGTTTGGTGCTGAAAACTCCAAATTATGTGCTGGCTGCGCACTGGAGCTGGGCGCGGCCTGGTATTCTGCAGTCTGTGTTTGTTTTTGAAGATTTCCTCAAAACTTGTATTCAGAGGATGGAAAATCTTCAATAAAAGAAACATTTTGATTTCTAGTTTAGTTGAAAAGTCAGCCTTTTACAATGTTACTGAAAATGAAGAGCAGATTTCTAATAAGGAGCTAATTATTATTAAAATTCTAGTGTCAGCAGAACACTTCATCCTCACAGACAGAAATGAAATAGTAGTTCAGATATTTATTCTAAGTTTCCAATAAGTACTTGGCAAAAATTCAATAATGTTCATTAAATACATAAATGGAAATATTAAAAATAAAGATTTTTCCCTCGTGATTTATTATATAGCGTGCTTGAAAGGCAAAGTTGAAGAAAGAAGTCATTATCTGGCAAAAAAGGTACTACAAAAATGTTAATTAAATTGTATAGTCATAAGTAAGCCAGTGAACAAGAAAAAGGCTTCCCTGCTTAGAATTGGAAGCCATATTTGTTCTGGCTGGCTGGTTAAAGATGCAAAAAGATTATCTTTAAATAAAGCATACAGTGCAATATGCTTAGGTACATTTCTGTTTGTATTATACTAAATCCAAAAATTAAAGCAAACGAGTAAGACTCTAGAAAACCCAATTAAGAGGCCTGTCATAATTAAGAAGTTGGAAAGAAATAGAGGCAGGTATTTTCAAACACATCTGAAGCATAGCTGACCTTATGGGGTGACGACACAACAGGTTAGGAGGTGCACAAGGAGCTGCATCCCTCTGAAGATATAGGGGGGAATAGGAGGAGCCAGCCTTGCTCCTGAAGGGTACAGGCCATGAGTTACCAGGAGTCATTAGGGGAATTTGGTCCCCATGCTTCGGGTGCATGAGGTTTATGCACTCTGTGCATCTGTGACTGGGCTTGAAGCCAGAAATTTTTGTTATTAGTGCTTGAAAAATAGTTTACGTATTTTATTTTGTTCTGTGTAATCCTAGACTTTGAGAGCTGTATTTTTTCTGTGCCTTGAACCCCGTGAGTATAACTTGAGTTGCTGGGCATGGGAGCATTTCAGGTTCACATAAAAAACAAAATTAATTTCTGTAGTTCACAATTAAATTATATACCTCTCTTAAAAGACTATTCCCATCAATGTATTGAGAGTCTAAATTGTTTCTGAATACAACTGCAATGCCCACCCCAACCCTGAATTCCTTAATTCAGTGCAGCTTCTGAGTAGCACAGAGCTCTGCTTTAGGGGGGAAGGAAAACCCTCTTTATTTTGTATTTCAAAATGATTGTTTACTTTTAAACTTATATTAAAAGGACTCTTCAGAAGGGTTTTCATCTGCTCCTAGACACCTGGATAACATTAAGAACAGTTTACCGAAGAGTTTTGCCTGGAAATAAAGAACTGTGAGAATTTAGTCAAATATTTTACCAGCCTTGTGTGGATAGTTCAGCTGCACAGATTAATGTTCCTCAGTAGGATTAGGGGTGTTGTCTCTAAGAAGATATGCAGCTTTCCTTCTAAAACATCATAAGATTTTGTAGCACTTTTTATTAATAAAAATTCCTCTTCTCTGTTAAAGGTTCTGCTTCATACAGCTGCAGCCTTCAAACCAGCAGTGTTTATTGGCAGTGGTTGCTAGTACCGTGGTTTTAATAAAAACAGTATGAGAGGATTGTGTTCTGAAGCATATTTTTTTAGGTAAAATTGTGTAGGTGTATTCTGCACAGGCTCTTGTTTTCTAAAACTTGACATTTGTAGAAGTGATTTGAATTTTTGGAATGAGTTTACTGATCCGTTCACAAGGACTTCTTGTCTCCTCTAATGTTTGATAAATCTAACATGAAATAACTTTCAACCTTAGGAAACTAGTGTTGTTTTTTTTTTTTTTTTCTTTTCTTCCCTGTGATGAACTGAGGGACTGTGTAACATTTTTCTTGCTCATTTTTGAATGCCTATTAGAAAAAAAAAAAAAGATGAAGAGGTCAAATTCCTCATGTTGTTTCAGCATAACAAAGTAGACAACATTAGGTTTTGATGCATACAACTCATACCAATCCTGCCTGTTGTATTCCAAAAACAGGGTCCATGGAGAAAGCCAGAAATTGGCAGCAGAGTACGTAAAGGCATACTACTCTCTGCGGTACTGATCACTTGTAAAGTGACAGGTTTGGGGATTATTTTTCTTGGCAGAAGAACATTAGAATTTACTATCATTATTGAAAATCAGAAATAAAAACAAACTCCTTGGAACAATTTAAGGGTTATTTTAATTTGAGAGGTGATAATGTCTGATTAACTGATGCATACATTTCCTGCGGCTACTTGAATCTGTTTCCTCCTGTCTTCCCATCACATGCACGCATTGAGGAATGTTTGTTATAAATAATTTCCAAACAAGGATGAGGAGGAGAAGGGGAGAGTGATATCTGTTTCATAAGCATTTTAAATGTCTTGTAAAGGTGGCTTGTTGGGAACCAGCTGTACTATCCCGGTTAAAACTGAAGGACAGAAGGTCATAGGAACTGAACTCAATTGCATGCAAGTTAACAGAGTTAGATACATCTGATACTGTGTGACACAAACTTGGCACTTACCCTTTTTTTTTATAAGTACAAAACTGAGTTGATGAAGTGTCAAAAATGATTCATAAAATGAAATATGAATATAAAGGTATTTAAAAACAGCTGTGAAGACCTTTGGAAATTGACTATGACATTTTAAATTCTACTTTGTTTCTGTAGATCAAGATAATAAAATTATGTGTGTTTTTAAGTATCATTAGAAAATTAAAATATAAAAAATAGACTACAGCTGCTTTGTGTGGATAGCCAAAATCAAAATATATAGTAAAGCTAAATTTTAAATAAGGTGAGCTCACCTGTTGTTGTTTTCATTTTATAGGTTGGTTTGATCATATCTCTGTACTACTTAAAGTCTTCTTGGTACCTTAAAAGGGCATCATTCTGCAAACCTTGCTCAAGGCTCGACTGCTTGTGATTATTCATGACTTCCTCAAATAATCTCCATTTTTAAGAGATGCTGCTAATGTTTGCTCCTTTACTTCCCTGGGAGTTGAAGGTATTTTCAAAAACTGTCTAGATAAAACCTAAATGTCAGCTTCTCCAAGGCAGTTAAGTACCAAGTTCAGTGGGAGTTAAGTGACATATACAAGACAGAAACACCTTTGGAGATATGGGCTTAAGTGCTGCTTCATATCTCAAGGAAAAAAAGAGAGAAAGGCCTTACATTATTTGTATTTTATAAATAGATGCTCTTTCAGTATAGTGACAAAAAATATAGTAACAAAACTATATGTTACTTCCACAAATAATAGCGGTCAAAAGCCGGTGAATCCCTCTCACTGTGTTCCTGGTGATCTCCACTTGGCATGCTGTGTTCCTTGTCTGTGTTAGCGGGCAGGGATGGGTTTGGTGTGGAAGGAACTTCTTGTCCTTCCTACCCTCCTGTCTCACCTAGCTATGCTGTAGCAGATATTCTGTGGAAGTATACTACAACCACAGTGAGGAAGGCTTTCTTCTCTGGTAGACAGTCATTTGACTTGCCCCTTCCCAGCTCCTTTCTGGGGACCTTGTACAATCGAATACTCCAGTTCTCTCCACAGCTAGAGGACCACAGATCCTTTACCTGTAATGAAAGCTCTTCTGGCCTGGGTCACCCCTTGGTTTTGGAGGTATGTTACACAGCAGGGTCTTGATCCTGAGTATATGGAGCATTCCGTCCTAAATAAAGATACTAGGATCTAATGTCTCATGATCCTGACCTATTCTTGCTTAAAGGCCTTTGAATTGCCGCACGATGAGGAAGAAATAGCATTTTAGTGCTGTTGTAGGCTGTTCTGCAGATTCTGTTGATATGGTATTTGCCTTTGACACTGTTTTTCTAAATGGATAAAGTGACAACAAACTTCTTCAAAGCAGTTTGCTTTAAATTTGCTCTTCTCTGCTGAATTTTAGGCGGGTGCCAGGAGGGGATATGGCAAGCTACCTCTTGGGATTAATATGTTATATCACATCTGTCTCCCTAATGCAGAGGAATCTTTGGTAATGTCAAGTGCCTGACACTTCAAAGGAAGTTAGAAATCACCAGTGAGATATTTATAGAGCCCTTCTATAGGAAAATGTCTGAATATCTCCAGATCAGTAGCTACCTTGGATCTGAAGTAGGAGAAAGACTTCTGTGTTTATTTTCCATCCCAGTGCCTGCAGCTTCTTTTTGGTCACACAAAACATAAAGAAAAGCTTTATGTCTAGGAAAGCTGACTCAACCAGTGCCACATGGCAGTCACTGGAGAGGAAATCCCTGTGTAGGGAGAGAGAAGCAGGGAAGAGCAAACTGGACATCATATAGGGCAGGAGCAAGATGCACGGCCTAGAAAATGGGAACAGCAGGCCCTGAACTGTGGGCATGTAAGTGAACAGTGCCTGCAGGTGCATGCAGGTCTGATTGAGGTGGATGGAAACTCTTGCCCAGGTAGGATTTAGTGAAGAGGGGTAGAAGTGAACACCTTTAAAGGTTGCGGTTCTCTGCTTTGTGCTGAAGAAGTGTTCCTCAAGGCCTGTTGTGGGAGCAGCAGGCACTTGGAGAGGCCTGGTGGGCACTGCGTGTGAGGGTACCCCCTATGGCTGGACTGAAAGGGTCCCTTCCTGGACTCGTTTCTCTGCTTGGCTGCACGACTTGTGCTGGATTTTGCATAAGGCAACAGGCAAGCCAGGTGGGAGGTTTGTCAGTTCAGCACTGAGGCTGATGTCATCAAGCAAACGCAGCAGGGTGAATGCGTTCTCACAGTGGTGGGTGAATTTTACGCAGAGGAGGGTGCCTGGTAGTTCCTTCTTGTAGTGGTGCAGAAGAGCCTACACAGCTGTGTGAAGGCTGTAGTTTGGAGCAGTGCCAGTCCTGCTGCTGCACAGTCACAGGGAATTCAAGTCCATGTACATTAAGTCTCCGTCCAGATGTTCTCTCGTGTTACTTCTTACATTGAAAATGTAGAAAGTGCAATATAGTTATGTATTTCACTGCTGATATGGACCTAGCACAATATCAGAATTTATTCTAGGATTTGAGTGATTAGTGGGTATATGATGCTGAGAATGTCATAGCTTGAAAAACTGAGTGTAAGTCTGGATTTACACTCTCATCACTTCCAAATAAGACCAGTTTCTATCACAGTTTCTCAATGTAATGCAGTTTTATTTGCTCTTTGACAGTCTATACATGCCTGTGTTACTGCTAAAGATCACCTGTTGATTTTCTTCTGGGCTGGCTGGATACAGTAGTAGTGCACTATTAGTAGTGCTGCTACCCTGTAACAAAAATATCTTGTGCTGCATGATTTTTTTTTTCCATTGGATCATGCTAGTTTCACAATCTACAACTTGTCCTTGTTCTAAAGGACAAGTAGTTATATATCATCTACCTTTGACTTCCAGAGGAGTTTCTTTAAAATATTTGGATTTTTTTTTACCAACATAAAGGACCGTTTTAATGACTTTTTTCTCTACTATATCTAGATAGACACACATGCATTTTTACAAAAGGAAAACTTTCTGTTTTGTATTAATAGTTTTCCAAAACTGCACTAATACCAGTATTTTTATGCAGAAATTTTCTAACAAATAGTTACAGGTTAGGTGGATGTAGAACAAAACCATAATCTTCCTACTGTTATATTCCTATTTTGGTCCTGGAAGTATATTTAATATGAATGAGAAGCTTTGTTTTTCATACTCATTTAGCAGTGCACTATAACGTGAAGACCAAACCTTTGTCTGTAAGGGAGGTAAGGAATACTCAATTCTAGTATTTAGGTGCCTTGTGTCATACTGTCTTTTCTAAGTAGAAAGGCTTGTAAACTATTTTGTCTTTACATGATGAAGTCGAAGCTCTCAGGTTTCAATGTTATTTTATTTTATCATTTCTGTTAACCTACATTATCATCATGATGGAATTCATTAATCTGTCTTTAAAGCAATTTGTATAGCCTCCCTGTTGTCTCATCTGAGGTTCTGTACCATTTTTTATAATGGCTGAAATGAAAACCTAAGATTGGCTTGAATATAAGCCGTAGGTTAGGAGCATCAACATGAATGTTCTTTTTAGCTTTGGTTGCTTAAGTGCTGCAATTAGACATCCTCACTAGGAAAATATTTATTTCTGTTTAAAAACAAAGTATCTTGTGATTATTTTGTCACTTTGAAATAAATTTTTTGGATTTCATCAGTACAGTTTTTTTCCAAATGAGGTGGTTAGTTGCTACCGCCTTTGTCTGCTGGACAGAACCTGGGTTTCCAGTTTGTGGGCTGGACACAGAGCAAGGATGCCTGACTGTCTGGTGTCATTGTGCAGGATCTTACAGGCTGTCGTTTCTAGCAGGCTTGGACACTGCTGTCTTGCTATATCAAATAATGGGCTATCGACAGTTAAAGCAGTGAATCAGGAAAAGTAGGGTTGAAATCTTCTTCCCGTAGAGAAAAAAAAAAAGTTCTACAGGTTGTTCAGATGCCCAGAATACAATTACAGAAATCATTTGAGATTCTTCTACCCAGCCAAACTATAATGTTGCCATTTTAATAATCTTTAATGCTTTTTCTGTCTGTGGTTAATGCATAGCTATTTTATTGAGACCAAAGTTGTCTTCTGAGTTGACTAGACAAAACGTTAACACTTCTAAAGACATCTCTCAAGCCAAAGCATAGGCGTTTGTCTTGTCTTGTGAAACCGTCTTCTCCATTTGAAGATGAATGATCTCACTTCCGATGAAGATCAAAGGTATGTTTTGGTTAAATCAGTATAATACTCCAGAAAGAGTTACTTACTTTAGGGTAATCCTGAATACATGAATACAAATAAGGCAGAACTAGTAACAATTTGAAAAGCAGCATGTTTCTTTGAGCTGAACAAAGCAAGAACGTCCAGATTTGCTTATGGTGGTGGTACACTGCAACGGTTTAGTAATCAGGCTTTTGTAAAGGAACTATTAATGTTCATATTTTCCCAAACTAGAGTGAAAAAATGTGAACATTAGTGTCTATACATGGCCCTATTGCAAAATAGACTGATTTTTCCTGTATGATCTGCCTTTTGCTGAATAACTGTTTATAAGGTCAGCATACAAAAATCCTTATGCGCAAAACATTCATTTAATCTGTCTTTACTGCTAAAATCAGCCTAAGTTTCTTGATTCATCTGGGTATCAGAAAGTATGCTGAATCAAATTCTTCTCTCCTTGTGTCTAAAAGAAACAAATTCTAAGGTTCTCTTGTTTAACAACTGTGCAACCTCTTGCATCAAGATTAAACACTTTGTTTTGTCCCCAGGCAGTTGTATATTTATTACTCTTGAGGCAGTGGTATTTGAAATAAATAGAATTGAAAGATCCTGAGAAATGGTTTCTGAAACACATATATTGAGTTATTCTCTCCGAAGTGAACAGAAAATACTCCTGATGCTTCTCCCCACACCCTTGCAAAGGAAAGTAGCAGATATAAAAATACCTGACGATGATGGTTGTGAATATGGAAGCATTTCTATTCATGGTTGCTGAGGCTTTCTGCTGCTTATTCTCCTAAAAATAATTAGGTTATCTTTATGGAATGTATTACTATTCAATAAAGATAACATAGGTAAGGGCATAATGAAGGAGAAAAGTTTCTTTCCTTTTCTGCTGAAATGGTATGCGATGAAGAAAAAAAAACATGGCTTGCAAGCAGTCTTAAAAACTTTTCCACTTTCACTCATTCTCCCTGTTGAAAAAAAACAGATGCTCACCAAGAGAAAAAGTTCTTTTGTGTTACAAGGGGAAACAATTTCCGTGTGTGTGTGTGTACGGATATTCATAAAATATGGATTAGCAGTGCTAGGTATTCAGCTAAGTAAATATTAATAAAATAAAGGTGGAACTCATATGCATTTCCCAATAGAGAGTAATAAGCATATTTTGATTTCTTAGTAAGAAATCAAACTAAGGGGAGAGAAGACACTTTGTTTTGTCTGGGTGTTTTTATTCTTTATTCTCCTTGTGTTGATCCTGCTGGCAAAGATTTCCTTTACTGACACTTTGAATATACGGTATTGCTTACGTTAAACATACAGGAATCAGGAGTTTTACTTAAAAGATGAAATAAAAAGGAATCCAGAATGTCTTTCCTTTATATGCTTTCTCATTTGTGTTTGGAGGCACATTAAAGTTGCATGTTTGAGCCTGTCTTTATAACCATGAGAGGTAGATATCTGCTCTCCCCCCCCCCCACACCCCTCCAACTCCTCCCTCAGAAGTGTAGGAGCTAGGGCCTCGTTAGTAATGCTTGCTCACAAGTGTTGGAAGATTCAGTAAATAAATGATGACCCAAAATGTGTATTTATTCTTGCCTTTGTGACATTGGCTGAAACTTCTAATTAATTTCACATAGTTGTTGTCACGCACTGTAGTAATGGTTTTTTTTGCCACATTTTACAAACGATTCACCATTAACCTTTGATTTCTGCTAGATTTAAGGAAATAAGATGTATATTGCAGAGTCCTGCACTGCATATTTGTAGGTATATCTGACAGCTTTCTTTGCTGTACACTCGACCGTTTAGAGCACTAAAATGGAGTTGTTTTTGAATAAACTGAAAATTATGGGGATGCTCTGAAGCATTAGCTCACAGATCTCAACAATGCCTCTGATTTCAAGCAGCTACTTAAATGAGGGAAAAATTAGTTGTGATACCCAAAGAGGCAAAGAGTTAATAAAAATAAACTCCCTGAAGTAAAAACAGAACAGCAATAGATTATTTCTTGTTGTTGTTTGTGTTTGAAGTCTAATCAGAGAGTTGGCTTAGGCTTCTGGGGTTCAGAAACAAAAATGTTTAAATCCCTAAATTGAAGAATAGTTGTTCCTAGAATTAATATTTGATATATTCACTTGGAATGTATCCTGCTCTTTATCCGCATTACTTTTGATATTGCTTCTCTGTTTCTGTTGGAGCTGTATTTGTGAAAGGCTTTTTTCCCCTCCTTTTGTTTTACCTCTTTCATTGGGTCAGTCATGACTGGCAGTTCTTTCTGAGCTGAGAAGATGGGTTAAATCAGACGTATATAGAATAAACAGCTCACATCTTCATCCCTCTTTTCTGTTTTGATGTTTCATTCTTTGAAAATAAACAGTCTCCTCCAATAGAAGCCACGTTAAGGATAGTCAGGAAATATAAGAATCCTGCTCTACTTCTTTTTTGGATGTTTACCTGATTTATTAATGCATTGG
Source organism: Anas acuta (assembly GCF_963932015.1). Classification (NCBI taxonomy): domain Eukaryota; kingdom Metazoa; phylum Chordata; class Aves; order Anseriformes; family Anatidae; genus Anas; species Anas acuta. The sequence continues at coordinate 37,389,156 of NC_088982.1, forward strand.
ATGCTTAAATTCAGTAGTGTCATCTTAGTGTGTTCATTGGTAGTAAGGAAAATAAAAAACAAAGCCATCTTTGGCAACTGGCATGAGCTGGGGTGAGCCAAGAAATAAATGTTGTTTTTAAAAAGAGATTTTGTTACTTCACAGCTTTTAGAGGAAAGGAGGAGATGACCGTTATAAAGTCGTTTGAAAAATTTGTTCAAATTACATCATGCTACAGCTATCAATTGGATGCCACTGATCATTTCCACGTTCTGAATAAATTAAAGCCATCATAAAGTATGGCAGCAATCTCCATTAATACAGCTTGTTGATATCTGCTTGTTGAAGTCTATTATTTAAAATCATTTCTTTGGCTTTGTCAATGTTTACACAGCCCAGCATCATTAATGTTGACTTAGGGTTATCTCTATGTTCCATAACTAGAATACAGAACATTTCTATCGATTTCTTAGCCACACTCCTCTACTTTACTATCACTAAATGAATTTTGATTCATAAAACAAAATCTCTGGGAGTCAAATGTCAGCTATTATCCAATATATTGCTCTCTCCTGCTACTAAAATAGTCTGCATCTCATCTTGAAAATATAATGTATAAGTCTTCTCTGAAAGAATTTCAATAAAATATTGATGTGAAGTACTTTTCTTATTTTGCATGATAAGATGTTTTGGAGACATAGATGAGGGCACAAAACCAAGTCTAGAGTCATCCTGCATCATGTTTTATATTTTGTGAGCTTTTTCACTGAGCGTTAATAGCCACAAAATGCATTTTTTTTTCTTGTGTATAATAAGAAAATAGTCTGTGGTATTGTCTTGAACAGTCTGTCTTAGTTGATTTTGTGCTTGGAATTATGATCAAGCCAAACAAAGCCTAATAACAACTGAAACCAGTACTCATACACACTCCTGTGAATGCAGCACTGCTTACTGCCACCACATTCAGGTGCCATGCTTTAAAAGAATGTGTTCCTACACAGTGTGTTTCGTTTTTTCTCCTAAGTGTGTGGATAGTAATACGTTTAATTAGAATGTTTTGTCTTAATGGCAAGTTTGTGAATCTGTGACCAATATAATATGATTTCCTTTTGATGGCTCCTCCCAACCAAAGAACAGTTGAGTAGAGGCACTTCATAAGAAGGTGGCTGATGCAACCTAGGAAATTGGGACGCCATGGGAGTGAGAAAAAGTCAGTTCTCACGGACATAAGCAGTTGTGAACAGATGCATTGGAATTGGTGTGATTTTTGATTTTGACTCAAGTAAGGGAAAAGACAGTAAACCCAGGGCTTTCAGGGTTCTCTGGGGATGGGCGATGATGGTGCAGGATAGGATATCTGTACGTTTGCACCAGAAGTATGTGCTCATTTAGTCTCTCTTGGTGATGTTATACTGCTCATTGCTTGCCAACAGGAAAGAGAGGCTTCAGGGATGTTAACCAGAGACTAGCGATGACAGTAAATTCCTAATGCAGATGTCGGGTGTTTAGCTGTTCGTTTCAGTACATCCAGGAAAAAAAAAAGGCCTCAAGAGTGAATACCAGATTTCAAGATTTGAGAGGTTTGTTGGAAGAGCTTATGGTGCTGAAGTTACAAGTGGGATGTCGGGATGAAATTCAACTTCGAACTGTGGTGGTGACTGTGGTGTGGCTGGGTGTCAGTGCGGTGTTGCATGCCTGCTTGGGGCAGCAGAGTCACCATTTCCCTGGGTGCCACTGGAGCTTCCCTTCTGTGCCCAGTAGAGATGGGGAGACGGGTCAACTCAAGGCAAGGTGATAGATTGAACTCCCAGACCCCCCAGTGAAATACTTGGTGTGGTGTAGGAGGACTGTGGTTGGGAATTTTGGACTGTCCTACACCTCCTCCTACACCTCCTCCTATGCCAGGACCTTTGAACAGGCTCTGCCTGTGTGCTGGGTGGGAACGGGGCTGCTCCAGGTAGTTCTCCTGGGGGTTCCTCCTGCAGGGTGAGACATTAGATATAGATGAGACCCTTGGAAGTAGTCAGTAGAAACTGTTCCTGTGGATGCAGAAATGGCTATGTAGAACAGTGGTTTTGCATAGTTAAGGTAGATAAGATATGTTTTGTGTGTTGAGACAACCAGCAGTGATGGATAATGCCTATCCTGGAGTAGTCACACAAACCCAGCAGCCAGATGGATTACAAGAGATGGAGAGAAGGGTTTTCTGGGGGGAATCCAACCCAATCTGCTGAAGATGCTGCAATGAAGACTCCTTTAGCCTTCTGGGCAGTGACTGACCATCCTGAGCAAGAGACCTGGTTTCCCAAGTGAGCATTTACCCTGTGCAAGGTGCTGTTTGCTTGCTTGTTTGTTTTTAAACAAACACCGTCTGTGAGTGACTGCATCTTCAGGAAACATGAGAATGATAGAGAAATCAGGTGACTGTTCTTCACTCTTGTAATTGTTTTGCAGAAAGTAAAGGCAAAATACATGATTTTTACGGAACAAATGAAAAAAATTGTGATACTAGCATTACAGTGAATATCAAATGAATATATAATAACAGAACATTAGGAAACAATTAGAAAAAAGTGGCTAGACATTATTAATTCATGTGCTATTCATTATACCAACATTGATCATGTAAAATAAGTGTGGTGTTAGTTACGTTTTAATCATCCAGAGTTGGAGAAGGACTAATTATTTTCAAATAAAGATGGGAAGAATCAAGCTTTATAAAAAATCATGGAGTGTCCATTTTAATCCACAGTATTTTCACAGGCAACTACATGACTGCCTGTACTGGTGGGACAATGAAGCACATCACAGCACTTGCCCATGTGTAGACTCTTACAGAGCAAAATAGATGTGTTGTCGTCATGGGAGCTTACCTAAACTCTGGGTGGGTGGGCTGTGTAGCATGGCCTTGTTCCCCTCACATCCAGGGGAGGGGGTTGGCCAGACTGAGCTTTAGATCCTTTCCAGCCAGCCTATATAGGTCTCTTCTGTGCCTAAACAAGCATGAACTGGGGGCTCAGAGCACCAGGTGGTGTTCCCCATGGACTAAAAATAAATCAGCCGAAAATAGTAGCTGGGTGAGAGATCTGGGAAGGGCACCCAAACCCTACATTTGAGAGTCAATGAGGGACATCTGCTGTGGATGCAAAGAGAGAATAAAGGCAGGAGGATAGGCTGCATCCCTCCCGCTGCCACCACTACCCTCTGCTGCTGTAAATCTGAAGGGGCTTTGTCAGCTCTGAAGAAACAAATTGGGTGTTAGTCCTTTTAAGGGCATCTCTGCACAGGTGTATGCCTGAGAGCAAACCTGAAGGTCTGGTTACTTTATATGAGAACAGTTCTCTTGACTGAGTTGAGGGCACGTGTAGAGCTTCAGACAAGGAGTGTGCTGGAGCAGCCATGAGTTATAGGAGCAAATGGTGACATACTTCACAGCCAAGCTGCCCATCTTCAAGCTTGCTTGAATCTTTTGTAAGCTATGGCTGCTTTTTCTTTGTTCTTCCTTCTTCCCTCTCCAGCCTAAGTGCCTCTGACCAGAGAGGTGCATCTCCAGTGGCTTCTTTACTACCTATGTGCTGTCTTAGGAGCTTTTCCTCTTGAGCTATAGCCCTCCCCAGTGGTGTCTTTGCAGGAGTACTTTGACAATGGCTTATGTATATCTTCTGTATGGTGTTGTATCTTGTGGACTGGGAGCCCTTAGGTCAGTTGTAATGATATAGTGAAAACACAGAAAGGCAGCTGAAAGATTGGAATCAGTACATTACCACTTAAATCACCCCAGATATAATTTCACTTTAGATGAATAGTTTTTGGGAAAAGTTAAACGCATGGGTTCAGATGACTGTGTAAACAAATTGCACTCTGGCTTTTGGCTTCAGATGCTCTCTGGGTTACTTTGTAACATATTAGAAGAATGTAAAGATCAATTTATAAACTGTAGTAAGGCACACTTACTCAGAATTATATCAGCTTTTCTTTGGTATATTGCCTTTTCTGTAACCTCTGAGTTTGATTTACTTGTTATCCCAGGACAAGAGTAACCCATATTTTCTGTGGGTGGATCAGCTGGTTTAAATTCACAGAAGCAGCAGCAAGCTCTTGCTTTAGTAGTGGAGTCCAAATGGATGCTTTTTATTCTATTATCTTCCTTAGTTTTATGTAGTATTGATGAAATTGAAAATCAGTGACCTGACAAAAACGAAATAATATGGCATGAAAATTGCTACTATGATTTCATACTGTGTTAATGCAAGGATGTCATTCCCGCTTCAGAATAATAACAGTGTTTTGCTTCTGAACTTCTGGCATCTCTCTTTCTCTCTCACCCCACACTTTTTTTTTTTAAAGGAGAGATGATGCTGCAGAGAAATTCTCTTTAATTGCATCACTTGGCAGTTTGTTAGAGAATAGCCACTATTAACAGTTAATTTTTTGAAGTAGTAAGTGGAATCTCTGTATTCAAAACATATTAAGAAATTCAGCGTCGATAGTATACATAGTGCACTGCTGTGGTTAACACAGAAGGAATCTGGCATAAAAATCATAACATGTTTAAATGCAAAAAAGCAGAGTATTTTTTTCAGTAATTCTTCTTCTGTGAGAAGCCATGGCCCAGCCTGCGCAGCAGTGCTCTCTGAATTCCCACAGGGCTCTGATGGCCTGGAGTTATGTTCACTCTTCATCCTCAGTCTACTGCTGTTCCTGGAGAAGAGTCCAGACGCTTAAACTGATTCTTCTTGTGCCAGAGAAGATTCAAAGCAGAGAGCTAAATTCTGATTAAGGTGCTCCCTAAGCTTACAATTGTGCGATGAAGTGTTGCATGCAGGCAGCTTATTGATTACAGAGACCTCCATAATGGCTCTTCCTCGTTCACTGATGATGGTAGAACCTCCCAGATTTCAGGTAAAAATGTGTACTTTGATATCAAAGACAACAAGGTAACTGGCAATTTTGCCATATAGAAAGAACATCTTAAACATCCCAGAGACGTGTATGAGCTCTGCTGTTGTAAAGACCTGTCTGTTCAGATGAGGGGGGAGCAATGCCGAGGCCCAAGTTAAAGGCCAGTAGTAGCAGTGTCTCCACTTTCCTCTGACTTTCTTTCTGTTCCTGGAGGCCTGCAGGAAGGGGTGAGCCTGGCTGTCATGTATGTGCAGGGTGAAATAGCCACCTCTCCTCTGCCACGTCTTATGGAGGATGTGGGTGAGGAGCAGAACACTGCCTCCTTTCCTTAGTCTTTGGCCTAGCTTGCTGGTTTCAAGAACACTCAATAGAGTTTGATTAAACAAGCAAACAAACAAACAACAACAACAGCAACAAAACCGTTTCTTAGATTTGAGGAAGTAAGCTAAAGGGCTGCTGGTATGAAAGTCTCCCAGTGTATGCACTTGCTTTACACTTAAAGCATTCACCCACATTACTTTGGACATGAACTAATTCAGAATCTCTTCTCACATACAAGGAGTTTCCTTAACCTCATACATCTCTGTTGTTTTAGATAGAAAATAGTTTGTGATTCAGTGGGCCAGAGAGAAAATATGTATGAGCATGAGGTTTAATGTTTTGCCTTCACGTGAGGGTTGCAGTCTCTGTGTTAAGGACAGCCTCAGCTCTCATGTCAACTTTTGGATCAAGAATTCAAAGCTCCCTTTCTGGCTAAGGTGGCCGAAGTGCTGTGGCTGCCCCAGCTGACCATTGCTCTCTGCAGTTTCAGAGTGTCCATACGGAGAATGGGGAATGCCCCTCATTGATATGCCTCTTCATGGGCTTGAATTCTCTGTTTCTTGTTAGTTAACTCCAATGCCGTTTTGCCAAACGGGGCAGCTGCACTCACCAGCTTGGTTCTGTCATTTCCTCTGTTGGAGAGAGGAGTTTGACAATTTTCAATCTCTATCCGACAGTAGTAGGACAAGTGTAAAATACATGACTAAAGGAAAGAAATAGGGCTCCTTCCCAAAGAAAATTTGTTTGCTGAATTGGTACTACATTTTGGTTTGTTTGTAACCAACTGCTTGAAACCCGTCAGTAGCTCCCGCCTGCCTTGTGGGGTGTGAGGAGCCGCCTGTGCTTTGTGCTGTTCCATAATGTGTTGTCTGCTTCGGCTTTAAGCTTGTTTCTAAAACTGCTCTTGTTTGTTGCCACATTTTTCTGGTTGTTTGCAGATTATAGCATCTTTGTTTTGTGCTTATCCCCTGCTGCTTTTGCTTCGGTGCAGCTACCTGTAGGTTTCACTGTGAACTGCCCATCAGGTGAGCTCCCTGCTGGTTTTCCTTGGTTGCTGGAGCTCCAGCATCAGCCACACTAAGCATCAGCCAGTGGCACTCCAGCCGTCCAGCTCTGGTGCCTGATCACATGGGATTTTGATGGGATTCTCTGGGAACAGCATATACTGGTCAGACTTTGTGTGAACTGAAGTTCTGGTAGAGCTTTGAGTTTCAGCTTCTTTCCTTTTGACCGTTCTTGCATTTTTACACGTGCACAACAACATTCTCAAGTGTGATAGTTCAGGTATTTGGATTTCACTGTTACAGCAACATAGAAGATTGCAGTTACTTAATGAAGGTGTTCGAACGTAAGCATGGGAACATCGTGCAGGGGTCTTGGTTTCACTGTGGTGATTTTTTTCTCCAAATGTGATGTTGTGGTTTTGCAAACATCAGTATTTTTTGCTATAGATGGAATGTCTTCTATGCATATGCTCTGTTCATAATTACTTGTTATGAAACAGATTTTTATTACTGATGGGAGCATGAGGTGAAAAAAGAAATATCGAGTTTAACATTCTTTATTATAGAGTTCAAATTTACCATAAAATTAAACCCTGCAATGGAATTACATAAATTGATTTATATCCGTAGTCGAAGCATTCATTCGGTCTTACACATGAATTTTTTCACGAATTTTGATAGGATAAGGAAATGCATAGCATGGGGGTTAACACAGGGATAGAGACAGAATTCAAAATATATGTTTTATTTAATATAGTTGCTTATTTATTTAATCACTGTAGTTGTGTTTTAAAGATAAATGGGGAACAAGAACTACCCTCATACAGTAAGATGACAAAGCAATAGTATCTAAGCAGTGCGAACGGATTATGAAGGCAGGGACAGAACAAAAAGGAAAGACCAATACAGTGAGTGCAGATATTATAATTGTACCCTGGGACTTTGTTATCTATAGGTGTTTGTTTTTTTTTTTTCTTTTTTCTTTTTTTTCCTCTTTACGGGGGAAGATGTCTTTCAGGGATTAGGGAGTGTTCAGTTTTTTAAATGTTTTCATGAAACTTCTCAAGGAGCATTCTTTAGTCATAATAAGGAGAAGAGAGGGACTGTAAAGGGAGAAGGCATGGTGAGTAGAGAAGAGGGAGAGCTGGAAAAATGGTGCAGGAAGAACAAAAGGGGTGGCTGCCAAATGGAAAAATGGACCAAGTGAAAAACTTTGACAGCCGTATGGTCACCACATCAGCACCAGTTGCTTTGCTCTGTAGAGTCTCTCAGATGGTGTTGTTAACTAAACACAGGACAAACTGCTTTGGGGTGGTGGGAGAGAAACATCCTACAGGTCCTGTTCCTTGCAAGTAAGTGCAGGGTCAAGAGCAGGGAGGTGAAGGATGGTCTGATGGTTCCTGGTTTGATCCTTTTATGCAGTGGATGTTTGAGCAGAAATGAGCCAAGAATATTAGCTCTTAAACCTCTCTCTGTATATAATCAGTGGATCTAAAATAGAAAGTCATATCTGTACCTCTTCAGTTTCTGAGAAATCAAACCTAGATGCAGATTTCAAACTCTGCGGTTAGATCATCTTACTAATGATTCCTGATAATTTTCTTCTTGAATATTTACAATTCTTCCACTCTAGGGATACAAAAATAACTTCTAGTGTCAGATTGACTCCTCACAAAATTCACGTTTAAAAATAGGTGAGGATCAGTGGAGGACAGAGTGTTCAGCTGGTTCCAAAGAGAGGAATTGGTCATGTTTTAATTTAGTCTACTTTTTTTTTATTTTTTTCCTGTCTGATTTATCTTTCCATACAAATGGAAGAGTAGGTTGTATTCAAATGAACTACACCATGAGTGGCCTGGGTAAATTTTACATTTGGGAGAAAAAATCAGGTAAAAAAATAAGTTTTATGTATTTAAATGAACTTAATTCATATTTGAAAGAATACATCTTAAAAGATGGTGGTTGGTTATTTGTCACTGGAACCCTGAAATGAAGTCTGCATATCCCCCTAAAAGACATAGAAGTTGAACTGCAATATCTTGGTTTGATGCAGAATTTTGCAGAATTTAGGGTAATTTTACAGAGTAGAGGTCAGGCTATATGAATATACATGTACTTGTACTTTCTTGCCTTTTAATTGTTGAAACCCTGCAGTGCAAGAACTCTTCGAGTCCAATGTGACACATATATGCAGCCACTGGGTCACTAAACCAAGGGATACAGGAGAGATGGAGGCAGAGGCTGCCCTCATGGCCCTGCCAAGGATTCCTCAGCTGGAGAGAGGTGGGAAGCTTGTAGATTTGATCATGTATGCACTGTGTTGCTTCAGGGGCGACACCAAGCAGTGTTTTCCAAGAGTGTGTGCCAGTGGTTTTACAAAAACCTTCCAGAGATCTTTGGTCCATCAAGCACTGTGGCTACATGATAATGCCGTCCAGCCCCAAGGAATCCCATTGGATAGGGGCCTCTCTGCATTACTGGTGCTACTTTTCTCTCTGAACATGCTGAATAAAAGGATGCAAAGCTTAATCCAGAAGCAGTCCACATGCTCCCCAGAAACAGGAATTCCAATTTTGGTCAGTTTCTGATAGGGGATTTAAATAGCAAGCAGAAAATTCTTCTTACTTACCACCAGGAAGTACCTAGCAGTAATTCTGTATAGGTTCAGACTGGTTGCAGTGACATGGCAAAGAAGTAAATCTGCTACAGGGATTTATGTTTTGCTTTAGGTTGCAGAAAATTACCACATTTCCACCTCTTGGTTACATTACCTCTTAATTGTTGCATGATTATGAATTAAGAAGTTAGATGAAATTATAAAAAGCAATATATAATAGATAGTGGTATGAATTAGTACAGTGCAAAGTGCTTATCTCAGCAGGTGTTTGTTAATGGATACATCTGCTTTGTTACTGCTGGAATAAATGGGTACTAATACAACGCTTTGTGAAACACGTATACTTACTCTTATGAAAATAAAAATACAAGATATTTTGCTCTGATTTATTCCATTTTAGGAATTAGAGAAATTAAGCTTCCTTCTCTTTTAATTATATCTTGCAGAGAAACTGTAATCTCTTAATCTCTATAAAGCTTCTCTCTTTTTCATTTGCCCATTGGCATTCGCTGCCACAGAATCCTCCCTGCCTATGACAGGAGCCGAACTCCCCATCAAAAAAAGCAAAGGCCAAATTTTGCCCACATGTGAGCAGCTTGCTTTGACTTCAGGGCAGGATATCTGCACTTGGGCTGCACGATAAATTGATTTGTCAGTTCAGTGACCGACTAAAACATAAATAAAAATGGTTCCAGTTGACACGAAACAGATCTTTTTCCTTCCTTCCCCCCTTTTTTTTCCAGCTAATCAAAGCAACGTGCTTTGTTCAACCAAAACTGCATTTGCAGACATTTTAGATAAAAGCAAAAGCTAGATTTGCAGGAGGGTAGAGCTGCTATCGCAGAACAGGTGCTGCAGCTTTCTTTTGCGTGTTGGATCAGGACCAGTACAAATCTCTACCGGTTTTAAGATGTGCTTTTTTTTCCCCTCCTAACTTGGAAGAAAATGTCCTAACTGTGGAGCTCTGTGCTATTACAGAATGTCATGCTTTTCTGTTGGAACAGCTCCACCATGTATAAAATGCTTAAACATCTATTTTGGTCAGCAACACAAAAAGTAACTCCGTAGCCTGCTGCTTAGAACGCTCTCTGGGGATGCCCAGGTTCCTGCATTAATGAATGTTTAAGTGCCTAATAGAAAAAAATGAGAGACGGAGGGGGCCCCAGCACACAATACTTTATTACTTTGTGTGGATGGTATTTTCCTAAATGCTTGTTTTAATTCAGGGAGAGATTAGATTTGAATCTGAGCCTCTTACAGCCCGCTGTAATTGCTGGGCTGCAAAGGGAGAAAGCTTCTTTTCAAGTGAAGTATTGTGAAACTAAAAACAGTAAAAATGATTTGGAAAAATAAGAAGTAGACACTTTAAAATCAGTAAATTACTGGCATGATTAGGGCTTTTATTTATTTATTTATTTATTTATTATTTTACTGAAGTTAGGAATTCAGTGTGACTGCTCCCAAGCTGTATTTTCAAAGTAGCTTCCTTTGAAACAATTAAAACAAACCTAGCAGATAGGTTTTTCCCTTTATTCCAAGATCTGTTATGCAAAGCCATAAATCTGCAGTCAGGCAGAAGAGTTTTTACCAGGCTGAAGCGAGAGCATCACTTCCCGTGGGTGAGGATGTAGGCATCTTTCCTGTCATATTTCACCTCTCTTCTCTGTGTCCTACGGCAGGGAGTCTGCTGCAGTTAGGATCCTTGCAGAAGTGACATCAAAATCTGGCAAAAAAGAGGAGGGTCATAGCCAGAACAAGTGGCATTTCTTTCCCTAATTCAGATAGAAATCTGCTCAAGCATTGAGGCAACCCAGAGGAAATGATCTGAGCTGAGGAAAATATCACATCGTATGACACAGCCACCCCTGTTCTGAATGCAGCGCACTTGTTTGTGCTGTCATGAGAGTCTCGCCACACATTATCATTTACTCTATCTCTCAATCTCAGATGTCTGCCGCTGTTTGCGGCATGCAGCATGGCACTATAAACCTGCAGCGTTTTAAGAGAAGGCCTAATGGTGTCCGTTAATCAGGCCACGTGTGCAAAGAGGACTGCTGTTTGATCAAAAGTGTAAAAGGCTTTGTGGAGACTTGCCTTGATCTTTTTCCTTCAGTTTACACAACAAATTAAGTATGCCTTCCAGTCTAGGAGCTTAGTGTATCTGAAAGTGTTTTTGGTCAGGAAAATGACATTATTCTGCATTATCGTAAGTTTCTGGTGCTGAAGTTTTTAATTTGTGCAGAATTCTCTACTGCACTCTCGGACCCAAAAGCCATTTTCACTTTTAAACACAGTAAGTGGGCACACCTATGAATTGATCATACAAAAGCATTAGTATTTTATCCGTTCCTTTGCTGAGGTAAGTCAATGCCAAGTGTTACCTATTGAGTAGTCTGTTGTAGCGTGATGATATCAGTGGACAAACTCATGGTTTTGGTAAGTACTGGGACAGGTAGGAGGTGGGTATTTACCATGCTGTGTATTAGGATTGCCTGAAAAGTTCAAAGGGGATTCTCAAAAGGAAATGCTGTCACTTTATTAGCTGAAGAAGAATTCAAAGCAAAACTCCTCCATTTGGCTCTCTCAGAAAGGGCAATGGAAAATTTTATCGCCTTGCTGTTATTTTCAGTTTGAGTGCAGTATTCAATGCAGGATATGTTTAAGAGAATGAGTGTGGAGAAGTGCTTAAACTCAATGCTATATAAGTGTTTGGACAGTTTTCCCTTGTGTAACACTTCATTTAAATTTTGTGGTCATGTTCTAGGATAATTTTCTCAGCCTTTTCATGTGGGTGGCCTCTGATGTGAAGTCACAAGCAGCTCTCTCACTCTTGCTATAGAAATCTAATAACAGCAACTCTGCGTAATTCTCTGGCTGTGTTTTTCCAAGGCTGCATAAGCAATATTTACCCTTGCAAGGTATTGGGTATAGAGGGAAGTATAACTGTGAGTGTTCCTTTTGCTGTGTGAGCTTGCAGTGCTGTGTTTGGTTTTGAGTGGAGCAGGGGAAGGTTTCCATGCAGTTTCACTGAGTTAAAAATAGCTTTAAAACATTTGAAGAATTTAAGGACTTCCTCCTTTTGAGTCAGGTTGCCCAACTGGTCCCAAAGGTCCCAAATCTTCTTCCTCCCTTACAGAAAGCTCATGAGGAGGAGAAGCCTAGCAGTTCACATGAGAACAACATTTCTGGCAGCTGCCTGTACCCCAGTATTGTGACTAAGAACACATGGGTTAAATTTCAGTTGCTTTCTGAGCAGGAACGTAGAGGAAAGCTGGTTAACTTTCTGTAGATATTATTAAACCATACTGTTCACCCCAGACGCATGATCTCATGATAACCTTATGAACAGGGTCATCTAAAAATGAACTTAAGTGATCAAATGTATGTTGCTATTTCCAATTTTGTCTCTAATTTTCAAGAACTGTGTTTTGTTCTGCTAAATATATCTTCTCCCATACTTGGTAGGTCTTTTTTTGTCTTTGTGAATGTTGCTATTTGCAAATGCTCAGTAGATTAGGTAAGATTTTTGAGGGTTTAACCTCATCTTAAAGCATATCCTGAGACTTGCCAGAGTGTTAGTACAGTACAGGGAAGGATCTTCCAGAAAAGATAGTGTAATATGGCCAAAGATGATTTTTCTGTTGAGCTTACTTAGCCTGTAGAACATAGGTCAATATGAATGGGACAGACAGGCGAGATTTAATCACATGGGAAAGTTTTCTTCTCCAGGTATAGCAAAGAAATTTATCACCTGTAGAGGAATCTAATAAAAGTTGTGCTGACTGGGTATTATTTAACTGCTCTTTACATTGTGAAAGCAAGCTGCGTTCTTAATTAATCACCAAACAAGCTTGAATGATTTACGTAGCTTAAAGCAGGAGCACATAATAATGGATCTGCATCAGCAGCAAATGTTTCCCTGCTTTTGTGTGAAGGAAACACGTTTCTGAAATAATACTTGTGCAGTTCTAGTTAGCATATCAGGGGCACCCTCCTGCCCCGGTATATTCGAGTAAGGTAACAGGACAGTCACAGTGGCTGGGTTCGACCCAGCTGTGAGTGGCTCTGGGCTGAGCTGAGAACTGGGTGATGGTGGCACTGGGTCTCGTTGTACTTTCCCAAGGGGCTGGGTGGCTCGCCCAGGGAATGGATTGGGGCAGAGATGAGCTGGGTCATGAAGCTCCCAGGTGAGAGAGGGATGTGCAGCCTAGGTTAGTTGTTGGCTCGGTGGCAGACAGTGTCCTTGGGCTGTGTTGGGGCCAAGCATGGCATGGACGTGTTCCAGAGCAAAGACTGGTGCTGAAATAAAACACTTGCCTGTAGCAGTGGCCAGACTTTAAATACATATATATTTTTAAATAAAAAAAAAAAAGAAGGAGGAAAAAATATCAAGCTTTTTTGTATAATAATGAAGCGCTGTATCAAAGTCTATAAATTAGGCACAACTTTAAAATCACATATAATTTCAATTACAGCCATCTGTTTCTCCTTAGGAAGAATGAAGTGAGGTCAACAGCTAAACATTTTACAACCATAAAGATTCTGTGATGCTTTATAAGCTATATACATATGTGATTTGTAAGAAACCTATTTACATGTAAAATTTCTCATTTGAGCATTCATTCCTTTTATCATGCAAACACCAAGTTTTTTTGGAAGCTCCAGGCTTTGAAGCGGAGTGAATACCATTATTTCAGCCTAATGTTATAGCTCTAAATTTTTCATTTTAACCCTCTGATATTTCTGTCATCATGAAAAAAATATCTGTGTACCATTAAATTTCAAATGCCTAGACAGTAGGGGAAGGTGCTGGGAAATATTTGCTTCCAGGCAAGTATATGAAAGGTTTCTGAGTCATATGACAAAAAAAAAAAAAACAAAAAACAAAAAACAAAAAAACTTAATAGAGGTCTTTGGGGAAAGAAGGGTGAGAGGAATGTTATAAACTGGGACTCAAGGTAGAAGATGTTTTAAATCTTGGGATTGTCTGTGTTCATTTATTTGAGAGTGACACTTACCTTTCCTTCTGTCACAGGGTGTTGTTCACAGCATTAAACATATGTGCAGCTGTGAATGGCTGCTTTTGAGCCTGGTGAGGGTTATGTCCAAGATGTGGCATATATAATTTTTCAAATTATTTTAATAAAGTTGGTGACTTCACTGGAATGCTTTTAGTCACAAAAAATAATTTGGAACTGCATTTTACATTCATCCTTAATGTAGGGATATCATCTATTCACCTTCTTGGAGCCTGAAGATTTTTTGAATTCCTCAAATACGAAAAGGTGAACAAAGACTTAAGTAAGCTTGTCCAACAGTAAATTGAACAAGAGAAAGAATGCAGAGTCATAAAATATATGTACATTTTGAATAATTAAACATAAAGCCTTCCTGCACAAAATATAAAGCAAAATACTGACCTCAATGGTTAATAACAGGCAAAGTCAGTTAATACCTGTTGTATAAATCCCTGAGCTTTATGGTTGTTTACAGGAACTGGAATGCATGCCTAAAAGACCACTCTTCACAGCAGTGCTGTTATCCACATCCATCAAGATAATCCCACAGTAAAACCTTGTTAAAGAGGAAATGTGGCGTGTTTGGATAATGTCAATAATTAGAAAATATGTCCCAGAAAATGCCTCACACAGCAACTTTAAATATTAATGCACATTTTCCTATTTCTTTTTAGCTGAGGGTCTCAAGTTATTTACATGGACCTTGAGGGCTGAGCTCTGATTTCAGTTCCAGATGCAAACTGAACAGCAGCTCTTGTGCTTTTGAAAGCAAAGTTTAATACCAAGCTGTGAAGCTCCCCAAAGTTTTGTTTTTTTTTTTTTTTTTTTTTTGAAAATGTGAATACTCATTTCTACAGAAAGGTAAATCGAGTCACAGAAGAGCTAAATGTTTGTTTGAACTTGAGCATAGTGAACCAGAGCACATAATAAACATCGCTATCTCTTATTACCACTTCCATCTTCGTGGCTCGAGTAAGCACGCTGCCGCTTCAATTCACTCTGTCTTAGGCTGACAATGTATTTGATCATAACTCATCGGAGAGGACAATTTTATGCTTTAGACCACACTATAAATTAAGTCCAGGGAAGATTTCATTGGTATACGGTATGTTCTGGAAAAATAATTGAAACAGACAGAATGACACACCAAACCTCTGCAAGCAAGCATGCTCCTGTTGTCTACTCTAGAAGAATAGTGATTGAGCCTGGTTTGTGCTTGCAGGTTGGCGGTCTTGAGCTGGTAGGCACTGGGGAAACTGCAGTACATTGTGCTCCCCACTGCTATCTCTCCGTTGTTACTCAGGACAAAGAATTAGATCTTCTCATTAACTTATGAGGAAGGTGGTCTTAAAAAGCATGTAACTGAAATAATACCAGCTAAATACAGGTGACTACAGTTTGAGTGATTGGATCTTGGCATCATTCTTGTGATTTCATTAGACTGCAGGGACCAAGAAGTACCTTTTTCTCTCCACCGACCAATGCAAACTCAGATGGCAATGTAGCTCTCCAAAGTTAGTGAGATGCATCTTGCCTGAAGTTAAATTGAATAAGTGTTCTTTCTGCAGAGGTTAACAGGATGGCTGCTTTTCGCAGTAGCTGGAGCAATGCAGCCATCAAACCCTGCGAAGAACCAACGAGCGTGGACAAAACACAAAGGAAAACGTAAATGTGTTAATAGGGGTAAAGTTCACCCTGACTAATACACAAAAAACTCATGAAAGCCCATGTTTCAATAAGGTGACTAGCTTTCCTAAATGGAACCTGGCAGAGTTATAATGATGCTTGATCAGAAGACCCACAGTGTCAGATGAGAGTTCATTATTCAATGAGCTCTCGGTTCAATTCAGCCGCACGAGGCATTGTGTGACTTGGGGAACCAGCTGAAAATCTGATAATCAGCCAGATACTATTAACAAATAAGCAAGGAAGTGTGAGGACATATGCCATGCTAAAGCATGGCTTTAATGAAGGGTTATCTGGGAAGACAACACATAGAAAAAAGCTGGGTTTTTGCATTTTAGTGTTCAGAAGTAGAAGAAATAGCTAATATATGATGACCTGTTTCCTGGAACAAAGGATGCAAATTAAGAAATTATAGTATGATAATCTATAATAAGAAATTAGGTAGGATTTATCACGTGGATGAGCATTCTACCAGTAGAACTTCTAAAGTATAATTAAATAGGTTGTTTAATTTAACAAAACAAAATAAACAAAACAACAGCGATGTAAAATTTGTGGAGTGCCTTAAGCCCAAAACAGAGGAAAGATGTGATTCTGACAGTGGGCTGAGGTGGAGGAAAGCTGCTCTCATTTTGTGGTGCATTTTTGTGTTGTGGCTCTGTGTGTTAAATGTTGACGAGTGTTTGAGCAGGATGAGCACAGAAGGATGCAAGAGGTTCCCTCAGGACACCCCAAATCTGGGGTTTCATTTGTGTGGGGCTGTGCTTTTATTGTCTATAACCACTCCTAATAGGTAGGGTCGACATGGAAGGAAATCCTGCCCTGTGCTCAGTTTTGGGTAATGGTGTAGATGCGGCCTATACCTGTGGTAGCACACTGAGCAGTGCCAGTGCGTACTCACCGGCCCTGGGGCCAGCAGGGCCCTGTTCATGTTAATAAAAACCTCCCAGCAGCCGAAGCAGAGGCTGTATCTGAGCTGCTCATGGGCATCCGTGGTCGGATGGCCCAACCCTGAGTGCTGCACAGCCAATGGGGTGGCAAGGCCCACAATCCTGGTGCAATAAAGCAGAACGGGATCTTCCGAGTGGTTCTCTTCCCCGGCACCTCGGCGTGCTGGGCTCGCTGGGGAGCTTGGGGCTGGAATCTCTGGCAGGTCTGTGGGGAAGCTGAGCTGTTAGGAAAGAAGAGAGGATGTTTTTGCTCAAGTCTCAGTGTTTCTTAATCACGGTAATTATCAGTTGTGGCAATTAATGGCAGGTTTAAAGGTGAGGCAGAGGTTTACAGAGAGTCTTACTGTAGGGGTATATTACAAATAGATGGGGATGTGCCTGTTCTGTGAGACAGAGGACACGGAGGGTACCAGAAAGATGCAGGGATCACAGCAGGAGATCAGTAAAACCATGTCATTAAGGAGGTGGGTGTTCAGGTGAGGATAAACAACAGTTTACTTGGGAAAGAAGAGAGCCCACATCTCTGTTTTCAAGCAGCAGGTCTAAACCAAGCATTCTTTTCATAAAATTCATAATGAAACTGTGGGACTCAGTGCTGGGTGAATGGGTTCTTCATGGAGGAGAGGCAGGTGGGGAAATCCTCCCAGCTGTGACTGCCAGAAGTGGTGGTATTTGATGCGAAGGCTCAGTCATCCTTACGTGGTGTCTCCTGTGGGTACTGGCTGCAGCTGGAGGCAAGGCAGGGTTTAACCATGTTGGCCAAGCCCAGGAAGGCAGCCGGTTTCTCTGTGCCCAGGATCATGTGTGTAGAGAGCGTGAAGGGAATGGGCAATGCCATGACAGAGTTTTATTCTTTTACTTTATCACTCACTTGTCAGCAGCCCTGAGATGGTATTAGCACTCAGCAGAGCAAAGGAACCGTTGCAGAGGCATTGGAGGGGAAGTTATGACTCTGAAGCATTTGTTTGCTTCATTATGCTAATTCCTGCGTTATCTCTGGGGTAGTGCATCATCTTGAGCCAGGTGAATATAGATAAGTCCTACGTTTAGTCTTTAATTCTTTTGTTCTTAGGTCCTCGGTCTGTAAAATTGAAATGCTGTCACTAGAAGTAATGATGGCAAATGCACCATCTGTGAGATTCCCAGCTTGTGTCACAGTGAAGGCCATCAGATGAGATGGTAGAATTCTCCATAGCACAGGTTTCTGGATACTGTGCCATAATACGTAATCAGGGAATAAATCTTGCAGCCTAACATTTATAAACACGGGCACCCCAGGCGAGGAATGGCAGGTGCAGGCTTTGGAGCTGAAGTGAGGGCAGCTTGACTGATGCTGCTGACATAGCGAGACTTCATAACTCATACATACATCACTGCCATTATGGGTGTTTGGCTCCTCTGCGGCTTTGGCTGCTAATTCTTATTCACAAAAATACAAAAGTCTGAAGACAGGAACCGAGGTGCCTCAGTTTCCCCAGTTATAAAGTAAAAATAATATTAATTTTGCAGACTATTGTGATTGTTCACCTTGATTTGAGATTTGTAGATCAGAGGCATCATAAAAGCATAAAATATTTCTGTGCTAATGCGGTTTCAGAGGGAAGGACCTGTAAAGTGGTGCACAGACAGTTAAAAGAATATTAGGGGTTTTAAGCAAGTTCATATTTAATTTCTATAGACAGCTGCCATTATCCTGCAAGGCAAAAGTATTGCCAAATTATTAAGCTAATTACAGATATTAAAACAAATATCAGTCTTCAAACCCTTTGTTGCCTTTCTTTTTCCTTTGAAGGCTTTTTATTATTTTTTATTTTTTTTATGGACACCTATAAAAAAATTAATTTGAATAATTTAGAACTTTGTGTTTAATTTTATTATATTTCTTTTCATGTTATTGCAGTGTTGTCTTTGGGCTTTTAATTGATTTTTTTGTTGTTGTCAGACACTTTGAAACTTCAGAAATGTACTGCATGAAAAGAATAAGTAATGACACAGTTGTAAGGAAAAAAAAAAACAGCAATATTTTATTAAAGAGAATCTTTCACAAAATTAAATTCTGTGATTTTAGTATTTTTCTGAACAATTACAATAGCATTAGTACCAGGTTCTTATGAAAGTAATGTATCTGTATCTGTAGAGGAGGCATGGAAAATGCTGCAAATACATGCCTTTGATCTAAATGACAGAAATAAATTTGCTAAGGACACGGTAACATTAAGCACGTTTAAACTGACCCATATTGCTTGAAGCACAGGTAGTGTATTTCTCCTTTTGATCAGGCCATTTGATTTAAAGTATAAATGAAATTAAGTTACGTGCGTAATATGGGTAATATAATTTGGCACATTAACTCTTACAGATGTAGGTTAATATTTTATTTGCATATATCCCCATTTTTTTCCTGTTCTGCGGTTGAATTTATCACAAGTCTGCAGGCGTGACTTGCTGCTCAAAATGGGCAGGAACAATTAAGTTTTCCAGCAGAACTCCAGTGAGTGCTGCCACTCAGCATTGTGCTCACTGCATTGATAAGGCGGAGAGAAGTTCGTGTGCGAGAAATCTGAAGTGAAGATGCAAATCTCATGCTTGGTTGGTATTTTGTTATCTAAGAATACGGTGATCCTGAGTGGCATCACAGTAGTTTTACGTTGGGGTTAGAGAGTGTGTCTGTTTCTTCTCTTTTAAAAGCGTACTGAAGCCTTTGACGGAATTACTACTTTCTTATCATTACTGAGAACTCAAACAAATTTGTTAACGTTGTGATTTAAGTTATTTCATAAGGTTTTTAATATATTTGCAGTGAGTGTTCATTAATATTCAAAGCTTTCCCCCCCATGAAATCATATATTTGCCTTTAACATTGTCAGACACCTTTTAGTCTCTTTTCACAGATTTGGAGGGTTAGGATGAGCTTTCTAGTTTGAAACAGCCATAAATGCCCTCAATCATCACGATAATATGTATGTATGTATCTAAAAATAACAGCAGACTTGCATTCATTTTCTCTCCACATATCCAAAGGCTGTGGAGGATTCTAAAGTAAATGACATGTAAAGATAATGGAAATATGCATTCAGTTTTTTTTTTTTTTTTTTTTTTTTTTGTCTAGCTACAGTAATTAATTTTGAGCAGGGACTGCTGTGTTTATTCAAACAAGGAGTAAACATAGTACTAGTACAAGAGCCAGGCATATAGATTTCTACAGAAATGTAGTGTTATAAGCTCCTTTGAGAAATCACTCTGCATGCAAAGAGAAACATGTTAGACTCCTATAAAGAATACATTATTGTTTAATAGGTTATTTGTACATGACATCGAGGATGTATTTTTTTCTGGCTTCGGGGTTTACCTATAAAAGAACCAAAATCACTCATGAAGAGGGTAATTAGTTTCTTGTCTGACCTCAAGTTGCGGCACTGTTTAGACATAGAAGTGGGTGAATAACATGATATGGCAATGAAGAAAATGTAAGATGAAGGAGAGTTTGGGGATGTTCTTGGAGCACTGGCCTGATTTTAGGATCTGCTATTGGATTTAATTTATTTATTTGTTAAAAATAATAATAATAAATTTGCAAGAGACATTATGCCAAACATGCTGGAGACCACACAGCCCCACAGGAATTCTCTTCTGTATGAACGCAAAATTTGAGCTTAGCAATAATGAGAGCGAAAAGGTCTGGAGCAGGCGGGTGCTCACCACTGAAGCTGGAGATTATTTGGATCTGACGCCTTCTAATCCCTAAAGAGAGAACTCCTAAATGCGTAAAAGCTTTGAGGGCAGATGCACTGTATTTTCATGGTACAGTGTTGCTGAGCCTGTGGCCAGTGCTTAATCCCGATGCTTTCCCGTTGCTCTTGCTGCTGTCTTGTTCTCTCTCCGTGCCTCCTCCTCATTCTTGCAGCTGTTTTTCTCAAAATGTTCCCCAGAGACAACTTTTCAGCTGAAATGTGAACTTCAAATGTATGAATCTTTTCTGTGTTCTGTCACTGGTTTGTATATAAGGACTTGAATGTAGGGGCGTAATCTCATTTTGTGCATTTTGAATAGGCAGGCTGTAACTCTGGGCAGTACAGACTGAAACCCAACAGGCTTGGAGATGCCTTCATCAGCTGACCTTTTAGTGGATCTCTTGATGTGCTAGGTGCAGTATTAAGTTTCGTAGACCTGCCGTGCTACAACTTGTATGAACACCCAAGTCTAAGAGGAGGTGAAACTCTAGCCTTGAGAAGGGAGAGAATATAGCCTTTATCACAACAATAATAAGGGTGTTATTTACCCTAATGAAGCCATGAAGCCATGGCTTTGTATCTACAGGGAGGCCTTCACAGCTGTGTCAACTTGAGTTTGTCGTTAAAATATTCTGATCGATTTTTGGTTAGCAATATGCAATCCCTAGGGAAATAAAGAACTAATATTAGAGGTACAAAACATGAACGAAGCTCTACTTATATTGCTGAGAGAATAGCAGAATGATATAGGAAGATACTCTTATATGAGACTTGATTTGTAATTATAGATCATAAGATACCGTCTGTCCTCAATTCTTGAATAAATAATTCATGAGTAGAGCTTAAGTAAGTTTTTAACCAATAAAAACCTCACTGAAATTGGAATTTAGGGGATTATCAGCACAGTGAATTTGATGAATAGTTATGGCTTTTCAGTCTTTTCTTTTTTAATGGGAGAGGCAGGAAGTTCATAGAACCTAGGAAATAAAGTACTGGTATTTCCACCTAAGAGCTTTTATGAGATGGTGCATTTAGGTACAAAGCTTAGAGTAAGCAAAATTTAGGTGGGGTTTAGCTTGATAGACATGATAATCTGAAAACTTGGAGTGTTTAAACTGAAATAACTTGCTTAAAGTTGCTGTTTTGTTTAAGCCAAACACACCTTGTGTTCTCTGCTTTTGTGTACGTATACAGTAAAAGCAAGACAACAGAAAGCAAGGAAGCAAAGCTCCAAAGCATGCAAGGTCTTTGAAAACTTGAGGCAAAAATCACAGTGCTTTCTCACAATGAGCTATTTGCTTAATGCTTTTCCACAGTCTGAAAGAACTTTCATACTGGTTTTATCAGTTGTTAGTACACAATGATATTCAGACCACCTCACTTCTTGCTCTGAGTTTGCACATGACATGTATGCAACGGAGAGATAAAATTCAACAATAAATGTGCTTCGTCGTTGTTTGCTTTTTTTAAGCAAAACTGACACAAAGTGTATGGCTTGCTCAAAAAAGCCTCCCTTGTGAGATTAATGAAAAAGATATCAGATGCAGGGTTAACGATCATCTCCTTAATGACCAGAAAAGTGCTTTCACTGATCTGGGAAGGAGGATGGGGGTAGTGAAGCAGAATTTTTCCAAACTTGGGAAAAAAAAATGTTGAAATTCATAAACATAAGTGCTATGATTTTTTTTTCTTGGTAATTTATGAGAATTGTTGAATGTAGAAAATGCTTAATTTCATAAGCTGAAGTATTGTAAATATTAATTGGGCCAATTCAAAACGAACTGGTTAAAATCAAGTGTTTCAGCCTCTCTTAAACTGATAAGGCTTCTTCCTGACAGAATTTGAAAATGCAAATCTCATTTTAAGTTTTTCTGTAAGAAACAAAAGGAAAAAAAAATGGGGAGAATGGGAGGCAACTGGTGGGGGGCTCTATTCATATTTAAGATTGAATACTTTCTGAAAGTCTTTAGAAGTCTTCTGAACAGATGTTAAAATAGAAACACCTGAAGGCCTGCTATTACCAAATGTAGACTCCGTAGTCTGGGAACTTGGCAAAAGAGAAATCAGTGACATGGGGCTGATGGATTTCTCTGGCAGGCAGTGACTTGGGTGTTGTGACTAGATAATGAGCAGTTTTATAAACTCCTCTGCCTATTTAAGGGCCTAAAAATGAGTTTTGGGTCACAGGCCAAGACTGAAGGCCAGGCACCCAAAGATGGATTCCCTGCTATTTTTAAGAACTTGTCAGGCTGCAGCTCTGGATTGTATTTATGCACGCTCTTTGCTTAAGTGGTAAAAACTTCTGTTCTCTTTAGTGAACAAGGGGTTAGTTGTTCCTGAAACTTTTAATATAACCTTAAAAAATGTGACTACAATGAAAACCTGAGCGAACCATCCTGGAGATGATAGGTATTCATTAAATAATAAGCATTCTTTGTAGTGCGTTACCATGAGGAACCTTCACGATGGACAATGGCACCATTCGGCTAGGTGGAACAAACCCCTCCCTGGGCACAAATGCTATTTAAATTCTCACCATGACACAACAGTTGGATACAGAAGATGAGAGAGCAGGTACAATGTTATAGGGGTTCTTTTTTGCTCCTATTCCCCATTCTTTAACCAGTAATGTACTGATCTTCAAGAGTGTTCTGCAGATTTTGAAGTATGGGACTGTGATTAAAAAATCTGGTCATGGATTTCAAAGAGTAACTCAGCTTGTTGGATGCGTTGTATTGACTTGAGATCAAGTAAAAAATCACACTCATGTATTAACTGAGCAAATATTTCATTCTGACTAATCAGAGTATTGTTTTACAAACATTAAAAAAGCTCACTAAAGCCTTGTCATTCATTATCATCATTAAAAATATTGGTATTATTTCTTTGGAATAATTACAAACATAGCAATTATTCATAAGATAAATGGGTAGGATTAAAAATAAGCACATACAAAGCTATTCATCAATTAAATAAATCAGCCCATGCTATGAAAACTCCATGAAAAGATACCTTAGAGATTTAGTTAATATCAAGGCACTAATTATTACAGGAACACTGGTTGTTTGGGCACAGTGGGAAGGAAATCTTAGAAGTATTGTCCAGATAAGACCAGAGGCTTATTTTCTCTTTTAAATGCAGGGAAAATAGCATGCACATCAAGACATTGAGTGATTTTTTTCAGTAATTCTCATATATTGGTGTGGAATGCCAGATTATCCTGTCTAATTGCATACAGGCATAGAATGAAATTCCCACCCTCCAAAAAATACCTCTTTGGTCTTAAAGCATTGCATTTTGTGACGGTGTCTGTTTAGGCTATTTCTGACCTAAAGATTTGTTGGTTTCTTCTTTGTAGCTGCTTTCCAACCTACATGTGGTCCTGGGAGCCCAGTTAGCTCTTGGCTGTGCAGCTCCATCTCCCCAGGCCCGCCTTGGTGCGGAGAAACTCCCACAGATCAAACGTCTTCTGCCAAGCAGCCTGCTTGTACCGTTAGGTAGTCACTGAGCAATGAAAACCTGCTCGCTTACCTGAGCAAACAAGACTAAGCAGGGAAGTCAGATTGCTTTGCTTTGTCAGGTTATCCTCGTTATCGTCGCAGGATTGATAAATTATAAATATCTCCCCATTAGGAAAGGGAAAACTGTACCTTAAACATGAGCTCTGTTCTTTCTGTTGGGCTTGCTATTACTTTGTTCCTTCTAGCCATGGAAACTCTAAATTTTCAAGGGTGAAACATATCTCCTGTCCATGTAGCTTTGCTGCGTGGGATCTCTGTGGCTACATCTCAGCAATCCTCGCGTTTCAGGGCCCCTCTGCACCCCACTATACTCAGCCTGAAGGTGAGTTGGAGACTCATGCATGCTGCTTCCCCGGCTGCTTCCCCACTTGGTTGCTCAGGGAAGGAAGGCAGGAGCACTGCATAGCCTGCCGGGCAAGCTGGAGGTGCAGCGGGGCTGCCTCGCCTTGCCTCCCTGCGCTCTGCCCATCTGCAAGGTGTCTGCCGTGAGTGGGTGTCCTCTGACCAGCCTGCAGAGCTACTGATACGGGTGGGATCAGGGACATCAATGGAAGAGTTGGTGTGCAAGCTTTATTTGGCAAAACAACAGCAACAAGAGGGACTGAGAGCAAAAAGAGCTTGTTATGGCCTCAGTCCTAATGCTGGCCGGGCTCCAGCCAGATCCCAGGTGCAGACTGGAAGCAGAGCTGGGCAAAGTCTGCCCTGCATGGTGTCTGGCTGCAAGTGGCCCCGGTCACTCTGCTGGGAGTCACAGGGCATCTACATCCACGGGTGTCCACCTCATTTTTCTTGGCCTCGTTCCTTATGTTGGAGGAGCGCAAGATGTTTGGGATCCAAGACAATCTGGAGCAATGCCAATGAGCTTAGTTCTTGTGGTGGTTCACACCAGTAAACTGGGACTTCCCTTTGCACCTTAAGCTTAATGATATTGACTTGAAAAATGTAGTTGGAAGGGGTTAGCTGTTGTTTTCCATAAATATAGAACTCATTTTTATAGTGCAGGTTTCTGTAAAGAAAAGACACTTATTTTCATTTAAAGAACCATATACCTTAGCTGATGTCTGATAATACACATAACCAGAAAAACATCAGGTGAAAAACACCTTATATGATGAAAAGGTAAGAATAAATATTCTGGGAAAAAGAGCTTGATTCTTTGAATCTGGGGCTACAAAATGTATCCTAAGGATATGCAGCTTTCAGAATAGATAGCAGCAGCCTCAAGGCTGATGCAACTCAGATCAAGGGGCAAATCAGACCCTGCCTGCCTCAAAGACAGGCTGTATTTGTCCTCTTGTATTCTGTAAGATACCTAAATTCATTGCTGTGTAATCAAGAGTTTTGAGCGCTGCAAAAAAAATAGAAAAATAAATTAGTGAAGCTTCAGTATCTTATACTTGCTTACTTTACATATTCAGTTTTTCTTGTGACAAGAAGAGATAACTACATAAAATGTCTCGCTAGCAGAACACAAGCAGACTGCTGTATGATGGGCTCACAGTCAGCAGTCTTAGCTGCGTATACGTTTTTGAATCTGAATGTGTACGATTCAAAACACAGGTTTATTAGGAATCATCAATCCCAGTTTATGCAGAGAACAGACAGTTCCTTTATGATGGAGCCTGCTTGTTCGTCTGTTACACAGCTGGGTATAGCTGAAGAACAAGTAGGAGACAAATTAGGAAGTTTGATTCTTGAAGTAACTGGAAATATCCCAGCAGAAATATGCTCCAAATCACAGACTATTAAGAAGAGAATAGGAGGTACAAAGTACCTTCATCTGAGAAGCGCAGTTCTTTAAGACAGCTCCCGTGTCTTTTGAAAGATGCTCACTTGTCTCTGAACTTCTTCAGAGATCCCTGTTGCTGCTGCTGATGGCGTTGGCTTGTGCAAAGGCAGAAGGATCCTTCCAGGTTCTCCAGTCAGCTGTCTGTTCGTCTCTCTCTGCTACATCCCTTTGCCTTACTACAAAAAACAAACCCCAGCCCCAAAACCACCAACACGAAAGCACCCTGTCATTCTTCCAGGTACTAAGCGATTGATGTCTGTTTAACTTCATTGCATCCTAATTTCCAGTTGAATCCTAACAACCTTATAACTCGTATGCTGTCTTGTACAACTTGTATTAGTGTTTATCGTCTCTGCCTGTGAGCTATTCTGTTAGGAGCTAACTCGTACATAAGCTGTTAGCAAGATAAAATGATGGGTGCTCTACAAGTGCTTGCCTCTACTATGTGTAAAGGGGCACTGTATAGATAGCTCTTATGTAGATGTTTAACTAAATTGTGGTAGTTCTCACCTTGCTTGTTTGCTCACTGCAAAATCTTACTGTAGAAATTATGAGTCCCTTCACTTAAAATATGGAATTAACTTACTCTTTCCTCCTGTAGAAGTGAAGACAAAAATATTAGAAATATTTCATGCTGTCAATGCTAAGGGTAGAGAAGTCTGAAAGAAGAGGAGGAATCCTAACAGCTCTTCCAACTCCTGTTCTTGCCAGTCCATCAGTATTTCCTATATTTTATAGTGTTTTGTCTTAATACCAAGACTTGTGACTTCCATCAAAGTCACATCCCATAACCCAGACGAACTCATCAGAGAAAATTTCTTCTCTGTGTTTTCACTTTCTTTTCACTCTATTTAGCTATAATTCTGGGTTTTCATTCCCAAATAAATAATATTTCTCTTTGCAGTCCTGTTTTCTGCCCTCTACAAAAATCCAGCTGCTGGCAATTTGTATTACATTCTTACAATGTCCTTAATTGTGTACTTCTTTGCGGTTCAGATACAAGGACATTTTTCAGCTGTGTTACTGTATTCTGTGATGTTTTGCAGCAGGAAGAACCCATAAAGGATTCCATAAGGATGTTCCTGACAACAGGGAACTGCTTAAACAGCTGATTAAGTTATGTGTATCTGAAGTGCACATACCACCATCTCTTGCTACAGCAGCTCTTTGTATCCATTGCTAGCTGAATATAACCTTGATCAGCTGTAAATCTATTCTGAGTTTCAACTTGAGTTCCCAGGCAACCTGTTCGCTGTTTCACCCACATATTTTTTTTTTTTACTAATTCTCTGAATTATGTCTCTTTCCTGACTGATGTTCACAGAACATACAAACCCAGTGTCTAATGGGTATTTTGTGCATGCACAGTTAATTTTCTTTATATTTTTTCATGAAACAAGGTGTGGGTTCTGAAGCTGGTGCTGTGAGAGCTTTTCCTGGATGAAAAGCCCTTAATTAAAGGCAGTATTTAATTTTTATGATAAACCTCTGTTTTGTAAAGCAATTTTTCTTTTTTCTATTCAGAGTCCTTTGTCTGTTATAAATGGTAAATTGAGTGACTCCTGGGAAATTATTTTTCATTTCTGCAGAATTAGTAATATTGATAATTCTGAAGATCCATCAATAGTCTGATGATAATGCTACATTTTCTATCAAACAAAACAATATACACATCAGAAGGCCAGAGAGAAGGCAAGTCCTAAGAACAATATAGATTTATTTCTTTAAATACATTATATCTTCAGTTCCTTATTTCATTGTTGTGTTTCAAAAAAGAAAAAAAGGAGGGGGGAACACAGTGACACATACCCATCATATTTACCATTAATTCATCAACTTTATCTTTCAGAAAAGTCAGATATAATTCTAGGGATGAAGTTAAAAGTAACTCTGTGTGAGAAAACCAAGGCACTTGACCCATAAGCTATCTCTAATCAATCTCCTGAATAATCCCTTAATAAACAGTGATTCTGTAAATTATGCTACATTACAAAGTACAAACAGATGCTATAATTTGAATTTTTCACTTTGCTAGTTTTTGGGTGTTGTGTACAACATTTTATTGGCATTTTACTCTGCAGTGTATCTGAAAGAAAGAAAAATAAAAGAAGATAGTTCTGATCATAGTGCTCCTATCATCTTAATAGGGCCAAGAGATCATTTGCAATCAAACGGCAAATTCTCTGAAATTTTCTCTTTGTTATACACAATAAATAACTTTTCCAGCATCAGCAGGTTGTCTGCTGAACTCAGACAAAGGGTTAAGTGTGTGAAATCAAACAGATACTTGCATTGATGTTTTATGGGATAATGATGATTCTTCAGATCTGATGGAACGTTCACGGAACTGCTGTAAGCTCACCATAATGTTATTAATGTGGTTGATGGCAAATGAAGAAACAGGCTAACAGGGGAAGCAGCCATTTTCTTAGATCAACTGGGGTTTACTGTCTGAATTCTTGATACTTGGTTAATAATTTATGAAGCTATTCCTAATTATTTCACAAAGCTATTTATAGACTTAATCAGGAAATTAATCAGTGCAATAACCATATTTATTTATATAACATAAGAAGACAGTCCTTTTCCTTATTTACAAATACAGGGGAGTAATTACAATTATGCGGGTCTACATCTTTTCAAATAATAGTATGATACTGGGATAATTTAGTTTATATCTGTTTCCAAGCTATTCTATGCCTCTGCCTCCCCAAAAGAAGTATCCATGGAGGAGGACCTCAGAGACCATGCTGAGGGCCCTTACAGGAAGAATTACGTAGGAGTTTTCATTTCTGAAATGAGTGTAAAGCTAAAATGAGCTCCTGGAAATCTCTGCTTAATTCCATTAATTTTATTAGAGAAGCACTCTACCTGCTCTTGTTGAGACAGATTTGCCGTTGACAAAATTTTATCTCATTTTGTCAAGTCCACATTTTTCCATTTGCAATCTTTTCAATAATATATTGCTTACCACTCCTACAGCAGTCGCCTACATGCCCATGTGAATGATGTAGCTTTTCTCTGTTTTTCTTAATGGGACAGATATAATGTCTGGTATATTTTCACTTAATACCCCCCACGCTCCTAAAAAAAATAAAAATGCCATCAAAAACAATGAGCCAGTTATGCAAAACCCCTCCAAACATCTGAAAACAGAACATCTAATAATGGAACATAAAGAACAGGAAATTGATTTTCTGTAATCCACCAGTTGGGATATCAATAGAAAGCAGAAACTTACTTTCTGAATTAATTATCTAATTTTCTTTCCCTTGTCCCTGCCCCGTTTCATTATAGCTGATTCAATACTGTTTATATGCATGTGCTCGAGCATGAAGTACCCCAGTGCCTGGAGAATGTGTACGTTATCACTGAGCAAACCCACTCTTCCAGTAAACACAGTTCATGGCCATTGAGCATGTTGATGCTGAGTAGGTGAATATCCAGGATGGAATTGAGATGGGTCTTATATCAAAATTCGGCTTTGGTGTTTTCTCAGAAATATCACTGTCTGCAGTGACACAGAGTAGCACTCTTTAGCCTTTAAGGCTAAATTAACTAATTTAAAAGGACACCTTTATTCCCATTCGAAGCTTTTTTGGGGCCATTGCCTAACAAAGTTAACAGCTGCCAACCAGCCAGTTGCTTCTTGATTTTATTGCACATTAGGAGGTAGCCAATTAAAATCTGATTCCCAGAGGGAAGGTAACAACTGCGTAGAAGATGGCATGAAATGACTCTAAAGGAAAGATGTATTTAAACTGTGAACACAGATGTGCTTTTTTATGTGAATTGATAATAATGCTTCTGAGACTTTTGTGAAACTTGTCTTTGTTGATCAGTTCATCAAAGAGTTAAAAGAACAACATTGTGAGAGAGTTTTGCTTCACATCAATCACTTGCCTCACAATTTGAAGATCCCTGTTCCCTTTTAATCATTGCATGGAATATATTCTGTTTTCTTGGAGAGAGCAATTTCTGGTTTCATTACTAATTGAAGTAGACTAATTATAAATGATTAGCATTTGAAGAAGGCTTTTAATTGCTATATAAGACCAGTTCAGTGTGCTTTTCCCTGCACTTCATGTGAGTGTAACTTAAAATACATAATTCAGTAAAGACATTAGTATAAAATAGGATGAAGTATACTTATAAGTCTTTATCAGTCATTTCTGATGGTCTCTAATCCTAAACAAGATGATGCTAAATATGCAGAATTGCAAAAGACAGAAATCAGGTAATTCAGTATAAACAGACTTGCTTCCTGTGTGTGATATTTCTACTGTTTTACCATGTACCAAAATGACACCACAAATACTGCTTCATGAAGACTAATAAAAATACTTTAAGCTCTTAGTTCAAAATAGACAGCAACAGGAGGTAAAATTGGTATGGTAAATCCAACTGAAAAGAATCAAAGCTACACTGATGAGAATTGAACAGATTCTGTAATTGCTTGCAGTATCAGGAGCAGTATTGATATGAATATCAGTTTAGAATAAAACCATTAAAATAAAGTAATTTTCATGACCACATCTGTAGAATGGAAATAGGAACATTAGCTCATCTCTCTCATTGCTGTTTAGTTGTAAGGACTCATTTAGTGTTATAGAAAGTTCTTCCTTTTCATCGGTTTAAACCTGAGCATATCCTCTGCTTTCAGAGCAACTCACATTTGCAAGCCCAGGACAATGAGAAGAGCAAAGGGGAAGAGCAAAGTAACTTCTAGCTAGGAGCCCTTCTATGAGCAGGAAAGGGTTTCACTGTCTTCCTACTTTCACAGTAGGAAGATGCTTTCACTGTCCTCTGTCGTGTGAGAAGTACAATGAAAGACAGAGGAAAAGTGTGAAAGTAACAGCTGAAATGTGCAGGCTGAGCTGATGAGTCTTTTGAAGTTCCTGCTGTTGAATTACTGGAATTTATTAGGATGGGATGCTGTATTGAGCTGTGAAAAATGACAAACATTTAGCATTTCCTACAAGAAGTGACCTGATAGTGGAAGAAAGAAAAGAGAGGGATAACATGAACAGAACATCATAGTGAAAGAGCTGTCTTTGCAGCAGCATTTTGAGTAATGGGGGGAGACTGAATATATCTTGTGTTTATAAATATGTGTGCTAGTGGAATAGTGGCTCATCACAGCTAGAAAAGAAACTGCTGTGAGAAAGAGGAGCAGCATTGCTAGGAGATGGTAAATAGAAGAATTTGCAAGACTTATTCCCAGATTGAGAGGCGTTAATGAAAGGCGGAATTAAAAAACTACCTTGGGATTGTGGCTGGAGTGATAGAGTGATATCCAGAGAGATTAACAGCGGAAGAATGTTGCAAGGTGATATCAAGATGCCTCTTTTAATTTTTTCTTTCACTTGAAAAATGATAGCTAATAACTCATAAGAAGATGTCAAAGAGGCTGAGAAGAGAAGGTGATAGGTCTGAGATGCTGAGTTGGGGCTGTGAGTTGCTTTAAGATTGTAC
Organism: Anas acuta; assembly: GCF_963932015.1. Lineage (NCBI taxonomy): Eukaryota > Metazoa > Chordata > Aves > Anseriformes > Anatidae > Anas > Anas acuta. Next base: position 37,420,149 of record NC_088982.1, read on the forward strand.
TAAATCTAAGTTTGCAGGTATGAGTATCCTTAGATAAAATAAAGGTGGGAGAGAATGTGTCCTCATTGTGGCTGGAGTAGAGTTAATTATCTTCCTGGTAGCTGCTGGTATGATGCTGTGCTTTGGGTTGTTGATGAGACTAGTGGTGGTAGCACAGGAATGCGTTAGCTGTTGCAGGGCAGTGCTCACCCAGAGCCAAGCCTTTCCAGCTCCTTGTGCTGCCTGGCCAGCAACGATGCTGGGGGTGCCCCAGGAGCTGGGAGGGGACATAGCCAGGACAACTGGCCCAGGCTTGCCAGTGGACATCCCGTACCACATGGCACCGTGTTCTGCAATGACAGCTGGGGGAGCTGCTCAGGGGGCTGCTGCTGCTTGGGGCTGGCTGGGCATCGGCTGGCTGGTGAGCTATGGTGTTGTGCATCACTTGTCTTGTGTATTCTTTTTTCTTTCTTTCTTATTAAACTGCATTTGTCTCAACCCATGAATTCTCTTGCTTGTACCCTTTTCAGTTCTCTGTATTTCGGATTTCCCACCAGGAACTGCAATAAAATCTGGAGGGTTTGGGAGGGGAGGAATAGGGAGAAGAATAGGAGGAAACCCTCCATAAAAATGATCATAGTGCACAGAGTTGGAAAGCCAACTTAGTTGTAATTATTGGCATTGGCAGTTCAAGGCAGGATATGGAGTACTGTTTCTGAATGTACAAAGAGAAAAGAGACAAGAGAAATGGTAGTTAAAAGGCAAAGTGGAGGGGAGGCAAACATGTTTTTACTGTGATGGGAAAGTAAGACAAAGATTAAAAGAGGGAATAAGAACAAATGCTAGCAAAAGCTGGAATTATTGTTCCAGATTTGTGACTGAAAAAATGAAAGTAAATAGCAGGGAGGAAAAGACAAAAGTTTGTGATGAAAGCAAATGGAGAGGACTGAAAGGAGTACTAAAAATGTCATAGATCTTTCTTGAATCACTAGACAGAGGTCTTTCTGCCTCCTGAGGATGATGAAAGTCTCCAGGCCCAAGTACTGCAGGACAGACTGAATCATGGCTTTCCCATGCTCATCTCTACTGCTCTGATCCTGCCCCACTTTCTGGCTAAGGCATAGTGGAGAGAACTTATGGGTTGACTTCCTTATGATGAGGCTCAAGTTAATCTGAACCTGCGCATTTCATTGAGAGACTGTTATATAAGAATCCAGTAAACCACCTGAGACTGCTTTTTAAAGAGAATTATCAGTGGATTAAACATGCCATGAACATGTGTATGGACGTGCCCTGAGCACACACTGGAATGAGAACCTGGAGTCCTAAATACCATCCTGCCCATTTTCTGTATTCTGTTCTGGATTAAATGGGGCAAAACTTAGACAAGTAAGTGTAAAAAGAAGTTTCACATCAAAACCAGGCATTCAGTGTTTGCAAAACCTTCGTCTTCAGGGAGAGAATGAGCAGAAGTTACTTGGATCACACAGTTGCAGTCAGGTGTCTAAAGCTGTGCCTGGTTTAGAGGTCTGAGTCCTTTTACAGACATACTTCAGCTTTTTCTCTCCATCCCTCCCAGAACAGAGCTGCCATTGTTGGGTTCCTGTATTAATGTTCAGTGACTGTGGGGATCCTGATGTTCTGAACAGGGAGGTGGCTGGAAATGTCCTACCTTTCAGTCCCTGCTGTAGAAAGGAGACATATCATAGCGTGAGTTAACAATGCTTTCATATTGCTGCGTAGGTAGGAGTACATTTTAAATATGTTTTCTACCAGTATTGTGATATTTTACATGTATGCACTCTACATCAAGGAAAAACAAGCATAGGGAAATGAGTTATAACCCTCCCTTTTAAGTACAACACAAGAAACAACTGAAACGTACTGCAGTGAAGTGAGCTGCAAGCAGTGTGTACAGCTTATACTGTGTGTATTCGAACAAACACCTGAAAACAGAGTCTGTCTATTAGGCATTGGGATAGACTTGCTATTGTACAAAACACAATAGTTGTAAAATTTATGTGTGATGAGTCTTTCAACTATGCGTATTTACTATATTTATTATTTTTATGCTGAGTGTTTCCTAGCTTTTCTCAACTTTAGAGCTCAGAAACACCTATAAAATTTCCTTAATTCCTCTGTTTCGGTTTCCAGTCTCATATCAGAAGCAAAGTATAAATGTATTTGCAGATTTCTCTTTTTGCTCTCCAGCTTTTCTCCACTAGCAGGCCTTTGATTTGAAATTGTAAGGCACTTAATCTTCTGCCAGCATTCTTATAAACAGATTCAGCTTGTCCTTTTGCCGATGCTTCAGCTTGTAGCCAATTTCCTCTCTTTTCTTGCAGTTTAGAAGACCTCAGATAATTCTTCCTCTGTTCTCTCACAAATATATGAAATTCTAAATAGTCATCTAACTCCCATCACATTCACAAGGCAATTCCATCACCACCAAACTGCAGACTTGGCAAAACATTGTCCATCTGCCTTTGAAATGATATAAGAAAGGATTGAATTTCAGAGATGCTGGTGCAGACAATCTAATCTACTCTATGGCTGCTTGTACTTTTACAGAATAGCCTGTTCGTTTGCATATCCCAGCATGGCATGCTTAAGCTATTATTCAGCTTGGTTAAAGTCTCCATTCAGTTCACCAGTGCTTCACATTTTATTTGATGAAAGACAAGGTCATCGGGATTCATAGAATTTGCCCCAAAACTGCCGATTTGCAGGAAACAATGCAGTTTTGTATAGATCTTTAGAAAGGACTGATCTGATGTCAGTATGCACTGCAATGGTGCCTGGCTGCTATTTTAAAAGCTGCAGAAGTAGAAGTGGTGAATGCTTTTACTTGCGTTACAAACTCCTAGTTAATGCTTTCAGTGATAGGTTATCTAGGAACAGTCATGCATTAATCCTTTTGGTTTAGTTAGATAGCTCCTACATAAGCTTTAAGCAGCTGCCTCAGACTCTTCAGGCTGAATCCAGTCAGATCATCTATAATCGTTTTTTTTTTTTTTTTTTTTTTTTTTTTTTACCTCTTCATTTTCAGATGTTCAGTCTGCAAGCTGTAAGCATGTACAAAGGAGTGTGAGCAGCTGTGGTTATGGAGCCACGTCTAGTAAGCAGCAATGCGTGAGTCACAGTGGCACTGCCTGATGTGTGAAGTTTTTTGGGGAAAAAAATACCCTATCTCTTTAATGATGTATTTAAAAGTAGGGCAAGCAAAAATTCCAGCTGTATGTCCTGTCTCAGCAGTCACTTTCCCTGGCACAGTGGTAGACCAAATATTCTAGCATTAACTTTCAAGAGCACTAAATCTACCACAGTCAGGAGGTATTAAATACTCAAAAAATATATATACAGATATATACATGTATATATATATACACACAGTAAGTTGCTGGCTCTCTGTCTGAACAGGCTGATACATCTTTTACCCTCTATGGCTTGTAGACTGACGTAAGAGAGGAAGAGAAGCCATGTAGTTGGAGGAAAGGCATTTTTATTTATGTCAAAAATAGATGGCTGAAAGCTCAAGTGTGGCTAGTGCTGAGTGTGCTTCCCTGGCAGGAGCTGATGTCATTCTGAACAGCAAAATCTTTGAGATGTTTCAGTGGTCTTATATTATTTATTTTGATAGCATAAATGTTATCTCTTCAAATAGACGAAGTGAATTTGAGAGCTGTTGCAATGTGAAGAAGTGGCGATTCACTTATAACTCTTTTGGCAATGTACCTAAACCACAAACAACCCCGCACAATTTTCAGTTATAAAAATACCCTTTTTATTTTATTTTATTTTATTTTATTTTATTTTATTTTATTTTATTTTATTTTATTGGAGGAGGGGATACTCTCTGAATGACTGTAAGCTCATTCTCTTTGTGTATGTTTGTTTTGACCATTTTGTTAGTGAATTAGCCCAGAAGAATATCACAGAGATAAGAATCAGTACAGCACTGTACTGAGTGTAAGCAAACTTGTGTATATTTGAAAGACAGTAGTTAAGATCTTATCTATCATGCTTATCCAAACAATAACAGACTCCAAATACATAACTGAGCAGGGAGTTGCTCTAAGCTACACTCTGGACCAGGACAGTTTAGAGATAATTCAAGAATTTGTAGCAACAAACATTGCTTTCTCTTTTTCCCAACTATACCTAACTCTAAATGTATGCTGCTGCAAGCTGAACTCAAAGATGCTGATGTGTGCAACTGTAGTGATGGATTTATGGTAAGTATCTGAAACTGGATTTTTCTGAGACTTATGACCTATATTTCAGTTAGTAGTAGAAAAGCCTTAGAGTGTTTATGAGCACCCTCTGATTTTTCAGCTATTTGGAAATCTTATTCCTCAATTTCTGTTCTGCGCATTGGGTTGGTATTTATAAATACATATTTTAGTGGGATTTAAAACGATTTAGTCTTTTAAATAATACTGAATGCTTGAATTCTTCCCTTTATCTGATAAGCTGTAAAATAGCATTTCAGATTTCTTTCTAATATGTCATCAGACTGGCACTCTTTTTGTCTTTCTCCAACATTTTGGGGAAAGAGCTTACATAAGAACATGGCAGCATGACAGAATAACAAAGACTCACTTATGAATGTATTCAACATAGGGCAAATAATGTCTTCTGGCATGACAGAACCACAGAAACAGTTTCCTGAGATTTCATTATACATTTAGCACCCTTAAAATAATTTAAAATAATAAAATACTTCTTAAAATCTACAATATTTAGGTATTTTCAGCAAATATATATATATGCATGATTAGGAGAAGAGTAGCCCTAAGGTTATTCTCTCCTATCTGTTAAAATCCATTCCTAGCAGACATAACAAGAACTCAACTTCATGCCAAAATTGATTTGAAGTATATCTTCACTCTTGACTTTCTCTGTGGTGGCTCATTTCCCTTCTCCGTGCTTCTTTGTAATGGCCTTCTTCCAAGCTGTGAGACTGAGAAGTCAGTACAAGCCCAACGCTGATTTCAGCAGGGAACTGCAGAGACATTTGCCCTTTATTGTAGATGCAGAACATAAATTGAATCCAGGGAGAGCAGCATCCTAAAATTACCCCAAGAGTAATTTTTTCCAGACTAGACATTTAGATGATGAGCATTGTTCCCTTTCACTAAGCTTTTTTAATATCATAGAAAGTCAAGCATGTTCCTACTGTAAATATTGTATATCCCTTTTTTAAACATGATTTTTACAAGAACCCTTTTGGCTGGCAATGCAAATGCAAAATACTTAGGATCCAAATTAATTCAGAAGTAGAAGATCCAATTTGGAACTTTGCATAATAAATATCTGCTGACTGTGGGTTTTGATGGAGTGTAATTTATCTGATACAACCATGGGTCATGGCATATTTAAGGCATCTACTTCCAATACTTTATTGTAAAAACAATTAATTGATTAATTAATTATATTCTGTCATTTATCATCCTAATGCAGCCTTTTTTTCTCTTTTAAAGTCAGATTATGTCTCTCTCAGGAGTCATGCTTTCCAGAGCACTTTTATTCTATTTTATTTATTAGTTTTGAAAGAAAGCAGGCAGACCCCAGAGCTGCACAGCAAGAATAACCGATCACTTCCCTTGCTCTACAAAAGCAAAAATCACAGACAGCACTTTGATCTGCAAAGAAATAGGTATTATAAGCCTAAACTAGAATCCTGAGTGTATTTTTGTCTTTGTCAAATTGAACATAGGGATAGTGTTCAGAAATAGTTCGTGAGACATTTCACAATAGTTAAGAGCCCAGTCAATATTACCGGGATATCTCAGTAACAATCAGAAGCTCCTCTTGGCATCTATCCATTAAGAAACATGTAACCTACTAACACTACCTAGCCATTAGCACTCCTACGTTAGTACTCATAGCAGTTAGATTTGAACATTTTTATTTTTCTGGAAGTAGTTTGTTAGGGCTAGATCCAAAGAGTGTCGGTATCTTCATGCTTACAGCTGAATTGTGGTACTAGTTTTATATCATACATATTTCCAAGGGAGGCGTGCAGGCATATATCCAAAAGGCATTTGAACAGCATGACATTATGGTAGTGACTGCTCAAACCCAGTCATTATGTCTAAAATCTCCAGCTCTTTGTTTCCTTATACTGTACACAGGAAGAGTTAGGTCCATGAGAGTGGGATCCAGAGAGCAGAGGGCAATTAGATCCAGTTAATAGCAAATGCTGAAGATATGAATATACTTATGCAACTTCAGAAGCTGTTTTATCTTCTTAACAGGCTCTCTCCTTTTCTGCAATTGCTTATTTGACCTCAGCTTGTCGTATAAAACAGAGATTTAAATCTATATCCTCTATTTATCTGCTGTATGTGTCATATGGGTTTTCTGTGATAACATTGCCTCTTTCTTTCCTTTTGAATTTTTTTCTGTTTTGACTGAAGTAATCAAATATTCAGGGATCCATTAAAAAAAAAGAAAAAAAAAAAAGGAGAAATAGCAGGAATGGGAATTCACCGAGGATGGATGCAACTTCAGTTAATTTACAGTCAGATACTGGAATCTAGAAGTTCTTAGCCTGGGTTTATGTAGGGACCTGCAAGTATCTTTTTATGATATATCTTTCTATCACAGTTCAGGATTCATCATATAATCAAAACTTCCTCTGATATCTAGAGATGCTTTATCCAGCAGACACTATATATGAGCTTTCTGTATAAGTTCTTAATTCCTGGCCTCATTTCAATGGAAAGTATGGTTTGATATCCTTTTAATTATGAATACTCATTTCCCTCCTGACATTACGTTATACTGTATATTTTACCGATCAGTTCATTGGCCCTTATTATTTTAGTTCTTTCTTTCATATGACTTTAACTTTTCCACGTGAATCCCCCCAAACAAACAAGCATTAAGTATTTATTAAACGTTAATGCTTCTTTGGAAATCATTATTAGTGACAGTCTATTCTGTGTTGGAGTAATGTATTATTCTACAAAATGTTCTGCAAAACCAATAAAAAGGAAGACAAATAGAAATTCACATGGCTATGTAAGTGGGATTTTGCCATTTTGAGAGATGGCCATCATCACAGAAGGGCTTTAGTTCCCAGTGCCTCTGGCAGATTACATGATGAGAATCATGGCTGAGAAGCTGCTTTATACAGAATGAAATAGTAATTATCCACGGGACAAATTCTGCTGTCATCTTATTGTTCCCAGTCTCATCTTGTTCTGCGTTCGCAGTGACTGTGATGTAAGGGAAGCTTTTGTTACTGATGGAATAAGAACATCTCCACCTCTATTTAACTTTTAATCTCAGTGTGTGGTTTATGTGTGACATTTTTGCCATGTTTTTCATGTCTTGCTGGAAACAAATAAAAAACTCAGTACACAGTGAAAGGGTTCCACTAGACAATACCTGTTTTCTTATGTTTCTACTTCTGCTTGCTCCCAGAAGAGCAAAATGACGGGGTATGTTTAGGCCAGAGGGCTTACAAATGTCAAGAGACACTGCCTGCTTGGATTTTCCCAGCTCAGGTCATTATTTTAGTACTTTCTCAAGCAATGAACTTTTTTTTTTATTATTTATTATTTTTTATTGAATAACGTCATTTTTTGTGTGTGCTAGGATTTAAAAAATGCCAAACTTCAGCTAGCTGTTCTCAAAAATGTTTAACAATTCTGTCTGAGACAGAGATTCATAGCATCAGTAGATCATGTCAGTGTATTTTTGTCAGCAGTCTGTATTTCTTCCTCAATAGATGTTGCTGTAGGCTATTTTTTTATACTTGGAAATCCAGCGTGAGTTTATTGAGACTGAACTGAACTTCCTTGTGAAAATACAGGGTGGTTATGTTGTGAAGTTTATGCTGTCATGTTTGAGGGAAGAATTGGTAAAATGTCTGTAAATGCCTTAATCTAGCTAAGATACCTTGATCTCTTTCATGTTTCATGTAGTAAAGAAGTCAACACAATTGACTTAGTCAAGATACTCCTAAAAAGAGTTTGAGTGAAAACCTTTCTTCACATTCAAAATTATATCTGTGGGCCAAATATTGAGAAGCTTGGTTGTTATACTGGCACACATTGTTACTAATAACAGCTTCCAAAGGAGAGCGGGCATTTAATACAACTCTAAGGTTTTCTAAATAGAAATTGGAGACACATGGAAATGCTAAATATATCCTAAATAAATAATTGGAATTTGCATATCATAGGGAAGCGCCTGCTGTAGAGAGGTTGATTATAATGAGATTTATTACACAGGGAAAACATATTTATATGCTGATTCAATTAGCTTTGAAAACTTGCAGTAGTGTGCCAGTGTTGCTTATTGCTGTTATTTGCTTCCTAGGCAGCAAATTCATTGACTGTGTTCAAGATAAGTCATAACACTGGAACGAAAGCAACGTCTCTGCAGAGACAAAGTGGATACAGTTTGGTGCTTAATTTTCTTGCAGTAAGGGTTGTGCCATCAAGTCTTCTAATTTCAGCTCTGTAAGGACTCGTTCCATCACTTTTACAAAGTTTTGCCATTGAACTCAGTCACGTTGGACTGAAAATTGCTTTAGTATCCCAAGGAGTTTTAGGAGATTAATTAAATATTTTCAAATAGCATATTATTGCAGCTGGAGTTATTAATTAATGCCAGATCCGGTGCCCTTTGAAATCAATGTGATATTTTAAGGCGCTGAACTTCAGACCACATTCTCAAAGACAAGGAGGTATGTAAATGTAACTGATTCCCTGTCCAAGATGAATACATGCTTCTGATCATATCTGTATGAAATATTTAGGTCCTGGTTTAAAGCACGTCAGTGCTGTTTTAGCATTAAGCACATGAGATGTCAGTCAGACTATTTGGGCTTATAGTTAGTCGGCAAGCCGGATGCACTGCCGAGCTGAGAACTTGGTAATCAAAGAAGTTCTCAAAGTAGTGCTTAAGACTTTTCTTTTAGTTAAGAAATATTTTCAACTAAAATTTCCCTCTAATTCTCAAATTCTGAACTCGCGGTTTGCTAGGTCATTGGAAATGCTCTCCTTCAAAATTACTCACTCAGAATAATAAGACTCTTTATATAAAGTGGCCTATTATCATAAATGAATAAGGCACAACCTCTCGAGCAAGTGAAGAAGATTGTATGAAGAGTAGATCTCAGCCACATACTATATCTCCTACAAATATAGGGAATTTTCATGAAAATTATAGTACTTCAAAAATTCTTTTTCCTTAATCTTTGCTAAAATTGCTTGACTTATGTCATAAATCACTTCTTCTAACTACCTAAGGTTATCTACTTTAAATGGTAATGAACTTTATGTTTGAAACTTTACAGCATTGCTGGTAAGTAATTCTAGAACATAGTAAAAGAGGATTCAGGACTCTGAGTGTTACAAAGCAGAATGAGCTATTTAAATTAACAAGCAAGCTGTTAGATTAACAATTAGTGTAGTGAAAAAAAATATCATAGGCAAACTTCATTAATATGTTGCAGTAGAAACAGCCATTTGAACAATTCCTCTATCATTAAAACTCTTTGGATTCTTCCTTCTCTTTTAGCTTGTAAAATCACATGAAGTTATATTGGATCAGGGAAAAGGAGGGGAAGAATGTAAAACTGAACTACCTCTGTTGGATGAAATTACTTGGATGAAAATAATAATAGGTACAAATACTTTTTCCATTTAAGATCCCATAGCAAAATTCATACAGTTAATCTTGCTAAACTCTGAAGCAGGATAACAGATGGGAAGAAGCAAATTTGAATTAAAACCATAATCCCAGTGGTTTTCTACTTTGTAGGGCAGGGGAGAGAGTGGCTATTACAGAAACTTCCTGGGTAACATCACACCAAAAACCTTCTGCCCCCACTACAAAAATTTGATAATACTCTTGGAAAGATCTTGGAAAACTCTGTCAGTTATGCTTTGGGTGGGTGACAACGGCAGGTACGTAGTTTTAAAAGGCTCATCTATCAGTCTGAGGTTATAGACTCTTTCTGGTAGATGTCACAGAATCACAGAATTATCTAGTTTGGAAGAGACCTCAAGGTCATTGAGTCCAACCTCTGACTTAACACTAACAAGTCCTCCACTAAACCATATCACTAAGTTCAACATCTAAATGTCTTTTAAAGACCTCCAGGGATGGTGACTCCACCACTTCCCTCGGCAGCCCATTCCAATGCCTCACAACCCTTTTGGTAAAGAAGTTCTTCCTAATATCCAACCTAAAACACCCCTGGTGCAACTTTAGCCCATTCTCCCTTGTCCTGTCACCGGGCACGTGGGAGAACAGACCAACCCCCACCTCACTACAGCCTCCTTTAATGTAGTTATAAAGAACGATATGGTCGCCCCTGAGCCTCCTTTTCTCAAGGCTGAACAATCCCAGCTCCTTCAGCCGCTGCTCATAGGACATGTTCTCCAGACCCCTCACCAGCTTCGTTGCCCTTCTCTGGACTCTTTCGAGCACCTCCATGTCCTTCTTGTAGCGAGAGGCCCAAAACTAAACACAGTACTCAAAGTGTGGCCTCACCAGAGCCGAGTACAGGGGGACAATCACTTCCCTAGACCTGCTGGCCACACTGCTTCTTATGCAAGCCAGGATGCCGTTGGCCTTCTTGGCCACCTCAGCACACTGCTGGCTCATATTCAGCCGACTATCCACCATCACTCCCAGGTCCTTCTCTGCCTGGCAGCTTTCCAACCACTCATCCCCCAGCCTGTAGCTCTGCTTGGGGTTATTGCACCCCAGGTGCAGGACCTGACACTTGGCCTTGCTGAACTTCACAAAGTTGACCTCAGCCCATTGGTCCAGCCTATCCAGATCCTCCTGCAGAGCCTTCCTACCCTCAAGCAGATTGACACACACACCTAACTTAGTGTCATCTGCGAGCTTACTGAGGGTGCACTCAATCCCCAGTAAAGGCTGGAGATTCTCCTTAGTCCTCCGTTTTGCACTGATGTATTTGTAAAAACATTTTTTATTGTCTTTTATGGCAGTCACCAGACTGAGCTCCAGATGAGCTTTGGCCTTTCTAATTTTGTCCCTGCACTGCCTCACAACATCCTTATAGTCCTCCCAAGTGGCCCGCCCTCTTTTCCAAAGATTGTAAACCCTCTTTTTTCTCTGAAGCTCAAGCCACAATTCTCTGTTCAGCCAGGCTGGTCTTCTTCCCCGCCGGCTCGTCTTTGGGCATGTGGAGACAGACCACTCCTGCGCCATTAAGATTTCCCTCTTGAAGAGCACCCAGCCTTCCTGGACTCCTCTGCCCTTCAGAACCACCTCCCAAGGGACTCTACTTTGTGTCAACCAGTGTCCTGAACAGTTCAAAGTCAGCCCTCCGGAAGTCCAATACAGCGGTTTTACTGGTCCCCTTCCCAGCTTCTCCAAGAATGGAGAACTCTGCCATTTCATGGTCCTCTGCCCAAGACAGTTTCCAACCAACACATCTCCCACCAGTCCTTCTCTGTTTGTGAACAGAAGGTCTAGCGGGGCACCTCCCCTGGTAGGCTCACTAACCAGCTGCGTCAGGAAGCTATCTTCCACGCTCTCCAGAAACCTCCTAGACTGCTTTCTCTGGGCTGTGTTGTGCTTCCAGGATATATCTGGGAAGTTGAAGTCCCCCACAAGAACAAGCACTGATGATTTCTCAACTTTTGTCAGCTGCCTGTAGAACTCCTCATCAGTCTCCTCATCCTGGTTCAGCGGTCTATAACAGACCCCCACCAGGATGCTTCCCTCCTTGGCCTTCCCGCTGATCCTAACCCATAGGGACTCAACCTTATCATTCCCAGCCTCAAGTTCCGCAACATCAAAACTCTCTCTGATATAGAGAGCCACACCACCACCCCTTCCATGCTGCCTGTCCCTTCTGAAGAACCTACAGCCAGACATTGCAGCACTCCAGTCATGACAGTGGTCCCACCACATTTCCGTGATGGCAACCAAGTTGTAGCCTGCCTGCCACACGATGGCTTCCAGCTCCTCCTGTTTGTTACCCATGCTGCATGCATTAGTGTAGATACACTTCAGTTGGGCCACTGCCTTCTCTCCCAGCCTTGCCATTGTTACCCCTGGCACAGCTCTAACAAGCCTTGTTTCAGCCCCGTTCCCCTCTCACCTAGTTTAAAGCCCTCTCAATGAGCCCCACCAGCTCCTGGCCCAGGATCCGTTTTCCCCTTAGAGATAGGGACCTGTCTGTGGCCATCAGGCCGGGTGCCGAGTAAAGCACCCCATGGTCAAAAAAAACAAAATTTCCGTGTTGGCACCAGCCTCTGAGCCACGTGTTTAGCAGGTGGGCTTTCCATGTCCTCTCTGTACCCCTCCCTGCCACCACAGGGATGGACGAAAACACCACCTGTACTCCTGCTCCATCCACTAACCGTCCCAGTCCCCTAAAGTCCCGTTTGATGGTCTTCAGGCTTCTCTCTTCAATGTCATCACTGCCAGCCTGGACTATTAAAAGAGGATAATAGAGGGGTGAACCAGGTTGGGAAGCTTTCTGGCAATGTCCCTGACCCTGGCCCCAGGGAGGCAGCAGACTTCCCTACGGGTAGGGTCAGGCCGACAAATGGGTTCCTCTGTTCCCCTGAGAAGGGAGTCGCCCACAACAATCACCCTTCTTTCTTTCCTGGTGGAGGCAATCCTGAGGTGTGGAGTTGACTTCCTCGCCTTAGGCATCCTCCTGGGTAGACTTTCCACCTCTTCCTCAGTTACCAGTCTCTCAAGCTCCAGGGCTTCAAACCTGTTCCATAAGGGCACCTGGGAAGGTGGGGCTGGTGGGGGAAGGCACCCCCTGCAATGTCAAGCAGGGACCTGTTTCCATTCCTCCTCAAATTCTAAGTCCCCTGCCTCTGCCCGACAGCAACAGGGCATGGGGTCCACCCCCATTTGGGGTGTCTCACCCTGGTGCCTGCCCTTCAGACCATGCAGGGAGTCGCTCCACAAGTCTATCTCATGCTCACACTCCCTTATATCCCTCAACCTCTTGACCTCCTCCTTGAGTTCTGCCACGAGGCGGACCAGGTCGTCCACCTGCTTGCACCTCACGCACACAATCTCTTTGCCCCCTGCAGGTGGTAGCAACAGGCTCAGGCACTCCCTGCACCCGGAGACCTGAACTGCTGCAGTTTTGAGCGGGCAGTTGGTCTGGGTGTGTACAGACTTCCTGGAGAGTGCACTGTGCCTGGTGTACACCATTGCAGCTGAGCTAGCGTTAGACCGCCATTAGAGGAGGTGTTCGTATGGGCGGGGGAGAGTGCTCTGCCCTTCCTGCTCGCCCTGCCTGCTTGCACTGCCATGCTAACTGCCGCGCCACTCCCTCCTGACACACCACACCCTGTTTGCCCGTCCTGGTAGCACGCTCCTGGTCACTTGCGCTCCCTAGGGTCAGCTTTTGATGGCCAGGGCGGGGACGCTGCTGGCTTCTCCTGTGCCTCCTTCTCGCCTCGTTCACCTCCCTTGCGAGGGCTGTCGGGTCCTGGCGGCTCCCTTGAGTGGGGTCGGTGCCGGAAAAATTAGCCCTGCCTGTCCGATCCCCTGCTCCGCTGCAGAATGCATCTGCCCCGGAGCCAATCACCTCGGCAAGTGGCTATGCAAATGATAAAAGATTTGATGAAAATATAATGCAAATTTGCTTGTCTTGAATGAACTGTGATTCAGGTTTTACCTAATGACCACATGTGTTCTTTGGAGCAGAAAGAAAAAGCTGTCCACGCCTGCATGTTGATAGTTATGGTTTTAAATCAATTTGAACTTTCTGCTTTTCCATTGCTCGTTATGGAATGATGTTACCATCATTCTCTCTGTGGAGAGAGGGGAAAAAAAGTAATATATGCTCAAATATTTCTGCTTTCTTTTTCGTTTGAGAACTTTGTGTGTATTGCACTTCAGTTTTTCTCTATATTTAGTAGGACTTTATTCTCTTTGCTTGTTCTTACTTAAAATTGTGTATCTCCATCAACTCTTAATACATTTAATATTTTGGAACATCCAGAAAGCTGCCTCAAAATTTTTTTTTTCCATGATTCAAAGACTTGCGCCTTTTTACCTTTCCTCATGTATCATTTAGCCAATGTGTGTAAGAAAGCAAGTTGTGGAGTATGTTTCTCATACACTGCAAACCACTCCAGGGAGAGAGATCAATTTATTTAGTATAACCAGTATCATTGACCCAAATCCATCAACTATTAACTCAGTTTTGCCAGCGGAACAAGAGTTCCCTTCCAACTCGGGATTCTCTGTTTTGGTCTGAAATAGCTCATATAAGAAGTTTCTGCTCCGGGGACTTTGCTGCCCCAGCAGCCCTGCCTCTCCTGGCAAATCTGCCCCCTGCCCCTCCAAACAAATAACTGCTACCGAACAAAATAACAGGATACAACTGATACTTTGCCAGGGTGTGTTACAATCTTCTCAGGTTATCCACTCATTATTGCAGAGTTTGATGAGGAATGTTCACCTGTGTAGGACACAGCAAATTTCTGTTTGTGAATTAATTTTTAGTTTGAAGAAGGGATCTGTTTTCTTAGCCTGAGAGCACTTGAGCAGATTTCTTTCCTACAAAGTACAACCTGTTGGCTTTGGCTGGAGCAGAGTTTTTATGGCACACTGTGGAAGATGTTGCAGTTTATTAGGATGTGGTGAGACAAGGGAAGGTTGTATGGCTGAGTATATCAGCTTGCAGTGAATCTCTAATTCTTCATCAGTAGATTATAGTAGGTTAGTTATGTTCCTCTTCTCACTGAAATCCCAAGGTTCTGCTTAGTCTTTTGCGGCATTGAAAACCCTTGTGATCTATTATCAGATTATCCTTGAATGAGTACTATACATTTCACTCCTAGAAATAAGCAATCTGCTCTCTAGCATTCACCATTGCAAGGAGTCATTTATTACCGTGGAACTTTGTCATTCAATTATGCTTTTATATAGAGCGCATGGCCAAAAATCTCAATCACGAATGTCTAAAGTTGGTGAAAGAAGTTGTTGCTGCTCTGAACTTCAGAGACGCTGATCCTGAGTGAGGGTGCCTGAGCGTGAACTCCAGTGATGGAGGGGAGTGCATCACAGGGAGCAGTGTTTGCAGGAGTCTGATCCTTTTGCTTTGTCATTTTTCAGGTTATGAGCTTTCTCCTGTGGCACATGAAATATTTTCCTTCTTTTGTAAGTTACTTTTCTCCACATACAGTGAACTGATAGAAGTGAAAAATATTTAGCTAAAGCTTTAATTACTTTAGCCTACTTATTATGTTCAACACCTTGCTGCATGCCTCATTTCAACTTCTTTTGATCCACGTTTTCATGAGAAAAACTGATTATAGGTATTACAGGTAGAGAACCGATGAACAGTGAGAGACTTGTGGTGTACCAGAAAACCTGTCAAATCCATAACCTAGTTGTTCTGTTGAAATGTGTTTTGTTTTACTGTGCAGGAAAGGATTTAAATAACTGATCACTCCTTTCCCCAAATAGGTCACCTTTCTCTGAGAGCTAACTGTTGCTAGTAGTGATAGTTTAACTGCTTTGTGCCTGAGACAGGAGCTCAGCTGAAAGGACTTGCTCGCCTTTCTGTGTGCAGTCAGTGCTTGCTATTAGGGACAGATCAATGTGTGGACACAGCACAGCATCAGCAAAGCTGGCTGGACTTGGATAGCCCTGGCTTTTGTTGAGCCTTACAAAATTCGCTAGCCAGAAATGTATGGTTTCACAGTTAGCCCATTCCTTTCTTAACCCACAGGCAGAGCAGGAGAATATAAAGCCAGGGGAGGAGGATGTAGAAAAGGTAATTGTATCTGTTCTGTTCAGTCGCAGAGGCTCAGAAGGTAAAAACGGGAGCTTCTGTGGTGGAAAGTTAGGCTTTGAGAGTATAGAGACCTTGGAAAGATCTAGCAAAGCCTTAAAATGGCATTGCTCAGGAAGGAAGCTTTGGACTTACTCTCCTTTTGAACCATCTGCTTCTAGGTATTCTCCAAGCTTATGCTACTTCAAATCACTGCAGAACTTCTACACTGTGCCCTTTTGTACTGACACTGCTGTGGGGTCACTGCTGGGCCCGCGTTTGCAAGGGGCTGTTAAACACAGCATGGTGGAGTCAGATTTCCTCAAACCAGCGGTGAAAATGGTGCATGTTCAGGATTTGTATTTAAAAAAAATATATATATATACACACATATGTATATATGTATATGTGTATATATATATATTTCAATTTCATCAGCTTGGATTGTGATTTGTTTGTATTTATATTTGAAATAATATCTATCCAGATGAAGTGTTGATCTACCAGTGTAACTGCTGGGTCAACAGTATTATTAAGTCTTTTTTTTCTGCAAGATTTTATGTAATTGTTCCTATTTTATTAAATGCAAGCTACTTCTTCTGTTTGTCATTGTCTCTTGTAGAACTCCCCTCATTCTAATTGTATGTCATCCCTTTCCTTTTGTACTGAGAAAATGTACTCCATTAACTGCCTGACTCATTCAACAGTTATTAGTTTTCAGTGTTTCTATGGCACTGGTGCCATAGCTGTTTCTTCAGTGGCTGCTTCTCTTGAGTCCTAGAATGCTGTAGGATGATAGTATTTGAATAGATTAATTATTGTATACAATTGTTTATTATTCTTTTCAGAGGAGAAGTGAGAAGTTGCAGAAAGTAGCAAAGCTTTCAACTTTTCATCACTGTACTGTCTTGGAAAAAGGGTCCTGCAGTTCTTTTCCAAATATCCTGTTTGAATCTGGCAGCAGAAGACCATCATTAGAGAGCAGCAAGGAAGGTGTGACAGCACCTTGGGCGAGCTACCAAGAGTAGGCAAAGGTCAGCTAGTGAATGAAAAGGGAGAGCTAGAATTAAATGAAAGGAGGAAAATGCCAGTGTTATGCTGACGTTTTCATTAAGAAAATCACTGAATACACGGTACAAGTCTGACATTTACTTATACAGTGGTAGAAATCACTACACTGCGTGTACTGCATGTTTTCCTGTTCAGTCAGCATGTTGTACAGCTGGGATAAAGGGGACTGTAATCGTTTCACAATAATGGTGATACAAAATTGTTCATTGACTCAGCTTTTTCTCTGTTATATGAAATATATTAGAACTGTCCATGTAAAGCAATTTATTTCTCTATGCCTCTTTCCACCTCTATGCATATCATGGCTGTAATCATCCTTTTAAAATTATTTCTCAGATTTTGCTCCTTTCCGTACAAATTGTCCACCTTTTCTCTATCTTTCTCTTTAACAGGTATGTTCACTAAAGTACTGTAACTGGGCATCATACATTTTAAAATGTGCTTTTAGTTATATAGCTAGAAAATGTTGCTGTAATGTTCTGTAATGAAGAGAGTCATTCATCAGGTCAGTGAGTGAGTGGTGAAGCCATCACAGACCACGGTGTGGTGCATTTCTATATTCAGCAGTTTTAATGTGCATATGGATGAGTTGAATTTCCATTGGACTCATCCAAATTACATCACTTTGGCAATATAAAGAGTTCATAAAAGGGTAAAACAGCCTTTGGAAATACTCCCCCCTTTGGAGGTGTTCTGGGGTTACAGACAGACCCAGAATGGTCAATTATCTGCCTCTTCTGGACAGGTGGATGGCTCATAAGGGACACATGCAGCCAGAATATGAATTAGAGGAGCTTTAAACTTTCTCTAAATTGAAGCCAGGAGTTCAACAGGTTCCCAGGCAACCCAAAAATACAGGGAATATGACGGTGATTCAGAGCATGTGGCAGTAAATAGCACCCCCCCTCTGGGAACTCAGTAACAAAATTCACACTGAGCTGGAGGGTGGCAGAGGGGGCGGCCAGATTTAATGCTGGGTGTTTAATCCACTTGGAAGATGCTTGTAGCACTGAGCCAACAACCCTTGGGATATGACACATGGCCTGCTTATTTCAATTTCATATTCTGTAAATCTAATTCCTTCTGCTGTTTCTTCCTCTACAATGGAACATCCATTTGCGTGAAGAATGGTACTGAAATTGGTGCGCATCCAAAGATGTGCTGATGGGGGTTGGCATAACACTGCATATGTAGACACCACCAAAAAGGGAAAGAGGAGGGATGTAGGTGCACTGATTTTTGGTTATCCTTGTGAAAGTATCACAAGGAGATACTTTGGAGGGAGAGCCAAGTCAAATGGAGATGTTCAGTGGGGACGGTCGTGACCATGCGATGTGCTCTGTCCTTCTCCTTGCTCTGTGAGTCATCCACTTCTGCATGCTCCTGGCTGTGGCAGCAAAGCAGTAGCAGTGCCCTCACAAGAGTTGCTTGGGGCAGGGGAGTGGAAACAGGCAGGTGGTGAAAAGTGGTATCTTACATTTTCCTGCTTGTTTCTACAGTCATGTCCATAAGCAGGTAAGAAGGTCACATGAGGAGTCAAAAATGCTCTTGAGGGAGAAAAGTGTTATGTTTCCATCTGCCATCCTGACTCTTCTCAAAGACTTAGTATGTTGACCACTAGCAATGTGAAGCCAAGATGTTGAAATCATTGGAGTTTTTTCTATGCTGATAGTTAAATGAGCTCTGTTGACAGCCCTTGGGATGCTTCCCCAATCATCCACAGCCATACACAGTAGTTTACTTGCAGGCTTTCTGTTGGAGTACACCAGCCAGCTCCTTTTAAAATAAAACTTGGATGTGCTTCTGTGGGTAGCTCACTCCAGGGACAGCTTGTTTTCATGTGTAGGAAAGACCTTGGGATCTTTGTTTACATGGTCCTCCCACACTATCTCTGCAAACCTTGCACCCTGAAATACCTTTGTGTGTCACGTGCTGTACCCAAGGCACGTAATACAATCTCTTGGCATCATGTTGAAAAGTACATTTCTGGCAGGTTGTGTTAGGGTCATTATTTTGTGTATTTTGAACAGGAAAAACAAAGCCCTTCTTTTTTTTGGGTGGCTATTGAAGCAGCAAATGAGGCCAGAGGGATTAAGGCCAAGCATAGCATAGTGTAGACCACAATACCCTTTGGACATTATTAATCCTTTACTGATGGAGCTGAACCCCAAGGAAATGTAGATATAAGCTTGCCGTTCCAGGTGGTGTGAAGCCAGTGAATGTTTTTTGTAGTGTAGGCGTAGCTTTATTTTCCTGTAAGTGTTACCAAGCAAGGCCAAGGTCATCAGAAAGGTCTGCCTTGGGGCCGGCAATTTATTGAAGAGTTTCTGAGTACTAGCCACAAAAATGATTCTTTCTCTGAGTTGGATATGATTCCTTTCATGTGATGTTTCCTTTCATGGCATCTGTTTAGTTTACCTTCAAGAAGAAATAAGAAAATATACCAAAGAACAGGGCATTATTATTTTATAAATGATAAAATGAATAATATGGGAGAAAAGTTCTGTGTTTTGGACTTTGTGCTTCAGATAAAGTTCAAGCCCATACTGAGAAGTTACTGATTCTGATATTTCTGATAAAATGATCATAGAATGAAGAAATGGATCAGTAAACTCCTCTCAGTGCAGGATGGACTTACCCGGTGCCATTGGTAGGGTGTTTACCAATATTCCATTCTCTGAACTATAATATGGCCTCTGTGGGGATTTCTAACTTCCTCCACTCTGTAGGTGTTGGACTACATCCCATGGAGTCAGAAAGGTAATAGCATCATCACTGAGACCTACTGTCAACATAAGAGAAAGGAAATTCATCAGAATCAGCAGTCAGATTGTTTCTTTGGCACACTTGGGCAATACAGTGTTAATAGATTGCTAATAATCAAACGGTCTGTCTCATAAGAAACTACATTTGCAAACAAATACATTTACTGTTTCTGCAGATGCAGTAACCTAAACCCAAATGTTGTACTGAGGTAGAAAGCATGTTCTAGGATGCATTTCTACCAGTCCTGCTGCTCCAGAAATTCTTTTTTTAGAGACTGTCTTTTGTTTCTATTGCTCTGTAGTTGAAAAGTCTTTTATTTCATTTGCTTTCCTATTTTCAGCAGTTTCTGTGACAATGTCACATAGTCATTTCTGTTAAATGATCATAATTGCTAGCTTGAGCTTGTTAGGTGTTTAAGAAATGTATAACCTAGCAAAATTAACAATAGATTGTGGAAAACTGAACAATGCACGTATTCTTATTTCGGTATGCTTTGAAAAAAATGTGCTGTAACTATCCATTTACAGTTAAAACATGAATAAAAGGGGAGAGGAAGGGGGAGCTGAATTTAATAACCATAATATAACCAAGTGGGAATGAATGCAATACATATACTTTTATAAAGCTAGATGCCTGTTACAGTATGAGTATTTTGCACTTGCAGTGGTTTTGTTACAAAAGTGGTTCCATTTGTAGTAATTCAAGTACGTGACTTGCAGCTAGTATGTCTGTATAGATTTTTATAGTATAGATTTTTATTAAAAAACAAAACAAACAAACAAACAAAAAAATATCCTCAGAAAGTCAAAATGCTTGAAGTATTGAAAAATAAAATGGGTATGATTTGGGAAAGCCCTGCTGATGGCGACTAGGTACAGTTGTTAGAGCCATATTATAAGTGCATAAGAGCAAGACACGTAACGTAAGGAGTCCTCCAGACTTCTCAATGTAACAAAATACCTACTTCAGGTGGCAAGAGTGCTTTGAAGAAATTCCTGTTGCTGCTGGGAGAAACTTAAGTTGCATCTTGAAAAGGTAATAGTAAGTAATATCCAGCCTTAGTAAGTTTTTGTCATGGACAGTTGACAATGGTTTGTTTCGCCAAGGTCAAGTCTGCAGTATGTGCTGAGAAATGTTAAATGCAAAAGCTTTATGTCAGCAAGCTTGTTTTGTTTCAGAAATAGATTTCTTTTCTAAGGCTGTCAAACCTTTCCAAATGGGAAATAATCACCCAATACTAATTACTCCAAAAAATGAAATAACCCAGCATTAAAATGATGTTTTATCTGGTGGATCTCGTCCCTAAACAGATAAAACAGTTAGGGTTATGCTTGAAACCAAGTTACTGTCCAGATTGTGCGGTATGCTGTCTGATTTCCCTGAGCTTTTTAAAGAGATGTATCTCTCTGGTATAGATCCCCGTGGTCTACTTACAGAGAAATTTCATTACCATGCTGTGCGGTCCTCATGGTGCTGAAAGTAAAATATTGGATTGACGGGCACTCGTTGTGGAGGAGGGCTTATTGATGATGGAAAGACTGATTCAATCTCTAATCCTGAAGAACGACCTGCCACCTGGAGTGATAGTATACAGATGGGTGCAATCTAAACTCTCTTTCCGCCTCAAGTTGCATTTGGCTGTAGATTAACAATGTGATTCCATATAATGAAGATGGTTGTTTGGTGCAGTGGCAATTTTCCATTGCTGACATGCAATGTCAACAGTTCTGACAAAGCTATAAGGACAATGTTTAAATGTGCTACATCTGGCTGGGACTGCTGCCAGGTTATTAACAGCCCCATTAAAATTACCTGCAGAGAACTGCTTTGGTAGAAGGCAATGCAGAGTGCTGTTTCCCCTGCAACCATCCAGCCAGACATAATAACAGTCCAGTAGCACACACTTGTAATAATGCAGTGTTATGGTAGCGGTAGCAGCTTCTTTACAGTTTTATTTTGATGAGGGAATATTTTATGGCTTTAATTGTATTGAGTCTAATTCTTGTGGCCTTACTCAGGCAAATATCCCATTGAAGTCAATGACAATTTCACCTTAGGGTGGAGTTGCAGCAGTAGGAGATGATTTTATTGATATTTCTAATAAAAATACTCTGAGGAAGTAGGCATATGTATGAATATTTTTTAAAGTTACATACAAATGTCCTTTTAATCATCCTTTTTTTCGTTTCTTTCCTGGTGAATGACTATGTAACACTCCCGGTGAGGCGTACATAATGAAAAAGGGTTTTAAGGCATTTTTCTGAGCAAGAGCAAAAGGGCCATGCTGTCCCAGAGGATACTGCAGAAGGCACAGCACATTTTCTGGTGAGACTCCCCCATTTCTTTCAAATGCAGAGGGAGCACTTGCCAGTATAATGATAAATGGGCTTGTGATCCCAGCTCCCTATAAGCAGTTTGTAGTCCAGGCTTAAACGCTCCCTCGGAGCTCAGTGCTTGGATGCTGGAGAAGGTCCTCACGCCCTCTCTCTCCGACCCATGCAGCGTTTGCATAATTTACTTCAGCTCTCTGTCTCCGTGTGTGGCCAAAGGGTCTCTGTGTGCAGAACACCCCTTCTGCTGCATCACCCACTGACTGCCCCTCACCTCCCTACAGTGTATAGCTGCAGGCAGAGGTCCGTGGCTCATGCCAGGGTTACTGGCCGTGCTGGCCAGCTGTGCCAGGGAGCACCATGCTGGGGGCAGTGTGGCAGTACCCACTGCTCCGCAGCCTGGCTCGGTGGGCAGTGAGCATGATCTGCAGGATGACTTCGGGGTTAGTTCATAACGTGCAGTGAGGAAAGGAGCCCAACTGTGGCCGTCTTCGCTTATTATGGCTACGTGATCAATGGTGTCAATAAAAAGCTAGGGGCATTTCACATCTGATTATACTGCTGTTCTTGGGGATGCTGTAACAAGGAAATTTGTTTCTTTGCAGCCTGAAGAAAAATGTGAGTCTTTGAGTGCTTGTGTGTCAGAGTGCAAAGGCTTTAGTCTGTGTCCTTCATGTTTTAGCTGCCTGAGCAAGTGGAAGAATTTAAAAAAAAAAAATAAAAAAATAAAATTGGGGCGATACAAGGGCTCTTGACATTTATTACACATGGAACTTTCCACATGTGGCAGAAGTAGAAGACTAAGTTTAGATCGAGCAGTATGACTTAATGTCTGTTGTGCCATATGTTTTTCCTGCTGCTGCCTTACTAGAATGGAGGGATGTGGAATAACCTGACCTCATTCTGGTCCAGGCTCTGCCTGTAACTCCTTAGGGCTATTACAGCCACACGAGCAATTCTCATCCTGCTGCCCCACAGAAAAGGCAGATAAAATGCAGGTCTGTGGACAGACCTGGAGCAAAGGGCATACAGTGTTGTGTATGAATTCTACCTGTAAGTCTGTCATGGTTTCTCTGAAACACATATATCGCCTCCTATTTTTAGAAGTATTTATTATACAATTATAATAAATACTTATATTTCAAAATATAATTATTTTTCAATACTTGTGTAGCTCTTGTGTGACGCTGTTAGGAGTCATAGCAATATACTTAAGTTATGCATGTTTTGCAGGCCATAAAAGTGTGAGAGATTCACATACAGAATAACTGACATGAAGAGTTCTGTGCAAAGACAAAGGGTAAAATATATATATAAATCTTGCTTGGCCCTGAAGCTTGGTCTATAGCACATAATTGATGTTCTGTGTTTTAGGAGTAAGAAATGAAAAGCCATGAAGACTATTTGATATGTTACATTCCCAGTGTATCCACATAAAGTTGCTTCACACAATGTTTTCTGGAACTCCAAACATTTATGTCATTTCATTGTGTTCAGTGATACTCAGCTTCACACCTTCACCCGTCTTACGGTTTGGTGGCAGCGCAGCAGTATCAGCGTAAGCATGTTTTTACATGGCTTCACGGCCATTGTGTCTATTTATACTAGCATTTTAGTGTACTTTTAAAGTAAATATCTGTTACTCAGACTGTGTTAGAACTGACAAGTTACATGATTTAAATTGAAAAACTAAAGAAAAGTGCTATGCTGCTATTTTTATTATAACTACCACCGATTTTCTCATTGGAAAATGGCAATAGTCAATTGTAGTCAATTTCATTTTCAGATTCCAGTATTTAGATTAGAAGGTTTTTTCTTCTTTCCTAAAACTAGAATTACTTTACCTTAGGATAGAGAAGGAGATACCATCCATATCTATCTCAAGTATATTTTGGTTAACTGTATTTTAATGAAACAGATTTGTATAGAAATTAATATTTGAAACAAATCTGATTAAATAGTGTCTCTAGGCACAGATATATAAACCAGAGTATTGCAAACTCAGTTTTGTTTTTCTTCTACAGATTTTGAGATTATCTCAGAGTATTCACCCAAAATTAAATTAAGTTGCCTGGAGTACTGTTCTAGGCAGATACAATAGTACTTGTGTTTAGATACTACTCATAATAGTTGGTGCGTGATGGATGTATAAGATAAATGGTACCAGTCCTATTAGTACACTGGCTATCTACAGCCAGATAATTCTTTTCATTTAAAATTAATACTGTCCCGATTTTTCATAGTAGGTCAGACATCATTTTCATTGCTTTTCCTATCCTTTCTCAGCTACTGGTAAGTAATGATGCCTCTTACATTTCAGGGTCCTATTGTAGTTTCAGCTGTCTTTTTCTTTCTTTCTTCAATGGGTTTGACTCTTTGAGCTCTCCTTTCTTTGTCCTTTTCCTTCACTTTTTGCTACTTAGCTTTTATTTAGTTCTGCACCTTGCCTCATCTTGTTCCTTTTCATTGACATTACCGTTTTTATTTGTAGCTCTGGATCAGTTCCTTCAATTGCATTCGTGGTCATTGTCTTCTTTTGATGTGGAACTTACCTGACCCCTTTTTTCCTCATGGTCTACTAGCTGCAAATTTCTCTTCTTTAATAATAAGCTTATTTTGTCTTATCACCCTGTCTGTTGAGCTGTCTTTTGTCATATTTCTACAGCCTCTACTTTTATCTGCATAAAATCTCTCATTGTTTCTTACCTTCCACTCTAAGGTTATGTTTCTACTCTAGTGACTAAGCCAGGTAATGGGCTAAAGCCAAAGCTCATCCTGGTGTGGACCTGTGTATTCATATGGCTGGTAAGATGCAGGTGTCCTTGTATTTGCATGCTGCTTTAAAATTCTAGGTGTCCATGTAGCAAGAAGTGCGTAAACCCTCAGGGAAAGTCTCCTTGAGGGCAGATGGAGTATCTAGTAGCAGCCACACAGGGAGAGCTGCTTTCTTCCAGCTTATAGGACTCACACCTTGGGCAGGCACTGCAGTGTTCAGTAAGTCTGACCTTTGGCATTGCCTTAAAATGATGCTTTACTTAGCATGGGTTTGTAAATGGGCTGAAACATTGTACCATACTTAGACAACATATTTTACCATCTGAGGTATCTTCTTTTTCCTTGTATTTCTACACTGAAAGCCTTTGGATTACAGTCAATTTCAGGAGAAACCTCTTCCCTTCCAGCTCTGAAATGGAGACTGGGTAGAAATCCTCCCCAGCATGTATTTTATCACCAATTTGTTTGCTTGCTTTCTCCCTGATTCTTCTGCCTGATTCTCTCAGCAGCTGTTCTGACATCTTCCTTGCTTCACTCTTGCCTTCTCTTTTCTTCCTCTTGTCCTTTTTCCCCTTGTCATCCTTAAAAAAAAAATCTCATTTTGCCTTTCCAGCCACCATATGTCAAGTATTGGACTTGGATATGTAAAGTCTCTGTAATGTTATTACAAGAATAAATGTACCCAGGAATTATATTATTATGTAATTTCCAGATGTTTATTAGAATAAAAATACTACAAGCAGTGGTGGGACCCAGATGTATTTTTGCATAGGTTTCCTTACTGGGTCATTGTGTAACCAGTAATGTTTGTGAAAGTAATGAGCATGTTGCAGAAGATCAGTGCTTAAAAGTGTAATGCAAAAAAAGAACCATCAGACAAATTTGATGTCCTGATTCAGAGTTGATTTAAATGGAATGTTAAGAAATTAATCGATTAATATAATTTATCTACTTTACATATATATATATATATATATATATATATATATATATATATAAAGGAAAGCAGTTGGCAAAGCAAACTGAAAATACTGATTGGTTGGATATCTAGAAATTATTTCTATATAAGCAGAAAAGCTATCAAGGGGATCCTCAGCCATCACAGATAAATAATAACATAAAATATAATGTTAGGGTAATAGCTGAAGAGGAAGAATAAGCAAACAGGCAAAGACAGCCGCATTGTGGAGGGTCCAACTGTACAGAAGAAGCGAGATCTGTTAATGTTTTATCTGTGTTAGACTTCATAAAGGAAATTGAGATCTTAAAAGCTTTGAGAAACTCTGGGGTTGGGATTCAGAGAAGGTTTCTGGCAGTCCAAGATTCCAGAGTAGTCATTCGGTGATAGTAGGAGGAAAAAAACTAATGAATTTTAAGATAGGTTTTGATGTGCCTCCCTTTATTCCAGTGTACAGCATCCACTTATCTTACTCCTTCAACACTTTTTCAGATAACCCATATCTCTCTACTGTGTATCTAGGCTTTGAAATTAAGGCCTCAAACTTGCATATTGCAGTTTATGTTCAGGGGACTCTTCCTCTTCCTTTTAGTGCTCTTGTGAAGGAGCAAAGCAAGAAGTAAAACTAAACAGATGGCAGGCAAGCAATGAATACAAGTTAGGAAGGAATTTATTTACAGCTGAAAGGTACATATATTGGAACAACAATTTTCATGAACTGTTTCCTCCCCCAGTGTGGTCTCAGCCCTGCTGTGATTCATGTTTCCTGGGATTCCTCCTCCTTTTCTATTGTTTGTCTAGCATTAAGTCCACAGCTGAGCAATTCTCTATCCTCAAGGCTTGTATTTGCAACGCGAGATATGGGCACTGAATCCCATGCTGCTAGAATTCGATTATTACCATCTATATTTCAAGTCACATTTCCAGAAGATAGTATGGATTCAGCATCTGTCTTTTTTTCCCCTTATGTTCACCATGCTAGGTTTCAGACCTCCTAAGGTCAAACCTGGAGTCCTGACCCATACCTCGGAGCAGCAGCAAGAACCGTCCAAGGTCAGTTCCCTGAGACTGCTGTCTAGTTGGTTTCTTGGTGCTAATACCTAATCATATGTCAAACACATCTTTCTATATGGGATTTCAGTGCAAGTTACATGATACCTGGCTATCTTGGGAGTAATTTTGCCAACAATTCTTACATGACAAAACTCCATTGTTTATCAAATGCAGTTAGCTACAATGGATATAATAATTCAGGACAGCAGAATACAACTTTTGCTTTTCAGCACTTCACTGCTCTGTACAAAGAAAGGAAACAAATCTGCTTTTATTTCTGAGTCTCTTTCTGTTCCTCTCCCATGCTTCCTGGGTCCCAACACATAAGTCCTTCTTTTCTTAGGGTTTTAGCCCAGTCTTACTGCTCTCTGCCTTCCTGCTGTTATTGCTGCCTTCAATGTGCTGGTTTAGATCTACCTCTTCTTCACAGGTGCACCTCTCTCTTCTGTGACATCTCCTCTTACATGTCCATCAGTGGGTTTCATCATCTTCCCTGTCATTTAGGCTTACAACTTCTGTGTCAGCCCTGACACCTCTCTTCCCTCTTACCACAGCAAGTTGTCACTCCATCATGTCACTTTTCTCTGTCTAACTCCATCTTCTCTCTTCTATTTCCCTGACTGGAATTGTTGTTCAGAGTTTAATCTTCTTTCACCTCAAGCACTGCAGGTCTAATTCCATCCAGCCTGGATTCCCAGTGTTTGTTCAAGACTACCCAGGGAACCTGACTCCCTCCTGGCACTGGTTGGTATCCCTACACTGAGCAGGCTTTGTCTCCCATAACCTTCAGATTTCTTGAGTTTCACTGAAAACTAGCAGCAGAGGGCAGAGTCAGGGGCACTGTGACTAGTTCCTAAATCTGTTATGCTGGTACAGTAAGTCATTCAAGAGGTCCATACAGGTTAAGTGCTCTCCCTGATTCATGAGCATGCACCCCTGGCTGTTGTGGAGGAAATGGCATCCTTTATGGGATCACCTGATCAGCTTCTCTGACCACAAAGAGGCTTGCACGGTTCACAGGCTTGACTTAGGCAATGATTACTTGTTCTTTTATTTATTTTTTTTTAAGGTTTTCATGTCTTCAAAAGCCTAGCAATGTGTTTCATAGTAGGGGGTTAAACATTAATTGCTGCCATAAACCTGATTTCTGGTGCTCACAGTCAAGAGTTGTACGCTTGTGTCATGCTGCCATTAGTAGCCTGGGACGATGTGGTGCTGTGCGCGGTTATGGCCTGAAACCATAAATGTATCTGCTTCCCCCTGCTTATTTCTACTACTGTTACAGTACTCTGCCACTATATATAGCAGCTGCTGTTCACTCGGGCTAGTATTTCTCCACTTGATAAAGCAGCAGTCGGCACAGGCCTGTTGGCAGTGGGACTGCCTCTGTGTAGTGAGGTTTTACACCAGCCCCATGACTGGGTCACAGAAACATGTGCTGCTACAATGTAGCCCCGAACTTAAAAATGTATTTTTTTAATTGAACTTCTGTTTGTTATTCTTTATTAATTTTTTTTTTTTTAGAAACTCACCATGGACTATAAAATCTTTCCCAAAAAGTGGCAGTTCAGTTCTGTAAGATGCTGCCTTCCAAAATTCACTTCTTGTTGGTTTCAGAATATATTAAATTACCGTTCATCCTTATTTGACTGATTTAAAAGGTTGAGAACTACAAGATTATGGATGTTCTGTTTTTTCCCATGTCTCTTCCTTACTGCCTTTTTTCTTTGTTATCTCTCCTCTTCTTAAAGTCTTAATGTAATCCTCACCCCATTCCACAGGGAACCGAATACAAACAGTTCCCTTGACAATAGTTAGTACAGGGCTCCGTAAAGAGCTGGCACAAAATTAAAGAAGCAGCAGGGAAATTTCTAGTAAAAATATTACATAAGCTATGCATATAAATAATATATGTACACAGTGTAATTATGAATGTGTCACTCCCTTGATATAACTTCAGTGAAGCAACTTGAGATATTTCTTATCAATAACTAAAAGTTAGCTGCAGCTAAGACCCCTTTATCCTTTTATGTCCTCATTTTGTTTTTCTGTTTCTCTATGTGTATCAGCACTTTGTTCTTCCCCATCATTCATTTCTAGGGAGGGTCTCTATTGCTAGTTTAGAGATGACGATGCACTGACAAAGACTAACAGCAATGTTCACAGCAGTGAGTCACTTGTAAATCAGAGGACCATTTTCAAGATAGGCTGCTCCTGTGAACCCAGCTTGGTGCATGCTGGTTGCTGTGAGGACTGGGCTGCAGCTCCATCAGGTGTTCCTGGTGTCTGCGGTGCTGAGAATGGACAGTGAAAGAAAGAGTGTGTGTGTGCTGGGGCACGGTTGCTTGTATTTAAGCATGGGTTTACAGCAATACCATTTGTGAGTTAGTAATGAATGCACAGACAGTATGTAATGCTGCCACATTATAAAGGAACACAAAATACAATTAAAACTGTTGTACCTGCTTTTTCATACTTGGTCTTTTTCCTGGTGTTTACTCTGGCATTTTGAATCTAGCTGCTCAGGGATCATCTTAAACATGAAGCACTTGTCAATGAGGGCTGTCTGGCAAGCAGGAAAACTGCTTCCTGGATGTTTTAACAGGGAATTCAGTCTATTTCTTGTCTTGAAATGTCTGTAGTTAGTAAGAAAGAGCATATTCATGGCAGAGAGATGCACGTTAAAACTGCCACAGTCCTGTTCGCTGTGGCACTCCCTAGGTATTTAGGAGACAACAGTGGTAATTCCTTCTCTCCTTGATTCCAGCCATGGTCTTGTGGCTCAGCAGCTGCCATTTTGTGTAAAAACCTCAGCTGAGTGCATGGAGACAGCTGCGGCACCAGTATTGCAATGTTTGTAGATCTGTATTTTTCCAGTTCTTTCATGGGTTCCTAAGGTACCAAGATTTCAATCTAGATTTTGGATCTTCTGGACAAAGTGAATATGTTCATTAACATTACACTACATACGTTCCTTCCTTCCTTCTTTTTCAAGCATGTGATAAACTAACAATAAAAGTTAAGTGGATTTGAAAACATTTTTGAAAATTTTCTTAGCAGTTCCAGTGGTGACAAGTTTTCAGGTACATAACACCAAAATTAAATATTCTTAAACTGTGTAGAATAGTTTTAGTACTGGTATATCATCTATTTCATATACTGTATAAGCATATACATGTTTATGATTGCAAGATAGAAAACACTTTTGACAGAACTCCTAGCATTGAAAGAAACTTACTCGTTTTGCCTGATGTATGTCACATTCTTAGAGGAATACATATAGGTACACCATTATGTGTATCCATGTATAGGTATATAAGAAGACAAAGAGAGGCAGAAACAATTAATGATACTGTAATTTGAGTTTCCATTTCTCAATTAGTTTTGCATTGAATGAGAGAAAATGCATGGCTGTATTTGACTGTTTTTCAGCAGAGTCATGGCAAATGATAAATGCAGTTGTAGCCTGGGTCTGGTTGTGTACTGGAACTAGTAGAAGACAGGATGGAACAGCAAGGACATGCTGCAGCTTAATTCTGTGTTCCTGCAAAGCCTTGAAATTGTTTGGCCATGGTTTCTGTGTTTCATTTTTTGCTGCTTCAAAAGGGAGTGAGGAATTCCTTCCTGTAGCTAACATGTTTTGGATGAGTAGGTGTCAATTCAGTCAAAATTGGAAGCTGGTTGAACTTCCTGGAATTTCAACTCTTGGGGCACAGGGGGAAATGTTTAAAAAGTGCTGGCAACAGTAAGCTTGTATAGATTGTTATTTCAGATTATTGTTCTTTGAGGAAATGTGGTGTAGTGTTTGGTTC
This sequence comes from Anas acuta, assembly GCF_963932015.1. Lineage (NCBI taxonomy): Eukaryota > Metazoa > Chordata > Aves > Anseriformes > Anatidae > Anas > Anas acuta. Next base: position 37,450,653 of record NC_088982.1, read on the forward strand.
GTCAGCTACAGTTCCATTTTATGGTATCAGTCAGGCTTGAGGAGGTCATTCCGTGCCCAGAAAGTTCTCTTCTAAAACTCTTTTGTTCTCTAACTCCATGTAAGAATAGTTTAGAAGTAAAAAATTGACCACACCAGATGAAAGTTGGTGTCTTGGCATCATTCCATTAACTTCAATGGAGTGATACCAATTTACACAAGCTAAGTGTCTGCCCTAAAGTCTGTTGTTTAGAAGTCATCCAGTATTTTCATATCTTTCAAGGGGAAGTTCAGATGGTCTTTAAAACCTGTGACACCTTACTAACTGAAGTGTAAAGCTGCAGAGCAGTAACCAAGGCACTTATTTTTTTTTTAAATTGGCACTCTTAGGAAAAAAAAGAAATGCTAGAAAATAGCTTTATAGCTAAAAATAGTTCTGTCTTGATGATTTTGAAAGTTCAGATGCTGTGGACTTAACTGTTTGCATTCAGGCTGTAGTGGAGATGCTGCTACTAACAATGAACATTTCTTGCCATGCTGATGAAGTGAAATGTATTCTTGATGCTACTTCAGATCAGGCAGCTCTATAGATAATCCACACTATTTATCTTTTCAGCAATACAAAACCTTTTATTCCATTTCTAGATAAGCTAGGGTATTATTTTTATTTATTTATTTATTTACTTTTTACCTAACACTACTGAGGAGCTTCACTCTTTCAAACGTGAAAAAGAAAGGCTGGAGTAAATAATAGAACACCATACTTATTTCTTTTCACTCATACTAAATAACCTAACCTTTTGTGTTTTTAATGTGTGAAATCTTTTGATACATGAAGCAAAAAAATAGAAATTACTGGCAAATCTAGAAAACAGTCTACACTGGGAAATGGGTATGGACAGATCTATGTATGTCTGCGAGCAGCCTCCAAGGTACATTTTGAAAAAGAACTTAAGTATTTGTGTGTGTTAAAGAGTGAACCAAAAGCCTACACATTTAACACAGAGAAAAAATCATCCTTTCAGTTCAGGCTGCTATGAAACTATTTATTATCTACTTCACTTGCTGCTGTTGAGATATCTCATGGTATCACGTTTTCAGTCCCCTTCTTCTCTGTGGAGAGGGCTGCTTGGCTTAACCAGTTGGCTGATTGTGCTCTTCCTGGGACTAAAGCATGGAGGAATGTTGGTGAGTCGGAGTCCGTGCTGTTTCAGTGTCTCAGGATCCCCTATGAGGGTTGGACATCAAGAAGAAACTAAATTCTGTAGATATCTTGATATGCTTCCCATGTGACCTCTCCCTTTGGAGGGAAAGTAACTTTGTTCAGATAGAATTAAAAAGCAGAGTAATTATTCTAGAATAAAACATTTTTTATCCTTGGAATAGAGTATCCACATGGGGGAGTTATATCAGCATAGCTTTGGCACTGTAATTATTCTGTTAAAGCGAGGCCAGTCAAACTCTTCTTGTAGCTAAACCCCAGTATGACCTGTTACCACAAGTGGGAAGAAAGGGAATAAAGAAGGTTCATTGGGCTCTTCAGCACCTCCCACGTAACACCTTCAAATAAAGACTGTAATTTTGGTTTGGATAAGAACAGCAATGAATGAAATAAAGTGAAACATAGAAGCTTCTTTTTTCATATCTTATTGAAATGTTCTGCTGACAAAATGAGCCAGACAAAAGATAAAATACGATGACATGGTACAGATCAGTGCTCCGTAGAGATATCTAAGCAGCTCTGAACACCTGGACTGGTATAATCAGTAGCTTATCTTATTAATACATTGAAATGAGTTTTTAAAGACAGTGCTTTGCAACTTAATATCTAGAATATTTAATTTTAAAATTAAAAAGACATATGAGAGTTGAGAATAATAGATGATATTTTTAAAAAATATGCAGTTTATTTACTTTGTTAACAGAATTTGGGTGGCAGAATAAACTGAAGACTTTAAATTCACTCATAAGGAGATGAAGCACAGTGTAATCTCAAAGGTCTGAATCATAATTCTTGGACAGATTCTCTCTTAAAATAAGAAATGTAAAAATTGCTTCTAATTTCATATGTCTACAGTACACACACACCACTATTTGTTCTCTAAATCTTTATCACTGTGCATTATCAATGTCTATCATATTGCCTCACTGAACTTTAATTTTGGTGAAATCTGGCATCCATAAAAAAGGCTATTATTTGGAAACTCAGTTCCTTGGAGTGGTTGTTTCTCTTTTTAGTTTATCAAAGTGCTCTAATTCAATTTTTTTTTTTCTTTTTTTTTTTTTCCAGGTGATGCTTAGTAAAATACTTAAGTGAAAATATACAAATAGTACTCCATAAAACATGTCAATTATTTGATTAAGGTAAGAGACTTTCAAGAAGAGAAAGTCTTAAAAAACTTGATCGGTTGATCGGTTTAACAAAGAAAGTTTTGGTACAAAAATCACATTGGGTGCAATGTATGTGTTTCATTTACAAGTTCCTGCAGTATAGTTTTTAAAGGCTGTTTTTAGAATAAGTAACTGCTTTCTTGAGCTATTTCAATGAGAATGATTTCAAGCTCTTCAGGGAAGGAGCCCTTCTTTTATTCTTCTCTGAGAAGCACCTATCAGGAAGGTCTGAGATACAAAAATGATTAAAACAACACTAACCAGTTTGACAAAGGAAGAGATTTAAATGTGGAAAACATCTAAAAGACCCACTAATGTTGTAAAAAATTAAAAAAGGAGTGAACAAGTTCATGTCTTTGGAGTAAAGAACATACCTCAAAGTGCTGATGGACAGTAAATGCATACTGGGGATGCCAAGAAGTTACTATAGCATTGCAGGTAAGAAGTATGGAAGAAAAAAAGCTGGAGAATGAGCTTGCTTTTATTTCCAAATCTCCTCAGTCTCAAAACTGCTTTGCTGGCCATTAGCAGCATCCCATCTGCAGAATATATGGCCAGCTCCAAAGCCAGTAGCTCAGGGATAAACTGATGGGGAGACAAGGTGCTAGAGGCTTCTTCCCCAGCCACTCAAAGGTCTTCCCAGCAGCAGTGTGTTCCCCAGGTATTGCTAGGTGGTTCATTCCAGTAACAGCAGCTGCTTTTACAGTAACTGAAGGAGAAAGGTTCACCCATTTCAGCTGATTGTTTGTGGTATACGTATAGGTAGCAAAATCTGTTCCTATCTTTTTCTCCAGCAAGAATCTCACGCTTAGGCATCTACATGAAAAGCTGGATTATAGGTACACTGTTTAGCCTGTAAAATTGGGAAGCGTCAGCTTTGTGATTGTCTATACAAGCCTCATTCTTACAATTTTACAGAACACAGATAGCCTTTCATTAGCTATTCAGAGCTCCCAGGGACCCTTCTTCACAAAGTGCACTGAGGCTGAAGACACAAAGGGACAGACTTAAGTTCTCACGTTCATTAAAATTCTGCTTCCCTAAGCTTTGCCTTTGTCATAAATCTCTTTCAAGAGATTGGTTTTATCCACTAGGAATCATTTAAACATAACGTAGGTTTGCAAGGTTGTTTTGTGTTTTTTTTTTTTGGGTAGCATATCTGAAACAATTATAATATTTTTGAGTGTTGGAATCCATTCTTTTAGTGAAGGTAACCAAGAAAACCTCAAATTATTTGAGGTTTTACAATCTGAGGAATTCAACAGGACTGCATACTACTAGATTATCTGCTTGTATTTTCTTAGATTAAGAAACATATATTTATCATTATGGATGTTAATTTAATTGATTACGTAACATCTACATGCTGTTTTAAGTAACTGCAGAAATTATTCCTAAATCCAAGGCTTAGGCTCTCTCTGGAGTTCATTAGCTGCTACCTGTTCTGCTAGAACAAAGCTTTGTCTACTAAGTCAGCAGTGACTGTGGTGACCTCTCAGATCAGCCATTGCATGTTACCACCTAAAGACGCAACAGTAAGAAGAACAGATTTTCCAAATAGGCAGCAACTGTGCTTGACTGCATTCCCAGTGGAAAAAAAGAGATGGCTCAGATTCAGCATTTTCAAATGTATGTAAATTAGTTTAATACAAACATAAACTTCACTGTGAAGGAAATGCTAATTATTAAAAAAAATAAATACATCTGGAACAAGCAACTGCTCCAGTAAAAAAGATTGAAATGAGAATAGCAGTTATATTAAGAGATATTAAATTAAAAGCCTGCACTTTTATAAATTGCACAATTTGACGGCTCATTCTGTATATCAGAAGTAATTTATCAGATTTCCTTTTTTTAGCATCACAAAAATATGTTTACAAACCTTTGCATAAGAGTTAAGATGCAGAACACATGTATAGGAAACAAACAGAATTAGATTTGCTTTGCCTTAAAGAGCCATTGCATCATCAAAAAATGATCATGCAAAAGTTTTGATTCCTACACGTGCTAACAATAATCTTTTTTGGAGAGGCAGGTTGCAGGACTAGTTCTGATAGCAATCCACTCATTTTCTTCACTCTGGATGGGCATGGTTACTTCTGAAATGCAACCACTGGCATGTGTTTGTATTTTGCATCTAATCAGCAGATTTGAATGTAATTATGTATTTTGCAGGTGAGGTGTTAATGCGGGTTATATGGCACATCAGCTGTGCGCTGCCACTTGAAATGGTCCACTGGAAAATCTTGAGACAAACAACATTCAATTAGGCGCACAGCCATGAGCAGCTGTGCTAAGTACCACTGGCATCGCCTCAGACGTACAAATCTCAGTGTGAGCCTACTGCTAGCCGCTTTGAAAATGTGTTTATGTTGGTGACAAAAACTTTCCATCATCAATTCTTCTTAAACCTCTGTGCCTCTTAGCTGAAAAATTACAGCTGCCTGCAAGGGGAGGGATGCTCAGTCCTATTAATTTTCATTGGATGAAAAGGATCTTTTTTTCCTTCAGGCTAAAGGTTTAACCTTTATGAGTTTCATGAGTAACAAAGGGCATCCAGATTTTTATTACATGGTGTAGAGCTGTGCATTTGTTCAAAATAATCAGCACTGGGCAATCTACCGCGTATTGATCCAAAACAAACGTTACTACTCATGTAAGCTGTTTCCTTCTCAAGTCTACATTTGACATAGGAAAACAAACTTGTTTAATCATCAGTTTTCAAATGCTTACCATATATGTCACTGCAGTCTGCTCTAAATCTTAGGATTCACATCAATGATGCTATTTGGGAAAATGCATCAACAGATTCTGTAAGATTTTCTTCCCTTCAAAAATCCCACATGTGTATTTTGGAGGCTAACTTTCTGAGTACACAACCACTCGCCCAGGTAGGCTGACTTGCTGAGTTGTCAAAAGAGTTACCTTTACAATTCCATCTTTGCCTCTGTTATAAATGGCATTCAGGTTTGTTGATGTGGCTGGCTGGTGAGCAATGTTGGTTGATGCCTTCGGGTTTGTTGTGCTTTCAGCATTGGGGCATGGAGGGGCACACTGATCTTTGAAAGCAGGAGAGGGGAAAAGGAGGAGGACAGAAGACAAGGAAGAGGATTTAGATTTAGTTTTGGAGTCCTCTTATAGTTACAAAATCCCAAATGGCCTAGCGACTGTATTTAGACTTGCTACTCTATTCGAGATAGGAAAACCTTTGACTAAGGTACAGTTAAACAGACGTCATGAAAATATGATGGATGAGGGAACAGTAGGTGGAAGTTAGAGAAAAACTCATGAAGTCATTAGTATCGTTTGACAATGAGAGTATTGCCGTGTTGAAGGGAGTGATAAGGAAAAGAGCTCACAAGCTGAAGGGCAGTTTGATCAGAAAGAGGAGTTGGGGTATGGGAATCATATCTCTTTTTTCAGCGGGCGTCTGATTCCCTCCACTTCTCTCAAGACTTAAGAAGGACTCTGACTGGACTTGATCTGGAGCTGTGATTAAATGCAAGGAGTCGTATCATGCTTGGGAGGCGACTGGAAGTGGAGACATTTAGGAGCCGATAAATGGGCAGTGAAGTGAAGCAGCATCAGTGAGACGGCAGTGGAGTGAGCCGAGGCATACAAGTTCTTCTGTCTTTTCAGTGTAAGGATAATCTATGTATACCAACAGCCTACTTTTATGTGCTTTTAACCTCTGGTTGTGAGGGAAGGTTTTCTTCCTTTTGTGTCTGTGTGTGTGCAAATAGCATTTCTGTGAAGGATGAGAATATTTCTTAATACCTGACAGGCTGGAAAAATTGGGAGTTGCAAACCATAAAGTTATGGTCTTCTCCAGTTATCTGTAATTTAAAAATCAGAATTAATCACAGAAAAAAATATATAAAAAAAAAATAAAAATATGTGCTTCTAGAAGACTGAACAGGAGTTTGGAAGCACACCAATCCTACTGCTGAGTTAGTGAACCCAGCTAGTGAATAGTTGATATGATGAAAGGATTGCTCACCTCTGGGCGTTTCCATGTATCGCATGCAGAGTTAATGTGCTAATATGTGCTTATGTTGATGGAAATAGTGTGACTGGTTGAATGAGAGCTTTTTGGTTCCCTTCTGAGGTGAGAGCATCCATAATACATAAGCATACAATTTTTGTATTGGTTTCATCGTTTGGTGTATATATATTCCTTCTCTACCACACCTGTGTTAGGTGTGGTAGAGAAGGAATATATAGTCAGCTATGAGAAGGAAACTGAGTTTTTCTTGTATTTACCTACATAGCATAAACTAGTTCCATACAAAAGCTCAGTACTTCATCTGTCGTTGCTAGTTAGAGATGTGCAGCAACTTTCTTCAGGCATTTCCTCTTGGAAGAAAACTGTACTTTGCAGCCTTGTATACCTCCTTCTAAGGAAGATGGGAATAAATTAGAGGAGAGCTGATCTAGCCCAGTACTGTGTAGTTTCTCACAGTGCCTTTGCAGGCACAGTTCTGAGTGAAAGCAGTCTTCTCTGTAAACTCTTAGCTAATGTGATTTTGGCTAACTATTGGGTGGTATTTTAGAAAGAGAAAGACCTTAATTTTCCTGTAGCTATATTAGTTTGTTTTTTTCCCAATGAAAAACTCATTTTGTTATAGTTTGACACTTCAATTTTCCTTTGCGTTAGTCTTTTTTTTTTTTTACTGTCTCTCTGCAGTATTTCATGTGCAGATTCATCTGTATATTTCATTAGTGTGCTCGTCAGATCAGTGTGATCCAAATGATTTAAAATAAGAGTAGTGTTGTTGGGCTTGTTGTTGTTGTTTTAACTATAGAAGTGGGTTTTAGAAATTATTCTTGGGAATTTACTTTTTCTAAATTTCCATCTGTTGGTGTTAAGTAAAGAATTTCTTTTCAAATGAAGAGTTATTTTGATCCCTCTGAAATATGTTTTAAGTCCCTGTTCCTCCTTCTTCTCCTCCTCTCTTTTCCTTTTATTGTTAGCAACATAAAACTGTTATATGTAACTTAATTCAGATTCTAGGAAATACAGAGAACAGCAGAAAATATAAAATGCAAAGTCAGTTGTGATGATATCAGAGAAGTTCAGCCTACATGCTAAAATATTTATTTTGCCACTTTCAGAGTGACCCTGAAGAGAGTTAATGAAATATGTTCTGCATGGGCATCTGCTCTTTTGCTTCCTTTCAGGTCTGGAGATTGTGTTGTTGGTTGGTTGGTTGGCTTGGGGGCTCTTCATTACTTTGGTGTCTTTTCAGTTGCTTCTGTTTCAACAGATGTGATCAGAGACAAGGATAAGCCTCAAAGAAAGTTAGTGGCCAGCGTAATGCTGATGAAACTTTTCTGTACATGGTTGTACAATAATGAAAGATGTCTTACATAGCTCTCTACTTATGCAAGTTCTTTTAAAAACTCAGCCCTCCCTTCACAATAGCAATATGAAGGTCTCTATCTGATCTTGTTGCTAAAGGAGCTTGTACCAGAGTGTCATGCACAAACGGGGAGTTTTTCTTGTGAATGAGGAGGTGATTTTACCTTGCATGCATTACTGGGGGACTGATTTTACCATTTCATACATAGGGTGACTGCCCCTAAGGTGGTTAAAAGACTGGAGGGGTTGTAGAAAATGGTTGTAAAAAAAAGGAACTGGATCAAATACCTATCTATGAAAGGCTTAAACAAGTCAATCTGTTTAACCTATCAAGACTAAGGGATGACTTAATTGCTGTATATAAATGAATGCCTTGATGCTAAGACAATATTGAGTATTAAAGACTCTTCAACAGTAGTTGGAAAAAGGATAATAAATAAGAGGCTAGAAGATTAAACCAGACAACTTAGAATTTGTCAAAAGTAGAATTTGACAAATGTTTGTAATGGAAGGGGTATTCTTTATGACTGGAGGTGGTGGATTCTCTTTTATCTCAGGGTGTTACCAAATGCATGAGATGATGTTTGCTTTAGATGAACACATGTTTAAAAGAAGGGGTGATGTGGATTTGGCACAGGGTTTACTGGTTGAAATTAATGATCTACAGAGTGTGGCCAGTCATGCTATTTCTTTGTGGTCTGTTTGCCTTTAAACTTCACGAACTTTCAACTTACTCCATCTCTACAGACAGCTAGTCACTGGAGCTGTGTAGCCATGCATAATTATTCATGTTCTTGTCTTTTTAAATCAAAAAGTTTATATTGCCAGGATATGTTAGGAATTAAGGTGTTAGAGCCATCTTATTTTACTGCATTCACATACTGTATGTTCTCTGACTTGGCTGGTTTGAAAGCATGATTCTGGGGAATACTTTTCTCTCCTTTTTTCATATTGACTGGTGGAAAGTAGGTGTTTAAGAAATCTCACTCTACCCAAGACAGTGCTAATGCAAACCCAGATTTTCTAACCCAAGAGATTTGGATAAGGCTATTGGAAGAAATGAGCTTGATTCTTTTCAGAAGTGAGCCTGTCATGTTATAAGACACTCTAATCTCTACAGGACACTACAGAGGGGAAAAAAATGTTGGGTTTTCAGAAACTCTGGGGAAAAAATAAACACAGGACCACCTACATTTATAGTTTTATAGCTGTCCCAGGCTAAAAAGACATAGAAAAGACACTTTTAATTATCTTTACTCTTTCCATTGTGAAGGAAAAAAATAACCTCCTACTATGTGTGGGTGAGAGAGCACTGGCACAGCCTTCCCAGACAGGCTGTGGGGTCTCCCCCCTTGGAGGTCTCCAAAAGCTGCCTGGATGTGGTCCTAGACAGCCTGTGCTGGGTGGCCCTGCTTGGACCAGGTGGCCCCTGGAGGTTCCTTCCCACCTCAGCCACTCTGTGAGTCTGTGACCCATAGTGTCACTATGACACCTATTAAAGACAGCTGTGCTGTTCCAGCTAACAGGTTGCAGTGCCAAGAGTATACGACAGTCCTGGCTAAGCAGCCACCACAAGGTTTTGAGGATAGTGAAGCAAGTGGGTGCAGGGCAAAGGAGAAGGTTCGTAGATGGCACAGCTTTGGTGGGCTGTTCAGTCTGCCTGCTCTTCTTTCAAAAGAAGTGAGACTTTTGCAAAGATGCAGGATTCTTTGGAGAGGAGAAAATGGCATAACAGAAAATCTTCTGAAAGTAACCTAATTGCTGCTATGCATCAGGTCCGCATTTGTATACTTGAATTGGATGGGAAAAGGCTGTTTTCTGAGGAAAGATGAGACTTTTCTCCCAGTAGAGATGAGAAGCAGTAAGACAATGTAGTTTACAGTAGATATGGGTAAAGTTGTTGGTTTGTTTGTTTTATCTCCCCGCTCTCTCTGTGGCTCTGTGTTACACATATGCTGTGCCTCTGCAAACCTGAGGACATCAATCAGGCTGTTTCAACAGGAGAAAGTATGACTCTTAACTGTGTGATCTTGGTGGGAATGTGTTTGCGAGAGATACTTTTGGCAAAATATTTACTTCCTCAAAGCTGTGTGTAAGTTACTAGTTATCCTTACTTCATACAGAAAAATGCTTTACAATATTACCATCAGAAATTATCCCCGGGAAGACATGCCATGTAACAAAGGTAGCACAATGAAACGGCTTCTCTGCTACAGTCATTTACAAATTTATAAACTTTAAGCTGTAGTAAGAAGTCTTGTTTTTGCTGCTTTTCTTAATATGATGCAGAATATCTTTTAGAAATATTCATGGAAAATGTGCTATGTCCTTTCTTTCGCTCTAATCCTCTGTATTACCTGTACAAAGAACAAGGATTTGCAACCCCCCCCCTTTTTTTTTTTTTGCTTATCTATGCTGCAGTCCCGCTGTCATTGTTTGATTCTGCTTAAATCCCTCTGTACCTAAAGGTACAGCCTTATCAATTGAAAAGCTAATGCTATATAAGAAGTGAAAAGAACACAGAAAGGTTTCCTAGCAACTACTGTGAATCCTTCTAAAGTAAGTCAGTTAAAACCATGTAGTACGTGCAATGGGTGTAAATTAGGGAGCTAAGCTGATCCACAGATTTACAGATGCCCACTATAAAGTATAATAAAACCTGTAATAGAAGGTGAATTGCTTGAGAAGAAAATCACATCAGAGTCTTGACAGCTTTATCATTATTTAAATGATCCAGCTTAAATTCTACTAGGTAGTTAGTAAGACTGAGTGTCAGAGCTACACTGACAGTGTACAAAAGCACAGTTAATGGCACTGGTTAGTGTCGCTGCTGCGATGATGTCTTCTATTGCTCTTTCTAAAAACAACCAGCAAACAGAAACAAACAGAATCAGCTCTAAGGGGCAGTTGTGAGGGAGCCATTGCAGGATGCAAATATGCAAAGCCACCTCTGTGAAGCAGGGTCCTTTTTGTTTTGTTCTGCTTTCCACGGCACGAATTAAATTGGACATTTTTAGGTTAGTAAAATCTGTTCCGGAAAGCGCAGGAAGGCTAACAATTATCTGTGTCCCTGCACACTGCCCTCCCTTGCTCTCCCGGACACCAGCATTTCAGTGGAGGTTTCTTCTTTCCTCAACACTTTTATATTGTAGGTATTTCTTAAAGAACTCCTTGAGCTAGTATTACTTAGAGAATCAAGCTAAAAGTATGACTAAAGGGAGACCTGAAGTTTCCCTATTGTTCTCTGGTAAACAAATGTGCTCTAGTAAATAGAAAGACAGGACAGGGTTCAAGCGCCACGTATAACCCCATCCTGAGATAAATGCATGCCTGAAGGAAGCCACGTGTTGAAGAATGCCATTTGGGACGAAGATTTTGAGGTTGTGGTTTTTTGTTTGTTGACTTAAGTCACCCCTGAAATGAGACCCATATGTGAAAACCAGACAGAGATCACAGTCCCTCTGCAGGAATAACACGTGCGTGCATGTTCACATGTCTTTTTATAACAGTTTTTAGCCTTTGGTTTCTTCAGTTTTGCAGATTCCAATAAGCAAATCTGAAAAGGTCTGAGGCATCGGCACACTCAGGTGCTTACCCCGTGCTTATCCCTCCCTGCCTTTGTTGGTCTGAAAATGAGGTTGGAGCTGTCAGCAGGCTGACCTTTCTCACATAATTGTGTTATTTCTGCTTCTCCTCCTGTCTTCTCCCAGGAAGTGCAAAGACACAAAGATGTTTAAAAACAACAACAAAAGGGAACGGCAGCACTCTGAAACACCGAGCAAGTTTGGAGTAGCGCTGAAGCTGGCAGCGGCCTCATCTGGCTCGTGTTTTGCACTCCGGAGGGAGAGGCCTGCCACTCTTAACCCTTCCAGAGGGCGTAAAGGCAGGTGTGAAAACTGTGAAGAAGCAGTTTTTTGTCAGACGCTTCTTCCTTGCTCCCTCCAGCCTCACTCGCCAACAGCTGCACTTCTACAAGCACTGTGGTAAAAGTATTCATTTGCTCTGTGGTTTTGAACCGTCAGTTCTCACAGAGCTGACCAGTGCGTTAGGAGCACTGGGAAACCGAGTGTAATCTTTGTTTTCTGTAATATGAGATGTTTGTGTGTTATCTCTAACAACTTACCTCGTGTGCTGAGGGGTATCAGTTTTAAAAAATTGAAAGAATTGACTGCAGAAACTCCTCTCCCTGTAAAGCACTGAAACACAGGCTTATAGCCAGCAGCAGCTTACAGTCAGTGCACGTATGTAGTAGCGCATGTCTGCTGCATGACCTGGCTGCACAGTTGTCATTTGTAGCCTTTGATGACTCATTAAGTCATTTTTAGCTCTGTTGGGTTACTTCTGTCACAGATTGATTGTTAATAGTATGCAAAACCAGAGGCAGAACATGTTAGGGGATTCTTCTTTTACAGGTAAAGCAGCAGAGTAGGTGCTGATTAGGTGCAGTCATCTGCTTTCATCTTTCTGGCAAAGGAAGTAGTCTTGCCAAATACCATCGTCCTGCTAAGATTCATCAATACACTACTGGAGAGGAGGCCTTCCAATCATCCGTGGAATTTAATTTTTACCCTCTGTGTAATTAAATTGCTACTCTGAAGATTTGTGCTAAGCATAGGGGAATAATTTAGACACACAAAGTAATAAAGCTTCCAGATGGTAAATTCATGAGTCTGTTTTCGGGTGGTATCATTAATTATTCTAGTTGTGTTTTGTTTTTGTTTTTTTGTCTACACTCGAGCTGTCATCATCTACAACAGTGACCAAAACCTGAGCCACAGTCTAGATACTTGCTCCTTGGCTTTCTTGGTTGAATTTTGCAGCGGGACAAAAGGTACAGGAATCACGTTGAAACTCTCTTTTTCACTGAAAAAGAGTTTTGGCTGTTGTATCTTAGATGAGCTAGGTTGACAGTGCTCCTGGACATCATGTAAATAGCTTTCTTTCTTTCTCCATTCCTTGAATGTGATTTTGGTCTTCTGCTTGTCCAAATCAAGAAATCATTGTCAAGTAAAAAGAATAAATGACTGTGAAAGACATAGGCTGCAAAAATCTGTTTACTTCTACTCAGCTTAGAAATTATTACTATGCTATGACTTTGTGTGTGTTGTCAGGATCAAACTTTCTGACAGCCTGATTTTCTGATACCTTTAGTAATAGCCAGATTCCAGCAGCAACACTGTAGTCATAAGAATAAATGAACTTAAAATTTATCTTCACATTCTGTTTTTTTATGAAATGGACTGAAATTCTGCTATAGGTATTTTGTGCTACTGGTTTCTCTATATGTCTTATAGTACGTGATTTGCGAGAATTCATCTTAAAAATCAGGAAGTGCAGTGTCTGTAAATCTGTAATCGACAAGGAGTGTTTATTTCAGTTTATGTAAAATTTATATGTGAGTGTGAATAAATACTGCTTAGCTAATCTGGATGTGTGTATATGTACATACACAGTATTTAGATTTCACTATCTTTACCAGGTCACTTACATAGCAGATGCTATTTCTTAGGATAGTGCTCATCTAAACTATCATGAAATTATTTCCTGCAGTAAATCTGCAGTTTTGAGGTGGCCTGAAACACGTTTCTCAGAAACATTTCTCACTGTCAACTTCTGAAAGCTATTTTCATCAAGACCTTGTCCCCATAATTATTGGTATGTTCAAGAACCTTGGAACCAGTGCAAGACATTTTATTAGTATCTAAATATTCACAGGGATGACAAAGTATAGAGCTTAACAGATCATTAAACAGAAATCTATATTTGGAATGAAACTACTCATCTGGATTTGAAACTGTTTGCCTTGCGTTTATGGGGATAAATTCTGACATATTACTGAAAATTTACTTCACACACTTTCTTCTTACATCAGTCTAGAGCATAGTGTTCAGAAATCATTCAGAGCTGAGAAATTTGGAAAAAGACTTGCTTCCTTTGTCGTTAGAGTCCTTCCCAGCCGGTGCTGTGGAACAGAAGCTGCTGCACGACACAGCAATTGGTTTTAACTAACTCATGATCGTGCACGAAGCAATTCCCTATACATGAGATTTATAACCTGTTTAATCCTTTCTTCTTAATGTCCCTGTTATTCAATTACTGCCATTTCACACACATTTCTCTAATCTTATTTCATCTTCTTTTAGCCTGCTCTTTGCAGGCTCTTTGCTTTGAAGCTGATGGAAGGACTTGCACTGACTACACTGTAGAATAGATAAGATCTGGTTTGTTTTTCTGAGGAAAAGAAACCTAGCCTGTGCTCAAAGCACCATGCACAGCTATAGTGATAATAAATTTGCGTGCGCCAACCATCTTTCAAGATGTTCCTGTACTTGTTTCCTGAAAAACGAGGTGTTCTTACTACTGTCAAGGATGCACAATAGCATGATTAAGGAAGAGGGAAGTTGATTCTCTTCTGCTTTATACATCAGATTGTACCATGCTTCTCAGCATGGGATTTATATTATCTGTAATGGTAATTTAAAGAAAAAAAGACTATATTTTACTTTTAAATCACCTTTTTTCTTGTTTTCAAATAGAAAGAAGTCCACTTGAAATATGAATACATATAACTGAGAAGGAGGGAAACATCAAATTTTGTAGTATTATTTTACAAAACACTTTTATTGTCCTACTGCACGGTTAGAACTATCAAAAGAGAAGTGGGATGCTCCTGACAGGTAAAATTTTATTTGTACAAGGCTATGCATCACTGAAGTACTACTTAAACCCTGAAATAAGTGGGCCTCAAGTAGTTTGTAGGCCATCGTGCAAGGATAGATTTCACCCTAAGAAATATCAAGTGGTATTTTTCAATCTAAATCAATGGTCTGGAAAGCACAGTAAAGTCTAAATACTGATGATTTATAAATCTATGTGTACACAGGGTGTGTATAAATATGTGTATATATAGAAACATGAAATATGAACACTAAAATGTACTTGAATTTAATTAAATTTTGCTGAAAGAAAAGTCTTGAGTCAAGAGGTAGGTTTGCAGTTGTTTTTTCTTCCTTTTGTGGAATGTTTTGCAAATCATACACTAAAGAGAACTGAGAATTTTGGAAATATGGACAGCATTTTGTTTTACCAACCATGAAGCAAGAATGATGTTGCTTTCATTTAGTATTGTACCTAAAGTATGCAATCCAGTAACACAGTGCAACCATTCTGAAGGGACATAGTGATTTGGGCATGAAAAGACTAAAATTATAGGAAAACGAAGCTCAAAATTACATGTCCTGTGAGGAAGAAGGTCCTTGGTGTGCAAAAAGCCGGAATATCAGATATAAGCCTATTACACTTGTTACCTACCTTTCAGTTAGAAATTGCTGCAAGCCAGAAAAAACTGTTGTTCACACTTCTCAAGTTTAATTCAGTCAGATCCGTTGAAGCTTGAGTCTTTAGTAAAGGACATTTTTTCAAGAAAGTAAACTTATCTCTCTTCCCTTCAGGGTTTTCTCTCTCTTATCCTTTCCTAGGGAAACTCCACTGAAGAAAAAGCAGCACCACTGCTGTCTGCTGTCGTCTGGCTGTTTAAGGTTCCAGCATGACATTGTTTTTCAGAGATGATGGCCACAGATATTAAACAGGATGGCAGATTTGAAGGATACTCAGAAAGATGTGACAGGGGCTCCTTAATACTGTTCAAATTAATGCATTAACACTTTGACCTTCCATAAATTCAAAAGGACAATGCAAAAACAGGCAGAACAAAAATCAAACAGCCAATCAAAAATACCTAAATCTGATCTCAAAGATCGATAAATCAGAATTTCTGGTTTACTTGTTCTTGTAGAAAATTACCAGAGAAAATGTCTCTCCAGGCTGAGAGATGTTGTCCCATGTGCTTTGTACTGTTTTTCATTTCTTTGTCTTGTGACTGTGTAATTTCTATGTAAATTGCCATAGACATAAACAGTGGATATGTAAATCTTCATTTCTAAGGCTTGAGAAAGAGAAAATGAGTAATTTTCAGAGTATGTTGTGGATTATTGAAGTCAGCAGCGATTAAAACCATGAAAAGATATGTGAGACTATAAAAACCTGCTCTTGATTTGAAGCCTACACATCAACTTTGTTCTCAGGTGCACCACTGAGAGTTGGCTTTTATGAGTATGTGTACGTAGATGTGCACGTCTTTCTTCATCTGCACAAGGAACATTAGCAAAACTCTTTGTATTTTGGAGTAAATCAGTTTGAACACACAGACTTGTTCTGTACTCATCACTCTCTGCATTTATGTTACTTTTCTGTACAGCTAAGAAATGTGTTGGCACGCTTAACATCTTTCCCAGATGGTATCGGTCTTCCTCCAGAGGGTGTATTTTCTCTGTTTCTTGTTAAGATTTTTTTCCTTACTATTAGTATTATCTATTTATTGATTTATTTTTATTAAGCAGGTTAAAAGCTCCTTAGCATCCCTAGAGTTTGGGTTCTCTCTCTGTGGCCAGGGATTTTACTGTGGTTACCAAAATATTCTTCTTTTACATTGTCTTCTGCACTTACTACTTACAGATAGACTATGCAGATCAGAAAAAAAAAAAAAAAAAAGTTTCTTTCTGTATACTCTGGAGAAATATATTAGGATGGTGTGCAAAGCAATTGCTTCTACCACTTGAGCTGAAGGATCTCAAGACCCAAAGGAATGGGATTCTTTCAGTGTAACAGTTCCTTTGAAATCATCCTTATAACAATATGAAACAAAAATAAATAAATAAAATAAAAACTGCTTATCTGAATGCAGACACTGTTTCTCCAAATACAGACAGAAACAGTATGTAAACTTTATAGAAACAGGTAGCCAGAAACGAAAGGAAGATAAGGATTATATCCTCTTACATAATTACATTACATAAATTAATGCAAATAACTTCCAATTACTTAAATTAACAGGTTATTTTCACTGTGATCCAGGTGTCAGGGAATGTTCTTTGGCTGCATTAATGGAAAAGGCTGGCTTTGGGGCCTTATAGGCCTCTGATAGGCCTGATTTATCATTTGATATTTATTCAGATCTGATCCTGTCCTCAAATGGTTCCTTGGACATTCATTTGATCAGGACAGAACCCTGCATTCCTGCTACCGGGTGACTGTTCCCTCCAGACAATATCCCTTAGGTGGGACAGTAACAAACCAAGCTAGCTACTTCTCCATTGCTTGGTTAAGCTCCATGTTGGGAGGCAGGACAACATAATTCTTGAGAACAACAGAGTTGTTGTTCCATATCTTAGCTGTGTAAAATTAGCAGCAATTCTAAAGTTGCCTTCAAATGTTTCGCATTCTTGCGCATTCTAAGAGCAAAAGTTTCATGAAGTTCTTTGTTCTATTATTTTGTTTATATATTTTGCTTATATTTTAACTCGCGTTACGCATTTCAGTTGGTTTTCTGGTGCAGTAAAGCACTATTATGAAGTTTACAGGAGTTAGGGAATTAGGCTTTTTTTTTCTTTTTTTCTTTTTTCTTTTTTTTTTTTTTTCCCGATGGCTTTCCCCAAATGAATCAGATGGTTGAAATTCCAATCATCCAGGTAAAAAGCAAATCAAAAAAAAAAAAATCTCTGCCTATTAATACCAATGTAAAGTGGCTAACAAAGAGCTGAATTGTTTTACACTGGTCCTTTGTACTGCCACCCTGACACACAAAAAAATTACGTTCGAGCCAGAAAATCTAACTTGCAGTGAAGCTGAAATTTATTTTTAGATGAGCACATTGCTGAGATGGCAGTATTAAGAGAAGGTTGATCAGCTCCGAGTCAAAACTAAACAGGAAGTTGAGATGTCTCCTATTCATCTTTGGGCAGGGCTGTTAACCCACGACAATTTCTTTGTTGGCACTCTGTTGGCATGGATTTCCTTAATTTAAAGAGTTCTACAGCACACTTCATAAAATTAATGTTGAGGAATAATCTTTAATTAATGGCACATTTTTTTTCCCTTTAAAATTAGAAACACTTGTCAAACAATAACTCAGTGTCATAATTGTAAATGTGGATGTTCTACAGATATTGTCATCTCAACAGAAATAATGGCAAAGTCCAAAGCCCATTAAAATCAATAAGCTCAGAATTGAATTATTCAAATTTTAGACTAAAGATTTTCTATGTAGCTTTCCTGAATATATGACCTTCTTGTTTCTTAATGTGATCCTGTGTTTGTGTAACTTGGCATTTTATTTTCTCTTTGCAAGGGTTAAAGTATTAATCTCTATCAAAGTGTAGCAGGACACAAAACAAGCTGACTGGAAAGTTTCCAACGTCTGTTGTAATCTGTGTAATGCATTTTTGAGTGGCAACAAAAGTCATAATCTATTTCCACCCCTAACCTTTGAAATCCATACTTAGTTCATTGATCAATCACTGAGAAAATTTGGTATTTGGTACGGTGAATGCCTTGGTCACAGAATATCACTAGCCAGAGCCAAACCTCTCTTTTGAATATGATGGATAGTTTGTTATTTAATTGGAGGGAATATTGAAAATCACTTTCAGTAAATATTTCTTCAAAAACTCATGCAGTTTGGTTCCCATTTCTAGTCTCTTTTCCTTTTGTCATTATCATTGTAATAGAAATATTATTTTCAATAATACCTGTACAAAGAACTTACCAAGTTGACATGACCATGTGCAGAACTAGTTTTTTGGCATTTCCACATACTTTTTGCTTTGCTTGGTCATCTACCAGTCCAAGAACATACAAGATGCCATGTGATGCAACTGACCAGTTGCAACTAAACTGTACAGCTTGAATACTGAATTTTAAATACTCTACAAAATAATTGAGAGAGATGATAATGAATACACTCAGGAAATCATTATCTTCTTGCCAGGATTCTAAAAGCAGAAAATTAGGATCGAGTAAATTAGGGTAAAATTTGTAGGCTAAATTATCCATTTTGTATTCTTTGTTCAGCTGCATTATTTTCCTTTTTCTAATCAGGAAAATAGAGAAGAAAAAGCTCTCTCATTGAGATCATGCAAGTTACAGTGTTACTGAAAATCTATGTTATTTGCAGCGGAGTCAATTTTAAAGGACACAATATGAGCACTGTGTACGTTGGTGACATTAACTAAGACTTTCATACGTTTTGGGGCATAGGAAGAACTCCATGTTGCTGCACCCACTCAGAAGTGCTGAAGTTTTTAAGTTGTGATTGGGAAGGGGCTGAACTGGGCATTGTGCTTTATTACAGAACACCAAGAAAGGGGTTCAACTCGTAGGCTGTTAACATGACAAAATACGAAACTTCCCACTTAATATTAGAGGGAGAAGTATATGCATGTGAATCATATAATTATAAAAAGCATGGTATTTTAAAATTCCTTACAGAAAAGGGTGAGGAATCTGAACCTGTGATTATCCTCTAGCACCTCATGTGGGATGTAGAGTAGGTGGTGGTGCCTGTAGTGCTTCACCACCCGCCCAGCCTCTGCGTTTCTTACCGTGTGCTTGCAGCACCTCTGCCTGTTGGGGCATGGCTGGAGATTTTTGGCATGTTCAGGAGTACAGGCTTACCCAGCTGGCAGGAATGGATAGGAAAAGCTCAAGCTTTCTCCAGTGCTGCACTCTGGATATGTGTGAGTACCCAAGCGGTATGGAGGTGAGATGGGTTTGGGCTCACGCATGAAACACAGCCTCACAGACTCTCTCCAGGAAGGGTGATCTCATCTGTGAAGCAACGTGAAAACTCTCTCAAATGACATTAGACCCTGGAACCTGATCAAGTCATGACAGGTTAATTAAATGAGCAACTGCCCACTGTGTCTCAGCTCATTCGGGATATTGCACTCACCGTGACAGACATGAAGAAGTATCTCTTGTTTTATACTACAGCTGCATTTTAGGATCACACAAAATCCCTTCTGCCTAAACTGATCAGGTTCAGAGTCAGCCTCCTGCCACTGATGCTCAGATCTCCTCTGCTATTGCATCATCTATCACAGGGTACCAGTGAACCACACTGACCTGTGAGGATAATGGAGCAAGAGGGGGGCATTTGTAGGTTAATATGTCAACTGTGCTGGGTAACAGATGGTGGCAATGATCTGGTCCAGGAGGCGACGTTACAGTTGGTAGGGTAACAGCACTGTAAAGGTGAGTTACAGAGAAGCAGCACAGATAAGCTTGGCGCGGGGAGGAGGGAGAGAAAATAAACAAGAAATACTTGTTAAATGTACAGGAAAAAGTCTTCAAACAGATCAAGGGGAAGACAAGAGAACAACAAAAAGAATTTAAGATTCTAAAGACGAAGAGCTACATAAAAATAATTGTTTCATTCTGCAGCTTAGGGCAGTACTATAACTCTTTATTAGGCAATTATTTTCTGTCATTTTGAAGACTTTATTTCTTCCAACAACATAAAGATACTACCTGAATTCTTTACAACCACATTCCCTCCACCCCTATAATAGTAGTATTCACCTACTCTGTAATTCTTTTCTCTTGTCAAGTGCTGGGCTTTTTATATTATCACAGCTACCTGTCAATACCTGCATAGCAAAACTGATAATAAAAGTAACATTTTTATATAGTGACATGTTCTACCTCAGTGCCACGTGGGCTAGATTCTGATAACCTTATTTATAATGAACAGTGTCTTCCTCTGAGTGGGTAGATTCCCTTATGGGATAAAGTGCTATCAGTATCTGTCCCTTAAGTTTTAAATTAAAGGATCACGCTTTATCAGTCAGTGAAATACCACCACCTTTGGGATGGATGTGACAACAGTTTAACAGTACATAACACTGCTAACTAACAATTTAAGACAGAAAATGAAGAACACCACAGCCGGTTGAAGAGCAGGGGAAATTGAACTGGGTAGGCAGCATTAACAGGATTGGGCATTGCCAAGACAACACAGTTGCAGCTTGCATCCGTACAAAAAGTGGCTTGTGAGGATGAATAGTAAAAGGTTGCTACAAACCTTTTATATGATCCTGGTTTCATATTTTGTTGGAAAGGGCAATGCTTCCACGAGTACTGTACCAGCTAGCATGGTATATAGGACAGCCACACAGGACAGAAATATAGGAAGGTGATGCCGCCCTAGTGCTGTTCCCTGCAGTGCAGCTTACGTCCTATCCAAATGCCAGCTGGCTTTTGGCAGTTTGCTCCAAACTGGAGCTGAGAGGTTAGTTTCTGTGGCCAAGAGCAACAATGTGCTCTGTCTCCCTGCATCAGGTCTTTTAGTCAGCGTTTCAGTGCTTTCCTGCCCTGCTAGCTGCTGGTACTCAGGCATCTGTGCAAAACTGTAGTCCTGAACCTCGGTCAGGAGGTAAAAGCATGAGCATCCTGCTGCTGTCTGGGTCACATTGCTCCGGTGTCTCTGGATGTGTCAGCAGCTACAAGTGATGTTATAGCCCCAGTCTGTGGCTGGATGTGCCAGTTTAGCCATAAGACTTGGCCTCTTTCAGGGGTAATTAAATAAGTGAGCTTTCAGGTTATGGCAAGCTGTTCTGCCTTTCCTCTCTTAAGGAACAGCACCTTTCTTCTGTCCTTCCTCAGGTTTTTTCTTTTTGTTCTCCTTTGAAGTTCCCCAGTAATTCACTTTTCCTTTCCCCCTGTTTCTGCGTAAAGAATCCTTTTGCAAAAAAATGACAGGTAAAATATTGTCTATTTTATTGTTTTTATATTTATGTCTTCTCCTTGATTTTTTTTTTTTTATTTTTTATTTTTTATTTTTTACTCACTAGCTTTCCAGTGGAATATGGTTTCATATTGGTTGGTTGTTAGATTAGAAAAAGACTATAAAGTAAGTAAAGTGAGGTCACAACTATACTGTACATATCTCTGCTTTTTTTTTTTTTTTTTTTTTTTTGAGTGAAGTCTTTAGTAGCCATAAATTACTTATGTGTTTTATCTTTCTATGATTTATCAGAACTATTAAATGTGATTATTTAGCTAAGGAAAACCAAACCAAACAAACTGACAAATTCTTCCATTGTTTCTAAGAGTCTCTATGGTGAACTTTGCACTGGAAAATATTAAAATCATTGGGATTTCAATTGTGACTGGGAAGTACATTCCCTTTGGCATTATTAGCCATTGAAGAAGCTGTCTGCTAAGCTGTGTACTGAGTGGTGCATGTTGGCTGAAGGATGAAGGTAGGCAGAGTGAGGGCAAGGAAATATCAAGTGTGTAGATGGAGTCAAAGAGACTGTGAAAGCAAGATGAGGAAAAGGTTACTGATGGAGTAGGGTTTGAACAGTGAGGGGTAGAATTGGACTGTAGAGCTGCAAGATGGATTAGGAGAGATCAAAGGCATCAGAGCAGAGGGAGGAAAGAAAAAGGAAGTAGAAAATAGTAAAGAAGTTGAGAGACAGAATGATAAGGTCGAAAAAGAACAGGAAAAGGAAGAGAGGAGAGGGAAAGAAGTAAGATATTAAGGCAAAGTTTTAAAAAATCCCTGAAATACCATACAGACTGTCAGCCCAAAACCCAGACTGGCACCGTAAGGGTTTGTCTTTTGGTTGATATAAAGTTCTCTTGGTTTACCCCAGTTTTCCATAGGATCAGGACATTAACCTGGGAAGGAAATAAATAAGGCAACAAATGGCATGGAATATAAAATAATATAGCAGAAGAAAAGGTGACAAAATTAAAAAAAAAAAAAGCATAAAATGAAGAGGAACATCCTGAAGACTACTTTGTCCAATGGGACAGTGGAAATGCAGATTTCTACTAGGTTGGCAATTTACTGATCCATTTTAGAACACTTGTGTGGCTGGGCTCCTTGCGGTAATTAATTCCTGCATACTCCCCTGTTTGTAGTAAACCATCTTAAATTGGAGTTCTGTTAACTTTAGCTGGCAGGTCGTGGCTGGTGGCAATAAAGTATGATTAGAAGTCCTTAATTAGACTCCCTAAAATATCGTGCCTGGATATTCATTGATTATACTATGGTTTGAAATATCTGCTTTTAGAGTTTCCTTTTCCAGGATGTAAAATGTACTGACTATTGCAGAAATACTGTTTGCATAAATTACATGAAATATGTAAATCCAGTGAAACTTTTACGTGGAGAAAACCACCAGTATCTGTTTTTGTTATATGGGAGATGGTATGTTAATGTCAGTATGAAAAAGGTTTAAAGAGAGGTAAAAGCATTGTTCTTCCTTTCAGAAGGGTTTAGTTTGCAATTCATTTTCCCTTATGTTTTTTGTTACACCTTATCTGTAATTTAGATTTGTTGTCAGTTTTATTATAGGGAATACTATATTGGCCATGGATTTTATTTTTCCACTTCCTTTTTGTTATTTACCTTTCCAACTTGAGAAGTGCCATTTCCAGATGTATGTTTAACCTTATCTAATACCCCAGGCATACTTTTCAAGAACGTGAGTAAAAGACAAAACTAACAGTATACATTTGAATTAATAGTTAGAAAAATGAGACTTCATTCAAAAGTTGTCTCCCAGATTCTTTCCTAGAAAGTTATGATTTCAAATATGTATTGCTTAGTGTATTCATGACATACCTAAAAGTAAGTACATTAATTTAATTGAAATAACAGTGATCAGTTCAAACACCTGATGTAGTGTAGGACTGCACCGATCAAGGCATATGCTTAATTTAAATACGTGACTCAGGGCTATTGTAGGCAGTAGGGCTGAACATTAAAACATTTATTTAAGATTAAAGATGGAAATATCTTTTAGGGCCGAACACATTCCTTAATAAATGTACTAATATCCTGATGTTATTGGTTATATCCCTCTACCTTTACACGTTTGTAATGCTCTTTTTTTTTTTTTTTTTTTTTTTTTTTTGCCAATGTAAATCTGACAAGCTCTCCATCTTGTCCTGATCCAGTAAATTCCACTGATTACATCCAGAGTTATGACGGTATAGTATAGATACAGTCACATGCTGCTGTAGGTTAATGTTAATATGTGTAATATAAAGCTTCAGGACAAGGAGAAACTGGTAACAGTGAGAACATACATGCAATTTGCAGGTTTGATTCTTGTTGCTTTGGTTCTTGGCATTCTTTGTGCCATGTGCAAAGTTAAATGACAGCAGTATCATATAATACAAATCATACCCATCTCAGCTTTGCTGTATTTATTTTTATTTTACACTTGCACCATGATTATCATTGTAAAAATCAAAATCTCCAGTGATGAGCATACGAAGGCAGATCCAGCACCTTTCATTGGCAGGACCAGAAAGGGGAAGCTCACAAGACT
Source organism: Anas acuta (assembly GCF_963932015.1). NCBI lineage: Eukaryota > Metazoa > Chordata > Aves > Anseriformes > Anatidae > Anas > Anas acuta. The sequence continues at coordinate 37,474,568 of NC_088982.1, forward strand.
TGGCTGAGGGAAGATGCGTGCTTCTGGTGTCACCGAAAACCTCCCTGTACCTGTGCTCCCGAGCAGCCTGTGTGCAGTCTGTGTACCCTCGGGGGGCCTTTGAAAGACCGCTGTGTCACTTCCATCACCGCTCTGCCAGGAGCGATGTGCCAGAAAACCTCAGTGTCAAATTCTGCCTGTCTGAACTACCCAGAGCATCAGCCTGAATAACTAAAATAGGCTATCATTGTGGGAAGCACAATTTCATATTACAACTATTTGTTTTCTAGGGGAGGGAGAATACCGAAGCAAACCAACTTGATTTATATGTTAGTTTTTAAGTTCAGTGCACATAAAATACTTAGTCCTCAAAAGTGTTGAGAGCCCACAGCTCCCGTTGAATCCGTATTTGCTTCCAGCCTACAGAAAATTAGAGAAGGCTGTTTGAGAAAGCTGAGGAAGCTGGCACTCAGCATAAGTGATAGGGATTGGCTTGGCGAGTAAATACCATCATCTTCCCAAATTGCTTCTGATCCAGTTCTCATAATGACAGCTAAGCTTCCAAATCAAGTCAGAGTCAGCAATGCAAACGAGTTGGAGCTCTTCCTCTTCACGCCATAAGTGCTTTTCTGCCCTCCTCTGCAGTCCTCCGATGCCCTCATCACAGCGTCTCTCTCTGTGTGCTTCCAGCCCCTTGCTGCCCCGGCATGGCCACCAGGCCCCGGGCAGGCCGCCAGGCCCCTGCTTTGGCGATCCAGGTGCTGAGGAAGGAGCGCAGCTTTGCAGCCCCCCCAGCAGGCCAGCCGGGTCCCACTGCTCTCCCCATTGTGCACTTTTGTAATTTGGAGAGAAGTTTTAATCCCAAAGCAGCTGGGGAAGCAGCCTGCGAACATGTGCAGGCCTTAGCTCTGTTGGGTTCTTCCAGTGGTAGCAGGAGGTACTGGGATGCTGAACCTGCTGCTCCTGGCTGCAACCGCAGGAACCACACTCTCCTGGCCTCTGCTGCGGGGCCTTCCCTGCCAGCTTGCCCTCCCCAGACCATTTCTTTCCTTTTTTTTGCCTTTCTTTCAAGCCTGCATATGCTAAAGAAGGGCAAAGAGGAATTATCACCACGCAGGTCACAATGAAAAAGAACCCAACACCCAAACTGATATGTTTTCACTGTTTTAAGTGGTTTAATGTTTTTGGAAGCTTGATTTTGACTTCTTGAGGTTGGCAGTTGCCAAAACGAAGCACTGAGCAATTCTCTCAAGTCTTAGGAAATTCATGGAGTATTTTAACGAACAGTCAGGGTCATAGTCTGACTGCTCTGTACCAGTCAAATGTTGTTGCTTGAAAAGCCCACAGTAATATTTAGGGAAAAATCTCTGTCCTGGATGCAGCCATGTTTGGTGATGATGAAGGTGGTGGTGAGCCTGACCATCAGGTAAACACTTCAGCTGTTTAATGGGGTTAAGTAAGGACTGAGGCCACTTAAATCCCATCCTCCCAATTAAGCCCGGTATGGAAGTGGCCTTTATTTGTTTTGTTGGAAGATTTTATTGGAAACTCTTAACCCATTTAAAAATATGTAGAAGCCTAATAAAGTACCCCTTAAATCATGTTTTCTGTACTGATTGCTCTTCTCGTTTCCTCTGTGAATACCAGTGTATATCAGTAAGGTCACCATATATATGAGCTTTTTCTGCCCTCATCTAACAGAGCTTTAACTCACATGCTCAGTTGCATGGATTTTGAATTCTGTTTAAAGCAGCCTGCTTGCAACTTGTATTTACTAACTGTGGAAAGAAATCCTTTCCATGAATATCTCCCCATGTAACTCAGAGTAGGATACGGCCTAGTCTCTTGCTAAGAAAAACAAAAGCAATACAAGTTTTAAATGAGTAGATGATAGATTCTATTTCTACGTTTTTTATTAAAAATGTTCCTCTGGACTGAAGGGCAGGAGAGTATTCATGAAGTCACCTTAGCTTAGCAAGCAATAGTAGTACAAATACTTTTAGCTGTAATTATGAATTTTGCTGGCACATCACTAAATTAGCCAAGTGACAAAATTAGCTGGTTGTTTGGCTAAAGACCAAAAAGAATTAATCTGAACCACTGATGTTACTATCCCTGGGCAGTGCAAGGCTTTTAATAAACCACAGAATCAGGAAGGGTAAAACAGGAAAATGTAGCTCGCCGCAAGCAGTGTTTGGTAGGCGTATATCACTTACAAACCATTTAGCAGATGGGTAAAAGAAATGCAAGCCATGAGGATAAGTAAACAAACATGGTCCCGCTTCCACCAAAATAAACCAATGTGAATTTTGTGGACCCCAGAAGACAAAGTCTCGTAAGAAGTAAATAGAAGACAATAAATCTTTACAGATCAGTAATTTTGTGAAGAAGGACATCAGTTCTTTTATAAGATAGTGTTAACTTTTCATCTAAATAGAAATGCTCAGTAGAGTACAGCTTTCTGAACATGTTGAAACCAAAGCAGATCATTCTGTGCATCAATATCTATATATCATATTTGAAGATAGCCCTATAAAACCTTATGAATACAAAAATAAAATAATAAAAAAAAATAAAAAACAACCAATTTAATTGGTATAGCTATAGGTATAATTCTTATCTTAGATGATGGTTGATGCCTTCCACCAGTACAGCAAGTTTGTCATGCAAAGGGCCCTTAGAGCTTTAATTGTTAAAACTAAGAGACTATAAACCTGCACAGTTTCCTTGAGGAGGCTTTGAAAGCTTATACATCAAACAGTTGTGCCATTGGCAGCTTTCAGCACAACAATATCACTGCAGCAAACTGCTGAACTGAGAAAATCAAATAATACAAAACTTCAGTTAAATTAAAATTACTTGCATTTAGGAATTGAGAGAGAAGTAGAATTAATAGTAAAATGCTTTGTGTAGAGTGTCAGTAGGAGAGGGGATGGAATGGCAGAAGATAAAACAGCAGGAAGTTTCTGTGAAAGGAGATGGAAATAGTGATAATTAACATTAAATGTTAATTTTATTTTGGTCCAGACATAAAGCTAGGAAAATCATTTATCTTGTAGTGGTGCTTCTCTTCCTCTCAGCACATCGTGACCAGTCCTTTAGAAAGATTGGAGCAGAAGTAGTGGGATGCCATCTTCTGTGGGATGCCATCAGTGGCACCATTAACATGGCAACAGCTTAGAGCTTCTGGCATCTGGCCAGATGCTATGGGTGTGTGCATTTGGAAGTGAAGGAAGAACACTAGAAATCATGGTGAATATTTAAACAAAATAAATGTTTCTGGCAAAAATAATAGAAATGGGCATTTAAATCAGCAGAGAGATATTTTTTCCACTCTGCTGATTTTGCAGGTGCTAGGGCTGGGCTCTTGGTGTGATTTTGCACTGCCCCAGAGCTGCTTGCTGTACTCAAGTTCCCCCTCTCACACATTCAGGAGTGTGAACTGGAGACACGTGTGCCACGGTGTCTGTAAGCCTATACCATTGTAGGAGTAGCTATATGTATATATTGCCTATGTACATGTATATCACAGAATCACAGAATTTCTAGGTTGGAAGAGACCTCAAGGTCATCGAGTCCAACCTCTGACCTAACACTATCAGTCCCCACTAAACCATATCCCTAAGCTCTACATCTAAACGTCTTTTAAAGACTTCCAGGGATGGTGACTCCACCACTTCCCTGGACAGCCTGTTCCAATGTCTAACCCTTTCAGTATAGAAGTTCTTCCTAACATCCAACCTAATGTACATGTACATATATATGTACATATATATATATGTATATATATATATGTATATATACATATATATATATGTATATATGTATACATATATATGTATATATATGTATACATATATACATATATATATATATGTATACATCCAACATGTACATGTACATATATATGTATACATATACATATATATGTATATGCTGTGATATGCCTATGGCCTGTAGGAAAGGCTTTGTTGCTCACTCCAGCCACTTCATAAGCACATCCAAATTGTAAGCAACCAAACTCAAAATATTAACTGTTTACAAACCCACAAAATCCAAGTCCCAACAGCAACAGTCAATACTTTCTATTGCACTTACTATTTGCATCCTAAGGCTGTTATAAATGTCATACAAAATAGTTCTATTCCATGAAAGACTAAGAATGTATGTTACATACAAGTCTCAAAATACTGTTGTAAGAGCCAGGTTGGAGACTTGTACTGGGCAGAATTAAAGCACCAATGACTGCTTTTGGAATTTCCACAGAGATCTAGAATTGGTAAAATGTTTTTAAACCTACCTTAAACTAGAGGAAATGTGCTTGCTTGATGAATGAAAAACAAGATTTTGTTTACCTTTATTGGAGATTTTTTTTTGTTTGAATACAAAAAAGTTCATTCAAATGTCTGAGCAGATTTCAAGTTCTGGAACTAACTATGGACCAGGAGATTAAAGAACCAGGATATTGAATAGCAAAATGCAAGGTAGATCAAAAAAAATGAGATACTAGAGAAGCACGACATGAAAACTTCCAGAGAAACTATCCGTCTTCTTCTCACCTTCAGGAGGTTATGACTAATTACTACAGTGAGGGGAACATGCCTAATGTATAACTGTGTTTAAAAAAAAAAATCTTGAAACATTTCTTGATGCTTTAAAAGGACACATAAAACATTTCTAAAGAGCTTCAAGGACATGGTTTAGGGGGTAATACTGGTGGTAGGGGAACTAGATGATCTTGGAGGTCTTCTCCAACCATAATGATTCTATAGTTATATGATTCTATTATTTTTTATTTTTATTTTATAGTAATCTGTTTTGGTCAGTGGCAGCTTTTTCTGTTTTATATGTCTTTGTGGAAGGTAGTTATGGCTCTTAGTGGAAGTCACCATCCTATGTGGTTACAGTTCTTAGAGAATGGGAAAAAACAGAGCCACAGGAGATGCCATGGGGTCATCCAACCTAGAGAGGCAGACTACTGGAAGATGCTTTTGTTTTTAAAATCTTCAGATTCAGAGAGGTTCCAAAATGTCCTTGAAATAATGTCCCCTGGAGTCTATTCCAGTGTCTAAAGACTCCTTTCTAAAGGGATGTTTCTGTAGCATCTAGCTGAGATACCGCTCTGCAGTTCAGGATCATTGTGTTTGATGTTTCAGGACAGCAGATCTCTCCTGCATAATAGATGAGCACAACATTGCATCACCATCCTTCCTGAAACCTTCTTTTAAATACCTGTAAACTATTATTCTGTAGATGGAGTAAATACAGGTTGTTGTTGTTATTATTATTACTATTAGGTTGCGGTTTTGTTTCTGACTGTTTTTCCAGGTTCCAATATTTTGTTTGTTCTGCTCTGGATTCTTTCTATGAGTCCGTTCTGTATTATACAAAAGGGAGATGAAAATGTTAAACCATTTTTTTTTCACCTGTAAAATATGCAACGTTATTATTTTTAAGCTGAAGTTAGATTTCACTTAGAATATTGAAATGATGACACAATTTTAGAAGAAGGGTTAACATGCAATCGAAATAGAAGATTTCATCAAGATAGGGTAATTTTTTTGTCTGGGGGTTGGGTGGGTGATACTTTAGGATAACAGAGATTACACATTTCTAAAATTCTGACAGCCTAATACAAGATTAATTATTTGAACACCTTTTATTTAAATATTTCATAGGAAAAAAAAAAAAAAAAAAAGAAAGAAAAAAGCAAGGTTAAGAAAGAACAAACTATATCAAACAGCACAATGAGATAACCTTGTATGAAACTCATTGTGGCACAGATGGCAAGTATAGATCCTATACAACAATAATAATTGCTACTGCTTTGACTTCTCCCTAAGGTTAAAAAAAATATATATCATTAATAACTACCATTGTCCTAAGTCATTGTCCTAAAGCATGTGAGCTTTAACTTCCAAAGAACACTATTAATAAACAAACACAGATAAATAACATGGTACAATCAATGAAATTCAGGCAGGATTGATTCTTACAACCTGCTCATTAAAGACAGAAAATCTGTCTGTAAAGAGATCTTTTTTATTGAAGACAATGACAAGAAGTATGTGGCCTGGTCTTAGCCATAAAACACAAGCACTCCATGCTGTCCTGAGTTAATCAAAGTTCAGCGAGAAGCAGAACTGACATATGGAAATCTGCAGCCTGCCATCTCGACATTAGAAAAACGAGTCTCCTTGTTGGGATGAGTCATTTGACTAGCACTGCAGAAGTTATATGTTTTCTTATCTTCCAGGAGAACATTCCCCTCATGTTTTCCATCTTGATTCATGATTCACTCATGATCATTTGATGATCCTAAAAGAACAATGACCTTCTTCTTGAAAGCATACAGGCAGTACTGGAAGTGCACACAGGCAGCATGAGAGGAATACCAACTAGGTTAGAAACATAAACAGGAAATTCAATAAGACTTGATTTTGTAACACAGGAGTCAAGGGGCAGCTTTGTCACTGCCTGGAATAATTGAGTCTTAAGTGAACTCAACAACAAAAAAGAAAAGAATGGAAAAAAAAAAAAAGAAAGAAAGAAAAAAGGATACACTACATAATTTCCATAATTTCAGTAGATGGTTTGGTGCTGGTTTTCTAAACAAGACTCTCCTGTCCTTTATAATTGTTCCTTGTAGTCAATATGTTTTCAAATTATTTATTTAGGATAAATGAGATTATCTTTAAAATTTTTGCCTGTGTAGTAACACTATTTTTTAACCAAAATTACAAATTTTACCAAAATTACAGATAATGAACCACATTATTTCAGAGCAAATAGGCAGGAAATAGTTATAGGAAGAAAGAAAAAAAGTTCTTTTTTGAATCTCAGAGATGGGCTGTTTTTTATAGCGACTGTAATGCGAATGAAAGTAAAAGTCACTGAATTTCTAAGTCTGAAAAGCAGATGGTGAACCCTCAAATCATTATGAAAACTGACCTTCGGGTTTTCATGGTTTCCCAGGATTTTCTTCAGTTTGTATTTGGTGAAATGGAGGCTTGTCTGGAGTGAACAGTGGTAATGAGCTGTAGTGGGTTTACGTGGCAAGGTTTTGGTAGCAGGGGGCCATAGGGGTGGTTTCTGTGAGAAAGATCTAGAAGCCGCCCCATGTTTGGGAAGGGCCCCGTTGTTTTCCAGATCTGAGCCAATAAGCGATGTTGTTTTGCGCCTCTGTGAGAGCATATTTAAGACAGGGAAAAAAACGCTGCGCCACACAGCAGCCGGGAGAGTCAAGGGAGTGAGAAACAGCCTTGCAGGTGCCAAGGTCAGTGTAGAAGGAGGGGGAGAGGTGCTCCAGGCGCCGGAGCAGAAGTCCCCTGCGGCCTGTGGTGAGGACCATGGTGAAGCAGGATGTCCCCCTGCAGCCCATGGAGTACCACGGTGGAGCAGGGTTTCACGCTGCAGCCCGTGGAGGAGACCACGGTGGAGCAGATGGCCCTGCACCGATGGAGGCTGTCGCCTGTGGAAGACCCCTGCCGGAGCAGATTCCGGGCCGGACCTGTAGCCCGTGGAGAGGAGACCACGTAGGAGCAGGTGATCTGGCAGGAGCTGCTGCCCGTAGGGGAGCCAGGTTGGAGCAGTTTGCTCCTGAGGGATGGACCCCGTGGTACGGACCCATATCTGGAGCAGTTCTGGAAGAGCTGCTGCCTATGGGAAGCTCACGCCGGATCAGTTCGTCAAGGACTGCATCCCGTGGGTGGGACCCCACAGCACACGGACGAGAGTGACCGAGAAGGAGCGGCAGAGAAGAAGTGCTGTAGACTGACCATAACCCCCATTCCCCCGTTCCCCTGCGCCGCTCGGGGGGAGGAGGTGGAAGAGGGTGGATGGGGGGGGAGGTGCTTTTGGTTTCTTTCGTTTCTCACTTCTCTAGCTTGTTAGTAATGAGCAATAAATCTTACTATCTGTCTTCTTATGCTGAGTCTGGTTTGCCCGTTACACTAATTATTGCGTGATTTTCTCGTCCTTATCTCAATCCTTGAGCCCCTTTCACATATTTTCTCCCCATTCCTCTTTGAGGAGGGGGAGTGAGAGAGCGGCTGTGGTGGAGCTCGGCTGCCCACTCGAGCGGAACCACGACATGAGCACATTCCTTTTGTGTGATTTTAATAATTCATATTTCAAAACAATGAAGAAAAGAGTGTCTTACTAAACAAAAATTAGCTACATTTTGAAAATTACTTATTCCCATCAGAGACTGGGACACAGCATAAACATTTTGAACATACCTCAGGTTGCAGATCATGAAAACAAAGCAAAACAAATGCACCTTTGTGTTTCTTAGTGCTTCCTGGTAAGGTAAGGCACAGGGACAAACACTTGTTTGAGGGATGCACTGAAATGCAGGGGAATTGCACATCAGGCCCACATGCACTGTCCGCTGCAGAGAAGGGTTCTGCAGTACAGCGATTTGTGCAGTTGAGGAAGAATAAAGCTTTGATGTGAGAGATGACCATCTTCTCAAAATGGCAATTTGCTCCTTCCCTTGCAGTATTTAGCACACTGGGGAACATGCAAAGATTTGGGAGAGTTTTAACTGTGCGGTCCAGATACTCAAGCGTGCGCTGAGAATCTGTGTAATTTTCATTTGTGTTCAGAAATGAGATGGTGCCTTTTTCTAGTCTACTGTGGATAAATTCAGTGATCTCCTAGATGTTAATGGAAGTCATGCAATATCAGCACAGACCAACACAGAAATCATCCCATAGCAATGTTTAAATTAGTAAAGAAAAATGTGGTCACTCCATGTAACACTCTGTCCCGTTTGCCCCCTTGTTTTTAATTCCTATTAATACAAATTATTTGAACATTACTATATGGTCTGTAATTACCTTTCATCTTTCTCCTTTTTATTTGCGTATTGTCAAACTCCATTACAACAGCTGTATGAAAGTTGGAAATGGTTTACTAGTGAGTTCCAAGTGCATGTCTTTGTGGCAGTGTAAACTGAAAGATCACAAGTCATCTATTCACTTGATGTGTGTCCTATTAATTGCACTTGTAATGTGTAAAACGCACTGAAGTTATCAGACAAACTGTGCTAAGTTCTGGTAGAACATCAGATGTGGCTGAATTATGGTCACAACGCATGACAACGTAAGAAAATGGTTTTGACAGATTATAAAAAGCTTTTGATATGGATCCAGCTCCCTCTTCCTTTAATTGGCAGTGACATGCTCACCTCCACTGCTCCTTCTGCTGGCCCCTTTGCTTCAGAGAGCAGGGAAACCTGGCAAGTCCCTGTGCGTTCATGGGATGCACTCCTCCCAGACATGAATGTAGGTTTCTGGTTTGCTTCTTGCATTTGCATCTCTTAATTCCTTCAGAAGGTGTGTTTATACAGTATCATTTCTCTAAAGAAACACTGTCAAGATGAAAAATGAAAGGCCTGGCAGTTAGAAAAAAATTAAGACTGTGAGACTCAGATTTAGCTTTATCTTGCATTGTCAAAAATTGATGAATAACAGCTGCAGGAGTGGTATTTGCCTAATCCCGCGAAGTGTTGACTCCTCTGAGTGATAAAATGTGCCCTAAATTCCTGCACTGTAAGGAAATATATTTTCCCTTTGTTTTAATTGATCAGAAGACTTAGTGTGTTGTGCCAAAGTCTCATCATTCACTCTCCACTTTTCAACTAGGGTTGTGATTATTTCCTGATACATATGTTGAGCTTATACCACCCCCTACGTCAGTGTTTCCAGCAATAGTTAACAGGCGTTAGGTGTGTCGTCTTTAAACCAGACATCGCAAAACAAAGAGTGGGGAAACAAAATTTGTTTTAAAGTGACTTGTTCGGCATCAGATTGGAACATTGATGACTTTCTAGGAGGTATACTTTCATAGTTAGCTCTTTGAAGTTAAAATATTCATCCTATATTCATGTTCAATACATGAAATTATTAAGTGAGGGAGAAAAAGAAGAAAAAATACAGTGTCTTACATATGGATGTTATGAAATAGGAGCTTTCAAAATACTTAGCCTTTGTGAGAATTATTACAGCTGGAAAAGCTGAGCAACCATTTTAGCTGTAGTAATTCTTACGGAGGGGCAGGAAGGCAAGATGGCAGGACAAACAGAAAGTAAAGTAGTAGTTACAGTAACATTCTTTTGAGGAAATATTTCTCCATAAATTTTTCTCTGTAAATCTTGGCACCATTTCAAATTTCAAAACTGCTTTTATTTGCTACAAGAAATTGTGTTCAATAAACTGCTTTTCCCCTAAAAATTATTTTTAAGCAGAAATTTTCAAAACAGAATAGCTCAACAGATAGTTAAAAAAATAGTTCAATTGCTGTTTTACTATTGAAGGAAGATACCCATTAATCTCCAAGAATAATTCAGTGTTTACTTTCATCCCGTGTATTTGTTGCATACCATTCAATGTAAAGTAGATGTAAGATGTTAGAAATACAGTAGCATCCCTACATAAGGGCCAGATTTTATAAAGGGACTTTAATATCATGTGGCTAAAACACAACCCCAGTGGAATTTTGGCACTAAAAGTATTATTATTATTATTATTATTATTATTATTATTATTATTATTATTATTATTATTATTATTATTATTATTATTATTATATAGAAGATCCTTTCCACTGGCATCTTCATATCTTCATTCAGTTCAAGATTCACTTTTGCTTGAAGACATACGAAGGTACCTACAGGATCATGGACATGCAACAGTTAAGTAACTGCATTCTGCTGTCCAAAATATTCCCAAGAAGTGCATTTCCAAAACCCCTGTGAAGATATTCTTGAAACAGAATATCATCATCTCATGCATAAATATTTGTGCTGGGAAGACTTTCACGTAAATAAAGCTTGGAACACAATCAGGCAATAAAGAAGAGGTATGTTACTTTTATAGATAAGAAATGTTTCCAGAAACTTGAAATCCAAAAAAAAAAAAAAAAAAAGTTTTTCAGAGTGTAGATGGGTGGACTGATGGACTGATTATTTCACTGTGGAGGATATTGGTTCCTAAATTAACAAATTTTATGTATTCCTGCAGTACATCAGTTTTTTGTTCTACAGCATGTATTTAGAGTTAGTGTCCCAAACTTACCCTGATGTAAATCAGCATAGATCATTGAGCACAGTGTAGTCCACACTGATTTTATAAACTATCAGTCTGCATTGTGGAGTTATTTCTATTTTCTCTTTTTGAGAAGAGATTGCACTATGATATGGGTCCCAAAAGGTTTGACAGTATCATTTTTGAAACTATTTACATTCCTGACACTGCATAATAAAATTTTTATTCTGTTCTTTTGTGACTTTTTTATTGCTCACTTTTGAAACATCATGTTTTATTATCTTTCAGTCCTGTTATCAATAGTGAGCAATAAGACAACTGTAATGACCTATTTTAATAAGGCTATTACAGGTTTCTATGTTGATTTGACATACATAAGTGTAGTAAAATAGTTTATGAGGAATAAACAGCTGAGTGATATCACATTCATATCCTGGGAGATAAAGCGATTGTATATGAGAAATAAATAATAGAGCAAGACACAGTTGGGTGATTTCAGTTTCCAAACTCCTAAGAATCAACGATGAGTCTGTTAGACACCTCAGGGCTCTATGCTTGGATTTAGGCACTTTATGGCTTGGTGTCACATGCAAACTTCACATGTACACATGCATTAATATGGATACAGGCATGTAACAGAGAGATTTCTTTTTCTGAATTGTCTAACTCCTCAAGGTTGAAGGGCTTCCAAACTCCCTTGGGCATCAGCTTTCTACTCTGGCATGGACAGGACCATTCAGGAGCTGGTGGGCTTGTATGGTCTGAGAGTAGACGTGTATACTCAGAAGAGACCTGTTTATACAACTGTTTACCTCCCATCCCTGTATTGGTGTTGCGTATACATGGAGTTCTAAGGGCTGGAGAAGGCAATGCATCACACTGTCTCATTTCTCCTCACAAAGGTATGCGAAGTATACTTCAAAGCCTAGCACTGAAGTTGACTCTGCTGTGGTGATTATGTACATTCATCTGCTTAGTAATACACGTCCAGACTTCTTTATGGGCAAATGTGCCTCAGATGCGACTGATCAAATACCACCGAGCCAGCATTTAAGGATGCGTGTTTACCTTTGGGTTCCATTTGTCTGTATTAACAGCTGGCAACATGAACATTTATTGGCTGTTTTCTGTCTTGCTCGCTTGCTCGCTAACATCCTCTCTATTCGGCTATTTGGACATTGATATTTTCCGAGGGATACATTTGTTTTCAAAGCCAAACTACACATGACTAAAATAACCCATTATTTCCCATTAGAACACTCTACTCAGCATTTGCTCTTTTTTTTTTTTTTTTTTTTTTTTTTTTTTTTCAGAAAGAATCACACAATCAGAAAGGAGAAATGTGGTAACATGTCCAATTACCTACCTCAACTGATGGAGACTCTATTGACTATTTTAGGAAAAGCATAAGTATTTATTACCTATTACCCCATGAATTTTCAGAAAACAACATTTTTGTCCTAGATTCAAAGACATCAAAGTATCTCCCTAAATGGATATTCATGTAATTTCAAGTAAATGTCCTCTGTCTCTCCAAATTGTGTAAAAATTAATAGGTAAATTTAGAATTTGATTTTTATTTTGCACAATAATTTAATAGGAAATTAATTATATGAATTCTGTTGGCAAAACTATGATGTACATCACACAGGAATTAACTGTGAACAATATTCTGAGCAGAAGGAAGCCAACCACAAATTTTAAAATCATGTGAACAAACTACATGTAGTATAACAGTCAAAGTAGTATGGTAATATAGACATAGAGCTTTCAGTTGTCTCAGAGCAATGTACAAAAGCCATGAAATATATTTCATACTACTGTTTTCACTACTTCTGTCAGACCATATTTTCACTACTGTCATTAAACTCTTAAACTCTTTAATAAAATAACTTTATTTTCATTCACTTACACAGAAAGTGAACATGCTTGGATCATGGAAAAAATCCTAATTAGGACAAGGAAATTTTAAAAATGAACACCAAGACCCATGGTGCTACAATTAATAAACCCCTGTTATCCAACAGGGATGACCTTTCAGCTTTTTACAATGCACTCACTCAATTTGTGTCAACAAAAGGCTTGCTACATGGAGAAGTCACTTGCCAAAGCGTACAGGTGGTTGCTGTATCTTTATAAGGAAGTGGAAATCAGCCCAAGTGGTTGTTTTAGCAATTTGATGTACAGTTGTTGGTGCATTATAAATCCATGGTGTTAGTATAATGAGCAGTAATTTAAGAGTTAGTCACTAGGTTTGATGACTGAAAGAGACATTGGAGCGTGAGCAGACACTTACCCCTGTTGCTCATTTCTTCCTCTGCTTAGCTAGACAAGATTGACACAGCCTCTGAAAACCCTGCTGTATGCAGGAACAACCTGAATTTTAGCTCAGACCAAAAGAGATAATAAAATATTTGAAAAGTAGATAGTACTTCCTATACAAAAACCACACAGTTATTTTCAGTGTGTACCTTTCCATTTTATTTTTTTTTTAGTTATCAGTATGTATGTCAGATATCTTTTTGCATTCGATGCTATTTTTCAGGAATAACAAATTATCAGGAACCTTCCAATGATATAAAAATAGATTATAATAATCATACACTATGCATGGCCTTTTTATAAGCTACCATCAGAAATGTCTATGCATTATGCACTTATTCTCTGAAATTGCAATGCTGTACGTATTCCAGCGATAGCATAGAGGGGAGTCTCCCCAGTATGTTTCAGTTTATTGTTTATTTTGGCATATATTCTAAATAATAGACAGGGCTTGGGGATTTTTTATTTTTATTTATTTATTTTTATATATATATATTAATGCTATGCTATGTATATACAAAAAGATGTCTTGACTGAAATAAGCCAAGCTCTTTGACTACTGTATTGACATTTATGCTTGAGGAAGTTCAGGCCTGGGAGCTCTTGCACAGCAAGTTAAAAGGCCAACACCAGCCTCTGACCCAAAAGGGAACATTTCAGTTCAGGCTCAATCAATTGAAAATGCAGGGTAAAATAGGCCTTCAGATGGCACAGGCTGCATTACAAGATACACAAATGCTTTCCATCAAGCTGAACTAATTCAGGTTTAGATTTCAACTGTGTATGTAGAGTAATTATAATTTATTTATGACCTATTAAGCAGATTTTTTCCAATGTGTAAGAAATCCTAATTAGGACCACTGTTTTTAAAAAGGAATCTCGCACTTTCTTTTATTTCCTGTCATCAAAGGCACAAAAGAGAAGGCTTTTGGTTTTGTTTATGTTTGGTTTGGTTTGCTTGTTTTCCATGCTGTCTATTGAATGTCAAGAGGCCATATACTCCTGTTGTAAAGTCGGGTCTTTGAAGTCTCCAAAGAATTTCAGAATTTTAATAAAGGGTTTATTTCTCAGAATACATAGTCCCCTCCTGAAATCCTGATTCCCGAGGGACCTGTAATGCCAAACCATCCGTAAGGGCTGTTATCTTGCAAGCAAATTTACTGAGGGGGAGGGGACTGAGCGTGGGGGAAACAGCATTAAATAATGCTTGGGAGGTTAATGTATGCTCCAGGGCCTCATGAAGAGACAATGCCATGAACAGAAAGTCTTCCAAACTCATTCCCATCCACCCTCCTGGCCTAGTTGCTGCCCCTAAATGGGCCTTTCAGTGGAAGAATAAGAGGCCACAGACTTCTGGGGATGTGATGCCATACAGACCAGGATCTGTGTTAGTAGGCACAGCTGAACATGAGGAAACAGACAAGTAGGTGAAGGACACAGAAAATAATATATAGAAGCACTGGCTTATAAAGGTCTGTTAATATATTTTATAATTTTAATTATACTGTAATGTAATGTGCAGAGTGGCCCAAAGCAAGCACAGTGCACTGGATGGACAGCCAGGCCTGCGTGATACTGAGGTAGACTTTGCAGCTTTCCCCAGGCTGTTTTGTGTGTTGTACATGTGTGCTTCAGCCTGTGCCAGGGGTCTGGGCAGCAGAGTCCAGTCCTGGGACATGTACGTGGTCCTGAACTTCCCCTCACCCTTTGCCTGGTTTGGCCTCAAAGCATCACTTGCTGTGAAAACTTAATTTGGTGTGATTGAGGACAATCAGTTTCTTGTTTGCTCGACTGTGCTTGCTGGATGAATATTTTCTTCTGTTACTTCATTTGAACATCTGTATCGCAGACTTGTAACACAAAGATACCTATGCATATACGTAAACAAAGCATGTTTACCTGTATCCCATGACTTTGCTTTTGCTGCTTCCTGATCATAAAATTACCTTTCTCAGGGGCAGGGGCATTAATGATGGTAAATATACATTCGTACTCTCCCTGAGTGGCTGTGCTCATTCTCTCCTTCCATGAGAGAGAATCAGCAGAGTTTGGTATGCAATACATCTTAGAGCAGTGCCCAAACAACCCTTGTGGAAGCCTCTGTTCTTTCAGATAAATTAGTAAAAGCAATCAGGTGGATACATCCTATAGGAAAATTATTAGGGCAGATGAACACAGCTAGGCTGGGTGACACCACAGCATCAGGAGATGTGCTTGGGCTAATGCACCAGAGAGGAGTGCTGGTCATGCCTGTAGTGGTGAGTCTGAAAGAAAAAGCAGGCTACTGCTGAGACTGAAGGCTTCCTTGTGTCAGGACTGAAGTCTCTCCCCTCTGCACCTGAAAGTATACATTTTATTTTGCTAGGGAAGCTTTCTTGTATATACTCTATTTCAAAAGCAAGGAAACAAAATTGGCTGTATTTGCTTGTACAGCTTTTTTTTTTTTTTTTTTTGGAAATGAGAAACTATAAAGCTACTTTTTAGTTATTGAGAGTGCAAACAAATGGATGGTGGGTCAAAGATCACTCCTTTCATAGTCTTTTATTTCTTCAGTATAGATTTGATTTCTGCATAGATTTGATATTATCTAAACTGCTTTGCTTTAACGCCGTCATGTCGTTCTCTATATGGGTCCTGCCAAAAGAATATTGACTGTTGACTGTTTTCCTCTAAGGCTTTAAGGTATGTTTTCAAAAGTGCCTCTAGGGTTTTTTGTTTCGTCTCATAACTCAAAAGAAATCATGCATGTGCGTTCTCTCTTTCTTCCTCTTTACATTCATCAAAGATGAACAAAGGCTGGTGTGGACAGCAAGTTACAGTCATACATAAACCATACGTCTATCTCAGGTTATTATTGTGAAAACTCCACTTTGTTGCGGCCTCTTTTGTATACCAACATGCTGAAAGTCACCAGGGGCGCAGCAAAGGAGGAGCGGCCCTTTGTTGCCGTGACGGCGTGGTTATCACGGCTGTGTGTGGGGACGGAGGGCTGATAGCACAGAGCTCCAGAAGCTTGGCCACGTACCCGTGTCCTGCCACAACACAGCACTGCCAATCCCTCTCTGTGGATCTGAAAGGTCTCTCTGTAATGGCAAACAGCTTCCACCAACTTCCCGGGGCTCCAGAAATGCTAATCAGCAGTTCTAGTCTGCAGCACATTTATTACACCCTGACGTACTGGAGACAGCCTGTTACAAATAGAACTGCCGAGTGAAAAATGCTGTTCCAGTGTTTTATAATAAAGTGCACCAATTAGATGCATTCATTAGGACAAACTGCTTGTCTTTTCTTATATTAGATCTTTTAAAAGGCACAATGCATTTCATAGCTCATTCTGCTCTGTATTATTATTAATTGAACAGGGCACATTACAAAGTTTTAATCCAATAACTGTAAATACATAATGAATAATATTTCCTTGGAGGCTATCGAGGTTGCAGCAGCTTCCTCCACAGCTTTGCATACTCAGACTAAGATATATTGTCGTAAAGTCCCCTCTTCCCTTGCTGTAGGTTCCCCACAGGTATTGCAGGGACATCATTGGAGCAAAGAATATCGTGTGTGCAGTCAAAGACAAATGTGTCATTTGTTAAAAAGCAAATTAGGAGCCAAAACTAAAATGCAGCCTTTCAACTTGCTCTTGTTGAAAAGGGTCACATGCACCAGTTCTTCATGTTGTCTTGCAGATCCCTGGATGCCAAAAGGAAAACAATGTTTTAATTTTAGCAGCATGAGGATTCCTAACTGCAGTATATTATTTATAAAGGGTAAATGGCAAACACTAAATGAAGACAAAAGGAAACATTCTGTTCCTCTCTGGGGGAGCACAACATTATTATACAAGGTTGTGATTGGGCATAGTAAGATGAATTGAGCTGCTGTTTCTACTGACAAGAACATTACTTCTTAGATTCCTACTTATACGTGAAATAGCTGGCACTCCCCAGTTATACTTAATGTAACGGATATGATCTACATCAAAAAGACTCTAAACTCAAAAATGCAGGTGTGTGTATAAAAGATGACTGGAGGGCACATGGAGAGATTCCTGTCTTTATTGTATACAGTAATATTCCCATACAGAGTAAGTGTTTGCAGTAACTTATGCTTGGACAGTACTCAAGGTGCTTAGCAGAGCTAATTAACTTCAAGAGAAGCAGTACATTAATGCAGTCCTACGACCACTAATGTAGTCCTGTAACTTCCGATTCTGAGCTATTTTATGGCCATTCAGCATGAAGGATGGTCACAGAGAGCTACGGGCTCTGTACGTGCCCTTGTAGCCCTGCCTATTAACCTGCTGAAAGTTACAGCAAGATGAGTTGCTTTCAGAAACTCAGATTTGGGTTCTTAATTGATAAGATCTGGTTTTGTATGATCTAGGCCTTTGGCACCTCTGAATACTTGGCCCCATACTGTTCTTTTTCACAAAGACCTGATCTTGTGACAATTTAAGACAATAGGAGAGAATTTCAAGAGGAGTTCTACATCTATTCTCTTTTCCCCTGAAAATATCTCAGAGCTGTTTTAAAATTTTTAACAGGGTCAGATCATAGTG
This sequence comes from Anas acuta, assembly GCF_963932015.1. Lineage (NCBI taxonomy): Eukaryota > Metazoa > Chordata > Aves > Anseriformes > Anatidae > Anas > Anas acuta. The sequence goes on from NC_088982.1 coordinate 37,492,478, forward strand.
AAATGAAGCATTAAGATATATACCGAGTGGTTAAGAAGAAGAAAATGGAAAAACCTCAAAGTATGCTGGTTACAGAAAAGCTGGAAGCCTTGGAACTGGTTTTCAGAACAGGCAGCAAATCTAAAATTTGCTCTTCATTGGTTTTTGTGATATCACCAAATGCATTATGTTACTAAGCACTGCTAGGAGTCTGTGGATATCTAGGATTATTAAAGGTTTCATTCTGTAATTTCCATTGCTTCATCATCTTTCTATTAACTGGATGGTGATGAGTCTGCAAAATTGCAGTACTGTAGCATGTACCTCGAATCAGGGAGAGTGAACCTACAGCGCCATACTTTGTGTAAGTCAAGTACTTCTCAACAGTTTTGGAAGCAAAAATTACAGTGATGCGTGCTTTTTTTCTGGCAGAATAAGTTCAAGTATTTATCCCTTTAGATTGAAATGTTTCCAGCCTTTACCTAAGCCAAGAAGGAAAAATCATAAATTTCATGACTGTGAAGGTTTCACTGCTGAGGGCATATTCCATGAAATTGTTTCTGTTGGCATAGCGAGGGCTGGTTAGACCACATAGTAGATTTTGAAAAGAAGTGACTTGATGCTTGAAGATGAAATGTAGACACCTAAATCCATACTGTAATCCTAAAATTGAGCTCAACTATTGCCTAACTCTGGAGGTACCTGATGTCCATAGATGCCCCCCTTATTAATCAGAAGATTCCTCGAGCATGAATAAATGGACTTTTAAGCTTATCTAATTACAAATTTGTCTGTGGAAGACTGAGCAGATCTACATTAACTGCTACAGGGTGTTTACTTTGTAAAGATGTCATATCCAAAACTGAGCTTCCCTACACATGGAGTGGTAGTAACTATTTTCATGTAAGGACATAAGGAAGAACCAGAACATCGACTGCTGTACGTGTTTCCACACATTCATGCAGGCACACTCTTCAGAAAAGCAGTGATGAAAAATACCCTCAGGGTGTGTGATCACCAGCTTCAAATCAGTTTAATCGAGGAAAGCAAGAGGACCTCTTCCTTCAGCTATGTTTTATAAGAAAAAACTGTGTCATAAAGAGAGAAAGCAAGTCCCCCCTACTTTCAGTAAAGTTTTCCAGAAACATTACTTTCTCAGTAGCCCTGGGTGGACATCTCAGCTCCATAGGGGAGAGCAGGACATGCTACGACCTTTTCCAGGAGCCTTTCCTGTTAGAAGGAAGTTGGTAAGAATACCAATACACCTGATACATAGACAGGTTTCTGTATTATGTGATATCAAGAGATTAAAAAAAAAAAAGTGTTTAGGATTGTGGAATTTGGGTTGGGTCTGCTCATAAGAAAACCCAGAGATTTTCTTCTGTTGGGAAAGAGAAACAAGTGCTTATGTTTGGGAGCTTAATAATTCAAGCTGGAACATAGGAAGATCAACTTTGAGCATCTTCTCTAACTTTAAACTAATGAAATGAAATGAAATGCTTGAATGAAAAACTATTAAATAGGCAAAACAAGGACTTAAACCTGACCGCCATAGTTCAGGTAACAATTTATTCATTTCTTCTTAACTAGAAGTAACTTTTGCTCCTCCTTTCTCCAAAGTCATCTTTCACAAGAATTACATGTCTGTGAAACTATTCCAAATTTTGCTTTGTTTTTGTTTCTGTAATACACTGCAAAATGACATTTTAAAATGTTAAAAAGTTTTAAAAGGAAAAAACATCTTATACTGAATGTCAAGTCAGTTCTAATTAAAACACAGTATGGTTCAAGTGCCATATACCATTCTGCAAAACTGTGGCTATTTTAAAAATATAAAAGTATTTTAGAACTATTTAAAGTAAAGGTGGAATACAGAAAGTCTTCAGCAGAGAGATCCAGGTATAAGAAATACCAAAGCAATCAGAACATCTCAGGTGGCAATTTCTTTAACACCAACATAAAATATCACTTACAAATAACTAACCATCGTACACTAAACAACTCTCAAATATCTCTGTTGTTTGATTTTTGTTTGTTTGTTTGTTTGTTTGTTCAAAGCCCATGAACTATTGCTGTAATGTGAACTGTACAGCAGGATGTGATTCTAGGTTACTGAAAGCAGCATCTAAAGGCTTCATTTTTTCACCTGTAAAATCTAAAGATTTTTTTATAAGAGCTGAATCATTTAATAGATGCTTTAAAGTCTCTGAAAAAAAAAAAAAAGTTTATTAAAATCCACGTAGCATTTATTTCGTGGTTATCTGTGTGTGAGTTTCAAATTCAGTGTGATAGCTCTTGTCCTTCTGGCTTTCACAGTGAATCGAACACTTAACTCCCTTCAGTAATTTTGGAAATCTTAATTTGTAGTAATTATGGTAAGAGCCACTACTTGATAGAAAGAAAGAATAGTTAGGTAAGTTAAAGAAATGTATCTATATTCCTTTTAAAATAATGAGCATACACAAATAAAAGGGAAATTCTTGCCAGAATTCAACAACCCCCTTTTTCAATTTGCATATTAAATTGTACATCTACCAGTTCTGTTAATTCAGCAAAATAAGAATTTCTTCTATAAGTAATTACATTATTAGTCTACCTTGGCAGTAATGATCCTAAGGTGAAGGTAGCAAGAATCATATTTCTAGCAGTGTCTCCTTTTTAATAATTAGTTGTAAAATTCCATTGTACCTTTTCTCCTCTTGAGAACTTTTCTCTCATCTTCTGCACCAAGCCATATTTAAACAAAAAGGCAGATTTCTGCTAAAATGGCAGATTTCTCCAGGTTCTTTTTCTTAACACTTGTTCAGCGTGTCCGAAGCCAGTATTCTCACACATTTTTCAGTTGCAAATTGCTTTATCAGACACTATTTTCATTTTCATTAAACTTTTCCGTACTACTTCATCTGTTCTGTGTAATATGGAAATAGAAATAATGCTCTTATTTACAGAATCACAGAATCATCTAGGTTGGAAGAGACCTCCAAGATCGCCTAGTCCAACCTCTGACCTAACACTAGCAAGTTCTTCACAAAAAGCTTTAACCAAGGATAGCAAGGACACTGGGAATGCTACAACAAAACCATGACCAAAGAAACAAGAACAAGGAGCTACCTGTCCCTCTCTCCCTATGGCTCTCACAAAAATAATAGTTTTTCAAAATCTAACAAACATGGTTAACATACTACTTATAGAAGTTTTATCTTGGTTTTGCTTCCAGGTTTCTTTTGGCATTTATCAAATTAAAAATATTGCATTTTGTTAATATTAAAATATTCCCTGCTGTCTCCTTACCGCCCTTGAAAGAAAAAATCTTTTATTTATTTATTATTTTTATATCAGCCACATTTATCAATTAAAAAAAATCACAGCTATGAATTTACGTGATACATTTTTTAGCAAATCCTAGAAAGATGGAGCCAATATAATCTCTCAAAAGACCATCAGCTGTTGTTTATTGTGTATATTGACCAGAGGCTAGAAAAAGCAGTCCTTCATCATGGATCTTTTGTGTTACAACAGAAATAAAGTGTTCCCTTTGCACTTGCTTTTTTCATCACCTAGAAAGATGCTGCACTCATGTTCAGAAATGAACATGTAGAACCCAGAAAAGAAAAAGAAAACAAACAAACAAAAAAAAAAAACAATAAACAAACAAAAAATTGTTGAGGCTGCTCCACCGAATACAATGAGATGATGAAAATGAATTCCTTTTCATCCTGATGGTTTGATTTCTTACCACATGTTGTCGCATTTTATGAGTCACTCCATGCTATACAAAGAAAAGGCTTGCCGCTATAATTTAGAATGTAAACTCATTTTTTATTTTAAAACAAAACAAAACAGAAACAAAGGTAGAGAGATCAGTGTCAACAGTACGTTATTATTTGTGTCTTCTCACCTGTCATTAATACTATTTATTTATTCTAGGTCATGCAGGCATGAAGCAGTAATTACTTGCTTTTGTTTAGACAAGTCATTCCATTTACAACTACAGCAATTAGAGATTTTTAAAGAGGAAATTTAATTATATAGCTTATAACTTTTCTCTTTTTAGTTCTAGAAATGTCATGCTCTTAGCTGCAGTTTTTACCTAACATGTAGTTTATTCAGTATGTACCAGGATGACATCATTTCTTGTTACCTCATATACAGACTCAAACACTGCTTTGTGCTATCAAGTCTTCTTTCCCCTTTTGAGTTCTTAGAAGTATTGAATTCAGGGAATAATTCCAATTTGATATATTTGAAGTTGTGGTGAGGTTGGAAATGTTTTTTATATATATGCACAAGTATCAATGTCAGACAAAGTAACATAATTTTTATAGTTTCCTATTCTTCTTGCCTTATTTTTTCTTTCCCTAAAGAAATTGAAGTAATATATTATGCTTACACTGTCCTAGGGAATATTAACTTTAAGGGTTGCACAGAAATTTGAGGGGAACAGCAAAGCGGACAGAAAAGTTATAGAAAGGAAAATGGGAGATCACTTGTAAAAAGCAAGCCAGTATTAGAGAGAAAACTTAAATGGCTTCCCTGTTCTTCAGTGAGCAGTGTGGTCACACATTTGTCATTCAGTAGTCTAAAATAAACAGAATTGATAAGCAACACTGTGCACTACTAGCAGTACTTGCACAACATTGACTAGCTACGGGAATCATTTAATATAATCAGTCTTTTATTTTTTTTCCACAACACCCATAAGTTAAGTGTTTGCAAATGTTATCTTGGCAGTGCCAGAAACAGATTCCCATTGACCTCAATATGTCACCAGAAAGGCTTTCTGGCAATTCTTTTGTTTCCCATATGGCATCTTCGTGTGTCAGAAAGGCAAGTGTTCTCTTATTTCTTCAGACAAGCAAAACACTCTTTTATTGTTACAAAATATTTATTCATGTCACAGTACTTTACAAAGTAGTATTTATTCTGCACCAAATAGCCTAAAGAAACAAACTTTCAGTTTGAAGAACTGTGTTTAGATTGAGAAGCTGAATTAGACAAGATCAACCTTATCCTGTCACATAATGTAGATGTTAATTGCATTTATTCAGTCAGATCATTAAAACATTGGAGAATCCTGCAGTCAGAATCTGCGAATTAGCATGGATGAGTACTACAAAGGAGATAGCAATTATATCAGAGATGTGTATATATATATATATATATATATGGATTTTTGTTGTTGGTGGTTTTTTTTGTTTGTTTGTTTGTTTTTGTTTTGTTTTGGTATATGTTTTGGAGTGTGCTTCAGATTCCTGTCTCTAGGGAAATGCCAGAAAATGGGTATAAGGATGCTGCAGGTAAAGTCCCCTCTCCCACTTCTGCTTCCAGCTATGGCTAAGACCTGTGCAGCAATTACCTGCTCAGCATTGTCTTGATGATGAAGATCTATATTAATAATATTAATCAAATATGTGATTATATTAGTATTAAGGTAATACTAATAAGGTAATACTAATAAAGTAATATTACTAATAAAATTAATGTTCTTACACACTAACAGCTGCCACATTTGCTGATAGGGAGTCAATCTTACCACTGACTAATGATGGGTGAATTGTCCCCAGTCATAGACACATGCAGGGACAGGTTTCACAGGTGCCAAAGCATGTTCTGGGTATGACCGGTGCTGCTTGTTTGGCTAAAAGAGTTAAAACTGACACCAACTTCCTCCTGGTTGGAACAAGTTTGCCAGAAGAATGAGAAGGCAAGAACAGTAGAAAATGTTCAGTTAAGGGAGAATTGTCAATGTGAACAGCATTAAGAAAAGTAAAATCCTGAAACCTTTCATTTGTACTTTTATTTGTACTCTTTGGAAATAGCAAGATCTCATTCTGCCATTTTAGAAACAGACTTCTATTTTTCTAATTTTGTGGTATTGTTTTTGTAAACAAAACATTCATTCTTAAGGAAAAAAAGGTAAAATGATTCTGAAGCATAATCTTATGTACTCATATTTCACTCAAATATTTCTTATATTAACAACAAAAAATACCCTCCGTTCAATCCTAGCCATACTAAATATTTCTGCATACTAAATGTTCTTGGACTGACCACTGCAGTTTTCCTGGTTCTGCTTTTATGCATGTGCTAGACAAAAGTTAAGAAGTTGCTCCTATCTTTTGCTTACTGATGTAAATCAAGGGTACCTTTCATGAAGTCAAAGACATTGCTCTAGTTTATCTGAGCTAGATTTTCAGATACTAAATCTAAGTTTTGAGAAATAATTAGTAACATGCCTTTGGGAGAAGCCAGTCGTGATACTGTATTTGAATGGAATTTAAAGCTGTTAAATGCATATTATTATTGTATTTTTTGTTTTGCAGTCAGGTTGGTTGATAAAGTCTAACAGTTAGTTAAAATTTGGAAGGGGACCTCCCAAATGATATGGTAGTATCAAAGATGATTCAAAGCAAAGTTGTGGCATGTCAATGATCTAGTTAAATCACACAAGTATCAGAAGTTACTGAATATTTCTATTTAAATGGAAGCTGCTGAACACCACATCATTTGTGGGGAATACAAACTGTGTTTTTACAAGCATTGTTCTAGTCTGTCAGCTAAGAAATCCTTCTTCCTGTTGACTCCAATGTCTTTGTTGCAATATTTATAAACCTCCTCTCATGTGTCTTTTAAGAAAATGTGAATTAGCCAAATAATGAAGCTAAAATTACAATCTGTTTGATAGCTGCTTGAATAGAAAATCAAAAACTTGCTGCTTTCCAGCCTCACACTGGAGACTTCCTTCTTTTACCAAAAGGTGCCCCTTTTATTGCTTGTAAAGATAAAGACTAATTAAATACTACACAGCCTTTCAGTAATTCAAAAGCTCCACTAATGATGTGTGCAGGTGTTACCCACAACCAGGTCTGAAGAATGAACAGAGCCCTTTGGAAGAGCAGCATCTTGGCAGCATGCAGGGCAGGAGATTTAGGTAGGAAACCTGGCCACTGGTAAAACAGAGAGATTGGGGGGATTAGGATATCCCCCCATGATGAAGTCTAGGGATACAAGGGAACATAATTGTGAACTTCCATTTTTCCACCTGTTTGAGGCTGGTATTTCTGAGCACTTCCAAGTGGCTGCAATACCACTTTTTTTGTTTGTTTGTTTGTTTGTTTTGTTTTGTTTTACTTAATTTTACATTTTGGAGACTAAGTATGATCAAGGTAATTCAAGCTCAGTGCTGGGTTTCTCTAAATGAAAGTGAAGGAGGGGTTAATACCTCATCCTAGGAGTTTGGAATGACATTTGAGCATGAAAAGCAAGATTCATTTAAATGTGAACCTTTTCAAATTATATTTTCTGTGAACTTGTGCCAACTCGATTAGAGAAACAGCTTTTGTACTGATCTGGTTAGTAAACTGCCTGTTTGTTTTAAATCTAATACAAATGCATAAATTTAGTGACATGCAGCTATTGGATATATTCATTTTCTTCAAGTATTGGTGATTCTGTCATTCTGAGTGCTCTGGGAAATAATGTTAAGGAAGAAATAATGACCTCTACATAAGAACTCTTTGAAAAGGTTTCACACAAGAACCCTTACACACAATGTATACACATTGTATATGTAACAGAATTCATTTTTTGTGTGCTTTTTTGTTTGTTTGTTTGTTTGTTTTTTTGTTTGTTTGGTTGGTTTGGTTTTGGTTAAGGTTTATTTTTTTAATATATTGAGACTACTAAAGAATAGTACTTTTGGGGCCTACAAGGGACTAAATATGGAATAATGTGAAGTAGCCTGTTAACGAGAATCATAGTCACCACAAACATTCTGATATTTACGTATATGAAAGAATTAATTCTGGCACTTGCTGATATCCCATCAATAAGGTGGACAGTCCCCATGATGTTCATCACCACCAGTATGAGTTATGTTCAGAGAGAGACTGGTAGCAGAGCAGCTTCTGACATCCGGATGTGATAAAGGGTCACCTAGTAGTGCCATGCCCGGTGACATGTCTATGTGTTCACCACAGAAAGAAGTGACCTTGCTGCACAGTCTTGTCTGGAAATAAAAAAGCTCAGGCTGTCATTCACATGGAAAAAAAAAATGACTTTATGAAAAAGAAATCACAGGAACTTCTGTCTTGCCTTTAAAGCGTTTCTAAAGGAAGCAAAGGAATATTTTTTATAAACTACAGGCAGACCATGAGTTTGAAAAACTTTGTTGCTTCTCAGTAATAAATACATCAATAACATCTAATTAAATTGAGTTTAGTTATCTTACGCCCTTCCAGAGTATAAAGAATACTTATTAGCAATATTTGAGCTTCTGAATGCCCTGGGTCCTGAAAATCTTTTGTTTCCCTCTCTAGAGCTGGCAGGAATCAGTAGGAATTTTCTTCAAGAAAATTCTATACTCTTATATCATACATATGAGCTCCCTGAATGCTGAAATGTTTTTCCTTAAAAACCACTTAACTATTGCATCCGTATATCTGTGATATGAGATGATGATGGTCTTTGAGTAATTGTTGCATAGATACAACCATACTGTTACATAGATTGTACCAGCAAATGGGTGTAGAAATAGCTTTTCTGGAACTTTGTCAGCTAAATGCAAATATGGCAGAAAATCTTTTATCCAAAGAGCTAGGTTGATATTTATGTGAAGTGCTTAACTCCAATTTCCTTGTTCAGTATTTCTTTGCCAGAAATAAAGTGGATTCTATCAACAAGATGAAATATAAATCTTGAATGATTGAGACCTTTGGGAACTGGCTGGAATAATGGATTGAATGTCATCTCTGTATGCAAAGTTGACAGAATCTGTCAGTCTTTAGGAAAGCTTTGATTTGTGCATGTTTATATACCTGTGTGTCTAAGGTGACTGTACGGTGAGATTCCTTAGCTTAAATGACAGCATACTTGGATCATTAATCTGGTCCCTCATTCTTATGGTGTCTAACAGATTTCAAGGCGACTGAGGGAACAGTCATGTATTCCTTTCGTAAAGAGCTGAAATAGTTTAAATATCTTAAGAGCCAGTGCTCCCATGGTGGATGTGTTTACTTCCAGCAAATTGTCATCTGGGTGCATCTTCGTGCACTGCAGTGCTTGGTATTGGCATTTTGGCTTACACTTTATCGACCTAATTTGACTGCACCGCTGCAGATGAGATGCTTCCGACTTCTCATTTTGCCAGCTGAGTTTTGTGGGTTACTACTTCCAGCCTGGGGGTGGTGATGACCAGCTGTGAGTAACAGCACCATCAGCCACTCTTATGTGCCTGAAAACAGCTGTCTGTGTCCTGAGTAAACACAGGAATCAGAGATACTGGGAGAAATGGAAAACTTCAGAGATTTTTAAGGAGAAAGGATTTTTCAGGAAAGTGTTCTTTCCACTAGGATGATCTCAGCTGAGAATCACCCCCACTCCCCAGATGAATGCATCCTGAAACAGAGAAGTGTGAATCACGGTGTTCATCTCAACACAAATCTTCATTCCCTCTGCCTAGTGGCAGTATTGCAAGGCTGCGATCTGCCCCATGAGTGAGCATTATCAGCAGGTAGCCTTACCAAGATGCACAGGTACCTCTACAAGTGCATGCCTGTTGGAAGGTGAGCACCCTGAAGAGCACATGGCACAACCCATCATAGAGCTTCTCCCGATACCACAAAACCACTGGTTTCACTCTGGTTCTGAATGTAAATGAAGCAGAGAAGGAAGAGGAAAATTTCCCCACTCTATTCTGACAGGGGGCACTCTTACCTGGTAAAAACACTTTGTGTCTGGCCTCCTTGCATACCAAAACTCCTTCCCCTCCATCTTTAATCCCAACTGTGCCAGCTGACCTGAGCCAACAAGCTTTCCTTATTCCTTATTTTCTGATGACTGTTCACTATTTGAACTCAGTCATTTGTTGTGTTATGTTAAAATGACAGATAGATCTAGGCATACAAAAAGCAGGTAAATATTTGTTGCTGCTCTCATAGTTAGCATTCAGGACCGGACTATTGCAAGCTTCACTGGAGCCATTGCAAGGGCTTTTCCGAGAACTAGTGAGATGGCTCCCTCCTTCAAAGGTGAACATCTGTAGGAGAAAATTCTCATTCCCCAAGTAAAATTAAATGTCTTAAAGAATGCAAGTAATTAGATTTTACATTATTAACCTTATCTTTTTCTCCAGTTTTATTTTACTGTAAAATCTTTCTGTAATTGGACACCTCAATATATTGTGGTCTATCATTCTCAAGTGAATTACTTAATTCATTGCAGCTTTTAACACTGAATTTCCTGCACAAAGAAGGTGTCAAATATATTGTCTTTTCTGTGTTATGTTATTTAGCTCTATGAATAAGTTGAAAGGTATAACGATCATCCTTGGTACCATAGAATAGATGAGAAGTTCTGGGAGGAAGAAAACAGAAAAGTTTGGTGTTGGTTTGTTTTTGCTTTTGTTTTTGTTTTTGCTTTTGTTTTGTTTGTTTGATTTGCATTGATATCAGTTCATAATATATTGGTTCCTTTAATGAAAGTCCTCACATGCACCAGTGCCATTAAACTTTAGGCTTGTGTATATATGTATATGTACTATATATACTTTTATATACATACATTATATATATACACATTATATATGTATATGTATTTATAATTCCAGAGCACTTAAGTTGATTATTATAACAGAGTTTACTACCTGAACATTCACCCAGGAAGCTTGCCTATTTTCTAGGAAAAGCCTAAAGCACTCCTATGTCTCAGTTCAACAACTTTTACTATTGGTCATTTACTGGATAGTTTCCCACAGCTGGTAGGCAGCAAACCCAGACAGAACTCCATAAACATTTATAATTTATTTTAGTACAAAGTTAAGATTTTTTTTTTAGTTTAAATTGCAGATAAGATTGATTTGAACTAACCTGACGAAATGTGCCACAAAGCGAATTATAGACATTTATCTCTTCAGCTTCAAAGCTCATGTGCGAAGAGTGAGCAGGTGGAAAAGAATTGCTCTTCTGGAATTAGTCCATTTCAATAAAGTGGCTGGATCTAAATAGTCCTGCAGGAACGTGCCAAGATCTCAGTCTCCTGGAAGGATGAGCTAGGTCATGTTCTCTCTTTAGCCCTTACCTTGGGTATGGCATCGAAACATGCTATGCATCCCTCATCTCAGACCTGCCTCCAAAAATTTAAGACATATTAAGACATTTAAGAACAGAAAGCAAACCAAAATGTTGTTGTATACAGTTTCCAAAATGGGTTGGTAATACATGTAAATTTTCATTTTTAATGTATATTTTAAATTTTAATTAGGAATACTAAAGAATGTTTCACTTGGGTTTAGTAGTCTAAGTTTCCTGTACTCAGGAATAAGTATTGTACCTCACTGCTTGTTTTTTTCTGCTTTTTATTCAGTCTAGAAAACACATTTTTTGCTTTCTAACCACCTATTTTTAATGCTCAGTCTTTGATTTGCTAAAGAAAATGGCTGCATTCTCCCTGAATTTACTGAACCCTGCAGCCTTTTTAGGCTGAATGGAAACAATGAGATCTATTAGGAAAAGGAGGATTTTGTACATCTTTTTAACCATCTTAAGAAAATATTGGAAGAAAATAATCAGTTTGTAAATTAGAGCAAATGTTTGAAATGAGTCGTAACTTGGATTTCACTAGTACTCAGTTATGCATCGAAAAATCTAAAATCAGTTAGATCTAAGAATCTAAAGCTAGGGTTTAAAACAGTAATTTACAGGAATAAGTTAACAATACAAAACATCTTACCTGAAGGATATCAAATGTCTAAAAATGCTCTTAGATAAATCAGAGAAATGACTGCTCTCTAACCTATCCTGTTGGTATTCTCAAAGCAGGTAATCATTATGTAATTCTTTTCTTGAGACAGGCAGCATCACCAACCACTTTTTTATGAATTTTATGACATGCTAATTTCCCATCTGTCCCGAGTAATACATGCACTGCACTTTAGTTCATTCACCATATCTTAATAGCAGAACTGCAAGAACAAAATGTCTGTTCAGTCCTTCTGAAGGTTAGGTATAGATAAAAATGTTCATGTTTGCATGGAAGGGAGTACTGCCTCTCAAATGTGTCTCTAACATCAGTTATCGATGCCTTCACGTTGACAGTGATCAACAGAAAAAGAAAAAAAAAAAAATTTTCTTGGTATGGAAATCCAGGCCCAGACGCTTACAGGATTTGTAATGCTTATCTATAGCAACTTCAGCAGGTGCAAACAGATGGCTGACATTTCTGTTAGACCATAAAATGTAGAATACTACTGTCCTGCTATGCCTAAATGGTATCAATTAAGTATGAGGCAGGATATCAGGCTATGAATCACAAGTCCTTTGTTTCCTGTAAATTGCATAGTTGTTTTTGTTTTATTTTATTTTTTCTTTTTCTTTCTCAGTGCTTCTTTTCACGGAAGCCCTAGGGATAACAAGAAAAGCAGCAAAAGAGGGAGTTAAGTTCATACTTGAAGTAGTTTGAACTTACGGTGGAAAGTTTGCATCCCTGTTCGTACCTCTGAGGATAAAGCTAGTTTTGGAGGTTACTGCTGTACCCCATCTGGGGACATATTCCTTCCTGTATGTCCTCCAGAACTGCTTTGTAAAATATGCTGGTTCAATTGCATATGCTGTGCTCATAGAGCTAAAACAGAACCAAAATAAATAAAGATAACCTCTCCTGAAATTATTTTTCTAAGCTTGATCATTTCACTAATGTTCTAAGAATAGTTGTATCAGAATAAGTAGTGGATGCAGAAATCTGCCACAAAAGTAGCTCCAAGGGACATTTAAGAGCTTTTTAGCTAGCTTTGGGGACTCAGTCTCTACTATTTAGTCAGAATGAAATTGCTGTAAGCAGAGGCAACTGAGCGGAAAAAGGACAGAGGGCAAAAAAAACTTTGAATGTAAAATGCTAAATTAAAACAACGAGGAAAAGATTATTAAGAATGTAAAAAGAAAAAAAAAAAGTCTTCCTAGTTCTGCTTTGTATAGTGAAATGAAAAAGGAAGCTGTAAATATGATAATAGAAATTTCATTTCACATCATGGTCCTGTTTAATGTCTTCTGTTTTCTCTGAGTCAATCACAGTCCTTTGCTAATTACTGCCGCAAAGCTGAATAAATGGCAAAGGGAAATAAGCAACGTTTGTGTATAGGGCGAGTGTAGTGACATTATCTCAAAAGAATAAGTTGATGTGACAGTGTTTTAAATTTGAGCTGGCAACTGCTAGTGAGCTTGCACTGCCTGTTTTTAACCTTTTCTTTGTGAGAATGCTCTGAATAAAGATTAACTTTCTTTGCTTAACAGTTATTTTTTCAGTACCTTCAATTTGGAGCTGTCATCATTAATGTTTTGGGAAGTTGCCCTGCTTCCCAGTGCGTTCTGTAGGTTCCTGTTTGCCAGCTGATTCACTTTTCCAACACTTCACTGAAGTGCTGGGCTGGTGGAGGACTCTTCTTGTGTAACCTGAATGAGAAGGGTTTCCTAGTCTAGAAGATTCAGTGTAAAATGAAATTTCACAGACGCTCACATTCAAAGAACTGCACAGTATTCATATTCCATTCAGATACCTTGAGCCTCTTGCTCAGAATGACACCTTAGTTAACCAACTTCCCAAATATAAGTCATGGAAAGAACACACTGAATCCAGACAAAGTGATCAAATCCAGAAAAGTTGTTCAGATGTTCAGTATAAATATAGATGTTCAGATCTATATCTGCAAAACTTCTCAAAGAGCAAAGAAATTCCAGGTCTAAGAATTTCTTGCTCTCTCCCTTACTTATATATATATATACATATATATTTTTTTTTTTCCTGGAGTGATTTCAGTGCCTGAAGCCACAGGATTTAGGGGGCTTGGCTAGAGTATGTATGGTGTAAAAAATACAGGTGCAGTAGCTGAATGAATCTTTGCATCCTAAAGGAGGATATCAGCCCAGTAAGATGTAGCAGTTCAGAGCTCTTTAGTCATCTCAGTATGCCTGTAGTAATCCTGCTTTAGCTTCAATGCATACTTTGTCGTTCACTGAAGTAGAATATAAAAGTCTGATCTGCCATCCACCCACTTATTCAGCTACCTAAGTATTATCATTTTCAGATTAATGATTAAATCTCTTTTTTCTCCCTGACTGCCGTGACTGTTCAACTGAAGAATGTTTTAAAATTTTATATTCCAGAGAGAAAATACTAAAAATAAGGAAAAAAGCAGATGTTCAATTTTTTTTTTTTTTTTTTTTTTTTTGAGCCAAATGGAAAAATCAGTTATTCACACAACCAAGAAATGTTTGATTTCCTATGACTTCCTTGCAAAGCAGACTACTTCAAATCAATGTTCACAGAAAAAAAAAAAGTCATGTTTTATGGTGTATGTGAATTGATGTCAGTTAAAACCAAGGAATCTTTACACACTCCCAATTATAAACACCACATATGGTTTCAGTAATATAGCTTCTATACTGTTAGAAAAAAAAAAATCCAACTTTTTCCTGTCATCTTTTTTTAGGAGAAGTAGGCTGTTGAAGTTACATTTGTCAAAGCTTAAATCTTAAATCCTGTGTTGGAAGCACACAATGAAAACATAAAATGAATTGCAAGAAACACATATAGAGCCTGATAGTCTGCCTCTCATGAATACTTTTAAATATGCATTTCCATTTACTTTCCCCATAGTTGGGAAGAGCAGTAAAAAGAAAACAATGAATTTTTTTTTACTAGGTGGGCAGCTTGTGCAGTGGAATTGGGAAGCAATTTATGTGATGGAAGTGGCAAGATGCACACCTGAGATGAGATGGAGGCACTGGGGAGCTCTGAAAGAAAGTTGTGTACATGTGAAGTGAAGATGAAAGAGGGAAAAGGGAAATAGAGAATCAAGATTATAAATACCTGAGTGTAAGGTAAAAGGAAGTAAAAGCCTCAAATTCATTTCTGCGTGCTCTGTTAGCAATGAAGGACTTAAGACATAATATGACCATACTGAGTTTTCTTTTCTAAAACCAAATGAAGGTATCAATGTAAATTTATTTCTGGCAGAGAAAATATGCTGGTAAGATAGAGGTTCTTTTCCATCACTCATTTTGAGTGCCAGCTTTCAAACAGTTAGGAAACTTAATAGGACAGGATGTCTTATTTGTGAATTCTTCT
This sequence comes from Anas acuta, assembly GCF_963932015.1. NCBI lineage: Eukaryota > Metazoa > Chordata > Aves > Anseriformes > Anatidae > Anas > Anas acuta. The sequence goes on from NC_088982.1 coordinate 37,507,574, forward strand.
AGGAAAGAGCCATATTCTAAAGAGAAAATGCTTCTTTGTGGGGTAGTTAAGTTTTGACCCTTTGGAAGGGGAGTGTGGGGTTTTCATGGAAGGTATCCTGGGGTGTCCCCAGAGATGCACCTTTTGTTCTGTGTGTCTGCCTCCCAGGTATTGTTGCTGTTGTTGATGTGGAATCTCACCTCTTTGCTATGTTAAGGTTGTTGGCATTGTTATGCCATTTTCCATGGACATTTGCTGCATCTTTTACTGGCAACTGAGTGAATGGAGATTGTAATTCTGACATAAATTGGCTGAGAATCTGTGCATCATCAGAGAGGGGAGAGGATGTATTTCTAGAAAATCCTTCTGTGAAAGTGATTTTGAAGGCTCTGTTGTGGCTGCTGGGTTTAAACATTGGATTTAAAAAAGGTACCTGGGACACTTGAACATTCCGTAAGGTGGGAAAGCCATCATTAAAAGACTAGCCAGAGTAGCTAAGAGCATGCCTGGTGGGTGCAGCAGAACGGAGGATGTTGTGTGGGGTTCCTTTCATCATGAGGACAGAGCACGTGTTGTCCAGCTGCTTTAGCTGCACTGATATGGTGACAGAATCAGGAACTTCCTAGAACAACCCTTTGCCACAAATGAGCTCATAATAAGGTACTGCCTGTGAGGTGTGTTAAATTTCTGATGAAAAGAGCAACGAGGTGGTTATTTAGGTTATTTATACCCTAATTTCACAAGAGGAAATGGAGATATTAAGGAACAATTGCTAAGTTAAATACTCTGATTCTCACAAAAGGGCTTCTAATTTGTCAGGACTTCCCACAAAGTAGGGAGGAATAAAATCACAGAATTAAAGAATGTCACAGGCTTTCAGAGTGAGAAAAAGCAAGTGAGCTGAAAGTAGAATTGGATGGACTGTAGCTAATACACTGCTATTCTGTCATGAGAGGTCGAAATGGATCTCATGAACCCCATGGTTCTTTGGGAAAGAGGTCAGATCAGCCATGTGCTGGACACTAACCTCAGTGCTACTTCTGATTTGGGTTACCAGATGATTGAGGCCTGAAGTCTCAAAAATAAAGTTGCAGAGACCCCCACATAAATCTACTGAAATAATATACTTCTAACGTCAACTCAAATGCTGTCAATACCAAAAGAAAAGTGAGATCTACTTGGGAGACTGAGAAGAAAACTCAGAGGTGTCATCAAATGCACTAGGGAGAAAGAAGAGAGCTAAAAAGCAGAAAAATGCTCAGTCTGGATATTGAAGATGATTGAATATAGAAGGAAAACAGGACCCAAAGCTAAATTAGAGGGAATTTAACAATCCCAAACTTACCTAGCCATGAATAAGAACACCAGATCAGATGGGTAGAGGAGGAATTATACCACAGCAACAGAGACTGAAAGATGTTTGATGTCACCGACAGCGAAAAAAAAGTCTGAGATCCTGACATGCAGAAAGTGAGAGCTAGACAGATGAAAGAATGCTGTGAAGCACATATGAAGATAAAGAAATGCTAAAAGGTATTTGTTGGAAATGTAAAAGAGAACAATCTCCACTAAAACTGAACCCTCTCCATTGAAATTAACAGGGAAAAGCATAGAAAAGCAGCTACTCCAAGTAATGTAATAGTAACATTTCATAAGAGGCTAAAGAAGTTGTTCTGGCTCTATTGAAACTGGCAATGGATGCTTGATTTTTGTGTACAGTCCACAAAAACTTATTTGACTTAGCTGAATAGCATAGACCTAGAATTTTTCCTTCTCTAGGAGATATTACTACATTGCAGTGTATAAAATTATGTAAGAAATACTACAGGATTACCTATAACTTGAGAATATATATAACAAAATAGTTAAACATCAGGAAGACCTCACGGTAGTGCAAATTCATTTTAGTTATGCTAATGAAAAAAGAAAATGAGCAGAATAATGTTAGATGTACAAAATGAGAACTGAACCAGAATCATCACAGGTAAACGTCAGACAGCTAGGCCAATCATAAGCAACTCATAGATGTATTTGTTACCTTACATAGGGTAAAACAATTTTGATTAGAAGTAACTATATTTACTTTGGCTTAATAGATTTTAAATTAGTAATACATACTAATATGTCTGCTAATATATATTAATATGCTTCCATTCCAATAGTATCTCATTCACTGTGCTATCATCAGCTAAATCTCATTCCATTTTTTAAAACATTATTTGCTACCTATTGCTTTGTCAGGCACTAATCATATGTTCTGTTTACTGTTAATGCAGAAAAAAATGGTTTCTTGCCTATTTCCATAGAAAGCCATCAGGTAAGTAAGTACACTACAGCTTATTTATACAAAACCTTTTTTTTTTTTTTTTCTCTTTTCATCTATGTATGCAATGATTGATTTCCTTTAAACCTACTTTCCCACCCCCGCTTTTTTTTTTTTTTTTCCTTTTAAACCTACTATAATGATTTACATCCACAGATAGACTTACAGGTTGTATTTACCATGATCTCTAAGTCTTTTTCTGAACATAGGCAGTACTTCTGCAATTCTTCAATGAATAAGCAGATTTGCTTAACATCCTCGCTACTGGGGGGCCTGCAATTCTGTGCACCGGTTCCTTCAGAATTGTTGGCTGAAGATTTCCCCATTCCTCTCCCTCAGTGCATTCAACTTCTGATGTTATTCATGGTAGTGTTCATTTCTTGAACTTTGTTCCCAGTGTTTCTTGTGCTCTTATCCCTAGTTCAGATGTCCACACTGAAAATTCTGGTAACGTATTCACTAATTTTGAGAGTATACAAACCTCTCTGCAAAGATAATGACGCCAAGAGGTCCAGTTTTATACATTACCCTTCTTTGTGACTTGGTCTTCACAGCATCAGCTTGCAACAAATTCTGCAGCATCACTGTTTTTTTTTAAATGATGCCCATTGCTCAATGCCCTCACTGTGTTGTTACTCGACTTCCAATACGTTTCTGTTAACTCTGTCACCTCCAGCCTCGTGTATTTCAACATTAGTTCTGCTTCTTCATTTTATACCCCAGGTACCTGGAATTTCTGCACAAACACTACTTGCTTGTTTGCATTAGATTTTGCTTTTTTTCTCCCTGTTTCATTAAGAATATGTTTTCTAGCTTTCAGTGATGACACACACCATTTTCTGTGGCAAAGGAAATAATAGGAATCTGGAGAGACACACAGCTTTCTTATTCAGTTTTGGTTAATCTTTTATGACTGTCATAAATAGCTCGCAGTTTGCCTAGCCCACTGTTATGTTGCAAGTTGAATTCACATGATTTCTGCTGATAAAATGAAGTATTCAGAGAAGCTGATATGACTTACTGTATGATTCCTGCCAAAACACTTTTAAAGATTATTTTTTTTTCTTCTACAAATTATCCAGTGGTTTCTGTTAGACTCATTTTCAAATTATAGACTACATTGTGATTCAATCTGTGCCAAAGTATGTTTATTTGATATAAAATGAGACTTTGCTCTTTGGTAGTATCTTCTGCTTGAGCAAGTCAACTTTCTTTATAAATATTAATTAAGCTTCCCAACACTTACTCTGATAGCAAAATGCAATTATTTCAGTTAGCATACAGGTTAAAGCAGACACACAGAGAAGAGCTGCATCTAAAACTCAGTCCTCTGATTTAGCTGAGAGAAATTATTTACTCTCAGGTTTAACTTGGCATAGCTGGGTTAATATTCCTCCAGCCAATGTCAGTGCCAGTGTTGGGGTTACCTGCTGAGGTGAATTTCATGTTAAAGGATTTAAGAGTAAATTATTCCTGTATGGTTTGCTAAGCTTTCTCTTCAGATCAGATGTATTCACTGTCTGTACTGGAGACAGGACAAAAACCTGGAGTTTTCTGAGGGTTCTGGATGCTACAGATATGATCTATAAATATATTAAGGAAGAATGACCAACAGTAGCTCTTTCTCTTAAGCTCATTCTTCACTTTCCAATTACAAATATAATCCAAAAAACAATCTAAAAACAAACAAACAAGATGTTAGAGGAAACAATAACATTTGGATAACCAGCACATGGAATGTTGTATAGAACATCAAATGGGTGAACTGTCTGTTGCACACAATGGTTTCCTCATCCTTGTCCACATACAAGGCTCTGCTTCTATAACCTAGTAGATAAAAAAGCAAGCAGGTCTTCCTTTATCTATAACCTGAAACAACTTGAGCTGAGTTTCTCCTAATTATCTCAAGACAAAAATTACGTGCCTTTTTGTCTCTAACTCTCACAATTATTTAAGGTATTCTTCTTCTAACACCTTCTCATTTTACTAGTCAACAGACAAAATAACTGTAAAGAAGAGAGATCCATTCTAGGCTCAGTGTTGTAATTAAAACAGAGTGCACACTCCAGCATGTCACTTACATAGCTAATAAACCTATTTCCAGGTATGTTTATGGGAATAAGTTACTCATCTCCTAACTTTTAAATTATGTGATATTTTTTCAGCAATGTATAAAACTACATCAAAATGCTTTTTGAAAAAAGTTCTTGCAGAAAAAAATCCATTCAGGCTATTACGTGTTTTGATAATACTACTCGCCTTTCGATGATTTGGCAATAAAGAAAAAAGCTTCTCTTCTGATAAATCTTTTTTTTTTTTTTTTGGTTTGTTCCTTTTGATGAATTTTAGGTGTTTTAATTCTAGAAATAATTCATCCTTGACATTCAGAGAAATCCAACAAAAACTTATTTTGCTATACTTTTTTGACATACAGATTTCTGTTCTCTGGCATCTTACAATGATGAAAAGCTTTTACTTGTTAACTATCCAACTGTAAGTGTGTAAAAGCCAAAGTAATAGATTGCAGACTTTCATGTTGTTTTGTTTTTTTGTTTGTTTTTGTTTTCTTTTATTTGATTGTTTGGCAGATAAAAATGGTAAAGTTGATATATTCAAAATTTACCTGTGATGACACAGAAAACAGTATAAATAAAACTACTCTGTTGGTATCGTACACCAGGTAAAAAGCATTCTTGTACTTTGATGATTATACTGAAAAGAATAGTATGGGGGGGGGAGAAGGTCAGTCACATCCTTTTTTAAAATAAATAGATAGAAGGGATTTTGGTCTTGGTGAAAGAGTGGAAAATTTAGATGAAAGCACCTAGTGAGCTTCATTACCTTTAGAATTATGCAGATGGTGAGTGGGTTTATTTCAGAGTGAAATTTTGGACTTAGATGCTGAAAGTTCTCATACATTCATATATCCTGTTTTTGGCACTTACATAGTATATGGCCTTTATGGAATATAAAGGAATATAAAATTCCTCCTCATCATCTCAAAATATTGTCACCAGACTTTCACTTTTTTTTTTCTACTATCTATAAAATGTGAGCTATTTCACTAATTTAGTTGTGTGTTGCAATGTTTTCTTGTTGTGAGGTGGTGGCTTTCCACCATTTGTTGTCTTAATGTCCTTGAAATGTTTTGGAGTGGGGTGCTGCTCAGTGTGAGTAGAAGCATCACAAGATGGTTCGTACTGTGCATAGGACATCAAAATATTGTAAAAGATCACAAGAGCAGCTCCACAGTTATGTAAAAAAAAATAGCATAGCAATGTTTTGCATCTATGAATTCTTTTTCTTACTAATAAAAAAAAAAAGAAGAAAAGAAAGAAGAAAAAAAGTTCTACCTACTTACAAATTTTTTGTTTCCTTTTAGGCTTTTGTTTTCCTCTGTTCTAGTCCAGTTGCTTGGGAAATAACTTCATAAAGGAGTTGTGCACAAAAATAATCACTAATAAGAAATGCAATGAGACATTAAATGTCGAAATATACACACATATTTTCTACCCATGTTTGTTTCCCATGCCTGTAGAGAGTCACCTACCTCTGACCACAGAGGTTTATTTGTCTTGCACCTTGTCTTGCATGCTCTACTGACTTTGTTTGTCATCAGTGCATAGCTAGTGGGCAATCTCCTCTGTTGTTAACCAACTGAGGAAGAAGGCTACATACCAAGAATTAGTTTCCTCTTCAGAATTGTTATTTAGATGAAGATGGATTTATCATGATTTATCAACAGCTTTTTGCTAGGACTGAAATAGTAAATTAGAAGTGTATGCTCCATAACTCTACCTTTAATATCTCTTCAGAATCTTTGTAATTTAATCTAACATTAATCTACCTCAGCAGTGCATTTCTTTTAACACCTATTTATCTGTTTTCCACCTGGCATTACTGACCACAGTACTTCCATTTTATGGGTATTGATAAGTGGATACATAACAAATTTGTCCTTTTAGTGTGCATATCTTGAGTGGCTCATCAGGAAGTCCACAGCCATCAATAATATGATCACATTCCCACAAAGCACAATATTGCTTCCTTCAGTGTTCCATAATTTGGATGCATTTGGATATTGATATATTTGCTCATCTTGAAGTATGAAAATAATAAACACTGTAAAATCTTAAGCTGATAGTCTGTGAACCTGAAAATAAAAAGGGAGGCTTTGTTTTACATATGGTATATTTCTGTTGTTTGGATGGCTTTCCAGATAACCATCTGTAACAGAGAAAGGATGGCAAGAAAAGTGATTTCTCATACTTGGTTGCCAAGATTCATGAATATCTGCTTAGTGTGGCATGTTGCCTAATCAGAGGCTGGTTGGACTTTCTGTCACAGGTTTCAAACAATAACGTATTTAGAGCCTGCCTTTGGGCAAGCCCTTTGGCATTAATCTAGCAAATTTCTGTACCTAGATTTAAACTTTGTATAGAACTGAATCTGCTAAAAAGGGGAAAAAAAAAAAAAAAAAAAAAAAAAAAAGGCAGGTAAGATAAAGAAGAAGGAGGAATAAGACAATGTAGGAGAACACAAAGCCAATTCTGACTGCCAACAAAAGCATACTGCCTCAGGTCAGTTGAAATCTAGGGAGTTTATTTGAGCCAGAATATAAGTGTGTAAAAGGTAATAACAAACAGTAGGACCAAGAGAGACCTAAACCAATCCCCTGATTTTAGGACATGTTACTCTGTTAACTTAGGAAGTCAATAAGGTACTCCAGAGGCTTGATCCAAGCTCTACTGAAATCAGTGCAAAGGTTCCCTGGTATCTTCATCAGACTTGAAGTTCCCAAGTATCTTCTGCACAAAAAAGAATCTGTCTACACATTTGTATCTGATGCACAAGAACATGTATCACAACAGCAGGATGGCAAAAGAAGTTATATTAACCAAAGTACAGTGGAAATAGGCAAATGAGCTTTTTTATCTCAAAACAAATTTTTCTGTTAAGCCTAATGGAGCATCCTGATATATTTGTATTTGTATGTGATTTTGCTTGCATAATGCTTTCTTCATTCTTTTTTACATTGTTGCCCATTTTAACGAATCTATTCTACCGTTGTCTATCAGTGGAGGTCTCCTTGATCTTATTAAGAAAATTAATAGAGTAAAATTGGTATGGTCTTTGTGTGAGAGAGATTTTATATAATTACTATTTCTGTAGTTGTTATTTTTGCAGTATATAATAGTATGTAATTTCTGTTATGTAATAGCAAATAAAAATAGTGCAGTATTAGCACTATTTTGATATGATGATGGGAAAACCATGCTGTGCATCCTTTCAATTCAGGTGATTATCTTGTTTTGCTAACTGGAGAGCATTTCCATAGAAAATATAAAATGAGGGCTGAGTGGAAAAAAAGATGTAAAAAATCATATACTGAAAATATAAAATCTGCATTTTAAAGATGTAAAACCCAAAATGCAGAACATAACTGTAGTCTGACAGACTTTCTGTAATGTTTGCTATGTCTTATTTTCTCTGAATTTATCCCAGACAGCTTTTGGAACTCATGCTGGAACTCACATATTTTCATTTAAGAAGGGGGCTGGTTCCTTGTGACTGCACTGCAGCAATTCCTATATTGCTTTTCCAGCAATTTCACCCCTGACTTGTGCAAGAATCAGAATTAATATTATACAGTGGATTATCAAAGAGGTAAAGTGGCAGTGAGCCATCCCAACTTTCCGGGATAGCTGTATATTTCCGAGAGTCCCAAGCTTTCTAATCATGCTTAGGATCTCACAAGAATAACCAAACCAAACCAAATAAGAAAAACACAATAAAAATAAACAAACCAATAGTATGAGGTCAGTTTTTCTTCTTTAATGGCTTTTATGTGACATGTTTTGTCACCTTTTCACACCTTTTGTCACCTTTTGACATCACTGAAGCAATTAAAAATTGTTCTCTGTCAATATTTGATCATTTACTGCTTTTGATCAGTCCTCAAGTGTGGATGATTGTCTCTGACCTTCAACATCCCTTCTCTTCATCTCAATTCTAGTGCTTAAGAACATCCCTGTACTTAGCCTGTCCTAACACTTAAAAATATACTTCACTTGTAGTAAACAATGATGAAAAAACACTAAAGCAATCCTTTTGTTCACTGTGGTGACATTTCCTCTAATTAAATTTTCATCTCTAAAGGTATTTGGGCCTCTGCAGTCCATCTGGGATATGTTTGCCCTCAGCATTGCCTCAGGCCAAATGTATTTTTGTTGATACGCTGAACAGCATGCTGCCCTCAGTGGCTGTGGGTATTCCCCACTGGTGGTTTATTTAGAAGATTATTTCACCAGTTTCAAAGTACTTTTTCTAAAGTCATGTTTTTTTCCTTCTTTTGAAAGAGAGAGAGAGGGAGAGAGTTGGGTGCCCCCCTGATGCCCTCTCTTCTATGAATCAATGTGGTTTTATGTTCTTTTCAAGGAGGTTTTTGAACAGGCTATTTGTAGACCCATGATGGGATAGAGGGGACTGTGCTTCCACATGGGTCAAGAGCTACTCAAAGGACTTTGTTTGCATAATATTTGTCTGTGCTTTGAGCACCAACTCTAATTAAACTGACTGGGGGAAACTGATTTGGGAAGGGATTCCTGACTTGCAATGCAAAGACCAGTAAAATATTACATGTAGAAAAAGGCTTTGCAGGCCTCGCTTTATTTCCTTAGGGCAGTATGTGCCTGGCAGTAAAAACCTGTTGGCATCTCTTTTCACATTTCCTGTACCACCTCTCAGCACGTGTCTTGGCACCGAGCTGTGGAAGGTCATTTTTGCACACATGCACAAAGTCCTGCAGTGAAAGATATAGTTTATTGACTTAAAAAAAAGAAAGGCATGGATCACTGCAAAGCATAATGGAAGTGTTTTCTCATTTACTTTCGGATAATAGAGGCCAATAGGAGGATGGTCTCCATATTGGCTATGCATCATAGAAGCTTTTCTAATTCTTTGGAGATAATAGAGTCTCATCCCAAAGAAAAGACTGCAAGAGTTTTGTTTGTATAATTGTTGATTTGACCATCCTACAGCTCTGATATAATTGCAGAATATTATATTTCAGTAAAAGCTCAAGTTACATTTTCAAGGGAATCTGATTATTCAGTAATTAACAATCTGAAACAATTTTATCATATTGAGAGACCTGGGCAAAGGTAGCAGCCTTCATTAGCAGAAACTATCACTTTGCAAATTACTTCTCAAAGTTCTTAAAAACCTACACATTCTCTCTCTCTTTTTTTTTTTTTTTTTTTTTCCTCCTCAACTTTTCTGCTCACAGAAACGCAAGCGAAGCTTACTACGAGAAAAGAAAAGACATGGAGAAAAATAGGAACAAACCATCTGTGGATTGGTGGCATTTCTGTGGTTTAATTTCACTAATTCTGATTATGCCATTACGTTTAGAAAGCAGTATTACGGCTTTTCATAGTTGTATAGTTTGACATTTCCTTGCTTTGTAAGTCAAAACTGCGAAATTATAAGGGATTGCTCTCTTTACTAGGTTAAAACAATGCTGTAATGTAATCATGGCAATAAAGCATCATTTAAGAGACCATGAAGAGTTTGGCCTTATTGCTTAGATTGTATGTGTCTTACTTTTGCACACCCCAGCAAAGTGAAAAAGGACAGAAGTGAAAAGGACAGAAGCTTTTCTTCAGCAAATGTGGAAATGTACACCGGGCAAATCTAGCATTAGACAGACAGAAAAGAGTTGGAAGAGTAATATAAAACCAAATTGTATTATGAGCTTATTTGAACCTCAAATAGTAGCAGTAGCTGTATCTCATGAGTAAAAACTATCTGTTGGTACTCTTGGTCTTAGTGCTTTACATGGGGAGTCCAACTTACCTTTTATGTATCAAGGTGGCAGTCCATGCTGACAGCAGAAGACCTCCAGTTGCCTAACCAGAGTCCAAGCTTGTGTCTCTTTGCTTACAAGATGAGCAAATTCACATGTATAAAAAGTCATATCAAAGTTATTAATATGTTTCTAGCAGTAATTTTTTAGGCTGTGTAATCTCATTTTGAGGCAAAATATTTGTTCAGATAAAAAATATTAGCAAAGCAGAAGGGAATTGCATAAAGAGCAAAGAAGTATTTTATGACTCTTAAAAAATGTTCCTTTCAGGCAGTTTCTCTAACTCTTACAAAGGGCTATGTACTAATAAGGATGCTGATGTGATTTTTCAGGAAAGCCACAATGAAATCCAAGCACCGAAGGAACCTACACAAAAGGATACCTCATCCTTCTGGAAACCTGTCAAAAACTAATAAGACAAGGACCTTTCTTACTGGCTCAACACAGTCCAGGTAGGACCGCACCTGGCACTAGATGCAGACAGCAGCTGTTTCACCAGCATCCATAATCTGTACTGGTGGCTTCCTGGCTGTACCTGTGTGCCCTGAATGCAAAAAGCATCTGTTTCACATTTATTCATTTACTCAGATGGCATTATCTACATTACTTGCTACCTTTGGACACAAGACTCTCATTTATAATTCATAGTACACAGATGCTTACAGAGAGTAGAAGCTTTGGCTACATTACCTGTCACTCTTAGTATATTTTGTATTCATGGTGGGTAAATATACAAGTATAAAGCTGCCATATTGTGTATGACTATCTATAATGCATTAGCAAACAGTTGTTTGATCATTTATACTGTCATTCTTTGTGGTTGAAATGATGTTAGAATGAAAAATGAAACAAACTATGGGTTCACCCTTTACGTTTCTCTTCTCTTCTCTCTCTATCTCATTTTGTGCGTTGTTGGTCCTTTTATTTTTATTTTTTGTTGTTTTTTTTTTATTTTTTGAAAATGAAGGTGATTTTGTCTCCTATTGTTTTTCTTGCTCTTCTTTTTGTATGATTATCATTCAGTACTCAGTCAGCTATTCAATAAGTTCACCAGTGCAGCTGGCTTCAGGAGAAGATGCTTCCCATTCTTTGCTTTCATAGGCTCATAAATCCAGCCTGCTGAGAATATTAAAAGGAGAAAAATACTCAGGCAGGAATAAAGCATATCAAAAAGAGAAAGTGAATGTAGCTGGGGAAACATTTACTCAAGATTACATATTAAGCAATTTGCTCTTTAGTACTGAAGGAATATATAGAGAGAATATATTAACTGTACTTACTAGAGCCCACTGCATCCATCAAATGCTGTTAGAACTGGCCATTTTTGAACAAGGAGAACATTCTGTATACCTTGTATTGTTTTTAAAAACTATTTTTAGTGCAGTAAATATTAAAGTATGTCATTGTCCTTTGCATGAGCTCTCACTCATTTTTTTAGGAGGGCAACTTTGCTAGAGATGCTTGACTTAAGAACCCATTAAAATGAAAATGTACTCAGGAGCCTTGCAGGAATAGCGCTTGAAGACATGGGCGCCAAGCATGCTTGGCAGCCTGGAAAGCTTACAGAGCTCTCCTAACAGGAATGCCATCACATTAAAGAATTAGCATAGCCCTAGGCAACAGTCTTTTTTTTTTTCTCTTTTTTTTTTTTTTTTTTTCAGTAGACGTGAATGACATTTTGTATCTGAGGCACATTTTTAATATTCCTTATTCGCATGTAAGTTTTTATGACTACATTAAAAAGCAAAAGGTTGGTTTGTTCCTGTTGACATTTGTTCCTATTCCTCTCTCTCACTGGGCACTACAACTCAAATAAAGCTCTGATGTTCATCTTTCCTTCCACAACTTTCTCAGTCCCTCCTAATATTTCTGCTGCCTCCTCCTCAGGCTCTTCTTTTCTGCTTGGTAGAACCTGTTCTGTCATTTTGTCTAATCTCTACCAGATGCCACAAATTCAGGAAAACTGCCACAAAAATCCCTCTAAAGTCTCTTACCTTCTTGGCAGTGCCTCCAATTTCACTCTTTAAAAGTACAAATAAAAGATATTAATGAAGGTATGCTCGAGAAAGAATCAGAACAGCAGTGTCTGAAAACCCCAAATGAACCTCTCTTCACTGACCCCAGTCTATGAGAATTGAAGTCAGGGAAAATTGGAGAAATAATCACTCAGCAGCCTCATCAATCAAACTAGCAGCTTAGACTGCTAATTATTCCCTGGTGGGGATACCTGAGAATTGAGAATTACAAATATTTGGCTCTTCTGACCACTCACCAAGGAAACTCAGGTTATTGATTCCCCTACATGAAAATAATCCACCTAACTCTCAGTTTCATTCTCTTGGGAAATCTTCTTGCATAAAGTTCTCTGACAAAGAACATATAACCCAAAAATATAGCTGCTGACAGATAAGCTTCATAATATCCTAATGGACTCCATTTTGTCCAATTGCTCCATGTATTTGCAACAGGAAAAAAAAAAAAAAAAGTAAAAAAAAAAAAAAAGTACCAGTCTTTTCTCCATTTTAGTTAAAAACTGTGTAGCAGTTGCTTAGGTCTTTCTTAGGCTGCATGAAGCCTGAGAATGAGCAGTGGGGAGGCCGCAATCAGGAAGCTGCCATTGTTTCTGGTTTCCTGCATACATGTGGTAGAGTTTGAAATTGCTCTATCCTTTGGGCTGGAGCAAATTGTTCTTCCAGTCTTTCTTAATCACAGTCAGTAGCAGTGGATTTTGACTAAATGCACTGATGGTGTCTATGTGGGACATGAGCACAGTTGTGACCTGGTTTGGGTGGCTTGATTCTCGCTGAAATGAGGAACAAGTAGTGCCTAAACTTGCCAGTGCCTGGGGACAGTTACTATAAGTGTTTTGCAGAGATATGCTAGAATGAGGGATCCTGTTGCCACGCAAGAGCTTCCTACAATTTGTCCCTACCATACTCCAGATATAGACTCCAGTTTTAGAGCCTGTGAACATCTGAGAACAGAGAGTGAGGAAATTAGGTCAGATAGACGCTAAACTTTTGTGTGAGGTCTCCAAAGTTTGGTTTTCAGGTTAATATTCCTGTTTTTTCCCCTCACTAGTTATTGTGTAGGGGTCAAAATGTCTGTCTTTGTCTTTCAGTCTGCAATTCAAGATTTATTTAATTGCCATGTTATCCCTCAGCATGTATTTCCAATTTTTTACTTAACTATGTCCACATTCTCTCCAATCACATCCTAGGTATCTGAAACACTACCGACCAACTTTGGAAAGTTTGTGTCAATGTTATTAGCATTAAATTTTCTTTTGAAGTACATGGGAAATCTTCACTGCTACTCCCTAGAAATACCTGTTTAGAAGGTATCTTTCTCTTTGATAGCAATGGATGCCTGCTGAACACTCAGAATCCAGTAGCGTAACTTCCATGGCACAAAGCCTGAGACTCCTCATATATCACTGCAGTCTTCAGTTTAAATCTATAAACACTCTGTAAAGTCACTAACAACAGATTTTCATACTTTCATAAAAAATGCACTGCACAATTTTGATTTTATTTTTATTTTTTTTAAGAAAACCCTCATTGTCTCACCATTCTAAGGCCACTTTGGTACAAGGATTTGTTATCTTGGCTGACAACTACGCTGAAGCCTATAATAAGAATCTCCTTCTCTCACTCTAACAAGCAAATTCCCTGTTTTCCGAGAATCCTCTCTAGGAAGGCAATGCTGAATGTTTATCAGACTTGAAAAGAAAGCCTATCTACACTGCCATTTTTGCTTTTTATTTTTCTAATTTGCAGCTCAGCTCACGTCTGGTGCAAAGAAGCAATTCTGCGTTGAAAACGCTGCAGCTGGTTTCCTCCAGTGCTCCCCCTATTCATAGCAAGGGAGGCAGTGGTGGGCTTACGCAAGATTGGTTTAAATGGGAAATCAATACTGGTTCCTCAGTTCCTACAAAAGAGCTGAACTGGGCTGGATCGGCTCCAAGGAGCAAAAAGGAGTTGAGTGGAAAAAACTGGCTGCCAGTGGGATAGGTACTCTGCTGCATACGAGGCTATTTGGGTCTCTGCCACTGAACCCATCACAAGAAGTCTGAGATAACCTGGCTTACCTCCTACCATCTGTTTTTGAATGGACGATAAATACTGGAAAAATAAAAGTTGGAGGCTTTTTTTCCCTAGACATATATTAGCTTATAAATACATAAATGTTTCTGTTCAGCATCAGTAGGAATTTGTCCCTCATACCATACTACCCAGTTACAAAAGAGATTGGAAACTTGTTCCGCAGATGACAAGTGGAATCATTGGGGTGATTCCTTGTTCTACAGCTAAAGAGAAATATGTGATCTAATTAGCAATTCCATCAGACATTGCTCAGTGATTGGAACTCAGTTTCACAGGGTCTCACTTGACAAGACTTTCTATTTAATCTCTTGTATTTAAATTTTCTGTGGAATGAATCTCAGGAAAATTCACATTTCTGAAATCTGTGCCTGTTTGCCATTTTATTTACATAAAGTTAAAAGGAAAAAGAAAAAAAAATGAAAAAAAAAAAAAACACAAAAAAATGGATGTGAGAGTACTGTAATAATTACTGCATTTTGTTACATGGACTATCCATTACCTTTAACCCCTACTAATTCGTTACCTTTAACCTCTAGTGGTACTGTCCAGAACATAATCACATATGTTACTATCTGCCTTTAGAATTTTTGTCATGATTTAGCAACACACCAAAAATAGAAGAATTTTTTTTTTACTGAACATTCTTCCTGCACTGAATTCTGATATGTTTACCTGCTATTCCCCAAACAGTCACAGAGCTTGAGAGACATAGGGTAAATCTTATGGGGGGAAACAGACAAGATCCAAAAAATCTGTTTTTATTCTATGTAACTGGAAGGCACCCCTTGGAAGCAGGAGGAGGAGGAAAGACAGATTCTAAAACCAGGAGAGTAGCTGAGGAGAAAGGGTATTTCATATTAAGATGACCGACATTTAAAATACTTGGTTAAAACACCAGTATCTCTACTGTTCAGACAAAGGGAATGTAGTTTTCTTTTAAGGTCTAGAGCTAAAGCTTCTATGAACAGCCAAATACTGCCTGTAATAATGCAAACTGCCTTGTTTCATTTTCAAAATCCCACTGCTCTACTACAGTCAAGATGGTTATTCGTGCTATCCATTCTTGTATGTTTTATACAATTTTACTAGCTCGCTCAGCTTAGAGATCTTAAGGTTTTGTCTGGTGTGATAAAGATATGCTTACAGTACCAACAAAACTATCAGCAATGAAATCTTCAGCCAAACAGCTGTGTATTTCATTTATACAATTTGTCTTCATGTTTACTCATGTGATCAAGGGGAATAACAATTATATTTTTGTGTATTGTCAGCAATGTGATTATTAATGTTTTTACAGTATTTCCTGTGTGGGAATGCATACAGCCTAAACTATGGAAGAAACAGAGAAATTTGTCGATACTCAGAAAAAGGTAAGGTTTTATGTCTTAGAAAGTTACATCTTGCCATGTGATATGAACAGGGAAAAGAGAAGAAAACAGCAATATATCAGATCTGAATTTCTTTATCAGTCATCATACCTGAGAATTATTTGATAATACTACTCCAAGCATTCAGCATCCTCAAATTGATGTCAACCCTTTCTTAGCACCATTTTTAGTATACTAGTTCCTTCTTTTTCCTTCCTAGGAAGTTAAGCCAAAAGAGAGTGATAAGACCTCTTGTTTTTCATTATCAAGAAACTTATTTAAGACATATTTCTGGCTTTGTTTCCAACTTATTTTTAAATTTAGTTGATCAGGAAAGGGGACAGCATATGAAAAGAGCGTTAGCATTTTCTAAGCTATGGCATTTTGCACTGTATAACTTGAAAGGTTGACAGGGCCACTACACTGCTGAGAATATGTTTTTTATTTTTATTTATTTATTTATTTTTTAAATTAAGAGCTGCACCAAGGCCATTCTCAAACAGATACACTGTCCCAAAATCAAGGCAGACAGAAGAAGAGCCTTTGTTGAGGCTGATCTCCAGACATCAGGAATGTCTGAAGAACAAGGATTTGCAGTTTGAGGTCATGGAAAATAGGAGGCTTATTTTGTTCTCTTCCATCCATCTCATCAGCAGAAAGCCCTTACCACTAGGAAGGGAAAACAAACCTGAACATGCCAGAGATTTTACACCTTTTCAAATGAATGAGGCAAAAAAACATTTATTCCTCTTCTGTAGTGGTCTGCCTTGCTGACTCAGTGTTGTACTAATTGTTGTGTTTCCTTGATATCATTCTGTAAGTTTCTTTTGGTGCACATTTCCTCACAGAAAGCAGCTATTTGATTCTTCTGCAGGCGTAAGCACCACAGTTCCCATGCCAGCTATTTCTTACTACCCGAGGATGTGATTCAGCACTGTACAGAGAGCATCCATTTTCCTTGTACTTGGCTCCCAGGCTTTCTCCATTTCTTTTGTTTTGGGGCAGGTGAGAGATCATGCCTTAGGTTACTGGTTAATATTTGAAGTTGTACTAAAGTGCGTTGTGGCCTGGCCCCCCACATCATGAACTGAAAAAAATGTGTATTCCATTTCTGGATGGCTGTTCTCCAGTGAGTTTTCTCAGCATAATTCTTTCCAGATTAAAGTAATGATTTGCTAGAATGATTAAAAGTAAGGGGAGTGGTGAAGTGTTCAGTAGTTTTCCAAGTTGACATGCAATAAATAAATAAATAAATAAATAAATAAATAATCTTTAGTTCTCCTGGATTCTATCTAATCTATTGTCACATAGCATTTTTTTTTTCTGACATCTGATAAATAGTTTTCACATTGATAGTATAAACTTGGATGTGCTCCCTGTGGAAACATTTTGTCCAGCAGTATAAGTATCACACATAGGTAAATATAAATGTCACTATGTTTAATTATGTATATGCATATCTACACATGCAGGATTTAGTCCACTGACTGTTTCAGTATTCACTAGATGTACAGTGTAGCTGGGCTGGTACCCACAAATCCTCAAATACAGGACAGTTTGTTAAATCATTGCATGGCTTATCTGGCTTAGTATGTCAAAACCCATCACAAACAGTGGATGCTTTTGTGCTGGATATATAACACAGGATATCTTCAGTCACATGTGATGAATACTGCTGTTCTCAAATAAAAGGCAAGTAGTTTCAGATCTGTACTAAGCTGTATTTTCCTTAATAGTCATCACTATTAGGCAGCTCAGCCGGCTCATGGTCATTGCAACAGGCGTAGTGATGAACTTTCTGTGCAGACTACTCTTCTCCCTGAAACATTTTTTATTCTGTTTGAAAGTTAATCAAAGATCATCGGCAATTTTCCCTCTCCTCTTTAACACAGAGATATCCTGGTATCTTAGCACAAGGAAAAACACATTTTGTGCCACCCGTTTGTAGATGTGCCTACGACACATCAATCCACTATTCAGAAGCCAAGCATTTCTCTCTTTACCTTCATGTTACTTTCCACTGCATAAACACTAAACAGGCATGCCAAATGTTTTTTGTCTTTTTTTCCTGGTTCTGTTTACTGTTCTGAATCAGTAGCCATTATTACTTTGATTCACCTGTTCTTGCATTTCTTCATGTATTTCTTAGTGGTTCAAAGAAATGCCTGAAAAAGTACTATGAAGTGAAATCTCAAGCCTTCATGTGGTCCTACTTCTCATAAGGAAACACACAACTACGTGTGTTTCTCAGAGTCCTTAGTTTAACTATGTGTTTATCCATTTTTGTATGATTTGCTCCTGCATTCCTCATACTGGTTCCATGCAGATTGCTAGGATCTTTGACCCCACCAAATTTACTGTGTTTTAGAAATGCCTGACTTGTGAACAAGATAGTCTTATTGAGCCATTCAAGTTCTAGATTGCTCTAGTGTTTTAATACTGTTACCTTTATGCTAGCACATGTTATCCGTTCATTTTTTTGACGAATTATTAGAAAACTATTGCTATTTCTGAAATGTATGAAAAGAATCTCAGGGAGTAGTAACTCAAACCTAAGGGATACTTGTTGGTATGCAAGGGGAATTATGTTACACAGGCTTCTATCTGAAGCTTGCTTATTTTCCACTGGTGTACCTGCTGCAGGCTTGTGGCTGCTTGCTTGAAGGACTGCGATACAAGTTACTGATTTCCTAATTTTATTTGCCATCTTCACAGTAATTCTTGTAGGCCAAGAAGGAGCCTTCACCAGAAACTTCCTATACTTTGAAGTTGCCTTTCTTTCTCCCTCTCACCTTTTCTCCATGCCTGCTTATTTCTTTCTTTCTGTCTTTTTCTCTTCCTTTCTTCTCTTGTTTTGAGCCTGAAGCTTCTAGTATCTACAGACAAAGGAAATCAGATTGCCCTTAATTCCCATAATGCCCACAGCTTCCATGGCTGCCAACCAGCCAGGTTTCCTCAGATTTTTCCCTCATGGAGAATTTTAAGGAGATTTATTTTCAAGAAAAAGTAAAGCAAAATGAAACATCACTTCTAAAAATGTGCAATCGCCTGCCAGTTGAACAGATACACCTGGAAATACAAATGGATCTCTGTATTTTGGGAAGCACAGACAAGTGTTGTCCCCTAAGGTCAGAAATAGAGACATGGTTTGAAATGTCATTAGCCCAAAATTTACAGCATTTCAGGGTACAGATCAGGGTATGCTCCGCTCAGTTAAATCAGTTCTAAAAGTATGTATATGCAGCTTAAGTTTCCAGCATTACAATAACTAAAAAACAAAGAGGGAGATAAACATTAAAGAAATCAGTAAGTTTGAATATAAATCAACATTTTGAAGAGACCACAAACTATTTTTTATTTTAGACAGCAGAATATTTTCAGACATGAAAGAGAATAAGAAAAAGCAAAGAAAAAAACCCACAGTCTAAATAAAAAATATTCCTATAATAAAGGGAGAGAGAGAAACAAAGACAAGAATAATGACACAGAATGATAAGGACCTTGTGAAATTTCATACCACACTTATTACTTATAGATTGTATTTGCCACTTTCATATATTATGATGAGAAAAGTCATAGATAAAGAAATAGCTTGTAATCACAGCACAAATGATTGCCATCTACTTTTAGGACAGGAAAAATAACTGAAATGATAGAGGAGACATTTCATATGATATTAAAAGCTGAACTATTGTTACTGACTTGGTATAGTGTAAAAGGAAAACCTGTGATTGGACCTGTGTGGTAGTGACTAGTAACTTCTGGTAACGTATTAGTAACATGGAGATTAAGTTATTAATTTTCTTTAAAGATAAGTGGGAAGTTTGGGGACCCAACATGGACCCAAACTGTTCTCCATGAATGTGGTCCCATGTCGTACAGCAAGCTTACAGCACCACAAAAGGGCTTTCACGTTGTGATGTTACAGAATTTGCCAGTCGCAGACCTAACCTTCATGGGAGAAGACCATGATGTGTGTGTGTCAAGGGGTGAAAGAGTGCATTTTTTGCAGGAAGATTTTCCCTTTTCTGTTCAGCAAAGTGTTCCTCTATTAGTTCTATTCACGATTGCTCTGCAGACAATTTTGCCACCACAACTGGATTGTGCAGAACACCCTGGAAGGCACTGATCATTTGTCTGTAAAAAATGCCTTCTGTCAGATTGGGAGATTTCAAACCATGGTTATAAAAGGACCTGCTCCATATCCCCTGATTTCTGTCTGACTGCCATTAGTTGTGTTTCTGTTTACAACAGTTGCTGCGTAAGGCTTGCCATGCTTTGTGATATCTTTGCCATTATTTTTTTGGAAAATGTGAGTTATGGAAATTATTGTTCTGAATTTCCATATTTATATCACTAATAACTGTGAAAACTGACAAAGACGGTGTCTGATGTGGGGGAATCAGGAAGGGGCTGAAATAAAACCCCTTTATTCTGCACTGGCAGTGATGAACTCCTCTATAGATACACAGCACAAATCAGTAACTACTAAAATCAAACCAAGTGGTTTTGACTGATTTTATCTGTGCCATTTTCACTTTTTAGAAGTTTTAAATTGTAAGTGGTCGTGTTGTTTACATAAATAATGAAAAATCAGCCCATTAGACTGAAACTCACATTCCTTTTATGAAAAACAAACAAACAAACAAACAAAAACCAACCAAACAAACAAAAAACAACAACAGAAAAAAATATTTTGCTTTTTAAATTTATAAATCTCTCTCTTGACATTTTCGAAGTAAGGACTGAGCAACAGATTTGCAGACCCATGCTCACTTCAGCATATAACATCTCAGCTATAATCCTTAATCAATACTTTAACTCGCTAGCCCTTACTGCTTGCCAGTGTGTGGATCTTGCCCTCAGTGGGACTGATTACCAATTAGGGAATGAGAACCATATGCTTCAAATCACAGTTCAGTTTACTGAAAATGTTTGAACACTGACAGCAAATACTAGTGTATCTACAAATGTGTGCACAAGCCTTTTCAAATCTCTCAGGACATTAATTACCAGGTCTTCCATCTACTTTAGAGCTAAACAGACATTGAATTATCTATGGAGTTTGAACCATCTGTGAACCATACCCCTGATAGTTCTGAAACTTTCCATTCAAGTATGAAACTTTATGAAATACATAAATGCACTCCTATAAGGATGAAGTGACACATATTACATGAGCGGGTATAATGACAAAAAGTAGAAATTCATTTCACTCCCTTAAGGAGCATCCTGTGCAGTACCAATGGGAAATTGGCTTTGGGTCTGACGTGTCATTGAATGCGTTACACCTGTCCACTTAATTTTCTTTTTGAAGTAACCAAAGAAGAACAGTTCCAGTATTTCATTAGTACATGGACACTACTTTATGTCCAAAGTACAACATTAAGTGTAGGAGATATACTAGTAAGTATGGAATTAATGGCCATAATATTGAAACATGTAAATAATCTATCTACATAAAATAAAATGAAAATACTTTTTCCACTTGAATAATGAAAAACGTGTCTAAATAGGAAGGAAACCAAAACATGATTATCACTGGAGGTGGTAAGGAAGCTTACATCTGCCTTTTGCTCTGAACTTGCTGTGTGCATCCTGGTCATCCCTTTTGCAGTAGAGAGGCAACAGAGCCATCGAGGTAAAGGATGTTTGGGTTAGAACATTTCCTTCAGAAAGGCGCTGATGTCTCATAGTAAAACCTTGTAATAAGGAATTATTACAGCTCTAGTTACTTTTTTGTAATGGTTAATTGCACCCAATGGTAAAGCACTTCATTGTATTTTTGATACAAAATTGTCTGGTGTAAAGTTTCAGTTGTTTAAGATTGTTATGTCTGTCTCTGCAGAAGAAATGGGGCACCTACAGGTATCTGCTCTTGTTACAGACATCACGTTGATAGACTTGGGTTCTTACCAGCTCTTTCAACGCCTCAGTCCACCTTGTGGACACTGGTAACATTTAAGAAAAAACTCCTCAGCTTTTCAAATTTGACTAAGTTTTTATGCCATATGGCACATACGATAAACTCTCCAACTGCTGATACCATTCCACAGCTAATGAGAGATTCAAAACCTAATCTAAAACAGGAGCTGTGATAGTCTCTTAGAAGTATTTCCAAAGAGGACATTCCCCCGTCTGTTTACTCAGTATGGTCTGACAGGAGACAGCTGGCCTCAGAGAGACAGGAAAAAAAGGAATATATTTCTATCCTGTGCTACTTAGACAGAGGAGAGCTTATCACAGACAGAGGTATAGAAGATGGTCAGCCGGGGAATCCAAAGTATGGTATTTATATAACTAGTAGTGTGTGTTGCGATTTCGCAAATAGTCCCATTAAAATCATTGCTACAATGAAATATTTATTATTTTTTTGTTCCACTAATAAAACCTAACATGCAGATTAGGATCACTGCATTTGACTTTGACACCAACATACTGGCTTTGTTTGTGGACAGGGCAGGGATGCCTTTCTAAAAAAGCTTCAAGTGGTAATACAGTATACAAAGAGAAAGTTGACTATTATTTAAATGTGTTTAATGGAAAAAATAGTTTGAATACCATTTTTACTTTGTCTCAAGAAATATTCAAAGCAAATTTTAGACTTATCCACTAACATGCAAGATTTTTTTCCCAATATTATCATATTAAACATGACTAAGTATAATTATATAATAAGCACAATAAAATACATATATATATTAAGATATTAAATATACATACTATATATATTTAAACACATAATTAAAACATGTATTTTTAACCTCATTATCATGTGGATTTTACATAGCAGTGTCACTCCATCATTATCACATTGTTCCTTTGCAAATAGATGAGCTGCCAAAGAACTCTGAGAACTCATTACACCTTTCTGTGTTCACTGATGAATTCCCAACACTGAAATGCTAGAAAACAAAACCCTTAAAAGGTTTTCGTAGTCCTAAGCCAGTGAACTTTGGAGTGATGTTTTTAGCAATGATAATGGGCACAGAAAGAAGGGGTCAGATGCAAAAAATCTGTTTTTGAAACATGATTCAAAATTGTTGGATGAACACCTAAAACAGAAACCATGGAGTGATTAGCTGTGTTTGAAAATACAGGTAAGAGGGTGGGCAGATTAGATTAAATTTTCTAAAGCCACGCAGAGTCAAAGTTCCTGCTATTTTAAATGTCAGTGAAAATTGATTCTCCAAATGCTTTAATTTCCAAAAATTCAATCCATTAGTTGTCAATACAATATTAAAAAGCAGCTCAATCTCCTGTCATAGATAGACCTCTTTCCTACAATAGCAATTGATAGTGTGCTAAGGGCATGGTTGAGAAATAATTTCAGACAAAAAGAGCTTAAAGATTTCTTCCTTTAAGACAGTTTTACTGTGTCTAGGATATTTCCACAAATTCTAATAGGTTTAATATTTACGTAAAATATAAATTAGTTTTACCTCATCAAATTATGTACGGCAGATGAAAAAGTTAGGTGTGGATCTAAGAGTAAGGCCCAAAAACACAACTGCACTAAGCAAAGTACACAGATTTCTTTTTATTTTCAGCTTTCTCTTGACCACCAATTTCACCACGTATTTGCAAGTCCTTTGGACACTTCTCAGTGGGAGTAGAACTTGTCTCACAGATATGATACACATTCTTTCTAAAATAATGCTCTGAATTTTAGATAAAAGCTTTGCATTATAAATGTACAAAGCATTCTGCTGGGGAGTGTAATAAATCTGCTTTCAAATATCACTCTGATGTATAATGTATAACATAAAAGAATAGAACTATTTAAAAAGAAATCGTCACTTTCCTGTGTTTCCATCTTTAACATCTCTCCTACCTGTTTGAAATATGGATGGCCAGTTCCCAGTCACGACTAGAAAAAGAGGTAAGCACTGCACTTAACTTCCTAACTTTGATTTTTACAGGGGTCTTTAAATAAAAAAGACTAGCTTCACTTTAAAAAAAAAAAAAAAAAAAGGAAGGAAAAAATACTTTCTGAGTGCAATCACTGCACTCATTTCATGGTGAAATGTGTGACAGTTCATTCACTGCCACTGCTTTCAAAATGTCACATTTCCAAAATATAAGAAAACAAAAAAATCTGAAGTGATCCTGTGATGACTTTCAGATACTATACTTTGATAGTATCTTTTAGATGTACATACAGGGCTTTTACACACTAAACATACAGGGCTTTTGTTTCTGAAGGTATTTGCAAGCAAGTTCATTTTTTTATGTTAGAAAATCTATGTAATTAAAAAATGGACTACAACCATCCCATTTAATGTTGGAAAATAGCTTTTTACATTAAATTCTGCCCTTCTACAAACAAAAGTTTCTGAAAGTATCATGTTAAAAGGAAGAGGGAGGGTTTTGTTTTTGTAATATACTACAATTTTGTTTCTAGCAGCAGAATAAGAAAGTTTTCAAAGGGAGTTTGAACAGAAATGAAGTGTTTGAGGCAATCAAAGCTATTTCATTTCAGAGAAGTTAAAAATCAACTATATCAGAATATTATCTACACTGTTCTTACAAAGAAAATCTAAAGCCATAATATGCCACAGCCCATTGTTACATTTCATGAAACAAAATAATTATTGATAAAAACACACTTCTGTCAAACATCCAGTCTGTTGAAAATTGGACATATGTAATGTATCCAGCTCTTATTTGCAGAAGTAGTCTCATTTTCTCTGATTGAAGCATTTACATTAATAGAGAATAACAGATAATGAAATCTGCAGAAGTGAGATCTTACTGAAATAAATTCCTGACTGCATTTTATGTTGTCACTGTTTTGTTTTCCATTTTCCTTGTTAATATAATTAGTCACCTGGATTTCCCCTTCTTAACATTGGCAGAGAGTAAAAATGAGTTTACTCTTCTAATATAATATACAGTTCATTGTATGCATTAAAATATGCATGTCCTCTTCTTCAAAAGCCAGTTTTTGAATGATTCATGAAAAAAGTAATCTACATCATTAAAAAAACAGCCCTGTGAAATTCACAGGAATGCACATTTTGGAAAGTGCAGAATGGCAGAATGGCCTTGACATTTTTGTTCTCTCCATTACCATTTTCATTTTCTTACATTTTATTCTCCCAACATTTCTGTGAGTGAATACTAACCATGTAGAAAGAAATCTCACATCTCTAATTTTGTATTTTCTGTATTTAATATGCATGCAAGTTCTGTGTGTGTTATAATCCACTAAATATATACATACATATATATATTGTAAAAATTGCAACACCGGCAACATTCATCAAAGGTGGAACAGAAGTGATAAAGTAAATTCTCTATATGAAAATATGCTGGATTTCAACAAATATTAATTTGACACTAGAGGATAAACTAAGGAAACTAAAGTCTAAAACCATGGGACTGCTACGGTCAACTGACTTATTCAAAAGTTTGGAGCAGAGGGGGCCAAGAGGCGACCTCCATGCCCTCTGCACCTCCTGAGGGGCAGAAGCACAGAAGGAGGCGCCAGCCTCTGCTCCCTGCTCATCACTGACAGGACACAGGAATGGCACAGAGCTGCACCAGGGAGGGTTCAGACTGGACACTGGGAAACATTTCTTTACTTTGATGTTGGCCAAACACTGGAACAGGCTTCCTAGAGAGGTGGTTGATGCCCCACTCCTGTCAGTGTTCAAGAGACATTTAGACAATGGCCTCAGTAATATGCTTCAGTTATTTTGGTTAGCCTTCAAGTTGGACTAGATGATCTTTGCAGGTCTCTTCCAAGTGAATATTCTATTCTATTCTATTCTATTCTATTCTATTCTATTCTATTCTATTCTATTCTATTCTATTCTATTCTATTCTATTCTATTCTATTCTATTCTAATTGCCAAGTAGTGGAAGACATCAATGTGTTCCATCATGTCCTCAGTTACTCTGAACAGTCCTAGTATCCTTGGTTATTGACAGTTATATTCATCAAAGAAATGTAGTTCCTTCTGAAGCATACACTTTCCTATAGCTATGATTATTGGCTGTCATCTATATCATCTGGTATTTAATTTATCCCTTGATGACCAGATAGTCATATTCTAAAACAGTGTTATTTGACTATTTTGTCTTTCTTGTTTCATATGAATTCATCATTACGAAGCTTTACTGTTACTAGATTATTCTCTTACCAGAAAAGGAATCATGATTTCCTGAAGAAAATAAAGGCAATCGAATTGAAAGATCTGTACTGAAAGTACTGGTAAGGAAATTACCATCTTCTGTGCGTGTGTAGAAAGATAAGTTAGTTGCTGATAAAACAGAATGCCGATTAATATTACATATTATCAACCAGTTTATTACCGATTTTCAAAATTTTTCTAATTCATACAGTTCATATTTCCTACACAGACCACATAAGCTAAACTTTTTATCGGAAGAAATGAATTGTAAGTAACTTAATCATGTATATGTTTGAGGTGCCTAGAATAGTATCTATCTGATTGCATTCTATAGTCTAATTGTAGTCAACGGATGCCCTTAACAGCATTTGCCAACTGCTAATTTTGCCTTATGGTACTTTACTTGTAATCTTAGCAAACAAAATCAGTGACTCTTCCTGTTTAATTCTGAATAATGCTCTTTGCATAATATATTTGGGGAAATTCATCACATGAATATTTCTTGACTGAATACATTATCCTAAATAAATTAGAATATATATGTATATTTACCATAGAAGCATAATATACTGAAATAAAACTAGAAACACCTAAAATATAAAAGGATTTTTTCACATGCATACTTGTTGCATATTTTGTGCAAAAGGTTAGCTTATTTATCATATAAAAGCTTTGCTCCCTTCGCTGATCAGAATGAGAGGCTGAAGCAGGACTTGAGCATGTAAAAACTATTGTCTACATGAATTACTCTTAACACTATACAAGTGATAAGTCCCAAAGAGTGAAGACTTAAAAGATTTATTTCTTGGACATGGAAGGTTTTTTATTTATTTACTTTTTAATTTAAGTCAGATTCACAGCTCTCATATACTAGGACACTTTTCATGCTTTGACAGTAAAAGGAGACTGGTGTGTTAAATAAGCAATGTGAAATACATTTGAGCAAATGAAAATTAGAACCAAAATGGCCGATGAGTCTGGTTCTGATCATTTACACCCATGTTACAGCTCTGTAGCCCAAGTTTAATTAGCAGAGTTAATCATGATTGATCAGTTTCATGGAAAGGGAGGGCATCACATTCTCTCTTGTGCCGAGTAAGTCTTGGAGCCAGTGAGATGGTAGAGATGTGTGATCAGCTCCCTGATTTTAAGGCCAGGCCTGCCTCCAGTGAAATTGGAAGCTGCTGCCAAGGAGCTTAGTGTTGTCAGGTCCTGGGCATTAAGCCACTGGAAAATAGCCATGCTGGATTTCTGTTCTGCTGTCCCAGCTCTCCCCATGTGTTGGAAGGAGGCATGGAAATGCAGAGCCCAGCTGTAGTGCAGATGCATCAGCTCAGATGCATGCTCTCTGGAATACTTGTTCCTGGGTTATAGCCCAACAGGGACCAAAACCTAGCTTCTGAATCTGTTATTCTAAAACAAGTAGGCTTATCGATGGAAAGGGAGCAGCAAAACTAGACAAAAGTGGGAGCTCAGAATACAGAATTGTCAGCACCTGAGCATAACATTGCCTGGGTAGTAAATGGAAAGACAGTCTAATTTGAAGGTCGGTGTAGAGCCAGAGTCTGACTGCTCCTACTTATAGTCACTGTCAGTACCTTATAGAATTGATCAATGCAAGACACACATTCTTCTATCTTGTGACACTTTGCTTGATTTTAGTTAATATCCCAATTTTAATCTAAAATTTCAATTTCCTAATCAGATCAATCCAAGCTTGTGTGATCTTAGAAGTCTTTTTTAAACCCTCCCCCTTCTTTTTTAATGATAGCATTTCTGTGTTTTAATTAAAAATACTAAAAGAGGACTTGGCCTTCAAGCAACCTTTTTTCTTTAAAATGTTTGGCAGTTTACTAGCTTACAAACCCTTTCTGATTATTTCCTTAGTAGGCAATTGCTTGAACTGAATGAATACTTTTTTTTGTTTTCTACAAACCATCATTTTTCTAATGAAAGAAAATTGAAAAATTCCCAGCCAGTTCTAAATTTAAACAATTTAGCTTTACTGTGTTTGCACTTCTTTTGTGTCTGTTTTCTTCAAACACTGTAGCAAATTAGTTTACTGAAAGAAATACTGGAAAAAATAGCAAATAATGATATAATGGTGGAAAACAATCATCAAATCAACATTTCAGACTCCAGTGACTAATCCACACAGCATAATCTGACACTCAGAACTAAATCCCTCTAGCTCTGTTGCCTATGCCATGTGACCTAGGTACCCTATTAAACCAACTTTAAGACTTAACATTTTTCATCAGATTGTTCATGAACTCAGGCAAGTTATGATTTCAGAATTATTTAAAAGCATAATCTGACCTATCAGATCTCACACACACACACACAGAGGATTACTTCATCATTTATTTGGGGGAAAAAAAAGAGAAATGAAGTGACTTCATTTTAAGAGTTGGTGTCATGAGGTATTTGTGCACTTCCCACCAACAGGTTATTTCCCGAACAAAAGGTTAACTTCTATGTCTTTTTCTATCGCAGGGTTTTATAAGCAGATTTACATACTGTGTACTCTACTTTGCACACTTGTTCATATGTCACATCCTGCAGCCAATCCAAATTAGTATCAACGGAGAGGAAAGAATAACACACAGCAAATAAAATTGTCTATAAAACATTATGATATGGTGAGGAAGGTTACTGGCTGCACATCCTGCCTGCTATTTAGAGTAATTACAAAAATTAGCTTCGGACATGGCCACAGATGTTCCAGGCTCATGATATTGAGGCCTAGCTTTTTTTATTTGAACAATTTGTGCAGGCCAGCGTTTAGCCTCACAGTCAAACATACAGCTCACGTCCCTACAAAGAGAAAACAAATGATCTGCATTTACAGTAGGCTTTAAATTTGCCAGAGAGACTCAGCCTGAGACAAAAGGTCAGGGAAGGAAGGATATTCTGTGTAGTTACAGAAGCTTTTGACATAGTAGTTTCTCTTCACAAGAGTGATCCTTTGATGATACTTAGAACTGCTTATAAATGTTACCCGAATGCTACCAGAGCATAGTATTCTTAATATTGGATTTCAGCATTGTATTGCTAGCCATATTTATATATCCATGAGGTATTCTGAAGAAAAAAGAAAAAAAAAAAAAAAAAACATTTTTATGGAGCCAAAATAAGACAGTACACCCTAAGGAGATTGGCATCTTATACAAACATGCATATGCATCCCAAAGCGAGGTATGCATCAAAAATTATTGCTGGGGAAAATAAACAACTCCAGAGATGACTAAAGGGAGAAGCAGTAAGTATTCACTGAATGAAAAAAAAAAGACTCTCAGTGAGACAGAAAAGAGTGAATTTTAAAATAAAGGGGCAAAGCCAGCACTGAGAAGCTGGAGATAGAGAATAAAAGGCAATTCATTGTGTATATTCTGTACACAGAAAGCTTATATTATCACTAGTAGAGATGTTGGCTATGATCAGAATGGAGGACATGCCCACTCAGGCAAACCCATCTACCATAACACTTCTCAGGGATGCTCAGATCTGTGCTGGTGTGCTAGTATGAGCTTATTGCCAGGTCAAAAACTTGTAAAAGACAAATTAAGAAATGTAATGATCACAGCAGTGAAGAGGCACCTTGTGGAATTTTCAAGAGGACCTAATTGTGTGATACTTGCTGATTGTCACTGGAGTTGCTGTAAATGCCTAAGTATTCTTAGAAAATCACACAACCATAAATCCCTAGGCATCCAACTACCTGAAAACATTTGGTTCTCTGACCCTAGAGATATTTGAGGGATTCAAACACAGTCTCAGTGAGCAGCTTAGAAATCGGGGAAAAAAAAGGTCACTAACTTTCTTAGTAGATTAACTTTTTCTTTATCATACTGTGGTATGTCTTATTGCACAGCCATTTCTGAAATTGCTTAGTATAACTGATGCACAGAAAAATGATGATTGACTCAGAAGAGACATGCTTAAAAAAAATCAGGACATGATATTTAGGCTAATAACATTTCTGAACAGCTTGTTTGGGAGAAAAGGTACTTTACACATTTGGCAAGCATGCTAAATTGTGTCTACATGAAAAAAAGAAAGAACAAGCAAAGCGTTACATGATATTAAATAAGATCAGATGCTGTTCTTGAATAATGCATTCAGATGCACTTGTTCCAATTCAGAACTGAAAAATAATTATTAACATGCTATATTTAAATTATTAAATATTTAACCAAACTTACACAAGAACAAGTTAGCAACAAAAGACTGATTTCACAAACAAAAAAACAAAAACAAAAACCCCTGCACTGAGAAAATCATCAGAGAAAAAAAAGAAACAAGTACCAAACTAAGAATGACAACTAAGAACATATCACTGACAATGCAGGCAACAGAGCACAAAAGGTTGTACACCAGACTGAATGTATTTCAGCCTACAGTGTATACAGGCAGATCCTTTGATTTAGGTCATGCTTCTTTTAGGTATTATTCCAGGAAGTAATCTCTACAAGTTTTGTGAAGCTCAGCTGGAATGACTGTAGTTATTCTGGCAGAAAATGCCACCAAATTTTAGGCTAATATCAGAAATGAGTACTGCCATTGACCAACCCCACTGGAGCATGGTGGCATGTGATTCTGGTTATGTTGCCAATTAGTCAGGGCAGTAAGTTTCAAAATGGTAAGAAGAAAAAAATATATATATAAAAAAAAAAAAGTTTTATTTTCTGGTAGGGAAAAACAAACAAATAAAAAACTTGTGAGGCCTTTGTGTATTTTCCTATATCATAAATGCTTTTTTATAGCAAATAGCAAATACAAAGTACTACTGAAATTCCATTAAGTAATTGTAATTTTAGGATTAAGGAATATGCAAATGAAAGACATGTTATTTGTCTTTTAAAGGTGAATGTTCCAATGTAGCCAGCCATGAGGAAATATATCTTAATATTATCAATTATATAGAAAATCCTGACACACCAGACTGTCTTCTATTCATCATAGCTATACCAACCTGAAACTAGTGTAGAGATTTGGATTTAGCTCTACTCTGCAGGACTGTACACTTTTCCATTCCTAACTATCATTTATTTTATGCAATGTAATTGAGATAAATTTCTGACATTACCATAGCCACCTGGTTATATTCAAGTTGGCTGACCTGTGCAGGTCCTGTAGTCTTGATGAGCTGAAAGAAATTTTTAAAAAGCTAAAAGTTCGAAAAGTTTCTATATGGAAACTATGGTTTCTATTTGTCTAAGAGAATTCACAGTGGGTAGTTTTCAAATTAACCTTGAATGTATATGGACCAAATCTCCATACTCATTCTTTTTGATATCAAAAAAAAAAAAAAAGCTTGTTCGTTCGTTCTTTTCTTTCTTTCTTTTTCTTTCTTTCTTTCTTTCTTTCTTTCTTTCTTTCTTTCTTTCTTTCTTTCTTTCTTTCTTTCTTTCTTTCTTTCTTTCTTTCTCAGAAGAAGATTGTTATAATAAAATAGGTAATATATCAGTGATATAAAGTCAATTCTTTATGTATTTTCAAGTACTAGATTTACATAGTTCTTTTAAAAATGTGTATAGGAAGTTCAGGAAATTCATCTGCTTCTTTCTTTGGAAATATTGTATTATGATTACCTCTTAAAAAGAGTTATTTGTAAATCAATACACATATCTAACTGGTTACACATTGTCCCATTGTACCTAGGAACCAAATCCTATTCCATCGTTTTCCATTGTGATGATTTCCACATTCAGACACATTCATGAGTACACATACACTGAAGGGAAGATACATCTACAGTGTAAAATTTCAAATGGAGGCAAGGAAGGGCAGAGTTCGCATTGACTGAGTTAACTGATGCTTACCTTTTTCTGAGCAGTGAAAACTTCAAATCGGCTAGCAGTGCATCAACACAAACTGTACATCATAAATCAGAAAGTACTTGAGATACAGCTTGTACAAGGCCAGTATTCAAACTTTAACATTATGTGTTGTCAAGTGGAACAGTACATTAATGACATTTTTTCTTTTACATGAGATAAGCAGTTACTTTGACAAAACTGAGCCTTTAACATAAAAGAGATTTCTTATGGTTTAAATTTTCACAGTGCTCTTGCATATATTATTGGTCACTCTATGAGACTTAAAATGTTTTAATACAGTTATATGCCTTTCTTCTAAGGTCATTGTGAGCTGCTTTTCTATCTTCATATTGTTTGAGGCTGCCTTTTTATGACATTTTCCTAAATCTTTAGAATGTAAAACTGTAATTACAGTGTGTTGTTTACTTTCTCCCTGTTTCTGTAGGAGCTTTTCATAGGCTTCCCTCTTGTACTACTGTTGCTGCTAGAGGAAGACTTAAAGTGACAAATAAGACTACTTGGATCAATTATGCTTCTTTTTGCCCATGTTTCAGATGTAATCCCCTCCCCCCAATGGTTCAAACCTCTTTTAATTCATACGACAAAACTTTTTTTTTTTTTTTTCCTTATGGCATACAGTTTTTTTTTAACCATGATATGTTATGATGTCTTCTTCAAATTGTATTCCTTTTTTGTGTAGATAGATAGTGGAGTGTTGGGAGCAATTAACATAACTCAGAGAACTAATTTCCTGTGGTTCTTTAACTCTGTATTTATGGCTTTCAGAAGAGTGGGTCTGTACTCTAAGGATTAGTACAGTCTGTAAATTTTAGTTGTCTGACTTCTTTCTTTTAAGGAATTAAGATAAGAAAAATTCAGAAGTGGCTGAAATCGCAGAAATAAATGCACACTTTGTGAAGTCTTTTCTCCTTTTTTATTTAAAAAAGTCATGCTTTTAAGTTATGTTGCAGAAATACTTACACATCTACTTTTTAGTTGAATCTATTGCACATGTACCTTTCCTTCTGAATTTTTTGTGCCAAACTTGCAAGACCCAAAATCAGGCAATACTTCAGCTGCACTCCTGTAGCCAATGATCTGTTGTTCTAACATTGATTAGAGTGATGATTAGGTTAACACAGACAGAAAATGATTCAATTTGTTTCACATAACAGCTTTTGCCAATATTACAGGCTCCCCCCCCCCAAAAAAAAAAAAAATAAATAAACAAACAAAAAAACATGAAGTTGCCTGTGCAGTCTATCTGATAGCACTAATGGATAGCAACCACAACAGAGAAACCACTGACGAAAAAAATGCTGAGCACCTCCATTTGGGCTCATTCAAATCAGTTTCAGCTGTGAGTCTCTACTACAATAACTGATTCTTAAATTTAAATTTAAATAAGGTGCTGGGGGTGCTGACAGCCCTTAACAGCCTCTAACAACACTGCTTGGCCTCACCTGGGCCCTCTCCCAGCCACCATTTTATCTCAGCCCAGGGTTAGGCCTTATGCCTTTGTCTCTAAGGTGTCTATATCTTGGTGGACCTTGGATCACCCCTGTTTTTGCAATTCTGTGCCTAGAAGCTTCTTTCTGTGTTGTTGTGCTATCCTGCCTGGCCGATGGGGCCTGAGTGTTGCTGTGGGGATGAGCTCATTGCCTGGCTTGCGCTGCTGCCTTGCTGAGCCTGTGTCCCTGGTAAGTACTTGGTGTGTGGGGCTCTCCTGGGAGGCAAAATGGGGAGGGCTGGTTGTGGGGCTGTCTTTTGGGGCTGCCCCCTTGTATCAAGCCTCACAGGCTAGTTGTGGTGGTGTGCTGGGGTTTTTGAGGCTTTTTAATACTTTGTGTAGGTAGAGTTTGCAGCCACAGACATGCATTCCTCCTGAACTTGTTCCATGCTTTCATTATAAACAATGTGTGAAAGCATGTTGCTCTCAAGTTAACTCAGATGTGTGTGCTGGGGTTTTGTTTTTGGCCTTAAATTCTTAATTAAGAAATAGTTATTCACAGAGCTACAACTAGTAATCCTTACTATTTGGAGGGGGGAAAAAAAAGGTATATATTATTTTTTTCTACTCCTGAATACTTAAAGTCTTTGTCTTCAGTGTTCTGTTCCTCTCTTGGTCTCTGCTTTTTGATGTCTTGAACATGAAATTCTGCTAGATGAGAATTTTGGTGGATATTCCTGCCACAGCTTGCAAGGGAAAACTTTTCCTTTTTCACAATCATTAACAATTAGCATGTTCCATCTCCCGAAACCGGATTTAGCTTTTAAATTTAATTTTTAACTACATCTTAAGACCCAATCTCCTATCTGCAGGAGGTGATGAGAAAGGTCTTGCTGGGCAGGCTAGGGCCCCAGAACTCTAGAGCTCACACTTTCCTTTCAACTGTCCTGACATTCTTAAACCATTTACAGAAAACATGTTAAGATCCTTAAGTAAACCCAGGATGAAATCATACTGAAATAATATAATCTCACTAGAAAATCTTGCTAGTTGTTGAGATTAAAGCAAACAAACAACAAAACCATCAGGTAAACATTAATTTCTTTATTTTTTTTTTTTTCAGTTCATTGACTGGTTACACTTCGAGACTTGTTATCTCAGAGATAATTTCATTTTAATCTGTTTAATTAAGTTCACCTCTGACATCTTAAACTGCTACCAATAGGTAGCTGTACTCTACTACAATAGATGCAAATTCCAGCAATACAATTACTCTGTTCAAGTTTTCTGAAAATTTGATGCATAGACCATCTTTCCTCCCACTCATCTCTCAACATTCTTTAGCAAGTAAAACAATTGCTCACAAGGGAGTGTAAGGTAAAATCTTAATGCATTTTTGCTGTCCTCTAATGTAATTTAGCAATGAAACTATTAAGAAGTAGCCAATACTAAGGGAGTTAAACATATAGTTTGCAACCAATGACTAGCAATTGTAGTTGGGACACCCCTTTCATTGTTATGATTGTGAAATGGGTTACTGATTCATTATTGCACTTCTCTGGTTACTTCTCTGGCTAAAATTCTTGATTATGCTTTTAAAGTGAATGTAGCTTGTGACTGGAAACACTAGGGACATGCAGTATATTTAAACACAAAATGGATGAAGCTGGAGTAAGTCTATCAACATGCATATGTTTGTTTTGGGGATTTCTGGTAGAATGCTGAAATGCTCTGTGGAAATGGCAAGAAAAAAAATGTATTTATTCCCAGCAAATACTGTATCACAGTGCTCTTTCCCCTTACTGGGAGTGGGAGGGGAGTGGAGAAAGAAACAACCTACCACTACTTGGGCTTGAGGGGGGTGGGGTGTGTGTGGGGTGCATTTCAGTGAATGTCTGAATGTTATCAGTCACTGACAAAATAATTTTACATTCTAACCATATCTACTCGTGTAACCTTGCATTGTTGTTAGCAAAATTGTTCTATACGGAGAGTAGGAAGATGTTCTGTTTTAGAATGAATACATTCCATCATTCAGGTTGTGGGGAAAAAGGCTTGGAAGAAAAAGAATTTTTGCTCTGTAAACTACCTGTTCTTTGTTGGCTGATTCTGCATTAGTGTGATTCTTAAGAGAGAACGTCTGTCACAATTTTGGTCAATTTTACATGCAGGTGTTATGCTGAAGTGATGCTCTTGGAGTTCCCAGCATCACAGAGTTGGTCTGATTTCCCTAATGAAAGGTTAAAGGGAGTTAGACTTTGGCATGACCCAGGACCTCTTTTATTTTTTGATTTTATTTCTGAGCTTCTGTCAATAATCATAGGAACTGGAGACTTCATGTCAAAGATGGATGTTGTTAGGGAGTTTAAACCTGTCACTTCTATTAATCCCTCTTCCAGTTTCTCCAACTCTTGTGTATGTGTTTAGTATGTACATTTTGTATGTAGAGAGAAGACATAAGAGTTATAAATTAGAGTACAGAAGGCTAGTTGAAGGATATGTGGTGATGCCTTTAAGGAAATTGAAGGTATGCTATGGAAGTTGGCTGGTTTCTTAGCCCACAGTCCATATGCTGAATGCTGTAGCTGCATGTCTGATGCCGAGACTTATGTAAGAACACATGATGAAACTGATTTGGCAAAAATTTTTTTGAAATTCAAAGGAGGAGGAAAGTGTGGAATTACAGAAGGAATTCTGCCAGCAGTTAACACTGTCTGGGAAGAATAACATACAATCTTTCTTACTCTCTTCCCAAAGAAGTTTTGAGGCCACTAGAGAGCACAATAGGTATGGCATGAAAGATTTTAGCTCTTACTTGCTGTAGTAGCAAGTCCTGGCCCTATGAGGTGAACTAGGTGCCCAAAAAATTTTGGCTGTGAAGAAAAAGGTGGTTTTAAGGAGTCCAGCTGTCCTAGTCACAGCCCAATTTAAAGATAGTAGGATGTGAGGTCTGTTACTGTCTTTGTCTTCCTGCTTATGGAATATTCAGAATGTTATTGATGCATGAAAGTAGCTGAATATGAACCTGCAGATTCTGTATCCAGGCTCAGAATGGTAAGCTAAATAGATACGTCATGGGGGTCTTGCATTTTAACCAGAGAGCTAAGAAGAATATTTACTGTGTCTTACAGGACTTGCTGTCTGTCTCCTGTTGACAGCATTCCATTTCATATAGTTGAATACACATTCATTGGAGCGATGAGCGAAATGAATTTGTGCATAGTATCACTTGACCAGAAACTACAGTTTTCAGTGACTAAATTTTTTTTTTTTTTTTTGGAAAAAAGGTTGCCCAGCCTCACTAGAAATGGTAGTGATAGACCTAGACAACTCGAGCTTCCTGTG
The DNA here is from genome assembly GCF_963932015.1 of Anas acuta. Classification (NCBI taxonomy): domain Eukaryota; kingdom Metazoa; phylum Chordata; class Aves; order Anseriformes; family Anatidae; genus Anas; species Anas acuta. Next base: position 37,543,972 of record NC_088982.1, read on the forward strand.
CATGCTGTTTTCTCTGGAATTTCTCTTGTGATGAATTGTCATAAATCAGATTAAAAGGAGGAGAAATAGGGGTGTGTTTTCCTAGTGGAACAATGAATTCAAGCTTAGGCCTGAATCTCCCAATTTGCCATGTGTTACAGATTGTTGAGTTTCTGCAGATCTCTGTGAGCTTCAGTAAGTCACTCTGCAGGAAAATAGTGATCCGCCTTTGCAAGAACTTAAGACCTAGTTGTTCTTCTTAGGATGCTACCATTTGTCTCTGAGGGTGAATTATTTCTTCCTTTCTCTGGCCTAACTTTTCTCTCCTTGGATCTGAAGAAAGCTCATCTGTGGTTCAGGAATAGCATACTATGTGATGTCAGGAATATAAAACGTGAGGAGAATGAAGAAGTGAGATTCAAATACAGATTTTATTGCAGACTTGTAGGACAATTGTGTTCCTTTTTTTTTTTTTTTTGTCCAACAGTATCTCCTTTAAAAAATGCATAGTATTTTCTTGCTCGTTGCATAGGACTGCGTGCACAGTGGGAACATGGCTTGGGTGTAAATGTCATGCCAGTGCATCTCTCTGACTTGCAGGTTGGCTCTCATTCTCTTCCAGTCAGCCTGGTACAAAGAACTACCTGGGGCTGATCTGTACCTAGTGGAGACAGATTTTTAGTATATTTTATTACACAACTACACATAATATGTCTTACACAGCTTAAGTAATTTTGGCTTTAAAAACCTCTCTCAAGGGAGAGCAGGCCAGTTCTGCAAGCCTATTATTTACTGCTATTGCCCTTGCAATCCTGTCCTTGCTAGATTTTCTGAACTTGCAAACTCTCTAACCTGTCAGGTAAAACAAACCCCAAATGAAGAAAGGTTAGAATGTAAAATCTACAGGTCTGTGTTGAAGTGCTGTTTTATCTACTACAAAAATTGTACCATACAAAGGTGAAGGGAACTGTTAGAGAACGGGTGCCCTGAATGAGAAAAGATTTCAGACCCTGGACCTAGAAGCCTCCTTGTTGATTTATTTGAGAAAACTGCTGTAGTTAGTACTTGATTCAGAGCAAAAAATGGAGTTTCTCCACTCTTCATCTTCAAGAAAAGACGAATGAGCTTTCATAATGGACCTTGCCCTGCCAATAGGAATAAATGACTGTGATTTCCGAACGTTTTCAAGGAGACCTGGAGACTCAATATGCAAAATCTCTCATTCTATCATTGAAAGTGCAGCCTTGGATTATTACTGACAGCCAAGATGCAGTTAAAGTAAAGGTCATGCAGACTATTGACAATAATAAATTCTAAGATTTGCTATCTTTTTGCTGAGGCCTGTGTTAGGCCATGCATCAAAAACCTGTATTAAAAAAAAAGTGGTTTGCCCTCAACCAATAAAAATGCAGTGTACATTTTTCAAGTTTGCTTTTTTGAATGAGCTAGAAAAGGCCTCATATTTCATATTATCTTTTAATTTAACACACTGGGAGTACTGCCCACCAAACAATCAGTTTAATCCTCTGTGCCCACCTGTAATGTATAATTGAAGTTGCATAAAATAATTTCCTGCTAGTAGGTGTAGAAATCAACATGATGGTATATTTGAAGAAAGGCTGAGGATAAACACTAGCAAGTTAATTCATTTTTCAGCAAGTAAGCCTGAGGTTTTAAAAAAAAAAAAAATAATAATCTCTAATATAGCAGGCTAAGTAATTGCCTGTTCCTAATTGGGGAAACAAATGTATTGCTTCAAAACTTGGGGCACATGGTAGTCTTTGTTTGCGACAGCTTCATTATTAAATAGAGAAAAATAAGGTACAGCATGAACAAAACCGGTAGCTAACAAATAAACACTGTTTTAGTTATTGATGTTTAAAAATGCAGGTAAAAGTGACTCTTTGAAATGAAGCAAGGCACAGTAAAGGAGCACTATCTTAATTTCACTACTAAAAGTATGAAATCTTGCTTTGTGATGATTATTGATTTTAAAAAAATCTTTTGACATAAAAATACCATTTGAGTAAAATACTTTGAATATAATGAGTTTGGCTCTCATATAGAGCAGTTTGAGAACCCTGGAAGTTCATTACAGCTCTATGACATTCAGAGAGCAGGTAGTCCATGGGGAGTTACTGTAATTTTCCATATTCAGAATTACAATCTAATCCTGACAAGAGAAGAGCAGTCTTTACAGTGAGAGGGCAGAAATGTTTGTGGCTTTTCAACCTTTGTGCTAGGCTTTTTTTTAAAAAAAAAAATAAAATCAAATGCCATTTGCTGTGGGCAGTTCTGCTACAGGAGCATTTGCACAATAGGAACTGGACAAATGGCACCAAGTAATATAATTTTCAGCAGAGTAGCAACTTAGTCACTGATATCTCAGTCTCAGACTGACAACTTAGTGATGAAAGATGCGATTTTCTGTTCAGTCCTGTGAGTTATCCCCCATACTTGGTTTTAGAGCAGCGAGATTTACACAACATACTGATTTTTAAGGTACTGTTCAAGTGTCTGAATTTACTCAGTGACGTGGCATAGAGCTCCTTGATGGTTTTCTTTAATTGCAACTAGAGACTGAGGAAAGCAGTGACTACTCTAAAATCTGTGGCTCCAATACCACCTATTGGATAAATAAACACATAATTAAATACTTCAAGCATACAGAACAGTAAGAATAGATAAGGGACTTTCCATTTAGCACACAGTTGCTTTTTTCCTGTTGATTTAAGTCTCTTCTCTGTATTGCATTTGGTTGTTGAGACCCTCCTTAAATTGCTCAATTACATTAGCATTTGTTATTAAAGAAACAAACACAGAAAAGCACATACAATTTTTAAATCTTCCATCCATGTGTATTAAAAAAAAATCTAAGCTTCTAGTTTTGAGTGCAATTATTTTATAGTCACGGTAGATAGTTTAATAGTATTTTAAATAATCTTTGTAAGAAAAATATGCATCATAACTGTATTGCTTTAATACGAAGCATTTAAATTATGCAGCGTAGGATAGGCAGGCTTTGGCTTGTAGGTACGGTAAATGTAAATTGCAGAATATTTTCTGTAGTTTAAACTATTCCAGTACTATTTCAGTTAGTTCAGAGTTACCTGATTATATGGGGGAAGTCTATATAGGGACAGTGCTATGGTTTCAGATGCTTGAAGTAATGGAAAGATTTTTCTACATTGGCATAGAAATACTGAATGAAATCATCTACTGTTACCTTTGAGACCTATCTATTTCATACAAATGATGTGTTGACCTCATATGTTAAAATGAACACTGAAATGTAATCAACTTGGTCTTTACTTTTTTACCTTCTAGTCTTGTAACTGGGTTATACCATGACATTTCCCAATTCTCAAAATTGAGTTAAAAAGTGTCTTACCAGTTGCTGTAGAGATAATACATTTGTAGGTGACCCAGAATTCAGTTCTAAACTTAAGGAAAGGTAACTGCTGCAATTGCAGTGGGTTGCGAAGTAAATGTCCATCCATGTGCAGGGGGCAGCTACCTACAGCTGTTCTGAAGTTCATATTGTCTATGGGATATGGGAACGTAAGGCCAGGGTCATTGTGGCTCTGAGCACCCTCAGTTTTTACTGCTGTCATTGAAAGACCTTCAAAAAAGACTCTCTATTTCCTTCATTTGGAGATTTAATGATGCAAAGGACAATGAGAATTAAAAAATAATAATAAAAATGAACACAGGCAGAGGGTACCCTACCTTCCTTCTGTTAAAAATCTCAATGCAATGTACTGCATACTGCTTTGAATAATAGTACAAAAAATGTTTCATAGCTCAAAAGAGACAAAAAAAAAAAAAGAGACAAAAATTTAGCTTAGGTTATGTGACTAGGATTTTAACCTTCTTGATTTTTCTTTTTGTATTAAGTGAAAGTAACTTGGCTAGTTTGTAGCACTTCAGGTAGTGAATGCTAACTTTAAGAAATAATGCTCAAGAATTAAAATCAACTGAAGATTTCTTATTTTATAGTGTTACCCTCACTGCATGTTGCAGGCTTGTATTGCACGGAAGTTACCGCTGAAGCTATATCTGGATGAGGCCATCTTTGTAGTAGGTGGAGGCCTATAGCAGTGAGAGAAGAAATGACTTGCGAGTGGTCCACAAAGCTTGATTCCATATATAAGTGTACAAAAAACAGTGTGAATCTGATCATACGTAATGCTATGCAGCATTCATTGGTTTCAAATGCTGATACTGGTTAGAGTGGCGTGGCAATGACACTTTTAGCGCATCATGTTTGTTTATGCCACATTTTGTTTTGATTCTCCTTTTTTTGTCCATCTCTTATTAGTATTACCTTTTCCAGGTGAGTAGGTCCTATGGTACTGGTAATGTTATGGACCTGGCTTAGGGAGTTTTGCAAGTGCAGGTTGAATTAGTATCTTATCTTCTTGGATCCCTGAGTTATACATTTATTTTGCTTGTAACCAGCTCTTAAACAGGGTGGCTTTAAGCAACCAAGGGCCTATGCAAAACCTGTCTTAACCACCCCATCAGATTATAAAAGGGAAAACTTAATTCTCTCTGAAAAGCTTGCAGAAATAAATTTCTATTGCCAAACTCCCCAAGGTAACTGTGGTGAGCTCATATTCCCTCAGAGCTTTCCATTTGCATTACTTACCTTTAATAAATTATACAGCTTGACTTATCATGCTATCATCCAGCTGTTAAAAAATTTGTCTTGTGTGCCCAGAGGTAGGTTATTAGTGCAGAAAGTCTTTTTAACACTCCCTGCTACTGCAGTAGGAAATCCTGCCAACCTGAAGGATTGATTACTGACCATGCTGGTTCTTGTCTCCCTTCAGCAGTGCTTGGAGGTGGTCAGGATCCTGAGGCTGCCTGTGTGAGTGTTCAGTGGCTATCTCAACACATCATTGCTGTTTTTTCAGGCAATTAGGCTTAGGGAACAATGTGTACTCAAAATGATGTGTGTTGGAACTAAGTCTTGGAGCTGTCTTTTGTCTTATTTAATGGGTCTCTTTATTCTGAATTTAGCAGGGAGGACTGTCAGCTGACCTGTGCTTTGAACCTTACCAAATGGGTTTAAGAAGTTCTGATATACTGGAGGCTTTGAGTCTAAACATGTTTTATTTTACTTTTGGGAGCTGCTTTCAGCACGGGGTGGTGGCCTTAGTGGAAGGGGGGAGAGAGAGCTTTGTGTTATGGTTCTTTCTTTTACCTCAATTTAAAATGTCTACCTTTATACTGATTATTCAGTGCCCTAAAATGCCTTGTGTGAATCATGCAGGGTTTGAAGGAAATGTGACTGTGTATACAATGTTCTGTTTAGGACTTTATTGTGAATTCACTTTGAATTCACATCACATTTCTGCTGTGAGGCTTTTTTGTTGAAGTTCATTACAGTGAATCAATTTTTAGACAGGTTATACCCCATTTTTGTCATTAGGGATAAATTGCTATTACTTTCCATGTTCTTCTACCACAGCTATGTATTTTTTCCATAAGTAGATACACGGTAGAAACTCATTTGTAGCACTTCCAAAGTACTTAGAAGAGCCTTAAAGCATAATATCAAACATGGTAAAAATGTTGTTTCTGTGCAGTTTTTTATATATAGTCTGAGCAACCCCCCTTTTGGAATAATTGGCCTACTCTTGCAGGGAGAGGCTTTACCTGTAGGTAAGCATTCAGAAGTGGTGATGTTAATTTGTGGTCTGCAATAAAACATGAAGTACAGCATTTCCAATGATGTAGGTTTTTGTATGTGTTTTTTCTTTTTTTAGACCTGCTGTGGCTAGAAAATTGTTAATTTGAACTTTCAAATGGCTTCAGCACATGTTCCTGCAGTCTGCTGCATGAGTGCTCTCCTCCTATCCAGAAAGGACGGGCTTGGCAAGCAGATCAAGATGGTTCTCAGAGTAAGGCTTCTAGTAATGCATTGACAACTTCCACTCACCACAGCACTTGACTTGCCATGTGCACATCTCTTGTGTGGGGTGTGTGGCTCATGGTATTTTTGGAACAGCTACTTCCTAAGACTTGTGCAAACTTCTCCAACGTGCTTTTCAGGAATCTAGCATCACACTTTTCTTTGGGGTACATCCAGTTGGGTAAAGTGGAACCCAGTGGTGAGTTGTATCCTACTCCAAACAGCCAGAGTTTCTTGTGGTTTTCTGGTTCCAAAGCTGAATAACTGCCTTCTAATGATGAGATTTTTCTTACACTTTGAATATAGTACATGAACAAAAGGATTCAGTTGCCTAAACATTGGTCAATTGTGCAGAAGCTGAGTATTGAAGATAATGCATTCCCTTACAGTACACTTTTTTTCTGCCACTGGTTCTTTCTAATACATTCAGACACAGAATCATCAAGTGGCTAATAGAGATAGTATCAATAGTGCTACGTGAGGATCTTTCATCACACAGGGTATTTAAACAAAGCCTTCAAGGGACTGACTGGGTCAAACACCACTGAAGATCATTGAACACAGCACTTGTGACATAGAAACAGAATTGTAGAGCTGGTAATGTGCTGAATGTTGAGCAGCGTGTGATCAGGACATGATTTTTCTGGGAAGAATAAGTCTTATGAGCTGAAGGAGTAGCCAATAACTGAAAGAATGCACTAAAATCAGGCTAAAGGGTCTTACCTAGTGAGATTGTTCTTCTGCTTCAGAGAATGATACAACTAAGGTGGGTTACTCTGTTTTAGGATCAATATACAGAAAACTGCCTAATATGTTGACAGCTTACTAAGTCATTGGTCTAAAGACATGTGAGATGTCACAAAGATTAGCATCTTGAAAGACTAACCCCTAAACTTGTACAGCTGTGTATTACAGTGGAACAGGCTTGCTTCTAAAGTTTTACACACCTTTTCAAGGAGAAAAACATTAATCTTGTTTTTCAACAATATTGTGCTAGTCTATTTCAGACCATTTATAAGTTGAGTTATCTTTTGGGGCTGTAGGATTCTACAGAGAATTCCATGTTTCCTGTGTTAGATTCAGCACAAATGCAGGAGCTTCTTTGCAAGATGTAAATGTCGTTTCTTTGTTTGCACTGCCTTGATAGGTAAAGAAAACTTGAATGTTCGTATTTGAAACAAACTCAGAGCAAAACTAAAATTCTATTATTATGCAAGACAAGTACATAATTAGTTTCACAGTTGGAGAATCAAGTCATAACTGAAGCTATATTTCTACTTAAATTCAGTCATAATATTTTTCTAGAGAAGGTGTGAAAAAGGCAAGAGGATACATAATGGGGTTGAGATCACAGTACACTGAAAGAACAATTTATTCCCAGTCTGGAAAGATAGAAACTATTTTGATTCTTTTCTACCGAATTGTTTTCCATCTGCTCAATAGATTACAGTGTAATATTATATTATGGCCTGTAATGTGTATTTATGTAATTATTATTAATCATACTATATTATTTAGCATATCAAATTGCATTGTAATTACTTTCTTCCTGATACTCTGAAGAAAACATCAGGGTGATATTTGACTCCCTAAAAGTGGAATAAATGGAGCTAGTTATCTTTTCAGCATAATCAGGTGACTTCCTCCTTCTGACTTGAAATAACTGCAAGGCCTGGCCAGAAGCCAGTGATTATTTAATATTTTAGTCTCTTCAGTGCAGTAGGGTATTCCACTTGGTATCTACAGAATGTTGCAGAAGAAAACAATTCCAGTCTGCTTTTGTTCTTATCGGCTACTGAAAATGTATGCTTGTTTCATTTTTAAATGCAGCACTTCATATGCTCCCCCAAGCAGGTGATATGAACAAAGCCAGCAGTTTGGACCTACATAAATCAAATGCGAACAACTTCTGTGAAGGGCGTGACAAAATGCTATCAAAAAAAAGTATGTGGGTGGGAGATAAACTGCTCTTAAGCCTCACAGCACAAATTAGGTGTGGACTTACTTTACAAAGGAAACACAGAAGCAATGAGTTAACTGTTGTATACCCTGTAGTGAATTCATCTAGTAACACTTGAACTGTGATTGCAGCATGGTGCTGACTTTCCTTCTAAAAACAGTCTGTCAGATACATCTGCTGCATCTGTACATTCATTGTCAGTTTGATGGCCTCATTCTGCACTCTTCCTGTATGAGGAGGTTTTTAAATATAAGCTGGCTAGGCTCGTGTAGAAGAGATGCAGATTCAGGCATGGAAATAGCGGTGATCCCTGACAAGAATATGTCAACATCGTAATGAGAAATTCTTTAGGTTTTGCTGGGCCTAGATTTAGACTAGGTCCATCTGCAAAAGTTTTGCATCTCTGTTATGGGGCTTGCACTTGTTCTTGTTTCTCAAGGCAAGGTGCTTATAGGTGAGGGGATGTGTCTGACCGCTGAGCAATGAGAGGTCATTTTATAGAAACTGCCAGTGTCCAGCCAGCAGTGCGGTATTTGTGGGATTGAGAGAAGCACCAGGCAAAAGAGTTTCTAGCCTAGCAAAGGGGGATCTTGGTTAGAAACTGAAGGCTTTGCTTTGAGGAGCAGGCTTTTAGAACTTATGTGTCTTATTAAATAGCTACTGGATTAAAAATCAGAAACGCTCCTGAAATCAGAACCCAGAACTCTGGCCTCCTTTTTTGCAATCTTGTAGTTGGGATGAGGGGAAGATAATCCCCCTGCTCTAGCCTCATCCTCTGTACTTTGTGCAGAACCAGAGCACAGCTGCGTGCCGTATGCTTCTGGGTCAGGACTTGAGTGCTCCAATTAAACTGTCTGACTTGGCAGCACTCCTCATCTCTCTGTCAAGATGTGTCCCAGGAGCTTTCCAGATCCATGCGGAAACCTAGGCACAAGGAAAGGAGATCTGGGCAAACAGGCTGGTGGGAGCTGCAGAGTGTGCCAGCCATGTCCTGGCTCTGGGCTTGCTTGGGTCTGAGTTGCAGCTGTGCCCTGGACAGCACGGCCCACACAGCTCCAAAGAGAGACTCAGGCTTCTGAGTTAGCTTTGAGTAGTTATGAAACAACTGGCATCTTGGGTTCAGGCCCTTTTGAAAGGGGCAAAAAAGACATGTCAAGAAAGGAGAGGCTTTTGGGTGTTTGATTCTTTGGAAGGATCAAGCCTTCAACTGTCATGATTCTTTTCTCATATCAGAGAATTGGAAGCAGTTCAGTCTAGTTCTTTAGGTAATGCATTTTGTGGATTGCTATGGTGTGTGTGTTTGCATCCCATACTGGGATGCAAATATTTACATGAACATACATGTAAAAAGAAGTGTCGTTAAAAGAGTAGGCTCAAGAAATTAGAGATGAAATATCAATCCTTTTTTATCAAATGATAATTAATTTCCCTTCTAGAACTTGGATTTAACTGATTATAAATGCATTTTACTCTAAGGACTAATTTAGCAACTGGGTCAGTGGCTACAATACCAACCTCATCAGTTATATGATGGATAAAGGCATCTGACACTACCTTTGCTTTTTGAAAGGTTTCCAGCAGATTCTTCTGTCATGTTGCGACTGCATTCGATCCGTAGCTTTCAAAAACAATAAAACATGTAATGACTTTGTAGTTGATAATGCTGCATATTTATCAAGAACAGAAAACTCTTCCCTGAAGCATAATACTTCAATTTATTGTTATTCAGAGTAATAGTATTTCTGTACAATAATTTATTAAAGTTGGCATAAATGAAGAATGACCTATAAGTAGAAAATCTGGGGTGGGTAAAGCATCTAATTGTTTCTTTGTAATGTGGATAAGAATACTATGTTTCCTGAACCATTTAAATGGCAAAGTATTATTCTCTTTGAAATTGCATTCTATAACAAGCAGTATTAATGTTAATAAGCTTTTAAGTACAAAAATTAATTGTAGTGCATGTGCACTAAATATTTGCACCACAAATAAGAATCTGGCTGTGGTTGAGCCAGGTGTAGACAGACAGTTTACTAGCTTTCTACATGCAGTTGTCAGTGTAGGTTAATCCAGGCCTGACACAATCCTCAGATTCACTCTAGGGCCCCTCAGCACAGACTATGCTTGTTATGAATGCTGTCAGATAGTCTGATGGATTTGTTTGTGGTGTAACACCATCGCTGAATTGAGCAGAAGCTGCCACTTCATACTAGCTTGTGAACATGAAGCAATTCTTCAGAAAATAAATATATAAATAAAAAGGGGGGGGGGGGGGGGGAGGGAAAGAAACAAAAACAAACAAAATACCCACTAATCTACTTTAAAAAAAAAAAAAAGTAAAGATGCTTATGTCAGTCATTCATAAGTGAAAGATCATGTTATCCAAATTCAAAAACTGCAAACACTAATTTCTATTTAGTGAAACCAATGAAGTAATCGATGGAGTTAACAGCATCATTATAAACAAAGTACAGCCTTAAATGATGTGACTATGCAATGTATTAGAATACTGTACATGTATTTCAAATAAATTCAAGTTTATTTTTGTGCAGGTATTTGTTTTAACTATTTTTTGGGGGGAGACTAGTTCTCTGATTTAATCTGTAATATTTCTGTATAAACAATATGACACTTATATATTAGAATATGAAATCTTTTTTTTTGCTGCAGAGATTATACAATAACACAGTTACCATACTTGACTGAACAGATATTAAGGCATGAGCTTTTCTGGAAAATAGAATTTTTTAGGTTTTCAGAAAACAGTGCTTCAATGTGTATTTTTATTTGAAAATAAGATTCTGCCCACAGGTTAAGTTACTCTTGTCAGTGGTGTGTTTTTTAATTTCAAATGTGAACTTCTCATTTATATTCTTCATCACTTACAGCGGAGTTTAGACAAAGAGCATTTGTACTGAACTTAAAGGAGACACTTTCAGTCTTTCAACTAAGTGAAAGAACTGAGCTCTAAATTACTTGTATATGTTTTTTAATCAAATAATTTGTTGTACTTGAGATCACAGAAGAGAATTTTTACACTTGCTGAGGCTTCAGGATGAAGCCGGTTACTTGAAACTCCCTGTAGGGCCAGTGGGGGGAAAAAAATCAGGCCCATACTGTGGCATAAGTCATCTTCCATATTTGAGATGTCTATTCTGTGATTACATGAACCATTACAGTCTTTTTTCCTTTCTTTTTTTGACCATAGCAAGAAAATAGGGTGAGAAGCTAAGATGTGTATATCTGTATTCTAGAGTCTGAAGTTAGGTATGGGTCTCACCTTAAATATTATCCAAGCTGCTGTCAAGTTGGTGTAAGTCTTGCCATTAGTATTTAGGGTCAGTTAATCATGTTCCTAATGAGTCATCTGCAAGAATCTTAAGCAAGACTGTTAAGCAAAACACTTTCTCCCTGTGTTAGAAAAAAGGTCTTAAGTATATGATATAAAAGATTAATAATGTTAGGAAATATTTTCTTTTGGAGTAGAGTGTTATTGCAGCTTAGGATAATTAGTAATAAAAATGTATAACAAAGTGACAAGGAGCTTTGATGTTTAGGTACATTAAATTGCACCTCACCTATGGGAAATAACTCCTTATGAATATCTGTTCTATAAGATACAGAGCAAGGACATCACATTTGATGAGCTAGACAAATGGATTTTCTTAAGTATTTTATTACGGGAGGAATTATGTTTTATAGTCTAGAAGTTATTTAAATATAAATTCATATCAGTGGTATCCTCAAATGTATTTCTACAGTTGTTTTACTATAAATCAAAAATGATACTGTAGTAGCAGATTACTTTCAATTCCATAAATAGGAAAATAGAAAACCTTGAGGACTTGATCTGTCCATGTAACTTCTCAACTATTGTAATTTAAACCAGATCTTACTATGGTCTTTCACAACAAACCATTATGAAATATTTATGGCTTTGATTAATAGTATCTGCAAAATGAGAGTTCAGGTTGTTTTTTTATTTCCACTTTAACATGCAAAAGATTTCCATCTAATAATTGCCCATAATACTGTCTAATCAATTTTAAAATGAGTGATGTGGCCAGTACAGCATGGTATACCTGAGTCCTTCAAAGAGCAGGGACAATGCCAGCTTCCTTTACTGCAGCAAGCATCCCAATTGCTAAGTTAGCCTCCTCAGCAGCCAACAAGAAAAAAATGGTCTGATTTGCTTATCTTCCCACTCAGAAGCCATTATTAAACAGCAGCATCTTCTAATTCAACATATACTGTAGTTTTTTACCTGCAGCAATACTCTTCATGGTACCCAAATCATACTGTAGCATCATCTGTTAACAGGCTTTTGTGCACTAATTCAGTATGGTCTGCTCTTTTGCTTCTCTGTAATGGTTAGCAAAGTTACTAAGTGGTAGATGCTACTTGACAGTGTATAAAATGTGCATTTGGTAGTGGTTTAGATAATATGGAAGGTGCTTTAAGGTATTTTAACATTGTACAGCTAGGTGATATTTGGTCAATTAAAAAAAGTGAGTGCATTTCATAGCACTCTACACATCAGACTTAGTCTAAAGTATTACTTTCAAGGTTTAATAACTTAGCTTTCATTTGAAGATGTAATGCATGCTTACCTTGAAAGCTTTTATTGTGTTTTTTTTCTGAAGTATAGGGTATGTAATGTATCAAATGTTCAGGGTTGGGTTAATGGCTAGAATCTTACTATTTAGGACAGCCCATGTATATTGCCTCTTGGTACAGGTCTCTTACTTATTGCAGTATGACCGTGACTTTTAATAATTCTCAGTCTGTCAAAGCAAAACTGTTCTTGAGAAAGTGGGGACAAAGGATATGTCAAGGTAAAATGAGCTTGGTAAAGACCTCATGGACAAATCTCTTGGCATCCACAGATGTATATCTGATAGCTACAAGCAAGCTATCAGATGTGGAAGAGGTATCCCAGAATACAGCTCTGTTCAGATCAATATGGGTTGCCGTAGCTTCTGACCTCTTGAAATTAAACTCCGTCCTTAGTCATTTGTGGTGCAGTGTTAAAAAGCGCCATTTATGTATTTAAAATTATACTGTTTTTCATTGGAGTCTACCTGTGGAAAAAAGTCTCTGAAAGACTTTCTTTTAAAATGTTCAGGACTTGCTGAAGATTCTGGTGGATGACTTCCTTGAGCAATATAGTGTGTGTATGCATAATACATATATAAATATATACAACTATATGTAATATAAAATCATAAAAATATTTTTAATAATTGGTTAAGCGGTGGAGCCATGCTATAATGTAAATCACTGACCTTCAACTACCTTGCCTGCTACTCTGAAGTCACTAGTCCTGCTCATTGTTATTGGCACTTGAAAAATAGTTTGGGAATTGAATAGGTAAATGCCAATTAGGTGATTGATATAAAGTCAAATCTTGTTTCATTGTGATTAGCAAACATTTTTAAGAAAATGAACGGGTTTCTATAAGAATGAACTGAAATTTATGTATATGAGAACTAGATATTGCAGATAGAATACTTTTAGTGATATAATTCAGAATAAATCAAACTCTGAAGATTATTACTTTTATCTCCAACTTTGCAACTTGTGATACAACTAGTTTTCTTATTAAATGTCAGTTTAGACACATCTACCAACATATGTTTGTGCATGCATACACAGAAATACATGTGAATGTATATACAAATTCCTTAATGCTCTGAAATTGCTACATAAAATACTGCACAAAGCTTCAGCACTTGTAAATGCCTGCAAGCATCATGGTTATATTTGAGCATGAGATCATATATACTTCTTCCACAGATAACATAAATAACACACATTGTTAAAAACATTCCTAAGGTTGCAAAGTCAACACTATGTTTATGAGGTGTTAAGACACAGGCTGTCTGTGCAGCTTTAACTTATTCCATGTGTGCTATGATATGCTCTAATTACATGAGGATATACACTACTATTTTTTTGTCCCAGCAGCACCTTTCCCTCTCTGAGAGGGTTGTTTATTCTTCTATTGAAAACTTTCTTTTTTGTCACACTGTCTTTTGGGGAATGCTTGGCCTGTGCCCTAGATTACCCTTTGTCTATTCTTGAGCCAATTTTTAATTTACTTTTTTTTTTTTGCCAGCTTCAATATAATTTGTTTTCACATGCAGTAATTAATTTAGCATCCCAGTTTATTGATGGTGTGATGTTATTCCTCAGCAGTGCTGCTACTCAAGCTGTAGGTTATCAACCAAGAAATCAGTGTTCTTAGCTCTGAACACTTGAAGGAGGAAAAAAAGATCTCAAACAGCAGGTCTTCAGGCTATGGCCAAAGTACTAGCATTGGGGTACCATTTACACTCCTTTAGTCCACTACAATTTTTCTTCTATTGTAGGTGAATCTTGATGGGTATTGATAAGGATGTTGATCACTCATTGTGGCGTTACCTTCCCATTGGGAAATGAGAAGTGACCATGTAAAAGAAACAAATCTGGGAGTTTGGTTCCGAACACTTTCAGGAAACACTTACTGATCTTTTGCTATCATCTGACAGCATTAAGGAAGAATATGGGCCATGTTGTCTTCCCTATCTGTGTCATACTCCTGTAAATATAATTGAGGATAATGTGGAATTGTTTGTTTAGATTGCCCTACTAAACATGTTGAAACAATGAAGTCTGTCACAATGCAGGGTGTTGATACAATTCGAGTGTTGTAACTACAAAAGGATGAGAGAAACCATGTATTTGTATCATGAGCAATTGCCTAAGATTACACTGTGGCTTGTGAAACTTATAAATTACTGAAGTTACCTCTAACTCCTATTAGAACCACACACACAAAAAAAAAAAGGGAAGGAAAAAAGCAACAGACTATTGCCTGCACTTTCTGTATTTGGTATCTAGTGCCAACTATTATATGCATATTAATTGCATACTTCTTACATTGACTATAAAGAAGTCTAACTTGACATTTACGAAGATGTCACTGCTCATTAAGTTGATAAAAATTCAGATTATGAAGTCTGTTGGCACGCAAGCTCAGGTTCTGGGGCCTGTTGTGTGGTGGGGTGAAATGGCTTGATATGGAGCTAGGAACCTATGATCAGGAGGTGAAGGTGAGATTTTACTCAGCAATGTGGTGACAACCCTCAGAAAGCCAGGTATGGAGTTGTAAGGAAACATGGACTTCTGGTGGTTTGAGTTGTCCATTCTAGGAGTATCAAACTCTGCACATGCAACATCTTCACAGAAAATCTGATGACCAGACGTGTTTACTAGTGGTTGTCTCCATTTAAATGGAATATAGAAGATGTAGATCTCCATGCTGCTGTTCACATTCTGATTGTAAATTTTCTGTTCCTGAATGTGAATACTTCTAGTATCACCAGTGTGTGTGAGGAAAACTATCCCCATCTAGATGCTGTATGTATGTCTATAATACAAACATTTAGAAAACACGCTGCTCTTGAGTATGTGTTAAACTTAGTTCTACTTCATATTCAGAGTACATTTGTTTTGTTTCTTGAATGAGGTAAATAAAAATGCGAAGAAGATATTTACTGTGTTGCCCACCAACTATCACTTTATCATTTATTATACTTTCATTATCACAATAATTGCAAATGAAGTCATCTAAACTTGTATGATTTATTATAAGGATATAAATACCTTTGTTTTCAATTTACTGTATTCCTTTGCTTCATCTTTTCGTTCTCACGATTGATATTTCAAGTCCTATTATTGATGAGCAATTACAGTAAGTTTGTTTCACTGCTAACTTAATTAGTCAACTCAAAGATACTTTCATATCTATAAACAACATTTATCAAGGGAAGCAGCAGTGGTGGCTCACAGAAGGCAAATATAGTCAGTCCTCTCGAAACTTTCTTGATGAAAACTTTTGAAATGGCAGTTCCTTGGCTGAGGAAGGAAGTTTTAACAATGTAGAGATTGATGGAGGTGAGGTAGACAATCAAGGTATCTGAATTTAAAACTACTGAGAATCCTGAAATACTAAACACTCATTGGCTGAGGTGGTGAGAATGACCTTGATGATGAAAGAGTGTCAGCCAGGTTTATTTTTTAATAAGCTTGCCACAAAACAACACTTTTTTGAGAAGGGCTGTGGGGCTAACCAAACCAGGTGCTGAGAGAGCTTTACGTAAGGTGGCAGGGTGACAGAACAGCAGTAATAAGCCATAGGAGGAAAAGTTGGTGAACAGGATGGATGACCAAAGTAGTAACTGGTTAGAGCAGCAATGGGAGGAAAGAAGGGTACCTCTGAATTCTGTCATTCCATCTCCAAGTAACATTCCTTTGACTGTTTTGTCATTGTAACTGATTACAAGTCTGCTGCATTGAAGTATTTAAATATGTTTACATCCATACATATCAATTTGCAAATGTCGGAAAAAAAAAACTAGTAAGGAGTGACATTGCTTGCAAATAAATAATTTCAAATATATTATTTTGTTAGGCCTCTTGAATGGAAAAGGAGTCTTCATGAGTAACTAATTAAACTTGTGTTCCTGTCTTTATACATAACTGCAGTATCAATCTTTGTGACTTCATGCATTCATACATAATGTCCTAATTAAAATCATGTTCTTTATGTATACATTCAACGACCTTTTTGTGTATGCTGAGGCTCTGTTCTCTGCCAGGAGATGCTGGTTCATCATAATGCCAGTAAGACAGGTACTCAGACTAAGTGTAAGTGTTGCTTAAAACTGCTTAGGAATTGCAAAGGTGCTGTGGGTCACCAACTCCTCCCTGCACTGCTGCAGCTGCTCCACCTTGCATCCTCCTTGTTCATTTGTTTACTATCCTGTTTAGTCTGTTTCCTCGAAAACAAGATGGAAGGCTGGGGAAAGGACAGAAAATGTCTTAAGATCACACATTGAAAGTGAAACAATTTATTTAGTGAGTCATTTTTAGCTGCCTTATGCTTGCATGCACTGAATTCTGTTACTGATTTTCAAGGTGCTGTTCTCGCAGCCTCTTGTAGCATCTATCTTCACCTGCCTTCCCTATCCCAGAGTGAGGAAAAGAGCTTGGGAAGCTCACTAAGGGTCGTTTAGCAAACCTTGGGTCCCTATTTTAACTTGCCTCCTGGCTGTCTCCATAATGCATACCACTGTATTATCCTATTTCTCAGGGAAGGAGTATAACTGATGTATTATTGTAAACAGCAGGGAACAGATTAAGGTCTGCATTAAGGTTTCAGGTTTTACTAACAGCTGAGCACTTTGTTCTAGGCTCTTCAAAGACATCTCTAGCAGGTAGGAGCATTATCAAAAGCACTTGTGTTTTCTGAACAAAATTAGTGGGAGGGCCGCAGACTGTTTATGCTATGTCATGCAATGTGTGTTTATATGGTTTTAGCATTGCCTTTGTTTTACAATCTTTGTTGCCTGGCTGAACAATACAGGCTACAGAAGTTCACGATGATTCTTCCTGCTTTTATAACTATAGGCAAATGCTTGAGACATACAAATGACTGCTTACGGATGCTTGTGGCAGTTGATGAATGGCTTCAAATGCATTCAGATGTAATGATATTTAATACGTGTTCACGAAGCCACTGAAATGAAAGTAAATTCTGTAGTGACCACTTGGTGCTGCAAGTAGATACTGGCATATGCTTCAGACTTCCTAGCTTAGTTTGGGTATTTGGGGGGGGGGGGGGGGGAAGCCAGCTATAGAACAGCTTAACCAGTGCTCCACTGACAAGGAAGCCAAGCAGCTGTAAACATTACTGGCAAGGAAACCTTCCCATTGATGATTTGCTGTGTTAAGTACAGATAAGGAGCCTGGTTTCGATTAGGTACTTCTGATCTTGGCAGTGTTTCTGATCCTAATAATAAAACTTTTTAATAATTCCGGAGCTGAGGCATAGTTTATCATTTTAACACTATGGCTGATAAACTGTATTTAGTTACCTCATAGATGCTGGACCTCTCTGTACATCTGATAAAACATTACAGATGGAGAAGAGCTTTTTCTTTTGAGCTGAGCTGCAGAAAATGTGAAATATCCACATTCATTCTATCTTGCTTCTATTGCCATTTTTCACCCCCAATATTAATATTAACTTCACTTTAATTTCTATTTTTATTCTTAAAGCAACCAGTGATATGGCGAACAATGAACTCCTTTCATGTTGTTTGAAAGGCACATTTAGTGGAACATCATGGCTAATCTGTACTTCATTCCAGAAGATGTAATTTGCAAACTAGAACCAATAGATTGGTGTCAAGCCTAAAACATAGCTTTTCAATGACTGTTTGTTACACTGCTTATCAGTTCTTAGACCTATTGTTTTTTCCAAATGTTTAACTTAAAATATTCTTTCTGCAACTAAGCCCACTACATCTTCTGTTTTCTTTAGCTAATGAGAATAATTGATCCTTTCCCTCTTTCTATCACCCCTTTATATATCTGTAGAAAGCTGTCTACCCTGTCTGTCTTTACCAATAACATGCCTCATTCTCTTAATCTTTCTTCATGGGTCTTGGGGGCATTGTTCCTCCATATGCTTGAACTGTTTTATTTCTTTAATTGTTTTATTTCTTTTTTGGAACGTTCTCATGTTTTTCTATTTTTGAAATGTAGCATGGAGATAATTAAATGAGGTAAAACTGTTGTAGTTAAACAGGGTAATATTGCAGATCACTTGCTACTGATGTGAAGAATGGAATTCCTCTCATGTATTTTTCCTCTGATCAGTACAGCATTCCGTTCTTATTTTTTTAATCAGTGTGAAGAAAGTCTTGTTCTCGTTTTACCTGTGGTGCTTGCTATGCCTGGTCTGGTATACCAGTCAGACTCCATATTTACTTAATGTGTCTTTGTTCTCCTTCCCTTCATTTCTCATGGACGAGAGGTCAGTTGTCTGATCCAGCAGCACTTTCTGGACGATCTATATGCTGACGGTGATCTCAATCCAGAAAACACTTGTAGTCCGTGTTCATGCATATGTATGCATATATACACACGCATTTCATTAGAGGAGGAATAAGAGAGTGTGCACGCTGTACCCAATGTGTGCAAATGATCTTTACCTATCATTTGTGTTAAGATGTTTCAGAGTTGTATCATACAGACCTCAAGATTTTGCACAGGGTAGAAGAGCCATGGATGTTTGAAGTTTGGAATGAAGGCTGGATGAGGACAGTACAGAGTAGAGCTTGCTCATCAGTTTACCGTTAAGGAATTGGGGTTCTTTGGGTTCCCTTCATTCTGCAGAACAGCTGTTCATGTAGTATGTAGTAAGAGCTCCCAGCTGCCCTGGTGATATCATCACTGTTGCACAGATGAATAATTTTTGCTTGTTTCAGACTTTGGCTCACTGATTTTTGTAGTTTGTGTGTAGGGGTGGAGTTGCTTTTGCTTCTGATGGTGCTGTATGAAATGGTATCAACAGAAATAAAGGAATTGAAATAGAGGAGTTGAGTTTAAAAAAGTAGTTTTGTTTTTTCCTAGTTTAAAGGTGTTGGCAGGGAGAAGAATTCAGACAGGTACAATTTTACTGGTATAATTTTACATGTGAAATTTTGTTTTTCTCTGAAAAGTTTTAAACAACAGTTTTCTGTAACTTAGACATAAATTGCTGACAACTTGTACTGATGTAGAAATGCTAGAATAGCTTAGGAAGTATAGCTTTTTTTTTAGACATTTGCCTAAAACTTTACAGTTTTAGTGCTCACCATGGACACTCAGGATTTTGAAGTTCTCTATTCTGATTCAGTCTACAAGGGAAAGGTTACCTATAAAAATCCTATAAAAAGGTGGTTTTACTCAGGTGGGCAGCCAAGCTCCACCACAACCGCTCTCACTCCCTCTCTCCTCAGAAGGAAGGGGGAGAAAATACAACACAGAACTCGAGGTTTGAGATGAGAAAGGTTTAATTAAAGAGAAAGGGAATGGGGAGGAAAAACAAAAACAAAAGAAACAATCAGTCTGCGCGGAAGCACCGAGAGAGAGGAAAAAAATTATTCTCTACTTCCCATCAACGAGCGATGTTTGGCCATGTCCTGGGAAGCAGGGCCTCAAAACGCGTAGTGGTTGTTCGGGAGGAACAGCCCCCTCCCCCACGAGAGCCCCCCCTTTTATTGCTGAGTGTGACATCAGGTGTTATGGAATATCCCTTTGGTTGGTTTAGGTCAGCTGCCCCCACAATGTCCCTTCCCCATCACTTGCCCGCCCCAAGCCTGCTGGCTCTTGGGGGCTTGGAAGGAGTCCTGATGCTGTGCCAGCACTACGCAGCAATAGACACAACACTGGAGTGATATCAGTGCTGTTCCAGCTACGAGTGCAGAGTACAGCACTGTGTGGGCTGCTGCAGGGAAAAGGTGACTCCAGCTCAGACAGACCCAACACACTTGGTCATAATCAGGTTGTGTCAGGTTCAAGCAGGTTATAAGTGTACACAGATTGCTCTCAGTTTTCTCGAGCTCTTACAAAGAAAGCCTGTGTGAACTGAGTATGTAAACCAAGGTTACAGAAACAGCAAGCCTTTTTGTGATGACAAACTGGACAGCAACCAGGGTTTTTACCCAGAAGCGTTTCTAATTTCAGGTAGTAATAAACACATTCAAGCATCCATTTTTATTTCCAGGTAGGAACTTATCCTGTTGTGGGATAACCAATAGTAGGACTACCATCTTTTTTGAAGGCCATATTCATGGAATAGATATAACGTGCTTTTGGGAGTACAACAGGAAATACAAATTTCAAGCAACGTTTGGCCAGTTGAATACTTACTGCTTTGACAGGCTAAATAAGTAACTAAGCTAAAGAGAAGTTGAACTCCTTTTAGCTGAAGGGGTTCTCATGGTATATAGTAGCAACTTGTTTCCTCTTCTTGAGGTTCCTCATTAATTTCTAGATTGGAAAGGAATTGTATCAAGTACTTAAGAGTGTTAGAGAATCATATAGTGGCTTGGGTTGGGAGGGACCTTAAAGATCATCCAGTGCCAACCCCCTGCTATGGGCAGGGATTGATGTTGTGCCATGGTAAATTCTTCTCTTCTGTAAATGATATGACATCTTGTTTAAACTTGGGCCTTGCATAGTTGTCATTTCGGTGTGATCCTGCTTTTCAGATATAGCTATATGTAAACCCAAGTTGTATGATTTCCACGTGTTTAGTGACATCAGGCTGTTGTTGTGCCAACATAGCTTCCGTTATTGCTTTTTAATAAAGGTACATAGTGAAAAAGCTAGATCATTTAAAAAAAAAAAAATGATGAAATAGTATATTTATCCTACACCCTTGTTTTGGCTGGTGAATTATTCACTTAACGTATTATCAGGATAAAAGAAGGTGGTGTGAGTGATGAAAGGAACACCAGGGATCTTCCTGGTTCAGGAAAACTTGCTTCTTAGTTTCCCAGTCTTGCTGGTGAAAGCTCTGTGTCAGAACCTGATTTAACCAGAGGAAGCATTTTTGTGGGTTGTAGTAGAATGATGATGCTCAGTAATGCAAGCCATTAGTGACTGTTCAGTTGGGTCGTTGAGTTTTATCACAGCTACATGTATGTATTTAAAACTTGGCTGAGATTTGCTGGATTTTGTTAAAAGCTTTCCAATGCTCTTTTTCCACCATGATTTTTTCTGAATGTTTTCACAATGGTGGAAGACTTTCTTTAACTCTCCAGGAAATAATTATATCAAGATATCCAAATACAGGAATCTGGAAAGTAGGGTTTTTAACCCGGGGGATGGGGGGAAAGGACAGTAAGCAAGTGACATTAAGAAATACTTGTTGAATTTAACTATAATACCACTTACCACTTTACTTACCAAAGTAAAGTTCTGTAATGGATCATCAAAACTCTTTTTACCAAAAACTCTTTACCAGTTCCAAAATGTAAGTTAACAAGGCCCTAGCACAAGCTGAAGGCTATTAGGGTGTTGCCATTTACTTAATAAACTACAATATGTAGAACAAGTCTAAGACAAATAGGGATTTATGGAGTTGTTCTTTAATTTTGAAGGGACTACAAAGTAAATGTGTTGTCTCTCCTGTCCCTTGTTAATCCTACCTTAAAGAGGTGCACTGAAAGCCACTAAAGATGTGCAACAAACCAGGACTAATCAACCCCTTGCTGGTGTACCAGTGTTCTTAATTTATAACCTGCTGCACTATTCATTGTAAGTGCTGGTGTGTAATTTGTGATGTGTTACTCTTTCATTATAGAGTACACTTATAATTACAAGTACAGGGGTTTTATCACTTGACAAGAAGAAATGTACAGATGACAGGAAACTAAGACGATGAGGCTTTGCTTGCTCAACATAAGTGTCTTAAAGAAAAAAGTTCAAACTAACAATAGCTTACGTGAGTAAAATCATGTTCCCACTTCCAATAAATACACGATGATTACCTCTGAAGGAAAGAGGTCCAGAGAAATTGAAAAAAAGCATGTGAGAACTTTCCATGGTGGTAAAATGAAATATATGCGTTGTATTCCAGGCTTTCAAAGGACCTCCCACAAAACCTTGGTGTACGCGTTTTCTGGAATTGGATAAAGTTATTAATGTATCAGATTGGACTTTTAAGATCTGCTCTATCTGTTTAATGCATAACTTCAGATCCTTTAGAAGTCAAAATACACTCTTGAAATACCAGCCCTAAATCCTGATGGAGTGTGACAGTGTATCCTTTAATGTATAATGTTTTAGAAATGCTTTTGGTCCGAATGAGTCTCATACATTCATGAGTATGAATGAACGTGAGGGGCAGAGACAATTGCAACAAGAAACAGGCAACTTCAAATATAATAATCTGTTGATTTCCTTTGGATGAAGACCAATGAAATACTTTAGAGCTGTGACATGGAAGTTTGGGAGAAATGATTTAAAAATGACATGTTGCACACCAGAAATCGGACAACCATGTAAATTTCCATTATTACCATCTGGTCCATATACAATAAATGTAAAAAGATTGCAAATTGCATTCCAATTGCTTGAAGGCTTGTGAAATGCATTTTATATATGGAAAATGCCAGTGTTTATTAAACATGGCTTTAATGTATTTTGTGTTTACATACTAAGATTTAAAACCTGGTCTAGCTTTTGAAATAATTACAGCAATTCTAAGGACAATGATTACTTTGGCAACTTGTCATCAAGGTGTTAAGTTATTCAGTGTTCAAAAGAAAAGCAGGAAATGCTGAGCTATTAAGTGGAGAAGTAGAGACATAACCATGTTTCCACTGTGTGATAATAAAAGCT
Organism: Anas acuta; assembly: GCF_963932015.1. Lineage (NCBI taxonomy): Eukaryota > Metazoa > Chordata > Aves > Anseriformes > Anatidae > Anas > Anas acuta. Next base: position 37,567,053 of record NC_088982.1, read on the forward strand.
AATTATATCACTGGACTAGAAAACCAGGAGATTTGAGTGTACATATGTCTCTACTAACCTTCCTGTACACATGACCTGTGGGTTAGTCTTTCCATATTTGTGAAATATTTTTTTCCTTGCTTTAATCACTCACTTTGTAAAGCCTTCTGAGACAAGGAATGACATTTACTATATTAGCATCTAATTCAGAGGTGCTGTGGTGTCTGAGAGTGACCTGGACCTTACCTAGAGCTTTCAGAAACCCAGGCTGGCCCGAACTGTGGCTGCCTGAAGTGTAGAAGAAGCATTTCATGTTGTTCGTCATAACTGGAGGCCTGATTCCATAAGATTAAGTCTCAGTCCCACAAATGTAGTTCAAATACACAAATGCTCTGATGATACTGCATAGGCTTTTCAGTTGAAGGATTAAGACTCTTACAGGATTGTTCCTTTGCTTTCTATGGGCTGACAAATCATGCAGTAGAGAAGGAAAACTGTGATAAATTTGATAGAGAACTATATTATAATTAAAAACATGGAAACATAACTGTCACATCTGAAAGTCATGACAAATGTCCTGTTTATCGAACTTTAAAAATGAGTAAGTGGAAATAAGATTCTCCGCCTTCTTCAGCATGAGGTCCTTAGTTTCTTCCTTTTTGTGGTGGAGGTTTCAATTTAATCATACAGCATATTGGCTTTTCTAAATGAGATCACTCCACTTGGTTTTAATTGCACTGGTGTAGACAACATTCCCATATTTGCAGGGTACTTAAAACACAGCTTTCTTTTTATCACGTGATCAGTTAATCTCCTTGGTCTTGAAGCCTTTTCGTAATGGTTGCCTTGGCTAATAAGTACAGTTTAGTCCTGCCTATCCCTCTTTTTGAGGGAACTTAATAGTCACAGCCACAACCCATCCCACCCTAAATATTCTTCTTGAAATAAAATATGCAGATTCTCTGCCTTCAACTTCTGTAATTATTTTTTACATGTCCCCTTCTGAACATGTTTTCTGTGTTGTGAAGATAAATTCTTTTCATATAGCACCTGGTGTGTACTTGCATGATGTTTCCTGCTCCAGGTTTCACTCTGGTTGCTACCAGAGAATGATGGAAACCTTAAAGGTCTGGGAGGAAATAATGAACTGAAAGGAAGGCAGTGATGGATACACTAGATGTGGGCCTGAAAGGACAGCACCCCACTGCAATCAGCTCCAGCATTTCTAGAAAACTTGGCTATTTGAGCCACCAGTTAAATAGCTCTGATCTTCCCCGTTATATGAATGGAAAGACAGTGTTTTGTGTATGTCACAGTGGTGGTTCCACATCTGTCCTTAGCAGGTAGGAATGGAAAATAGCAACACTTCAGTCAAAAGCACCTTGTTGGTGTGCATGCATGGAATCAGTTGCTGTGGTCAAGATTGCTCAAAACCAAGATCCCAACAGCAAAATTTTTTAGCTTAGCTTGAGCTTCTAAGATAACACTGTTGTCAACAAACACTTGGGCTGGTTTTCTGATTTTCAGCTCTTCTTTAATATGTAGGCTTGCATGGCATTAGACGCTGCAGTGCTGGGGGCTGCAGAACATGGTGTCTGTGCTTTCTGATTAAGTAGAATCTATTAGCTTTTGGGGACATGTGATGGTAGAGCTCTCGGTTTTGTTTTGGCCAAACCTGGTCATCTTTGTAGTTGATCTCATTGAAAGCTGACCTCATGAAATCCAGATAGTGAAGAGACAGTGTGCTGTTCAAACAAAAGGTCTGTTTTTGGGAGTACAAAGAGAAGCAGTGGTGCAAGCAGTCTCAGTAGAAGAGGCGAGGGAAAGGTGGTCTGAGGCCTTGATGCAGAATATTTGAGAGGTCCCTTCCAACCTGAACTGCAGATGCCTGGTACATTAGCATAAAATAGTTCAGAGGTCTTCACAGTGCAGATCTTTTTATCTGTTCATAATGTGAGAAGTGCAGGGTGGTGAGTTTCTTTAAGTCATAAAGGTTTAACGCTAAAAATGGGACTTCAGTGCCAGAATTAGACTCCAGGCCAAATCATCTCAATTTGAAAATTAGGCAGCCAGTACTTCTTTGAAATTATTCTTAAAGTTTTAACCTGCTGCCCATTTCTTGTCATGTGAAGATGATAAAATAAATTTCTTGGTTTGTGTTGCACTTAGTACTCCTTGCACATACAGTATAGACAGGTCTGTACTGTGTAGGTTGTGGGTTGACTGGGGATTGATCCAATAGGTGTTCTCAGGATGTGTCTGATGAATGACAACAGAATGAAAAAGTGCCTGCAACAGTTTTAAATAAAAACAAAACAGGAAAATGAACTTATTTTAAGTGTGATATCCAGAGCCCAACAACTGTGGTATAGCAGATTCAGATTCGATTTCTGAATTTCCTCAAGGAAAATATATTTTTTTGAGTGCAATAATTTTTTAAAGTAGATATTCTTATTACTTTGGATTGAAAATATGACAATTTAAAGCAAAGAATTCAGGAGTAACTAGAGTGTAGAAAGAGAGGAAGAGACGGTTTAACCATTTACCTTAGATATTAGGAAATAAATTGGTGAAATGCAGGAAGTCATTCCTTTTAAGAGCAATGTGTTCCTGTTCTAATTTTATTTCATTTCTTACTGATACCAAGATAGTTAGTCATAATGTCAATAGAAACAAGACACAATTTGGCGAAAAGACTGCCATTATGACACTTAAATATGGAATTCAAGGTGTACAGATGACACCGACAATGAAAACTGTTCCAGAAGTACCTGCAGGCTTTTTCTTAAAGCATGACCACCTTTTATTAAAGTATACTCTGCATAGTGTAGGAAATTGATTGTGATAACCCATTGCACTACTGTAGTATCTTCCATACTTCTAGCATTCAATTATTTAAATGAAAGGACTTCTCTGTTTAACAAAACCTTGTTGTCTGGTACACAGAAATATGTAATTTAACACATCTCATTCTCTATCAGCTTTATCCTTTTATCAGCTCAATAGGCTCTTCTGTTTTCCCCCTGGTCGCACTGTGATTGCATTCTTTTATCAGATATGTAAGAGCTGCACTGAATTTAGGTATTATTTTGAGTTTAAAGTAAGTATCAGTTGCATTTTAATAACTTGTATAACAATGCCTCTTATTTTTAATATAAGTAATGCTCTGTAAAGAGGAGGGTATCTTACCATGAGCATGGAAGAATAGCTTTTTTTTTTTTCCTGCCTGCTTTATTCAGGAATCTGACACAGTAAATTAGCAAAATAAAACTATGCATATGGCATATGCTATGGCTAAGGGCAAACAATATTAGGTGCTAATTTATATGCTAAAGCATGATCCTACAAATATTTGTATGTGACTAAGTTTACAATATGCATGAATTTACTTGTATCCATGAATGTTTACATTATCATGACAAAATAAAGGGTAACAGAATCCTACTAATGTGCCTCTAAAATGAAGAGATAATACGTTAGTCCTGGGGTACAAATAGAGTAGCTACAAACTCTTAGGAGGAAATGCTCTGTATATTTTTGATCTCATTTGAGAATTAAAACAGATGTAGGATGTGTATGAGTATCATATTTAATCCTGTTTTAATTGTTCATAATAATGGAAGCTACGTTAATGATAGAAGTGTTGTTTCCTTACTATTTTCCCCAGAAAATAATGAGACAGGTTAAGGGTAATGATCTAGGAAGTTTGCTGTGTGACAGTGGGGTGAAAAAAAGTCTGTCTTGTTGGCAAGTGCTGTTTTAAGAAAAAAAAAAAAAAACAACTTGTGTAAGTATGGGATGATGAATTTAACGTACACCCCATGCCTAAGTCTCAGATGCTATCTGATCAATTGGAACTTTCAACATGGGAAGCTTTTTAGAGATGTAATTCTCAAACTGAAGTGATTGTGCACTAGTACTCTTCTACTTCTTGTATTACAAAAGCTCTAGAAGGGTCAAATTCAATCAATAACTTTTGGACAAAGTGAGACGCCCCCTGAAATATTAGAAATTGTGGGTAAAAACATACTTGGAACTTCCTCATTAGGCAACAATAATGTCGTCTTTAAGCCACATGCATCTCATGTGACTGAACAGTGAAGAGTAGACATTATCTATCTGTAAATGACCTTAACCTTAATCACTATACTGCCAATATTACTTGTAGCTGTCATGATTCATGTTTACAGCTGCCAGATATCCCCCAATGATCCAGTGTAAATGTTATGCATGGAGGAGGAATTAGAGAAGTGCTTACTGAAAACCTAATTAACCCCCTAATGCATTTAAGGTGAACTCTTTGTTTCTTAAATGCCTGAATATGCATAACAGCCATCCAAGGGGAGGATTTGGTGTCCATTTTAGGAGATGCTTCCCTAATAAACACTACTGGGATCTTTGGAGGATTTATTTACCTGGTAGCAAGAGTTTTGAAGGACATGAAAATTTTAACTCTATCTTATTGCAGGTCTTCCCTTGCCCCTTGAGTTGAAAGGGTCTGATCCTGACTACTTCAGTAAAATTTCAGTAAACAGACGTTGTTCAGGATTTTGCTGATGTTCTGGAACTTGTACACTGCTTCCCTGGTTTCTGGGACAGTTGACCATATCTCTTGCTTCCTTACTGCCTGAGAGAAGCTTATCCTTACAATGATTATGGCTTGGGTGGCACTAGAATGCTTTTTATGATTCAAGATTGATCTCTGAACAACCAAGCTGTGCTACCTCTGTTATTTCTCTCAGCTGCTGAGAAGATTGTAAGACTAGCAATAAAATAAGTTTAATAAACATGTTCAAATCTTAAGGATGAAATGAAAAAATAGGCAGCTGCTTAAAATTAATTCAAATTTAGATTTGATAATCTGTTTTATTACACATCTTACTTGAGTTTATCTTGACTTTATCACAGGACATGATCTGAAGTCTCTTCTTACCAAAGGTAATAAACATTGGCCAAAGGAAGAAGAAGAAACACCAAGTTAAGTCTTGCCCAGTGCCTAGGTGGCTTCTTCCTAGCTCTCAGTGGACTCTGACTCGGTGTTTTCAAACTAGAATGGATGAGCTGGTGCCTTTTTCTTTAATGATTCTGGGTGGTTTTGTCTTCCTTTTCCTCCCTTCTCCTTCCATGAATCTGTCTGAAGACATTTTGAGCCTAGGAAACTTCTGACATCTGCGGTGTGCCACAGGGAGGAGTCTACAGCTCATCTGTCTTTTGCAAGAAGTTGCCGCCTTGTGATTGACTGATTACCAGTTCTGTGTGATGGTATGGTGTTTGATTGCAGGACACAGTAAATAAATCCTTTCTTTGAGTTACCTGTTATAATCTTGTAAACTTCTCATACCTTGTTTTATTTTTTCCAGGTAGTGACTTGGATTTTAGTTAATTGAATTGGCACTCTTACAGAAGTGTCAGCTACATGTTTCTTATCCCTCTTACTTCTTTTTCTTAGATATACAAGACCTTTTCTTTAGCACTGGGGAACTGTACTGCAGTATTCAAAAAGTCTGAACTTTAGCTAATACTCTCTTTTAATTGAAGTATTAGGGAGAACTAGTCCAGAAGAGTGCAGGAGGGAGTGATACTTTAGCTTTCCAATTCACTTGCTTCAGTTCACTACAGAAAGTATATGCATAACAACAGCTGTAGAAAGCTCCGCTTTAAAACAAAACAACAACAAAAAAAACACAATCGTTGGCTGTTATTAACATTTGTAAATGGAAAAAAAAAAAAGCAAGGGGTAATAAAATTGATACAGCACAGCTCAAATGTGAAAAATAATATAATCAATAAAGACTAAAGTAAAATGTTCCTACATCAGCCTGAGGTCTGAATCTGTTCTCTTTTCAAGTGGCAATATTTTTCCTACTCTAATAAAAAAAGATCTTTAATAAGAATGAATATAAATTTCCTCCTGTTTAGTCACAGACAAACATGGCCCTGGATGTGATACTGTAAACCAAGTATGCTTCCAGAAGAACCGTTAAAGGCAGTGCTTGCTGCAGTTAGCAGTTGCCCTCTGCCATCCTCCTAGCTGGAGAGTATCCCTTCTTGCTCAAGGAAGAATGCTTTTGTTTGTTTGGTTGTTTGTTTTATAAAACCCTTCTAATGGAAGGCTTTGAGTGGAAGCAAGGAACCTGTTGTGCTACAGTGGTTGCTGGGTGGATAATCCTCATTGGGAAGCAGTAAGAGGGTGGCTGTCATCTTGTCTCAGACTGCACCTGCCCCTGACAGAATCACCCCTCTATTTCAGTAGGCATTTCTTTGATAAATTTCTTTCCACCACCTAATTCTGTACAGTGGTGTTATAAATATGAGAAAAAGCTGCATGCAGGCAGAGAACACCCGTAGGGGGGTAGTTCCAAAGATGGGAATACAATTTACTGCTTCAATTGTAACTGACTTTGAGTATCTTGCCCTATATGACCAAACCATACCCTCTTTTTTCACAGACCTTATTAAGACTTACAAAATAAAGTTGAGGCAACACAGTTTAGTCACTTTGGAATAACAAACAGTGACATTCCTATTTTCACATCTGGGTAGCTGTATTTGTGAAGTATTTGTTGCTGTTGATTCTTTCAAATCATCCAAGAATGAGTCTAACTCTGAGCCATACAGTATTTCAGTAGGAATACATAGAAGTCCCTTTACTGATGTAATTTCTTGTTCCTTTTCAGCTGTTGTTTACAGTATTTCTATAGATGAGTTTGAAAACTAAGATCCCCAAGGTGAATAGTGCGGTATTCTTATTTATGATGATTTTGTATCTATTGCAATCCTCCCCCTTGTAATAAGTATGAGAATGACTGTATACTATGACTTTCACACTGTGGAAGCGCTTCAACAGTTTATCAGAAATAATCAGACTGAAACCTTTTAAGCATGAAAACTAAGTTTTATACCATAGGAGCACAGTATCAAATTTTCATTAAGCCATATTGCAGGGAGGGACTTACTTAGATACTAACCTTTTATAGTTTAACCTTTAAACTCATGGTGAGACACCAAAGAGGCCATAATTTCAGGGTATTCTTCCACTCCCCTTTAGGAATTCTGGTATGGTTTCTTTCTGTGCAACAAAATAGCTGCTGTTGCATGGTTAAGGCAGAGGCTTAACAGAGCAACCTGATAGCAAGGCAGCCAATACTATGCTAATCCTAATGATTATCTTACTGCCTGTCAGCTCCCATAGTCAGTTGACCTCCCCATTTTAGGACAACCACTGATAACCAAAAGCTGTTTTTCAGTGTAATCTAGGAGAATCCCAAAATTTAGCTTGAGGTTGGTTCTACACACACACAAAACACCAAACAGTTGTATGAACATGCTAATCTGTTTAGTTAATTATATTAGCTTCTTTACCTGTTTTGTGCATGTTCAAACACATGGCTAGAAATAAGTAATTGTTAAGAACAGTATATAAACAAATTTATAACACGTTCCTATATGTTACAAACACTTTATTTTCCTTGTGTTTATTTAGCAAGCTTTTTCAATATAACAGTGTGGTGATGCTAGCTTCCTTAATCGAGGCAATCAGACCAGACCTTGCATTCAACTACTGCGCTACTGGTTGTTTGCCAAGGACTCTATCAAATTTGCTGGAATTTGTCAGAAAGATAAAATGTGACCGAAGACACTAACAGTAATTCTCACTTAGTGAGGAATAGAAGAGATTTTTTTACTTTTTCCCTACTTAACCATATCTTCCTTGTTTCATATTTTAAATGAACATAAATACATAAAACTATGGTTAGACCTTATCCAATTCATATTAACTAAGGAAAAACACATACGAAACATAATAGCATTAATACATATCCTCAAAGGGTGTTAAAAAGCATTGGAACTGTGAAGGCATCCTAAGTATTTCATTATTCATTTTCAATCAAAGCATTTCTTCACTTCTACCTAGTCATTAAGCACTAATGTGTTTTGCTAAAAAGCTAAACCTTAAAGTGGTAAAAGAATCAAAATATATCAAATATGGGGAGCCATTTTCAAAAGGAGGAAAAAAAAATCCACAGATCAACATATTTACTTGTTGTGAGACAGATTTTTAAGGTTGTTTTAAAGATGTATTTAGGTGTCAGCTGGGACTTAAATACCTAAAAGCTTACTTAGTTTTTAAACAGTGTGGAAGATGAGCAACTTTTGAGACCCTGTAATAATGCTATGAACTACAGTCCAGTGGATAATGTACAAAAGTTAGAAATCATATTAAAGTATCACTTATAAATTTTACTTTCAGAGAAGAATTCTGTAGCCTAAAAAACAGTTAAGTAATCAGGCTTTTTTTCTCTAGCAGCTGCTAGCAGAGGTATGAAGTATTTCAGATTAAAAGGAAACCTGAGTTCCAGACCTTGCTTTGATTATAGTTGTGTGAACCATGGGGCTTTATAGAGTTGTTTACCCTGGTTTTGCATCGTGCTGGCTTGGTAACCTGTCATATATGTAACAGACACACTATTTGCCTTCTCTGTCCACCATAATCTAGGTGGCAAGAGCACTTGCTTGCAGGGTTCTGCAAGTCTCATTCTGCCAAGCCTTCTCTTCTCTAGGCTGAACACTTGGCTCTTTCAGATACCTCATACAAATGATACTTTAGTCCCCTAATCATCTTTGTTAATCTTAAATCCAAAAGAAGTCACAAATATTTCACGGTGGACAGAGCACCGGAGTTAAATTTTCAGCTTTTAACAAATATAACCCCCTGTAGCTCTAGTTGAGCCACTGGATGCACTCAGATAAACTGGAGAATGCTGCAAACAAATGTGGCTAAACACTGGAATCAGAAAATTTAATAGCTGCTACATTGGTTTTTAATCTGATGTCTAGCTTTCCTGTTTTCAAGATTAAAAGGGTTGTTGCTGTTAGATCTTGGGCTAAGTTACCTATAGCAGCCAAAGATCAGCCTTTCATGGAGGTGAAATGACATGGCATTTTGTGTCCTACTAATGACATCAGCGATGAGCATTCATAGGGATTGCCTAACACAGGCAAGAGATTTTCTCCAGTTGGCTGACTTTCCACTCCACTGCTGACCATTAAAGAGAAGAAAATAGCCCGCAGTGCTGAAGATAATCTGTTTTTGATTATATATAGAGCTCAGGGGAAAAAGTCACAAAACAAACCCCTTCCCAGGAGAGCAAAAAAGTGATTTATCCAGGCAGAAGATAGGTACTTATTTATTTTGAACTAAAACTGCATAAATCCAGATTCAATTTGAGAATTAGTTTTGGGAACGAAGAGAGTAAGGTTTGAAATGTCAGAATAATTCTATTTGATCATTCTGAACTGAAGCATTTCTGGTTTTCTAAGCCAGTGGCTAGGGAACCGAGCTGTAATCTTTTTCTAATTCAAAAGATGGACTTGAACCCAAGCATCTTATGCCTCTCAAAAATAGCCAGAGGCCTTCTGAGATAGACCTTTCTCTGATTTGTCAACTGAAACCCTTCTACTATCTAGATCAATCTGAAGTATTCAAAAAAGAACAAAAGACAGACTCAACAGCCTATCACATTCAGGATGTTTGAAAAGGTTGGGAGGGGGGAAAGCTGCTGTTCTGGGTCAACAGGTCTGAATTTTTTTCTTTGATTTTTCAAGTCAGTAGCTAAATTGAAAAATCAATTATTTACACATCTCTAAATATTTGCTTTTCTTTTGCCAGCCAGTTGTTGGATATGAGTGTTTTAACTACTTACCCTCTCGCCCCTCACCCTGCTAATTCTGTAGCTGACCATGTGGTAGCATAATGAAAAGCCTATTGGTCCTTCTTGTGATCTTATCTGAAGGTACAAAAGGAAGTCAGAAGTCAGTCCTTCAATTTCTCCACACAGTCACTAAGTATCTTTAAACAGTTTATTTATGGATCTATGTGAGAATCTATGGAACAACATTTGGGAAAGATGATATAAGAGCGATTTGTCTAGAAGGTGGGATTTAGGTCATCTACCTTTTATTCTATTGAAATGATAAAGTATAAATTGCGTGTGTCCAGAGCAGAAATATGTGTTGGGTAAGAAAAAGAAACTGTTGAATTAGCTACTATTGCTCATGTTTTGCAGCTTCAAGTTCAGTCACTCTATTGATGAAGCTTGGTGCAAAGTATGGGTTTTGATGTCATGCTTGTGAATAAGTATGGGATAGATGACCTGAGAAATTCCTTCTCATTTAGGCTACTGGAGTCATACAGTCTAAATGTCCAGTGGGTATTTTTATACAGATTCTACTAAAACACTGTAATTAGCACCATCTCCATTCCAACACCTTAAAAGTGAATACTGATTGTCATCATTTCTTACTGTTAATAAATTCTTTCCAACACACAAAGATCAAATATACAAGATTATTCAAACCTTTGCTGAATAATCTTCAGCAAAGATTATTCTTTGCTGAATAATAAGCAATGAATATTTGCTTATTCTTTCTCTGCTTAATAAAACAAGTGAAAGAAAGTGAATAGCAATAATGCATCTAAAAGACATAACGCCATTCATAAAGCATATTACTTCTTTAGACTCTCCAAATTCTAATTAGAACTTTACAAAGCAATAACAATGATAGCAACTGGATTCTAAACTAATAACTTTAAGCTCAGTGCAAACCGGAAAGTCCCAGTGCCAGTAAAATAATACAAGACACCTGTTTTATATGGTACACATCAAAAGCAAGCCCCAAGGACGATAACTTTTAATATAATCATTATTAAATGTTTATTAGCCAAAGCTCAAAATATCAAGAAATGTATTGTAGTAGAGAAATGGCTATCTCCCAGACACACAAAATCTTTCTGTTTTGATGATTAAAACTTTGCCAATAATCTTCTGGCCCAAGGTAGCAAGCATTATTACTATACTTATGAAGTAATGAAAGCATGTTTCTTATCATTCAATTTTCCTATTTATAATTTAAAGTGCACTCCTGTTCATCTGTTTGAAATTAAATTCTTAAACTAAATATTTTATAGCTTTTTCATTCTCCTGGAGATAACAGAATTACTAATACAAAAGAAGAGGTCTATTCAAAAAGTTTAGGGATTCAAAAAACAAACAAACAAAAAACAACAAAAACCAGTGAAGTTTGTTACTATTTTGAAGATACACAACTTTACCTTGCGTAAATCCAGGTTTTTTTTTGTAGGTGTCTGTTCCTGCACCAAACAAAACAGTACTGGATTCAAATTACACTTCTGTTCTCATTTTTCTAGGAATGACTACCCAACAATAAATGGATCTGTGTGTCATCCTTGTATGTTATTCCTCTGGGCCCACTTTATAACAAATCACTAAGTATGCATTGGGATAGGGAATTAAGTCTGGATTGCTCACATCTCTTAAAAAAAAAAAAAAATGTTGAAGAGATAGTAAACAAAGTATGTATAGGACTTGAATTGAGTGATTGCTGCTGATTCAGATTAAACAGAAAAGCAAAGCCCAATGAGTTGCATGGGGATTTTTTAAATACAGAACTTTAATAAATCAGAAGAATTAATTACTGGAATCAGCTAGTTAAATAAAAATCAGTTGCTTAAATAAAATGTCAATATTTCTGTAGATCAGGGTGAAAAATGATTACAGAAGAACTTTTATAACTGAACCAATGAAAGTGGGATCTTGAAATTAATCAGTATGTGAGGGTAAGAAAAGGAGATAATGTTGAGAGAAAATAAGTATTGCTCTAAATAAAAAGTGGATTCATAAATGGCAAAGAAAAATGGAAAAAATAATAGACCAGGCATGCTAAAGGTGAAATGCTCAACAATGTAAGAGTGAAGATTTGAAAGTATTTTTCTAATGAGAATGCTCTACTACCTAAGGCGAAATTGGATGTGTATCTACTACAACCCTTAAACTTTAAAATGCCTCTCTGTACAGAAGACAAAAAGGTACAAAGAAGCAGGAGAAACCAAATCCATGTTTTCCATGTCTTGCCTGGGTATTCTAAACAAGAATTTGGGTATTCTAAATAAAGCTGGAGATTGGGCATTCTTCAGTCTTGTTTTATAATTGCTTTTAGGGCCATGTTGCCACTGTGCTTCCCCAGAACTTTGTACTACAAGAGCGCTTGCAGAATGCCTGCTACACTGAAATCCCAACCATCTGTAATTTGCTTTTGATCATTCAAAGCAGAGTTGGGTATCAAAACAATAATTTTCTTTAACAAACAGAGCATCCTATGAGGAACTGAGAGCCTTTCACCTCCCACTAGTTGGCAAAAGTTGGCAGCATCTTGCTGCATTGGGATCTTTGAATTTAAAATGTAGACAATTTATTTGGAAGGGATGGACTACATGTTTTTCAGGAACAAAAGTGAAATAAAAATGTGAATAGAGGATATGCTCTTTCACATTATTTTCATGGTTTTCTTTAATTTCTTATTACAGCAAGCAATTATGTACTCTTGGAGTAGATCTGGTCTGTCAGGAAGTAAGAAGGATAAAAATATATTTTAAAGGCTATTTTCTACCTCTTTGTTCAGATGGATCCACTTTTAAGGTTTACTTGGGGAATTCATCTCTAACTCAACACAGAAATTATTTCTTTAAAAGGTATGTTTGCTCCTGTGAGTCTGCAATATTTTTGTAGATTTCATGTTTCTTACTTCAGTAGTTTTCAGGATATGTATATATACTCAGATTACGATTAAATGAAGTGAGAGGTGTTGTTTTTCTTCAGAATTGCTAAGAATGCTGTAATTCGAATCAGGGTGGCTTATTTTCATTTTATGCATCATCAGTGCAGGCAAAGATTGTGTTAGTGCGATCAGTTTTACATGGCAGCAGTGCAACCATTTGGGTTTACGTCTTCAGAATGCCTGCTGAAATCAGGTCTTGTATGGAGCTGTTGGTATTTATTATGATACAGAAGGCGGAGCAGAATTTGTTTTACCTGTGTTGGCTCAACAGTTTTATAGGAGTAAAAGAATCAATTAAACCCATATTTTTGCCAGTTTGTAAGATAACAGCATAGGTTTGTGAGGTAAAGTGTTTTTATGTTTAGTAGAGGAGAATTACGCCTTGATGGATGGATATTTGGAAATTATATGAATGTATCAGTTTTATTTGAACAAAAATAGAATTTAGAAATACTTTTTTAGTGCAATAACGCTACCTTTTCATTTACACAAATATGATTTAAAAGTGTAATCTCTCTAAGCTTCATGGTTTCAAGGTTTCATGAGTCTGCAGTTGATTATGGGTTTTAGTCGCTGAAGTAAGGCAGGATGTCTTGCATGTTATTCCTGAAATGTTCATGCAGCGATACTGAGTTATACAGAACAGCTAAAAATCTGTTTGTAAAAAATACCAGCTGATGCTGTTTCTTGTTAGATATCATTCTGAAATAAGCTAGCAATTCAAAATACATCTTAATGTTTGAGGTAATATTGGGAAGTAGGACATTCTGATTTCTAAGGTAAACAAAGAATCATGACTCAAAATTGCCTTGGGAAATGCACTAGACACTGAACAACTCTTATCTATTGCATAATGTGGGTGAACTACATGTTTCCTGTGGAGCCTCTTGATATTATGCAAATCTCCTCTAGAAGTACTGATTTTGAGTTTGACAGTGATGGTAGGTTTTGGAGTATGGGTAGCTAACCACTAGGACATGGGCAGGGCCAACAAGTTTTGAACTAAACTGCTCAAGAGCTATCGTGGTAATGCTTTTGTCGTAGGGGAACTCTTTAATGAAGCTGTCCTCATGATTTCATGCAGTTGTGAGAAACTCATCATCTTTAAGAAATGAATTCTTGGAGTAAAAACTTAAGTGTCTTAAAGTTTCTTAAGGGCTTTCCTAAGCAAGCCACCTTTATTTTAAAGTAGCTTTAACTATTTTGAACAAGAGCCAACACAGACTTAGGTATTCAAAGCAGGGCTTAGGTGGAAGTGGGAAAAAACTGTGACCCTCACAGTGAATGCAGCTAAAGCTCCTCTCTTGCCTTGCAGCTTAACTTCTTGCTCCCTGTGTGCTTGTAGCTCCCGCACTCAGCGCACTCCACTCCCCTGACATCTGCAGTGGAAGTCCTTTTTCCCTGTTACCTCTAAGGTCCTTACTTGATTGGCACACTTTGAAAATGCTTACAAAAAAGATAGGTTTGAGATGCTCACAGAGTGGAGTGAAAGTGTTATTGTGGTTTTTGTTTTTTTTTTTCTTTCCAAGTGCACCTAGAAAAAGTAGAGGTGGACAGTAATGGTGATAGCTCCATCCAGTCTTCTGACAGCTAGGTAGTTATCTCCAGAAATACCTTTCTGTTATGCCTTCCACTGAGAGTGATTTCAGACTTTTGTGTATCTCTCTGCGTAGACATTTGGGTATGCCTTTTACCTCCCATGTTGCAACAATTCTGCTATGCAGAAAAAAATCAGAAGTCATTTGGTCATGGAAAGGAAAATACTGCTAATAATTTATGGTTAAAGTTAGTGTCTAAACATCTCTGGAATGCATTCAGAATGTTGTTTTCATGTGTGTGTTTCCTGAAGTGTACAGACTGTTTAATTACAGGAAATAAAACTTACACTTAATGGATGCTCCTGCATTTTAAAATATTCTACTGTGCTCTCGGAAAATACTTCTGTTTCCTTACTGTGATGCTATTTGTGGAAGCAGCTTTCATGCACTGAAAAACAGGAATTTTGAGGAAGTTGTAGACCATTTACTCAGTGTCTTTACTCCTTCATCTTGGAAATTCCCAGACTCTAGGCAGATTAGGGGAGTCCTCTTGTGTCCTAATACTCATTTGTTACAAGCCCTTTTTTTTGTTACTCTAAATGCACTAACTTTAGAGAATGGTATTTGAAGAGAAAAGTAAATTTTTCTGAATCCAAGTTGAAGATAACTGCTTCGCTCTTGTCTCCAATAATTTAGGGAAAGGGCTAAGAAACTAAAGAAAATGTAGAGGAAAAAAAAAGAAAAAGAGGTGGAAGGATAGCTGCTTCTGCATACCAGGGAGCTGCAGTGGTTATGAATCGTGTCTGAAGGCAAAAGCTACAGTCACTCAAGATAAGGTGAGAATAAGCCATACAAATTCTGCAGATATTAGGCCTCTGGGAAGATCCATGGTTACACTAAACAATTTTTTAGAATTCCAGAACAGATACAGCTCTGGAGTGTCTGAGTGACTTGTCTGGGATTTTGGAATGGGGGATTTTGCTGTAAGTTTTAGAACAAAGTTACTTTCACTTCACCCACAGTGAATAAACAATATAAGCAATCTTTTCTGCTTTCTCCTGTATCTCGTTGCTTGTTCAGTTCTTAAATTCTTAAATTTTGTAATCTTCCATATGTGTTTCATGTTTTAAGAAACCATTGCTTTTCTTAAACCAGTAGAAATAAATAAAAGTCAGTATTTTGATCTTAGAGAACAGTTAACAAATCATTACTTCCCAAATGTTTTATGACACTTCTTTGGTTTAGTCTTGATGTTAGTACTTTATCAGTGGTTTTGTTCTGTTTACTGGTGGTGTTAACCTCTTACTTGATTTGTAATCATACATCTTAGTATGCTTGTTTCAGGTTTAGCCATATTGTGTTTATTACTTCAGTAAGCTCCTTCAGCTTATTGATTTATACTGCTACTAGTGCCCATTTTCTAATAATTTCAAAATATTATAGTGACAGATGAAACTAAGAACTACACCATCAGAAGTTTACATGACAACTTCTGCTCAGTTGTTACTTTACAGATTCAAAAATGAACTGTGAAACTTCTAGAGTAGATTCAATTTGTAGAAGCTTGTCCTGAAAAGATGCGTAATTAGCCCAATTATATTATGTGTGCATACTTTTGCCATTTCTCTGTGTATGTAAAGAATGTAGGTGCTTACTTGGCAAGTGTGTTAAGGGCATATTTCATTTGTTGTATTTGCTAATGAATTAGGTAATACCAAAAAGAAGTTAATCATTTTCCCTTAATGTGTTTTTTCATAGTCCTTCACCTTTTGATTTTAATCAGCTGTCCATATATCATACCATTATTTTATTTACCTGTGGCATCTTGTTAATGAGATGCATAATAAAAGAATCATCAATTTATATTAGATATTCCCCAGCTCCCTTTACACTGATTCCAAAACTAAGTAGAATCAGTCTCAAAGAGCTCTAAATGCTAATTTTTATAGATGGCGACAATCAGGAAATTAGCAAAACACAAGATGATGTTCCTATGATAAAAAGAAATGCAGTAAAAATAATAGATGGTATAGGACTGCATTATGTCTGAAGTTTCAGATTTTTTTTAATCCTCTTTTGTAACCAAGTCAAGCTATGAATGGAAAGGTTAATGGTAGATTTCAGCACAACATTCTCTAGTAGACATTTGCACTCTGAAATTAGAAATAATTGCAATTGTGCTTTTTGTTGGTATTACAGTGTTTATAGCTTATGTCATTTTAGAATGCTGACCTAGTGCTTTCCTTGCCATATAAATCCTATCTAGGTTCACAGAAGGTCATCTTCTGCTTCTTCTGAAAAATACCTAATTAGGCATGTGGAGATTGTGAAGTGCTCTCGAGTAGCTGGCAACCTTGGTCGCTCCTCAGAAGCTCCACAAAGGTTCAGTGCGATGCTATACAAAGTCTACTTCTAAGCCTTTGGCTTGGGATAGAAAGCCTACGTAGAGATAGTATTTCCTTGCTTGCTGTTGCTCTTGTGTCCTGCCTCAAGGCTATTTAGAGAAGGTTGTGATATTATACGTCTGCAAAAATTATTCTCAAGGACTCTAGAAGAATCAGAAAAGTTGGGAAACTTGGGTATTGGAGGGGAATTATTTCTGCTGTATGAATGGTCTTTAGTTTTCTGGTGGTGTCCTCTGAGCTGCACTGAGATCTCCTTAATGTGATTCTGGAAAGCAAGGAAAGGCGTGGTGGGCTTTCCCAGCCTTATTTGGAGACCAGGTGCTTTCCAGGAAACGTAGCTCGAGTTCATAGCAGTCCCCTTCCTTCCACGATGGCTCAGTGAGCAGCAGAGCAGTGTGCTGAGCTTGGAATCTGGTGCTGACCCTTTACATTGAGCCTAGAGTGTGGTCCAGTCCGAGTGCCTGCCTGTGAGTCAACTTTGCATTTTGAACATGTTACTTTTTCAGTTAAACTGAAATTCAATATCAACCACGTGTAAGCACAAGTAAGTGTCACTTATACCTGTCAATAAGCCCAGCTAAGAAGCGAGCAACAAGTAAGATTAAATGTAAGTTGCTTTTAAGTTTGGTTGTATATATGTTTTTTTTACTGGTCTAGATACAGACTTGCAGCAGTTCTGGCTATCTTCCATCTTTCTACTCCTAAAAAGACAAAGTGCGTTTAGAGTTCATCCCATACTTTGGAGAAACAGGCCATTTACTGCTAAAGATAGAGACTTGGAAAACAAACAAAAAACTGTGCTTTGGTGACAGATTTTTGATGTAAATAACTGTGAAATATATTTAGAGACCACATGTATACAATTGTAAATTTGACCTTTCCTGTGCAATGCATGCTATCATGACACACAATTTAAAATAACTTGCATATTTAAGCAGCAGTGTTTACTTTGCAGACAGTGTTCACAAGTAGGAAGCAGTTGTAGGGAAAAAAAAAAAAAAAAAACACACACACTAATGATTCCTTTATTAATTTAATAGTGTTTTGGGACAATTTAAAAGTCATTGTGGAAAACAGTAAGAAAACACTTTTTAGGTGACCTGACACTAGAGGACTGACTTGAACTGCTTATAGTTAGTAATGTGGCAAACAATGAAAATAAAATCCTGAGAGAGAGCAAGTAAGAATAAAACTACAAGAATATCGGCATTTTCCACCATCCTAACCCTTAACTATTGCATATTGTTCTACTGAAAGCAAAAGACAATAATTTGGATTAATACTGCTAAAATGAGAATTTGGACTAAGATGCATAAATATTTCATGTCTTTCCTAATGTGCAAATAGTATGTAGAAGAAAAGAATATTGGCTATTAAAGTATCCTGATAATTACAAAATGATCTTTGTAGAATGAGCTTCAGGTTACAGTAATTGCTTTACTTTAAAAGAACTACTTTGTGTTAAAAGAAATGCTAAAAACAAATAAAACCACAGAATAATCTGAGTTACACATCGGTGAGGAAGTAGTAGGCAAATTAAAATATCAAGGTGTTTGCTTTATTTATTTGTATTTTTTTAAAGGAAAATGCGTCTCATGTTCCCTACTATTCTAAATTCTTGGGAGGAAGAAAAAATAATTCACAGTTGCCCAGTTTGTGTGGTAGTTTTGTGGTATATTTCTTCTGTATGAGAACTAGATCCTGCAAGGTAGTCCTCCTCCCTTTTGGAGATATTACAAAGGGCTTGGTTCCATTAGGTTTAGAATAATAAATGAAATTCAGCTGCAGATACAAGTAAGAACACTGGAAATTTGGGAGTGGATCTCAGATGAATTGGGTTCTTCTGTGTCTCCCAGGGAACATCTTGTCCCAGTAGGTTGCTGGGGTCAGTTCTCATTTTCATTCAATGTCTTCACGTTCTTTCTTGGGATTTGGAAAATCCAGCAATAATAATCAGCCCTACCTCAGATGTCTTCAGGTAATGTCCAGGTTTCATGTGGAGCTGAGTTCCTTTGGAAACATCCTCTACAGTCTTTGCTTTTCTTAAGTACCTGCAGAAATCAAGTTCTTAATACTGGCAGCTACAGCCTGTAATGCAATACACATCAACAATGAAACACAGCAGTAGTTTTGCCAGCTTGCTGTACATTCTCAGTAGCAAGGATCAGTACAGCGTGTGTGGGGGGGAAATCTTTGTTATCCTATCTGCTCTTTCTGCTCTTTTTCATCCCTCTGTGTGACTTGTTTTGCCCTAAAGGATGCTTTAGCTCACTCTAACCAACTAGCCATAGAGGATAGGTAATGCGAAGTCAAATGCTGTTGAAAAGAGGGAAGTAGCTGGAGAGGACAATAGGAACAATGGGAAAGGAGTAAGGTGCATTGTTAAAAACAAGTCCAGCTTCAAACCAGATCTGTGCAATGCCTTCCTTTCATTTCTTTTGCTCTTTTACAAAAGGCATTTCTAACAGATCTTGAATGCTGATCAGTATCAAAGCCTGAAATTGTGACCTGTGCTTACTGTGGGAGTGCCGGAGTGACCTTAACAGCTTTGAACATCTCAACCACATGCATCACGGAAATGGACATGGCCCTTCCCTTATATAAGAAAATGAACAAATTGTGCCTTCTTTCTTATTGTGATTTGGCTGATGCAAAGATAAATATAGTCATATTTTCCAATTTTCTAGTTAAATTATTTTGTTTTGAATTCCAATAAAATCTGCTGCTTTCTTTGTTTTAACTTATGGGTCCTCGTTCTAATGTAAATTTGGGTTCATACTTGCTGCAGTTGCTTATGTGTGTATGGGTACACACAGGTTGTGTGTATGCAGATAATTGTCTTGGATGGCTGTTTCTGCCTGCTTGGAAGTACCCAAAGGCAGGCACAGTCATAGGCTGTTCAAAATTGCGCTGGAAACAAGTGGCATGTTTCTGTTAGTACTGTGCTGACTTCAGGCTTTGGATTTGGGCCTGAATTGACATGCAAAATGTAAGCACACGAATCAGTTCTGTTCAAAAATGAAGCCCTAGATATATAATAAAAAATTTAGATGCTTAGTAGCTAGATCACCAGTCATTAGAAATGTCAGTTACTATAATTTCAGATTTATTCATAGGGAGTTCACATCCACAGACAACTCCAAGGGGGCATGCTTCCAATAAAAAAGAAACCTCGGAGGCCAGCTTCCCATTGTATTTGATTAGTACGCATTTTTTCTTTACATAACTTGACACATACTGGCCTGATTACACTTCTGCCTTAACTTGACAAAAACCCGTTCTGACTTGATGTGATAAAATGAGAAGAAACTCTGATGTGACTTCAGAGTCGTATCTTCCCCAGCAAAATTTGAAGCTTCTTGTGTCTGCTGGGCTCCAACAGTCTTCTGTGATGGATGAATTCTCCTGTTTCCTGACTTTGTGATTGTGGCTTTCAATGCTATTGATCAGCAAAGTCAGTGGCAGAACGTAGTGGAGAGGCCGGAGTTGGTCCCCTGACATAGACTAAGGGCAAGTAGGAGTATGGGAGAGTGAGCGGTATTTGCCTGTGTGTATGTCCCCCCCTTGGGCTGTGTTCATTACGGCCAAATTCAGTAGGGCTGGGGAGACTGGAGAAAGCTGTTTCAGAACCTTTTCCAAGTCTGGGCATCTTTTCCTGAGAGCTGTGGTGTTGAGACTAAGAGGAGTTACAGTGGGCTTTCTGTTTTTTCAGGCCTGAGCCTTCGTGCAGGTGAACTGCACACTTCTGTCTTCTTACAGTCTTTTACTTAATGCTTCCTCCTACTCATATACTTGAGGGAGAAAATGATAATGAAATAATAGGAAAATTGTTCTATTCCCTCCTTCAAATGGAAAGACAAGGGGATGAAGGGCTTTTTCATTATTTTTTTCTTTGGATAATGAGATGAAACCTCTTGAAAGGGGGATATTAAGATGAATGAAGATAAGTAAGGGAGAAGCTCTGTTACGTGAAGTGTTCACCCTCACCAACTCCCAACTCTTGATGGATAGGAATTGAGCATGTTTACTTCTTTATTCTCTATATTTTCTTGTATTTAATCATTTTCCCACCTACACATTTTAAAGTGCAAGACATGATGCTGCATGTGGGCACACAGCAAGAAGGTCTAGAGTTTCAGCATGTATTGCACCTCTTCAATTTACATACAAACATTGAGCAAGATAAATGACAAATGCCGCTTGTAGGCAATATAATAACAAGTACTGAACAATAATTTCTAGTAGTACTTCTAGTATGCAACCCCTACGTCTATGCAACTGCTACACATGTACAATCTAACCAAAGAAAAGGAAAAAAACTTCTAGGGTGAGAGCAGATGTTTTATTAATAATCACAGGCAGTTATGTATTCAAAAGGGGGAAAAAGGCTATTAGTTGCTTTTTCTATAAGACGTAATTTGGACCATTGAGTTCATTGAAAAATGCTGATCTTTGGGCATGACAGTGCGTTACCAGAAGATAAACTAGGATCCAAGTCTACAGCAGATAAATTGTTTTAAGGTGCCTTGCACTAAATGGAAAGGAATAAAGAAAGACTTAAGAAAGTTGAAAATGAAGTAACACTCACATAAATTGTATCATTTGTAATCTTTGTGTGAAGACTGCATGTTTTTAGTAGATGTTCTGCATACAGCTCAAACAGAAATTATGGACTTAGTGCAGAAGCTGTTATTACGGTGTTTTGCAGCCTCTGTCTCTGCTGAGTGGATCAGAAACTGATCCAAGGTCTCCTGACCTCCAAGCAGATCAAATCAATTAGACTACTCTAATATGTTCTCTCTCATCAGTGTTTTCTAGTGTGGACTCAGTACCATGCTGTGTTTGTGTTGAACTTGGATTTACCTCAGAATCCCACATGAATACATCCTAAATTATATTCTTAAATTTGGTGTTGTGTTCTCTTGGTTTCTAAAGAATAAATTGAATTTAACAACTTTTGTTGTTACTGAGTCTGATATGTAAGAGGAAGGGGAATTAATTTAATACCCTTATTATTAACATCCAAATGCTTTCCTAAACCAAGTACCCTAACTTTAACTGTGTTCTGACTTAACAGAGTGGATGTATATGGGTACAGAGAAGTCAAACTTGCTGATTTCCATGCTCCAGGTGATCTTCAGCTCATGGAACACCAGTCTGTATGTGGTCAGGTGAAAAAACAGTGCAGTGCTCATCAACATAGTAGGACTGTGTCCTGTGGAGGGCTGAGATTCACAATGTGTAAGATGTTGCTATTCACTGAATGCTCTAGGAAGAATGTTTTGGTTGAGTTCAGTGTAAGCAAAATAAATTCAAGTTTGTTGATTACCTTTGCATCCACTTTTTCAAAATGTTTGTTTTAAGCAATAAAAAAAAATCTTTAAAGTGTAAGTAAGCCTTGGGGATTTATTTTCAGTTAATGACATAGCCAGAAAAGAGCTGAAACAGCAGAATCCTGTTTCTAAAGTTCAGATTGATTGTCACTGTATAACGCTGTTTTACAGCCTCTCTGGTACAAAGGAAATATTGCCTTTTAATATATGGTTATAATGTAATGTGCTAAGGTGGGAAAGAAAACAAATTTAATGGCTCTCCCAATTTTCAAAACTGACTATGAAATAGAGGAATTTTTTAATTTAAATTCCATTTCAGCAGCCTTTTATGTCCAGAACCTAGCTTGCAGGTTTAGATTCAGCTGAGTGCAATAAACTAGCATTTGCTTTTTGTTTATAACTATGCAAACCACGATGAAAAGAGAAAATAAAGCTGAAAGGGCTTAAAAAGTTTGAGCCCTCTCAATTAGAAACTGGGCTATTCGATTAGTAAAATAAGTCCCTAAGAGTCTTATTCTCATTTTCTATGGTTTACATGGGTGGGAAATAAATAGTCATAATTTACATGAGAATTGTTTGTTTGGATTCATCCAACAAAGAACCCTCCAGTATGGAAACTTTTAAAGACTTTTACAGCGTATCTTGTCAGACCTAAGTGTCCTGTTGTACGTGGAAGTCAGAGGTTATGCCCCAGTGTGGCTCGAAGGTGAATGTATGAAGCAGGTCAGGTTTGTGTCCTAGCACTCCCAGCAGGGCACCAGTGTGGCTGCAGTTTGTCTCCAGCAGGAGCAACCCACTGACCCTTCTAGATTAGGGTTTGGGATGGGTTGGTACAGCTGGTCCTGCACAGCCAAACCCAGCCTGTGAGCTGAACAATTACCTGGATGGAGATTCAGTGGGAAGCAGAACATCACGTTCCAATTTGCTCTTTCAGATCTAATCTAAAGGACTGCAGTGCCTTCAGTACAGTATTAAAATATGTGCTCTACTCCTACTAGTATTCTTTCTGCCAGCTACTTCAGTCAAATGCTGGAATTAAACATTAATTCAATCTGTAATGGCTTTTGCTTCAAACTGGGGTAATTTTAACTTCTACTTACAAAACAAAATATTTTATGCCAAAGCTTATGCACATGAGTACCCTTAAAGTGAAAGCTTTTTCACACTTACGACTTGAAAAGTCACAATTTCCAGTCTTAAATTACAGTTAACAGTCAAGAAATACTTATTTTCTGCTGTGCAGTGAGCTGGAACGTATGAGAAACGCATACTACAGAGCATGTTTTCTTTCACTGGGGTAAATAAGGAATAGCTTAATTCAAATCAATTACCATTGCCCGGCCCATACACAAGGCGAGTTTGATAACAGCACAGAAATCCATGTTGTAGAAATGGAAGAATTGGTGAAATGGTAGTTCAGAATGGGATACATAACAGTTGAAAAACAAAACAAAGACAACATTGGTGTTAAAGGAGTTCAAAATAAATTGTGTGACCTCTACAACATAAGCAGTTAAACATTTTCCTTTTTATCTGCTTGCCCCTTGCCAGGTGGAGTTAGAGGTTCCAAGAGTAAGCCCACATCAGACAGAAATTCAAGAACCTTTTGTTTCAATGACACAATAATTGACATCTGACCTTCCATACAAATAAACTTGGTGTTAACAAGGACACCCTGCTGGAGGTACGAACACTGAGCTCTGACTGATTCATATGTGGAGGAAAGTACTTCAAAGCAGTAGATAATTTATAGACACACTAACTTGGTTATTGTATTGGTATCCCTAACATAGAGTAACAGTGTAAATAAAAGCTGCAGTTTTTAGTTAAAGGAAAAAGATTTTATTTGCTTTGTGTTTAGTGGCTTGGATGAGAAGAGTTCTTTCTCCTTTAAAAAAAAAAAGGGGGGGTGGATTATAGAGAAGTAATTTTTATGTATTCCATAATGCTTCTATTTCCTACCAACCTCTCTTCTTCTACAATAGGGTCAATTATCATCCTCTCTTACCAGTAACAGGAAAAGGTCAAAAGTGAAATAAGAAAATACCATCTTTCCTAAGGGAACAGATACATAATGTGGAAGGGAGCCTGTAATTTGGCAGCTGTAGCTTTGGGAGGCTAAAGTTTAGTACAGGAAGAAATTGGAATGTCTCTTGGTTGGGGAAATAGTGGTCATCAGAGAACGCAGCTGACATGATTTCTCTGTGCAGAGCTGACGTTGGGGTGCTCAGTGTTGTCACTGAAAGAAGGCAAGCAAAGACTGTGTTTTATACTATTGTCAGTTCTGCTTTTTTATCTCACATATCATGCTCAGAACTAATTGCGTTTACTGTGCTCCTGAAAAGCAGGTAGTGAACATTTTATAATTAACTGAAAACTTCAAAATCCTACTTTTTTCTTCCGAACAACATATGGGAAGGAGATTCCTTTTGTCTTCCTCACCTCTCTAAGCCAGATTTTGTATTACTGTGCAGGTGGTTGTTATTTTTTTTTCTAATTTGTCATTGCATATCTCTCACTTAATGTCCAGTGTAAATGACTGGATTTTTAAGCTTTTGAGTTTGGGGATGATGCAATGTTAGACTTATGAATGTAACTATTGTAGTTTGAATTAATATAGTTATTTCAGATCTCATCTTAAAAATCAATTTTCTTATTGCTATTATATTTGTTTACTCAATGTGAACATGCACAGGTTATTATAAGTGAAGATAGGTAAAGAAGGGAGCAGTTACAAAAGAATGAAGGAAGGAATGAAGATAAATCCAGGCTAGACCTTAAAATGTGCTATGATATGTGTTCTGAAAATTCTTTTTGCACCCATTGGGTAGAGAATGACAGCTGCGTGATGAGCATCTACAGTCTGGTGACCGTTCCTCCTGCAAGGGGTGCAGGCACTGTCACTGGAGTGCTTGAACAAATCAGAGCCTAAGTTTTCACTGAATACTGGTAATGGTGTATATTTAAAGATTATTTTTTTTTTGTTAATGATTGAGATAGAATCATTAAAAGCTATCTTGCATACTTGCTTCAGTTGTAGAATTTGGTTTAGACCTTTGTATGGTTGGTTAATATTGTGGTTAGTAAACACATTGAATCTGCTGTTATTAAACACTAAAAGTATAGAACGTAGAAAATAATTGTCTGCTTTCTCGTCCAAAGTTGACTTCTGAGACTTTAACCAGGTCAGAAAATTGGAAATAGAAAAGTTGCAGATATAATTGATGAAAGTGTTACTGAAGAACCCGAATTTGCTTGCTCTTAGATGAAGGCCATTAAGTGTCTGTAAGAAACAATTTCCTCTCCATCAGGACCATTAGTCTTCTCCTTTTCTTGTAACTTGTAGCTAAAACCGGACAGGTTGTAGTCATCACCAAAGCAGAATTTGTCCTATGTTATTAAGCCAGGGAAGGAGAATCATATGATTGGAGTCCTTAGAGTGGCACCAAAAGTGTTTTTTTTGTTTTTTTTTGTTTTTGTTTTTTTTTTCAACTGACAGAAATCATTCATTTTTCAGCCTCCCTTGGGAATTAGATTTTTTTTTGTTGTTTACATATTTTTGGGTCTGTGTGCTGAAGATGATTGTTGAATCTTGCATTTTGTGTTTTTCTTAGCTATTAAGGATAATTTAGTTATTGTATGCATGTTGGGAACACCTAAAAGATGTAACCAGAATTAATATCTGCTAGAATGCATAAATGAACAAATAATTAGGAAAGGCTATTCAGGCTACAGGGAGCTTAATGTCTAAAATGAGACAAAAGAAATAAAGAAGGAGACCGAAAAGAAAACATACTGTTCCCAGCAGGTTAAATGGTCTGCACAGCTCTCTGTTGCCATCACTGAAGTGAACATATGAGTGCCAGATCATGCATGGCATAGTTATCCAGTTTCAGCATGCCCAGAAAAATTAGTTGACTTTTCCCCAGACCAACCATTGTGCAGCTGTCACTAACCACAGACAAGTCACTGCCAACTTCATCTTATGCTGTTGATTTTATTATTACAGTCAGCATAATTCTGTGTTATGTACTTGGCCATTGCCTTTTTTTTTTTTCCCCACTTGTATAGACTGTCCTTTTCCCTGTGCTGCTATTGAAAATTTCGTATAATTTTGCCTGTATTTATAGGGCATTCTCTGTAGCTGTTAGATTTCATAAAGGTGTGAATTAAGATGAGTTTGTATTTTTCTCGTAATGAATAGCCTAATTTGATATTTATGTATGCTTCAATAATTGTCTGAAGCAAAAATATCATTTCATGTCCTTAAACAAAGGTGTGGTGATTTTGTTTTTTTTGTTGTTTTATGTATTTATTTATTTAGAGTGGCAAAAAAAAAAAGATTACACAAATAATATAAATAGTAGTGGGTAGTAATTTTGATCCATAGCTAAAGGATGATCTCTTTCCTATGATAGATGAATAGATGATTCTCTCCCAGGTTTGTAATTTATGTGAGATTTCTGTCCTTCCTCTACTTTCACTATTGAGAAAATTTCTCTAGAAGGCCGACGGAAATTGGTGAAGCTTTGCGACCTTTGTAATTCATAATCATCACCTGTAAGAATGAATAAGAACCTGGGCTTTCTTGTGCAGTATATAGATTGTGCCTATATATGCTTACTAAATAAATGGTAATAATGGATTTAAGGAAGCAGAAGAGACTCTGAAACATGGCAGACTTAAAATAATTAAAATATTCACCCTTCGTTTGTTCTTCATAATTTGTCTTGCCACACTTGATAATTATGGGAGAGATTAAAAGCTTGCTTGTTGTCAGCCAAGTCTCCTTTTCATTCGTGATCCCTACAGTGAAGTTGCAGTGCTAAATTTGTGGTATCAAATTCATTTCCATAGCAGCACAGATTTTCGCTGTGGCATCACGTAAGTAAATGATTTTGACTTCACTTTGGGGTTAAGCTGCTCTATAGGAAGAAGGAAAAGAAAATAAATTTGCCTTATGCAGAAGAAACAAATGTGACAGCAATGCATGCGATAACTCTATCCAGCAATTGTAGTTCCTGCGAGTGTTCTCCTTCCTTTAGGTCAGTAGGGCTGCTCAGGAGGAATTTCTTTCATGCTGAGAACTAAAGGGTAAGTCCCACAGTGTGATCTTTTTTTTTTTTTCTTCCCAAATGCTGTCTTATCCAAAATTCCTCCTCAAACAAAAATCCTCCTCAAAGCATATTTAATTTGGAGTGTTACACGTACAAATATAGCACTCGTGTACTTTACCACATCCTAAAAAAACATGGGGTACAATATCTGGCAGCATACCCATAACTGAGCGTGAGACGTATGCACATGAAAATGACAGAAGTGGAACTTACTCTTCTCTGGCTAACATCAGCTGAAGGTGATGACAATAAAGTGTGCATGTTTGGAGAAATCTAGCCAACTCCAGTAAGAGCAGCAGGCAACCACGTGTTGCAATGGGAACTGCTGCCTGCTGGTCTGCTGAGGACGGGGAGGCGCGCTGGTGATGGCTGCACTCAGCTAACGTTGGGCAGTCTGCTGGAAAATAGAATTATGCATAGCTGTTAAACTCTGATAAAATAAAGACCAAAGTCAGTCACTGACAGGCAAATACCAATTGTAGTCTAAAGATTAGGAGGCTCAATTTTAAGCATGGAGAGAGACTTCATGATGTTTAAAACTCTTCTACTGCTGTTTCCAAATGTGCTAGTTTTACAGCGTAGGAATACTTTTTTTTTTTTTTTTTTGGGGGGGGGGGGGGGGGCGAGGAGGGAGCATTCTTCTAATCCTGCTAGTTAGATCCCATTCCATGCAAACTCATTGTAATTATACCACCTAAAGCTCTCTTAAAACTATATTAAATCTGAAATAGAAAACATTTTTATTATTCCTTTTGAATGATTCTGTTGATTTCAGTATTAAAAATGGATTCTCAGGACAGCCAGATAGATGAATGAGCGATAAGGACATGTGAAAGTTGAGAAGTAAAATTGCCTGTACTTGCCCTGTGCTTCTCCAAAAAAATCCTACATCTAGTTGGTATGGTAGCATTTGATGGTGGAAATGAATGGTGCAGGAGTGAGGGAGTTTAGACACCCACAACTGTTTAAGAAATCATTTTTTCCATTTATAAAGTAATATTTTTGAGCGAAAAAGTCTGTTTCTATATTATAATGCACCTGCACTAAACATTGGTCTGCTTCTTTCAAATGGCCTTCAGAAAGGATTGCTTTGCCTTTGAAGCAAAAATGCTTTACTTTTTTTTAAAACTGGGTCAATAGAAACAAAAGTAAACAAGATCCTTCTTTTCTGGTACTTAACGTAGAGCCAGAGTGTAAAATGAGCAGCCCTTCTATATTGGAAATGCCCATTCCTTTCCCATACTCTAGATGAGGCATGCACTGCATGTGAAAGGGTAAAATCTAGGCTGTACGTATGGAAGAATCCAATATTTTTGGTAATTTGTCTTTGTTATGAAACCACAAATGGAAATAAATGGAGTGTAATTCATGTAAGTAAGGAAAGTTGCTTCAACAACGTTACCATGATGGATCATTTACTAAAGAAGACAAATTCATCACTCCTCTATCCTCAGATTTCCAATTTTAGAAACACTTTATTATATCTCTCAATTGCTATTTACTCATACAAAGATCATGTACCTCATGATGTTTTACATTTTGTAGTTGCTGAGTGCAAACGTTTTCACCAACTCTGCAAAATAAAGAGAACTAAGATCCTAACAGACCTGATTTTGCTTGCTGTAACCTAATTATAGCCATTTTATTGGTGAAAAATGTGAAAAGGGATGTTCACATTTCAGTTCAGTTTGCGTACTGAAAATCACCAACAAGCATGAAACTGAGTTTGTATTTCTGAAGGACTTTGGTGGAACAATAAGACAGCTTTTGGGACAAACCCCTGCCTTTGTACACTGAAGTTTAACCCAGAAAGCTGTCATCCCACACTGTAGATGGGCTATGTGCTGGGTAGGAGGCTCGGCAGTGGCAGGGCCAGGCAGACACTGCGGCTGGGTAGTGGGGAGTGCATGTACCTCTATGTAGTGATGCGCTAGGTTCCTGCCCTTTGTTCCTTTCACAGTTTGTTCCTTTTATTTTTCCCATGTCCCAATTACAGGTTTGTGTGGGTGAATGTTTTGCTAGCATGTGAGCCTTAGTAAAGCAAAACATTGTTATAAGTTAGGGCAGAAGGAAGCGTACCAGTAGATAAACAAGTACCGATGGGATAGGCGAAAAAGCCAACAAAACACAATTTGGTTTATCTAAGTTTATCTAACATGGTTTCTGGGAACAGACTTAGCAGTTTTAACTATTTTTCCCTGTGTTTGTCTGGCTATTTTCTGACCATGTCAGGACCCAGCTGAAGAAATATTTTTATGTGGACGCAAACCCTATGGCATAATTACAAGTTTCAGTCTATTTGCCGTTCTTGATACTTTGTCCAGTTTCAGTCTTCTAAAATCAGGTTAATACCCTTTACAGAGATGCTGTCATACAGACAAAGTGCATGTAGAGAATTTGTCACACAGATCAATGTATTTCCAGCAATATATATCTTTCATTTAGTGCTTAGGTAGGCACTAAATGAAAGATATATATTATTTCTTTTTTCTTTTTTATATTTTTCTTTTTTATATTATTTCTTATTTCTTTTTTCCCATTTACGTCCTAAATACAACAAACAAACAAACCCCACCCCTAACATGGATTGTGTCTGAATTCACTCTGAAGTGCCTTCCAGTATTCTTTGCATTCCAGCCTTGCTTTTTACAAGGCTTCAATTTCCTATACAGCCGGGATTACACGAACAGTGATCTGTGTACCACACCCTATGTGTTGGAAACTGCAAGGTGCCTTGTTTTACCTACCGATTAGCAATGATCTGTTTGGTTTGCTTTACTTATCTTCAGTGTTATTTCTTCCTTTTAAATGATAAAGCACAAAAGGATGTGTTTAACTGACTTGGTCTATGATCTGCACGAAAGTTGAAATGCTAAGCTCTTTCTGAGTGCAGCCTTACTGCAGAAACTATTTGTCATTCTAAAAGTATGTCTTAGTTGAAATGAAAACACCTGGGCAATAAGTTAATGCAGGTTAAAATCAAACTGCAGACCGCAAATTTTAGTCTATATTTAGCCTACAAAGAACAAAATCTCACATTCACAAATACAGCAGGATTCCCCAAGAGGTCAGCATTTAGGGCTGCTATTGTGTTTTGCAGCAGCCTGAGCTGGGGTATGGCAAATATTTTTGCAAACTTTTTTGAATATAAAAAGTATGTGCCAGTCACTGAACTGGAATATGGATTATCTTTCATTTTGCAATTCTTTCTGATAGGGCCAACCTAAGAGTACTAAGCTATTCATTTCTGTAAAAAGTAATGGAATCTATTCAGATTTATGTGCAAGGATGGCTTATATTCATTTAAAAATTTATATTCAGTAAGAACATGCAGTTGAGCTACAAAGCAGAATGGAGAATCAGAGTGTGTGTGTTAGAATGGATTGTGATGATGCTTTTACAAGGACTTTCTAGCTCAGACTTCAAAAAACAAGACATGATTTAAAAGAGTCAAGAATCTTGGATAAGAAGATATAGCTGTCTGTTTTGAAGACATAAATAAGCACAGTACAGCTTTCACCTGCCTATTAGAAGGAAAGGAAGATAAATAAAAGCAAAAAAGCAAATAAACTAAAAAAAAAAAAAAAACAAAAAACACCATACACACAAAAACCAAAAACCTAAAATGAGATCCTGTGCTCATTCCCATTATGCTTCCTAATGATGCTCATTACAATCCTAACTACATTTTAATGCTGAAATCTAATGCCTCCATTCATCATTGGAATGAAATACAAATGCTGACAATTGACAAACTTAATAATAAAAAAGTTCACAGGACTCAGAACTCTGTGCATATTTATCAGAAGAAAAGACAAAGCAGTGATGGTTGCAGCTCAGGAATACCTCACTTGGCAGAAAAGGAAGACAAAGCAAAAATCCTAAGACAAAGGAGGAAAAATAAAAGTGCTAATCAACACAACAATTGGTATTTGCAGATGTTTTAGTGATAGTTTTTTGCTTACTTTTTTGCTTATAAAGCCCTCCTTTTCAAGAAAATGCTAAATATATAAAAAGGAGAAACAGAGGAGGGGAGCAAAACATTTGAGCCATTTTAATGAATTAGTTTATGAGATGATAAATGGTACCAGCAGTTACATAAATTATGTTCTTTCACATTTATATCTGTCCAATTCAGAAGTATTTGAAAAAAATTAATATGCCTACCCAGTTAGCTTCACAAAATATCACTTGTCAATGTACACCTACATCTTATGATACATAGTACATCTATAAAATTAATACTGTAAACCGATGCTTTTAAAGGGAGTAAACTTTGTAATTAATTTTCCTCTTACTCCTCAGTTCCAGGGTGTGAAATACAAATATCCCAAGTGTTTTATTTTATTATTATGCTTTCCTACTTTCTCTTGTTCTTTGACTTAATAAAATCTCAATAAATGTGAAGGTCTGTGAGATTACTGAATGATAGATTTCAGTAAGTTATTTGGTGCACAGAGAATTTTATCATTATAGCAACAGAAGTGATTTTTTTATAAAAAAAAAAAAAAAAAAAATCCAGTTCACAGTTGCCCTATGTAATCCAGTCTTAAAGTAGAAGTGATAGGGGTAGGTTTAGTAAAACTGCTGTTATACTGGATATAAATTATTTGCTTGTAAAGGTAAATGCTAATATGAATCTCCCATTAGATAATTTACTTAGTGCATTTCATACATCAAAATTTTCTTTGAATATCACTGAACTGTAGCACGTTTTTTTATTCTAACATTGAGGCGTTCTGAGCTAAGTCCTTTTTGTGGTGGTGAGAGGGAGGGAGCAGAGTTTATTTCTAGAATATTGTGTCAAGTCTCTTCTGCTGTGTGTAACTGTTGACTCTTTACTCTGATAAGCAGAGTTCTAGATTATTACATTTATTCTGTCAGAAACATCTTCTCCCTTTCCATTGTCCTGTGCTTTCAGTGGTATTCCATTTTCTCCTTTTCTCTTTTTGCTTTTCTTTTACTCTGGTTTTTCTCTCAACTTTTTTTTTTTTTCTTCTTCTTCTTTGCATTCCCTACCCATGTATCTCCTTTACCTGCTTAGGCTTCTTTTAAATAGAACTCTCAGGTCTAAGTTGCAATCACCCCGAAGTTCAAAGAAATCCTCCACCAAACCTTTTACAGTTCTCTCAACAGGATGATACTCTGTTTGAGGGATTAATGGGGATGAACGTGGCGACTGTATATCACTGTACAGACAGGCAAGGTGTTTTGGAGTAGGCAAGTACAATGCATACGCACACATTAATGATTAATTCTATATAAAATGTGAGTGATTATTTTGGAAGAACTTCTACAAACAATAAATTATGCTCTTGGAACACTTTAGTTTTACATTAAAACTATTTTGTCATGAAACGAAATCTGAAGTTCACTCCTCAGCTCAATATGTGCCAGTCACTTTATTTGTGGTGCTTTTTGTTCCAAAATCAATTATTTTTTTCTCATTTGTTGCTACTCTATAATTCCAATTTCTGGTCTTTTAGCAGAAACATAGCCAACATTACTTTTAACCAAATTTTACTGGTTAGTAATTTGTGTGGGGGGAAAAAAAAAAGAAGTATGAGGTAATGTACTAAATGAAGACTGATTAAAATTAAGAAAATATCAAAAATATATTTCCTTCTCTTTCTGATACATGATTGTGAGTCTTCGTCAAGAGATATTAGGAAGCTGCACAGAAATACAGCTGTAATAAAGTTTTAGGATTTCTAGCCAAATTTTGAGGTCTAAAAAGGGAAGTCCTGATTAGGTAAGATGGAAAACAAGAAATTACAGTAAATAGAATAAATCCTTTTACCCAACTTTATTCAAACATGGCACGCTCAAAGAACTATGTATTTTTTTTTCTCTCCAATCTCTGTCATATTTATCTCCTCTGAAAGTAACTGCTGAAGAATTCTACCTATAACTGTGGGTACATGCTCCTATCTGCCTAATTTATCTACTTTCTCCTCTTCAATTACTTGCAAAATCTGGGTTGAAAGTGCTGTCATAATCCATTTATCTAGACACATTTAGTCAAGTGATATATTTGGACTTCAAATAAATGTACTGAATGTGATTGTATGATCTTGCCCTATAGCAGTGTTCTGCAGATTGGTATTTTTTTTTTTTTCCGTGTAAGTAGAAGTTGGCAATAATGGCAACAGTTGACAACAGGTTTAGTTTTATAACTACGCTTATGTTAGGGTGGAAATCTGAAAATTCTCTCTTAGTAGATCACTTGTAAACAATTTCACATGAAAAATAACAAGATGATTCTTGTTCTCTTATAGACATATAGCACAGAGATAACTAGAAACTTATGAGCTTGGAAAAAAAGTGCAGTGAACAAATTCTGGCTTTTTCGTCGTTTATCCAAATACCCAGAAGTTGGCAGATCTGACTGTTTTCTTCCCAATCAAGTTTTGATATACGTGCTAGCTTCATTTTTCTTGAGCAGAATTTATAAATGGCATTTTGTGGCTATATATGAATTTTGGCATTCTTGGGAGGTTCCATCCTGGTCAGAGAATTATTAATATTTAAAAAGGATAATAATGTAAAATACTGAAGGCCTAGCAGGAAAAGCAAGAATTAAAAGCAAGAATGGAGTGGCTTGTGAAAGCTGCCTACTCTCATCCTTCTAGAAGTAGTCTCTGACAAGCTGTGATGCTAATCATGAGATGTGGACAAAAGACAATTTTTGTCTACAGTGATATCAGTTTGTCAGCTTTCATGGAGAAAACAGTCATTTGAAATCTAAAAGCTAGTACAATTAAAATCACAGATGTGTGTGCACCCCTGTGGAAGACTTAATAGAATTAATCGCTAAGGCGATGTGCAGAAACAGGATTCTAACAGAAGAATTATTTCTAGGTCTCATGTAATAAAAATGATACTTTGCACAGCAAACCAGTCTCTCAAACTGTCTCTAATTTCAAGCAAATATATGTCAAGATCTTTAAAAATGAACTCCTAATAATAAAACAACTTTTAGATTCATCTTGATCCTTTCTGTGTGCTCTTACTTGTGAGTCAGAGTGATTGATACTTGAGTTATTTCCTGAAATGTAAATGATTCAGGTAATCCCATTAGGAAAGATATGAAACTGTAAATTTCTTATGAAGTAAAAATTACAGTGCAGCCTGATGTCTGGAGAGCCATTTCGGTCTCACCTAAAATAAAATAAAATTATAAAGACCACTAAGAATATATAGTTCCAAGTTGTAAAGTGGTCTACAGACCTGTCCTTGCCCAACTGTACCAATTACAGTTGATTGAAAACTGATGTTTCACATTTGTTTATAAATTCCAGTTTATCTGCTTGTCCAAACTGGGAGGGTTTCCTTCTGTACCTTCCACTGGATTGGGTAAGACAGTGTTTAGTCTGACTCAAATCAGGAAGGCAGTGGATCAGCATGGCTGTCCATTTTTCATTTGATTTATTTTCTGTTAGAATACTTCAGAGCAGTAATCCTGGTACCCTGACTGATGATAGTTGTTTACCAATGGGTATTGTGCTCCACAGAATTACAGCTGGAAGGTAACGCTGTTATCTCAGCTCTAGCTTATATGATTTTCTTTCACATTTCTTCTCTTCAATGTGAGCCAAGATTATATTCTCTTTATGATAAGGTTTATCTGCTTAAGATGTGATTACAGAAATCCACTTTGTTGTTCCATGATCCAGAACCAGGTTGTGTTGTGGCGTAACTGCCCTTTGTATACATAACTTTTACCCATCAGAAGGAAATCCTTTTGGTGGGAGAGATGTAAAAGACGAGGCCGTAACATTTTTTGTCTGATATGACATCTAAGTGAGGAGTGAGAAAACCTAAGTTGTCAGAGGGGAGGAAAATGGTTGAAAGGAACCAGATATTATTTATTGGTAACTTAACTGCAGTTGAGTGTTGGATGATGTTTCATGACTGCTTGGCAAATAGAGAAGGATGCCCAGATTGAAGCACTTTCCTTCATGTTTGCCAAAAGCTTGTCCAGCTTGATGGTGTTTTCAGTTGCTCCACAGAGAAGCAGCAGTCTTCTACTCTCTGTGCCTTTCCTTTGCACTTTGCCAGAGGAGGGTATGTGTAATTAGGGAAGGTGTGAGGTCTACTTGAGACATACTCTTCAGAATAGACGAGAATGGTACTTACCTGTGGGATGTCTAAGACATCATGCATGAAGATAATTCTGATTTTCATTGCTTTCCCAGGACAGCCTTCAGTTGTTTTTTATGTCTTAACAGCAAGATATTGCAACACGGAGGAGGAAACCCTGATATTGTGAAGGATGTTGTATTTTGTGGAAAGTATTAGCCAGCTGGTTACTGAAAGCTTTTTCTTTTATTCCCTGAACAGTTTGTGACTGCAGTTTTAATTTTCAATATTAGCAGGTTTATATTGTAGTGAAATGTTTAGGATTGTTTATATCCTTTTCCTAATTATCTTCCAGTTTATAAGGATGTTTGTAATGTGACTCTAAATACTGTACTCAATATGTGCCCTCTGGTACAACAGTCTCTGATTTACAGTTATTTCTTGCTGCATTCATTTGCTTTTGTGCATTGGTCTTGTTCTTAAAATATACAGATTGCTGAGATAACCTGTTCTTTTCATAAATGTTGGTCAGCTGAACTTTGGGGATGTAGTACTTAAAGCAGAAAGGGATTTAGCCATATAGCTGTATTTATCCATCTATTTATTTACTAAGATGCAGTGCAAGCTTTCCTATTCATTGGATACCTACAACTCCAATAAAGATTGATCAGAGTTCCTTCGTGTTTTTTTTTTTCAAATCTGCTTTTAAGCACTTAAGTATGGCTTCTGAGTCCAGTCTTCTGTTATCCTATGCAAACACATTTTGCATTCTCTTAAACCAGTGTGTTAAGCTCAGCTTTTGATCAAGTTGTATTCTTGTCTTTGTTGCTCTTACCAGCTATAATTTTCAGCACCTCAGTTATCATAAGGTTAATAATCACTTTACAATCTCTGTTTTAAAAGCTATGATCTGGGTATTATTAAATTTATTCTTTACTAACAATGTTTTCTTCTTATCTAGGTTTTCTTTTTCTTTATAGTGTCATTCATCTATTCCAAGTATAGAAAATGGTCATATTTTTCTTTCTTTTAGGAACACTGAACAAATAAAGGTCACACTTCATTGTCCTCGTGTCTTTTATCAGCAGTAGGTCAGCTCTGTTTAGGAGACTGAACTCAAGTGAATTTTGGTAAGAGTTTGGCTCACCTGTAGAGTGCACAGTCTATTGTAATTGTGTCCTAAAGCCTGCAGGAGCAGGGCATCATCAATAAATTAACAGTTACTTCAAGAGTTATTCAGAGCACCATTTACACTGCAATTCCTCTGTGTCTCTTTAGCTTGTGATACATTTCATAATGCACAGAGTAAAAAAAAAAAAAAAAAAATAACAACAAAAAAAAGATGGGAAGTGAAAAATGAAGATATGAAGACTAGAAAGTTAATGTAAAATACTAAATACCACTAAAACATGTTTCCCTTCTAGGAACAGAAACATTTTGATAAGCTTCACATTTAGCAAAGATCCCTTATTATTTGAATTGTTTCACCATGCGTTCTTTTTATTCACCAAAAGTAAGAATATACTACCAGCGGTCAACTGTGATTATCTAGGGATTATAATGTGGATACTTGCTATCTTCCTCTTAGTTACATACTTCCAAAATTTGAGTTAAGAAGACCAAAAACATAAAAGTAATCTCTCTAGTGTTTTACTGATTGTTTTTAAGAATTTGTGATGATCTGCTAGTGAGATGAGATACTCCATTGGATTAATCTGCCTGGCAATACCAACCAAATCTCTTTAAAATTCTTCAGAAAATAAGTTTTTGTTGATAATGATGACAGGTTGGTTATATTTTTTCATGATGTGTTCTGATCTGTTTAATGATATGGTTCCTAAAAGTCACAGCTTGATAGCCTGCTGAGTTGGTGCCTACTTAAAAACAAACAAAACCAAAAAACAAACAAACACACCATAATTCCTCTGTTAGATGCTGATG
Source organism: Anas acuta (assembly GCF_963932015.1). Taxonomy (NCBI): domain Eukaryota; kingdom Metazoa; phylum Chordata; class Aves; order Anseriformes; family Anatidae; genus Anas; species Anas acuta. Next base: position 37,604,084 of record NC_088982.1, read on the forward strand.
ATCAAAACATTGGTCAAAGAAATTGTCCCAGATGTTCAAAGTTTATCTTTATTGAACATAGAAGAACAGTGAACTTGCCCTGCTGAGTTACATACTTCAGTGTTTTTTTTTATTTTTCTTAGAAAACAAACTTCAGTAGATGAATAGAGATGTCTGTCTTAGCAGCACAACAAGGTGCTCAGCCTTCATATACTGGGATGTCTCATTTATTCCTGAAGAATACTCTTTTGCACAAATGGACGGTGAATATGGCACTCAATATATCTTTAAATGTAGGCAGGAAAATATCTACTATTTATGGTCATTCTGTGTTAGCCTGCCTTTTCAGTATAAAAGTTTCTTTCGTTTTCTGATTTTATTTCTTCTGAGGATATTAGGCTTTGTCCAAGTGCTACTGTAACTTGGCTTTAATAAATTAATGCATTAATAACAGTGTGTCACATCTCATGAACAAATTTGAAAACAATATGAAGATCTGTTGATTTTTCTATAGTCTGTACATTAGTAAGTACAAAAACTATCTTTTTTCTTGGTTGGAAAAAATAAGATTATGTTCATCATGACAGCAAAAAGCCAGCTTCTCAATGTGTATATTAGTGATACCTGGCTTCTGGTTTTGGGTGGTTAGAAGAAAGCACTGGAAGAACACAGCAAATGTCCAAGACAAAGCCTCCCATCTAATGTATAGGTGCACACTATATTTTCTTGTTCACTGTTTTACCTAACTGCAGGACATGTCTTACTGGACTGTGCACTTAGTCACATGGTCTGAACTTGGGTAGACCTGTGCGGTGTCAAGAGTTGGACTTGATGATCCTTAAGGGTCCCTTCCAACTCAGGATATTCTATGATTCTATGATTCTATAATGTTATATTGTTATATTTATATCGTTCTGAGCTTGCTTTCTATATTGGATATATGTGATTCAAAATAATGTTGGAAGAGCTTTGTCAGAATTGATCCAATGTGGTTTAAATGAATTTTTTCCAGCTCTGAAATCAGGTAATCTCTTCTAATATCTTTAAGCAAGTCTTCTGTGCACCGAAGTTAGCTTTTTGGGCCATGTAATGATCTAAACATTGAATGCTTTCAATCTCATCCACACCAGCAGCATGAGATGAGGATAAAACTGATGCCATAACTACCAGTACATGAGTTGCATTTTTTAAAGATGCAAGAACACTTGAGAAAATTACCATAGTTATTTATTGTGTTATCCAGGCCTCACTGAGAATCTTGGCTTCTTAATTCATTTCTAGCAATTTTCTGTTCTCTTTGTTGGTGAGTTCCTGAAGAGAAAATGCTCCATCATTTTGGACTCATGAGAGTGATTTTACTAACTGTAGTTGTCTTGAAAGTTTCTGTGCCAGAAATATTAAGATGTTTTTTTGTGATTTAAAGGTACTGATGAAATAGAGAAATTGTAGCCCTAATTTGAGAATTAAGATACATAAATTTGGGAATTGAAGTTTAAAGAAAAACAAATTTATAAATATTAAAGTCATTTTTTTCAAAAATACTGTTTTCCTCTTCTTCGTCTCACAATTCTCTTACAGAAATTCGTAATTATCTGTACGGACTTTGTATTGTTCTCTTCATCACATTCTCTGTTGACATACCATAAAGACCATTCCACAGACATGTTTTTCACAAACTAACAGTGCTCAGAACAACCTGTTCCAAATAGATTGTATGTCATTTTTGCATTCCCTCTAACTGAAAAAAAAAAAAAAAAAAAGAGCAAAACCACACCAAAACAAGCAAAAAACAAACAAACAAACAAAACCCTTCAGTATCAATAGACATGTTCTTACAAAGCATCTTCTAAGCTATAGCATACCTATGCTGTAGAAGACATCTCTCGAATTGTAGATTGTGTTGGATGCTGACTTAAAAAGTCTTGTTTGTGTCAGAAGGTGAAGAAGATCCCCTCAGTCTGTTCTGAACAATCAACTAATACTCAATAGTCAATCAACTAGTTATCAGATGATACTTGATTATGTTAAGGTTCCAGTGTTGAGTTGACTTCTGCAGTTCTTTTAGATTTCCACGTGGAAATGTCCTTTCACATCCAGATTCTCCTGCAGGGAAAAGCAGCCAGAACAGGAATTAGAATAGGTAAGTTAGAAACAGAAACTTAAATAATATTTCTTAGTGTACTGTTGTTTTATTTTGACTTCTTCATCGATTGTTAACTACAGAGTTTAAGTATTTGTTTTCAGGGCTGCTCTCTTTCCTTCTTGTGAAGACTTTGAATTACAGAGGAGTAAACAATCATTTGTGTTCTTTTCTAAATCGGAAGTGAGTGACTAAACAGTTCTTTGCTACATGCTGTTGTTTACTTGAATATATCCTTAATTGCTATAAGCTTAATGAAGAAATTCTTCTCTTCAAATAAACAAAATGCTTTCTTACCCTAAAAGGTATGTATAGTTTTGCAGTGCTTTTTTCATGTTTTTAGTAGATATATATAATACTTGTCTTTTAAGGCTCGCTTCAAGTCCTTGCAATTGATAAGCAGAATGTATCCATACTTTGTGTAACATTTTTTTGACTTGTATACCTCTTTCCTTTCTCTCCCACCTCAGAAAGTCCACAGCATCCTTAAATTTCTGTACAGTATATATTTTTCATCATACGGGAAGTGGGGGAACAAACATGCTTAATGTTTAGCTATTTCAGTTTGTTCCGGTGCTCACAATATTCATGTTTGTGATTTTTCTGGATGGTAGATGGGTTTATACATAATCATTTTTAAGGAGAATCTCCATGTTTTGAACTTTTAAAAATCCATTTCATATTTTAAAGTTCAATTTCTAAGTCGACTCACTGTTAGTACAGCAGTTTAATTTTGAAATAGGTTCAAGATTCAAACCTCTGCACATTGGTTCCACTTCAGCATGCCACAGAGACCTAATCCTCACAAAAATGCTATTTGATCCTAGGAAGAAAAAAAGATAATGGATTGACCCTCTACATGAAACCATAAAACAGAGTTCTGGGTTGCTGCCATTCAAATGAATAGAAACCGGCAGCAATTCTAACACCTTTCCAGTTTCAATTTTATTGCATCCGCAGGCATCATGCTGGAATGGTAAACATTTTAATGGTCAGACTCTGTCCACTTATACCATTACTATTTCCCTATTATCTCCTATGTTTTGTGTGAAACAGAAGCGAAAAGGTGGCAGATTGCTGTGAATGAAAAGAATGGAGATGCTATTTGCATTCATTTCAGTTGAAGCAAATCCTCTTCTTTCCCATTTCTTTGTTGTCCTTCAGAGAGATCTCTTACAGCTTCTGAAATCTAGGAGCCAGGCACTACGTTTTGATAATGTAGCTGAAAACTTAGGCATCAGTCTGTCATCAATTTGATAATGCTAAATCTCTATATAGAGAAATTCTTTTTCTTTCATTTCTTTCATTTCTTTTAAAATCTAATTGATTCAGATTAATGTAAAATTTCAGCTGCACATGCTCTGAAAGCTTTCTTTCTTTGAAATGAGCCATGACTCTTGAAAGGACCCAGAGCACAGAAAACCCACGTAAAAGGCGATCAGCACTCTTACCTTTTTTGTTTAAAATAAGCTTAGCTGAGACACTCTTCCGGGTTGTCCTTATTCAAAGATGAGCTCACATTTTTCAATTTCTTTGGCTAAGGCACAAATTGTTGGAGTCAAATCATCTTTAAACTTAAGCATATGGTAGGCATTGTTAGTGTATTCCTTCTCAACACTGAATCATTGTAGAAATATTCTCTTTGTTGTCTCCCTTGCTAGGGCTTGTCTCTGTTTGGTCCCCCTTGCCTCTGAGGTTTCGGAAGGTAAGCAGTTTCTTTAAAACCAGTCATCAGTTAAAGACGAGTTTGGAGTAAATTGTTACGCCTGAGAATTTCTTGTCCATGGACACCTCACAGCTTCTGTGGAAGGCACCCCAGCCACAGCTGACATTTCCTATGGGGAAGGGGAACTAACAAAAGCAGACTGCAGTGGGTGCATAATAGCATAAACTGCATAATTTGAAGAGCCAGTCAATTAAACTGAGGAATTAGTTTTTGCATTTAGAGTAGAGTCAGCAGTTCCAGGCTCAGATGGTTATTGGAGAAAAAAAAAAAAAGTTTTTCAGCTTGGTACTGCTCATTGCCTCACATAGGTACCTCTGAAATGACTTGTTGCTAAAGGATATGGTGTGCATGTGTGAGACCAGGTGGGGATGTGTAGCCTGAAGTGTTATAACCACAGCTGTTTTGCCCCCCTGGATTCACTACCTAAAAAGAGGATAGTAATTGCAGCACTCAAGGAGTAAGCAAGGAAGAATTTGTATGTGCTCACTTTCATCCAGTGTGCTTGTGGAAATGGCTAGAGTTAATAGATATTTTCTTCTGTACCATACAGACAGTAGTACACACACACAAATGTATTAATAAGGTAGAGTTCTACAGAAGCATAAATGAATAATATTTCAAGTTCCAGTAAAAGCAATCCCAGGGGACCAATTGCCAGCAGACCAGTAGTTCCTACATTCTCACAGCATGTTTTGACAAATATTTTCTGCCAAAAGTTTTAAAAATTTGCAGGCAGCTTTATGTGACAGTAGTGCATGCCCTTCTCTGACGAGATCTTTGTTCCTGCCTCCCTGATCTGCAAAGGTCTAATGCCACTGCTGAGGGCTTGGGAAGGGGAGGCACCCTTCTCTGATCTCATAGAGAAGCCAAAAGTCCTATAGAGTAAGGATTTAATTGCAAAAAGAGATGAGCAGCAGAGAGGCATTGGTGCAGTTTTCTAATCTTAACCACCTTTCATTAAAAAAAAAAAAAAAGGCAGTAAATTAGTTAAGTGATGTATATGTCAACTAGCAATGGCTGCATCAAAAACACTCTTGCCTCCTAGTTCTGTCATAACGAAGAGTGGCTGTGTGCTGGACATCCCCTGGCATCCCCAGACTGAGCTGCCCTACATAGGATGCAAGGTGTGGAGGCAGCCCCGGCAGGAGGGGGTGGTATGTGCCTTGGGGTTATCCAGGTCTGTATTGCCATAAACTAAATTGCAGCCTCAATGATAAGAGCTCAGCATTTGCTTGTGGTATAGATACTGAGCTTTCTGGGAAAGAGAAGCTTTAAAAAAATCCCACAGCATCCCAAGAAGCAGCATTTATTGTCTCACAGGCATGGAAAAGTCCCAATTCACAGCAAATTTCATACCATTTGAAAACTAACCGTAGTCTCAAGCCAGAAAGCTCCATCTGAATATCCTCCATGGTTGTTAAAATTCTGATAGGAATTTGGATTTGAGTGTTGTGGCTGGCTCATATGAAATGAAGCCCAAACAAGGATCCAAGCACTTTAAGCTTTGCCAAAGTATCCAGATTTGGTTTGACTTGACTAGTTTGTTCTGTCTTCCTCAGTTAACCTTTTTTCTTAAACAAAACTGCCTTTTCCGCTTGTGATAACAACATGCAAAGAGTGTGCTATAAAATAATTTTCCCCACGCGCTCTCCATTAAACGTACTGGGAACCCGCTTGCTGCTTTTGGATCACATGAACAATTTCTCGCAGTTTCATGCAATTACAGTCACACTTCTAATCAATCAACTTGCAGAGGGAGAGCCATTTTTATGTCACCCTGTGCTAACTTCAGTAGTTTGGTTACCAAATGTGGTTATTTTTTAACTTATCACTGAATATAAATATTAATAAGCACAATGTAAAATCTATAGGATTTATCCTCTCAGCCTTTACAGGCAAAGCATCCAAAAGAACATATAGGGGGGTTCACTTGTACGTGTGCAGGAAAAAGGCCAAATGACTTGTGAAATGATTCCTTCAGAGACATTCGTGTGTACAATGTGGCTGTATGTTTTTCTTCTTTTTCCCTGGTGACAGAGTACTTGCTATCTCCAGATTTTAGTTGTATTGCATATCCAGGTTCAGATGAAATCTGCAGTCTCTGTAAATCTTCACCAAATTTCTCTGGTGTTCTTACAGATTTTTCCATCTTCCTTTTTCAATTACTTGCCAAGCTTGTTCCACCCTTTTGGAAGCAAGAAATATTCATTCTCCAGGTCAGATAAGTTGACTAGCTGTGGAGGAAGGCTCGAGCTGGTTCATGGTTAAACATCGTTATACTGAATGTTTATAAAGAATTCTATTTTATTTTTATTTTTATTTACTTTTGGTGAAACAAGATACCGTACTGATTACAAAGTAGGAAAGTAAGAATGTAGTGGTAATGGAAGTTACTCTCACAGGATGTGGTGCCGTAATTGATTTTAGAAGAGTGCAGAAGGTTAAGTCCGTCCTAGGCTTCTGAATATGACTGGAATGCAGTGCCTGGCTCTGGCGATTATTAAATTAGCAACTTCTGAAGTCACCAAGTTTTGTAATAGAGCTATATGCACCTCACTTGCCTTTATTTTACAACTGCCAGAGGCAAGTAAAAGTAAAAGTTGTTTTGTCAGTCCGTGATGGGCTTTGTCCACTCCTGCTGTATCCCCCCATGCTTCTGGGAAGCTTTTGTGCTTAGCAGAAGCTCTAAACCTTGCTCCGTACTGTCAGCCTTGGCCTGCCAGTTTATTTCAGTATTCAACAGCATTGTTCTTGAAATACCACAATCACTTAACAAGTATGAATCTGTCTTTTTCTGATATTTTTTTCTTCTTTCTTTCTCTGGAATCTCTTCTTTAAGTGTTCCTTTGAAAGATTCTTTTGATTCCCCCTCTGATTTTCTAAGGACAGTTCACAACAGATTAAATCTCTCAGATATTTTTCTTTGCTCCTTCAACATCTTGTGACTCCTGCACAATGCATGTTTTAGATGATACCCCATATGTAGTTTACTGTAATTGAGTTCCTTGCAAACATCTACAAAACTCCCCATTATCCTCCTGCAAGTCCTTAAAACAGAAGGCAGGAGCTGAAGTCCAACATTTGGAGCCTGTTGTCCTAATAGTGTTGTGTTAATTTCTTGCACTTTCTTTGCATTCATCTGTTGTCTTTAATTTTACTGAAATTGCAAAACCTTTACAGTTCAAGTCACTTTTATATTTGCTGCTTTTGGAGAACATAAGTATAAGCTATGTCTAAAGCTCCAGTACATTGTCATGATAACAGTAATTAAACAGCACGAAAATGCCTAAAGTAGAAAAAGGTATGTCAAATACAGAGTGGGAAGGTCAGAACAGTTTCAGTTAGGTAACGTTCTTGAGAGAGAAGCTCAACATCCAGTCCTTGTTTTGGCTTTCTAAGGTGTGCGGGAGGCAACTTTGTTGTTTCTTTCTATGTTGCTTTAGCGGCTGCATCTGGAATGAAGATGAAGAAGGTTGTAGAAGTAGTGAAACAGCTGTGTCCACATGGGTAGACTTCAGAAGTGCCACAGGGACATTTTTCCTAGAGATTTTTGTAGAGGCAGTTGTGCGTTGATTGTTGCAATCCCCACAGTTAAAGCTGCTACCCATTAAAAGTTGCTTCACTAAGAACAACCTTAGGGAAAGAGCCAGCAGGGATTGTTTTTAAACCCTCTGATTTCTTTCTCAGGAGATCTGAATTTCTCCATTTAAGAAGTTTCTTTTCTAGTGTATTAATAATTTCTAATTTAAACTATCAGCAAAAATATAACAGAAGTTACTTTTCTTATATACACATACTGCATACACAGCCTTCTGTAGGAAATAAGGACCACAGGGGTTGTGTACAATTTCTTCTCTATTTGTTGCATAATTTAGAAAATCCTTGTAATCCAAAACCTAAGCACATTTATAAACTATGCTTCCTGGAGAGAAGTACTTTCTGTGTTTCCCTAATAGGCAGAAAATAATTTTGGAAAGTAACTGAAGATACGATGATAATTTAAGAGCAAATCTCAACAGAGGTCCTGAATAAAGCATTGCGTGTTCTCCATGTGTGATTGCCATTTTCCTTACTACCTGGTTTGTGCTGATAGTTGCTGTGTGTGTGCAGTGCAGTAAGGCACACAACTGAATGCCGACAGTAAGACAGGCATGACCAGTAACACTTCACCAATACTTCAATAAAGTTGGAAGATCGATTCAATTGCTAGCTTTTCTTGGAGAAGTGTTGCCCAGCAAGACATAGAATGATTAATGCTGATCTCTTAAAACCAGTAAAGTATAAAGCGTTACAAAAGTTTTTTTTAATGCAACAGAGTGATAAAACAGGCTTCTGTAGATGAATCACAGTGATGTGACTGTCCTAACGCTTATCTAAAGCGGTGACAAATGAAGTCGTTAGTAAAAAACAAAATGCAAATATTACAGAATGCTGGAACATTTTTCTCCTCATATTTCAGGTTGGATTTTCAGCTCTCTGTGTGACATTTGTATGCACCAAGATGAAAATAGGATGTGTAAGCTGTGTTTCTCCCCGTACTCCAGTAAAAATGAATAAGCGACCCAAGAGCTCAAATGCCTTCTGCTTTTTAAACTACAAATACATTGCAGGACAAAAGAGTGCTGAGTATCACAGTTGAAGTATGAAAAGAATTTGCAGTTATAATCCCTTGGCCTCTTGCTGTCTTTGAGTACTTTAGGATGGAGCAAAGAAACAAAAAGGAAGAAATACTGCTGCTGTATTGCCTGCCTAGTGCTAATATGGTAGGTTCTCACAGGTTTTGAAGCAAGTCTGTTCGTATACAGCACACTAATTGTACATATTATGTCCAGGTCACAAGCCTGTTTTCAACTCCAGCCTACACTTGATTTGTCCCTGACACTGTTTGGCTATTTCAGCATCACTCTGGGGATGCAACTTTAGTTGTGGATTTACAAGCAGTAAATTATTCCTCTCTCCTAGTAAAAGAGGATGGGCAAAGTGCAATTGACACTTGTGGAGTCCACAGGCTTCTCTTCATTTCTATTCTTCCTTCTCTTCACTCCTCTGAGGTAGGGTCGCTGCTCAGACAAGTGATGTCGATGATGATGATGAAGTGATGTAATGTAGCTGTTTTCTCTGGGCTGATTCTGCAAACCAGAACAGAAAGAGGAAGACTCTCTTCAGCTGCAGGTTGTCATTGGCTGAAGATACATGTACCTACAATTGATCAGTGTAGTCTGTTCTTAAGAGTATTTTTAGATTTCTTGCTTGTATTAGTCTGGTAATACCTTAATGTACTCTGACCTTGTCTAAGACTGCAGAAATGCCTTCATGCCTCCAGCTTGGATGAAGCATCCAAACAGTACAGAGCTCTGAAAGGTAGTTCTCATCAGTAGGGATATTACAGTAATATCTCATTTGGCTTTTGCTTTCCCTGCTACCTTCTCATAAGGTAAGGTGAGGTTTTAATCTTTATGCTCAAATTATCTTTTGGAATTCTCATTTATAAAAAGGTGGTTTACTAAAATTTTAAGAATGGCCCCCAACTTCTCTTCATGCCCAAACCATCATTTTTCTTTGATGGTGTACTTCATCTGTGTAAGTCTGGATAACTGTCTGAGTATGTGCAGTGCATTTTTCTCAGGAACTTGAGCCCATTCAACCTTTTCATTTTGTTGCTGACAGAAGGCTTATTTTTTCAATATGACATAACTAAGTAGTAAGTCATAATGTACATATTCAAAGAAATATTCTAATGCAGGAAGACACTTCCCTGTGTTTCTTTGTTCTGAAATAACATAAAGGAAAAAAAAAAAAGTATGACAGATGAAGTTCACATTATTATATGTTGCAGAGGGAGATGCTCAGGTAACTATATTCATAAACGCAATATTAAGTCTGTATTAAAAATAGAAAATGGCGCATAGAATTGTTCTCTACTGTGAGTTTTTGTCTTACTGAAGGGAAAAACATAAACCAGTCATAGATGTACAGTAGAAATTTTTCTTCATAGCAGGTTAAGTAAATTGAGATTTGTTTTTTATTTGTATGTACTGCTCAGAGCATGCTGGTTCTGAGCAGTGGCCTTGTTGGAGAGACCAGAGAGCATTGCTTTCCAATATTGGAAGTCAATGCAGCATGAATGTGGCTAGCTATATCACACAGAGTTGAATGAATCCAAGAGCTCCGTGTATTTTTGTGTAGTGCAATAGGATCTGTTCAGCATTGCCAGTTTTGCAGCACAAAGCAGATGTCATAGGTGCCGGTGGGTTTGTTTATGGATATTCTCAATTATGTTGAAGGCTACTGCAATAGTGTTGGATGGATTCCGAAGACGGTGGGATAATTCAGGTTGGTAGAGACCTCAGGCAGTTTCCAGTCCTTGCTCAGAGCAGGATCAGCTTTGAAACCAGACCAGGTACCTCGGGGGTTTAACAGTGAGGGCTTGAAAGCTCTGAGGACACAGATACAACCTCTCTGTGCAACCAGCTAGTATTGGCTTGGAAAGGACATCTCATTTCCAAATTTGATACACCAGTGCAATCTTAAATTAAACCTTTATTTAATGTTATTTATTTTACAGAATCTGTTTGTGGAAAAGTGGCAATTATTCCCCTATTTAAAAACAATCAGATTATATAAATCCTCCTTGTGCAACACTTAGCTGTAATGGCCTGCTAAACAAACAAACAAACAAAAACAAACACTGCCAAGGAAAAGAAATTGGAAAGTGTGTATATTAGAGATGGACGTAGTTTTCTCCAAAATGTTTTCATTTAGACTAGAACATCACCTTCTGTCCTTGGATGAAAGCGTTCCATCTGGAATCTGTTTAAAAACAGGGGTGTTGGCCCTGAATGAAGATATTCCAAAGCTATTGTTTAATTTGGTTTGCTAGACTAGCCTTCATTGCAAAGGTGAATGGAGGAATACAAAAGCAATTTATTTAATACAGAGATTGAAATAGTATTTGATGTCAAATTCACTCCAGAGAAACAAGAAGCTTCTTCTCTATTCATATTGTGTCTCTGAAGTATCATCAATGCAGTATTACTTATCCTGTTAATAATACTTACTAGCTTAATCCAGGATTAAATTGTTAATTTAATCCTGCTTCATCAAACGTTCACAGTAGTCTGTTTTCCTCTCCAAAATATTAAAACAAAGAAATCAGCTAAATACTGGGAAAGATCAGAAAAGAAAGTACTTGATTTGTGTAGTCTTTGCTACTAAAATCTCTCAAATATAAATGGTACCTGATAATTAGATGGTATTAGTTGAAAAGTTACTTGTTTAATAACATTTAAAAACCACTTCAGAATAAACATGTGTTAATGTAATATATGTAGAAAGATTTCACCAGCGAAAAAGATTGCATGTAATTAATTTATTTTCTTCTGGGAGGGAAAAAAATAAAGGTAGTATTCTCCCTTCTTTGGTTCATTAATCATTCTTGGATTTCTGAGAGATATATGGCCTTCTTCCTACAACCACCCTTGTCTAAAATATGCATACACTATCAGAGTAAGAAAGTCCTTTGCAGCTCAGATGATCCATCAAACAGATGGTGCAGAACCGGAATGGTACAAGTTTGTCATCCAAAAGTCAGGTTTGTGATGGAGGGATCCATATCTGCATCATTTCCTTTGCTGCACCCAAACTCCATGTGATGAGACTGATTTACAGTCCACATCACTACCTTTCCATGAATTGTATTGTCTTTACAAAATTGAGAGAGAGATTAGTAATGTACACACGGCACACTGGTCATCAGAGCAGCAATGAGGTAACTGAAGAGTGTTATCAAGCCTAGTAGGATCTGCAAATTCAGATCCAGTAATGCGAATAAGCACAGACATGTCTCTAAGAAAGGGAAGGTAGTTCCCAGCTTCTAAACACTGGCTTTTGACTTCTGTCAGCGAAGAAGAAATGCTCAACTTTAACTGTTAATACAAAGTATTTGTTTGTCTGGTGAATACATTAAGTAAATTGGAACAAAATTGTTTGCCTTTCCTCCAACCATTTGTTCAGCTTAACATATTTATATGCATGGAGGGGAGGTGATTTCAATACAAGGACAGTGCCAGTTATAAGCCTTTCTCCTGGAGAATTTTTCCTGTGCTTAGTATGCATTGTTTTTACAATACCGAACTTGTTATTTGGGACACAGAGCACAGTTTGCTTAGCACAAAGGTCTTGGTTTTGCTAGCATGCAGAGGAGATTTGGGCAGAGATAAAACGCAATCACTGTGAAATGTCCCATCTCTATATAATGCATCTCGGGTAACAGCAGGGAGTCACAGTAGTTGAAGTAATTAGATAAGGCTTTGTTCCTTTCACCTAAAGGAGAAGCCATGTGGTGGCAAAACACAAAGGGAAATTGCTAGACCATATGCATTGTGGTTCTCTATTTCCACCAGGTTATTTTCTTTTATAAAATGTGTACCACAGAATATTGATAGCTATAACAAGGAACATTTTTACTTTGTTAGGTCAGAATCTATAGGTACATCTTTCAGCTTAAGACTACATCATAATTGGTGAGTATGTAAGGTGATTCAAAATGGACTTAAAGGAACAGGTTCTGCCTCAGTTTTCCAAGCAAAAGTCAAAATGCATTGTTTCTTGATGTATTTCCCAATAGAATGGGGATTTGTACCAAGGTATTTCTGCCACAAACCTGTGTTTATGAGTTCATGAAAAGTTCATGTAGATCAAAGCAAACATTTTAAAAACATGCCAAATATAAATCAAACAATTTCTCACAACTCAAGTTGTTATATGAAAAAGGAATACAAACAGAAAAAAAATCAGCGGAGCTGGTTGCTGTTGTCCTTTGTATTTCAGCATCATCAGTGAAAATATTCTGTCTCCCAAGGTTTTAGTGGAGCGTCACTCACAGGTGGGTTCAGACCTAGAGGAGACAAAGTTTCTGTTAAGGAATTAAAAAGAAATGTGACAAGGTGTAAAGAGAATAAAGAATGATGAAGAAGAAAGGCAAGAAATGATTATGTGCCCCACTGTCAGGCAGACAAATTGAAATTACAGCAACAATAATAAAAATAAAAATACATTATTTTTTTTTACATATAGTTGGAAATTCGTAGGCTCAAAAGGAAGGCAGTAAAGCAAATTAGCAACAGCTAGGAAAGTCAAAGTCATGATGTTTCTCATATGATAATATCAACACTGTGCAGCTGCTTGAAAAATTTGCATGTAATATCAAGAGAAGAACATCTGCTGCTCAGTATGCAGCGGACCACCAAAGCTGCCATAGAGAAGAGGTGGGAGGAACAGATAGATAGGAACTAGATCATGATAAGCAGAACAAGAAGTGGCATCCCACTGAATAGCATGACCTCTATTATCACTTTCTAAGTCATTTACTCCCACTTCTCCTTTGGTGGCTAGCAGTCACTATGATGGAGGTAGCTGCCACAGGCAAGTTAACATGGTAGTAAATCTCCCAACGTGGGATAATTTTCATTGAACAAGTGTTTTCCAGAACGTGAAATACATAATTTCAGAGCGACACAATCCTTTTGATGAACCTGGGAGCACATTGCTTAACCCCTGCTTCCAGCCAGTGCACAGCTGATACAGGGCAGCAACCTGGTAAAGGGCTCTGTCAGATACAAGAACTAAGGTACCAAAACAAACTAAGGAGACAGCTGTGGCTAATCATATGTAATAGGAGAAGTGGGAGTTAAATGTATAAAAAAGTATCACTTCAGATATGTTTTTTACTATCTTAAGGAGGTTTTCTGTTGTTTTTAATTTCTGTTTGGCTCAGTAAATTCTTTATTTTAATGGTTCACTACACTAACAGCAAGAAATTATAGGATGAAGTTTTCAAATGAAGCTACTCCCTGTACAATGCAAAGAAAAATACAAAGGTTTTCCTTTCTGAGTATCTTGGTAATTCAGAAATTGCGGCTTGAGAGTATATAAATTATTATTTACAAGTTGTGTGTTTTACTTCATAAATATACAGGCACACACTGTTAGAAAACATTTATTTTCAAGAGTTGTATGCTACTTTTCTTTTTATTTCCGCTGTTTTCACATACTAACAGTTCTTGTCTCTCTTAAACAGTCTATACTGTCCATATTAAAGCTAAAATAGTGGTCATTTTGGGAATGAAATGCATTTATAATGTAGCAGTGCTCAAAGGATGTTGTCAAATCCACTATATCTGGTTTGAGAGCAGCAAAATTATCTAATAATAATTTAAAAATCTGTAACACCATCTGTGCAAAAACCTTGACAGAGGCTCTGCTTTAGCACAGTGTGGCTTGTCTATAACGTGATTTGGTATCTGCACTGGGCAGCTGTTTTTACTAGTTTTGCTATTGGAATTCTGTCTCTTTCTTCTCCATATTATATGTCTGTAGCTGGAGAAATGGTAATGAAGACAGGATTGCAGTTATAAAAGGGCCTTGTGCTTACTGTGTGCAACAATTCTGGTTAATGGATTCCACAGAAATAGAATGAGCCAACTTCTAAATTACAGTTTGGAGAATTTTGTCAGGTATAACATTATGAAATACTGTATGTGGTTATTAGTAATAGAAGGATCCAACACTTTTGATTATTTAATCAATAAACAGAAATATTTAGAAAAAGGTAGTTGCAGATTTGTCAGTCAGTTACTTACACTGAACAGTTTTTTGTTTGTTTGTTTTTTTCAAGAAAATGTTTTCTGACTTTGAGCAATGAACAAAGGTCTTCTAAATCTGTAATCTCTTCTGCCACATACCTGTAAACCTGTGAGCTCAAATTGGTGTAAAGTGAAGATGCTGTCTACCGTGTAAACATAGATGTAGATCATACAGCATTTTGGCTTATTTTAGAAAGAACAGCTGCTTACTACCAAGGATTTATACAAATGCATTCAACTTTCTAGTTAAATCTCAATAAGCCCCAGATCTGAAAACTACAATTCACTTTACCTGCGGGGGTTGAGGAATAAATGGTGTCACAAACAGAAATGGAGGAATGAGATCCCAAGGATGCTGCCTTATTTGTACTATCCCACCTGTACATTCACAAATAATTTTTGTTCAGCCACCTAGAGGACAGCAAACTCTTATCAAATGCTTTTCTTTTTTCATTCATATTATCTTAGTTTGTCAGCACTCTGTAGGAGAACCTGGAAGATGGATGAATTTCCGAGTCTTCATGGCCTGATGAGTGGGTTGAGAGAAAAAAGATGAGAAAGGAAAAATAATGGTGTGTTATTTATTGTCATCATCATCTGCCTTTATGCATAGAATTAAGAGGTTAGTGGGTTTTTCTTCCCCTTCCATCCTCCATCCTGGAGAAAAAGACAGGAGATAAATGCTGGTTCTCTCTCTGGACCTGTGTAGTAAGAATGACGCAGAAGAGGTGTGGACCAGAGATACAGAATGGAATAAAAACATTCACAAACATCTACTGGTCATGTAGCCTCATGTCCTTTGTTCTAAGACCTAACCTGAAATCTAAAATACTCACTTGCGGCAGCAAATACCCATAACAGGTAAAAGGAAGACTTTCTAGAAATACTTTTAGAGCATCCTATTGTGTAGTGACTTACATGTCTGTATAAAAAACACTTTGAAAAAAGTGTTTGTATATAAAACACTTTTCAAAGGTGTGTCACGTAAGAGACTTTCTGATAGGCAATTTCTCATTAACATTTGCCTCTTGTGAGTCATAATTCATTTTGTCACAGACTGCAGTGGCAGTACCTTGCTTTTATTAAAATGATAGCTTTGTTGACTATCAGTGTTTGGAGTTATTTCATAACAAGGGTCACCGTATGCCTCCTTTGTCACCATGACCTTCAGATTATGTCTTTACTTTCCACTTCAGTCTAACATGCTGCTTTCATTTGCTTGATGGTTCCATGGTTCAATAGCACTTAGAGAGATGTTGACAGCAAATGGAAAAGTTTGAAAATGCTGTTGTTTAAAATAATACCATCTGTGTATTCTATAGACCAAATTTATATGCTTTCTCTTTTCCTTTCAAAATGAAGAGAGTTACTTCAAGCAATAGCCTTTGTTTTGGTTCTTCAATAATTCCTTTTTTTTTTTTTTTTTTTTTTTTTACTCCCCTCCACGTGATTCATCTCTTAGGCTATACTGAGGTCAGTCTTTTTCATAAAAGTTGCAGATATGCTCTGCTCACTGCCACTGACATGAGAGCACAGCCAGGGGAGATGACCAGTATGCCTCGATAGTCCCTAGGGCTGTTTTGTCCTATAGGAGCTGTATCCTCTGATCTCTGCTCAGCCAGCCTTTGCTGTAGGACTGACAAATAAATACAGAATGCAGGGAAGCAAATTTAGCTTGCAGATGGGATGTTGACTTCTGAAAATGATCTGACATACAGATTCATGGGATAATGGGGGTGTGGAAATCCAACTTTGTGGTCTGTACAATTTGACGCACATGTAGAAACCTTTTTGAATGCAGTACTATATTTTAAATTGAATTAAATTATAGTAATACATGATTAGCTCTTCAGTATCTCTAATACTGCTTAAGGACCTGTTCTCACTGTTCTTTCATTCTGAAACATGCATGTATGCTAGAATTTCATGATTTTTCTTTTTAATAAAATTACCAGAATTTGTGGTGTCATATCTCCTGGCAGATGTGGTACAGCATCATTTACACCTTTGGGAATATTTCACTATTTTCCCTTGTTTTCATTTGATGACAGTCTGGGCTGTTTTGGTAAAAATAACTTATTCAACCTTCGCACTACCCTATGGCACAATAAAGCACTAGTATTAAATCTAATTCTGGTATTATTTGTTATCCTATTTGATGATGACTGTTTTCTTGAAAAGATTGGAATTCACTAAGCCATGCCTTCTTGCATTTTTAAACTGCACTTCAACCTGTTTCAATCCAGGATCAAAGCAGAGCACTCAAGTGAATTTACTTTATTAAAAGTTTATAATGACCTTCACGTAGATAAAGCACGCAAGTTTCATATGTTCTGGCTTTATTTGATCTGTCACTAGTGTTCTGCATATTGAATCAGGCACAGAAAATGCTCTTGCAGTGCCTTGGCCATCATCACATCAGTATTTCATGTCCAGGGCAGTGAACTCACTCTCTTCCATTGCATCAAATCTTTTTGAACAGTCATTTCAGGTGATCTGCTCTGATAGGAGAGGACAGTTGGATGTAACATTTGTTGTCTCAGTGCTTGTTGTTGTTTCAGGACTGCTGCTTTTTACCAGCCTTTTCATGCATCGCTTCATTCCCGTGGCTTATGTTATCACTTATATACAGATGACACACAGATCTATAATTCCTGTTGGTGTTCTCAGATTTTGCCTTTGTATTTCTCTGCCTACATCATCTCCATAACTGGTTGCATACTAATCTTTTATTGCAAACAAAGAAGTCAAAAAGGATTCTTTTTAATCCTGTTGTTGAGGCTTTTTTGCTCATGAGTGCTTCATGTCTCAAATACCGCTGCTCTTTCTCTATTTGTATAGTAAAAGAGTTTAAAAATGTTCATTGTAGTTCATGATATAATCAACACTTTGCAGATCAAAACTTGGTGTTTTTTTCATTTTTTTCTCCTTCCTTTATATGTGGAACTTGAGGTGAGTCTTTCCTTTTTTTTTTTTTTATATTGGTGCTTATTTTACAAATAAATAAAAAAAAAAAAGAAAAATAATTGGTCCAAGATGTCTGAAAGTCAGGCAGAACACCAGTTTTATTATAGGACTACCACTTTTTAGGACACTGACCTAAATTTTAGATTACAACAAATACAAAAGCCTCTGTCTGTTTCTCTCTGTGTGCAATCACATTTGGCTTCTTTTTGTAGACTTGCCCAGAATATCAATTTTGTTTACAAATTGTGTCTACTCTTTTTCTTTTCTTTTCTAAACCGTAGGAGCTATAAATACAGAAAAAAAATGTTTTTGAGCAGTTTTCCTCTGTGGTATCTTCTACATTGGATTTTGCTGACTTTTAATAGTATAATTTCTCCACTACTAATGTACTTCTAGTTTTGATTTAAACTTGATCTTCAGTTAATTTTTGCAGAATCTCTACCCTTTTGTTATATGCTATTTTATTTAATTTTGGCTCGGTATGTGTTCTTTTTATTCAGTACATGCTTTATGTTAAAAGTGTTTAAATTACTTAATAAGACATAGTCACAGATTGCTGACATTGCTGTAATTATTGCTTTACCCTCTTGGCAGTAATGTGAATAGGTATTTTAATTCACAACTGAAACTATTCTTGCACCTTTATAAAATACCACTTTTAATTTTTTTTTTTTTTATTTTATTTACACAAGGTTCCCAGCATGATAACCATAAATATACACAGTTCCTACAACGGCATTAATAGGGTCCTGTCTATAAGGAGTTACACCCTCTGATATTTTTTATAAGTGTTGTGTAGGCATGCAGTAAATTGGCTAATCTTGTGCTAGAAGTTTGGTGAAAGCAGCACGAGTGCGATGCTTGGGTTGAGCTGGAGAAGCAGCATTAGGAGGAGAGATGCAGATCCAGCAGGGAGAGCAAGAACGTGGTTAAGTTTGGACTTAGCTTCAGGGCATTTCTGTGCAACCGCAAGTCCGGTGCACAGTCTGAGTTTAGACTACATGTCCAAGTCTGGGGAACAGATAGCGTCCACATTAAAGGGCATTAGTTTCAGCCACAGGTGAAGATAATTTATAAATTATAAATTAAGTTCATTGTATATGATTGTCCTTGCATTATCATATATTAATTACTTTATGTTGTATTTATGTCCTCTACTGATGATAATTTTTAGTGTGACAAGCTTAGTGTTCCTAACAGAAGCATGTAAACTTTAACATACAAAAATATTAGCAAGAGGAGAACAGACATTAAAAACAGATGAAGGAGATATTCAGAGAACTTCACTATCCACGTATTTCCAACCCAGTAGTGTTTTTTTTTGTTGTTGTTTTGTTTTGTTTTGTTTTTCTGACAAAGTCCACTGTGGTCACAATGCTCAGCTTTTTTCAGTCATCTTGATTCTCATTCAAATAATTCTTTTAAAAGTTCTTCTGAAGCTGATAATGACAAATACATTCATACATGTTTTTGTGTTCTCATTTAATTTTCTAGTTTCTTGAATGCAGATGTGATGCCAGTTATTCTGCATTCATAAACACCACCTCACTTTGATAGCTTCATTATATTCTTTTAACTGTGTGATGTTTTTCTGTAATTCACATCTTCAGTGGCAATTGTTAGAATTTCCCAGCCCAAGACCTTTATGTGCTTTCTTTTTTCTTTCCTTTAGATGTTAAAACTTCTATTTACGTTTCTTAATCCTAATATTATTGGGAATATTATTCATATGTTATTTTGTTTCTTAGTTTACTCTGCTGTTAAGTACTAATGTCCTTAACACAAAACCAGCGTATTTAATTTGGGGACTATAACTAAATTGACTTTGGCTGAACTTCACTGAAAATCTGATTTCTTTTTTCATTCTCCATCTTTTATGGCTTAGGAAACTTTTGCTGTTTCTTAAATCTCCCTCTAGAGTTATAGCTCAGCTTCAATTCTGATAATTCTCAGTTGATCTGTACGCTTTGAGAGTTCCAAAATATATGCTTGTTTTTCTTCTGCTTTTTGAAATAGTTTTATATCCTTTTGCAGTTGATGTCTTTCCATTCATATTTTGTCCTGTAACTCATACTGCAAATTCCTTTTTAATTTTTTAATCTTTGTCTTGGAAAACTTCTGTCTTCTGCTGTAGTTGAGGACTTGAACTCTTTTGTCTCATTATCTTTTCTAACTAGTTACCCAAGTTTGTCCTTTTGAAATGTAGAAAATTCCCTAGCCCTATGTTATCTAACCAAATCAACTTGCAGTTAACTTGTTCCAGTATTATATTTTTATTTTATCATGCAACTCAACAAAGATAAGATTAGGTAAAATTTATTCTTGTTTTATCATACAGTACTGAAAATACACCAAAGCCAAATTAAAACAAAACCTTCTCCTAGATTTGTGACTTCTTCTTTGTCGCTGCCAACTCTCTTGTCAGCAGTTTCATTATTAGTAATCATTAATAACTTTGTCTCTCCAGTCTTTATTTGCAAAGGTGAGGTCATGGGAAACCGCATATTTCCTTCTCTACCTTGTGTCATTACAGAGAGATCTTCCATAGTAATGTGTGAACCTTTGGATCTCAACCTTTGGATACCTCACTGTAATATGTAAGAATTTATAGTGTTAATCTTTTAAACAAACAAAAATTAAAATAGTCTTTTATGAAAAAAAAAAAAAAAAAAAGACTGGCTACAAAACTGCATCTAGTAAGCTTACAGTAATGAGAAAGACTTTTGAGCTGGTTTCATTAACCTGTCACTGTGGGAATGAGCTAAAACCTCTGAAGTACCCAGATAAAATTCATGACGTTCTGGGTCCTTTAAAATGTCTGAAATTCTAATCAAACTGTGAATTATAAAATCAGTGAAGTTGTAGATAAATAACCAAGAAATCACAGTAACATTTGATACTGGACATATTAGAAGGCATAAAAGACAAGGAGTGTGATAGACTTGCTGTTAACAAGTGCCATGAGCTGCTGCTTTCATTCCATATTTTAAACAGGCATTATCTGTTGTAAACTTGACAAGTATTGGCACTGGAACAACCACAGCAGCAATACTGCAATACTGGCTTTTTTTTTTTTTTTCTTTTTTTAATATGACATTTTTAGAGTATTCTTCTCTGCTGAAGGTTTGGAAGAAAACCAGAACAATCCTTGTATTTTATGACAAAAATATTATCCTTGGAATTGGAGGGTGATTTCTCACTCAGCAGTTTTAGAGAATTCTGTAAAGAAAGGAATCTAAAATTAATTATTTTAGTGACTGGATGGTCACACACAAAGAACTGCAGTCAGTGGCTCGATGTCCAGGTGGAGACAAGTGATGAGTGGGACAGTGTTGGGACCGTCACTGTTTAACATCTTTGTTGGTGACACACAGTGGGATTGAGTGCACCCTCAGCAAGCTTGCCGACGACACCAGGCTGTGTGGGTGCCAGTTCCATGACAGGGTGGGCATCCTGGGACACTGCTGTGCTGGAGCGAGGTCACTTTGCTCTTCCTGTATAAACTAAAAGTGCTCAACTGCAGCAACTGGTAAGTACTGCCTTGTTTGGAAGTGACAACATTGTCTCTACAGTCCATCTGCTGTTCCCTTGATTTTTGGAGGGTTAAATGCTGTTGAGCCCACCTGGAAAAGCTGCAACAATTATATCCAAAATGAGGGAGCCAGGAGTCCTTCCCAGCCTGTAAGTTTTGGTGCTTACATTCATAGAATCATAGAATCATTAAGGTTGGAAAAGACCTTCAAGGTCATCTGGTCCAACCGTCACCCTACCACCAATGTCACCCATTAAACCATGTCCCTAAGTGCCAGGTCCAACCTTTCCTTAAACAACCGCAGGGACGGTGACTCCACCACCTCCCTGGGCAACCCGTTCAATAATAGGGCAATAATATGAAATTTAAAAATACTTTTAATTGCTTTGTCATCTATGTTCTGTTTAATCTTTGTCAAACATCCTTGGTTGCGTCCTTGGTACTTGCAGTGTTGGAATTGGAGCGTGTGGCATCAGCAAGCAGGAGGATTTTCCTGTGGTCTTGGGAAGGAAAATGGAGCCCCAGTGCACTTGAGCAGTGCAGGCAATACCTTGGATGGTGGGATGGTGGCTGTGGTAGATGATAGGTGCATTGCTGGCTGCAGGTAGGACAGGAAATTCTGGTTTTGAGGTTATGGGGGTACAGCAAAGGAGAGCATGTGGGTGCTAGATGGATGCATTTTCTGATGGGTTGTGTAAAAGGCCAAAGCTGCACCACCCTGTGGAACTTTATCAAGTACTTAACAGGAAAAATAATTTAATTAACGAAGTGCAACTGAAAAGCTAGTATGTTGCAACAAAACTCTGACAATAACACTAGCTCTTTCTCAGGTGTTGAACACAATAGACATTCATTAATAATAAAAACACGTAGCTAAGACATGAAACAGAAACTGCTTTTTTTAAGAAACTACAACTCTTCAAAACCTGCTTCTGGGGGAGGCTGGGGGTGGAGTGAGGTGGAATTTTGGCTATTTAGAAACTGGGTAAGAGGTACCCAAGTGGAGGCTCCCTGGAATCACCATACTGTCCATTTTGTACTGTGATTTCTGTGTTCTGAAAGTCAGTGTCACTCACTACTCCCACAAAAGCATTGCTGCTTCACTGCTCTCTGGGGCATCTTTATGGAGTTCAAAATAGCTGATATGCAAACACATCATCGAGTCTGTTCCTGGGACGTTGTGGGAGTGAGGCAGAAGTTGTAAAGCTGTTACGGTTTACCAGAAGTGCAAATTTTATTTCGTCTCTTGTGCTTAGCTAGCTTTAGGATTTTCAGCTCTATTTTTTGCTGTTGTTTGATCTCAGTCTTGAAAAAAAATTGCCTAAATTTGTATTTTCCTGTGAGTGCTGGTTCTCATCTTCTGTCATGGACTTCTCCTGTGCTACGTGTATTCAGAAAAGAGCACATTAAAATAAAAGGTAGTACTTGCAGGAAGAAGGGGAGAAGGAAGGGGAGCATTGCAGAGTCCCCTCAGCAACGCACCAACATGAGGAAAAAGCATTTGGCCTGCAAGGGAGGAGCAGGCCGAAGGATGGGAATATGGATTATTTACAAGGCCCTGTAAAGACAGGAAAACATGGAGCCCATCTGCAGGGAAGAGGGCTGATAGGAATGGAAAACAGCAGAGATGGGTTTCCTATCCCAGAGGAGCAATCAAGGGCAGTAGCTTTTTGAGCCATGAGTCTTTTATTCAGTGACCATGTTAAAGAAAAAAGGGAGGAGAGGGAGAAGCATACCGCCATGATTCCTTATTTTTAAGCCATTTAGTCCTTTAGTATCCGCTGTCTTCTCTTGCCCTTTCTTTTTAATAATAACTGAATATGATGAAAGTATATTTCAATATATTGAAATATTTTGAAATGAAGAGTGGAAGTATTTTGCTTAGCAGTCTAAATGGAATATTTTGAGTTCCCTGGAAAGAAGTCCCATTTTTACTGCCTGAGTGATTACTGAATTTGTCCAGGGTTCACAAATATTTTTACAGAATTGATTGATACTATAGATAATGAACTATTCCTGGGAAATAAAATCTATGTGTTATTAATGCTTTTAATACTTGATGCCCTATGGGCACCAAGTATGTCGTGGAAGATAAATAAAATTTAAATAGATTATTTATGCAATAAAAAAATTGTATCTCAGTACCATGATGTATGGCATATATTTCACTCCAGAGGAGGGTTCGTATATCATACATGTCACATAGAGCTCTGCTCATGAATTGTTTTTTTTGTTGTTGCTTTTTTTTTTTTTTTTTAATGCAGCACGCATGCAGTACATGATAAAGGACACAATCCAACTTACAGTTGACATATTAAAGCACTGCTGTGTATAGAGATTATTTATGAAAGAAATATTATACAATCATAATTTTTCAGCAGGGCCTAGTTTCATTCTTTATTTTGAGGCAGAAGAATGGTAAATAAGGTAGAATCTTGATGAAAGAGCTAAGAATTACATTTTCAAAAATTTCCTCCCTGTAGTTTTATCTATTCAGGTGTTCATACTGGTATTAAATCTTTCTATTCAGAGCTGGTGGGTGCTTAGCTCATCTTAAGAAAGATGGAGTGAGGCTTGACCTCTTTTGCAGCTCATGTCCACAAGTCGTTAGCGGATCATCCTATACTGTGCTGTATGATTTATTTGAGAGGCTATGAATTGCCACTACACTTTGGTGTCCACTGCTAAGGCGCAATGTGGTCATCTTGTATTGGGAGGAGCACTCGAAGGTTACTGGTACCTGACTACACCACCCAAGCCTGTATTTGTACACAGCTACAGTGTTTGCACAATTTCATCTATGGAGTCAGAAGTATATGCTCAGTAGCACTGCTGTCCATGGATGTTAAATTATGCCTTGAAGAAAAAGAATTATAATATACACACTAACATAAACCTTAGTCATGTAAGCACTGGCTAATACCCACCTTCTCTTCCTTTGGAAAGTGTATTTTAAAGCTTTAAAGATCATACCTGATACTTGGAACTGAACAAACTGAACTGAACTGCCCTAGGGGATTGCATGGTTTGTCCAAGCTTTGAATGCTTTGGAAACCTAAATTTACCCACAAAGATGGGAGCTTTATTTGCATGCATTTTTCATTTAGTCTCAAACTGTCAGGAAGGTATATGTACACAAAGTGTTGCAGAGATCTCTGTTAAATCATTTATAGGTGAAGTTGTCAACTTTACATACTTAATTGCACACAAGTAAATGCCAGTGGACAAAATCAAGAAATACTTTTGCAAAAGAAAAAAAGCATGGAGTAGTAACTGTGCGCATATTTATAGAATTGATAAGTATTTATTTTGACTATTACTTTTATTATTTTGCCACAATACATGAAAAAGTACAAAAACATTCTTACTTTGTGGTTTCCTAGTGACAACTGAGGAAACAGTGATTAATTAGTTTAAAATATTTTTTGCCACCTTCAAGTGGCAATCGGCAATCTTACTTCATACATATTTTATAAATATAAAGATTATCATAAGTTAACTGTATAGTCTCCTTCTAGTAAATATAAACAAACTTTCTATATTGAAATCCTGGCTGTTTTATCGTCACTGGGAGGACTGCCAAGACTTCAGTAGGGTGAGGATTTCATCCCTAGTCACACAACTGCAAAGAAAGAATAGGCTTCATGATACCATGAATCACTATCCCATATCAAATATGATGTTAAATTTAGGTATGCTTTTAACACCGTGCTATTCAGTTCTAAATCTGCTATTGTTAAAGTAACCACTCTGAGATAGGTCAAAACTATGATAAAATGGGTGAATCAAAAGTTGAATCCTGACTTTGCTTTAAAATAAATCAGGATGTTCATCAAAACAGTATGCAAATAATTTGATAAATGTTTACAAAGAGATAAAATAAAACCAAAATAAGTTTTTTATTTTTGTTTTTTTTTTTCAATTTTTGTGTCATTTTGTTTATTTTTATTTATTAATTTGTAGTGAAAAAGTGATTTGTATTTTTTGCCTTAGGGCAGGAGGCAGAAAACTGCATCTAAAATTTCCCATTTATTTCTAAATAATACAGTACTGTATAGAAAAGTCATAAAAAGAGAGACTGCAAATTGAATTCCAATAACTCTATCCTGTGAAAAACAAAAACTCCATCTAGTAAATGGGAAAGCATTATTGACAATTATATGCAAATTACCAGTCTTTTGGCAGACTCTTCAAAACTATTATCTTATGGCAACTCTGTAAATTACGCAGCTATGCCAGTAAAGTCGGATTGTTCATTATACTTTATTGATACATTTACGTTCTTCCATTTTATTGGAATATTTTCTATGGGTCTTATGAGACTTTCTTGTTTGCTTATTTTTGCAGCTACATTGCTCTTGCTTTTTGTACTTACCCTCATCATTAGAGTCAAAACTTCTTGTAAAGTCACAAGGCCAGAAGTCAATGGGTAGAAGGACCGTCACCATTCAGCATTGGTTACATCCTGAAAGGCCACCAGATAATGCAGGCAAAAATGTCATTTTGTTATCATCAGTCTTCACTGGAGTGCTGTATGTATACTCCCTTTTCAAACCATGTTCATTCCTCATCTCAGGTCACACATTCCTCTATTCCCTCAAGTCCTGTGGGCTACGTTTCTTCCCGAGCTAATACATTTTCCATTGCTGCTATGCTACAGAGTGCGCTCTCTCTCTCTATTACAGCTTATATTTAATAAACGAGGAACAGGCACACTGTTTATGTTTATTCATAACAAGTTTAGATGTTACTTTTGAAGATAAAGAAACAAGTTTGATGATACACAATATCAGCTACACGCTCTGCACTGATAGCAAACTTTAGCAATCAAGGAAAGATAAAAAGGTTTTGGAGAATTTAATCACGTACTTCAAAGTAGGCTTAAGAACATATATTTCAGAAATTGAGATAAAATATGAATGTTTAATTTATCTTCTTTCTTTTTTTACCATGAGCGTTTCTGATTCTCTTGCTAATAACCTCATTGCTTCTGTCAGCCAACACCTCTTACTTTTTTGTTCATTGTTGTTAGAGGTATTTTTTTCTTTCCCAAAGTAACTTTTGTTGAAGAAGGGATCTCGTAATTAGCTTTTAGTTCTCCAAAGGATGTGACTGATACTTTCACTTGTGTAGAGGGCATGCATTTTTTTGGGATGTCTTTATGTATTTCACACAGTTGTTGGAAGGGAGAAAATTGATGTAAAAATAAACTGTCTATGAACAATGACACAAGCTGAGGTTCATCTTCAGTAAAAGAACTCCATTTCTGGAGTAACCTCTGACAGTATCTCTGTGTGATGCCAAAGATACTCATGATCTAGTGTTCCTTTTTGTCTGATTAATGTATTAATGTGAGAAAGACATTTCTCTACTATGACCTGAATTAACTGCAAACTCATTTGGGGAATGTTTCTAACCAAATAAGAAGCACCACCTTGAGTAATACTTTGGGTTCTGGTAGTAAGGACATTATTCTAGCAGAACTCAAAACTTACCTGTTCCCATTTTCAGGAAATCACAGACTAATTATGGCCCTGAAATCAGGAGCAGCATTCACTGTTTGGGGAATGAATGTGCTTCCCCAAATTGTATCTGCTAGCCTCCATGTCTCATGTGACATGGTGTGGTTGGAGAAGAGCAGCTCTCTCCATCCTTCTTCATGTCCTTCGGCTAATCTTAGAAGTAAAAAAGTCTGGATGATGGGCAGCTGTCACAGAAAGAAATGCAATTTTTGGCAAGACTTAAATTCATATTCTTTCTACAAGTCCTGCTGAAATGAAATTCTGGTACATTTTGATGATATTGTCAAAGGTCTCTTTCTCATTCTATTCTGTAGCTATAAAAGTGTCAAACTGAGAGTAAGACATGTCCTGTGTCTGCGTATTTCAGAATCCCACAACTCTTTCTCCAGCCCAAGGACTGGTAGCAGCCTCTACCTGGTCACACACAACGACTGATTGTCTCGGGGACAAATTTTGAAGAAACCTATTTAATTTGATTTCTTTTGTTTAGTTTTTCTCTCTACTGGTTCTATAAGGTGATCATGGTAGGAAAAAAAAAAAAAAGGGGGGATTAGGCGTCGGAGACAAACAGTGCTGACAGTCCGGTTGCTGGTTCATGTAGAAAGCTGTTAGCTTACAATGAGGGACGCTACAGACATAAGAGACCTTCCAGACACTATAAATTACCACAGGTTTATGGGAACAAGGGTGCTACATCTACTATTTTAGGTCCTGAAATCTTGAGACTTGCCAGAGCAGAGCCTTTCTGTTACTAATTAGCATGTTGAATGACTTGGTCAGATGTGTGCCTCAGCTAAAATGAAGGGAATTTAGGAACCAAGGAAAGGAAATTACCCCTTATAGCCTGTACTTTCTTAAGTGTTCAGAACTGATGGAAAAGTAAGAGGAAATATCCCAGATCCGTGCAGTATACATTTCATTCACTGCTTTCCAAGGGCAGAGGAAGAAGTCGGGCCTAGCACTGTGCCCTGGAAGCTGAGGACCAAGATCCTTGAGGAAGTCTGAGGGCAGGGCCTGCTGGCTGGCAATGCTGGCTGATCAGGATGAAAGGTTCATGGGGAGGAGATGAGAATCGTCTGAAAGTTCATTATGGTTTAACATTACTGTTTAGCATCCAGCCTGTGGACAGTTTAATGTATTCATGGTATTTCCTTCCATGTTAGCAGGTGTAAGTCAGTTAAACACTAATATCCCAAGTGACTGAAGGAGTGAGACCATGTAAGGGACATCAGTCTAAAGGTCAACCTTAGGAACTTTAAATTCAAGCAGAATTTTAAAAACAGAAGGCTTAGTAATTGTAGCAGTTTGGTATATATTATGTCTGAAGAGCAGGTCTGCGATTTCGGCATATTAGTACTGCTAAGTGACCTCCTGCTGGCTTTTGGATCTGCGTAATGCCAGCTCTTCAGTATATCTGGCTTCCTTCCTAACACTGCCTCATTATACTTGCCGAAAAGGAAAACACACTCCTAGAAGCTACCTACAAGGTGGTTTGGCTTAGCGTTTCTGTTTTTTCCACTTTTTAACATTTTCCTTTCTCTTCTGTTCTTCTCCCAGCAGCAGAATGCACAGGCTCCCGTGAGAATTCCCCCTGGCTACAGTTCATTTACAGCTGATTTTAGAGACAGTACAATAAGAGCACTTTGAATCAGAGCGTGTCTGCTACCTGTCTGGCTGAAACAAGAAAGTGCATAAATCCAGGTATTAAAATAAATAGAAGAAGAACCAGTTGTTTTACGAAAGCTCTAGAACCTTAAAACCTTTGTTTGTTTTGTATTTTACTTGATTATCTGAACCTCTTCTCACTTTCCTAGCAAACAACTGCAAAGAGAAGTGCAAACAGACAAAAGGGAACAGCAAAGAGGATTTTAAAAATGCATACAATTACAAAGGAGTTTAGACAGAGAAAATCCTTCCCTTTGGCTTCTTTGTTTAAAATGAATTGCTGCAAATATTGTACTATGTAACTAGTGGCTTACCTAGTGCTAACTGCACACAGTGTTTGCAAGAGGTGTGAGGCAAGTAGGTTAGATTCATAGTTTTAGTTTGTTGCAGTTATGTATGTGGCATCCTTAGTCCTTTATTGTGTTTCATTTCCGTGAGAGACCAATGGCAGTAGAAGAACCAAAAAATGTGACTTGAAAAACCTGGAAATGGCTGTTTTCCCTAGTCCCATTCCAAGATGATGTGGTCTTTGTAGCACATGGAATGCTGTCTGATTAGAAGAAAAAGCCAAATAATTTGACACAACAAAGCAGTGCACAACTTCAGCTTGCTAACAATGACTTAGTAGCTTGCCTGTCTTTCCAGAATCTGACAAGTGCCTGAGGAAAGCAAACAACTCGTATTGTGAGAGGGAAGGAAGGAGTATTAAATGTGGATGATTTTGGAGAGGAAAAAAAGCCTTTGCATAGCAAATGAAAATAGAAATGCAAATCAGCTCCAAATACTTAACATATCTGATAAACAATTGTATAAAAATAGAAAGTGAAGACAATAAAGACCTTCATACATTCTGTATTTATATTCACTGTCAGCATAGCTGTACTTCATTTAGGAATGTGCCTGTGTACACTGCTGGACACAAGCATGTATTTTCACTGGGCAGGTAGACCTTTCCGTGGCACATACAAGCATCAATTCCCAAATGTCTGGATTCAAAGTGACAATGTTTAAAATCATATCATGCTAACTGAAATTATGCGCGAAGGCTAAAATATTGCTCAGCATTTCCTGAAGCACAACAGAAAAGGTATATCATGGAGAAGGTATAACATGAAGGACGTGGAGGGGACAGGGAAGAACATTGTCTAAGCTTATTGCATTGCTCAGTGGTGTCAGACTGCACAGATCATTTGTTTGAGCTGTTTGTGCCTGATCTACTTAATGGCTGTTTTCTGATAGCTATATTTCAGCTATTCCACAGTCTAGAAAAGCATCTCATGCTGTCATCTCTGCAGATTCTGACTCCAGAGAATTTTATATAATGTGACTTATAAAGAAGTGTGACAAAAGCAAAGAATACAGAATCTGCTGGTCTTAAGGTAGTTGACACCTTTTTTAGGATTTTTTATTTTTAAGACTTTTTAAGAAGGGATGCATTGCTCCAGTGTGAAGGGTCTCTACTTCAGTAGAATAACTAACCCAGAGGTCAGTTACATGATTTTTTCTATTGTGTTGTAACACGTAATTTTTTGTAAGTACAGGTACCTTCTTATCTGCGTTATGTCCATGTCCCTTATGGTGCTGTTATTGTTTTAGAATACTCTGTAGAAACAGAAGCAGTAATATGAAGCGTGACTTGTGTTTCCATTTCCAGGCAATGACATTGCAAGTGTTAAAATTTC
This sequence comes from Anas acuta, assembly GCF_963932015.1. NCBI lineage: Eukaryota > Metazoa > Chordata > Aves > Anseriformes > Anatidae > Anas > Anas acuta. The sequence continues at coordinate 37,633,940 of NC_088982.1, forward strand.
AGCTTAACCTGTTGTGCAAACAGGTGTCATAACAACACATACATACCTCTTCAACCATGGTCTGCCTAAGGAAAAAACAATCCAAAGGGAAATCTGAAAATAAGGTTTAGCATGAGATCAGATCATTTTAAACATTTCTGTTTTGCAAGGATATGTTATTTATAATTACAAAGTTCTCCAGCCTTCTTAAAGTCCAGTCACTGAGCATGACCTGATGGCAATGAATTCCCTGGGTGTGTGGCAGCTGCAAAATAAAAATCAATGTTAAAAACTCAGATCAGCCTTCTAGTTCAATATCATTAGCTAAGATAAAATGGTTTCTCTTGAGAAGGTATAATACAAACTCTCCTTATTTCAGTAGGATGGTTATGGGATTATTTCTCATACAGGAAAAATATCTAGTAAATGCTAAACTTAGTATTTTTTTTCCTTTTAATAAAGTGTGTTTTATAACTACTTACACCTTTAGGGCTTACTGCTTTCATCAATCAGGATATCAAGTAATGACGTTAAACATTAATAAGACACATAAAACCAGATAATTTTCTTTCAGATAGCAGGATTATAGCACAGAAATGCTGTGGCTACCGTTTGCTCCCCTGTTGCAGATGGAGGAGATGGATTATAAACTTAGACTGCTATTTCTCCATTGGCTTTCTCATTTGTGCCCCAAGCCAACCTGAACAAGGTGTTCAAGGCTGTCTTCAAGGAATTACGCTCTGCTGTGTCCAATGGCTACACAGTGTTTGCAAAAGCTCCCAGTACCATGCCTCTCAGTTTACATAACAGAGCCATGATATTTCTGTGGAAATGGGAGCTCTGTATCTGAGGGAAAATGGACAAAAAAAAATTCACAAAGGGTTGGTGTTACAGTAGGGGACTGGACTCAAAGGCAATAGGTTTGTGTTCTTGTTTTTTTTTCTTGAAATTTTGGTGAAAAATGAAAATCTAATTCTTCCTCTCTGAACACAAGCACAGCAGTCCTGAAGAGCTTCTGTCATGCCTGCAAGCTGCTGGGCAGTGCTCCAGCTGTGCTTGCTGCTCCCACCGTGCTTTGCCTCTCTCTGCAAACTCTGGCCTTGAATTTCCATCTAGTTTCTGTGACACCTCCCTCAAAGCACTATTGTTTTTCTTACTGAAAGGCGCTACATGATGGGTTATCCTGATATCCTCATTTTTTCATGTGTAAACAATAGCTTTATGGAAGTCCTCATTTTCAAGGGATGGGACTTGGTTTGAGAGTTTTTTTCCTCTCAGAAACCTCATTCTTCCTCTTTTTCTTTTGACAGCCTATTTCTCTCACCTTGGCTAAATCATCTATACAGATAGTAATTCATATTCCAGTTGTCAGTAGGGTGGGGTATTTTATGTTTCCCTAGTGTAGGTTAGGAATAAGTAAATCCATGTTCTTCCAAGCTGAAATTATCATTTATTATAGTCTGTTATGATGTATTTCATTCTCTGTATAGTCAAGAATATAAAACCAGCACTTTGTCTCCCAAACTTCCTTGTGATTTTTACAGTTTTTCTTCTCTTTTTCTTTCTTTTTAATCCATCTAATTCCAATGTACCTTGCCTATGTCCTGCCCAACTTGCAACAAATATCCAACCAGTAGCCAGCTGAGCAGCCCACTTTATGCTTTTAGTTAGGGAGAGAGGAGTCACCTCCAGGATGTCTCTTTCTCAGTCCAGAAAGAAGAGTATCACAGATTTATTCTCAGAATCTTCAGAGCACGGTGCAGGAGAGGAGACGTGGCAGGTGACTGCTGGTTTGGGATGTCTACAGAGAAAATACGCTTCAGATAGCTAGAGTGAACTCTAAAGTTGAAAGGTCAGGAGCTGAGATAAATAATTGCAAAATTAAAACCTTAGCTTTTTCCACAAGTCTATTGTCATCTATTTCTGTAGGTTGTTGAACTTTAAAATATACCTTGCAGAGGAAATCTAGTACTTTTTTCACACTTAAAAACCAAGAAACAGCTCCCATATTACTTTCTGACTGTAGGTGGTATCTTCTAGAAGTCAATGTACAGGTCAGAATCTCCCTCAGTGTAGCTTTAAATGTCTAGTGACATATGTCTGGACTGACTAAAGAGGCCTTACATTGTCAGTTAAGTTACTTTTATTGCCTAAGTGTTACTTTGTCTGATCCTGATATGAATTTGGAAACTTAGGTAAAGGAAGTTTACTGATAATTTGCTGTTTTATATTGTAATTAGTGGTGTTTCTCAAGCTATCAGTCTGTGCTTTCCTTGGACATGTCTTCAAAGTAGATGGTCCTATTTCCATAATTCAGCAGCTCCTAACTCCTTCTCATGACATTCTTCTCCATTTATTTCTAATGATTTCTTACAAGTTATCAGAGACCAGTGATAAACCTAGAGCACAGTGTACTAATGGCTTGCGTTAGTGAAATTTGTCAAAGTTGTGGCACCTGGTATAGTTTTCACAAATTGTTCCGTCATCGTAATAGTAGTAATTCAGACATTTGCTAAAAATCAGACTTCCCATTTTGAAAGTTGGATGCTAAGGAACAGCTAGCCTTTCAGGGCAAACATTCAACTTGTATAAGTAGACAAGCTTCATTTTTAATAGCACAGTCTGTCGTGCCTTGGTCATGAATCTGAGTTAAAGCCATGCACCAGGAATAGACCAGGAATACAGCAAAATTTAAGCAATCTGAAAATCATGTATCTCTTCTGGCCATGTTGGTTTCTTGTGCATTTTTTTTTTTCCTCTCAGATAGCATGCTGAGGTATTCCAGAGGCTTCTGTAAATGTCAGAAGTTTATGTCATAGTGTTTAGCACTCCGTAAAGCCTTGCACAGCTTCAGTGTTCACGTGGTACTTCCTTATTATGCAAAGTCAGTTAGAAATTTCCTACATGAAGTAGCAGCAGTTCTCCCAGGTAAAAATAAATATAGTTATGCCACTTCAAATGTTCATCAAGGCAGTGTTTTTTCGTTTGTTTTTGTTTTGTCATTTTTTGTCTTTTTTCCCCCCATTATTTAGACATTATTTTGCGCTTATTAGTTCTGATAGCAGCTTTTCCACTTGAAATAACGTGGCTTGTAAAGTTAAAATCAATTACAGTACAGTATCCCTTATGGATATCCTGAAGGAAATAGGCTGTACTTGGCACTGCAGGTCTCATTTCCAACTTGGAAGGCTACAATACAAATTCAGTACATGCAGGCATTAAGAATTAACACAAGGTATAAAATCTCACTGATTACGTTCATAAAATGTTAGTCATGGAGCACCTGACTCCTAGAGTTCTGCTAGCACAGTAAACTCAGGATACAATGAGAAATGTCTCAGAGGGACTTATTTTGGAAACCTTGGATGAAGCTGTATGACCTTGGACAGTCCAGATTTTTGATGAACCTTAGGAATGTCCTATTTCTGGGCACTCATATTATATACATATATATATATATATGTATTTTTCACATTAAGTTGCTGCTTTATTAAGAAGCTGCCAATACAGTCTGCACTGAAAGAAAAAGATGATTCTGAGTTGTTATGCATTGCTTTTCTGTAATTGCGATGGCCCAATTCAATGGCAGCCCTTACCTGCCAGGGTCAGAATGGAACTGGATCAGCCCATGGCATTCTTTTATGTGGGGCAAAACTGTGTGTATGGCAAGCAGTATTGCTGCTGCCCCCTAAGTATCACTGCATCAGGTATCGCTGTGAGAAGGGACTTAGTAATAAACTCCACTCTCTTAATGAGAAATTTGCTCACGCCTAAGGTTAAGGCACAGATTGTTAAGGAATTACAGTATTAAACATAATTTTGAGAGGCCTTCTTTCTTCCTAAAAATTAAACAATTTTAAAGTATTCATTTATTTTCAGAAATAAAGTGGGAATCTACTTTTTCTCTCTCTCTTCCCCCCCTTGCTCTCTTTGGCCTCAAATATTATGAGATTCATAAAATCTCAGATGATTTCATTGATTTTGACCAGGTTGTAAAGGTTACAAGTTAAAAGTGGGATCAAAAAAAAGCTGGATTTTTTTTTTTTTTGGATAAAAACGCTTAATCTTTTTCATGTTTAAATTTATTAAAAGATGATTTTAGCTTAATATAGCATAACTATGCTTCAAAATTACGTTAATCTTACATGACTCATCTTGTGTGGGCACAAGGTACATTATAAAGCATGTGCAAAAGCATTGTCTTCATATGCTGATCAGCTTTTGGAAGGAAAGGGAGAATTTTTGAATGCACAGCTCCAGTAATTCCTTTGCTTTCACCCTGGAAGTCAGCACTGATTCTTCTGTAGATATATTCCTTTTGGTAAAGCAAGACATAGGTAACAGCATATAATAGCCACAAGCACAAAGAAATCTCAAATTCCCATATTTACCCTCCAATGATATCCAGAAATCTTCACTGATAACAGTGCATTACTGAAGTGCAGCGCAATATTTTTAAAATAGTCAGCAATGACCAGAGTATCAAACTGTTCTGGTTTAAGGACATGCAAAAGCAGTGAAATAGAGGGAAGACATTTTTCTTATTTCTGGTACTTCTCTAAGAAAGGTTGTTGTTTTTATCAAGTGGAAAAATGCCAGGTTCATCCAGTATTCCCGAAAGCATTAGTCCAGTCTATTGCATATTTGGAGAGTCAGTGCAGTTCAGGCACAACAAATTATAAAGCTTCGTATAAAGCTATCCAGTCCCTAAAGATCCTCATTTGGCACTTGTGCTTTGAGCAGTCCACGGAGGCAATAGACTTGGAGAAATTTAAGGTGTTTACAAACTGTATAGCAGCCACTACAGCATTTTCTGGAATACTGCTTATTCTGTTTGGCTAACTTTTCCATACCTAACTGTGGCAGGGCAGCCTGCTGCTGCCATGAATCAAGTTGACAAACAAGGAAAAACAAGGTCTTTCTCTGCCTTTTTTCTTGTTTGTTTATGTGTGTTTTATGCAGCACCATTTTTGCTAAAACTCTTTCTTTGCTCTCCTAGCATAACAAATAACCCCCACTTCCACCCAGGTTGCCTTCGACTGTGCAAGACAACTTGCCTTCGTTTACCATAAAAAGGCCAGGTGGTCACCAGAATAATGATGTCTGTATGTATTTGAATTTGAGACATTTCATAAAGAAAATCATTCATGGCATTCTAGTGCTCAGGATATGACCAGTTAAGCTTCATTTTTGTCTTCAGGAGGAATATTTTGCCAGTAGTTTTTGCTGTGTAAAAGCTAGGATCACTGCCCACTGAACCCCAAAACATGAACTGAAATCTTGCCACTTGAAAAAGACATTTTATGTTTTGTTTCCAAAGAAACCAATTTTAATCACCTATGAAAAAATATTAGAGAGGAGTTTACAACCCAGCTATTAAACTTCTCAGATAAAAGTCCCCATTTTTGGATATGCCACAATGAAGATATATGTGATATATATCTGACATGCTAACATGAAACTTTAGTTAACATCTTGAATAAAACCAGGCAGGATGTGGCATGGTTTAATAGTACCTCAGTATGCATCAGGGTGCATATTTCGTGTCTTTGGAGAATTTGCCTGACAGTTGTAAGTGCATATGAAAGCTGAGGCTGCTGTGTCTTCATTGCCAGTCTTAAGTTAACAAGATTATGCTAAAAGGAAGTTGAGGCTGATGCTTTCATTTCACTATCATTCTGCCATGCAAACGAGCTTTTTCTGTCTCTCTGACTGCATATGATGGAGTGGTTTCATTTTGTTTTAAAAAAAGCGGAAAAAAGTCCCTGAATCGGAGAAAAGCCTTCCAGCCTGATGTTTAGGTCATAGTTCTCCAGTGGCTATGTAATTATTTATAACATGTGGAACAGTTTCAACAGCAGAGAGTGGGAGCTTTAAAAAAATAATCAAACAGGCTTACTCCAAAATATCTCTTCTGGTAGTTTTTATGGGAATTATCAAAGGAAATATGACATAAGGGGGTTGAATTCTCTCAGATAAAGGCAGGAATAAAGTCTGCATCACACAAGTTCTGGGTAATTGCAGTGATCACTGGACCGTGGATTTGTTATATGGCGGTGTCACGTAATTCTTGGTTAATCTGTTCTTCAGAATCATTAGTCATGTAAAATTACTTGCATTGGATTTGTAAATAACTTCTGGATGACCAGTACTTTATTTCCTGCAAACATTGTATTCATTAGGGAATGCACAGCTCTGGTTTCCATATCACAAGAATTTGATTTTCTAGCAACCAACAATAATTTGAAATGCTTTGTGGGTACTAATTCTTTTGTGTATGCGTTGCTGGCTATATAAATAAACCTTTTTTTTTGTTGTTGTTGTTTTTTTGTTGTTGTTGTTTGTTTGTTTGTTTGTTTTTTACAAGAAACATGACACTTCCAAATATTTATCTGATGATTACATAAATCACTTTATATGTAATTAAAAAGTTTTCCGTTTGATGGAGGCCCACAGAAATATGAAATCATTTTATTTATCTTTGAGACTTTGCCACTAAGTTAAAAACAAAGTGTCCTGTTTGTATGAAAGTTGCAGCTCTTTTAATGACTCTAGAAATTGGGGGTATAAATTAACCCTCCACGGTGACTTTACCAGTCATAATAGAACATGTAATAGATTCAAAGTCTGATTTTGCATAAGCTTTTTTTTAGACAAAGAGAAGATTTACATAACAGAATCCTTCATTACATCATCATCAACATTATTATGATTACTATTATTAATATTGTTGGTATCACATCAAATTAATGCTCTGTTTTACTTTCCCCTAGCTGGAATCAGCCTTCGTTCCTTCTGGCAAATTTTATATGTACGTTTACTTTTTTGTGTGTGTATGTGCTAAGAATGGAGGAATAAAGGAAAGTTTGGCTTTCATCTCCATAATTAACACTTGCACGAAGCATAAAATGTGAAAATTAGAAACGAGGATGCAGTCGAGGGGGGAGCTTGAACCTGCCTGATCTTTCCTGGTTTGAAGCCACGTAACAGATCAGCCATCAGTTGTGTGCCAGAAATGTCGGTCAGTCGGAGGCTGCTGAGCAGAAGGATGCAGCCCCTCCTTGCCCCTCGGAAGCAGTAGCGAGAAGGAGAAGGAAGAGCTGCTTTGTTCCTGCAGGCCCTGCTTCCCAGAGAGTTGTATGAGCTGTGTTTTGTAAACTTCTTCTGCCAGGGCTAGAGGGAAGCAGGAATGAGGTGTGGGCTCAAATGAAGCTGCCAGGTGCTCCAGCAGCCTCTCTGAAGTGTAAGGCCCCAGCGTTTGCACCCTGGTTCTGCCTCACAGCTTCTGTCCACAAACAGGAAAGAAGCTGAAGGGCTGAAAATAGATGGGGAAAAATAAGGCTTTGCTTACCATGAGTTTCCCTTGTAGCCTGTGTTTACTTTCAGAAGCATAGAATAAAACTACTGAATTGGAAACCAGATTTGCTTTTGAATAGGGATGTGACCATTCTGTAAAGCTCAGATTGTAAACAACATAAGACTGGGTAGTGAGGTGAGTGATCCAGAATTGAGTTGTCTGAGGTAATGATGTGTAGGATTTCAAAAAAGGATCTTAAATATCTATGGACTTTCTTGGTCTAACAAAAGCTTTAGAGTGCAGAGCTGCCCCAAAAAAAGAGCAGAAGTCAGTGCTCTGTTGTAGGCTCCAGACTTGCCAGTGCAAGCTGGAGAAAGGAGGGGTCTGAGCAACGCAGTATCCTAATCTAGTTTGCTCCTAATCTGAGCAAACAGTCTCCCTGTATTTCAACATCAGTCCTAAGTGCTGGACAGTTTTTCTTGCTCTTGTTTGAGACAGCTGTGGCCAATGCTGGCAGGCTCTTGGGCATCCTCTAGCAGATGCTACAGAGACCAGATGCTGCTCACCTCCTCCGGGGCTTTGGGTAGGTGCTGACCACCCCCAGATGAAATGCTACTGGTAGAGACCTGAGTTCAGTGCCACCCTGCTCTGGGACTAGGTAGTCCCCTGCAAAGCTCTAAGCCATCCCTTTCCATTTGGCATTCATGGCTCAGCTACCTTGACATGGAAAACTGAGTGGAGAGAGGCAGCCATGCAAAGCAGTAAAGCATAACTGGCAAATCCGTGGGCTCTTTTAGGACTAGCCAGCATTTTCTGAGAATTGCACGCTGCTCCTCAGGCGCATCTTTGGTTATATCCCATTTCAAGCTTCCAAATCCTGGCATGGATCTTGACTGAGTTTCTATGTTAAGAGCTGGAATATTCTGTGAGAATACAAATCCAGAACTGTAGCAGAGAAAAATGAGAATGGTTAGGAGACAGCAAACTGCTTTTCTTTAAGAAGATGTGAAAGCTGTGGAACTGACCCTGAGTAGAGCCTGAGACTATCCAGGCTGATAATATAATTGTGGCTGTTTCTAAATCTGCACACAAGAAATGTTGTGGACACGCCTGTAGAGTCTATAGTTAGTCATTCTGTTCTGCTCCAGGGGTGAGCTCTGGTGTCCCTGCAAGGCTTTGCTCTTGGAAACCTAAGCCTGCTCTGAGTTAAGTTGCTTTGCCTTCTCTTTCCATCCCTGCCATATTTATTTTACAGCTTAGGACTGGCCAGAAGGGACTGCTATTTTACTTGTGGTCTCTTGATTTTGGTGCACCTGGAGAGTAATACATAGAAAATATTTAACTGGCATGCTGTGTATATTGATTAGAGTTTGCCAAAATTATTCAGGCTTGTCTTGCAATGGCAATATATTGACAAAAATGCTATGTAGGCTTGATGAGTGTAGAGTGTGAAAGTTGATAAAGTTTTTTTTTTTTTCCTCTCTGAATGCACTACTTTCATTATTTGTTCTGCACACATAAAAGATGGACAGGATTAAACTACAGTGTTTTATTGGTCAGATAAGATTGGTTCTTATTGGTCAGATAAGAAAGCTAACAATTGTGATAAATCAAAAAAAAAAAAAGAAAACACCAACCCTTTTCATTGTTTTCTGTTAGAAATGTACTTTAATACCCTTGATTAAGATGTATGTTATAATTTCTAATTGGTGTGGAAGAAGAAGAATAGGTTTGTGGGGGCTAAGATAAGTCCCTTGATGAGAACTACAGGGAACAGATGACAGTAATGATGTACGTGGGTAATAAGTGAATATGAATCTCCCACACATCTATGAGAACAAAGAAACAAACAAACAATTCAAACAATACCATAAACAAAAGCATACATTTTAAAGCAGAGTTTTTAAAATGTTTTTACCACCACTTAAATTTACTTCTAATGCAATTAGTGTCAGACATAGAATTTAACATTAACGTGTGAGCATGCATGAATTCATCTAGATACATATGAATGCATATAAAGTATATTTAGTACTGGAGCACGGGTAGCACAGTGATGTCATCATGCAAAGAGATGTTCACACTGTATAATTACCATATGACAAACACATACATTGGGCTTATAAAGCATCTTCAATCAGAGCTATGCCATGCTGCATAGTATGTAATTTTAACTAGAAGTGTTCCAGCTGTTGCCAGTACTGCTGGCAAGTTTGTCTCTAAGCATACTCCCAGCAGTAAAGAAACTTGATTTAAAGCTGCTCCTCTGGTCTAAATTTTGAAGAATCCAGGATCTTATCCCTGGTGTTTTTTCTGGGTTGTGCAAGACCAGCTCTTTAAAAGTATTAATCACAGAATCACAGAACTGTAGGGGTTAGAAGGGACTTCGAAAGATCATCGGGTCCAATCCCCCTGCCAAGGCAGGTTCCTTAGAGCAGGCTGCCCAGGTAGGCATCCAGACAGGCCTTGAATATCTCCGGAGAAGGAGACTCCACAACCTCCCTAGGCAGCCTGTTCCAATGCTCCGTCACCCTCACTGTGAAGAAGTTCTTTCTCCCTGGCTTTCTTGTACCGGGGAGCCTAGAACTGGACGCAGTACTCCAGGTGAGGCCTGACCAGGGCAGAGTAGAGGGGGAGATCACCTCCCTTGACCTCTTGGCCACGCTCCTTTTAATGCACGCCAGGATCCCATTAGCCCTCTTGGCCACAAGGGCACAGTGCTGGCTCATGGTCAACCTGTCGTCCACCAGGACCCCAGGTCCTTTTCGTCAGAGCTCCTCTCCAGCAGGTCGTCCCCAGCCTGTACTGATACTTCGGGTTGTTCCTTCCCAGGTGCAGGACTCTACACTTGCTCTTATTAAATCATAAAATTATAAATTAATGCACCTAAAAATTTGAGATTGCCCCAGTGATGTTTCCAAAAACACTTTCCAATTTTCTGGCATTGATACTGCTTGAATAACTTTAAAAATAAATGTCTGGTAGTGATCATATCTGAGGAATAAAGCAAAAAAAAGCCTGTATTGGTTAAAAAAAAAATAAAAAATGTGGCAATACTTTCTGGGGAATATATATATATATATATTCCCCAGAAAGTATATATATAAAGGATATATATATATATATATAAAGGATATATATATATATATTATCCTATCAAAATAGAGGTCCTGGACCTGTTAGTTCAATGGCAGTGACAGAGACTGACCCTGTGGTAAGAGCGTTCTCTGGGCACATGACAGGTCAGGGTTCATCTTGCAGTCATTTCTGTGAAAGGAAAGATTGTCAAAGCTAAGACCATCCAATAGCTTCATAGCTGACAACATGAGAGTCTGAAATCCAAGAGTCTTATCTGCTTTGTTCATAAATCTTATTCTTCTTCAGCTAAATCCCTCAATGATTGGCTTCCAGAAGATGTATTAGAACAAGAAACGTAGAGAGCTACCCACCTGTGTCAAAACTGGTGTAAGTCAACCTCTGTGGGTGTGTGTACCTACAAAGTTATACACATATTCAATTTGGTACTGATACTTTTTGCTAAGAGTCAGAAATTTCAGCCTGCTCTTATCTACTTTCTGACAACCACCAGACTAAGGTATAAAGAATGGTGTGGACCATTGAGACTGATTCTTAGTCTGTCTCTTCCTCTAAGATTTAGTGGTTCCATATTTAATATACACGAATCTGTGTATAGAGGCTGTCACTCTCTTCTTTTTCAGATCACTCAGAAAAACATAGTAAGCATGACATAATACTTTTCAAGATGTCCTCTGGGAGAATTAGGAATATAAGAACTACCATTTCAGTATTTTATAAGACTAAAAATGAAATGCATTTGAAAGTGGAGAATGAAGAATATCAGTGAAAAAGCCCAAGGGCTTATTTATACGCCACAATTATGGAGGAACGTTTCTAAGCATTTTTAAATGGTAATGATCCTCGACAGATCACCTTTTCAACCTGTATTGATAGCAGAAAAATATCTTTTGCTTGCGCCCCCTAAGCACAAAAAGGTTGTGGTGGGTGGGTTTGATAAAAGTAGGAAAGAGGTTCTTTAGTTCTCCACCATCCTGCAAGACAACAAAAGGCTTTTTGTATTGAGCACCAAAAGACCTACAGAAGAATTGGTGGCTCATCAGTATTGTTGAGCACAAAGCTGCAAGTAAGCTTCCCTCTGAAGAGCAGACAGGCTATTAAATAGGCTTATAGTTCTGTGCCACCAGATTCGTGTGACTGAGGTCTGAAAGCAAATCCCCAGGGTTTAGATGAAATCCCTGACGAAGGGCCATGAGGATACCTTCCTATCTTGCTGTCCTGGCTTCGTGTTACTTTTTCATAACCAGAACATGAAAACTGCTGAACTGGGAGCTCATTTTTTAAAGCAAGCTTTGCATACTGCAGTTCATTTAACTGTGATCTAGTGGGATCTGCTGTCAAGAATTCAGGTCAGGTTCCAGGACTCTGAGGGCAAACAGCAAGTATCCTCTCCAACAGCAGTGCTGCTGTAATTTTGACAAGCATGTACTGAAAAGAAGGCAAGAAATATGGGTAAACTGCACAGCCTGAAATTTCCTTCTTAAAAAGAAATGTCTCCAGAAATGCAAGGACACAAGAAGTGCAGTTCATCTTAAGAGAGTTCTTCAAGAGAAATAGAGGCTAAGGCTCTCATTGCCAACTCTAACCACCTATAATTTGGCTCATTCTATTCTCAGTAGAGATAGACATCTCCGAAAAGCAGTTCTTTTAAAAGAAGTAGGTAAATCAATCTCTCTGTCTACCCACCCTGTGCAAAACTGTACCTTTCCTGAAAGTAAGGACAAATTCATGATGGCTTCAGTTAACTCAAGTTTCTTTATGGAGTTTGGAGTCCTTAGTTCAGCCATTGAGCTCCCAGGGGAATAGCCCATGGAACAAGGCATTCTATTTGGAAGTTCATTTCAAGTTCAACTTTTTATTGAAGAAAATGAAAATTTGATGAATGTAATGACTTTGCTTCAGCTTTGTCACCAAATAACATGTCCTGAACCTTTATTTTACTCTCTTGAATGTTTTGGCTTTTTCTTTCCTATGGTAAATTCTTTAATTATCTTTATAAACTTCTGGTTGTTGAGATTCACCTTGTCAGGACAAAAATATTTATTCTCAATTTTAAGTTTTATTAATTCACAAAAAATGTCAGGCTGATGTTTCACACACACACATAGTCAGAGAGAATGCAGAATATTCTGCATTGGCAACACATAAAAAAACTACTGTAATGTTGCATTATATGGTGTCCCTAGTAATGGATATGTTGAACTTCATTGCCACAGAACCTTTACTAATGATATTGAGGAAGATAAAAGGAAAACACACTGTTTAAAAAAAAAAAAAAAAAAAAAAAAAAGAAGAAAAGAAAAAAAAAGATACCCTTCAGATTTCAGGTTATTTATCAGAAAGTTCATTATGGGACTACTTTTTAAACGCTTCTCTTACTTCCCCTTTGTTATATACCTTTTGATCATCCAGGTGATCAACCACTATTACTGAAATTCATTTAGAGCTTTTAACCTTACCTGACTTAACCACTGCACTGTTAGCAGTTGTTTTCTCTTTAGGAGCAAGGACATGTTTAGATTTGACATGAGTTAGTTATGGTTATCTTCCTGTCATCCAGATTTGAAACAAAACAAAACAATGACTTTTTTTTGTCATTGTTTTTATTTTTTTCCTTCCACCTACAGTCATTGCCAAGAGCATTCCCCACTGCCTGCAACAGACAGTACTTCATGTCTCAAAAATCTAACATCCCCAGCTTTCACCCTAAAGCTCATTCCAGGCTCACCCAAACCTGTGCAGGTGTTTACTCCACACCAGGCCCTGTAAACAACAGGGGAAATAATTTCTGAGACTTAGTGTACTAGCAGCCCTGGTCCAGAAGTATGGCATTCATTTACATTTCTTTTACTGTCTTTTGGTATCAACTGTAACTAAACATTCATGTGATCACGTCACTGTTTAAAATAGGTAGTTATGCTGCTATAAAACCACAATATGTCATTGCAAAGTTGGTTTGGTGCACATCTGTGATTCCTCAAGAGTGGGTGTTTGCTATTTTTTCCATATAGCTGTGCATGTGTGTGTGCAGTACGTGTATTTATATAGAGGTACATACACAAAATGTGAGTTATTCTGTTTTACTCTAGCAGTCTTTGCCTCCCTCTTTTCACTATTTTTCTCTCCAGTAAATATTCTTGGTTTGGTGATCTGATGCTGGACTCATTTTCTGTTAATGATTTAGTGAAGGAAATAAAGAAAGGAGATGAAAGACCAATATATACCATTATCCTTTACTGATTAGATTGGAGCAAATGTTTATTAGATTTGTAGTTTCTTGAATGAAACAAGTATTGAAAGTTCATGGGGCTTTTATTCTGAATTTTAGAAATGTTAAGTATGAATAGCAGTAAGAAGGACAGCTGACCTGATAGCCAGGAGGTGTAAAGACAAGCTAACAGCTGTCAGACTGAGGAGCATAACATCGTACATCGTCATATACAAACTGCGTGGCATACTTCTCTATGTGTAACAAAGAGTCAGAGCTTTGCAAAACAGGGGTACCTCCTATAAATTTTAGCCTAAGAGCCTCTTCCTTTTGCTAGTTTGAATCAACCACCCTTAAAGCCTTAGGGCAGTATGCAATCAGCAAGGCGTTAATATGCCTGTAGCACTAATAGTGGTCTGACCATTTCTCCCGAGTGCTCTCTACTCCCTTGTTAAATAATGAAACCATCCTCAAACAAATTATATTTGTTGTTGTCTTTTTATTTTTCGTTTTGGAGAAAATGTCCTTAACCCATTTTCAGAATCAGATATACTACTAGCAGCCCAGTTGCATGTGTGCCCTCCAGCACTTTTCTGGGATTACTGGTGTACATAGGGAGCCAGTATGCATCCATATTATCAGAACTTAAATGTATGCATCAGTTATGAAAGTTTAGATCATCCACATCTATCCTCCCTTAAAAGGATGTACAAGACCTTGATGTTCCCCAGTAAAAAAAATGTAGTGTGCTCTAATGATATATACAAAGTGAATGAGTGGAGATAGGAGTCTTCTGGCACAGGAAACCTGTACTGGCATAGGAAGCTGTTGTTTTTTTAAATTAACCAAGCCAATCAGTGATGTCATGGAAAAGCACAATAGTTTTTTTCTAGGCAGAAGAAAGAAAAACATAGCTTTCTTATTTTATTACTAGAAAAAGAATATATGGGGAGAGTTGTGTATGTTCAGGCTTTTTGGAATTTAACAGTACTTTCCTTTCCTTTTATTTTGCTAGCACCTCTTGAGCCTGTAAATGTGATCTACTGGAGCTGACCTGAAATATTATCTGCTATTGAGATGTGTGTTTGTACAGTCCAGGTAATTATTTTCTTAAACATTTCTGACATAATATTTCTGAATTGCAAATAAAAGCAAATGACAAAACAGATATGTAGAAATCACCTATCATAAAAATCCAATCTATTCTTAAATCTCAAGGGTTTCAGCTGCTCACTCCTAATGCAAGAACACTGAAGTCTAATAGAAATGAGCAGCAAGTAATAGGAAATAGGAAATGAGAAAAATATGCAGAAATTACTTGCATTGTTCTGGATCAAGGTGCAATTCAAATTGCATGATCACAGACAACTTATGCCTCTGACTACATGATGTAAGTTATCAAGTGGAGGCAGCAGCTTGCTAGTAGATTTTGTTGGTAAAAATATAGGGAAGTTATTCCATGTTGAAGATTTGACAATATAATTTGCTTAAGTTTTATGTGCAAACACATTTTTGGATGAATACCCTGCTGAGGAGCTTGTGTACCATTATTCTTAAGTTTAGAAATTTATTTTTAAGAAAACTACTGGCTATGATCCCTACTATATTGTTAAAACTGATGGCTAGAACTTTTTTCTCAAGATCAGATGTTCTGGAGCATATCAGCATGTGTGAGTAGTTTAAATAGTGAACTTGCAATGAAAACTCTTACATTTTTGAGTAGTTCTTTCCAAGAGTAAAAAGTAAAATGTTTGAAAAGTACATGCATGTTTTGAGAACAGTACAGTTAGCTAGGTGAGAGGGTTCAGCTTTACGTGTTAGGAACTATAGGAAAGAATTGAAAGCAGATAGTGAAACATTTCAATGTTTACCATTATCTAAAGTTTCCTCTTGAGTTTATTCCAGGCAACGTAATGGAAAGTTTTTGTCTGTTCAAGACATGGATAACTATCTGTATGTACACAGGGAGCATCTTAATTTTGGGTTGTGCTCCCAAAAACAAAATGAATTTGTTGTCTGAAGACATTCATTAAAATGCCTGCTTTACCTAGAGTTATAAGGACAGAGGCATAAAGTATGGGGAGAGTATGGGGCTAGTCTCAAATCTATTTTAAGTCCACTTCAGAAATTTATTTAATACAAAAAGCACAAATAATGTCCATAAATTTAAAAAAAAAAAATTACCTAAGTATTTCCTTCCAGTTATGCCCAGCTAAATCCTCTGGTTTATGTTAGTTGTATGGAACAAATGTCTTCTTTGACAGCTGTTCCAATAATAGATGTTAAGTATGAGGGAAGGTATAAGAAATCTGGAATTGTAGAAGATGTATGATAAAATACAGGGTTTGTTTCCTGAAAGTGATTACATCACTTTTAGAGTCACTACATCGCTAACAGAGGAAATTCATCGATTTACGCTTTCAATTTGACCATGTGTACTGAAGCAGATGAAGGTAACTAAACACTTGTTGTTACAACAGAAAGTTTATGAGAAGGGGCTCCAAATCACCACAGTTGGCTTTGGATACAGGGGTGCCTATGCCTTGGCACAGCACTGGCTGTGAGTTACGTGGCAGCCGTGTTACTGTGAATGTAACATTGCCATTAGGTACAAAGGGCTCCAAAACCTGAAGTCAGAAAATGTTTATATTGTTTTTGTGTGTAGAAAGATGGAGGGAACAGATGTGGGTTATGTACTGCATTGCATTTGAGGATCTGGTAATTCCAAACATGCTGTGTATGGTGGTGTCTATGCAAACATTCAGATACTGTGTTTCAGATATTAAGTATTTCAAATGTACTTTCATTCATGCATTTAAAGTCTTGTTTTTATGTTGTGAGATCTGTTTACTTTGAACCCAGATTAGTAATAATTAGTAGTTTTCTACAGTTCATAAAGAAAAAATACTGTTTTCTGAGAGGTTTTAAAAGCTTACTATGGGCGCAATTTCAATAATGAGTAAATAAATAAGAAATAATTGCTTTGTTAACTGCCTACTGCTGTATGAAGAATTTGAAAGTTGTCCAATAGCATGTAAGTCAAGGGCAGGGAAATGTGCTTGACTACATACTCTGATCTGCAATATTTTGTGTATGGTAATTATGTGGAGATTGCAGTGCTCTACTTAAATGTTTTACTTGGTAATTCAGAATTCTTTTTTTCTTCTCTCATGCATTAAGGAGTGATAAAACAATATTAATTTACTGTAAAATAATACCACAGTTTGGTGTTAATTGGCATCCCCTCTTACTATTTGTCTGTATTGTTGCTAATGAAGTAACCATGTAAGAACAAGGCCTTACCTAATAGATCTTTATCTCATCACCCACAGCAACCTCCTACACAGGTTCCCGAGTCATTACTAATAATTAAAACAACTAATAAATATTAAAGAAGCAAAACAAAAGCAGTACTGGGTGGGATTTTACTACAGCTTAGGGAATTGGTTGTTCAGACCCTTAGGCAACTAAAATCCTTTAGCTGTCTCAGTGAAAGAGTGGATGTTTTTCAGCTTCCCAGCCTACAAAAGGAAAACTGTGGTAACAGTCACTCCAATCCACCTGGGACCTGAACATGCCTGTGTGTGTTTATCAACAAGGAGCGCAAGTCGCTGTGTTCACTTTTTGTTAAGCTTGCAATGCAATCTTTTTAGTGGTCTTTATTACTCTACTACAGCAGAAGTCTGTCATGTATGCACTCTAAGTGTAGAAGAAGAAATGTATTCTTTGGTGCTGTTGAAATCGACATGCTGCAGTGCTGTTGAAATCGACATGCTGCAGTCTTCAAAGCTGCTGTGTGCCAGGGGCCTGCCTGGTGCTGGCTGCAGCCAGTGAGTGCCTGCCGGCCTTCCTGGCTCTGGCCAGGGGATGAAGAAGGAAGCTCAGCCTTTCCCAGTCCTCCTGACAGTGCTTTCTAAGGCCACAGTTTCTGCCTTTCCCCAAAAAGAGCAACAGCCTGCTGCACTGGCTGCCCCATAAACAGCTGGCCTCGTTCTCCATCTCTCTTCTCTTTGGGCCTTTCTCATTTTCAGGCTGACTTAGCAGCTAGTTTAGAGAAAGAGGTGTTACTTACAGTTAAGAAAAACGCTTGACTGAAAAAAAAAAAAAGGTTCTACATGTTTGGAAGGCTCTATGTTATTCAGTCGTTGTACCTGGAGATCTGTACGGAGGCACGTATGGCTACCACTCCATCAATAATCCAGCTTCTCTAAATCAACAGTGCCAATATTCTCACTCTTCACTCATTCCTTAAAATATTAAGTTAAAGGGAAAACTATTGCAAAGAAAAAATGTCCCTTTAGAGTGCTAATGTGGTTTGCATTCAAAGAGGAAGTCAGTTTTGATTAACAAGGAGGTAATGTTTCCCCACAAGGGTGGGTCGTAATGATGAATAAATAATGTAATCAAATATTAAATTAAATTTATTTAAAAGCCTTATTTGCATGTTACTTTGTAAAAAGCTTATTGAAGTAGTATTTTGTTTACTCTTTTTGTTCTTAAGCAATTTTGTGATATATAGAGAAAACGACATAACATTCAGTCTTTCAACACAACTGCGTATGTATTGATTATTTCTTTTCCTAACAAATCCATGACCTTTTGCTACCTTTCCTCAGAATTTCTTCAGGAATAACTTCTGTTACCATCACCGAATATTTCTGAGAGGATGAAGTTGGAGGAAATTTCTGTTCTTTGTTTCTGTACACACATTCTCTTTAGCACTTCTTCCCCATCAGAGGGAAGCGATAAAGTCCTGTTCCCAACAGCTCAGCTGGGAGAGCAGGGCATGAGGCGTCGGAGGAGAGGAGCGGCTGGAGGACATGGGCTACACTTACCTTGTCTGGTACAGCACTCCTTGGGGATTTTGATAAATTGCAGCAGACCATAGACAAAGCCAAGGTTGGGTCAAAGAACCAGCGAGATATAAATGGCCTTGCTCTCTGTTGCGCTCCTGCAGACAGCATTTAGCCTTGAGGCTTTCCATTCACAGAATGGAAACTTAAGGTACTTTGGTAATACAGTGGGTCACATTTTTGCCTAATCCGTAGCAGTTGTATGCTCTGTAGCAGGTTTCCAGCTGAAAGAGAAAAGGGTGGTTGTCCTTTCTATTCTGCCTCTTAGTGTAGAGCATTGTAATATTATGGCATTCTTCTGAGAGTTAACTTGAGCACTTGCAGCATGTTTTAAAAGTGCCTCACTTCATACAGCGTGTCTCCTAAGGACTGTTTTTCTTGGGTCAGTGTGATTCCAGTAAGGGTTCATTGATAAAACTTAAGAAGATTTAAAACGAAGCTTCTCCAAAGGAGCCCATTGTTTCTGATTAACATGAATTGATTTGATGGAAGTGTTTCTCCAGCTCACTGGCAGGTCACTTGTGTAGTAAATTAAAGACTGGGCCTGTAGGCCCAACAATAATTGAATTTATTTACTGGCTTGTGTTTCTGTTTATGAGGGTGAGCAATGGTTTCCATTACAATGTGTTTGTGTAGCAATATAGCACACCTGCTTTTCAGAAGACAGTATCATAAAGTACTCACTTGGATTGTCTTGTCTCATGTTGCAGAGGTCACTGTATCTTGTGCTCTATAAAAACAAACAAAAGTGCAAGAGCACATAATAACTCTCGTTTAAAGAAACAATTAAAACTAGTAGTCATAAAGACATACCGTTGAATAAGATAGCGCTTGAATTTTTGTGGAAATGCTGAACAATTTTAAATGGTTGATATATCCGAAACTATATATGTATATTGATATAATAAATACATTTCACTACTTAAAGATACTGAAAGCCCTGTATGCTCACAGAAAGCCACATTTAAATTGTACTGTAGATATCAGTGAAATCTCTAATATTATACTACACGGTATAACGTGGGAAGAAATCGTACTAGTATTTTAAAATGGGAGGCTTATATAACTCATGCAAAGACTAAAATGCTAAGGCAGTGGAATAAATCTGCGTAATGTTACTTATTTTGTTTTATGGTAATATTTGATATGATTTATTTGAAATAGTCACTGAAGTGATGGTGATATACGATACCTGCAAGATAACAGAACTGACATGATTCTGAAAATATTGGTGAAACATTCAGTGTTAATTCTTTGTTCCCATTTGGTGGATCTGTATAGATGAAGGAAAGACACTTGAGTTTGTGTTTGGTGATATGTATGATGCCCTTACTTCAAATATGAAGATCTTCACCTTGTGAGTAGGAGGTAAACACACACCCTTTTTTAATGCCAAAGCCATGGGTAGTAATGCTGTGAGGTAGGCATACATTTTCTAGTCTTTGCATATTCTGTGAGCTAAGGCTTAACTGCAGAAGGCTGTTTGCTGAAGCCATGCTTAGGTACTGACAAGTGAGCTACATGGGTAAAACAGCTATAGTGCAAGGATACCAGTTCAGGATGCTGATAAAAAGGATGCAGCAGGAAGTAATAATCCCACACGTGAGGCTGAGAGCCCAGGAGGTAACTCCATTTGCAGGCAAAACATAACAAAGGTACTAATTAAAGACTATTTTGATTCTGCAAAGATCAGGTACTGTTGCCTATCAGAACCTTGGGTATTGACTGAGTTGGGGAAAGTAAGGGAAAAACACTGAGAAAACTCAACAAACTATCCTAAAGATGTTCTGAGAAGCAGAAGCTGGGAGCATTCCCATGAATTCTGGGTTTTCCTGGTGTGGGGAAACTTCCAGCAATAGCTTTGGGACCTGAAACACTTTGTATTCTCAATCAGGTAGTTTGCAGTATGTGGTCCTTGTACCCCAGTGATAACAGCTGCATCAAATTAGTGTCCATATGACAGGCATATCACCGTGGAAACAAGAGTGGTTGCAGAGTACTTGATTTATAGAAATTATAGCTTTAATAAAGCATTTCTTGCTCTTTCAAGTTCTGATTTAATTAGAAAGAAAAGTGATCTATACAGTGTAGATGCTATCTCCACCAGTAATTGGAGCTGTATATTAACACAGCTGTTGGTTTATTTCATCTTATGCTGTCTCTGTTTTGAGTGCTAGGCAGATACTGATCTATCTGCTTAATCTGGCCTTGTTACTTGAACGGTAAACAAAACTTCATACCGGGCTTTGTGATGATGTTATACAGCAGTATGTGGCCATCTTATCCAGAAGTGTGGCCATAATCGTGATAAAAGGAATCTGAAAGGGAAAGCGCTTCAGTTCATGGCTGAATATAATTTGCTCTCTGTCTCTGAAAGAAATTTACACTTCTCTGGAGCAATTTCTCAGACCTAAATGTATTTGAAGAGTATGGCCACAAGTATTGCTATACCTTCCTGTTCTTTCTTACAGTGACACAAAGGGTGACAAGATCAGAAATTCTAGCTGCAGTAATATCTTAAAATAAACAAAAAGCCTTGTAACACAAGTGCTATCTGTGTGATGGCACTAACATCTGTTGCACTAATTCATAAGCTAGAGTGTCAACAGTTCTCTGTAAAAGTCAAAAGGGGGAGTACAAAAACAGCAAGTATGTTTGTACACAAAGAAAGGAATGGATGCACACATATGAAAATAAAACAGAGTTATAAATGGTGATAACAATTGAAAATGTTTATCTCAATGTGAGATGCATAGCTTAATTTTGGAAATGATTTTAAGAAAATAAATGAAATAAATTACACCCTAGAATAAAATTTACTGGTACAACTGAGATAAAGAAAAATACTGCCATATAAGTTAGTTAGCTTCTGCATGACACACATGACCCTAGAAAACCAAAAGGGACCTTTAACATTGTCTAGGTAATTTAGCAAATCACGTGATCATTTTTTGACTTCTATGTCTGTGTTTCTGCTTAGAAGCATAAATACCATTTTAGAAATTCCCAAATTTGCCAGCTGCAGTGTTCTGAGCTTCACCAATGACTGCCTTTCTCTTCTTTTTCCCTCACTCAATATGTTGTGAATGTTTCAGTACAGAAATAGTTGCTAAACTGATCCTAAATAGTAAACACACACTCCCACAATCATTTTAGAAAAAAAAAAAAAATTCCCTCTCAAGTGCCATCTGAAAAGGTTAGAATAAATCTAATAATCAACTGCCGCAAGAAGTGAAAGGAGGAATTAGTATGATAGGCTTAAGTGTGAGACCATTGCAAGTGATGCTACTAATTAAAATCCATATTCTTAGTGTTTACACCCTCTCTATCTGAGTAACTGTGGCCTCCTAGAAGCAATCATATTTACTATAAAGCCCACATCAATCATCTTCATATCATTTGTACACAGTACAACTGTGTTAGGTAATGCTTAGGAACTGGCCTAATAAACAACGTATAAGCCTTACTAACAATGTATAATGTATAAGTATGTCCCACGAGTTACTATTTTCTCAAAGTTTATACTATGTGTCCACTACTTTCTTTAGTGCAAGGTAGGAAGAAGATGGAAATGAGTATTGGTGATGAGTCAAGAAATGTCACCTCATTGCTTTCTACAACTACCTGAAAGGAAGGTGTGGGGAGCTGGGGGTCGGCCTCTTCTTGCAAATAACTAGTGATAGGACTGGAGGGAATGGCCTCAAGTTGCACCAGGTGAGGTTTAGGTTAGAAATTCGGAAACATTTATTCTCAGAAAGAGCTGTCAGGAATTGGAATGGGTTGCCCAGGAAGGTGTTGGAGTCACCATCCTTGAGGTGGTCACCAAAGAAAGGTTGGACTTGGTGCTTAGGGACATGGTTTAGTGGGTGATAGTGGTGGTAGGGAAATGGTTGGACCAGAAGATCTTGGAGGTCTTTTCTTTAATGATCTATGCATCTGTCTCAGGCTCAGAGCTCTCCTGAAGTTCTGCTGCTGCCTGTTCTGCCAGCACAGTTACTTGGGGTTGGGCTGAGCTTTCCAGAAGCATGTAGTAGTCACATCCCATTGCTTTGCAGTTGTGTGTGTGTGTGTGTATAGAGATTCTGACACTGGAAAAGTGGCAGACACTCTCTTGCACTTCCAATATGCTTCATTCTAGGTAGCAAATTTACACATGATAATAAGCATGCGAACATGTGTGGTGGTTTTACTCAGGTGGGCAGCTGAGCTCCACCACAACCACTCTCTCACCCCCCCCCTCCTCAAAGAGGAAGGAAATACAACTTTACTTCCTCTTTCCTTCCTCCTACAATTTTCTTTTCCTCAAAGAAAATACAACACAGAGAACTTGACGTTTGAGATGAGAAAGGTTTAATTAAAGGGAAAGGGAATGGGGAGAAAAAGAAACAAAAGAAACAATAAGTCCGCACAGAAGCACAGAAAGAGGGGGAAAAAAAATATTCTCTACTTCCCATCAATGAGCAATGTTTGGCCACGTCCTGGGAAGCAGGGCCTCAAAACGCGTAGTGGTTGTTCAGGAGGAACAGCCCCCTCCCCCACCAGAGCCCCCCTTTTTATTGCTGAGTGTGACATCAGGTGTTATGGAATATCCCTTTGGTTGGTTTAGGTCAGCTGCCCTGGTGATGTCCCCTCCCCATCACTTGCCCACCCCCAGCCTGCTGGCTCTTGGGGGCTTGGAAGGAGTCCTGATGCTGTGCCAGCACTATGTAGCAGTAGACACAACACTGGAGTGATATCAGTGCTGTTCCAGCTACGAGTGCAGAGCACAGCACTGTGTGGGCTGCTGCAGGGAAAAGGTGACTCCAGCTCAGACAGACCCAACACAACATGTCATTATTTTCCAGCATTGCTTTAAGTGCATGGTAAACTTCCGGGCTAACATAAATCACTTCCAGAAAACCTTTACCTGATGCGATGCATTATACAAGGGGTTGTTCATAACAGGCTGAAGTATTGTCAGCCCACCTAAAAATGATCCTAGTGCCTACTTTCCATGTCCACGGAAGAGCATTTGCAATGATCTGTGAAGCCTGTAAGATGGAATGGTTGATGAACCTGCCTGCCATGGGCATGCTTCCTTGAGCCCCATGCCTGTCACATTTGTGAATACTTCCATTCCTGAATGCAACAAAAAAACCTACAACGTTATTTACTCACTAGCTGTTGCAAACCCACTTCAATGTCATTTGGCCTGTATATATATTCAGAAACTTTCTGTCATTTACATGCAAGTATGTCACACTGCTTTATTCTCCTGACAGTATGAAATAGTCTGTCTATTCTAACCGGTATTGCATACTCTGCTTGGAGAATACTTTTATCCGAACACAGGTATAGAGATAGTCCTACCTGAACAGGAGAATGTGTTCAAGTATTGCTACAGTTGTTCTATCCCAGTCTGTAACAAAAGATTCCTATCTCAGAAAAGAGCCCCAGTTCAAAAATGTAAAATTTTAATCAAAGCAAAACTCAAGCAGTTAAATCAAACAGACCTGAAAACCAGAAAGCTTTGTTTCAGAGTTATTGAAGTCTTTCTTGTATAGTTTTCTTCTCTGAAACTGGAAATTACCTATCCCCATGAAAATTCTAGTTTTCTTGAATTAAGATTTATTTTTTTTCAAAGGAAAGGTGACTATTCTGTACTGTATTTCAGTACGGGTTTTTAGTATACCTTTCATCAGTAGATAAATTTCAAATGCACTTCCATCTTTCAGGACTCTCATCTCAAATACCACTGCTGCCCAAATATCTAGCTAGGAGGGAACAATTCTGCCTCCAAAAAAGGATTTTTTTGGAAGAGATTAAAGCAGAGAAAAAAAAATACTGGATACTTGCCACACCTTCATCTGGAATAGCTTCATGTAACCCACTGCAAAGAAGAACTGTGCAGAACAATTTTTTGGCAATCCTTTCACAACTCATATACAATATTACCCTACATGTTTTTAATAGGTATTATAATGTATCATATTAATGAGGTCAAAGTGCTCAGGCAGATGAAGGTCACATCATTTGCTTGATTCACTTGATAATAGTTCAATACTGTGGTAAGTGACCAGAGTCTACTTAGGACCTCTCTAAGACTATACTGGTCCTTATACATCCTTTGATTGACAGCCCAGAGCTACAAGACCCAAACAGAAAGTTAGCTATTTAATATGCAACACATCATTATATGCAAATGCAACTGGATTAAATTTAACAAATAGCTTAGTATAAGGGAAAATGTTTTAAGAAGGAAATCAATAAAGTATTGAAAATTACTTGTTTGTGACATTGGCAAGGGAAAATGTGCAAAAGACAACTCAAAATAGGGAACAAGCCAATATTTGTAGGGAAGTTAGCTCAGTACATAAATAAAATTTTCCTGAGAGATAAATAAAATTTCACTGAGAGACAGTGAGATTTTAGAACATAGATCTGATATGATTGATGTATTGGTGATACATCCCAAATTAACTACATGTCATCTGGACCAAACAATGTAGAGATCAAGGTCTTTGAGCTCAGGATTTGTATCTAAAATAGCACAATGTGTGACTTTGTTACAATCACATTTCATTAAGGTTTAACATAACATTTAGGAATTGGCAACATGTCAGAAATATAAGTACCAAAATCATTTATTCCTATGAATAGATGAAATAATAGAAAGGAAACTCATGGTCAGTGAACCTCAAATGTTAGTGTAGATGAAAGATAGTAACAATAAGGCCGATGAATATTAAATGAAACAAATTATAGGAAAGAAAAAATGAAATTAGGAAATTACTTTTAAAAGTGTATCTAAGTTCAGTTTAATAGCCAGCTCATCTTAAGTAATATTACAGTCTTTTCAGCTTGATCATATCCAAAGTCAACTCAGTCTTTTCCATTTTAATCTGTCCTTTGATTCATATTCAGATAGTTTAGCCATCGTGATAAGATTTACATAAATGTAAATAATACTTAAATTCAAGATGGCTTGGAGGATTTTATTAATGGTAAATGCAATAATCTGAATATTTCTGGCATCACTGGTTTAAGAAATGAGTACTCTCAACCTCTCTTATAATAAAAATCTATTCACTCTGTGTTTAGACAAAGTATCATGAAGTTGGTACACCTGGATACTATAGCAGAATTTCTTGTTAAGTTTATATAGGGCAGATGTGTTACAATTCAAATGGTAAATACTGACATGAGGCTATAAATTAAGAAAAATAAAGTCAATGCAGAACTGTAACCTTGTCTGAAGTAAGCTCTAAATTATCCCAGCCTATTTCCACTAAACTTTGTCTACTAAGTCTGATCTGTAATTGGCACTTAAGAAACTTTTACAATGTGCTATCTCTTACTGTGTTAGGAGAGACTGAAGAGATACTGCTTAATTATGTAAAAATTGGTAATTAAGAGCAAGCAATTTTCCAGTTAACTTACAAGTTCATTATATATTGAATATTATTTAGTTTTCTCTGTCCTTTTTGTGTCTCATAAACTTGACCCAAGGGATCCTACACTGTTAAAGACATATAAATTATAAAATAAAACATATATTTAATTGACTCATAGAACTTTTGTTGTGGCTAATGATTCTTCCAGCAATTACTTCATAAGGGAAAACATTTCTTTTTAAGTAAGTAATGTTCACTACCTTTTAGAGCTGCTGTCACTGAAAAAAAAAAAAAAGTATGTACTGAAATGTCTACATCCTTTGATGAGCTCTCTGAGGGAATCTTGTAGCTTTAAATTAAACTGATCAAATAGAAAGTGATATATCCTTCAAAATATGTTAACTGATTTGACTACAAAGAAAAATAAAGACATTCCATGCAGTTATGAGAAAGTGATGGCAAGCTGAATTTCAGGAAGAAAAGGATTGATTGTTATCAAAATTGAAGCTTTCGTCTTGCAATGTACCAATATATAGGACTATTAATGACTTAGCAAAAAGAAAGAGCTGTGCTATTAATAAACACTTACACCGTTATTCACTTAGATGTAGCATAAATCAAAGTTGAAAACTATATGTGCTCAAAGATGAGGTGTGGTTTCTCTGCTCATCTGAGTTGCTCATTGGGATTGATGAAGTTCCAGCTGAAGCTGATAGGAGACTTGGCCATCGATCTCAGTGACCTGTATGTTTTGCAGATCAGCTTCTACATGCTGATTACATTTTATTTTAATTTTTGAGGGGACTTTTTACTTTTCATAGAAGCTTCAAAGGTTTATTCTACATACTCCACTATGTATCCTTGTACGAGTTGTTACTAGCTGCTACTTTTGATTAATGTGATGATAAAGTTCTAATAATTTTTATGCACTAATTATTTCATTTACCACCAGAATTCAGCCACTTCCAGACCTGACATTTTACAGTCTTGTATGTAATGTTGATGAAGGGTTTGAGTAAGGAATGATTTAGTAAGTGCCGTATGCAAATCATATTTTGTCTTACAATGTACCTAAGTTCTCACAGAGAGGATTTTCAAGTAGGCTTGCAAAGACAGATTTAGTTTAAAAAAAAAAAAAAAAAAAGCACAGAAAATTTTCATTTGTACATTTTTGAGTGTGTTGTGCATTTTGTTCATAAGCAGAAGGAAGAAATAAAAGTTACTCTCGGTCAATTAAATGATATAGAAAATACATACCAAATTCAAGAAAAACATATTTTTAGCAACACAGACTTTATCAGTTTTGTATTAGTACCATAAAACCTAGACTCCAAGATAGAGGGGTGTGTTGTGCAATGAAAATCTGATTGTATGTTGCCAAGGATTTGGTGTAATTTGCTGTCACTAAGGTTGATCCCATTTTTCCATGTGAAAACACATTTTTGTTCTATGGGGATTCTGCAGAACCCATGCAGAAAGGTTCATTTGCCTCAGTTTTACAAAATAATGTATAAAGCATTCTAATTCCTACATCTCTCTTCACATATATCTAGTTCATTTTTTTCATTTGTTTGAGTACGTAACACATACAAAGGCTATAAAGCACTATCAAACAGACTAGTAATCAAACAGACATTTCATTGCTAACGTAATTGCTTCCTGAGTGATGATTGTAAATCTTCTGACTAGCCCTATGTCCTTCCATCCACATTTCATTTAATTTCTTAGGAAGAATTACATGGCATGGAGTGTTCTCAGAAGGCCAAAAAATCTAGGCTGAGTGAAATTAAGAAGAAAGCATGTTTTAGATCTTAAGTGTGAAATCCGGACCTCATTTGAAGTCAATGACAACATTTCAGTTAAGGCAGTATTTCAAAAAAAAGTCTTTTGAGAAAAAAATTATCCTACTAACACTTCCCTCTCATGTAAATTAGCAGAGTTTCAGCTCTTAGATCTCTCCTGAGTTCTGTGCAAAGAAATATGAAGTTTGTCAGGCAAAGAGATATCAAAATTTATAGGATACTTTAAAAATTAAAACCAGTGCCCCAAATTGCATTTCAACACTTGGAGTATTTACAGAGCAACCTGGAGTTCAGTTTAAAATTGTTCAGCTGTAAATACATGCACGGTGAGCAGGGAGTTGCTACCTGGAGTGGGTTCAGTTTCAGTAATCTCAGTGAGGAAGTCTTCATCCAACATGTTGCATTAATTTAGTTTAAATATAGAGAAAAGTAGCACAGTGTCTGAATCAGAAAGAACATACTGTTCTCATATTATAAAAGCAGGTGGAAAAGCAGAACACTTCACAGAGACTTGTTTTAATAGTGCAATCTGAGCATGGATATGAAAAAAAAAATCCTAAACACCTCATAGGAAGATATTGCAGTAACCTATAAGAAATCAGAGGAGCTTAGTTGTTTGTATTTAGCTAATTACTGTATTTATATTGAATGTATCAGACAAAACCCACTTAAAACAATGGTACCTACAAAGTATAAATTTTGCTCATTATAATTGGCAGATGAGAAGTAAACAGCTGAAAAATTAAACCTCTCCCACTTAAATTCAGTATAAGAGTTAATTAAATAAACAGAAGTTTGGTCACTTCTGCAAGTCCTTCCCAGAGGTCTATATTTGCTGTCTTTAGATCTATTATATGAAGTATTTAACATTCCAGAGTTCAAAGATCAATCTAGTGACACAAGTCAACACCTCATGACTGCATTCAGCCTGAGCCATGGTGGATGAATATAAGATAAGGAGAAAGTCTCCTTATCTTAGCCTGAGAAGTCCAGAGAAACCCATGCCCACATTGAGATAATATTTGATGCCCGATCTTTCTAGTCAATATGGCAGAAGCCAAAAACATGGAAGTAAAGATTCAGTGCTTTGTAGTAGTAGCAAATCTTCTAATTGCCAGAGCAGCTGTGATTTTGCCAGTTGCTCATGTCATGTGGAGGTGGACAGCTTTGTTAAGAAAGTAAAAAATAGAGGCTCATTTAGCCACATTACTGAATATCTGTATTATTTCCTTGCATGGGAACATACAAGAAGATTTCCAAAGTAAATAGTTTTCCAAAACATAGCATTCAAGAAGGGTATGGTTAAACTGAGCTGTATTTTCCTTTCTTTTTTACACTCAAACTGTGTACAAAAGAATTTATTTGGAAGGAGCTCTTCTTGATTCTTATTGTGTTGAAAAGCCATTGAAAAGTTGAACACAATAAATTTTGAGAGTTCCAGATTAAGCTCCTTGCCTAGAAGATTTGGGATTTTACAAAATATAAAGGAGACTGCACATGTGGAAGATGTAAAGAATCACTCCTCTGCATGACCACCTGTGGAAAAAACTTAAGCCTTGGAGTTTTTCTGTAGTAATGATGTTTCACTTCATATAAAAGAATGTAAATCACTGTGGTGATTATTTTTTATAGTAATTCATATCTTTGTAAGGCATTTGCAAAGCAGATGTAGAACTCAGTTGTAGCAAAGTGTCACATTGCCCGAGACCACTAGTAGCACTGTATTCTGTTTGGCTGGTGTAGGCACAAAGTAATGAAGAGGAGGGAGCTATGAGGGTCTTTTATGGCACTTACTCTGCAGGATGAGCACAGGAAAATACGTCATGAGATGTTCACTGATATAACAGCATGGGATATGCATAACTCCTAACAGTTTGAAGATCACTAGCCAGCAGAATTAAACCATAAAAAAAAAAAAAAAAAAAAAAAAAAAAAGGCAAGGAGTAATATAGCCACCTTACCCATCAAAAGCTTAAAATGACCCAGGAAGCTTTGGAAGCTTCAGAAATACAGGGGATTGAGGTAAAGTGTTCTGAACTGCACTCGTAAATATTGAAGTGTTGTCACAAGGTCCTTGGCATGAGTGCACTGAAATGTAAGTAGGTGATTCCTGAACAAATTAAAAAATAACAATGTAAAACCTGCAGCTGTGCTGTCTTTGGCTGAAGTATCTGAGTTTCCTTTGTATAAGTGTATTACTTTGATCAGGAAAGATTGACTTTTTGTTTGTTTGTTTGCTTATTTGCTAGTTTTCCAATAATTGTTAAAAACAGTTCCCTCTTCTTTAAGGAGCAAGGACTGGCAGCATGTCAAAATCTCACTATATTGTTAGGCAGCCGGCACATGTACTAGGAAAAAAAATAGAAATCAAAACTGTGATGCGCTACTGCTTGTCAGATATGCTTTTCAGAGATTAGAGAATCCTGTTGCAAATGCTGATTTTTCAACATTATTTCAAATCATAACCAATATTCACTCTATGCTAAAAATTCAATAACAGTGTATACCATTTCAATGATACTGCCTTCAGAATTGATGCGATGCAGAGTTACTGCCTGGCAGCCCTTCAGAATAAGGATATTTTTAATATCTCAGGTCATGTAAAACTAAACAGGTTAACCTAAAACCGTGTGCAGTGTCATTTGTACAAACTGCCAATAACCATCACAAGGTAAGCACTTTTCTCTTGCGCTGAGGAATGCTACTAAAAGGATCATTTTTCTTCTCTTCTTGGATGAATCCAATTGTTTCACTCAATGGGGTTTCAATTTAGCTAACAGCATTCTGTGCACTCAGAGATAAGGCATGGCCAGCAGCAAAACTGAACACGTAAGAAATTCTTTACATTCACACTTTTTACTGCATGCCACACTTAATAAATAATCAAGTCCACATACATGCATACACTGACATAACTGCCATCAAGAAATAAAAATACTTTACAGGACTCAAGAACATTTTGATACTCTTCTGTAATCTGAGAATCTTTCAACCAGATTCTGAATGTGAGAGGCTAGACTTTGCTAAAAAAAATTGATGTTGCAACATTCCCATAAAACTAATGTAAAGCTTTAGGTCTTTTAAAGTCTGCAGAGTATTGACTCACAGAGATACTGTGAGAGAGAGAAACAAAGACAGGACTTTAAACATGTCTGGGTGTTTCCAGATTTTGCCAATGTGTTCTTAATGATGCACATATTTCATAAGGTAGGCATTCAAATAATTTAAGGAATTTTGCAAAGATAAATACTAGAAATTTAAGTGCCTGAATTATGTTTCCTAAAGTATTTTAAAACTTTTAGAAATAATCCACATGTTAAGTTGTCAGACTTTAAAATTTTTTACTTCTATCCATCATTTATTAGCAGTGTGTGCATAACTATGCACATAGCCTTGCAGAAACAGACATTATTCAGAGTAACATACTTCAGGCATTTTCTTATTATGAGGGGCTTACTTTTGCTCTGGTCAAAAAAAATTGTATTTAAATGTTTGGAAAGTGATGACCGAGAGAGTGATGGGATGTGTGTGATGAATGGATTAGAACAAGTAACATGTCTATTGCATCCAAGATTATTCCTAGGAACTGCCCCTCTCCACTCACTAGTCACGCAGATCCAATATGATAAGAAACAAAGACTTTGGGAGGTATTAGAAAGACAGAGTAAACTCTTCAGTCACCTGAATTGTGACTTAATCATGCGAAGGAGGCAAAAAGATCCCCACAGCCTTTCAAGTCACTAAAAATAACTACCACTGTCAGAGATGGCGAAGTTACTCTCCTGTGCTCCCTGATACACTGTGATTCAGGGTTTTCGTTTTATTCCCCTGTTGCCCTATGGAGTGATGTACTGCCTAATGCCTGTCATTTTCTGCATGTGGAATGGCACAAGTTTGGCTTCTCAGATCTCCATTTGAAAGATTTTTCCCAGATTAATAGCTGTTCTCATTTATTTCTAATGCACAGTTTTAAACTTATGAATACCTCATTTAGCAATTGCACCTCTAGTATGAAATTTCACCATGCATGCTGCAGGGAAAAAAAAAAAGTCATTAAGGATCTCAACCAAGTTCTTTTGATGCATTTATTTTCTCTTTTTTAGATGGAGTTGGCTAAGACCTTTGTTTACCAAAATCAGAAATGAAAGGAAAGCTTATAAAATGCCCATTTGTATAATGAGCCTGTAATTATGTTAGCATTCAATTTTATAGTGAAATTAGAGACTGAATTTCCTTTATTCAGCACTGAACTTCATTTACACTTTCCCAGAATCTATAATGAAAAAATAAAACTCAGTACATGTCATGTATTCTCCTTTGTGCACTTGTTACCTTAGTTCTTTCTTTTGTGACAATTCACACATAAAATCCTCTTTTCTGGTCATTTTGAAATGTCTATGAATCAGGTAGAAAATTGCCCTGGAGATTCAGCTGAGGGTTCCTCTTGAACAAATGAATTTCCAGGTGATATAATCCAACACAGTCTTTTTTCTTTCCTCCTTGTACCTTCATGTTAAGTAAGACTGACCTTCATGCCAAGGAAGATTTAGTAGAAGCAAATGTCAGAAGTGTAAGTGAAAACTGTTACTCTCTTGAGATCTTGGACTGGAGACTTGGACATGAGAAAAAATTTTGATCAATTGTAATTTTTTTTGTAATTTTTAAGAGGAATACAGCAAAAATTATCATGCTTTCATATGCTGGGGGTATTCTGCTACATGTTTGTTGTTTCAGAACTTGCAAAGCTCATGCTGCTTCACGTAGGCTGTAATTAATGGAGTGAATGTGTGGTTTTTTGGGATGGAGTAAGTCCTCTGTCTCTCTCCCTAAAAACAAATAGGAGCATGGTGGAAGATGGAGAACTGGCCAGAGCATATCAGCTGACCTAGCATTCCCCCATTTACCAAAGAAACGTGGCATTGATGAATGCTCTGAATATTAAATTAAATTACATTGCATTAAAAATTAAATATTTTATTTCCCGCTTGCCTTTAAATTATGACACAACATAATCTTAGAGAGGTGAAAACAAGTAGGATCTGATCTAAAGTTTTAGTAGTTCCACTATTTTCCCCATTGCAAATGTCAGGATAATTTCCCTCACAACTTCCCGGCATAGTGTAATTACCCTGCAACTCCTAGTGGTACCTGCACTGGGGTACAGAACTGTCTGTGAAAAGTAACCATAGTTTCCCGACCTCACTTGCCATCCTAATGTGCAGCTGCATTTGTGAGCCATCATTAAATCCTGGTTTTTAACTTCTCAGGTTTCAGTCCTTTCGTGCATCTTCTTGTTTTGCAGCTGCCTGAAAAAGGATTCAGACAATTTGTAAATACAATATCTCACAATAGAAATAATTAGGTCACATGTTCTCTAGCAACATGAGGCTCTGAATTCATACTCTCTTCAAAGTATTTGGTAATGTAAGAGGCATTGGATTCTGATCAGCTTTATTTTAGAGTCTAATATTTTATGAGTTTGATTTGGGCAAACTTCCAGTCAAAAACAGACTTCCCTTATAAAACTATATGGTGAAAAGCAACTAGAATTTTTATTAATAAATTTGCTCTAGAATTTTCTAATAAACCTAAAGAGAATGTTTTGAAGAATTTACTAGAAACTGGTAACTTTAGTACTCTTTTTGATATTTTTACAGAATGCAATATGCAAGTATTGAAAAATTATATATATATATATTATTTTTAAGCATCCCATAGAATCAGTATAGAACTGTATGAAATTCCTAGGTTTTAATTCTTCCTAGGGTTCATGTCTATCAAAGTGATGGGATTCTCCATCCTGCATTGTTTTCTTACAGTTCAGAACATAGTCTGGGTTGACTGACACCAAGAAGTAAAAGTGAGATAGCTGATTTAATGTACTCCAGTTTAAGTTATCAGAAACTTTTCAGTACAGATGGTTTTAGTTGCTTTAGAATATCTAAATCAGCACTTCCTTCTCCTGTTTCATCTCCTTTCTCTCTCTGTTTTTCCTTTCATTTCCAATACATCAATTTTATCACTCCATTACTGACAAGTTCTCACATATCACTTTGATACTGAATTAAGTTCAAATGGGTCCTAATACTATTTTAAATTGTGTTTAATACTATCTGGAAATCCCAATGAAGCTGAATTCTCATTTTTTATTTCTTGACAAATTGCATGGGAAAGTTTTGAAGAACTTACTAGAAATCAGTAAATTCTGTAGACCACTTTTCTGAAAGGAGTAAAAGGAAAAAGTTGCCTGAAATGCTGTCTCAGTCAAGGTCCTTCTCAGCAGTTTTGTCTGGGTATCGTGTTAGCATAGATGCGTTGCTGAGATCAATTTCATCTTACTGAATTCCTCAGCTAAGTATAGCTGAAGTGTGAGTCCTCCTTCAAATCATCTGTCTTGTGGCATCACAGCTACCATACTCCCTTGCTGTCTGCTTCTGCTCTGCTAGGCTATCTTGACTTTACCCCATTTTGAGATTCTTCTGGGTTGGTGAGAGTAGCAGCATGGCTGTATTAAGCTCCATATAAGATACCCACTATTTCTTTATTTTGACACACTGCAAATCTCACAAGAATATTCTTGCTTCTGGAATTCTGGCCTTTGAGGAACAAATGGCTTGGAAAGGAGATTCAAATTAGATTGAGCCTTAACAAAGACTGACATTTAAAAATGGTTTGTATGGACCAGTTAGTAACTTTGGGGTTATTATGCATGCCATTACAACACCCAAAGCTGTTTACAATGTTTTTAGTACTATTGCAAGTACCGAGACTTTTTTTTCCCCTATCCTGTCTCATTTGTTTCCTTCTTGCACAGTTTTTAAGGAATTGTGCGGCTCAATGTGTAGATTTCATTTCTGATAAGGAATCTGATATGTAACCTTGCCATTTGAATAAGATATCACTAAGTCATTAATGCTTAATTGGTGAAAAAGAGACCTCAAATCATTGTTCCTGTTCCTGTTCCATGTAACTCATTTTGTTCACTCCATTGAAGAACAACAAATTAATAAAGAAGAAAAAATCTCAGTAGCTTTGAGTAACTGCCTGTGCTAGCCTGATTCACTGGCTAATCCTTCATTTCCTTTCTTACTGTAATGGATTTTTAAAGAAGGAACTAGGCAATTCCCAAGTATGCATTTGATGAAGATAAGAACCTTTCTTAACTTGTAAGGATGTATGAGTACAATGATGTCAAAAGATGTTTCAGACCAAGCAGAGTAATTTTCAAGGTATGCTGGATAACTACAGTGATATATATTTGTCATCCCCTTTTTACTCGTCAAATGAATTGCTGTTGTTGACCTTGTTAAGGTGTTAGGTTTGCTTATGGATTATAGACATAAAATCTGATTTTGAAAATAAAAAATGAATCCTATTTATTCATTATTAAATTTTGATTTTGCATGCTTCTTCTCCATCCTTCCCTCCACCTCATTACTTTCCTTCCAGCTGTCCCAGATCAGACACCTGGAAAAACTGCCTCTGTGTGAAATAGTGGCCTAATGCAATGGCTTCCACAGACCTGTATTTCGAAAAAGGTGAGGCTGGTTCTTAAGAAATGTCAATTCTCAAATGGATTATACTGCCCTCCTCAACATGATCACCATGTTCTATATTCCTTGCACGAAGTCAGGGAGGCTTTGGTTATGCAGAGATTGAGCCCTTAATAGAACAGTTGTTGTCACATGCAAAAATGATTTGCAATATTAGAATAGGTTGGGGAGGAGAAGTATCAAAATGCTTTGCAATTAATTCATAAGCTCTTCTGTGGTTCACCTGGCAATGATTTAGAAGAAGAGTAATTTAGAATGTAGGTGTCACTAGATAGCCATGATTTTTTTTTGCTGCTGTGGTCTTGTAATGCAGTCTTGTAAAAGAGCTCTCCTTCACTTCTAAGGAGGTTATTTCAGAGCAACATTTACATTTATGGTATTGATTAAATAAATAGATAGTTGCCAAATATATCTTGGTAATAGTTTCATAAATAATGGCTGCTGCTTTATAATTCCAATGTAACGCAAAGTGCATATTTGGTCCTTCAAAGGAGGAGGCTTTGTGGGGAGAGATGGAGCACTGGAGTAGATGAACAAAGCTTCTAATAATTACAGTGGAAAAGCATGCAATGTAGTGCAGTCAGGTCTCTGCCCCTCTATTAATGCTTTGCAAAGCTGAGATTTTATGAGCCTTCCCTGGCCATTATTGCTTCAATCTTAACACGAAGTAACATTTTACCCAAATCCTGCTTTTGAGTGTTACAAGATGACATAATAGCTGTGGAGACTGATTTTGAATTGTCATGTAAATTTCACCAGCATTAGCTTTCAAAGTTTATTATTGCTTTCTAATATTCATTTCTTTTAAGCTTCTTATTTATAGAGGCAGTATATGCATTTGGAATAACTGTGATAAACAGAGAGATTAAGGTAATATTCCTTCTACAAAACCTCTTTATTTGGGAGTGAATAAAAAGCTAGGTTTTGTTATTTATTTTGTTATTTATTTACTTGTATTTGGTACACGTGTGTGTATTTTAATTTCAGTAAGTATAAGCACTTGCAAGGCAAAATTGTTACAATTGTTCCAGGCCATCAGGAATCCCTTGAAATTAATCTCAAAAGTACATGCAAGATACTACAAAAGTTCGTGTACATACCACGCAAAAATAGATTGTCCTTGAGAGCTTTGAATAAATATCCCCCATCATTCCTTGCAATTTCACAACAGAATGAACATGTGTTTTATGAAGAAACATATTCACCGTCTTGAAAATAAGATGTTTGGTACTTTATTGAGTATATTTCCACAATGTTAGTAGACAATAAGTCAGTTTGGGATTGAACTTGCAAGGCATGTTTTAAATTTGAACTTGGAATATTTGTGTCATGTCACCAGTATAAAACTTTTGTTCTTTCTTAGTTATGAATGACTCTTGTTTCATTTCATTTCATTTCATTTCATTTCACTTCATGCTTATTTATTTCTGTGATTTACAAAGTATATTGCATTTGTATTTTTTCTTGACCCACACAGACTGTGCACTCTAGGAAATATGATGAGAAAAAAAGGTAGCTTAAAAGAGCTATCAATCGTGTTAGAATGGCAAGGGTAGATGTGGAATTATTTTAATTAATTTTAAACTCTATAGTGCTCTCCTGCAAATACAAAATATGTTGTATTGTTTAGAGTTTTGAAGATACTTTACAACTATTAAATATCAATATTTGAATTAAGATGCATTTTAATATTTAATCTTCTGTAACTTAAAGCTGGTTTCCATGTTTGTTTGTTTGTTTAAAAATATTTATTTATTTATTTTTATCTGAAGGTAGTACATTTTCTGTATTTTTAAAAAGTATTGTCAACATGATACAGGAGATCATGGTTTTCGACCATTCAGACAGCAAGTGCAGTTATATTTACTTCCCCACTGGACAAATATATAGAAGTGTGTGTGCGTTTGCAGGCATGTTTGTGTTCATAACTGCAATAGAATAAAAGCAATGCAGTGAAAGAAAACAAAACTCGAAGGGGAATGCTAAATACCTTTTGCTCACATTTAACTGCTCATCAGAGAATCCCGGCAGTCATGAGACTGATGCAACAGAACTCGGTGATGTAATGCAGGATTAAGTCATCCTTTTAAGCAAAGTGAATGAGTTTTGATCCAAAAATCTGGATCTGGAAGAGTCAAACTGCCAATGGGGATTTACTTCATTGTTTTGCAGTGCTTCATCTTGAATCTTTCCAATATTGTCCCAGAGAGACTCCTGGTCCACTTTCCTAATTCTTCCTCTCCCCCCTCTCCCCTAACCCTTTTCTTTATTCCCACTTTTCTTCTTTCCTCTTTCCTCCTTCCTTGCTTCTTTTCCTTGCTTTCCTTCCTTTCTCCTTCCTTCCTTGGGAGAATGTCAAACATCATCAGGGAGGTTTTCCTTTGAGCATTCAAGGTTCAAAAAATACATGGGATTCTGTCAGCACTGTGCTTGAAAGTATTACTGCCTTAAACATATCATGTCTTGACATTTAACTGATTTATTTTTTTTTTTTTAAATCCATAGCCTGTAAATGATTCTGTGATGCTATCTTTTGAGCAGTGCATGAGAGGGATGCTCTGATGTGCTATTTAAACACAAGGTTCATTCTAAGTCTCTGCTCAGGTAATAGATATTTTTATATGGGGCAAATGCTGTAACAATGGCTGTACAGATAAAAATGTTCATACTGGCTGACCAGGAAAGAAAAGTATTCTTTTATTTAATAACTATGACAAAGAATAATAAATACCACAGCATGGTAAGGAAATTAAATAGAAAAGGAGCAAGATAAGAAAAAGAACATCTTTTCCTATCAGTTCATATTTACTTAAATTTGTATCTCTGACCTCTCTATAAAGCAAGATTTTCATTGTTTAGTGTCACTGAAGAGATATGTTCTACTCTTTCAAATAAGAGCAGAAGCAATGAAGCAAACATGAATGCAGGCACAACAAATGTAATGACAGCAAGTTGGCCCAACCATAGAAAGATATTTTGCCATGATCTGCAGCACTAGAATACCAAGCAGCTAGGAAGTGTGGTAGGCTAGCCCTCACATGCAATGCCAATCATAGTTTTCACAACCTTTAAGAAATCTGGGGTTGTTATTAATCAGTCTTCTGGAAGCCTGTCACACTGGCACTCAAAAGCAGAATAAAGTCTGTGATCTGGATATTAAAATTCCTGATTAAATAAGGCATTATCTTAATACAGATCACAAAGAAACTTATCAATGTTTGAACTAGTGCATTTCTTGGACTGTTTTAAAAATGAAAAGGAGTTGGATAATTCTTCCTCAGAAACAAGAGAAAAATACTAATATGTAAAAAGGTAATCTGTATTCCGTGGTCAATTTTGCATTGACTTATCATGACTAGTGTCTCTATGCTCCTGTTCTGCCTCCTCCTTTTTCCAACTATGCAGCATGTAGTTGAAATTCCTTTTTTTTTTTTTTTTTTTGTTTAGAAAAACTCAGAAGTATTTTTCAAAATATGTTATGCAAGCATTTACTGAATTTCCAAGATTTGCAGTTATTTCAATGCCCTGAAAATAGGCAATTTGTCAAAAGAACAACAACATCAACAAACCAAACCAAAACCATAGAGGGACTCGAAGAACTTGACATTCAAGGTAAATATTTTGGTCATTTGTATTCAGAATCTCCTGACATCATTAGAAATTTAGAAGTTATACTGCCTTGGAAGAATGGTGCCTGCAGGTCAATTACACACTCTGCTTTCTGCTGCATACTTTATCTTCTAATATTAATTCTTGAATTATTTGCAATACCTTATACAATCATAGAACAAGAAATTGTTCTATGAACAAGAAGTTTTCAAGGAAGATAAAGGAGAACCGGAGCAAATGCTAGAGACATCAGCTTGAAGCTACGTTGCCTTACTTTTCCTTTAGGGATCATTTCATGCAATACTTGTGGAGAGGCCTGCTCAGGTTTGATGCTCTGTCAAAACTATTCTTTCAGAAAATCAGGAGAAAGGCCAGCCCTGGATTTTTATTTTTTTAACTATTATTATTTATTCTTTGTTACTTACAGAGATTCCAGGTAGTAAAACCAGACTGTGCCGAAACCTCAAGAAAAGATGTTATTTTTGATCAAGGCGGAAGCGAGCTATGTGCATGCTGCCGCTGTTACTGCAAAGTAATACAGGAAATCAGAGGAGCTCTCAGATCTAAAGATCTAAACGGATCTTAGTTAAAACAATTTTATATCTTGCTAACTTTGTTTCACTCCTAAGAGGAGTTGGATTACACCCTGCTTTGTCCAGACACTGATGCTAAACAGATGCCCCTCCTGAAGGCCTGCTTTTGACTTGCCTTCCCGCTCCCCACAGAGAAGCAGCGGCCGGGTTGGGTTCTGTAAGGCATTCTGCACCTCTCAGGTTATCTCTGCAACTGGGAGGAATCCATGTAGGATGGATTTAATACTTGGTTTTAGTACTTGGTCATGAGTTAGGTTAGCTGAAATGAAGAGTTAATAATTTTATACTTCTCCTAAAATGATTTAGCATAAAACATTCCTTTAATTTTGGATTAAAATATGTCACTACATTTTATTTTGCTGTAGTTTCAGGTTTTTCTAGAAAACTTTCTAATGATAACGCGTCTCCATGTGTTTGTGTGTGCTTCAGTGCTTTTTTCTCACCAGTGTAGCATGGTTTCATGCATTGTATCAACCTCGTGTTCCCTTTATGCTACAGATCAAAAGGAAAAGAAAAGAATTGAAAATTTGTTTTCCAAAGTGTTAGTAAAAAGCTCATTTCCCCTGAATAATGGAGACGAGGTAGCTGGCAGGCAGGCTTCTGAAACGTCAGCTCTCCAGAGCCGATGCACAGTTTCCATTCAATAATTATTCTCATTCCCACTACACAGATCCTCATCAGCAAGTGGAGCATCCAGACTCCACCCCATAATTAGAATGGCCCTAAAAAAGGTGGGTCTTCACCTACACCGATTTTCATTCTGGAGTGAAGACCCATGTTCATGTTGCTGAAAACAAACTATGAAGAAATTAAATTGAGAATCTATGTGGCCTATTGATTCAATACCATGATGAAATAAAAATTGGAATGATACAATGCAATAATCTGCCTGATGCAATGAATGAGATTTATGGTCCTTGGTCTGTGGCAATGTTTCAGTGAAATTAGAAAACAATGTAAGGTTCCTGTGGGCATGCTCTGCTGCGTTAGTATGCAGTGACATGTACTGAGAAGGCATCTCTAACAAGTGCTGCTGGTTTCATTTACAGACCTGCCAATAGCGACTAGCAATTGCCTATGAAAAGCCATTATACACTGGCCCATAAAGCCACACAAAATTTTCATTATGTTTCACTTAAAAAGTGCTTGTTTTGCAGGATAGAGGCCATGTCAATAAAATGGATTGGATGTCACTTAAACCAAGTGACATGCTAATCTCCTGGAGGCCTTGTGTCCTTAATCTCTACAGGACACAAGTCAGTTTAGAAGCATGAGCTGTTCTCACAGGTAGTGACTATTGAGCTCTTTAATGTAAATTCAAAGGCAAAGCTTATCAGTGTGTTTCAGAAATTGCTTCAGTGTGGTTGCTGTCTATGGGAAAAAAATCCCCACACTTCCCCCAAAATCCCTGGGCAACTTCCAAGCTTTCACTGTGCCCGCGAGCACCTTTTAATTATAAAGAAATTGGTTTTGGTGATATGTGCCCTGTGACCAATTGGATTAGAGGCATTTCTTCTGGCTATTATTAAGCTAACTTGACTATTGCCCTTGTGTAGCTAAGCATGATCAAAATATAAAGTGTTGGGAAGCATCTCAATTATGAACCATAGTACAGTGCTCCTGCAGACTAAATTCTTCAGTTCATTAAAAAAAAAGCTTCAATGACTAGTAATACTATAATGAAAGGGCAGAATAATAGGCACAGGATCAAGGATACTGTAGCTCATCGGCATGAGTTACAAAGGCTATTGAATGATTCAGCCTGGCTTTTTAACATTTCAGTGGGCTGGTTATTATTAGACAACAGGCGGAGCCATTAGAAATCCATGGACAATCTCAGACTAGGCAAGGATCTAAAGACTAAGAAGTAAGGTCTCTTTACTGAATGCTGAAATACATTTGCTCTTGTGTATTCCTTCCATATTTGTGTTTATCT
This sequence comes from Anas acuta, assembly GCF_963932015.1. Taxonomy (NCBI): domain Eukaryota; kingdom Metazoa; phylum Chordata; class Aves; order Anseriformes; family Anatidae; genus Anas; species Anas acuta. The sequence continues at coordinate 37,675,239 of NC_088982.1, forward strand.
CCTTCCTCTCCTAAATAACAAGTAATAGCACATTTCATTTTTGCTATAAATTAAAGCCAGTTATTTTTATGTTCATCTGAATTATAGCAAGTTTTTCACCAGGGAGCTGATCTGTGAATCAAAACCAGTTCTTCAGAGCTTGTAAGTTGAAGTCCAAAAACAAGCAGCAGCGTGCTCGCCTGTGTTTCTGACATTCTGATCTATCTCACTCTGAAATCATGAACTGAAACCAGAGTAAGTGGACGGGCTCCATTTATTCTTCTGTCATCATTGTTTACTGAGAGCAGTACAAGATGCAGCCTTTCTGGCTGTGTATGACTATATTTGGTGTGAATTAAACGATAACAGGGAGCCAACTCTTCAAAGTATTTTTACTTCTCATATGTAATGTAAGGAGGGATGAAATGGGGGAAGAAAAAAAAACTTTTAAGAGATCTGAAATGTATTCATCACAGGTGGTGGTTTTTTGTTTGATTGAAGTAGGAGGTAATCATAAACAGCAATGTCAGAAAGTGCTCCAGCTGAAATAATTTATTATTAAAATAAACGATCAAAGGTATTAGAAAAAAGAACCAGAGTTAAAGTTCCTCATTCTGAGAGACTGGTCACCACATATTGATTGGGATTTATTGACATGGAAAGCAGACAGCATCACTGCTTCTGTTACTTCTTTACAGCATTTATATTACTGTGAATGGTGTGGGGATTTGATCAACTCCTTTGTGGCATTGAAGTTTGTAGGATTTTTGCCATGTTCTCTCATAAAATAAAAATCTCTGTAGTTATTGGGAGGTGCAGCCACTTAACCATCATTTCTCACATTCCTAACAACTAAAGCTTGTCATCCAATTTCCATATTAGAATTGATCAGTCAGTTTGTACTAAACTGTTTGGACACTGTTATTTTCCTTTAGTATGCATAAATACTCCTCCCTTCTAGTCCTTCTCTCCTGAGATACTTATGAGCCAATTTACCTCCCTCTTGCTAGAGTGAAAAGCCAAGGCTAAGGAGACTCTTGTTTTAAGATGTGCTCTGTATTCCTTTGATCACTACAGTAGTCCTTTCCTTCATCTCATACAACATAAATTCTTTTAATTGTAAAGGTGGTGTATCAGAAATAATGAGCAAAATCAAAATTTGAGGTCTTATCAGTGACTTAAATAGCTGAATTATCTTGGCCAATTTCTCCTGGAAATGCCTTGTGTGATAGATGCTTGCATGAGATGCTTGCATGAGAGTCTTTTGCATGACTGTATTACGCAGTATCTAAAAGTCAGTGTTATTCAGAGTATCTGAAATTTCCCTGTCTGAGATGTGCTACTACACTCATATTTTTCTGTTTTATTAGAGATAAGAATAGAAAATAATTATTGTTACTAGCATGTAAAACCTTGCATTTGGTAATACATAATTTCATTTCATACCCACACCCAATGCCATCCATTTTTTCCTCCATGATATATCCATCTCTCCTGCTATTATTGATTCAGTTCAACATTTTATTATGAAGAAATGCAATTAATATCCAACATTTTTGTGCCAAGTTTAGCTGTAAAATTATTATATAAGATTAATCCTAAAAGAAAATTTGGACAACTCAGCTATTGATCTCATTCCAGTACAGCTGTTGGTTCAGGATGACCTGTCATCATCTGTTCTCTATTGAGGTCCTTTGGCATTTGATATTTCCTGTACTAATCCCCATCTTTTCCAATTATAGAACATGTTCTTGTTATATTAAATATTTTACTGAAATTAAATAGTTTGCCTCATGACAATCCATTTGTTTTAAGAAGTTGCTGTTCTCATACCTGACAATGCATTACAAGACTTCCTGAATGATTTCATATGGACTGATTTTGAGGTTCTCCTTTGTCTCATTTTCTGGGGATTTTTATGTCTTTGGTTATTCTTGCCTTTAAAATAGTGATCCAACATTTTCTACCCTGTAAACAAATGAAGTGTGACTTTGCCATGAACCCTCACTGAGTGTCTTTTTTCTGTGTCATTTTTGCACAAATTGGGTGAAAGTCCATCCTCTGTTTTTCCCTTTATTGGTAAATAGGAGCATTACAGTGCAGGACAGGTGGGTGTGTGGGATCCACTTGTCCTCTGGAGCAGGTCATCTGTTACAAAGGCTAAATCATCAGCAAGAGAGGGAACTAGGTCTCTGTTGCATATGCTGTGCCTTGCACACAAGACCACCATTGACAGAGGAATGGCTGCATTTTTTGAAACATGCATTCATCCACTACAAATTCATCCACTTAATTTCTAGCACCATGTATTAAAATAATTGTACCATTAGCATCCTTTTACTTAAGTAAATCAAATGTGTATTCCTTGTATTGCAAATAGAAAGTGAACAATCCCCATGGAGATACAAGTCAGAGTTTCTTTTCCAGTTTGATTAAGCAGGACTTAGTAACAGTGTTCACCTTTATGAGAACAAATAGAGCTCTGCACTTTTTAGCCACATCTCCTTCATGAGGATGGCTGATGCATATCTCCTTAGGATATATGACAAAGATAGTGAGGAGTTAATGGCTCAGTGTAACAAGGTGCTCTGTGCCAGAACGGTGCAGCTGTAATGAATTGGCTTAAACATTAGTAGTATAAAGTAATTTAAGATTAAATTTTACAGCTCATATTTTTACAGTTAGCATTACCCACTATTACAAGATATCTCTATCTCATATTTCACACTATTTAGGACTAGCTTCGATCGTCACTGAAATCCCCTCTTCTTGGCCCGAAGAGATGTCATATGTGGGAAGTTAAAAGCAAGGATAAGTACATTTAGAAACTTGAACTAGAACTGTCTTCAGCTGAATATATTTTTAATCATCTTATTTGGCAACTGTTAAATTATACAAATTGTATCCTGTTTCTAACATTCTCCTATTGTGACATGAAATAATTCTTTCACAAACATCTCAATGTGTCATCATTCTTTGGGGTTACTGGGAAAAAATGTATCTTAAAACAATAATACCACAACTTTATAATCTTTGACTTTTACTTCCTTCTGAGTTAGTATGGTAGAAAAAAGCAAAAGGTAATGTTCACCCATGTGAACTCAACAAAAAGTATATACTGACCATAAATCAACTTGCACTGAGATAATTTTACTGCTTTTCTGGTTTCTATTCTCTGAAGCACCCAAAGGAAAATTTCATGTCAATCAAACAAATTTATATAATGCCATTTTTTAAAGTATTAGATTAGTTGGAAAAAAAAAATATGCAAAATCTGTGTTTGTATGAACATTTCTTCTTGTGGGAAGACAGGCATAGGAAAGAGTCTTTCATCACCTGCCATGTTTTTCAAATCCCACATTTCCTCTTCGGTCCCACAATTTCTGTTTATGGATCTAATTTTAAAAATGGAGTGCGGAAATGATCCAGGTTAAAATCAGTCTCAAAAAAGGGCTTTCTTCACTGTTTCTAGGACCTACAGATGGCTGTGTTAGCATGGCAGTGTGGGAGCTGGAAAGACCTATAAGGAGGTGTGACCAGAATAAAGGCTGTTTAAGCCAGAACTGTTCCTGTTATTTTATTTTATTTTTTCATACTGCACCTAAAATAAATGCAAGATGCTACCAATACAGTAACAAAATAATACATTTACTTCTGAAATATTTTTTCCTGCACGGGAAGAGCAGTGCTTGGAAATAGAAGTTAAAGAAAAAGTGAACAGAATTCAAACCTTTTCAGAAGATTTTAAAAGTACAGGTTTGCTTTTGTTTAGGACAGAAGTTATAGCACTGACATTAGTCTCCAGAGTGTTCAGATTTTAACATTTCTGAAGCCTTCAAACTGATGTTCAACAATTGGAAAGTACGTTCTGCTTTGAATGAAAATTGGTCATGAATGTTGCTGTTGGCTTGGATTTACTATCCTCCTACACCAGTTTTTAGGCAGTAAAAACAAAGCCAGACTGACAAGCCCTTAGTGTATTTGGACAGAGGGAAATGCCTTGAGGGGCAAATATTGAAAAACAGAAACCTGCTTGGAGAGAAAAATCTAACAGAAAGCTGGTTTACAAAGTGGTGGCATAATCTGTTAATAGCTGTGCAAAGTTTAACATGATGCAAGGTCAATATGCTATGAAGGTAAATTAGTACTAGGTACACGAAGCAATTATACAAATAATCATGCTATGGGAACAGCCAACAATTCAAACAGTGAAAGAAAAGCATTTATATGCTGAAACTTTTCAGTGTCACCTTTGTGAGCACTACTCTAAAACTTCTCTTCTAAATTCTGCTTTTGTCTTTTTTGCATGTGTCGACAGTTCTTTAATTTAGATTTTCTCTCCCATTGGCATGTTATCCAGAAGAGCCCAAACTGTCACCATCAGGGGGACGTTCATACTCTTATCGCTTGCTCATATGAAACCTTACTGTCAGTCTAGTGGTTTTTCACCTCTCATAAACTACTTTTCCCTCTGATATTTGACAAGAGTACTGCATAACTGTATGCTCCTGAAATTGTGCTTTCAGCCCCATCCTTTTCCTTAACAAAAGTATAAAGGAAATGGGATCTTACAGGCTTCATTGTAAATTGGGGTCTTAAAATACTCTAGAAGCAATAAAGTGCCAATAGTATTTTTTGTGGGTTGAGACTAAGCTGAGTAAACTGTTATTTTTTCAGATGCTACCAAATGCTTTTTTTTTTTTTTTTTTAATAGACTGCTGCAGGCTTTATTTTTTTATATTCATTTACTAGGTCACGGAGCCTAAGTTGTTTCCTTTAAAGCATAAATGGAAAATATTTCCTATTTATTTATTTTAGTTTATTTATTACAATTACATTTGCAAATCATTTTATCTTCCAGACTTTTATTTGCTTTGGAAAGAAGCAAAAGATGAAGTGAACAGTTTTTGAGACACCGAGACATTTACTCTGGAGACACAGAAAACACTTTTTCCAGATTACTAAAAAGGCAGCTATGACGCAGAACATCAGCACTTGCTTTTGTTGAGTTTTTATAGAATGTGGAGCAATCCGGGCGAAAAAAACAGACCTACAATCCTTTTACAACAGTGATCTCTGAGGGCAAATAGGCAGCCATGCAAACTGCACATGCAACCTTAGAGAATAATGCATCTTTTGCTCCTACTGTAGATAAGAAACTGGCAGTGAGGCTTTAAAATTAACCGTCATGTTAATGTTAATTATTTCTTGTCATCATGTTTAGATGGCCATGAAACTGTGGAGAATTGTATCTTTAAGTATCTCTGTCCTGAACCAGCTGAAGCCACCACAGTTTGCAAAGCTTGTGACTTGAGATAATGAAGCAGATTTCTGCCAGGCATTTTGGCTCTGAACGGACTCTAAACAGTGCACAATCACATGAACACTATCAAAGTAAATTCCCTTTGAGGAAACATCAACAGTGAATCCATTCTAAATTGACTAGTGGGTTGGTTTGAAGGTGAATTCATCCACTATTCTTCATCCGGCATGCTCGTGGTGGCTTATCTGGCTCCTTGAAGAAGCAAGGAATTTTAAATCACAGTGTTTGAAATCCAGGCTCAAATCCCCTTCCAAGGCTCGTGTATTCCTGAGTTTTGCTCTGTGATTGCTGTATGCACACATGCAGAGAAAGAGAGTCTATAAAAAGAATTAAGATGGATTTTTCATCCAAAAGAGATGGATTTAAGGGTGGACATCCAAAAGATGTCCTGTCACCAGGCTGCATCTATGAAAACCTCTTCCAGCTGCTGGCTCATTGTTCTGGGAATTGCCTCAGCTTCTTACTGCCATAATGGGCATTAGCATTTCTACAAATCCAAGGATGAGTGGTGATTTCTCACCATACCACATAACTGGTAGAAGAGCAAGGACACCATGCAAGAGGGATGAGGGTTTGGAGAGTATGTTCTCTCTTAATTTGTGATAGCTAGTTGTCCATGTTTACCTGGAGGGGATGTGTAGGTGATACGTCTGTCAGTGAAACATGCATAAAGATATATCATTATTATTTATTTCAACTCTAAACTCATGGCTTTAGCAATGAATTTGTCTCAAATCTGCTCTTCAAAAGGAAGATCAGCGTATCACCAATCTCCATCCCTGGAAGTCTTTAAAAGACGTTTAGATGTAGAGCTTAGGGATATGGTTTAGTGGGGACTGTTAGCGTTAGGTCAGAGGTTGGACTCGATGATCTTGAGGTCTCTTCCAACCTAGAAATTCTGTGATTCTGTGATTCTTATCACCATTTTGTCTTCAGTGCATGCATTACAGAAGCACCTTATTCCTAGCTTGCTTTGGGTAATCATATGTTACAGCTGCTGTTTGATACACTCCATTTTCAGTGAGTGAAAAACATTGGTAACGCTGCTTATCCTCATTTCTTCCACCTCCTGCTTCTTACATCACTGTTGCCCAATTCATCTAAGCTAGTAATTGAACAACATAAGCATGTAAATGTATATTTGTATCAATCACTTCACCATAGACATATGACAGTGGGTATATCCACTGTGCGAAGAGTGTAATTCTACTTTGTCTTCTATTAACAGAACCAGAGGGCATGAAAGACACTGTGAATTTCAAGGAGAAAGGCTTACAAATATCTTAAAATTTTAGATACAGTATTCAAATGAAGCTATTTCCCCTAGAAGATGTTTTACTGTTACTAACAGCAGTTCATTCCCTTCATATCCACTCACCAGTCTAGGAAATCATTACATAGTAAAAAACCTGCTACTGAGGTCTTTTTTTTTGGAACACAGTATTAATACCCATAAAAGGCTGTCCAGAGAACTGATAATCATGTTTGGGTTTAAACATGATGGCTTGCAGTGTCAGAGTGCTGATAAAACTTTTTGGAATCCCAAAATCAACATTTCTGGAGTGATCTTTGAAATGTGGCAGCAACTAGAGCTGTGGCTGGAGAACGCTAAGCATAGAAAAATGAAGCTATAAACAGAACCATTACTAATTTTTACAGTTTTCCTAATATGGATAGTTGCAGAGAGTATTACTTCAGCTGCCAAGATGATATAACCACACAGAGCCGCAATTTCAAAGAATACATTTTGAGGGCTCAGTATGGTGCAAGCTCCTTCTTACGTTGTGTCTGTTCCCTTTTTCGCTATGTAAATAGCTTCTAACGGCTCGTCTTTCCCTCTGCCCTTCAAACAGTGGCCTTTGTAATATGAAAACAGGCACAAGCCTGTTTTGCTGAAGCTGAAATAACCCACCTCAAACTAGAACATCTGCAAACTTAACCCTGCAATTGAAATTCATCTCAGATGTTCAGTGAATTTTGATTCCTCATATTCTCAGAGTGCTTTCTTTTGTTTTGTTTCACTGCTGATAGGCCAGGCGCTCAAGCTGGTGTATGCAAATGGCAGCTGAGACAGCAAGGAGAGGAAGCTGTATTCTTCTTGCCTTCCCAGGACAATGAGCAGTCACAGCTGCATTCATTTCACAGGCTGCTTTGGATGAATAACACAAGAAATGAGGTGCTTGGGAAGAAGCAGTGCAGAACAGCACAAGCACTTTTCCACAGAGCCTCCCAGACACATCGCATACAAGGTCTGTGATGTCCAGTTTGCGGTTTGGTACCTGTGAACTGCTGCTGCCCTTAGCAGAGGCATTGTTGGTTCACATCACCTCTAGTCGTAGTGCATTTAAAGTGCATTTAATCCGATTTCTTTATTATCAGTTGCTTGCATATTGGTGGGTCTTTGCAGGTTAAAAGTGGGCTACAAGGAATCAGTGAATTCAGACATCAAACATCAAAGATTTCAAGCTTATTTGCATAGACGAATGCAAAATCCAAATGATTGGCAGTCAGCACCTAGTGAGAAAAAACAGAGGCTGCAAAATAAAACCCAGCTTAGGAAATACCATTGCTGAAGTTGCCAGTGCACCTTTACCTTAGACCCTCTGTGGATATGAATTTGGGTGCATTATTCAGTTTCATTCTGCTTTGTTCTGAATCTTCCCCCTTCCACCAAGGATCAGTGTCATGTCCAGCATGCAGTTTGTACTGTGCTGTACCTCTCTTTTGCCTTTTGGTCACCTCTCACTTTGTTCCAGAGAACTGAAGCCACCACATCTTTCAAGGAGCCCTATCAAGCTCCTTGTGCAAGCATTTGAACTTCAATTTTATCCTCTCCAAGAGGTCATTCCATATATATATATCGAATATAATCTTGGGTGAAACAGATTTAGCTACAATCAGAGTAAGTCTTGAGGTTAAAACACACATTTGAAAGGTCATGAATTGTGTATATGCCTAAATAGTAATTTAGGCAGGCCTGGAGAAAGCAGCATTTTTGCAGCACACACAGATTGGAAGTAGTGTTGTTAGAGGCCAACCATCACCTCTCATACCAAAGGACGACAGAAGATTTGTGCATGGTGATAGCATCAAATGGGAGTGCATCATTTTAACACAGGCCAATAAATCATGTTTGTCTCCAAGCACATTTCTGAGCGTCAGCACCTGAGCAGAATCGCTGTATAATCTTTAACCCCTCCCTACACCCCCTGTCTTCTCTGACATCGGACCATGGTAATTTTAACTGAAACAGGCAACAGCTGCACGACAGGGGACCTTTGGCATCAACGTTTTGCCATGGAATTACCCTTGGGAACAGGGAAGGACAAGCTGCCGCTCTCCGGCCCCTCTCTTCTTTCCCTCCCCTTGTTTCAGGGGCTGCAGGCTGTGAGGATCCCTGCAGGGAGTTACCGGGGGGGGGACCATGAGTAATCGCGGCCTTACAGCAGGGAGGGAAAGCAGCAGGCCCCGGCCTTTGCCTGGGCATGGCTCCAGCACCCACAGTGGCACACTTCAGCGCAGATCTTTTGCTGGAGATCTTTCCTCGGGTTTATTGTTTCTGCTGTACGCAGGCCAGCAAGTGGAAATTCCCACTAGGAGGTGGGAGGAAAATAAGTGGAAAGACGTCGAAAGCAGAAAGGATAAAGGACAGAATAAATTGAGCGACAACCAGTGTATTTAGAACAAAAAATGAGAAAGTAATCATCCACTCCTAAAACTTAACGGGATTTATTTTAAACTCCAACTGACTGTGCGTAGAAGGCAGTCAGAAAGCACAATAGCATTCTCTTAAGTACCAATTAGTGAGCGTTGTAAAGTGCAGGCCCAGCGAGGTGAAAAATTGTATATAATTTTTAGGTGTGTGACACAGGTGTTTCTCTTTTGGAACCAAATCCATTCTGCAGGGAATGGGGAAATATTCAGGATGTAACAGGAAGCCGGAGGCCCACGAGAATGTCAACAGACTTGTTTGCCTTAAAAGAAACTATTCTCAGTCATGTTTTACTCTGAACTTTCTGTGGGGAAGAAAAGCACATATTAATCAGCTACTTTCAAGATCTAAAAACTTTTTTTTTTTTCCCCTGAAACGATTCCTTCATAAAATTAAAAAAAAAAAAAAAAGCAGCATTTAAAAAGGCAGCCCTCCGCAGTGTGATTCAAATGTGCAGAGTTCCTAAGCCATGGAGCATCCTTCCTGCTGATGGTTTATAAGGAGGGATGCGCGCTGCGGGAAGCAAGGAAGTTGTAGTCTGATTGTGCACGTTCACACATTCAAAGAGGCTGGTTATGCTTTTTGCTTGAGGGAGGCTTATAAAAATGCAGAAGGGTACTTTCACTCAAAAGCATGCTGTCACATACCTGGCGTGTTCCTTCTGTGTGTTTTCTTCTTTTAGCTAACAACTGCGGAGTCACAAGTCTTGCTCGTACCAGGTGTGTGGATAAACCCACTGTCACTCACCTTAAGAAATTGAGTTTGCATGTCGGAGATTAAAAATGGAAGGAAGAGGAAGCTTCTCGTTCATCAGTCGAGCTCTTTCTCTCAGTAGGCATTCCATTGCATGGTAGCTGTCCGTACACAGTGCTGTGCTTGGCTGGAAGCTGCTGGTCCCTCTCCGAGCTGGCCCAGCCCAGCGGGTGCTCCCATATCTGTGCTGTGGCCTCACAGCTGACTGCACACCTCAGGGATCAACTGTCTTTCCTAACCACTTCCTTGATTCAAATAATTATTCAAGTAATAAGAAAATTAGGCATGGACATATTTGTCAGAACGTTGTTCAATAGGGTAAAATGGTGGTTCGCTATGGGATGGGTAAAGGGTGATCAGAGCAGGCAGCAAGTATCACAAAGCTTAGGGGCTGAATTCCACGGCAAAGAGCAGCAGGAGCTGCACTTCTGTCTGCAGTGCCTGCACAGAATCATAAACAGAAGATTCAGTAAATGCAGATACAAATGAAATGTACTGCCTTGTCTGGATGTAATCATATATATGTTTCCTCATATAGGTACTGAACTTTTTCCCTTAACTTCTTTAAAGGCAGCAAGAATTACTACAGGACACATGCTCTCATCTGAGTATCTTAAAATACATATCTGTATGATTCCTATTTACAAGTGCCTGGATACATTGAGTGAGGGCATGTTGGTGAAGAGGAAGTTGTATCATAAACTCTTGTTTGACAATTGACTAGCAAAAGAAATTCACAGAAATACTATAGATAAATACAATTTTATATTTGTGTAATTCAAAATGGTGCTCAAAGACAAGAACAATAGTTGGGCAATAAGTGGTTTATGAAAAAGGCAATAGATACAAAGTGAGAAAAAGATGAAGACTGGGAGATAGCTATTGGTGTTGCAAGGGTGAAGTGCATTCAGTTCTCTTTTTAATCTTTGGCAGTGGAAACATCCTTTTTAACAAAATGAACATTTTGTATTTTGAAGGTACTCCAAGGGAGTGTCTTCTGATCCTTCAGCATTAAAGCAGACTAGAGAGAAGGCTATCTGCAGTTTAGTATTTGTATGATAATAGAAGGAAAAGGACAGGTTGCTAGATTATTAGTTTTTCAAGACTAGCTATATTTAAATATATGATATACTTCATAATTCTTGTTTTGAAAATGAAAAATCAAAGTGAAATCACATTCCTCTTTTGAGAGAATAGGCTAGAAAAGGAAAAATTACAGCTGGTGGTTGCCCTCATTTTAGGCTTGAAGCAGACTGTGATAGAAACTACATTGTGAAATAAATTATTCCTTTTTAATTACTTGCAATAGAAGTTATACCTTTATCTATAAAATCAAAGCAACTGATAGATAAGAGGAATGTTGACTTATTTAATGGCTAAACTGACTTACACCGTCAAATCATGAAACATAGAAGAGGATTTGATCATCTGTTACCACAGCGTAGGAGTCTGAGAAGCCCCGACACACTGACAGATTGCATTCAGCATCATGCTTCTTCTCCAGGGAAAACAGTGGTTCTTATTTTGAAAGATTCAGACACTGCTCAAATATGAGTGTCTATAAAATGCTCATTAGGGACAATAAAAATCATTCTCAATGACTGCAGTATTATTAGGTGCCATCAGAACTTTGATTAATTTTCATTCTTGTTCAGGAATTTGCCTGGTGAAGAGATACTATAGTCAGGACTCACTTGTCTTTTGGGCTGATGCTCTTATTTTGAGCAAAAAAATTTTTTTTGCACAGGGTTGTCTGGAATTTGTATTTGTTGGAGCTGCTATGCTGCTCCAAAGCACTAAGAGCAGGAAAACAAACATACCGTCCCAGGTGGGCCCAGGGAGCCATCTAACCCGATGTCTGGCTCTAACAGCATCCAGGAACTGAATGCAGAAAAGGGTGAAAACAGGACAAACACAGAGGGATAGTGCTGCAGTATGGTTTTCAGCCCCTGGCAATCCCCTGTATGAAATCGCTGAGCAGTTACAGAGATACATTATTTGATGCTGATATGTGACCCGTGACTTTTATGGTAAGGAGAGGCCAGAAAGAAATTGCATCTGTCAGGGTATGATTTTTTTTCCCCTCAGATGAGTGTTTCTCATTTGTGAGACACCTATGCATATTATTTTGAAAAAGTATGTAACCGTCTCTAGAATATGGGAGAAGAAGAATCCATAATGGTGTTAATATGTGGGGAACCTCTTAGCTTTTTGGACGATCACCTAAAGTAAATGGGAGTAAGAAGAAACACCGTCTTAATCCTTAATTATACACTGCCTTACAGGACTTTTCTGCAGCATCACTGTAACTTCATTTATCTCTACTCACAATCACATTCATTGCTAAATCATATAAGGCCAGATTATATGGCTTTTATTTGTGTCAAGTATTCAATGTATTCTTCGACTGAATGAAATGGAAACACATAAAATTTTCAATGTGACACTGAAAAATAGCTTAATCTTATTTTTTAAGTACTGTACTTAAAAAAAAAAAAAGAAAAAGAAAAAGAAAGATGTGTAAAACAAAACAATAAAAAATAACTTAGTTTTATTTTTTTTAGTACTGTAATTTTAAGAGAGAAAAAAAAAAAAGTATACATAGAAATTTTAAAGAAAAAAAGATACTGTTTTTGCCCAGTTCCTCTCATTCCTCTTTCCCTAATCCCCATCCTACTGGACTTTTCTTTTTATATCTACCATTTATAAATAAATGGAGACATAAATAATTATATGGAAACAAATGAGTCATCTCTACAAAGTGTAGTTAAATAAGACAATGCTAGTCAAACCTAGTACCAACTAATAAAACATATACAGTGCTTATTTAATTGGATTGTAATATTGGTTAAAATTTTAATGAATTATTTAATGTATTGATTTAGCTATAAGCAAAGAGGAATGTGTATGTCTTGGCTTGAATGTGTATTTAATTTCAGTCTCTTTGGCACATAACAGATAGGATATCCAGAGAACAGATATGTTCTGAAATGGGTAAGGATTAAGGCCCGGAGTTCATAAAAGCTTTGGCTACCTAAATAAATTTAGATAGGCTTGGATGTAATTTAAGCATGTACATCCGAAATGCTGGGGAAGGAGGAAGGGGATGGGAAGGGGAAGAGGGAAGGGGAAAGGGAAAGGGAAAAGGAAGGGGAAGGGGAAATGGGAAGGGAGTCTTCTATCAGAAAGGAAGATTTGTTGAGGACATAACCAGAGAACTAACATGTACTTGATACAGATCTTACCAGAACCTAGCGACACTGGTCTATGAGGACTTCATATTAAGTTAATGGACAAGTTAATAGTGGTCAGACTTGCAGTTTGAGCTGTATCTTCAGGCAATTTTCACTGAAAGGTTGGAATATGTATATTAAGGACAGCCATTTCTAGACACATAGGAATCTCTTCTGGAAATTTTTCACAACTGCGAATATGCACATAAAAATAATCAAATATATAATAAAATACTCTGCATTTTCTTCATTTGGTTATTCTGTTTCAAAAGCAGAATCTAACTATATGATGATAGTTTGATTACAGAAAGTCAAGAGTGCCTAGAGAGGAATAGGTTAGCTATAGTCCTGTTAGAACTCTTTCATATCTTTCGTTTTCTGTATACATGTATGCACATATAAGTATATATAAAATATATAGAATTTATGTTGTGTTTTCCAAGACTGCTTTGAAAATCATGAGTAAATCTTGAAACTTTCTTTTGCAGTATGATTAGATTTACATTTGAACAGGGTGCCTAAGGATGTGAGTTTGGGAAGACAAATGTCATCAAGACCCTTCTGAAAGTTTATATCTGGTATGACTTACAGGATGTAAGGCTCTAAGTGATTTCATTTCCTTCCCTAAGGTTAGAAGTGACATTGTTGAATTTAGCTTGTCTCAGAGGTGAACAAAATGTATAATAAGCCTTCATGCCATTACTAATGACTGATGTTTGACAGAAGATAAATTCAGTCAGGCCTTTCATGAAGTTAGGATACTGGGCTGTGAAATTTTGATTTTTTTTTTTTCTCTAGAAAACCAAAAATCCTTCACGTTTCAGGTGATCCCTTTTTGAGACTATGGTTAGTTTCTCAGATTTGCAGCCTGTTACTCTGAAAATACAGTATTTGCCAAGTTCTTAAAGTACTTTTTTCAGAATCAAATTATTGAGTGTCAAAAGTTTCTGGAGTCTTCAGCTGTCTATAGTACAATGACCTTTCTAATACCAAGAAACTAGTAGCATATGTCTGTATTCTGCCTTCATGTGTTTTTTTGCAAAAAAATACTTTCTTTCCAAATTTTGGTTTCAGAGACCTTGCTGTGATAAACTCACTGATTCTAAATTTCTTAAAAGTTAGAATCATATGGAACCATTAGCCCTTTTAAGGTATTCTTTTTCAAGACTCTTATCCTTTGTTGGGTTTTAAATAAAAAGGATTTTGTATCCTAAAGATCATGACAGAAAAGAAGACCAAGAAGTTCCTACACTAGTGATGTCACTAGAGACTGTCTAAAATATTCATAGCTATGTTGGTAATTGATTCTTTTAATTTTTTCTAAGAAGTTCCAGTTAAATCTCTGGTTATAATTAATTAGATATGAGGCTAACCTTTTCTGTAAACCACTTTGTAAACACTAAATCAGATGCCTTGGAAAAATTACAGTATACTATACCATTTTGCTACTTAGATCCATAGTCCCATCAAACAGAACAGAATGACGCTATCTACATTCTGTGAAACCAAGTTGATGGTCAATATTTATACTTTATATATACATTATCCATAATGATTTTCACCTGTGAAGAAAGACTAGAGTGACACGTCACTCAAAGTTCCTAGTCATTCTCTGAGTTTTTTTTTATAAATAGTCAAATGTTGGTAACTTTCTTAATCTCCATAATGGCCCTAGTTTCTTGAAGGTTGTTAGGTATTAACATTTGGGAAAATAAATCTTTTGCCATTTTCTTCATGACATTTGTCTGCTACTTTTTCAGAAATATTTGCTTTTTCAAGTCAGTGACTCACATCCACTCTTACAGCTATTGTCAACATTTGTATTATAGTGAATAAGCCATTTGTGCAAAGCCACTCACTTTACCATATCTGTGGATCCAGTTTTTTCCAGACTTGAAGCTTTGGAGGTAGTTCTGGCTTCTCAACCACTTAACAGAAAATATTTGTTTGTGAAACATTTTTTTAAAAACAATATTTACTGAATGCCTTACTTTTTTTTCTGTAGTCCCAAGAGCGTTCTTACTGCATTACTCCACGAATATGGAAAGATAACCATTGCAGAGGAATTCATAGGATACAGTGTTTTACCATGTGTAATATGCATTTATTTGCCTATTAAAGAAGAAGTATGTGATTTCTTAGTTTCATAACTAGTCAGCCTTCCATCTGATTGCTGACACTTGTAGTCATTTAATAGCAAATTGAAAGTATGAAGTTCTGGTCCTCCTCTAGTTACAGGGAGACGCAAGAAGCATTCGTTAAACTTATCTTACTTAAATGCTTGCCAAAATACAAAAATCTACAACCCCTTCTGCCCTGAATGTCTAAAAAGGGATGGCAGTAAGCCAAGGAAGAAAGTGCAGAGCAGAAATAGATTTCTTTTAGCCAAAAGTAATAGTAATTCACCTTCCTTTTCTGCTGGGCACCTCAGAATAAGTGGGCTAGGTCTGATAGAAGATACTGGAAGAGGTTCCTGTGACATGTGTCAGAGATTTTGGTGCTTGAACAGAAGATGAATTTTTGACAATTTGTTGTTTTGAAAATCTAGTTCACATCTCTACAAAGGCTGATCTGTGTTTCTAATTTAGGTTTAAATATGAAATGATACTCAAAAGCATCCCAGGAGCTTGTTGAGTACAAAACGATCAGGAAGGGAGATAAACCATGCTTTCCACTGAGTTTTGAACACCCATGGTCAAGAGCACTTAGCAGGTAGCTTGTCTTCAAAGAAAAGCACTAGGTTTCATCTCCAGCATAGCTGTTGTGTTCCAAAGGTAGCTTGGCTGCCTTCGAGGTTTTCTTTCACCTAACATGCTAAATTGGATATTTTAAAATAAAACTAAAAACCTTACTTGTACTTGGCTTTTTTTGAAGTGCTGCTGAGAAAGATAGTAGGGTGAAAAATCTGTCAGAGGACAACAAGGAAAATACTGTAGGCTGTTTAGGGCTGATTTTGATAAATATACGTACACAGTCATAAAACAAACAAAAAATAACAGCAGCAAACCACTGACAACAATCATTAGCATGCTCATTTAAGTTTTACTGAAACTTACTTAAGGAACTAGAGTAGTAAGAACCACCATATAATTTATCACGTTGTAATAACAAACTACTTCGGGATCATTTTAGGCTCTTGTAAAAATAAATGTCTGCAAATGACACTCTGGAATGACAGAAGCAGTGAACATTAACATGATAACTGACTCTGAACATCTTGTTGCTTATAAATTGGTGTTGTTAAATTAATCTCAGTTCATAACAGGGGACAAAAATGTAAGTAGGCATGATAAAACTCCTCAGTGCAAAAATCAGACTTGTTAACACTGTAATAAATATGAAGCCAGACACCCATTTGTGATGAATCTGCATATTTCTGGTCATTCACCTACACCAAAAACTAAGGTTCATTTTTTGCCACATGCATTCTAAATTTAATTCAAACCAGTTTGAAACAATTTACTCTGTATGAGTGCTAATACTTCATCTTTCTGGAAGGCCCAAAGGTATATATGCTAAAAGACTACCATTTTTTTAATACTATTTTTATCCAAACTGAGATGTGGCACTTTTATTATAGTTACATGAAGATGCTTACAGCCACGTACACATATATAAGTAAGGGTATATTTTTTTTTTTCTTAGAATTGTGTCAAATGTAGTTTGGTGTTAAGTAAAAGAGCATGGTCAGTCTCTTATCTGAATCTTTCAGCTAATTTTTAGTGATACAATATTAGTTCCCGTGGTTTGCTTAAAAAAAATAATTTAAATGTGCCCCTCTTTCTGAGTTCTGCCAAGCATAATCTTCTTCACCATCTGTACGTAGTCTTTCATGTAGACTCATATTATTTCTGTCACCATAAATAGCAGTTGTGATTGTACTTACAAACCCACAGTATAATTGGCTTTGACTGTGATTGTTTTCATAATTAGTGTCAGTGTTTATGTTACAAGTACTATGTCAATTTTAAGTAAAGATTATGCAATTGGTCACTAACACAATCAACTTCTCTGTGGGTAGATAGCTTCATTATGTCCACTTATATTGCTTATATGTTGAGCTTTGAAGAAACTGATACTTCAAGCAAAATAGGTTTGTCCCTAGATGTACAGTGGATGAGTTCACCAAGAGCCCATCTCAACCCCTTTCTATTTCATACCAAGCAACAAGGGAAAAATCAGTAAAACCTTACAGATTTTGCACACTTGAAGAAATACAGTGGCAAACAGGAGGCAGAAAAGCAAGTTCCTCCTGTGTATAAAAAATTTAAGGATCAAATGCATCCTAAATAGTGTTCTGCAGTGAAACCTTCCAAAGAATTATTAGGAGTTTTTTCATATTTCTTTTCCTTCAAGGCTTATTAAGGGAACAACCCTAGTGTTGTGTAAACATTAGAAAGACAGAGCTGCTTCTACTCTCCTTTTCCTATCCCCAAAGCTGGAAGATTTAGGGAAATCTCCCAGAGTAATTGCAGCTTCTTTATTCAGGGTGTTGCATTATTCAGAGAAAGTCTGGATTTTACACAGCAGTGGAGATCCAATAAGCATTTGTACTTCTTATGAAGATATATTTACAATAAAGAATCATTCCCTCTTCTGTCAGTGGACTTGTTTCTCCTTGAAGTCATTCTGGTACTTTTGAGACAATTCTACAGGATTTAAAAAAATTCCTTTTATCTGTTCTTGGCACAGAGCAGTCTCCTCGCGTCCTGTCCTGTTCAGAGCTGAGTTTCAAACTGGAGGATTTCAACAGAATAAAATGGGTGGGGGGGCTGACATGTGAGCAGATGTTGTCAGAGAGGAGCATAGCTCTAAGGTCACGCCAGCGCTGCCGGAGTTTAGCGCACTGCACTGCATGCTTCAAGTACAGGTTCAGGGCTGAATCAATAGGCTGATGTGCTTGTTCTGGTTATTCTGCATGTAGAAAGGTGACTGGCTGTGTAAAATAACCGCAACTGGCAAATTAATTATTGATTACATTGCTGTCTTCAACTAAATGCAAAATTAAACATTTATTCTGATCAATAAATGATGTGACAGTCGTGGTTATTCTCTACATCGAGTTGTATTTCCACGTATCTGTGTCCTGCTTAGTGCAGAGTCATGTGTCCCCCTGAGTGCAGAGTCATGGAGAGACATGGTGGTATGTGGGACGGGAGGATGGGGAGGACGGGAGTACGGGAGGACACCTTGCCTGACTTGTTGCCCTCCTCCCTTCCCTGCCCTGAGCCCCTTTGAGGTCTCCTGGGGGGAGCAGGTCCCACAGAAGGGGTTTCAGAGCTGTCTTGACATTGCCTCCTCTGGCCCTTGGGGATGGTGACTTCAGGGAGCGCATGTTGTGAGCTGTCCTTGCCGCCCTCACCTTCCTCACCTCACCCCTCCCTCAGAAGGAGAAAAGGGAACATTTTTCATCTCATGCTTCTAATGGCCCTCCTTGAGTGTTTTACTCATTGTACCTCTCCATTTCATCAAGGCAGCATTAACAGGCATTACTCTTAGCTTGAGATAATTGAAGGAGAAGAGAGGCAGGGAAATTGCACTTGCTTTCCTCGAGAAACCAAATAAAATGAGGGAACCTGCTTCACTTGTTCAGTGCCACAATCAAGCACAGTGCCAATGAATTCGCAGCTGAAAATTGTGTTCATGCTGTCTGTGTGAGGTATGAAATCCAAGAGAAGAAAAGTGGGCTTTGGATCAGGTTTTATTTGCAAAGTAAACCCCATTTTTAAAATGCATATATTTTGTGCAGCATGTTGCGCACCCACGTTGCTTCAAATGAAAAAAAAAAATAAAGTTTTCTGTTGAACAGTCAACTGGTTTTGAATTCTATTTTGAAGATAATTTATAGGGTTGTAAGTGTTTTGCACCTGCCTCCAGGAATGAAATACGTATGATTTATGCATCTGGAAGGAAGGGAAAAAAAAAAAAAAAAAAAAGAAGGGAACTGTCTGATCCTTCCCCACCATGACAGCATATCATTCTGAGAGGAGAAGTAACTGTTTGAGGTTAATTTAGATCACATCAATCTGTATTACTTGACCTTTTCAGAATAAACAGAACCAAAAAGTGACTACACAAAAAAAGTCAATCTTAAAGCCAATTATACTAATAGCATCTGATGTGTAAATGGGTGTTTATTATTAAAAAAAAAAATAAAAATCACTGCAATAAAGCTGAGGGGCATTTAAAGACAGGAGATGTCTAATTGTAGCATATCCAGTAATGAAATCACAGTCAGCCTAGCAGCTGATTAAGGTTAATTTGAATCACATCAATGTGGATTAACTTGGCCTTTGCAGAATGAACAACACCTTTGTGCCAACATGATCAATTAGTCCCCTTAACTTCATACGTCTGCTTGGAAAGGTTAGATTTATTAGTTATCAGGATAACCACTTGGAGATTAAAATCTCAGGTTTGTATGCTTTTTTTTTTTTTTTTTTTTTCCAGCACACCCTAAGGAAAAAAAAGGAAAATATGAAACCTTAAAAATCTCTCTGCAGCTTAGTGTTTTATCTAATAAGCTCGGAAAGTCATTTTTATTCCAACATTAGATAAAAGGCCAGAGACTGGACGTACAATGTAATTGTGTTATTATATCTAGAAAGGATTGTATGTGCTTGCGCTTTTATACCAGAGTTGTAACAATCTGCTCCCAAATGCATTGCCACTGCAAATGGTTTTTACAAAGAGAAATCTCTCAAGAAACAATCATGCCAGGTCAAATCTGTTTTTTTGTTTGTTTGTTTGTTTGTTTGTTGCCTTTACTTTTCTCTCTGTCACCTATCCAGTACTTGGGGATGTTAAAAGAGGAGAGACTGTGCAAAAATGAATGCTGGTGAAGACCCCAGCATGGCCCAGTGAAACCCCAAGGGCTGTCTGTCATCAGCCAGAGCTGTAACTGCGGTATTGTTTACCCCAAAATGCTTCTGTTTTACTCTGGATGGTGTTTCATCTAATTTTAAAATGTGTTAATCATTACAGTCATATCTAGAAGACCAGGAGAAAGTGTGAGTCCTGATCTACTTACTGGATAGATGTCTACATTTACTCTGAGGAGACTGCTCATTACCCCGTGGATGTTTGCTCTTCGCCCCATCTCCCTTCCCAGCCATCTGTTCTGCTTTTCTCAGCTGGAAACTAGGCACAGAGAGATACGGCCTGTGCCACCAGCTCTGCTCCTACCAGATGGAAGTGCTTTGCTGCCCACCGGTTGATGGTGGAGAGCAGTGTGGAGACTGCTAGCAGCACAGCATTGGTGGTGGCGGCTCCCACACGTGGTCAGTCACTGCAACCTTCTCAAAAGACTTGGAAATACTGCTGCCTGCTCACAACACTCTCTATTGGGAGCTATCTGAGCTGGAGATGTGACTCATTAACTTAATGGCGTTTCTAGAAAAAGCTGCGTTCAATAGCAATATGCTTCTTGGGAAGGGATATGTTCCACACATGAACATACATGAAGCTGCCTTAAAACATGCATCATCAGTGGCTCCACATGGATTTTGCGCATTAAGGCTAGCAAGTAATTTATTTATTGTTTTAATTTTTATAAATGTTGTTGTGTTACATGTTCTTACCAGAGTCTCAGTATCACCACTTAAGTGATGCACTGAATTCAGTATAAAGAGGGGCCTTCAAGTCAGCTCTATGAAAGTTGGCTTTGGAAAGAAGCCAGACAGACCAATTCTCCTTTTGCCTGTGGCACTGTCTTAGGTATTAAAACGATTGCCGGGAAGAAGAAACAATGCCACTTATAATTTGTTGATGATGTCTGAAGTGATTCTTACAACAGAAATTTTGGAATAAGCTATGATTTCTTCTTTACGTAATTGTTTGCTACTACTACTGTCACCTCTTTTCCATGCAGTCCAACAAACGTGTGTTGTGTATCAGACATCTCAGATTGCTGTTTGGGCACAAACATATGGAGTCAACAAATGACTTAAACATTGTGGCTATAAAACCGAAACCTGTGAAATCAGCCAAGTATTACTCACTCATGCTTGACAGTACTTGAAATACAAGCCACACTAAACAAGAGGCTCTTTTCAAGCCCACCAAAAAGACGACGTGAAAGAACAAAAGGCAGGAAGTGAGAAGAAAACAAAAATATTCAGGAGTGAAATCGCTGAAAAAAAAAAAAAAAAAAAAAAGGAAAAAACCTCCTGTACTTTACCGGAGTTGGTTGTAAATAAATATCAAACAGGTAATCAATTTTTTTTGTCTTTTAGTAAGTGTTATTTAGTATTTTGGGAGATTTAATCTTATATATATGTCATGTGTAGTCTGACAGTTGCATATATGCATTTGTACAGATTTAAAAAGTCATTTGTACTTCAAGGATATAGAGATAATGTCAACGTTATTTAGCAAAAGAAAATTATATATCTTGTGGTGGCTTTCACAGTAGGCTTATCCCCTCCTCCTCCCTTATCATATCACTTTTATCTGCTGTCAGCAATCTAAGCTGACTTTCAACAACAGGGGCCGCATATGACCTAAAGCTGATCCTGAAACATTAACAAAGGGGAGATTAATGTGGAACAACTCTGAGTCCTCGGATTCTTTCTTTGTGTCTTACACTGCTTAGGCTGTATTTTTAAATGAAGCAAGCAACAGCTGATAAATAAAATATCCTCAAGTCTTTCTAGCTCTTGTGTGTATCAGCTTGCTTCTTAGGAAAACAACAACAACAACAGTATTTTATTTTTTATTTTTTAATACTACATTTTTTTTCCTTTATGAATAAATTTTTTTACAGGTTCTAGAAAAGAAAAGCAAATATTTGAAAGGGAAAACAGTGAAGACACCCTGTATGAAAACTCACAGTCATTGCTAGTTGATGAAAGTTAAAGCAGGCTGCTCTGGTGCCGTACTGAAGCTTAGGCAAAGGACAAAAGCTCAGCGGTGGTTTTACATGGCAAAACCCATCTCCTGCCCCATCCTATGGGTGCTCTGCGTCTGATCTGAGTGCAGTGATGACCAGTCCCTTTGCTTTGCATGGTGGGGACAAGAAAAGGGCATTTGTCACAAAGATGGGGAAAATGCACAGGAGGCATAAAGTTACAAGGAGGCGGAATTGTGGCAGTCTGGTAAGGCCTGCACCTCAGCCATGCTGCTCTCCCACCCCACCTCTCCTACACTGGCTACAAAGCAGCTTCTAGTCATCTGGGGCTATATGTTGCTTGTGGTTGCCTTAGTCTTTTTCCTCCCCATTGCAGGCTGATGTGGTGGTTTTTGACTTTCATTGAGTGGATAGACGTGTTGGGGCAGCCAGTAATTTTGTTCAGAAATTTGCACACTGCGTAACACAGTGTGGCCTTGACCTTCCGCTGGGGCTGAAGGGCTCCAAAGCTGTAATGCAGCAATGTCAACTCCTCCTCTTTTATACAGGAATGTGATCTGCAGGAACTTTGAGTTACAGCTCAGCTGCACTTCATTTTCTGCCATTCATGCTCATTAAAATAAGATTTCCAACCCTGTTGTCATCATAGTTGAAGCTATGAATAAAAATGCCATAATATATTTCATATGTATGTATGTATATATATTGCTGAGGTGGTGTATGAAGCATATATTTTATTATTGATAGGAAGTTATGTCTTGGGGTGTAGATGGGTTTTTTACTTCTAATAAAGTGAATCACAAAGACATACTCTCCTTTTCCCTTTCTCCCCCCCCCCCCCCCCCCCAATCTCTTGTCCGTGTGACATTAAAAAGCTTAGTTAGCTTTTTCCCTTCCATTTTTCTGCATGACCAATGGAGTAGCACCTACCAGCCACCATTATCACACAATTTGGACAATATTGCTCACGATACTTCGCAGTGGTGTCTTTCAGTCATTCTGAACTCCCCATGACCCACATATGTCTCCTTCCCCTTCACTGGTTGAATCAACAATTACACTATGTTGATGAACACCAAGAAGAGGGAGACACACATATGCATTTGCTTTTAAGTCTCAGAGTTGACTGAATACAGAAGAAGCCGGTGGCAATTTATGCCCTGCTGAAATACAGTTATCTTAACTGATATATGGGGATTACCATAATATTTCCTATTAAGTCTATGTGATTTTCTTTCCATTTCCATAGATAAAAATGGTAATACATTATCACCAGTGACATTGCAGGCACTGACTTTAGCTATAAAAATAAAAATCTAGCTGTATACATAAATAATATTAAGATTGTTGCTGTTAGGTGCTGCTGATTGAAGTATTCAGTCTTAGTGGTCCAAGGTTATGCTGAACATACTGAACCTTCTGGAAATTTACTTTAAGGATGCTTCTAGTTGAAAATACCCTAATAAGTTCTTCCAAATGCAAAAGTTCACCAGATGTCATCATTAAGAGTTCTAATACAACCGACACTGTGAATCAGACAGCAAATACTATACTGTGTCCCTGTAGCTTTTTAATTCATGCAGAGTGACAAATATACTACATTACGATGGTGCTCAATCACTGTTCATTTTCCTCTATTCCTCGCCACATAACAAAATGCATTATGTGATAAATTCGTTACCACTCTTCTGGCTGTTTATGGGAAATTTCTTTCTAAAGTAAAAAAATACAACATCAGAGACATTATTTGATTTAATTACAGTGTTTTCAAACACACAAAGCTGTGATTATTTTTCTTCCCAAACTGTTGCTTTCAAATTGTTTGTCCCTGGAACTACACCACAATTTCACTTCTGCTCTCCTCTTCTATCCCCTTTACTTGTGCTAGTAAAACAATTTCATCCCACTTCTTCGGGTGAGTTACATGTTGTTACTTTGTTCATTGAAGAATGAAGCTTGTAGCCAACTTATATGATTTCTCTCTCTCTTTTTTTTTTTTTTTTAATTCAAATTTTGTAAATCCCTCTAACTATAAACCTAATCTATCCTCCCAGAATGCAAAACTGCCAAAATTGTTTGGTGTTTTTTGTTTGTTTGTTTTGTTTGTTTGTTTGGTTTGTTTGTTTGTTCATTTGTTTGTTTTCTATCTGAAGTGATGCTCTCTTTGTTTCTCTTCTGCATTCAGACTCTCTCCAGTTCAGTGAATGATTGGACACTACCACAGGGAATGAGGTTTTGCATTTTGTTATCACAGTAGATTTCCAAAGTAGTTTTTTGTAACAAAATAGCTGTTTACTTCTGATACTATTACAAGTAATTATACAGTGGGACAGGGCTCACAATGTAGAAGTCACTATAAATCTCTATATCATCTCTGCTTTGGTTTTTCAAAGCAAAACAAAACAAAACAAAAAGGCTTCTCAAAAACAACAACAACAACAACAACAACAAAACCCCTGCATAACACAGTTTATCCAGATACCACCTTTTCATTGCAGTCCAAATGAAAAAATAAAGTTAAAAAAATAATAATTATAAGGACTCTGAAGTATTGAGGCATAGGAAAGTGTTTTACACTTTTCTGTTTATCTTCATTAAAGATTATACAGCTTTTTAAAGAACAAACCATTCCTCCAAAGAATGTTTCTTGGGTTCCATACACTTTAAAAGCAAGGTGAGCATGTCAGAAGACCTGCCATGTTGTGCTGGGGCATTTTGTCTGCGCAAGTCTTGCTAGGGTATTTCACTGGAACAGAGATTTTGCCTGGTAAAAAAATAAACTTTTCTCTTCAGCCAAAGTAATAGATTTTATGTTAAAATGCCTCTTGAACAAATTACTCTGAACAAATAATGTGGCAAGCCAGAAAATCAGGTGCTTGTATGATACTCGGACTCAATCAGCCACCTCTGCAGCCAGGATCTCAGAGGGATTACTGAAGTTTGGGGAAGAGTTTGAAATGTAACCAACACAAATTGAACAGTATTTTTGCAATGACAGACATTTTCCATTTTCCTTGTGTCTGTGTATGCTAGGTAGCTTTTATTGCATTAGCTTTTATGGTATTATCTACTTCATTGTGTCAAAATGATGTTACATGTTGAATGAAGATAGCACCAAGAACAGAAATAAAGGAAAGGAAATCCTGTTTACTAAATGCAGTTTTTGCATCAATGGAGCAAATTTGAGCATGAGGACTCAGTCTGATAGGAAACAACCTTAAAGGACAGAACTGGACGTTACAAACTAGAGAGCTGTATGACCCCAGTTTAGTGTTAGAATAGTAGAGCAGTAGATGAGATTCAGGAATCCCTCAGTCAGTCGTTTCTCTCCACTTGTTTGCTGAAGCAATAAAACATCATCTGCTTATCACTGGGCCTGCGATGGGAAGTGTTTAAAAACATGCATAGTATCGTATAAAGGAACCTAATATTTGAAAAAGGTACTGCCCAATATTGCATATACAATACCCACGTAACTGTTGAAACTTAAATACTTAATTTCAAAATACTGGAGGTAAAAAAATAAAAAATGTAAAAGGTGTTTTGGACAAAAGAGACTGCTTGTGTCTTGTGGTATAGCCTATAGCCTACATAATTGCATTTGTTTTTCTACAAGATGATATGTGTTTTATTCTTTCATCAGCAGTCTAGCTATCATGAATTTTCTAATGTTGATGAAAGTTTCTTCCAAAGAAGAGCAGGCAATGAGAGTTCAGATTAAATTACATGAACAGACATTATTTTATTCCTGGTTTTGTTTTCTTCTGTTCACTTGCTCGCTTGTTCCCTTGCCTTTTGTGTTTATTTGTAAAAGAATGGCAATGTAATCATGTACTTTTTAACAGGCACATCATACAGCTGCATGACTCTGTTTTAAAAATGCTGCTTCAAATCATTCCAGTCTCATTACTGTTTTCTTCTTTTCTGAATAAAGCTAAGCAAAGGAGCTTGTCCCAGAGCAGATGCTGCCCAGGTCCTGCTCAGTGGTGTGGTCACACTGCTGGAGAGGTCCTTCATTGCCTCCTTCCCAGCTTCTTCCCTGTAAGGGTACAGTGCAAGAGCAGTCCTTTTCTACCAAAACATTTATGGAAGTATGTCAAGCATGCCCTCCCCCACCTCACAATTTTATTGACCTTCCTTGACCCTTCAAGTAAATAAAGCACATTTCTGTGTTCTTATTGCATATGAATCTACACATCTATCTAATCAAACTGTAATACCAAGTACATTAGGTGTCTTAAAAGTGATCATTTTACAGAGCTGAACAGCAACAGCAACAACAAAAAAAAAAAAAAGATGGGAAATAAATTGTGTATTCTCATGTGTAAGAGTATGTAATGAATGTGTAAGAATGCTATATTTATATTGAATGTGAAAGAATATTTTATCAGATAGCCCCAAGCCACATACACTTGCATTCAAGAAATAAATCTTGTTTAATGAAACAAATCCTAGAACATGGTAATAACAAGTTGTACAAAGCAGAAGAGGGAACATAAATGAAGGAGATTACTGGTGAACAGACAAATTAATGAGAGTAGGTTCCTTCCGATGATTGACGAGGAATTATTAAGTTGAGGGATGGTGGAGGGAAGCAGGGGTGCTGCCTGACACAGAACCCACCTGGATGGCCCCTTCTGCAGGTGGCCAAATGGCGGGGGTACAGGCTGGGCTTGCTGTCAGCCAGGGATGTGAGGTGAGGTGTGTGGAAAGAATGATGCAAATCTCTAATACTGTGGAAGGTTCTGGAAAGGATTGCTGGGATGATTTGGAGAGGTGTAGTAACTTGGCATTGGTGCTTACAGAATTGCTGCTATGGGGATATGAGCTGTGAAGGCCCAAATGTAGGTAGTGGAACTCATGTCCTTCACTTGGATTTTATGGAAAATTAGTCATACAAAACAAGGTCTATGGTGGTTTGGTTTTTCTTTTTTTTTTTTGTTTTGTTTTGTTTTGTTTTATTTTCAGTGGAACCATACGTTATTGAAAATAACAGCATTGACTAATGTAACCTGGTGCATGACTTTATTCAAAAACACATTTTGATTAGAAAAACAAACCCACCAATCCTCTGCATAGTCAATTTTATTATCATAAAACACTTTTCAGCTGTAATTTAGCTACCTACACCTGCTTAGAAGGGAACACAGCTGGTTCACTGAACGATGATGTGGCACACCTGAGAATTTGGGAGGATTTTGCTGTTAGAGAAAAGGGAATTGGAAAGAGCATGTCTAAAGAAAAAATAGAGAATGAGATTTTGCGTATGTATTTTATTTATTTATTTTTAGTAGGCTCTGTTTAAAGTAAGGTCTAGAGAAGGTGAGAAAGTAAGTGTAGTTGGTCTTAGATGAGATCTCTGAGATGTTTTGTTCTGATGAGGCCTCCCTGAGATCCCAAGATGGTAGCATTTTCCTTATGCTTGTGCTCTGTTACCAGGCTGCTGATGTGAGGGGCTTCTGCTATGCGTGAGAAAGTGGTGTTTGGCACTACATGTGGGAATGTGACTGAGCAGCAGAAGACTTCAGGTATGAGTGGTAGATGCGTGTTTTAACTTATCTTTGAAATAATATTTTATTTGAATTATGCAAGAGACTTTGTTATTGTGGCTCCTCAGTGCAGGTAGAGATCCTTGGTGTGGCTGAGTCGAGGCTTGCTCTTGAAGTCTTGTGGACATAATCCAGTGTGGCTCTTCACACAAGAAGTGAAAATAAAGTGATTTCTTGTGCAACTGTAGGTGCCTCTTTAGTGGTGGCCTCTTCCTGATGTGATGCTGTTCAGTATTTGTGCTGAGTAAAATAGTTTCTGTGAGCAGTTGCAAAGGGAGCTGAGGTGATGTAGTGCAGTGATAATCTAAATGACTTAGGTAGGATTTCTTAGATGAGATCATTTGAGAATATGTTTAAATGATGTTGAATGTTATATTTGCTGTGTAGAAACAAAGAAAGGGTTCTATGCTTATGAGAGAGAGTTGTCTGATCTGAAGTAAAGGTGTTTTCAAGGTATATGATGAAAGTTGCAGAAAAGTAATGAAACTTCAGCATACCTGATGAGATGCTTTGGCTAAGACAGTGTCTGTATTTTGATAATGGAAAATCAGAAAAATGAATCAGGAGTAAAGATGTGGAATTTTTAGTGAAACCACAAGCGATTGTTATGCTGATATGAGGTGGAAATACTGGAAAATAAGGAAGAACTCGCAGGGGAATTGCTAGGATGCTTTGTGATCTAGAATAGAAATATAACAGCAACAAAAATTATTTATTTATTCAAAAGAAAACTTGAATGCGTAACTTTACAATGCTCTTATATTTGTTTTGCTGTCTGTACCAGGTGTGTGGTTTTCTTGTTTGATTGCATCCCCTAATACTGTATGAGCTGTGGATGCTTTTTTTTTCTTAAACCTTTTATGTGTATACTCTCTTAAGAGTATACTGATGCACATCTATCCTTACACTACGCTACATGAGACTAGACTTATTTTCATTTAATAAAAGAATAGCCCTTCACAGAGCAGCATATAATATGGGGACTCATTCAATGTCTAATAATTTTGTTATTAAGGTAATGCAGAAGAAATAGACTTGATTCAACTTACCTTTGTCTCAGTTCTGAGATCTTGCAATGCAGACCTCTGAATTCCTCTTGTTATATCCTGTAAGAACAGGATAACAGTGTATTGTCAGCCTTACAACCTCTGATCATGCAGGTATGAGTGTGCTTGGTTCTTTGCTTTTGAAAGCTAAGACAAATCAGGAGCTGACCTGTAGCTTAGGCTGAAGTCTTGGTAAGAACAGGCTGGGAATATGACAGGATGTTTGTTTGACTGAACTGTGTCCTCGCCCCATTACAAAAGGGATTAGAACTTGGATTCTTCATAGAACACCCCAGACTCAATGTTCCTGTGCCACATCTTGTCAGAAACAGGAGGCCGGAAACCTAATGGCAAATAATCTTTATAAAACTGTGTAATAGAGGTACTGAGACTCAATATTATCTTAAGACATATACACACTTTTTTATTTTATTTTATTTTTTTTATTATTTTTTTTAATGGAATGGGGGCAAGTAGCTGGCTTGGAAGAGTTTGTGGACTTGTTCTTAGGCACTTTATTTCTAAAATTCTTCTTTAGAATTTACCCAGTAGCAAATTAAGATGATTTGACGCGACGGCATGAGTGTGTCTTGTAACATGCTTTCTTACTTGCTTTGATCTTTTTACTTTTGTGGTTCAAAATCTATAAATCTCTTCTTTATATAAAGTAGACCACCTAGGTCTGCCACCAAAAGAATATTACATGTTATTATAGCTCTTTATGTTGCATCTGTGCCATAAACTTAAGGAAAGTTCCTACATCCACCTCAAAGCTTAAAAAGTTTTGCCTGAAATGTACTTATAAATGACTTATTTGAAGCTTTCAGTCCTCTTTTTGTTCTTTTACTGGAATTGGGGGCGGTGATGGCGGTAATATTAGACAATGCCACAATGCAGGCAAAGGTAAGTTACGGGGTACATAGGAATACGACCACAATTGTGGGCTACAGGAAGTTGTCATGAAAGGAGTACCACAACTTTAGAAAATTTTTAAATTGCTGTGAAAGAGCAGTATAACTCTTTGCTCCCTCCACAGTAAGGATATAAAAGTAGGAGAGAAAACCAGGATGCAGTGTGCATCTGTTTCATAACCAGTTGAAAACAGATATTGGTTCATTACCATGATCTGGTACATGCTAGGGATTTTTTGTGTGCTCTTGGATTAAAAGAAAAGAACACAACACATGAAAGTGACTTTTAATGCAGATTTTGACAATAGAAGTGATTGTTAATGATAGACACACCTCTTCTGTAAGGATCCTGACCAGAAGGGTATTTTAATTGCTGCTTAACCAGTTTCCTATAAAAGCAGATGATCATCCATTCTGCTTAGAAGTTGAAATGTATGATTTCAAAGTGTCTCAGGAGTACTCTTGCACATATATAGTAAGTCATCTTGGTGTGCTTTGGAATTCAGGACCTTAAAATGTACTGCTTGTACTACTTGAGTTTAATGGGCTGTCAGCTGTCCAGGCAAATCCAGTACAAAGCCAGACATGTCTTTAATCTTCAAAGAACATAATGAAAAAAGTGAATATATTTAGTTATTAGCTAGGAGGTACAAAACAAGTGTGGAGAAAAACAGTGCTTTTTTTTTTTTTCCTGTCTTGAATTAAATAACTGGAATTTTAGCTGTCCATGTGTCGAAAACATCTACATAGTAATTGAGGAATTTACTGAAGAGGAAGTACTCATTTGTCACTATTTAGTAAACAGTCATATAAATTCAACATTTGCTCAGTCTTTTAAATTCCCCACATTTGAAAATGTCCTCATTACCTTTTTTGTACTTTGTGCCATACAAGGAAAAAACAAGTTGAGCCTGGATTGAATTGAAGTTTGAGTCTCTGAGAGCAGAATGTAGTTTCATTTTTCTATAAGGGAACCTGTCAACAGGAGTTCCATGTGCACAAATCCCTTGTATTTAATAATTGTCAGTTATTTTAAACAAATGGATTTTATTTCATGCTTGCAATAAGAAATTTCTGACCTTTACTTTCCTCTAAATTCATAAGCTGCTTAGTAGTCTCAAAGCCCAGATCTCTGAAGCTATTAAAGGTTATTACATTCATGGGTGATAATGATAGCTTTTAATATACAGACATGCTGTCACTTACATGTGAACAGTGATATAATAACGATATAGGATCTGAAACAATCCTTGCTATCTGGTTTTCAGAAGACAATATAGCTATATCACCAGTAGCAGTCCTCAATATCAGTGTTATCTTACTACGGGACAGTTGATCAAATACATGGCATGCTTTGCTCCCACCAGCCACTGGTAATAATGGGGAGAAAAAAGCAGGACTCCTACAACTCTGGCATCTCCTAGAACCAAAGTGCCTGTTAAAATTCAAATATCAAAATTATTTTGGTCACTTCATCCAAACTTTTTTTTTTTTTTAAGAGATTCTCAAAAGATTGACCTAAAGAACAGCTGCCCTGAGCAGTAGTGGTGTTGGCACGTGTATGATGAATGAATTCAGTGTCATTGCCAAATTGCTTATCCGAACATGAAGAAAATAATAATAATTAAAAAATACTTGTTTCTTTTCCTTCTCCCTTTCCTTCTCCTCCCCTTTCTAGCCTATTTCTGCTATTCAAACTTTAATTTACACTTTGAATTAAATATTCACTGGGAGCCAGTTCGTAGGTTGTGTTATTTTTAAGATCTTAAAGCTGTATTACTTTTTTTTTCTTTGCAAAATCTTTGAGGGGGAAGAATGTTGCACAGTGTTATATAAAGCTGGAATTATGTGTGTTATGCTTATGGCACAAATATATAGACCACTAAATGAAAACCACTTTTAAATAATCAAATTACCTGAGCAAACTCAAATTTGAACACCTGGGGGAAGAGGAAAGCTAACACATGCTAACTTGTGATGGAGCTGTGAGTTTTCATCCAGAAGATGTTCACTGAACTTCCAGTACATCATACCTGAGAAAATACCTTGACTTCTAGGCCTAACCCTGTTTGGACTAAGGGAGTAGCAATGCTCCTTGCTTTGTGGAGCTACTGGTATTTTCAGGCAGTTCAATATGTTGTTTCTCTATCAAGGTCCTAGCAGAGATGCATTGTGATCCTGTTGTGTGGTAATCTTGGGCGTGGTGGTTGGTAAGCTTTGGGGGTCTGCAGGATCATGTCAGGGCTCCATCACAGTCCTACAATGGTAGTGCTGTGCATTGGTGTCTTCTAAATTAGACAAATGTGGGTTTGGTGGTCATATAACCCCATCATGATTAGCTACCAAAAAAAAAAAAAAGGCAAGCTGAGTAGATTGGATAGAACTGAAGAGTTTTTCATGCTTGCATGCTTTCTGTCATCTTTAAAATGAGTACCTCTCTGTGCTTGAGCAGAGATGTTGAAGTTGCAGTGAAGTCACCTTCAATTTCTGGAAAAATATTAGAAGAGTTTAAGCACTAAGAAGGTAATGTGGAGTTGCTGAGATTAAATTATTCCAAGTCAATCTAATTTCCTTCTATGCCTGTGTAATGAGCCCTGCAGACCAAAGAGAAGCTGTGAAGTTTAGAGTACTTGTGTGATATTCTCATAAGCAAATTAGGGAAACTACTTCTAGGTGAGTGCAAAAGTAATTAGAGGAAAGTCTGAGGGTATTTATCTGTCAAACCCTAAGATGCATAGGGTGCGATCTTTGTGGGTCTCTCCTACATTTGATTCTGTTTGATATTTTCTGGTAATAACCTGTGTAATAGAAAAATCACTAGGCCTACTAAATGACTAGATAATACTGTTGTAGGAAGAATGGCAGGTGCAGATAGGAATAGCTGAAGTGCAAAAAGTGTCTTGAATATTATGTCAATTGACAGCAAGTTTAAGTGTAAGGTAGTTCTGGCTGAGTTTCTGCTGTATGAATGCAAATAAGACGATAGCTAGTGAGGTAGTAACTCAGGCCACAGGCTGAGCATGAGCCTTGATAAATGCCCTCATAAAAGGTAAACCTCAGACTGGAACCAGTGAACAGAGTGCTATCCATCTCTCTAGTAACCCTTCTTGTCTGTTCAGCACCAGCAAGCCCCTTTCCAGAACAGTATGTCCAGGTTTGGGCAGCATGCTTTGGCTAAATTCTATTTAAACTGCTTACTGCCTCCTCCCTTCTTTTCTCTCTCTTTCCTCATGTGTACTATTATCAAAAATCTATGGGTTGCTGAGTCTAGAAAAAGTAAAACACAGGTGACAGCAAGTCTTCAGAAATTTTCTCTTGCACTTCCAAAGAACTTTCCACTTTCTGCTGCAGATAGGACAGGGAGTTCTAGGGGTAGGTATAGAGATACAGGCTGGTGAGGCTTCAGGATGTTGGCTGACTCTGTTTTTTAATGAAGCAGGTAGGGGAGCACTGCTTTAGAAGATCATGAAATGCTATTTGTTCAAAATACTTGATAAGAAAACAGTGGATTAGATTTGATTTTTTGCCCAATTTTGAGCATCTGCTATTCCCCTTGGCTCTATTTTCTATAATTTAACGATGTGCAGTTCTGACTTTTCATTTAGCTATTGTCCTTGACAGTCCCCGAGACTGAAGCCATGCTGCACAAGCTAATTGGCGGGCTGTTCCTTTATCAGGCTGAAGTACAGCACGAATGTGTAAACATGTAACAGTTTTGTTGGCATTCCTGCTAGCAAGAATACCTTTTACACAAAATATTTTCTTGAAAGAGAACATAAAGAGACAATACCACTGGAACTTGGCTGCTGTTGTATGTGCCTGTCTTTAAATAGGCTTATGTGTTCCAGTACGTGTGAAGTATGCTGTGTCAAACTGTGTGTATATGTGTGTATATGTGTCTGTCTCTATATTTCTATATTAAGCTTCTCAGCAAGCCTTTGAACAACTTCATCCCCCAGTGAACACTACCTGTATTAGATCAGGTGTCAAACAAAGCGTAACCTGTCTAGAGCTGCTCTTCGGTTCATTCAGCTTCCCTCCCGGTCTGTATGTCTATGGTACTCCATATCTAATGAAGTATCTAACATCTATATCCCATCTAATGCCACGTTTATGGTTACAGCTTTAGTACAGCTCACAGTGACTGGGCTCCAGTTGTGACCGGAGGGGGAAAAAACACACTGATTCAGGAACAACGGAAAGTTGAAAATTGAGTCTTGCTTCTATGTTTTGGAGAGCTTCTAGAAAGCTGTGGTTGCTAGAAATGAGGTAATGGAGGAAAGAGCAAACGAGGGAGGATGAAGAGAGGCTTAAAGGACAATTTTTTTTTCTTTTTAGACTTCTGTTTGACATGGTTCTGCTTTCTTTGCTCTTGTTTGGTATTGGTGGTTTTTCCCACTAAATTAATGTGACATCTGGATTAGAGAGAAGCAAATCCTTAAAAGAAAGTGTTTCAAATGTGAAGTTTAGGGCAAGGCAGTCTAGATCATCGCTTGAAACCAGTACAACTCCATTGACATCAAAGAGAGAACACTAATTTACATAAGCTGTGCATCTGACCTTTTGTTCTTGTGAAACTTTAGAATGATTTACAGTGTAATATGTAGTTGTTTTTCAAACCAATTCCATTTTAAATGTTTCTGTGATAAAGATAACTTTGCTTTTAACTGTCATGAAAGTCCAAACTAAAGCAAAGTATAGCATAATCAAAATACATCAAAAATACAGCTCGTTTATTAGGTAAATTCTGACTTATCAAGTGTCCTTGAGTTTCTGAGTTGCCTCTGATCTTGCATCAAAAATTCTCCTTGTGCCTTCTCCAACACTCATTATCACTCATTAAGGGTTGAGATTTAAAAATTAGAAGTAAACGTCAGATTTTTGAAGAGCAGCTCGATTTTCCTCTTAGAAATAATTCTTTTCAGGCATCAAACTCGATTCAAGCTTTGAAAGAGGACAACTGTGAATGGACATCATGGCTACAGACAGACGAGCATGTTTCACATACAGAAACACAGGGAAAAAAATCACTCACTATTGCACTCAGTTTCTTATGGGATCCTGTCATCCCTGGCAAAGCATCCGTGGCTGTTATTTTGAGCTCTGTCATTTAAGAATAAATCTAATAAGCCTAAAAACAACCAGAAGGACAGCTTTACATTTTTAGTAAAATAGCTTTCACAGAAAGTAAATGTGAGAATGTCTCTATCTCACTGAAAATCCCTAGTTAGAAATTGGAACATGAGTAAGGGGTTAAAAATAAATGGTCAATAACTACTGAACCCAGAAAAGAAGAGAGAAATTCCAGGATATTGCTTTGACTTAAATTACAGCATCCTTAAACGTACCAGAGCTAGCTGCATGCTGAGGAGTGCAGGTTACTTCTACTCTTTCATTTAGGTGTCAGTAGTCATAATGATTTCTTTGTCTAAAAATAAATTCTGACTCGAATCTCCATTTAAGGATGAGATGTATGTCTGGCTCTGTGAAACGATAAAGACATGCAGCTTTGGTAACTGACCCCATTATCATCTACCTCCTGGAGATGGGAGCGGTGTCTCGCCCACCTTTCCCCATGGAATGGGCTTGTTCAGGTAGGCCTCTTGCACGGATAGGTGTGCTCCATGGTCTTTAACATATACTGTGCTATCCTTGCTGCCAGGGGGTGCTGCAAGGCAACTTGACCCAAGCTGGTGTCTGAACATGTAGGGACGGAGCCCCTGAGGAGCACGATTGTCAGCAGTGCCATGGTGGTCAGTGGGGGCACACCATTGCAAGGCACAGGTTAGAATGTTGCAGGTACTCTGTCCCTGCAGGCAGTCAGGCTGTCTAGCATGTTTGTACACGGGTGCATGATTACAGAGGATGAAGCCCTAAGACAACCTTTTCTTTTAAAAAAAAATATATATATATTTAAAAAAACCTTGAAATCCATTTCTGTCTATATTAGCCTTGCCATCTGAAACATCCTCCTGTGTCTTTTTTTTTTTTTTTTTTTTTTTAACTAAAAGTACTATACCCTGCCTCCCCCAAAAGGATGCACTTCAACAAACATGGCTCAGTGTTTGAAACTATATTACTTATTAAGAGTTATATTAATGAGACAGGACAGAATCACTCCCTCTATAAGAAGATTGGGTAGTTTATTTCTTGTCTTGAGCGCCTGTCATAAGTGCTTGAAAAGCTTTTATTTATAGATGGACCTCCATAAGAAATGGAATTTTCTAGGCATGCGTCTTTCTGGTTATGTATTGTGACAATTTGAGTGCTTTCTACATGATTTTTGTTGCTGATTTGATTTTCTGAGATGTGTTTCTATTTGCAGTTGGTGCTACTGTAGTACTTGCAAACATTAATCATGCTTGAATATGGAACAGGAAGGGGAATTATACTGCTGATGAAAATGCCATTAAATACGTAATACTTCTAGAGCCTAGGGGGCTTTTGGAAAAAAAATAAATAAAATCAAAGATACAGAATAATATTGTATTCTTGAAACCCATCCACAACCTGGGGGTGTGGGGGGAGCAATCTAGGAGGAGTTGAAACTAACTGGATATCTCATTACATTGAGAATGAAAAAGGGTAGAGGCATGAAGTAACTGGTGGCTGGACAACCCAAATACCAAACCTTCATTTAGGGAAGATGAACTATCATCCATTTCTCAAGCATTTATCTCACAGTAAATAAGTCATGTAAAAGGAACGCTAATTAAAAACTGACTGAGATCTGTTGTAGCGTACTCAGTTTTAAATCGTGTGTTGCTCTTCTGTGGAGGTGATTGTTATTATCTTTCCCACTAAAGATTAAAACTATTCACATTTCAGTGAATTACTCTTTCCCTATCCTCCCCACATACTCAGGATAAATCACAGGACTTCTTTGTAACATGTTCTGCCCATCTTTGGCCTCAGCTGTTGTGGTCCAGCTGACAGGCAAGCCACCTGACAAGGAAAAGCCACTCTTACTGTGGAGTCACTGGTTTAGGACAAGCTGGCTGCATGTCTCTTACTAGAAAAGCTTGTGGACCAGACCATCCTGTTGAAATGGCAACTCATGCCCTGCTGCTTATGCCTTGCTTAACTAAGCAAGGAAATGCTTTCTAAATGGAGTGCTTCTTGTTGTCACCTTCCATAAGCAGAGATCAAATAACTGATGAGCGTTAGCATAGCCCACTTCATTTTGTCACCTGGGATCTCAGCCCCTGCTGCATCTACTGGTGCTTTGCATGCTTGTGCCAGGTAGTTTTATCTTTCCTCTCATCCCCAGGCTACTACCTCCATCCTCTCAAGAACTTGGATTAAACTTTTCTGTACCCACCCTCTTATCTGTTTTCCACTGCAGCCTACTATGGAATTACAATGTACCTGGTAGTGATTTAAAGAACAGAACCAAGAAGTAGGAAAGGATAACTTCAATACCTACTAAATATCTTTGTATCTTTCCTATATCTTTTCATTTGCATAGAAATCATTTGTACTGTTTATATGGAATCATAAAATAGCTGTGTCTAAGGCATGCTGCAACTGATCCTGTTAATAAGTATCGTGTTGAGGAGGTGGAAAAGAAAACAAGTCCAAACTTCTGGTGACATGACAAATGATGGGATGTGCTGCCCATGCCCCAGATGATGGTGCTCCCCTTCATACAAAGGAGCTCTTCTGGTTCAGTGAGACTAATGTGGGTAAGTCATTTCCACACCTACCTAAGGAAGACCCACATAGCCCCAGCTTTTTGGTCAAATCCTGATTTTGGTGGGCACACAGATGGCCTTTGCTTAAGGGACCCGTTATATGGGGGAAATTTCTGGTGCCTGGAGGCCAGTTCTCTGATTGTACAGAATTATCGAAGAACCTGTGAAGATGATCAAATATTTTTATGGGACATGCTCAAGTTTTTAAATCATAATAATGAGTAGATGGTAATTCCTAATGGTATATATGGCTGTGATAAAATGGGGTCGCTGACAGATTTAGTTGCTAATAGGCTAGCAGCCTTCAATGTGCAACTACCTCCTGGCTCAGAAGCTTCACAGCAGGGCTCTGATTCAGAGCATTCAGTAAAGATGTACCCTCCCCATCTATATTTCTGGGTGCAGAGTTGCAAGTATCAACCTGCTGTAGATACTGTGAGTCTTTTGGGGAGCAATAGCCCCAAGCAGTAGGTTTCAACTTCTTTGAAGGCTTGAATCTCCTTTAATCTGGGCATATTTCAACCTTTCTTGTTGAGAGCTAATAGTGTCCTAATGGCCATATGCTCAACCGAGAATGGATGCAATACCTAACAACAAGCTGCCAGCCTCCATCCCAAATGAGCGTCTCTTATAATTGCCTGCCCTGAAAGCTAGGCACTGATCAGTACCAGCTCCAAGTCGTGTGTGCAGAAGGGTGTGGGCAGTCTCTTATATGTGGATCCTCACCTGCTGTTGGTAAATAGATTTCAAAACCATATTCAGTCTTGGATAAGTATAAAAGTAGAAACAAAGACTGAGGAAGTATAGATAGCCAAGTTTGGTGGCACAAAGGCTCGCAATTTTTAGCCTCAGTTTCAAAGATTTTCGAAGCTGTGAGGAGATGAGCTTTTAACTTTTCCGGAGCATTGCTCGTTCTGTTTTGCCCTAATGGGCTGTTTTTGGCATGATGACACTTGGTAAGAAGTGTCTTTAAAATGGTGAGAAGGTAGAAAGCAATAACTGCTTTTACTACCAAAGTAGTGAAAAGAAGTAATTTATAAGATGTATGTGTGTATATGTATGCTTAAAGAAACCTCTTCCTCCCCTGTTAAAAATGTTCTAATGGTGAAAACCAGCATCTGCAATTTCATGTTGAGCTCTGATTTTAAGAAAGTGAGAAGTTCTACATTTTGCTTGAGAGGGGAAAGAAGAAAATCACTTTTTTGGGATGTTCCAAGCTAGTCCCAAGGGCTGTATCTTGAATATAAATGGACATAACATTCATTTTCATTTTTCCTGCTCTTCGTTGATAGGTATTTTCTACATGTTTTACGTGATACACTTGTCTCAAATGTCACTCAAGATATTTTCTCATTTATAACTGTTTTCTGCAGCTCCTTCAGTAATTCCAGTCTATTGCCTTTTAGCACTTATTGCCTACTGGCAGATGCAACATATTCAGGTCACACGAGTTTATTCAGCACGGAGATGACTTTTGAGTGAGAATGCTCAAGTGAGTAGCTCAATTTTAACTCAAACTGCTAGCAACAGTAGAAAATAATCTTCTCAGTGAAGAATGTTTTATTTCTTTGCTACTAAAATCTTAATTTCTAATTTTAAATGAACTCTATGACCAAAATAATTTACCACTGTTATATGGCTAAACTTAAAATATGTTTTTTTTATGTTCGGCTTTCAGGTCACATATTTCTTGTGCTGCATTAATTACATGGTAGCACTTCATATGCTTTTTTATTTATTTACAGGAATTAGAACCAGGGAACTTCTGTGGATTTCTTCTACCAGAATGTGGACATACAGACCCTGGTAGCTGATGTAACAACAGGCTGAACTTAGCTAATTTATGGAAGCGGTGTTATGGATGGTTCCAGGAAAGATGTTGCCTTTTGGTATGATTGTTTTTCTTTTCTTGCCTGGGAGAGTCTCCAAGTGAACTGTTGATAATGTAACTGCTGAGATGTGGTGCTGCTCAGTTTTCCCTGCAGGGAGATATGAACCTTGTTTGCTGTATGGTGGGGAAAACTCTCAAACTCTGGGAAGCTGCTGCAGCAAAATCCTCCTTCCTTATGTCAGAGGAATCTCTATTAGATATATAAAAATGGGAGGTATGAACCTCGCGTACTCTATCCCCACTTCTGGAGCTAACGTCTTTTCTCTTCTTATGTGTGTGATGTGTGCTTTGTCTTTTCTTTAAGTAGACAACGTACTTATGGATTTCTCCCCAAGATTTCTTTTAGTTCAGTAATCCTACTAAACAGTA
Organism: Anas acuta; assembly: GCF_963932015.1. NCBI lineage: Eukaryota > Metazoa > Chordata > Aves > Anseriformes > Anatidae > Anas > Anas acuta. The sequence continues at coordinate 37,714,547 of NC_088982.1, forward strand.
GCTATTGCCATCAGCCCTTGAAATAAACAACCAAGATATAATTGGAGGTGGTAGCATTCAGTGTTGAACTGCCTAATGCTTTTCAACACAAGTTTTTCAGTTGCTGTTTTGCAACCCAACAGTGTCTGTTTCAGTTCAAGCTGCTATGCCAGATAGGATTTCCCCTACCTTTTTTAGCCTTTCCTGCTAAATGGGAAAACGTCTTGCTAAAAACAAAGCCAGAATAGGTATGCTTTCACTTGCTTGAAAACTCCATGGAGCTCTTGCATTACTTTGTCCGTTGTGTTTTGTAGGGAGGTGTTGTATTGGCAAGGGATTCTGTGATGAATCAGTAAAGGGTCTTTGCCCATCTGTGAGATTACATACAAATGTGGAACTCATGTCTTCCTAGGTGCCTTAGAGATATGGTTCTTGTAACTATAAGACTTCCATGAGGAAGCATACTTGGGGGGGGGGGGGGGGGGAAGGTATTTTTAGAGTTTTTTACAGTGCATTTTTCCTTTATGTGAAGTTCTTGTCAGGTTCAATGAGTTTTAGAGTAATGATCAGTGAAGAAATAGGTGAAAGATGTCAATTAGGAAGTTTTGGCACTACAGGGTTTCATAGGTGTAGTGTTGGACCAGGACTGAAGTGAGAGCCTTGTGTAACATAACCCTAGTAAGTAAGGCCAGGAGACAGAAAAGGGAGAGAAGGAGATCTTACTTGAATCCTAGCTTCAATACTTCCAGTTCCTCACTCTGGTCTCTGAGACTACAAGGTCTAAACAAAAGTCTTTGTCATGCCACATAGCATAACCTTAGCATTGCTTATGTCAGTCTCCTTCCATTAAAATGTCTCAGCTTCCCCCCACCCTGCCTCAAATCCCTTTTAAAAAATTAAATAAATAAATAAAATCCCTGAAAACCAGCTTTACCTTGTGGTTTTTGCAACATGTGCACTGAAGTAGTGTGTTCTTTTTCTGCAAGAGCTGGGGGTTTGACTCCTAGAAGCGGATTTGATTTTTTTTTAATAGGAGTAATGCTATGTCCAGGTGTTCTAAATTTATGTATACAAATAAATATCCTAATAATTCAAGTAATAATATAATTCATAATAGTTTGCCTTATTCTGAACTTCAGACTAAATTCACCAAAGGGTTTTCTTCAAGCTTGTTCCCTAGACTCACTTCTTTTCTTTGATGTGGTGATTACCAGTGCATTCACCCAAATGACTTGAAAGAGCTAGTAAAATGCAAAGGAGGGCTACAATAACATTATCAACATAATGTCATACTGAACCACATGAACTCACGGTTGAATCTGGTGCAGCTCCAGAGGTCTGGCAAACTGTGTTCTGTCCAATCAAGGAAACAGTTGTTTAAAAGCAACATAACACCTGTAGCTTTCTCCCCACAGAAAGAATAGAGAAAAATTATTCCAGTATCTCCTTTTTATAATGTCTTGAGTGCAACATGTAAATAATACTTTTTTTTTTTTTTTTCTCTCTTAAAGAAAATCTCTAAGGAAGGACTGTTAATCATGTTTGATCGTGACTGGGCAGGTCCCCAGGACATGGCACACTTTGAGCTATCTCTGTAATGCAGGTGTTGCTGGAGTAGCTCAGGCACAGCCTGTCTAACATCTTCTGGAGCTGAAATGCCAACTTGTGGAGGTCACTGTCAGAGTTTAAAGTTCTTTATGAAAAATACAATAGTTCTGTGATGAAAATAATGTAGTACTTAAAAAGACTCAGAACATATCCCACTCCTGCACTGTAAAATACAATTTATACTATCTTAAAATAATCTGCTAGAAAGGGACTTTAATTTTTGTCTTTTATAACTGTCAGTATATAGCAGTGTAAACCCAAACTGAAAGGAAAGGGGAGCATACACATAATTCATGGAAGTGCATTAATTTAATTTATTTTTTTCCAAGGTCAGCATAACATTGAGCACAAGTAAAATTTTTCAAGAGTAAGTTATGGATTTTCTGGGACACTTGTGGAAAAACTTTTTCTTCTTGTGGTAAGAGTTTTGATGCTAAACTGTGTCCAAAAGTCAGATGCACCCCTTGTCTCAGCTTGGTGCCTGGCAATTGCTGTGAAATAAGTTTGAATAACAAATGCCTGTCCTAATTTATTAGGCAGGTCTTGTTCATATGATAGGTTTTCATTATTCCTTGTATTATGACTTTTATGGCAATTATGACCATAATAATGGCAATAGCCATAATATACATTAATATATAATTATGGCAAAAATAGCAAAGAAATCAGAACTGAAGGAGTTTGAAAATGTTGAATACCCCCTGCAGAAGTAACCTGTTGAAAGGAATTTATGGTTTCTCCCTTCTTGCAATTCTTCCTTCTATAAAATAACTTCTATTTTGGTCTTTCAGGAGACCCAATGAATTTCAGGTTGTACATAGGGAGTAACAAAATAAGTCATCTCTTTCTCTCTCTGAGAACAAGGTAACTTTAACTGCTGCTAAGATAAAGTTACAGCTGCACTTCAACGGTGAAAAGTAAATAAGTTGTTTTTATCTCTCTAAAAACTGCAGGGTTGTGGTGGCTTTTTCTTCTCTTCTTTGTAACATCCCATTTCATTTATTTTAGAGTTCTTTTTAAGTAGAAACCCTGAAGAACAGCCAAGTTGGCTTCAATAGTGAGTGATGACTACAGATAACTGGGTTATGATCTTGGCTGAGAGAAACTGGAAACAGTACTAACATCTTATGACTACCTACTGTTTGGTGGCTTTTGAGAGGCTTAAGCAAAAAAACGTCTTTATTTTGAATGCAAGCAGTGAATACGAAGGAAATGTAGTTTAAATAAATACTACAAGCCATTCTTAAGCAAGAATATAAAACTAAAGCCATTAATACAAAACATAAAGCACCCTCTGCTTTTGGAGTATTAATAGTAAATAACTCAGGAATTAATATATTAAGAAGTTGTATTTTCATAAACATCTGGTAGTCAAAATGAAAGCAATAGACAAATTTGTTGCAAATATCTCCCTATAATTCCAGAATTGTGCATTTTTTCTTATACTATTACTAACGTTCTAGTGAACTACCTAACATGAGAATAAGGATAAACTTTCAAGCCCTTTTTATGTATCATCAAAGATACCTGAAAGGTCATAGCATTACTGGGCAGCCAAGGCTCTGCAAGAGGGAGCACGAGCTATTCTCTAGGTCTGCCCTCAGCAATCCCAGCTGGATCTGGCAAGAGAAGATGGACTAACTTAGACCCTGGGATGTTACTAGGAAAGTATAAAACTATGCAACATCACTGGTACGTTCCTATTGCTTTGGGACTGCACAGATGTGTCATGTTCCTAGTGTAGATCCATAATGAGGATAAAAATGATAACAGCTACTTGATCTCTGTATATTTCTACAAGGTATGCTGACAGTGGCTGTGCTTTTCCTACAAGAGAACTTAGAAACATCTTCCCTCCACCCAGGCAGTATTACAGTTTCTGTAAAAAGAGGAGGGCATGATACAAAGAGGCTTTGGATTCTAGGAAACCTGGATGGATGCCTTAGTGTATGGATCTGTATCACTGTTCCATCATAAGGTGCTTCCAATCAGTGTATCATCCTCGCTGCTGTTTCATTGGTTAACTCCACCAGTCAAAACTTTGCACATTCCTTTGTTAGGTGCTCTCTGGATTTCCCCTGAGCATTGTGACTAAGCCTTGCTTTCTCACCCTGCCTGCCAAAATAGTCCTGCATGCTCTAGCTCATCTCCCATCTGCTCTTTCCCCTCACCATCTGCTGAATAGCAGGATCTCTTCCTTGATCCTCACTCTCGGTTTTGTAGCAGTACGTGTGCCCCCATGGGTTCACGAGCTGGAGAAAGAAACACCCACACTGTGCATCTCCTTGAACCGAGTAAGATAAAATATCCATGGTAAATGGACAGCTAAGCATTCAAGCCCATATTTGACTCCAGATAGTTATTGTGACAAATAGTTTCAAGTATGTTGTGAAGTTGGTGTTGAGTGACTGTATACAAAGTGCCTCTGCTCTGCCATAATCATTGTGTGTGTGTGATACAAGCATTATTATATGTTCCAGTATTCTAGATCACATGAAAGACACTGAACTGTGCCTTCCTCAGAGTGGCTGAGGTTGGAAGATACTTCTGGAGGCCACCTAGTCCAACCCACTGCTCAGGGCAGGATCACTAGAGCAGGTTCTTCATAGCCATGTCAAGTTACTATTCAGATCTCTCTGCAGATAAAGACTGCACAATTTCTTTGGGCAACCTGCTCCAGCATTTGAACACCCCAACAGCTAAAAAAATAAAAAAATTAAAAAAAAAGTGATGTTTAAATGGAACTCTATTCAATTTGTGCCTTTTGCCCTTTCACTGGATGCTGCTGAGAAGAGTCTGGCTTTGTCTTCTTTGCTCACTCCCACTAAGCATTTATGCACATCATTAAGATCCACTGAGACTGTTCTTCAGACCAAATTATCCAAAATGGCAGATGCTTCAAGACTTTAACTGCCTTAGTGGCCCATCTTGTTGGTCTCAAGTCAGTATACCCCGTTTCTTGCTTATGCTTGGGAGTCCAGCACTGGACACAATGCTCCCAGTGTTCTTGACTAGTGCTGAGGGGAAGGATCACCTCCCTAAATCTGCTGGCAACGGTCTTTCTAATGCAGTCCAGAAGGATGTTGGCCTCCTTGCCACAAAGGCACATTGATGGCTTTTGGTCAGCTTAGTGTCCACTGGGAACAGTAAGGGCCTCTTCTGTCATCTGACCCCTAGCCTGTGCTGTTGTAGTCATTCCTCCCCAGGTTCAGGACTTCACTCTTCTCTTTGAATGCCATGAGCTTCCTGTCAGCCTATTTCATTGTTCTGCAGAGGTAGCACAAAAATTGGGTGTATCAACCATTCATTGGCAGTCCTGATGAGCGTTTACTCTGTCACATCATCCAGGTTATGAATGAAGATGATCAGTATTAGCCCTTGGGGCTCACCAACTGTGACCAGTCTCTGGCTTGACTTACCTTTGAGTCTAACTGTTCAGTTAATTCTCAGTCCACACTATCTGTTTATCCAGCCAATATTTACTTTTTTCGATGAGGATGTTTTGGATATACTTCAGAAGCCTTTCGTAAAGGTTAGGGCTCTGGACTGTGAAGTGGGATGGCCGAGGAGTGGAAGATGCAGCTCTGCTGTGGGTTTGGTGGAAAGGCAGGGCAAGTGGTGATGCTGGGGATGCTCTGTTTTGGCTCTGGCAGTTGGACCATAGGGGAAATAAAATCTGCACCTTGTGAAACATGGTCACACTGAGTATTTTCTTCCTAATGTTCCGTAGGAACCCAATAAAAATAGACAACGTGAAACTTTGTTTGAAATTTTGTTTAAACCTTTTTAATAATCTAGAAAGTATAAGTTTAATATCCTATGGTTTACGACTACATTAAGTACCATTATGTAGCATTGTGCAACATAAAATACAGCCATAAAAGGCGCATCAAGTATCACAAGACCAGTGAAAGCTGAGCTGAGGTTCTGTTACACAATGTGTAACTATTGAAAGTAGATCTCTTTAGATCTACTTAAAGACACTGTCAATGCAACTTCTGCCTTTATGGTTGAGCTAGCAAGTAAACTTGCTTGTGGTACAGGTTGCTAAATGGCACTACTGTCTATAATTTGGATCTCAAGCAGAGTGAGGCTTCTACTATGTACAGCTCAAAAATAAATGTAGTCCTTTTGTTTTCCTCTCAGTTCTGTGTGAAATGGGTAAAAGACAAATTCTATTTATTTATTTATTTTTAAATGAGAGAATAGTCTAAAACTACCTCTGCAACTTTTTCAATTCACTAAACATACTGGACAGGATGCAATCGAATTCATCTTTCTTCTCTCATGCTCTGAGGCCCATCTGTTTAATGTTCTTCATAGACTTAATTCTTCTTTGATGGAAATCATCTTATGTGTTATCTTTTCACTTAGTCCTGCTAAAATAAGTGTTAAAGCTTACTACACTCACAACTTTACGAGTTTCACTTTGTATGCATCCTTATTTCATACACCATCATATCCAGTATTCTCACATGCAGCCAAGTGTAGTGTTGCATAGATCAGAAAATTCTGCATTTCATTTACTTGCAGTTTATAGTTTTGTTTTATGAAGGCATTGGGCTTTGAATGTGGAAAATACAAAATTTCTCAGTAAACAATATTTTCTTGGTTTCCCATATCAGCAAATTGTGGTGGGTTTATCGTGCTAGGCAGATAAACACCCCAACCACTCTCTCACTCCCCTTCCTGACCCTCTGCCAGACCCAGTGCACAAATACACCAAACCACAGGTGACCTAAATACTTGCATCAGCAGGTCTCTCCTCTCTTTCCTCCCTCAGTTGCCCTGCCTTGTGCTCGGTAGCAAGCTTAGGGAAGATGGCCCAAGTTGAAACGGGACAGCCTTGCTATGTAGGCTGTGTCCTCCTCTCCCCAGCCTGTGATGACGAGGGCTCACTGCGACTCTGCCCTTGCCCCATACTACCCTTCTGGCTGTGATGAGCATGGCTGTGCAGCACAAGCTGCTGCCCTTGGGGCTCATTCCTCAGGGTCCCTGCAGAAGTGTAAGATGAAGGCTCTGCTTTGCCACTCTTTGGGGAAACGTATAAGTCAACGCTGCTGCACTGAAGGAACCGTCCAGTACCCAAAAGCAATACTCACTTCACCCTACGAAACCTTCTCTTCTTGCTTGTATATGGAGAATACTGAATGACTTCTCTTTATTACTTTTTCTTTATCAATCTTTTACTTTTCATCCATAAAATACACTTCCCTGACTAGACTTTCAACAGCCTTTTTTTTTTTTTTTTTCCTTAAACACTTCATAAAGTTTTTGGTTTGGTTAGATAAGTGTTGTTTCTTAAATATTTATTTCTGTTTCTGGAGAACTTAAATAAAAATCTGCTTAAGGAAGAAAACTCTTTACCTCCGCTGTCCCTTCCAATTATGACTTCTACATTGTGTTGCATGCTGTGTGTGTAGCATTACTAGTGTGCACTGAACATGACTTTGCTCTTACTTATGGTCTTACTTAAGCCATATAGATTTATCATTGATAAAGAAAAGGTTAGATGGTTACAGCAGACAATGTTATTTTTTTCAAAAATATGCAGTGGGGAAGTTGTGCAAGCATATTGTTGTTTGTTTCACTATTGGAGGCCTAAAAATATGAGCAAAGTGTGAGTCTTTGTGTGAATCTGTAGAAAGCCTCAAACAACCGTCACATGAAATACCTGCAAATTGTTCCTGTCTTTCTTGACGTTTTTACTCTGCAGTGCCACTGTGTTATTTAAATACCAAGATGGTATTATCACAGTTGTTTTAGAGAGTAAGTACATTAATTCTCTTTCAGCTACGGATGTGATCAAATACAAGTCACGGGACATTTAACTATACTTTAGCTTATAAACCTGTATTAAATTAAAGGAAAAATCAACTCAGTGGTTATGTTAGAACAGGCTGCCTTTCAGAGGCATGCCAATTTTGGCATACATGAAAGCTTCCTGTGAGTCCTAAGAAATCATGGAATCACCCTTTATGTTAGCATCTCTGCAGTGTGAATTCCTGTTCCTTGAGTATGTTGTGGTCACAAAGACAAGTTTACTTGTACAGGCAGCAAAGTGTAAGTTCTTACGAATTTATTTTGATTGCTGAAATGTGATGCATTCTAAGAGTTTCACAGAGTGTAAAAAAAAAAAAAACAGTGAAGCTGTTGATGAGGCTTGAATTTCATGCAAAATTGGACATAGCGTGTTTCTGTTTCTGACACTATCACAAGTGGATGGTAGAATGGACAATTAATGTACTCCATCTGAAACCAAACAACAGCAACAACAAAACCCACGTGACCAGAAATACGCAGAAAGGTGAGTTCCTCCTTTCATCTTGTCACCAGCCTTGTGCCAGAATGTGAGCAGTGATTCTCAGCGTAGCTCATTCTCTATTCTGCAGATGCCTCTGATCAGAGGAGGTAAGGCACATGCCTTGGGAATTTCCAGCAATGTTCTTTTCATGATTTGATTCATGGCCTGTTTTGTTTCATGGGTTGACCTAACTCCAAAAGCCTTTTTGCTACATTGATTTTTATTGCTCTTTTTGACTACTTCTTGGCTGCTTCTTGAAATTAGTTCAATATTATACAAAAGCATTGTTTTATTCGCGTATTACCTGTCTTCATCTGTATATATGTGATCTCTGCACGTTTTCACTGAAAGTGAGTGATTATATAGATTGTATCCATGATGCTAGTCTCCAAAAATACCTTCTTCCTGATTGATTGACTTAATTGCAAGTGATTAGAGGTAGGACGTCCATTTAACACGTAAAAAAGACAGTTCACAGCTCAATCACTTTCTAAGACGCATCTCAATCAGGAAGTGACTATTTCTGCTTCTAATTAATGTGGTGCTGCTGGCAATATTGTGTGTGTGTGCTTTTTAACAGGTGTTACGAATTCTGATATGCAAAGCAGGGCAAAATGGGAAGAAATACAATGTAGGTGTTAAGCACTTTTTTTGCTATCAAATTCAGTGTGGAACTCTAATTCTAATTCTAATGTGGAATAACGTGCTTTTAAAGGAGAGGATGAAGGAAGGGTGTTTCCTCTTAAACCCCTAAGTGTGCATCCTTCACCTTCTGTAGCTATACCCATGGGAAAACTGTATGGGAGTGCCTGAGCCTGTGAGAAGTGTCCCATCCTTAAGGCTTTGTGAGGGGAGGAAAGTAAAAGGGAAGGGAAGCTAGAAAGAGCTGCAGCAGATAGTGATACCTGAACAGGCCCTAAGGGTTTGTTTGTCATGGAGGGAATCGTTGCTGAAAGTGGGATCTTGTTACTCTGACAAGAAGGAAGTAATTACTTGTGGTCAAATCTAGGCTGTAAAATTGATTGACTGGAGACTAGTTATGCGAGCTAACATTATGAAGGTTCAGATGGGATAGAGGGAATTACATCTAATGCTGGTGGGCTTCTTTTTGTTTGGTTGGTTTTTATCCTAGCAATATTTTTGTAGGGAACTGTTCTCTGTTTTAGATTTACGGCTGTGGCTGTTTGGGAGAATCGCTGTGATATCATCTCCTCAAGACTGAGGGTGTCCTTATTCAAAGTATGTCTTCAACAATACAGTGTTCTCCAGTAGGGTGTTGCTTCACTATTAGCTAACAGTCTTTATTCCTCTAAAAACAACAAAAAAATCTGTCCTATAACTTTTTTTTCCTGTAATTTTAAGACAACTATCATATGTTATCTATCCTAAGGCAAAGTAAGTGTACAAAGAAGATAAGAAGCTTTAGTTTTATGTCTAGAAAAATCAGGAAACAAAAATCCCTCCCAGTGGGGGAGCAAGGTATAAAGCTGACCTGATCTAATTTACCTTGAGGTAAGATTGAAGGGTTTTTGTGAGGTGGCTGTCTTTCCTTCACAATGTACTCTTTTTACCTTTCCTTGATTTATCTTACATCTTCGTTATCCCGAGGTGAAAGCAGCGAACTTATCTTCTACTGATGACATCTCTTTAAAAAGTCTGAATCACTAAGGCTAAGCCCAGAAGCAACTGGAGGCAATTAGGAACACTTGCTTTAAAACTCGTACCCAACCTACACTTGCTTAACTTGGGAGATCACAGAGAAATATAGCTAGAGGACAGCGATACTAATAGCTACCACATCTAACAAACCATAAAGGTGTGCACTGGAGAACTGTGGCAATATTGACTGTGTGTTCATTAAGGACGTGAGTTCCAGATGATGAAAGCATTGCTCTGCTGGGAGACATTTTACTACTTAAAATGGCAGATAAAGTTACTCTCTGTTTTATTCTGTTGGCTTTTAAAAATAATAAAAAAAAAATATAAAAAAAAAAAAAAAAGTGCAAAACTTGTTGGCCTGAAACTACTCCTGGAATGAAGCTTTCTGCAGCATTGTACCACTGTCTCTGAAGAAGCTGAATAGCTGCTTCTGGACCTTGAAACCTATCAGGAGCATTGAGGTTAATAAGCAATAATTTCACTCCTTTAACTCTTGATGACTAACAGCCTTGTATGTTTAATGTATCTGAAACAGAACTTGGTATCATTATGGCAATGAAAAGTAAATCCCACCTCTTTGTGAGGCTAATTTTCTGAATTTTGCTGTTTCTTTTTTACTCTTGCTTTTCTGCTTGCTTCCATTTAAATTATATTTTCTCCTCAACAGGGAAATCATGTTTCTTTACCCTTTAATCTCAACACTGTATTATGTGTTTGTTTTGTTTGTTTTTTTTTTTTGTTTTTTTTTTTCTTCCCTCCACTTAATTCTACTAATTGTGGTTTAATGTCTGTGTTCTTCCATTCTGGCCCACTTTTCAACAAAACGCATCGAATCAGTCATTGACCAAATAATTTACCAACAAATCAGGTGGCTTTGAAGTTGGAGTTAATTGATTTTAATGTTTTTGGTGTTCTTTGTGTCTTTGATCTAAGTTATTCTATAGAGTAGGGAAGCAGAGCTTAAAGTTGAGATGTCAAAGGCCCTGTGAGCAGCAGGATTCAGCAAGATCACCATCCTCCCACTTGTTATTTATTTTTGGCCATGTTGCAAGGCAGAGCCTGCTGGAAGCTCCGGAAGGAAAGCTAGAAAGCATGCGGGTCGTCCCTGTCTGCTTGAATCCATGTAACTTTTCTGCATGGCTGCTCCAAGCACAGCTCTGTTGCTTGAGCACTCTTGGGGGTGGCATTAACTTGTGTTCTTCTTCAGAGGCAGGACTGAGGTGTTGCTCTCTGCTGTGAAGCTGCAGTATCTTGGGGAGTTGGTGGGTGCTCTGTTGGCTGCAAATCAAGACCTTATAGCAGCTCCTTGGCCTCCAAACACAGTTCTGTGTAATGAATTTCACTCACACAGGTGTAGAAGTGCCAGCACTGCTGTATCCCACAGCAACCAAAACTTAGTATGATATTCTCCTCTGAGTTGGAAAGGACCCACAAGGATCATTGAGTCCAACTCCTGGCTCCACACAGGACCACCCAAAAATCAGACCCTGTGTCAGAGAGCATTGTCCCAATGCTTCTTGAACTCCATCAGACGCAGTGCCCTGACCACTGCCCTTTGGAGCCTGCTCCAGTGCCTAACCACCCTCTTGGTGAAGAACCTCTTTCTAACACGCAGCCTGACCCTCCCCTGTCCCAGCTCCATTCTGTTCCCTTGGGTCCTGTCGCTGTCCCCAGAGAGCCGAGCTCAGCACCTGCCCTTCCGCTCCCCTTGTGAGGGAGCTGCAGGCCGCCATGAGGCCTCCCCTCAGCCTGCTCTGCTCTGGGCTGAGCAAACCAAGGGACCTCAGCCACTCCTCACGCATCTTCCCCTCTAGACCCTGCAGCATCTTTGTAGTCATCCTTTAGACACTAAAACTTAAAATGCAGTATTCACATTTCTGTCAAATGACTGAATGCAGTACTTAATGGTGTATGGAGAAGTACCATGTGTTACATCCACTACAGACAAGCAAGCTGCTTAATGCATTTACAAGTTGTCATGAGTTTTAACCCAACTACAGCTATTCCAGATATAAAATAAATGTCAAATGCAGAAAAATTGTCCTTCTGTCACTACAGAATTGAAAATTTTTATTTTCAAAAAGCAACTGGGATTTTTTTTGCAACATGAGTAGAAATATTAAAAGGGGAAATATTCTGTGATAGATACGGATTAAAATTACAGATTTTCAAATGGAATAAATGATGGTTGTATGTAGCATGAGGAAAAATGTTTAATACAGCTAAATGCTACAACCTGGATGTGCTGTCAGGTGTTATGCTGAAGGCCCATTTGCTGGGTTGAAGTTGTGGTCTCATTGCTTGGCTGAGAATTTGGAAATCCTCTGTATGTTTGGGCAGGGTGGTGTCTCGGTTTCTTGAGTTTTACAGGTAAAAATTGCCAGTTCATAGGTAAAGACTCATCCTGTCCTTGCAAGATAAGAGATAAAAGGAAAACAAGATGATCAAAGATAATGGATTTTTTTTTTCTGCATTACATTGGGGGAGTAGAAGGGAGGCAACAAAAAGCATCCAGTTACTGACTACTTGCGTTGGTTTACACCTCCCGCAATTGTGAAAAGAGGCAGAAAAAGCAATCAGTTGTATCCCCTATTTGGCTAGCCAGCCAGTTAAGAAATAGCACGGTATTAAAATGGTATATGTTAAAGCACTGTGATTCTGGGCCAGGAGGAAAACATGCCAGCCTAGCTCAAGTGAAAGGTAACGAGCAACTGTTTTTCCTTGGTAGCAGAGCATGGGAACAGCCTGGAAATGAGCTGGAAGATTTTAGTTTGAAGAGGCTCATTCCAGTAATGCTTTAAGCTAGTTGTTCTCCTTCAGGTTTGCCTATATAAAAACCAAATGACTTCAACAAAATAATGACTAAATAAATCTGTTCTTAGAGGCAGCTTTTTCCCCTAAGCTTATAATACTGCCTAATTTGTCTACCACAGGTCTTCTTACATGAGCGGTGGTTTTGTTCACTCATGCTTGTGATATATTTTTTTTCTTGCCCCTGTTAGTTTTTCATCTCGGGCAGCTGTCTGTTTCTGTATTGTTATAGATACAGAAGACCCTTCTAGGGACTTAGAAGGGGTGTTCTAAGCCTTCTGCAAATGTCAAAACTAACAATACTTTAAAAAATAAAAAATAAACAAACAAACAACACACAACAGAAAAAAGAAAAAAAAAAAAAAGAAAAACCTGAAGGCATAGAAGAATAAGGGCTGTGCAGAGCCACCAGCAGCACGTCTTGTGGTGTTGTGCATGCTGTGTGCTGGAGAGGGCCTGGGAGACTGGTGAAAAGCAGAAGGAAGATAAGGAAAAATGCAACTTGCTAGCCAATGCTGTAGTTAAGTGCTATTTATCCTTTTTACAATATTTACATTGGCAGGGTTTCATTGGGGATTTATGGCCATCTGTCTTACAGATTTATTGTATATGTTGTGGATTTTGCAAATTAAAACTGCTTTGGAAGTGGAATAAATCCTTTTTGCTGTGCATATCCGAACACCTGACTTTCCGGAGGATAAGGCAAAGTTTTGTGCATCTGCTTACAACACTTTACCAAATGCTGCCTAGACTGATCAGTGGACAGTAAGAGAGTGATAACATTCAAAATGCCGTTCCTACATGCCTATTTTAGCACTATGGATGGCAGTCTTCAGCTGATAGTAGTCTGACAATGCATCTTTTTTTGTTTATCTTTCAAACATGTTTTACTAGCCTTTTTTTCAAGTTGTTGTTTTAAATTTATTTTTTTTTTTAATATGTACCTTTTATTAAGTTATTTTAGAGGTACTTGAGCTCTTTAGTGTTATCTTTTTTTTTTTTTTTTAAGTGCAAAGACAAGTGCCGCAGACGTGTGCTGTCCTGCTACTTTCCCCAGTGCTCAGTTCTGTCTGTGGGACAAATGGCAGAGAATGCCACACTGAAATAAAATCCTAGTCTGGCCACAGGTGATTTCCCCAGAAGTATAGCCTGTGGAAAAGAGGCAAAATCTTGCCTGGGAAGGTAAAACAGCATTTTGTGACAGAAGCAGGAGTTTGCTGTTTTGCTTCTTGATAATATTGTGAAAAGGCAATTAGTGCATCACTTTCACTGGAATTGTGCTTTCACTGAACAGTCTTAATGTCTGTCTACAAACCACAGGGTTTTGGTGTTTTCCTGGGGCTATATCCAACACAAGGAAAAAATAGTAGCAGTTAATGTGGAAATATTCTTATGAAATGAACTCTACATACAAATTTGAATTCATCAAAACCTCTGAAACATGGAGAAGAACTTTGTGTTGCAGAAGTTTGACAGAATTTGGGGCATCCAGGACCCCAGGGTCAGGCCTCATGCTGGCTGCTCGTGTGGGATCTGGCACAAGGACCCTGGTTTGGAGGGGAGCTTGTCCCCGTTTCTCTGTGCCTTGAAGTAAACTGTTTGCAGGTAACCTAAGGATTCAGACATGTTCTTGTTCCTGAGGGCTTTTTGCCAGTACATTATGGGAGGTGAAAACTTTGTGTTGTGTTTTTGTTTGTTTGTTTGTTTTTTGTTTTTTGACTACTTGTAGCAATACATATTTATCTGATACAGTATTTGAGGAACAGGATAGATCAACATTATGGATTAACAGAAATAAGTCATATTGGGAGTAACTTCTGCATTAAAGATCTGTATTGTGAGACAAAACTGTGAATGGAGAAGAGCAGTAAATTGCACCCATCTGTGTTGTGAAGCTCGTAATATATTTGATGTTCCAGAATGATCCCATTGTGGGCATTTTGTGTCTGTGCTCACTCTAAAATTTAACTGTAGTGTTAACTTGCCTTCACCTAAAGGAATTTAAGTCCATTTTCTACTTGTACTACTGCTTATTAAAAAGTATGTGAGAGTTGGGTTTTAGCCCTTTCAAAGAAGCTTCAAAGTGCTGTTGTTTCAGATGGAGGTATTTGCTCCTTCCTGAAATGTCCAACATCAACACCATTACCAGTTTTTATTCTTGGCAACGAATGAGAAAATACTCTTTTTGGTAAATATCTTACTTGTACCCAAAGCTTTGTCTCCCACATCATTACCACTGCAGTTTTTTTCCTCATAGATCAAAAGCCTGGAAGCATGCTTACCTTGCATGCTGCCAGTGGTGGGTTTTGGGGGTTGGGGGGGGGGGGGCAGTGGGAGCTGACACCTGGGAGGCATAGATTAAAATCTTCAAGATTCCAATATATTTTCCCCACATCCACTTTTTGGGGAAAAACCCTGAGGAACAAATGTTGGGTATTCAGTTGGTATTACTCAAGATAAGATCTTCTGGTGCCCCCTCTCTTTGCTCTCTCTTCCTTCTGTGAATAAACCCATCACCATTCCTCTGCATCTGGGTGCTACTCAGTCAATTGCTCATGTTAACTTTTAATAGCAAGGACTAATTTACTAACTCACAGTCTGACCAGAGGGTGGTTGTGTTGATGAGGTCTATATGGGCCACCCTTTCATGTATGACTGCTGTGCTGTGTAGCACTTAAGCTCTGCAATGTTGATTCTTCAGGCTTTGTATTTTCCTTTCAGCTTGTATTAAGCATATGTTGCTTCTCTGTACACAGGCATCTCAAAGAATTTCTCAGCTGCCTTTCTGTCATCCCTGAGTCCAAATTACAACTGTCAATTATACATGAAAGGTAGGTGAGATCAAAGTCTTCCCTTAGTCCTGCTACTTGTGCATCTGTTTTACCACTGCAAAACCAAACTTCTCTATCAGAATGCTCTTTTCCAGTATAATCCTGGTACATTTTATGAGAATGATAATCTCTAGAGCTTCACACAATTGTACAGTGGATAATGAAGAACATTTATGTTTATAAACAACAGACAAATTTAAAGCACATGTAAAGGACATCTTACAAAGAATAGCTTCATGATTCCCTTCAATGTTTGACAAGGATTTTACCTAGAGTTGGAAATATTAATGAATCATATGGTTTCAGATTAAGACAGCAAAAGAGGGGATTTTTTTAAAGGGTTATGAATGAAAAAGACTAATAGTGACCAGAGGTGAAATTCTGCCTTGTGCATTTTCTTTACCGAAAGGGTTGTTAGACACTGGAACAGGCTGCCCAGGGAAGTGGTGGAGTCACCATCCCTGGAAGTCTTTAAAAGACATTTAGATGTAAAGCTTAGGGATATGGTTTAGTGGGGACTGTTAGCGTTAGGTCAGAGGTTGGACTCGATGATCCTGAGGTCTCTTCCAACCTAGAAATTCTGTGATTCTGTGATTTCAATGGGAACACTGCTGCATCCTCCCTTATGCTCTTGATATACCTGTTGTGAATGTATTGTATATGCTTCCAAGCAAAATGAAGGAAAAACTTTTGAAAGGAATGCATCTAAGTGCTTTGTTCAAACGACAGATCCCCAAACACAACAATTTTAAGAATTTTAAAATATTCCTGTTAAAACTGAGATGACTTGAAGTAAATAAACTTATATGTGCTTTTCAGCTCCAGCTTCATTGTGATGAAACAACCATCTACTTACAATTAAGGACTCTTTATATTGAAGCACTCCAAATCTTGAAAGCAAGTGTATATTGATAAAAGATGATAAGCAGTACAGAAATATCCCCTGGCTACGTAGTCTTTTCAGTGTTGGAGAAACTCAGTTGTACTGAAGCTCTTGTGAAGAAATTTGTAAAATGTACCACTATACTAATACATTTCAAGGATTTTAGTGCTAGTAGTTTAATATGCTGAGTAATACGAACTTCTTTGGTCTTCAGCTAAAGCTCCTTTGTACAGGGATTTCTACCATGTAGTGATTTTTGGTTCCCTATGGATTTTGTCATTAAGCATGACAATTTAGTTGATGTCAGCTAGCACTCTAATAAAGGGAACTTCTCATGTTTTACTTCTCTGCTTGCTTGAGCTGTTGGGGGTAGAGTAAAAAGAGAAGAAAATTTATACAAAATACTTAATTTGTCTGTTAAATTAAAAGCTGCTCAGTTGGATGTTTGTTCTGAAGATTTTGAAACTGTATGCACAACAATAAATCTCATGTACAGAGTACAGCAAGGAAAAAGATCCACTCTTGGCTTTTCTTTCAGGGAGTATAGGGCATATATGTCACCAGTTGCAATGAGTTCTGAATCATCATCATCAGTCATTCTCTTTTCAGACGTTGAAGTCTCTTAACAACTGCAAGCTATTTGAGGCCTAGCTCTTTTTATTTAGTGTGATTCAAAGAGGCCATTGTAATACCAACATCTTATGTTTTCTTTCAAATAAATTGATCCACGTCGGTGCTTTAAAAAAAAAAAAAAAAAAAAAAAATCCACATCCACACACAAAATCCAGCTAATTATTTCACTGTGTGAGGTTTAACGTGGTGCTGGCTGTAGAAATGACAGCTTTGTACACATCCTGCTTCATTTTGGAAATGCTTTTAATCTTGTTGTTTGTGCTAATCTAGAGAAGAAAGAAGCTTTACGTAACATTTCAAAGGCAAGGCATATCTGTTCTTGTTTCACAGATCTGTAAAGTGTAATTGTACATCTGAAACGTTTTCAAGAAGAATGTAATGTGCCTCAGCATATGTTTATTAAAAATGTACTTTCCAAATTGAATTCTATACTCTAATTAGACTAGTTAAGGAAATAGGGCAATATTCTGACTTCTGCCGAGGTTGTTTAAATTCAGAGCATTACTGCTCACTATGCTGATGTTACTTTTGTTTTTTGCCAATGTAGAGGTGGCTATAGCTTAGCCATTGGCAGTTTGGTCTATTCCCTCCCCCCACAGGTGGGAGGAGTAAAATTGAGACTGGTGTTTTGAAACCTCTCTGTGTTGGTTTCTCTTTAGAAGAGGAAAGCAAAGAAGCAGCTGGGGTAGAGATTTTTTTTATATACTTTTTCCCCACAGCATGGATCTTGAATTCATCAGGGGAAATGATGGGGTGCATGGAGTCATCCTCTGAGCAGCAGATACTTGTGGCTGCTTACCCTAGCACCTCAGTCCCAGCCTGCAGGGCCCTCTTGTTCTCTCTGCCCTCATATAGAGGAAGATGATTGTGGCAGTGATTTTTGCCTTGCACAAAATGAGCTTTGAAGTCCACAGTCATGTCACTGCTCTAATATGAACTGTGAATACATATCATAGGACTTGTCAATAGTATGGTTGGCCTTGTGCTGGGTACTCATATCAGGGATTGAACAAGTGGGTCTTTAGGTGTACCTATCTGCTGTCATTTTTCAAGATGATGTTAAGCACGGAGGACACCTCAAACTTCTTTCATGAAAAGCAAGAGACAGTTTTTTTCGTCAGAATAGCCATACCTAAGCTAGCAGGGTACACATTTGGACTTCAAAGGATTGACTCTGGCTTGATTAGCTGCACTGAAAGCTTCATTTTTCACTTCTAAGGTGAGCACAATGACTAGCAGGCTGTTGGTTTTCTTAGATGAATCTAACTTTTTTCTCTGCTCTTTGTTTTCATTTCCACTCCACCTCCAATAAACGATCAAGCTTGCTTTGCAGCTTGGTGGCTAGGATAGATTTTTGGGATGAAGTTGAGTGAGGTATCCTGTGTTCCAGTTAAGTGCTCTAATTTTTACAGATTTTACTTATTTGGAAGTAAGAGGGAATGGGCTTTTTCTTCCCCTTTCCCTCATTTAGCCAGAAATGGCCTTCTCATCTAAACTGGTTCACACACTCCTTCAGGCAATCCAATTTTTATGAAAAAAAAAAAAAAAAAAACTTTCATCAGAAAATCCCTGACTTGTTGTGCTCCCTGGAGACCCATATCTACTGGATTTTTAGTTTCTCTGCCTTTGACACATTGGCACAAAAAAGACTTTAATAAGAAGCAGAGGCAAACCCGCCATTCATCTCTTTCTGCTGCTCTCAGATTTGTAAATGAGCAAAGTTTTCTAACTTTTGTGGTAATTATTCCTTAATGATTAAAAATACTGTAGTTCTCAGTGGTTCCAGCTCTGAATCCCTTCCTATTGATTATTAGAAGACTATAAATGCTAATGGTAACTATTAGTTTTGGAATTCTAAGTCTTTCCTCCAAATCAATTATTTGATGTAATTCTTTAACCTTGTTTTCTGGGCATCTTTCTGTTTTCAGACTCAGCAGGAAAACTTAAGTCATATTCTTTTTTATATTCTGATGCGGCCAGGAGAAACATCAAAAAATGAATTGCAAGTTGTAGGAAATGTAACTGTAGGATTATCAGTAGCTTAATGACAAGGCTTATTGTCAATGACTTGTTGAACCTCATTACTTAAAAAAAAAAAAGTTTTGGATCATATTGTGAATTTAATTTCACTATTGATACAGTGGTTAATTTCTTTTCTAAAGAATTTGAAATCAGAATCTAAATTTCTAAAGAATGTGAAAGGACAATCTAAACCTACTAGAGAACTTGTTTGGAGCATGTGAGTGGGGAAAGAGAAAGGAAAGGGTGAGTGGAGCTATGAAGACCCATTGCTAACCACCAGTGCATGGTGGTGTATAACTGCTAGGAAAACTTTAAAGCTGTTTGAGGCACCTTCCACTCATTCCAGGCCCCTGGATAGTCCTATAGTTGATGACTACATGCTCATGAGGGGTTTGGAGGGGTTTTCTTGCTCATATCCCATTGCTTGTTTTCTGGAATGCAGATTGTTTGTCTGATCTGCAGTTCCTCAGCTTTCAGAAAGGCTTCTGTTGTCTGCTTATAGAGCTTATGATGGACTGCTTGATCAGTAACCACTGTAATACTGGTCTGGTAAGGAAACTTTGCAGTTCTTTGCCAATGTGGAAAGATAATTGAAATACCAACTGTAAAGCAAACATAATTTATTGTTGTAAGCTACATTATGCAGCTGCTGCTACCTTTCCTTGCAAAGTAATCTTAAATTTAACTTACCGTAAGTCCTGCCTAGTTTTCAAATCTATTGCAGTTCCAAAATAACTGGGAAAGTTTGGATTTCCATGTGTTTGTAAAGAAACAACACTTTCTGACTAATGAAAATCTTGAGTCTCGCAGATAAACTGTAAATACTTCAAGAAGTGCGTGTTAAGGGTGGGAATTCTTTCAGGGTGACATCAACAACACTGGCACAAACTGTGGCACATTTTATATTAACTTACTTTGCTTTCCTAAATTTACAATGCATGCAAAATGCTGATACGGTTCAGAGAGCTGTTTGTACAGAGCAGCGGAGGCAAGTTCAGCATTATGTTTGTCCCAGCATATGAGATGCAAGGTTGGGGGCAGGAAGCTCTTTACTTCTGCTTCTTCAGTCCTGGGTTGGAGATAGGAAGGCATGAATGAAGCTGGAATTACTGAGCGAGAAGGAGCCCCCAGTGTACGGGGTCGGGCTTCTGGCTCAGACTGGCCTCTGTGCCTTGCAGGAGAGCCATGTGGGCAGCCAAGCTGGCCCCATGGATCAGCGCCCACCACTCTGTGCACATGAGGCAGTAAGATCTGGGAAACATCAACGCAGAAAACCTCTGCCAGCCCTGGCTTGCAAATTTAGAAATGAGACGAGTCATCAAAGCATGTGTTTTACTAATAAATCATGTCTGAAACTTTGTGCTATGCAAATGAGCAATGTAACCAGGACATAAGCGAGACTGACTTTGTTCCTATAAAAAGATTTGCTTACTTTTAAATGACATGTTTGAAATGATTGAGGAGAGAGAGAAGACATGAAAAAAACTGACATAATAGTGGCATAAAATAACACAGTAACGTGGGGGGAGTGTGTCTACCACAAAGAAATACATCTTCTAAGGGGATATTTTTTTCTTTCTACTTCTGATACCTCCCATGTGGTGGTCGTTTTAAGGATAGAGAAAGAAACTTAACAATAGTGTAGAGATTCAATTCTTTCTTGCACATGTTCTTTCAATTCATTATTTTCCCAAAAGGCTGTTTCTAATTATTCAAGTCGCACCAATTTCTAGTAATATAACTGTTGCTTCAAAATCTATAGTTTTGTCCCATACTCCTTTCTTTGAGTCCTTCTAGCACCTGACTGATACGGGTATGGACAAAACATTACCTTTCCCCTCTCATGCTGTTTTGTATGCAGACACGGTGTCCTCTTCCTCCAATGACAGTCACGTTGACATATTGCTCACCCCTCCAACCAGAAGACCAGCGAGTGTTTTTCTCTCCTTTGCTCGCAGTGGAGCAGTCCAGAGAAACATCAAGATGTAAACAACTGCCTAAGTTGCCTCTGTCCATAAAAAACTTCCACCCTTGTGCTTGTCAGTTGTCGTCTTTTGTCTTTGTATGTTGCCCGTGCTATTCCTGGCATCTCTTCCTTGCTAACCTTTGTGACCCCAGAAGATGGTTTTCCCAGACCTAATGAGAACAGGCGAGCATTATCTATGTGCTTGAGAGACCTGAGCACCTTTTTGCTGTGGTATAGTAAAAGAGGACAAGGTACAATAGGCTGTGTTATTCCTCCTGGTAGACAATTATCATTTGCTAATTATATTCTAATAAACATGATTCTTGTAGAAAAGGACATCTGTGATTTAATTTAATAAATGTTTTTGAAACACTGAGGCAAACACTTTTAGAGTGTACTTGTGTATGAACTGCATTTGAATAGATTTGTGGTAACAGTGGTTATACACATATACATGGTACAATCAACCACAAATGAAACATGCCAATGTACACGTGTGCTAGGACTTCATCTGTCCTCTTCTAATAGTGTGATGTAACTGGCTTTTTTAACTCTTCTTTCCTATGGAACCATGGTCTGTACAAAATCCTTAAGGCTTAAAAAATTGCAAGGAATATAGAACAATAGCTAAACTATTCTAGTTCATATTAGACATAATCTGCTGGTGTGGATTTATCTGTCATCTTAAGCAGGCAGTCAGGAGAAGAATGGTACCCAGAATAGTTTTCCAACATAATTTAAATTTTATTCATAGGGAGAGATGAAATATCTGCTGATCTTATATTTCAGCTAGTATTCCACCTCTTTTCATATGTGACATATCCCACAATTATGAAATATAAAATCACATCAGAACTCACCAAAATATTCTTTATTAAACTTCTGAAGTCCTGAAGTGAAATCCTTCACCAACAGCAGACCATATTCTGTATTAATAATGGTTTGGAAATTATGTTCTTTTACAGTAGCGCAGGCTAGATAATCAGTCGATTAAAATCAGTGTAGCTATCCTGCAAGCCTCTTCCTTTTGAAGAAAAGGGCATTGGAGTGTATGTGGGGGGTCAACCTGACACCTAACCCAAACTTTAGTCATCTTGCTTCATCACATCTCAGTCAGGAAACTGGCTGCCATCACCTGGGACCTTGTGGTCCCTTTAAGTAGCCTGATGTGGTCAAATCAGTGCACAGAACAAGAAGGGATCCTCCCAGAACACTCTAACGAACACTCTAGCTGCCACCATCCCCTGAAACTATTTCAAACCAGATCTTTGCTGCAATTAAATACACAATTTCTGTTGATTACCCAGTAAGTTGTGTCCTGCTCAAGTTAGCAACAGTTGGTACTGTGTAATCAGGAAGAGGAGGGTTGGTTGGATACCAAAAGTGGGCTGAATTTACCTGCGTTTCAAAGCAAGTCCCTAACCTAGAACACCTATTTCCTAGTATAACACCTGACTCCTGGTTCCCTGTTACTTGTTGGTTTGAGAAGTAAAATGGTTACCGGATAGTCACAAAATGGCTTACGAGTTAGGTAGTAAGACTAAGTTTCATACAGTGACTGCTCATGAAAGTATACAAAAACAATTAACACTCAAAAATATCAGCTAGCTTTAGTCAAAAACTAAACTGACAATTATCAGTAATTAATTTACAGTTATGTATAGCTGGACATGTGTGTGCAAAGAACTCTGTACTATGAGTTGGCAAAAGTCAAGGATTGTTTATCAAGAATTACTGTATAATGCTTAAAATATTTAATAAAGTATGTTGTCAGATTTAAGAAATAATGAAAAAGAACACACACATTAAAACTAGCATTACATCCATGACTTTGTCCTTGGTTCTGTTTCTACCAGTATTTCCTGTTATGAACTATAAGATCTTTTTTTGTTGTTGTTGTTGCTTGTATGATGCTGGGCTTTATTTACTTGCTTCATATTTGCATTAGTGCAAATATGAGGGATTTATTTGCCTCATCACAGCTACACCTAAGTAACGCACACGAAGTTCAGTCAAATGTATTCCTGACAATTGCTTAGTTTAAGTTCTTCAGTAATGGGTAAGTGTTATATAGCTGGCTAAGGTCAAACCTTGTCTGGTTCCATCCAAGTTTATTGTATGTTTTATAAGACTCCTTCAGCGTCTCCTTTTTTTTTAATGCTTAGTCCAAAACAACGTCTTACCATGAGACAAAACAGTTGATATTTTGTGAAGTAATTGCAGACTTTCTAGAATTGTTTCCTGATACTGTCAGGGTGATTGGAATTGTATAAATTACTTGCACCTTTCAAGCAGCTCTGTAACTTGAGCTCAGTCATGAAGCTGTGTGAGGCTTGGGGAGGGGAGGGAAATTTATTGGGTACCACGTAGCGCACAATGTTTAAATTTCCTTAGTTGTACATCCAGTGATTGCAAGCACATGGCATGTCCTGCAGTATTTTGTTAATTCTGCAGAAACAATGCGTTTTGAAAATGCATATATACACACATTTTCTTATGGTAAAAAAACTATATAATTAAACCCATGTACCAATAAGCAAAATTATTGAAGTGACTTATTTACAGAAAACACACTAAAAAAAAGTTACTGTACTGAGGCATCCTACACATTTATGTTGATGTTGGTGTGTTTTGTTTTTGTTTTTTTTTATTCAGAAGGCACTGGTATACAGTGGAATCTAGTGATCCTGACCCATCTTCAGAGTCAAGCAATAATGGATCGATAACATTCCCAACAAAACGAAATATGAGTGAGATCTTAAGATCTTATTTGTAAGAGGCATTAGAGGCAAATGGATGCTTCCAACAACAGCTTCACAATAGTATGAAAAAAAAAAAAAAAAGTAGAGCTAAAATACTGTTTTCTCAGACAATATTTGTAAAACAACAATATAGTTGTTTTAATTATCTCAATATATTTCAGGTAATCAGTAGAGCAGCTCATACATGCTATCCACTTAAAAGATACTGGTGCCCGTTGTTTTGGAAGTAGGGAATGAATAATGGAGAAGTGCATATCTGTTTTTGTCTTACGAGGAAAAAAATGTTTGAGAATGGGAAGGTGGAAGGAAATGGGGGGTGAACAAGAAACAGTAAGGGTCTGTAATTCTTGAATCATGGAGGACCACAAACTAGTAGAAAATCAGAGAGAAATAAAAAATCCCTATTACCACCACCCTCAGAAAAGAGAGAGAGGGAAAGGAATTTATAGGTGAATCATTTTAGGATATCCCAAGAGGACTGTGGTGTAGAGAGGTTTTCAAGTTAATTGCTGAAAGACTGTGGAGAGAAACCACCCTTGTCAGAAAAAGCACTGGAAATATAGTAAGAGACAAATACAGCAGCATAAGTAAGTCTTTAAGCAGGACCAATCTACTCTGGAAGTTCGTGCAGCCTTTTACCTGGAGAGCTGTAAGATTGTTTGGATAAATATTCATTTGTTGTTGCCTTCAAATGCTGCATGTCTTTCCACCCTATGTTTCATTAGTGTTATGGAGATGCCGTCTAGAAATTTGGATGGAGGTCTTTCTTACCTCTCCTACAATGATGCAAAGTCACAATCTCGTACTTAGCACAATTTACTGAACAGTTAATTACATTTCAATTAAGTCATTTAGAAACCAAAGGAGCCTCCTTCTTACAACTCATGCATATCTATTAAGAAGGTGTTCTTCTGTAAACTGACAATCCCAACAGCATGAGTCTGCTGTACCCTTAGAAGCAATCCTCTGGGCTGATCCTCCCCGCTACCCTAGCTGCTGTTTTTAACAGAAAAGAAAAAGCATCCTTCAAACAAAGCTAGTCTTCTAACCATTAATAAATTTTGGCTGTATAATTTGAGCACAGGTGGGGTTAAAAAAAAAAAAAAAAAAGGAGCCTCAGGTACTTGACTGTGGAATCCTTGTTTCCTTGGAAGGGATTATTCTTCTGATCCCTTTGTAAATACCGATGGTTAGAACTAAATAAAGCTGACAATATCTGGGAATAGACAAAGTTATAAAGTTGAAACGTGCTCTATATACCAGTGTACACGTTCATTTTGTAGAGATGCAGATGCTACTGGTCATTTTTTTTTCTCTCTCTAGTCTGCTATTGATGCTGCAAATATGTGATGAGAAGCTGAATGGGTGATGCAATTACTTAGCATCTGTGTAAAGATGATGAGCAGATGAAAAGAATTTAAAGATATATCCTTGTAATGCTTACAGTTTGTTGTAGTAGTGATACTTAATAGAGAAACAAAGACAAGCAGATGATAGTGGGACCTAACTGGATTGAACTGTGCAACTTGCTTGTTCTGTTTTGCTGGATTGGTTGTGCGCTTGGTACAGCAGGTGTGTGGTGCGATGAATGCTGTCTCAGAGAGTCTGTGGCATCAAGACTTCAGAGTAGATATACACCACAGAGCAGTTTGTGCTATCGTACATTGATCTTTTTGAGCAAGGATCTTTCTTCCACATCTTGTGGTTCCCTCCCATTATTTGTATATAGTTGCCTTTCCCAAAATGGAGAGCTGGTACATGTCCAGGGAGCTGAGTAATAGCCAAGCCCCATGCCAGGCTTTAGGGTGCTGCCCTGTCCTGCAGCACAGGTACCCAGCCACCGTTCTTAAGTCAGTAAAACAACTGATCTTGGTTTTCTGAAGCACAATTGTTCTTCCATCTATTTAAAACTGTCCCTGGAAGTAAAGAAAGTCTTACCATACCATGCTAAGATCAGATGGCTGTTAAACAACAGCACTGCCAGTCCTTTAGGTGTGTGGATATATGTACATGTAAAAGCATGTGGAAAAAAAAAAAGTAACAGTAGTTGAAATTACACAAATGAGAGGACTAATGGGGGATTTGTGTGCTTCCAGAAAGAAAGGAAGAACCAGAGTGTGATATTTAAATACACTTTTTAAAGTGCACATTTGAGCTTGCAAGTAAAATGGGAACAGCTGTACCAATTACATCAAGGCAATTTATCTGTAAAGTTGGCTGTTTCCAGATGATAGCAAGCATTAGTTGGATAACAGGGATGGGAGGAATGGGCGTCATCGCCCACTCTTTTGTTCGCAGGATGTTACTTCCAAAGCCTCTTTTGCAGAGGACGTCAATAGGAGTGCTCAGAGGGGAGAAATGAGGCCAGGGCATGTGGATGCTGTGGGCTGAGCAGCTGGAGGCAATGTCCCCAGCGCCATGCGTAGCTCCTCTGGACACCCACAGGGGTGGCTGGCAAGGAAATCCTGACAGCTTGTGGGGTGGTCAGCATCTGGGAAATTCCAGGCTGGCCAGCAGGACTTGATGCCAGCACCCTCCTTGTGCTTACCAGTGAATGGCCCTGGGCTGGTCAGGCTGCCCAGGTGCAAGCATCTGGGTACTGGGTGCCAGCCAGTGCACCAGGGACACACGTCCCAGTGCCCAGGGGTACATGGTGTAAGTGTCGGGTCAGTACATGGTGGCAGCTTAGTAGTAAATTAAAATCCTATTCCCTTCCTGTGAAGTCTTTCACTGGGCTTTGCTGATGCCGACCTTGCAAAATCATCCTGCGCCATCTAATTTAGGGAAATGAAGTGCAAGGAATGAACTTATAAAAATTTGTTTAAACTGCATGATATTTTGAAGTTATATCCAAAATATTTAGCAGTTAAACGTGTGCTGTCTTTCATCATCTCATACCAAGATGAGATTGAAAACTAATCATGTGATTTTATGTTTGGGATATCTACACATTTTTGCAAATATTAGTGCCTCTCCTAGCCTGCAGCTTGGAAAAAATTGAATATTCAGCTTGCATTTCATTCCGAGCAGGTAAGCACCTCTCTGTGCTTGGCTTCTTTTTGGGTGCACTGTTTGAAAATCTGGCACCAACACAGTCAATTAAAAAGTAGCACTGGCTTCAAGACTTTGCCTGAGATCTTTCTTCTTCTCTTTCTTGGCCAGTCACAGATACATTCATAATTATCTGAGAAGATGTGAGAAAAATCCCTGCACAACTACACTTAATGATGGATCCTCATCTTCTCTAAAGCTTTATTTTGACATATGGTATTGCTTTATATATTGGCACTTCGTTTCCTTGCACAAATGCAAATAAAGGCCTGCAGTGACCAGCATTTTTAAAAGATAAGTGAGAACATTTTGATTTTCAGCTTTTTAGGTACCTAGCATATGTTACAGCTTATTTATCAGAAGTATTTGGAAAAAAAAAAAAGTACATAATATGGTTGCTGAGTGTTTTTGTTGTTTTGTTTTTCTTCCTTGTTGTTTTTCTCCCACATGTTCTATTGAAACTTTTGTGGAACATAAAAATAAGAATCATAAGCAACTTTTGTTCCTGTCTATTCTGGATTTCATTACTCTGAATAGGGTTAAAAATAAAACTTGGGGTATATTTTTATTTTCTATTAAGAAACACCACTCGCATACAGGTGTACAAATAACTCATCTTTCATTGTGGGTGTTTGCAAACCTCATAACTCAACAAATTGAAACATGGCTTACTTGCACACTTGCAGTTGGGAGGATTTTGAGGTGTTCAGTGCATGGCCAAGTTTCTGGAGCAAGTTAAATGCTTAGAAACCAGTGAATGTATCAGGAAATATATTCCTTAATGCTGGACATGATCTTTGTTTTGCTTTGTAGTGTTGAGCATTCCCAGAAACAATTTCCCTCTCTAGCAAACCTGAAGTTACGTGCTCATTTAGCTACACCGTGCTTTGTGATGAAAGGTTCGATGTGATTGCAAAGCACTAGCATTTTGTACCTGAACCATTCTATCCTTTAAAGTGGGCTAATGGCTCCTTCAGAGAGGATGGGGATGTGCTTTTTTGCATCACCTCGCCATGGCAACCCACCTCACCAGACAGGAAGGTGATTAAAAGAGTTCAGCTGCAGAGGCTCTGCTGCAGGAGCCTGCCTGAAGACTTGGATGGTAATGTGATTAAAAGTACCCAGAATTGCTTCTTCTCGTTTACTTCTTAATCAGTTACCTAAATGTGAACTCATTATAACAGCCTAAACAAAACATACTAACAAGTCAGAGGTGAGTTCTAGGTACCAGTTTAGGTCTTAGGTATGGATTTTTTTTAAACTCCAAAAGTTGTCAGGTAAGGAAAAATACATACTGAAGATTAAACATGAATTTACGATCTTTCTTCTTTGATCCCATCTTTTCAATTTATTGTCTCTTTACAGCTCTCTCATTAAGAGGTTGCACATTAAACTTGCTGATAATCAACTGTTAGCCCTGCAAACATGAAGAACTTGTGGAATTTAGTATTGTCAAATGAAATCGTATTATATTTGTGCAGGTTGATGTTCTGAAGAAGGGATGTGCTCTATGCTAGCATGTAAGGAGATAAACTAACGTTTCACGAGACTTTCAGTTTCTGCAGGTTTTCAATTCTATTCACTCGGTAATTTAGCTCTGAGCATTTTCAAATGCATTTGTTGAGGGATTTTGTCAATGGGCATTGCTGCTGTTACTATTTTTTGCTTTTATGTAGTGTATTAAGCATGGTATACCTTGTACAGATTTTATTATGATAAGGTCAGTCTGAATTTAATTAGTTTCATTTGGGATATGGAGAATTTATCAAATACAGTATTTCAATAAGTGGCTGTTGCTGTCCAAGTTCTGTGGCATTGCTATGATGATGTTTGGGTCTAGATCTTTCCTAATGCTGTAGGAAAAGCCACCTGCAGAACAGCAATGTTGGCCAGCGAGAATTATACAACAAAGTTGATATTGGAAAGGTTATGCAGAGGCATGCTAAGCTGCAATTCTTTCCTGTAATTATCTCTACTAGTTAAATGATCACCTGCCTTTGTATGCATTGGACTTGGTGTTATTATGAGGGGCCTTTTAGTCCTCCAGGCTTTAGTTCAAGTGGAAAGCGCTCAGCACAAGAGTTGGTTTGGACTTCTCCCAACAAGGGGTCAGCAAGTTGTCCTTAGACGTTGGGCAAGCTGGGTCATCCTCATTTGTTTGAAATATCCCATGCCAAATGTAGGCATGAGTTTTACTAACTCTTTTAATGTGCTGTGGATATAATTAGTGCACACTTTCTTCAATATTCATGTTTATGGTATACAAAAGCTATGAAATTTAAGCAGACCCATGTAGATGCCATGGGAATCTTTCTCTCTACAGTGCTATGGATGCGTCTAAGAGAAAACAGGGATGGGCTGGAGGGATATTTTCTCTTCTCTCCTATGAAGATATGGATCTGGGAGGTGGACGAAAACTCAGAGGTTTTAATCAAAGGTTCAGAATTTGTGGTACAGTCATTGGCAAAGTAATTGTTGAGTGTGTGTGTGTGTGTGTGTGTATGTGTTCAGTTTCCCATCTGCACTGTAGTGGTAGCGTACCCAGCTCTGCTAGTCTTGGAGGTAAGGATGGGAGAAAGCCCATTTCACAGGTAATTTTTCCTAAGTTATTGCTTTGCTGTTTTCTAAACCTTTCACTAAAGTTAAGAAATCAAATATTTCTTTTATTATTATTATTACTATTTTATTATTATTATTTTGGAACAATTGGTGAGTACTTCTGTTGGTACACATCTGGTAACCTATCAGTGGTTATCAATCCTGTTTAGAGAATCAAACATCGGTTTGCTTATCATAATGGTATTCTTTGGGATGTACCTAAGCCCCTTAACATTTCCCTAACACAGAAGACTGACTTTGTATTGTGCTTGCTGCCAGCATGGACACAGCTGGCTTTCACGTTTAGATAACACGAGCAGGTAGCCTGCCTTATGCATGGGAATATTGTTTGCTTTAGAAAATGCAGGGTGGGCTCTCTGTGTCTCTGTTAGAGAGCAGGTCCCAAGAGATTGTGCTGGCCTGTGTGTGTGGTGTGTGAAGAGGACCTCTGCTTGGCCCCGTGGTTGTGCCTCCTGTCCCAGATGAGGTGAGAAGGAAAGTCCTGAGGAGAGGAACCGAGACTTTGGTTTCAGGAAATGCTCCCAAATGGGCTGGAATAGGCTGAGAAACCAAACAAATACAGGTGGATTTCCAGATGTGAAGAGGGAAAAATCCAAGTAATGAAAAACAGTAAAAATCTGCCCCAACCAAAAAGACCCCAACTGATCAGCCAGAAACATCCCCCAAACCCACCTTCAGAAAATAACTAGGATGATCTTAGATGTCTGAATTTGTAATGGCAAAGCATAACTCCGCAGTTTCATGTGTGCTTATTTATATTCTGCTGACAGGTGGGAATGTAGAAATTAGCAGAACGACACCTACACCTCCCCTGGGGGACACAAGCCAATGACTCTGTTCAAAGTGTGCCCAACACAGAAATAGAGCGAAGTTGTACAAAATCATATAGTGGAGTGGTGGTATAGACCTGGCCTGTTCAGGATAGCACTAGAGTTAGGGCTTAGTGAAGATTCAACTGGAGAGGGCTTAAATATGCATCTCCTTGGGACTTGCAATAACCATCAGTCCTTGGGTAAAGAAAGGAGGATATTTTCCTGTTGAAACTCTACTGCCGAGTGGAAGAGAATGAAAGATTAATGTGGCCAGATGGGAAGAATGCAAGAGGAATTATGATTATGGCTTCATAGGTTGGGTGCTTTACAAGACAAAGCTAGTAGCTCTGGTTCCTCTTATGTGAATTTCTTATGCACTTTAACATTAAGCAAATATTGTTACTTAAATTGTGGATTTTTATTGTACTTGCCTTCTGCTGATCTCCAGAGGAAGAATATTTTATCTGTATATCAGTTCATTCTAGGGATAATACATCAGTCATTTTTTTCAGTTGCATGCAGGAGACTTGATTTTACATATGGCTTATGTGTTCTCAGAGAGAACAATTATTTGGCTTGCTTCAGGGTGTTTTCAAATAGAATCTTTTGATTCTTCTAACTTGTAAAAGTATATTGTATGTGCATAGTAATGTTTGCCATGCAAGTCAAGCAAAAGTGCTTTCTTGAAAAGCTTTCTGAGTTGGGCCTGAGATTGTTCTCATCCTCTACCTTAATTTTGTTATTGTTTTACTTTCTCTTGAGAATAAGTGCCGAGCTACAAATAGTATTTATGATTTCTGCAGTATAGAACAGGGAACTGTTGTGTAATTTCTCTTTTTTTTTTCTTGATCATGATAAATGTTTAACAGATGCTGAATATATTAAAGAGAGACAGGCAAAAATAAAAAAATAAAAATAAAAAGACACAAGAATGGGAATGAGAGGATTTGATTTCATCCTGATACAAGCTTCCAGAATCTCAAATTCATATATATATATATATTTTTTTTTTTGGAAGGAAAAGCAGTTTTTCTCAGTGCCCCAGGAGCACTTTTACTACCTGTCGTATGCCCCAGTGTCAAACTTCTGAAATATGATTGTCTTAGAAGTTCTCAATAGCCAGATCAGAAAGTCGGAAAACCCAATTTAAGGCAAATTGATTGAAGGTATAGCCTTCATCAGTAAAAGTTCTGAGTACCGTGAGATTAATGTAGAATTTTCTGACAAAAAGAGGAAATGAAGGGAAATGCAGTCTGAATTGGTGGCCCCAGCACCACTCCACAGTTGTCAGACTGCAGTTGTAGCATCCCTGCAACTTCATACCATGAGGCGGTAGCCCGGTGTGCAGCAGCAGGCGGCCGTGGTTGAGGTGCCCACCTGGCTGTTGTTCCATTTGTAAGCCAAGAGCAGCAAAATTGTGCAGTTTCCTACCTGAAGTTGGTGTGTGCGCTGCTGGAAACTCCATGTAAAAGTGTGGTGTTCAGCTCACTGTGAAAGAAAGCGGTTCAAGAGGAACAATGTTGAGTCAAAGGGTTTTCTCTTTCGCAAGTGTCACTGCGATATGATTCAGCACTGAAAGGAGCTCTTACTCTGTGAAGGGAAGGTGCTGTGAAATGCTGAACAACTGTTTCCTCCCGAGGGGCAGAAAACCTGGCATTTTGAAAATGTAGCTCTAACAAAAGCAAGACTTGGTTTAAAAAAAACAAACACAAGAACAAAACCTCCCTTAAAAATACCAATATGACAACTTCTCAGCACTCCTGGGATTCAGGTGTGAGATCCACTCTGCTGTGCCTGCTACAGAGATTTCCTGGCTGTTGCTGTTCATGGGAATAGACCTGTCCTGTTTGTTTTGATGGGAGCATGCCCTGTTAGCCGCAAGTAACTGCAGGGCAGTGGATGGGTGCTTGCTGAGGTATTTCAAATACCCAATGGGATGTGGAAAGAGTTGAGGGCATTGTTTGTTTTCTGTCAGATTTTCCTGCAACTGAGTGGCCTATTTATGTCAACTGCTTCCCTTGAAATCACTTCTAACCAGACCAAATCTGTGTGACCAAATCTCAATAAGTGAATGACCCGTTCTTCTCTGCTCTGGTGCAGCCTTGCCTTGAGTACTGTGCAGTTCTGGGCACCACAGTACAAAAAGGGCGTGAAACTGTTGGGGAGTTTCCAGAGGAGGCCTACAAAGGTGGTGAAGGGCCTAGAGAGGAGGACATACGAGGACCAACTGAGGTCACTGAGATCACTTGGCCTGTTCAACCTGGAGAGGAAGAGGCTGACGGAAGACCTCATCACATCCTAGAGCTTCCTCATGAGGGGAAGTGGAGGGGCAGGTGCTCACCAAGTCTTTTTAGTGACCGGTGATAGGACCCAAAGGAATGGTGTCAAGCTGAGGCAGGGGAGATTCAGGCTGGATATTAGGAAAGGGTTCTTCACTGAGAGGGCTGTCGCACACTGAAACAGGTTCCCCAGGGACGTAGTCACGGCACTGAGCCTGTTGGCATTTAAGAAGTGTTTGGACTGTTCTCTTAGTCATATGGTCTGAATTTTGGGGTACACCTGTGTGGTGCCAGGAGTTGGACTCAATGATCCTTACGGGTCCCTTCCAACTTGGAATATTCTATGATTCTGTGAAATCTAAACCCAAATAAATGTTAACTATTTGGAAATGCTTTTATTAAATTATAAAATGCTCCTAAGTCCCGCTGAGGAGGGAGTGGTGCCGGAGGGGGCCGGTGGTCTGCTTGCTGCAGCCCTGCAGCATGACCCGCTCACACAGGACATTTTTCCCTCTTGTAGCTTAGCAGCTTTGCATGCTTGCCTTACAGAGGGGTAACACTGAGCTAGCTTTAAAACATCGAAGCATTGCTAGCATATGATTTTGTATGGTGCCAATTGTTTTGGCTGCTATGAAAAAGTACAGTGTTTGAACTAAATGGGTCTATGGAAAGAGCATCTCTCTGTTTTGTGTAATAAGGGACTGATGAATACTTTGTTGTTGCTGTTGTTTGTTTGTTTGTTTTTATTGCTGAAGATGTGAATGTACTATTTGCAGTATAGATTTACTAACAACGTATATTAACTTTCATATGCTTCATTATTAACTATAATAAAAATATTAACTTTTATCTGAGATGTTAAGGATTTGAAGAAAAAAGTATTCTTTTACAAGTCTGCAATATCCTTTTTCCTCTAGTGAAGTAGATCTTTAAAGGCTGAGATTGTAATTAGCTGCTGAACTTGCTCAATGGAAATTATTTCTGTTGACAAAAACACCTCTTTTTGCTGTTGTGTTATAAAGCACGTGTTCACTTTCAGCTTATCAGTAGAATAAGTTTGTAAAAATTTCTAGGAAAAAAATAAAATTTGAAGAAAGGGACATAAGTAAAAAAAAAAAAAAAAAAAAAAAAAAGAGGTGTGTAAATCAGGATTGCATAAACCTGAAATCCCATCTACATGTGCAGGCTCGTGAGCTCCTGGAGCAGCCCTCCTGGGTTTAAATACCCCACTGTGCCTGCGCTGCAATTCTCCAGTCATTGCTCCTCCATCCACGCCTCAGAGGGTAGCTCCCTCCAGAAGGTGCCCTCCAAGTGTGCCCATCACATACAGACAAGATGAAGCCCAGCCCATCTGCAGCAGCAGTTTCTGTTTTCCACTAAAAAGGAGCTGTCTGGAGCGGTGGCTTGCCTTTTCCACAATCCTCCAGCGGCGAGAGTGCTCATCCAGGCGTTGGAGTGGGTGCGTGACGCTCTCCTCTGCCTGCAGGGCCTGACCACCAGCTCAGAAGCTTTTCTGGGGATTTCCTTTTGCGCTGGCAATTGAAGCTGTGCTTAACTCAGCCCTTCCACTAGACAGAGAGCTCGGAGGTGCTTATTCAGGACTCGGGATTACTTTCTAGGAGGCCGAGTTTGTCACTGAGAAGCGGTGAGAGCTCAGTCATAGGAGATTGAGCTAAATTAATCGAAGCTGACAATCACTAGGTCTGCTCCACAGTCGCTGAATGATAAAATGTATTCAAATGTGCTGCCAGTGGAACATTTGGTGGGATTGTTTATTTCTCATACCAGGCCTGATAAGCTCATTAAAAATAAGAGATCCTTCTGGACATATTACTTCTGCGCTCCCATTGGCCATGCTTCTCTCAATGAGTTATAAATAGAAGTCAAATATTTTGCAACGAAGTGTGTTCATTTTGCTGTTAGCTGGATTAGAGGAAGGTTATTTTTCTGTTTTCAGGAATTTGTCAGCTCATTCAAAAATAAAGCTGCTGGTAATGTTACTCTAATTTTATTTTCAAAATAATAGTTTCCAAGCATATTACTTAAGCGATGAACATGTATCCATTTCAAGCCGTGTATAGATTATGCTCAAGCAAGCCTGGCATACGAAAGCACCAGGAAGACTGCATTAACAACCCCCTTCACTCCAACCCTCTAAAAGAACCCAAAGGAACGGGGAGCCGTAGTTGATTTTATAGCACTGCTGACACTACAATCTCACAAGTTGAAGCTGAAGTAACACCAACTACCAGTTACATATGAAATCATATGCAAGGTGCTTTTACAGAACAAGAACTATTTTTGTACATGTGTAAGTAACTAATTTATGAAAATTACTCCAGTTGAAAGTGCTAGGAAAAGATAGGGAAGCCAACCCAGCACTAGCAGAGTCAGTTCAAACAGTGCTAAACTGCATCGTTGAACCCCAATTCTTACCAACTTTTTATTCTTTATCCTTTCTCTAATAAATACATGCCGTAAACTAGCTAATGGAAGCAATTCTGTACACAAAGTTGTATTTTTGGTAGAAATAAGTTATATGGTACTTGCTTATGTGTTTGTAAAATACTGCAAAGAATGCAATCAAAATGCTAATATAGTTCCTCTCTAGTACTAGAATAAATCTCTCTGAAAACATAAAACCAGAAAGGCTAGAGATATGAAACTTATGTATTCCTGCTTGCTAGTCAGTATGTTTTAGCAGAGATGTGGGCAGGAGAAGAGGGAAAATGATTAGGCTTATGGACGGTGAAAGAGATAAGAGAAAAGTTTTGTTGTTTTTTTTCCCCGCCCCCCCGAAGAATGAATAAATGGCTGTGTCAGTGGCTATACAATATTAAAAGAAAGGGTGTTTTGCAAGTCATGTTTTGTGCATTCTGGAAATGAGTGAATTGGCATTTTTGTAGAAATGAGGCAGAATGATGAGTTGGATGGGAACGATTTCCCAGGTCGAGGCATCTTTGGCACAGAACTGGAAAATGTGGGGTGTTGGATTATTTGGCTCAGGTCAGGGTTTTTCAGCCCCACTGCT
The DNA here is from genome assembly GCF_963932015.1 of Anas acuta. Classification (NCBI taxonomy): domain Eukaryota; kingdom Metazoa; phylum Chordata; class Aves; order Anseriformes; family Anatidae; genus Anas; species Anas acuta. The sequence goes on from NC_088982.1 coordinate 37,749,797, forward strand.
GTGGTGGATGCTGTACTGGGGCACCAGAAACATGCCTGCAGGGGACAGAGGAAAAGACGACTCTTCTTTTGTGCTCTCACTCCATGTATCCATGCACACGCATGCATGTGTATAGACACGTACACACTGTGCAGATGCAGCACACGGAGAAACCTTGTTGCTGTCTGATAGCTTTCAATCCACATTTAACGTGTGCTTTTGCTGAAGGCACGATGGAAAATGTCTTTTGGTGGGCGCTGTTACCTTCTGTGGGAGAGATGGGGACTGTAGGTGCACGTGCTTGCTCTCCTCTCTCCATCTCTTTGTGCTACAAGAGATTTTTGTAGCCCTGGCAGGTGTGACTGCTGATTTTTTTTATTTATTTTTTTTATTTTTTTTTTACTGTTTGGACATAATTTTTAATCACTATTTTGAATACACGTGACAAAGCCTTGCAATACTTGAGATAATGCTGCACCAGATAATGTTTGGCAGTATGATGCTGCAGTGAAACAGTGGTCCAAGATTTCTTCAAGCTTTGTGTCCAATATGTTATGCTTGTATATAAGCATACGCATATTTAGACACACATGCAGCAACTGTTGTGCACGCCAGTTACTCTTCCAAAAGATACCTGCAAATAGCACCCAGGGACATTTAGACTTAGATGTGATTCACGCTGAGGTGGTTGGACTTATGATGAAAGGGAAGCTTTGTTGTATTCAGCCGTGCTAATGTAGCAGAGGGTGATGGGAAACAGCCAAAGGGGAGAAAATAGGAAGATCTAGAGAGGGTTTTGGCAGGTTTACCAGGTGGAGCATAAAGAAACCCTAAAAAGTATTGAGACTTAAAACCTGACGTGATTTCCACTAGGACGTAAGAAGCACAGACAAGCTCTTTCAGAATAAGCATCTGCCTTAAGATGTGGCAATCCAGGGTGCTTGGCCATACTTCTGAAAGAGGCAGGGAATGTACCTCTGTCACTCACCTCTGTATCTGCAGGAAAAAAGGCAAAATAACAAGCACATGTATGCAATGCTGGACAGCAATAATAAAGCACTAATCTTACATGAAGATCTTGACAATCGTTTCTCATCTCTAACATTTTCAGGTTCATGTTTCCTAAATCTTGCTCAATAGGAAGCAGCATTACTGAAAGAACCCTGCATATCCTGTTCTTTTCCCCAGAAAAATAAGAGATAATATTAAAAGTAGTTTTATGAATACTTCTCAGTGCTTTAGTTGCAATGCATCCTCGTATGTATAATATATATTTTAACGGGAGGCTGAACACCACCAACTCTCAATGTTTTTTCCACTCCATTTTGTATTCCCTGCTGTTTGGCACCCACTCGTACATTAGCTTGCCAAAAGAGTAGCTTGACAATTAGGTATGTTAACACAATTATGCATTTTATAAACTATGCAGAATAAAGCCCTCCATGGTATGATGAATAATCTTTTCTCTCAAAGCTTTTTTAGCTGCTTTTTTTAAAACATTATCCCTATTATAACTTCATCAGTGTGATACTGCAGCATATGAGCATTATCAAAGGCGAATGGTACCTCATGCTTCAGACAATAAACCATTCGTTCTGTCCTGAAGAGGTTGTTACAGTTGTTCATCACCACAGTATCTGAGGACTTTCCAAGGGTGTCTAACATCTGTCACTGTTTGTTCCCTTATTCTTTTTCCAGAGAGAAAGTGCATGCTGCAGAGTATCTTGTTTCAGACTTCAGAATTTGCTTGTCTATCCTGGCTTGTATTTGCAGAAAACAAAGCCAAAATAGAGTCTCTGTGGAGAATGGTGTTCTCATTTGCCGAAGGTGACTATGCTGTGGTTTTGGTCCTCAACCCCCAGGAAAACTGTATCTCTGCCAAAGGACAAACCTTGGTTTTATTGTGGAGAGAATCATAATGCAGGTTAATTCTAAATCACAGTTATTCTGGCACTTTGGGTAATGGGACCCTATGTCCATACCCTGTAGACAGAAACCAAGAGGTTGAATATCATTTCAGCTTCTAGCTGTAGCCATTGTAGGGCAAGAAAGAGGAGGTATGGTGACTTTGTGTAGTTCTATTTCCTGAGCAGGAATGCTGTAACGTTTGGTACCTGTCAGGACCTCACTACTGCACATTTGTTGTCTTCGCCATGTGTACAGGTGTGTGGAGATGCTGAGTGACTGGGGGCTGGACCACAATACCAAGTACTTTCTTTGCTTTCTCCTCCCTTTCATTTCATCCCCCTCATTGACTCTTTTTTCTTGTGTTTAGTATCCTAGCTACAGTCACTCTCGTTGTTGCCTTCTGATCTTCATCTCCTGCAGTTCCCACCTTGTCTTCACCTTATCTTGCTGATTTCTTATGAAAGGGAACTTAGTAGGACATTATGGTGCAAGATTTCTCCTGGACTCTTCGATGCTAGGGTGCCCACTTCGCTATTTTGGGCCTCTGGAAGATGTTTTCTTTAATACATATTTCTCCTGCATGTTAAGAGCTTCCAGACTGGCTCATGAGCTGTGTGAAGGATCATCCTGTTAGCCTTAGTACAAAGTGCTGAGCAGTGCAAGGTGGCTCCTGTGTCTTCATTTCAAAAATCACCAAGGAAACAAAGTGCCAGGTTGTTTGTCAGCCATGAAATGGACTGTAACACAAGTAGGTAAATGTAAAATATTGCAAACTTTAGAGAAAAAAAGTATATGGAAGTAACAAAAACTACATCAGTCTGTAGAGAGGTGGTTCATCTTTTGTCAGAGGCTAAGCTTGTCTGAAGCCTGAGCAAACAGAAGGCAGCATGCTGCAACTGCATAAAGGAAACTACTTCCCATCCTTTAGAAATTATTTGGATTCTTTCATTCCAATTTTCTCCCTTAAAGAGGAAGGGAGGAAACTAATTTTTCTTTTCTTCTCTCCCTTTCTTCTTCCCCCCATCCCTTGTGCCTTTTCGTGACCTGCACGCAGGAAGAGGCTGCCCAGGGGATCCCCATTCTTGGAGACCTATGAGGTGGGGCTGGGCACAGCCCTGGGCAAGCTGCCCTCTCGTCAAGTGAGCTGCATGGGGCCCCTCTTGGTGTCCTGTACATTGTTCTTGTGTGAGGCAGGTGCTGTGCTGAAATGGTGGGTCCAGAGCTGTGGCAGGCTGCTCTTAACACCCTTTGAGGGTCTCTGTAGCATCATGCATCTCTTCCTGCCTGCTGGCGTCTTCAATGTTATTTTTAAGAAGACGTGTTGTTCCGAAAGGAGATTTTTTTCATGGTTTTATTTGTTGTTCTTATTTTGTATTTCATATATTCATGGAATGAGTAATCTGTAGTAATTGAGGATATTATATTATTTATTGCATCAGCATTGTGCATTTTGCACGTCTTTTGCATTTTCCTACTTTTTTTTTTTTTAATTCTGAACTCTAATGGAGAGCAAACTTAACAAAATAAAACAAAACAAAACAAAGAAAACAACTAGAATTGTCTATGGGGAAACATTTCATTGGTTTAACGTGTTTGTTACACACCATCTTGCTTGGACTATCATATTGCCTGATGTTTTGCATGCTTATTAATAATTCAGAGCTCTTTTATTTTTTAATAGATTTTGCTCAAAATATGGTGATGAAGTAAAAATTAGTTTAGTACTTAAGCTCCTTGTTCTTGAAGTAGACAGGTAAAATAACTTCTAGAGTATTTTCACAAATGTAATAGAAGGAGAAACGACACAAACCTGAACTATAAGTTTATGTTCTTTTTATTCTACATGTCTCAGTAGACGGGTAGTCCTTTCCTCACCAAGTGTCTACCCTCCTTTTCCATAGGTGGCTGGCTGACACATTGGCTATTGTCAGCTGGGAAAGTCTGCAAGAAGACCTCCTGCACAAAATAGCACATTGTGAACTGACAAGGATGTAAAAATCCCTCCCTCCATTTCCATCCTCTTCTGAGACAGTACTTGGGGTTCAGACCCACTGCCCAGATATCTGCTGTTGCTGCCTTCTGTCTTCTGTGTATGTGCAACACCTGTCAATGGGTTTCCGATGAACTTAACGTGCCTGCTTTGCTTTTGACACTGTGAAGCTTTCCAGCCACTGCTGTACTGAGGAACATGGTTATTTCTAGGATGATCTCTAAGTGTTGCTGTTTGGTAGCCTTACTTTCTTTCCTGTATCTCATGCCTTTGAATCTTTCTCAGTCCCTTCATCACTGAAATCATTAAGAATATTTGTAATTCTACAACTTCTCTTGGCAGACTTGGATTATATTTTACTCCTTTATCTATTATTTTACAATTGAAAGACTTCTGCACACACACTAGTGGCCTTAAAGGCAATATTCTGTCTTGCATACAAGTTAAACAAGCACAGCACATAACATGTCCCTTAAAAACGGTGTAGCAGTGTTTCAGAGCAAAACTGTAATGATGAGTTACTTGAGTGCAGCAGCAGCTGGCTGAAAGCATATTTATTTCCTGTGTTTGGGAATCCCTGCCTCCCCTTCTCTTTAACATTCATCCCCACAGTAGTTATTTCAGTTATATCAGTCAGCTGTGCATTTACCACCTTTATCGGGAACAAATTGCAGTATTTTGAGTGGAGCTAACTTTAGGAAGAAGTGCAATTGACAGGGGTATGGTATTAGGGGACAAAATAGCAAGGGAATACAGCTGGGGTCCTTCAGCCCTCCTCATCCTGCTGGACCTGGAGACACCCGCCCTCAGTCTGCTCCTCATGAACTGCCAGCACAGGATGCACTGGTGTCTCTTCTCCAATCGATAGCTAGTCAGACCTATAATGGGGAAGAAATGTTACCCTTTCAGTAAAGCTGACCTCTTCCAAAAGCAGTACATGTAGGAACTGCATCGCTAGACGTCCAACACTTGCACTTTTGACCCTGGTATTTTATGTAGTGATAAAGTAAAAGGCAGAAAGGGGAGGGGGAGGCTCTTTTTGGAGATCTTTTAATTTCTTTGATAAGATTTCACTGAAACTCAGTTCACATTAGAAACAATATGAGGAAATGATCAGATTTTTTCAAGCCAATCTAATAAGTGTCTGAGACTGCAAAAATTTTTTCCAGTTGCTTGACTTTTCTAAGGTAGTTTAAGAAGAAAATTTTCAGCTAACACTAAGTTTGTAGGACCACCTCTTTAAATTAGCACTAAGGTGTTGTGAAAGCTTTCATTGTTGCAGGTAAGTGGCATCTTCTCAACTAATAAGTGCATCCACATTAAATCTCCAGGTCTTGGCCCTTGGCATATGAGAGTACTGATCATCAAATATTACATCCCACTCAAAATGCTGTCTTGAGAAATTGTTATGGGCGAGTTGCATTACAGGTAGGCATCTGCTCTCAGATTAAATCATTCCTTAGCCTTTCTATTCATTTGGACTCTTTGGTGCTACCAGACACTCAAATAACCTTGACAACAAAAAAAAAATACACTTTTCCATCTGCAGCTAGAGATGATTACACACTATCCAATTGTATTACAGTGACAAGACTGGACCACAGTGAAGCACAGTTTTATGATCTTATGTTCAATTATTAAAGCATATAATGCTGAGGAAAAAAGAGAAATACCTGAAAGAGTGCCATCTGGTTCAAAGCGTGTTAGCACATAGTTTATAAAGATACCAGAAATATAGATCTATTTTTTGTATCATTTTCACACATCCATCAGGGTACAAGTGAAGAATATACTGGGTGGAAACTTGTGAAATGGTAGTAAGAAAAGGCAGAAAAATGGAATCCACATATTATATTGCTACATAGGAAGGAGATGACTAGCAGTTATTTTTTTTTTTCCTTCGCTGTCCAATGATCATTTCTACAGATTGCTATGTTGCGATGTAGGGGAGCTATCTTGGTAATAATCTAGACCAGGATGTCAATACTTAGCTTCTCTTATGGCTGCCTTGCTTGAGTGTGGGATTTAGGCTGAATGAAAGTGATGCCCTGAGCAAATGTCCAAAGGACAGTTCGTTTCCTGAGGCTTAGAAACTGTCAAGAACATATTTAGTTCAGGATACTGAAAAGAAACTTCACTTTGCCAGCTAATAGCAGTCCCTCAAACTGAATAGTCTTGCTGAAAAAGAACAAAACCTGCCAACCAAACAAAAAAAAAAAACGGGGGGGGGGGGGAGGGAAGGAAGGGGAATGGACGAAAACAGAGGGAGAGAAACGAAATGCCTTAAGTCATCTTGTGTAGTTTTGTTTGATTGTTTGTTTCAAGTGCAGCGCAACAACTCTTCTTGCTGCTCCTGCCCAGATTGCTAGTCTGTCACACTGACAGGAATTGTTAATGTAAATAGGCACTCTGTGTTGCATTTCTGCAAATGAAAGTGACACGTGTAATTTGATTTGAAGTAATTCTAAAAAATAAGTAATGATATATTTATTGGAAACAAGACAAAAACATAACATCAGGTTCTTTTCATTCACCTAAAAGAATTTAATCAGTTAAACATACAAACTCCTCTGTTCCTAGCATTTTGTTATAATTTCTCATGTGCTATTTGAATTAACACGTCTGTAAAGGATTGATACAGAACTTTGCATAATCTCTTCCCACGATAACTTTTTTACCTTTGTATCCAAAAGTAACTACGTAGGCCAGGGTATGGTTTATGGAGTTATTAATGCATACTCTTTACTTAACTGCCAAGCGCCTTCATCTGCACAAGCCATACTTTAATGGCCTTGTAAAATGTGCCCTGAAGTCTTTCTGGAGTATTAATATGCTCTTCTACTTGAAAATTTCATATTTAGAATATGAAGTCTTTCAGTACAGCTTTTGTAGTGGAAGAATGAGACTAATTGGTTTAATAGATGGTAAAATGCATTATTTAAATTGAGAGGATCTGTTGGGCTTTCTTATTTTGAAGCTATTTCTGATTCATAGATATGTAAATAAAATTCATTGCACACAATGCCAACATAAGCAAATGTTCTAGCCCAATGCCTTTACCTATATGCTTCATCTTCTAAAACACAGTCAAAGCTTGCTCTGCTTTGTTTCATCTGATTTCTGTACCCTTTCAGCCTGGCAGCTTGATCCCAAGGTTTTGCAGGGGGTATTCCAGCTTTATTTTTTCTGACTACCAAAATAGTACCCCTACAAAAAGGTGGTGGGGGAAGATGCACAAATACTGAACTGGAGCACGTCTTTGGTTTATTGTAGCTCTCACTGTAGAATATAAAATATGAAAGAGGCCCAGCTATGCAAAGATGCTGTTAAAATCAGATGCAACAAGCTGATGCTATTTGAAAATTCTCCTTTCTGGACCTTATTGGTCACCATAACTACTTCACCATTTTTCTTTTCAGTTGAAAGTAGACAAAATTGGGAATATTAAAGCTATGTTTCACTTTGTTTGCATAAAGACCATACTGTTACCAAAAGAATTAACTTGAAACATTCTCTGCTTAATTAAGTGAGACTGCTTAATTTGTTCTCACTTCCCTATTCAGAGTTCAGGAAGATAGGAAAAGAAAGGGAGGCTACAGTAAAGAGAAAGGTAAAGGCTGTTTAAGGCTTAGTCTTTCATCCATAAAGCACTTTTAATTTATTTTTTATAAATGCATTTACAAATAAGAATGAAGGATTTATAAGGCTGCTGTTCCTCTCTCTCCTTTACTCGGCTCTCAGCTATCCTTCGTTACTCCTTGGGCATGCAATATCTGTAATGTAAAAGTACATTACACATGTAATAAGGACACTTCTTAGATCCAGGTAGATTAATGGTCCAGAACAAGGGTTGAAACAGCCTGCTAATATTAAGTGCAGTTGATACTATCTTGTGAGGAGCTGCAAAATAAGATTTAATTTAAAAACCACCACCACCAACAAAACAGCACAAAAGTGAAGAATGAACATCTAAAATACAGACATTGAAATGTGACAAGATTATTATTTAGGACAATTCACGACTTGATGGGGTTTCATATTATCACTAGATAATGGTTTAGAGGAATAATATTTTATTTTATTTTATTTTTTCAGAATGTGGCTTATGTGATGGTCATATAGCAGCAGAGACAGGTTGGGGCAGATATTCCACTGATAAAAATCCTTAGATCCCTGCTGGAATCAGTGTATCAATGGGATGGTGGCAGCCTGTACCAAGCAGAGGTCTGTCACAGCATCTGCAGAAAGGTAAGAGAGATGCCATGCAGAGAAACAAAGCCAACCAAAGTTGCTGGAATTGATCTAGTCGTTGGTAATAAAAATGAGACCTAAAAAAAAAATAAATAGAAATGACACCTTTCCAGCACTGTTACAAAAAATAGTTTTAAACATCTACAACCTCTAAAAACCTAGGGAAGATCTTTCAAAACATAGGAACTCTAAGAGCTATGCTAACACCTTTACCATGGTGGTGGTGGGAATAAATTACATCCTCAAAATCTGCTTTTACACGGGCATTTCACTTGAAAGGTAACTGTGTGAATTTTGCTTTGTTTATTTATGCAAACAAAGTGATTTCTATGCATGTAGTTTGTGTAAATGAGCACTGCTTAAGTCTCTATTTAAAAGTTGCAGTCACCTTAAAGGTAATCACTGGTTGTTTGTGTTATCTCACTGAATGTGTGTGTTTTAGAATTTTATTGTAATCAACAGAGTAATTTTCATCGAAAGGACAAATATTCAATACATTTGGTGCCATATTTAATACATCCGCTAATTCTGTATGTAAATTGCATAAATAACCATATTCACAAATTAATTCGCATTCTTTTTAGTGCAATCTTGCAATGTAAAGAAAAAAAATCACCCAGGCAACTATGATCTTACTTATTCAACGTGCTCTTTTAATTAAGCCTTCACTGAATCAAACCTAATATCTTTGTCAAGTAAGGTCAGACTTCTATGTATCAATGTCAAAGCTACTAAAGATAGTTTGCTGCTGAGACAGGAGGGAGGAAAAGGTTTCTAAGGCTGCGTGGTAGAGCTGCTTGTTTGAGAAGCTTTGGATCAGAAAGCGTGTTTGTAATCAGCAAAGAAATATTTTCTCATACTGATCCAGATATTACTTTATGGAGGGAAAGTCTCTTGATAGAGAGCAGAAGTGTCTCGGCTTCCAGCTCTCCTCAAGGTGGAAGGTTTCTGGTGGATTGTTACAACTGCGGCTGAACATAAAAGTGGCCATACAGAGTTGGATTAGAGCTACCAAAACCAGTACATTGTTTCTGACAGATACCAGTAGTTAATACCTGGGGAAAAGTATTTGACCGGTAAGCACATAGGGTTTTTCTTCCCACACAGTCTGAGTGTAGGGACAACTTCTTGTTTGAGAATAATTAACACAATCGTCTGTGAATTTGTATAAATATTTTCTGAAAGTACTTATAGTTACCTAGTATTTGTTCCTCAGTAATTCAGCATCATAGTGCCCTTCTGTAGTTCTTCTAAGTGATTTTGGATTGTTTTAGTATCATGGCTAACTGTTATCACCTGGCTCTATGACTGCTAGTTGCTGACTTTCCATGTGATTTCTGAATGGGCTGAAGAGCACAGGACCAGCATGAGATCCTGCTGGACCCTACTGATTGCCCAGCCACTGCAGAGATGCACCTCCTGGGCTTCTCTTGAATTTCTATCTTAATTGTATGTGACCCCGCCTTGATGAAAGTTTCGGCTTAATGTTAAGTGGCAACTGGGAGGAGTGTAGATATTTTCTCTGAGAAGGGAATATCCCCAGGTATTCAGAGCATATTAACATCAGAGACTTCCACCTGGAAGTCCTCATCTCCCAGCTCTCTCCTCCTAAGGAATGCTTGAGGGGCTAACACCTGCTGGGCTCTGTAAAGGCTGCTGGCTGCTGGCCTCTGAGGAGTAGAGAAGCAGGAAAGTGTGGTTGCTTCTTCCATTTCTTCTCTGAAGATCTTCAGCAGATGTGTTATGCTGGGATCCGATTCACTGTCCTCAGGTATCCTGCTTTCTCTTCCTCTTCTGCAGTATTCCTTCCCTGGTCCTGAACTGCTCGGGCTCTGAGCTACCAAGTCTGCAGATGCAGTGTCAGAGTTTTTGATTTTTTAAATATTGTATTTGGAATGTTTCAGTCTCAGCCATCTGAATAGATAATTTTTGGATTTCAGACATCAAAGCAATTATTTTTTTTCCGGATCCTGCTCTCTCTGTAAGGTCCATTAGACAAATATTTGACAGTGGATAATTAGTTGGCATTTGAATTCAGTGAGAACTTAATAATAGTTCAGATGAAATAACTCTGCAGATCTGCTTATCTCTGTGATTTTGTATAGCTACAATTAGCGAAATATTTCTGAGGGGAAACTCTTTGGCTTGTGCAGAGAAGGCGCCTCGCTGGCGGCACTCCTGAGTCTGGAAGTGACTTCAGCTTCCTTGCTTCCCATGTTGGAGTAATTGGAAGCAATGAAGATTAGTTCATATGTTAGATGTAGTCTGTCATCTCTAGTAGCCTTTTGGTAGCCTTTCACTTATGCTACATTAACAATACCCTCTGGCTGATTTGGGAATGTGCATGGGTGACTGTATGTGCTAGTTTATATATAGCGAAAAATGACATCTTGGAGAGAAATGGAGTGGAAATCCCTTAACTAGTGTAACTTTGAAATCAGCATTGATTTGCTGATGTGCACCAGCAAACTTGCTTACCCGTATTCCCGAAAGCTGCTTTGCAGTTGCAGAAAATGACCTGAGAGCCATTGATTGGTGTGACATGGGTAGCAGCTCTGCTTTTACACTCACCTGGCTCCTATCTTCCAAACACTCAAGTTGATATCTTCATTGCTCCTTGTTCCACCACTAAAACTACCTGCCCAACAGTATTTTTTCTCTTAGTCTAATTACCCCCTATACAGAATATTCCAAAAGTGCAAAACATTTTGAGCACTTGCTGCCACACACACATTCATGGAAGGGCACAGGCAGGTACCCATGAGCACTTCATTGCAGCTTTTCCTACAGAGGTGCAGTGCGAGGCTGTTCTATAAATGTCAGCATAAGCACAGGGCAAATAATTCCTAAAGCTACCTTGATTCGTGTTTTTCTTTTTCTTCTTCTTTTTTTTTTTTCTTTCTTTTTTTTTTTTTTTTTTTGAGAATAAAATAAACAAGCTCAAAAATCCAGTCTCTTCTGGGTGAAATGATGTAATTAGTTTGCAGTACCAATTGTGAATTGTCTTTTAAAAACTTTATTAAGTTTTACCATACTAGTTAGGTAGACTGTGGTTGCTTGTGCTGTGAATATTTGTATCTCTACATTAATATATCTTAGATCATAAATCTTATATCACAAATGGAAGAAAAAATGTAGGGACAAATAAGGGAAAAAATACATTCTGAATAATAAATAACAAACAAACAAAAATACATCCCATCCCCCCAGTATTATTTGGATCTCACCAATACCTTCTGCAGCATTTCCTCCAGTATTTCTTCTCATTCTTGAAAAATTCTCTCAAGCACAAGAAGTTAACTGTGGAGATCCTTAAATGCACTTTGTTTTCAAAATATTTTTATCTTTAGGATAAAGAGGTAGTTCTACAGGAAACTTATTTTCATTGTTAGGCTTGCTGTAGGCTGTTTTCTGTTTGTTGAGAAGTACCAAACAGGGCGAAGTAATTTTATTTTTTAATATGTGGTTAATGTCATTATTTGTTTGCTCTCTTGCAAACATGAGGAGACTTCCTGATATTTCTGAGATGGAAAAATTTCCTTCTTTCACCTCTGCTTACTCTTCTTACTCCATTTCCAAAATGTAGCTTCTAGATGCATAAACTTGGGCATGCTGTTCTTGCAAGGACAGTACAGGGTACTCTTTGACATCATCCATGCGTACAATGAGGAAACCTGAATTCCTGAAGGAAATGGTACAGAACCTCTAAGACAATATAGTCTGCAAGGCTCTAGGATCTTCAGTTGACTCATTTTGTGTAAGAGCAAATTCCCAGAAAACTGAATTAAGTTAAATAAGCCTTTACAAAAAATGAGTGACATCAGTGTTTGCACTGAAGGTTCTATAAATAAGAAGTAAGGACCTGATATCAACCCCTATTTATCTATCCAAATTTCAAGTAAATTAAGACACCACACTGTATTAAGATTTCTGGTGTCAGATCTAATTACAGAGTTACTTTCTTCACATCACAATAAAAATGATAATTGTTTCAATCGGAGGAATTGGGATACTTAAAAAACAATTTTCTTAATAGCACTACACATTTAAATAAATCAAAACTGTTAATTTAATTCAGACAATGACAATATAAAAAAGTTATCCTTGTGACAGCCTTTCAGAAAGAAATTTTGCAATCAGATATGCAATTTGATTTATCTTTTCAGATCTATTTCTATGCGTGTCTCCTATTATAAATTTGCTAATCAGGCAGATGTAGAATATCTGGATGTTAAGGTGATTTCATAAGAATCTACTGAGATATTAAAATTAAATGCTAGATTAGAATACACTATTTTTTCTCTCCCAGTAGATAATTGGATAATTGAGTTTCATTAGTCCATCTATACTATTGTTTTATACATTGATTATAGTCAAACTGATCGCCATTAAAACTTTCATCTTCTATAAATAAAGCAGTTTTCAGTTCATGTGTGTATTTTTATCTTGTTCTAGCTTTTTTTTTTTTTTTTTTTTAATAGGAAGAATTAGGAAGTGCTCCAAGATTAAACTATCTTTCAACTGTAACTGCAAATCGTTATCCAAAATAATGACTATAACTTTAAGGTCACAAGTATCCTTACTGTAATATATCATGCCAATGATTATGGATTACAAATTAATGGACAAGTTCAAGTAGAAATTGGGAGAACAGAAGAAAGTGTTAAAAAAATACTTCAGTAAGCAATGCTCTGTATCAGTAAAACAGAAGAGAACCTGGTTTGAAGACTGTTGTTTGAATTAAGAAAATACTGAACATCTGTTTTGCAATCTGCAAGTGGTGGTATTGTGGTAACATAAGCATTCAGATTATGCTTGTGTTTAAAGAGCTGCATTGGCAAACAAAGATTATTTTTTTGGGTTAGTTCCTTTCATCATTATTTCATCTGCCATCCCCATCCTCATCTCCATCTCTTCTGGGAGCCATGTGCTGAAAATACCGTAGGGACCGGGGAAGAGTAACCCACTCTAGGGGGTGCTAAACAAGTGAGGTTTGAGCTTCTGTTTGGTACTTCCAATTGCCAACACATTAAAAAGCTTGTTATTATTTCAGAAGTGCTGTTAACCAGTTTTGCTTTGGGGAAAAAAAAAATAAATCATTGTAATCTGTGTTTTACAGAAATGCTATGAAGTATGTGTATGTATCAGATACAGATACAGATATAGAGCCAGAGTATCCAGTATAGAAATGTATAGATAAATTTAAAATGCAAGGAGATAAGTATTCAAAATATGTTTATGGTAATCCAAACAAAATATCTACCATCAGTGAATTAAAATGATTTTCTAGCAGTGGCTTTTCTGCAGAAGCAAGTCTTGTTTTGACACCAAGATACATTTTTAATGTAATACGAAACTGCAGGGCTATCCTAACCAGCTTGAAATAAATTCATCTTAGGGAGAACTATATTCAAGGGCTTAGAAGTCCTGCAGTTGTTCACCCAGCCTTCAGGTTACTGGAGGATGCAGACTAACCATGTTAATAAATATTTTCTTGATGTCAATAACTGCTTTACAGCTGAATTGCATGGGGTCAGACAAACTTGGTATTTCTTCCTGACAGTGGCCAGCAGGATACACTAGTAAAAAGGGTTAGTACCCTTGAGGCATCCTTCGAAACTGGTGGCTTAGGGACTTGATTGAGAGGTGATGCTATCCTCAATTAATTCACAGCCCTCAATACATTTCGGTTCCATACATTTTGTCACTCAGTCCTTCAGTTCTTGTAAATGTGCAGCATTTATATAATGTGAATCCACAACTTTATAGAAAAATGTTCCATATTTTAACTTCTTATGTGATAATTAATCTGTGTTGTGTTTTTTTTGTTTGTTTGTTTGTTTTCCCTCCTTTTAAATATATGACCTACTGTAATTGTGTGATGCTCTGAGTAACAATTTTTACTTTTATTTTTCACTTTGAGATGGGCACAGAAGAAAGCTTCTTTCCCAGTAGTGCATACTGGGGGGTTGGTAGACTGAAAACTAGAAACAGTATGCATTACTGCCAGTGGCTCACAAAATACAGAAAGACCAATGAAAAGCCTACCAAGCTGTCCAGCTAGGCATTGTTCACTGCTTTGTACAAAAATCTCTGAGAGCTTAGGCAGAGAAAAGATGCTGTGATAATTTTTAACATGGTGGTTAACAAGAGGTCAGTGATATAGTCAGTAGTCAAGGGGACATTTTAAGAATACTATGGTTTTGCTATTTTGTATGTCTTCTGCTATTTCTTTTACATTATTTTGACTATGGGTGAGTATTGCAGTACTGTAGAAACCAGGGCAACAAATGCTGAATGTTTAAAGAGATGCTTTGCATAATGGAGATTGGCACCAAAAGGAAGCCTGATGAAACAGATTCAGTGGCAGCATTTCCAGGCTTGCTAATGTCTTACATGAGGATGTGGGTTGAATCTCTTTAGCCAGTATGTCTCAAATGAGTAGTGGTATGAAAAATTCAAAAATGTTAGAGGAGGGAAGAGTTTGTTTCATGTAGTGTTAGTAATTTTAAAAATACCTATTCTATCATTAGTAATTCAATATTGGTTTATAGGGCAGCAGGGTCAGGCAATGCTGAAACAAGGACCATGGCTTTTCTGAAAAGCAGTGGCTTGGAAACAACAGTTCTGCAAGAAGTTTTATATGGTCAGGGTTAAAGACTGTCTTTAGAGATTGAAATAGGTTAGAACCTAATCACGGATTATGTATTTCAAAAAATACATATACATAAATACATAAAATCCCTTTACAGAAACAATGATTTACTTAGGGCTAGAAATCTAGTTACTAGTGCTTATCCCATGAAAGATTTCCTTGTGACCTGAATTTGATCTTTGGTTTACTTCTGTATTGGTTCAGAATGACTGTTTCTCTTTAACCTATAACATAATTCAGATGAAAGACAGTCATGCAATAGTGGAAAAGAGATCACTAACATGATTTTAAAAATCATGTAAGACTGTTTTGCAACTAGGTACACAGCAGGAGGTAGATGGTTGATGGTTCAGTCTCAAAGAGTGAAATGTATATAAGTCTTGGAAAGATTTTTAAGCTTTGCTGTTTGAGTGCAGGTAGTACACGCACAGTTTGGCTCAGGCTCTCCAAAAATGTGAGTACACGCTTTGAAAGAAAGATGAAGTTGTGCTTAAAAGACAAGATGTGTGGAAGATAAGAGACAGAGGATGTTTCTGTTTTAAAAGTTGCTGTAAGTCTGCTGTAAGCTGAACTACAGTAGAAGTAAGGCTGTGCTGATGTGTGCACATCTGCCCAGTGCATATGCAATTTTGGAGCATGTTCTGCGGAAGGGGGGCAACAAGGTACTTGTATGCATAATACAGCAATATTTGAAGGAAGAGGAGATGGTGGAAAAACTTAACTTGCTTATTTCAGTTAAAATCAGTATTCCAGAAAACTTGCTATAGTTCATAATAGTTCACTTTATTATAGTTCTTTCCCAGTTTACTTCAGTGACTTCAACATCCAGCCCCTTTGTTTACACAGGAACATGAAGAGGTTTTTCTTCCTCTTTTATGTTTTTCTGATTTAAAATTCCATTGAAAGTGTTAATTTCCTTGCTGTTCATATTCTATTTGGTTTCTTCTGATGTCAACCACTTTGTTCAGTTATCAGCTTAATTAATATATTTCGTAATTAGTAGTGGCAGAAGCTTAAATACTACATATTTCTAAAGTATTTTAAAAAAAATCTGCATAATCCTAGGTCTTACTGTACTGTATTGAACTTAAATACCTTTCAATTATGCAAATATTGTTCAAAATGCAAGCAGGCTGCCTTCTGCATATCTTACAGGGGAGAAGTGTGTACGAGGAGGAAAAAAAAAAAAGGAAAAAAAATAATAAATCCCCCCCCCTTTTTTTCTAGATGGATTTAACATTCTCAGTTCTCAACTAACACTTTCTGGAATGATTATCTCGATAGAAAATAAGTGGATTGATTTCTGCATTACTTCTAAAATAAAGAGATTTTTAAAGGATCTCTTCTGCAAGAAAATATTGTATCTTATCTTTTGTTTGACTACCAGATGAATGTTGCTATGCTCTCTGAAAAAAAATCAGTAGCCATCTATTTCTGTGGCATTTGTCAACTCTAGGTTAACTTCTTTCAACAAAAACAAGTCACTTCTACAGGTTTTCTTCTCACTTAGGTATTAGAGATTAGATATTGTACGATATCTGCAGTTTATGAAATAGTTTTTAGAACTGGTAGTGATAAATAATAAGCTTATCGGTTTATTTACTAAAATTTAGTTTATTTACGTTATTTAAGGTTTCAGATGCAACCAATCTGGGAGTCAATGGAATCTCCCTTCTGCAGGCAGGCTGCTAACAGTCAGCCTGGCTGAAGGGTAGCAATGGAATAATAGCTTAAACCGGTTTGGTGGCAGCCTGGAAAAATACTCAATGCCAGCATCAGGAAAGTAGAAGTCTGAGGCTGATCTTCATTTGACCCAGCTGCGTCAGTTTTGTGGGGTTTACCATGGTCTCTGCATCCACTCCAATCCTTAACTCTGGACTGTTTGCCAGCTGGCTTGCGGTTGCTGAGTGTGGAGTAGCTTTTGTTGAACTAATAGGCATAGGAACCCAGGAAGTGGCTTATGTTCTTAGTCTCAAACTTTGTTGGGTGAATAAGAAGTGAGAGAGATACCTGCATGTACATGTGCTATTTTTCAGACAGCAACCCTTTTGTATTCTTAAGAAAACACCAGAGTCACAAGATGTTCTGCTGAGATTCCTAGCACAAACGAGGTTGCATGAGTTTGTTAAGGGGTGGGTGGTCTAGTTGATTTTTTATTTGTTTTTGAGTGATTCCAATTCCAAAGCAAGTCAGGTATTTTACAACAGAAAAGGTGATCTTTAAAGTTTATCGAAGAACTAAAAAAGATGTTTCAACTATTCTGTATCACAACTATGAAGAATAACTGTGGAGAGAAGTAGAAAGTTAAAGAACCCTCTTGCAAGCACAGATACTGAAGAGCACTTGAGCACAGTTTTTCCTCACCTCTCAAGAGTACAGAAATATTTACCGTTTTCCTAAATTTTGTTAGAAAAATTCTGACAGAGTTACTCTGAAGGACGATGGAGGATCTGGCTCTGGCACATTATTCTGAATAATATCCCAAAGTATTTGCAAAGGATTTATAAGGTGAGTTGCTCATATGATCAGTGAATTTAAGTAACTGTCTTAATGATTTCCAAGCAAAAGAAGTAGGAAAAATAAGTGTCTTTCTCCCTTTCTTTATGAAACAGCTATTGAATATGACAGGGCTACCCAGGAGTGTGTTAGTTGTCATCTCACTCCAATTCTTGTAGAAAGCTGATGGATAGTCAAAGGCCCTCCAACATCTTTGCTTCCCAGCTAGTGAAAAAGAAAGAAGAAAATTATTCTCTCCTGTCATGTTCCTAATGCCTTCATTTTCTTTAATTTTTTTTTCTTTTTTTTTTTTTTTTAATGGCCGCTGTGCCTGAGACAGTTTAATCTTTAGCTGAAATTTAGTTTAACTGAACCCGAGAACATTTTTGTCATCATTTGCTTGAAGTTCTGTTTAATTTAGTCCTATTGCCTTTAGGGTTTCATTTTTTAGGAATATTTGGATATGTCAAGATATTATTTGTTTGTTTTGTTTTAACTTTGAGCTTGTAGGTGAGTAAAAAAGATGAGTGAGAGCATACTTTTAATTGTAAGCAAGCTGTTGTCATTAGTTAGATTTGCGTTAGTCTTTTTTACTGATTAGGCTCAGGTCAATGTAATTTCAGAGAGAGCATCCTCTCGTGAATCTGATGCAAGTTAGAAGGGCCTTGAATTATGTCACTTCTAGGGTTTAATTTATTCCTTTTAACTGAGACAAGGCTTTCTTCGGCTTACTTCTGTCTCTCTCCCTAACACTTCTCCCATTATAACACCCCTAAGCTACATGGATGGCATTTCTTCCTCTTTGTGATTCATCATCTTTCAGTGATGAGAAAAACCTGAGATTTTGAATATTTATGATCATTAAAAATCCCATTGTATTTTTTTTTTTTTCCTAAAAGTAGATATACTACCCTTGGAGTCCTGTCTTAATTCCATTTTAAGTAATTACAATTTGTCCTTCCAGAGTCTGTCTACTTGCTTAGATAATGAATTCTTCGTTTCTTATCCTAAACATTGATGCCTCTATTGCGTGTGCTGGAGACTCATTGTTTCATGAAATGATTTCTCTGTCAGCTCTGGTCTGAGCTTTGCTCCATCTGTGTGTGAATATGCATATGATTTTGCTTGTGCATTAATATATTTCATATCAAAATTGATCACATACCTACGAAATGAACTAGATAGCATATGAAATATCATTGAGTTGGAAACAGAGTATACAAATAACAAGAAAAAAGACCATTGGAAAAGAAATCGATTATTCTGGTGCCGAAAACACATTTTCATATAATGATTAGAAGAAGGCAATTTCAGGTTCCCTTGGAATATTACACTAAAGATCTGTTTTAACATTTATCTTGAATTAGCTAAGTCAGGGGTGTGATTTTAGAAGTTCAACAGTACTTAGAAGATCCTTATTTACTTGCTTACATCTATTCAAGTCAGTTTTCAGCTGAATTCAATTTTGTACTCTAAAGTCATGATTGTTTCATGAAAATGCAAAATTGTGACATGGGATTATATTATTTTGTTCCCGTTAGTTAATTATTCCAAACAAAGTGTTTTTGTTTTTGTTTCTGTTTTTTCTTTTTGTTTGTTTGTGTGTGTGTGTGTGTGAATTGCATATGCTTTTTCTGTAGCGGCTGGGTGTAGCATCTCTAAAAAAAAAAAAAAAAGGTCTGCCTTCCAGAGGTAGTAACAGTGTACACGTCCAAATCCTGATCAGTAGCAGAGGTTAAGGAAAATTCAAAATACTTATAATTATAGCAAAGAGAATCTCAGGGATCTCCCCCACCCCCTGCTAAAAATAATATATTTGATTTGTCTTTTTGTCACTTAACAAAGCTGGATGTATGAGAAATTTGAGAGAACTACATTTTCATTTATGATTTGAACTTGTTTATAATAGGGTAGCTGTGTTCATCTTATGATAGTTTGAACTCTTGAGAATGGAAGTTCCTGATAAGCTGTACCTTTCAGGATGATGGACAGTATTTGGGAGCTGACATGATTACACATTGTTGAAAGTAATTTGTGAAGTCTGACTGTATCGTCCCACCACATCAGCCTTTATTGTTCATAAGAATATTTTGATTTGTCTGCGTTACAATTTTTTTAATGAAGCAACTGGTGTGTTTAAAAATAGCAAAACATTCAGGAGTTTTTCACAGTATATAATATCCTATTGGTGATTACTTAAATAGCAATCTACAGCTATCTTAGTTCTCCTAACTCTTAGTTCTCCTAACCTATGCTATTTCTGTTAAAGTTCGCAAATCTGAAAATGGGCCAAAGCTCTAAGTGTGGAATAGATATTTACTTGTATTTTTCATTTAGGGATTGCTAACAGCTTCTTTGTGCATTTGCTTCAGCTGACACAGATCCTCTGGTGAAATGCAAAAATTAACTTTCAAATGTGGAAGGCTTTGTCTGAAGGACTTGCTAAATGTGTGTGCAGCCATGTCGCTGCTCTTCTTTCATTGCTCTCTGCAGTAGAGTAGAAAGGGACCGAGTGGCATACTAGTGTGTGCATTTGCTGAAGACTCAGTATTAAAGCTGATGTTTAATTTTCTTTAGAATTAAATCTGTTTTAAGGGAAGCCTGACATTCAGGGGCTTGTAGAGAAAGCAGTAGTCTGGCATCACAGAAGCTAGCAAGACCCACCCTTCCATGTTTACGTCCTTTTTTTGCAGCGGGCTGGGTGCAGGAGGCATGAATTTCCATTTGCGCTGGCCCTGGCCAAGTCCAGTACCTGTATAAGGGCTTCAGACACTGCAGTCTCTAATATGGCTCACTTCAGGCAGTTAACGAGGTTTGCATGTTGCTGTAGTAGAGGTGTCAAAGCAATCCAGTAAGAAGAGACTGAAATCCTATAATCTACTGTCTGAATGTTTAAATGTATTATTAAAGGCCATCTGGTATTAAAGTTCCATGACAGAGACCCAAATAAGATGAGTTTAAAGGGGATTATTTGAACGTATTTCATCTTTACTGTGACTTTGGCTGTCGCAACTTCTTGTGGTACAGCAAAACTGACCCCTCAGTGCCGTGGTCTATGCTATTATTTGCCAGTAGTGTATGGATTATTCTTCCTATTCTATCCACTTCTCCCCCTTGAAATAAGGTTAGAACGTCACTTCTCTCTCCTCTGAAATTAGGCAGCCTAACTCTGTTAGCCAGCTTCCACAGGAGATATGGACTTGAAGACCTTGGTTGGAGCTGCTGCCACTGGGGCCTGCGGCAGTTCACTTGCCTCTCCTCAGCCCAGCTGGAAGGAGGGCCTGTGGTGCTGGGCTCTCGCTCACAGCTGCGCCTCAGCGGGGCAGCAGACCGAGGGGCTGGCATGATGGGGACTCTCGCCATTGGACTCGAGTCACCAATTAGCTCATTTCACATCAGCCATGTGGCTTTTAGACAGAAGTCTGGAGCCAAATGCCTCCCAATTACCTGAAGTAAATTGCTTCATAGCTTGTTACCAAAATTCTGAGCAAGCTTTTGGCTGCTGCCTGATATTTAATTAAACTCCATGCATCTGATAACTTCTCTGCATGATGTGGCAAATGGCAAATGCTTAGATTAAAGTTCATCTCAAAATATGGAGAGAGGAAAAAAAAAAAAAAAAAAAAACACCCAGGACTTTAAAGCATGTTGTTTTGTTGTAAAGGAAGAGAGATTCTTGCTCTATGAAAGCCTAAATACAATTTGAGGTTAACTTGCATTTCTTTCAGTTAGAGAATAAAAGACGAGAAATAGTGGTATTGTGATTCCAGGCATGATTCAGACACATTTTAACTCTGTGCAAGTATCTCTCCAATCTGACATTTTACACATTGGTGTCTCAGTCAGCAAACCTAAAGAAATATTTTTTATGCATTATCCTACCATCTAATAGTTAGCTACCTGCTGGACAAAACACGGAGCAAAGAGACAATTTCCATGTCTGAGAGTTGATGGTCCTGATGTAAGACTAAAGGTAATAATTAGAGGAAAGAAAGGAAGAAGTAATAATATACTGTTGGTCAGCAAAAGTAGCAGCAAAGTTAATGGCACACATCCCAGAAAAGGAGTTAAGTATTTTTGAAGATGCTTATGGGGAATTTCTGTTCTATGCGAGTCTAACACAGAAGTCAGCATTAATATTTATGTGAGAAAAAAATAAAAAGTGGATATGAGAGTCTGACATCGTGGGGATGAGGCAGGTTAATGAGATCTCATCTGTGAGTGTGAGATAATCGTATGTGTGGGAAGAGTAAGGCAAGGTAAAGACTGACTGGAAATAGTGTTTTTCAGAAGAAAAGTTCCTAATTTTTGATGAGAGAGAGAGGAGAAGTTGATGGCACCTCCAAGGAGAGGGTTTATACTAAAATATGCTTCTTTGCTGTGACTAATAGGCAGAAATTATTACCAAGTAATATTTTATGCAAAGGTAAAATGTTGGGTGACTTGTTATCTGAGGCTTCTCACTCCCTAATCTGCAACCTGTAGAGGTTTAGCAGCTGATTAAGACTGGAGATTCTGTTGCAAACCTCTGAAGTTGAGTATTCTGCTCTTGAATGATGTAATTTCTGGACATTTGGATTTAAAGTTTTGTTGGTGGTGGTGGTGGTGGGTTTTTTTTGTTTTTGTTTTTGTTTTTTTTTTAAGACATGGCATGAAATCATAGATCTCTAATTTAGAGTACTGTGATTTAGGGTACTAAGAATATCAAAAATAAAATGTAAATGACATCTCACAGTGACAGTCTTTCTTCTGTTTCTTTCTATTGTTTGTCCTAAACCACGAGCTCACAAGCATTAATAAATAAAATAAACTCCACTTAAAGTTACTTATGCAAGTTGAAATATGTTCCCTAAAGAGGGTCATGGAGGCACAAACTGTCAGAATTACATGTCTTGTTGATGATGTGAAGCCATTACTTCAAGTGTAAATGTATATTTGTCATTCACTGGCTGTTACGAGGCAAGACAGATCTCAACAAGTACGATTTATCTAAAATAGAAAAACAAAAAATAGAGAGGATGTTTGACAGATGAGTGTTATTGACTTGTATAAATCTAAACTAGGAACTTCCAAAGAACAGAGCATGTAGACTTGTCCCATATCTAATTACACCACACCTATTGGACATCTTGATGTATACTGTTTATTGAAGCTGAGCTGTGGCTGGTTTTGTTGAAGGGAAATATGGAAAAATGCTTACAAAACAGGTAAGCTCCAGAGATAATGCTTTGTGCCAGCTGAAAGATTACAAATAGATGAGTTGCAAATTCCTGGTCCAGCATGCTGTACGAAGTATGTACTTGTGAAATACACTGAATTACTTTTCTTCTAAGAGGGAACATAGTTACAAGTAAGCAAGATACAAGTAAGTTTAGGTCACAGTCCAGAAATAGGAGCACTGTATTTGCCATAACCTATTTTGCTTTTGATTTGTTTTGATTTTCCTTGGAAAATGCATGCAGTACTTCTTGCCTATTTTTACCAAAAATCACCAAGCAAACTAATGTACAAACACTATCCAAGAACATTCTTCCTTCTATTAAAAGGTCTATAGTATAATAGACATTTAATATAGACTATATAGTACTCTTAAGTCACTTTTCTTTTTCCTCTTTCTCTTTCTCTCTCTCTCTCTCTCTTTTTTTTTCTTTTTTTTTTTTTTTTCTCCAACTCTGAAGCAATTTACTTGATCTGAATTGGATTTCTACAATCCACTGAGTTTGGAGCTCATCTGGAAAGCAACAGAAGTATAAAGAATTAATACAAATGGTCACTGATCATGGTGCTAGACAGAGAGGGTAACAAAGCTGTGTTAGTGGCAACCTACAAGAGTAGGTTTAATTTGAGGTTCTAAGAGTTTTCTGCAAATGTATGTATTTATTCATTACTAGAAACACACAGTGGTAAGGATCTCAGGTATCTGAATGTTTTTCATTGATTTTTCAGGGGTGTTTATATGAATTTTTTAGCCAACATTTTGTCTTGAAACAAAAATATCAGAAGAGTAATAGGATAGCATGTTAGCAGAGCAAGAAAGAACTTGTAATTTTCTGCTGGTCTAGGATAAACTTCACTGATGTTTAAGAAATAGTATAAGGGCTCTTTGCTTTACTTTTCCTGGAATATGGGAGGATTAAAGAGTATTTAATTGAAAGCAACTTCTCAATTTAATTTTCTTTTCAAAAAAAGTCATGCATAAAATGTTAGTGGAAAGGGAAAGATCATTTTCAAAAGAAGAACATTTTCAAAAAGCAATTTTATCTTCTGAAATATTAAGCTTGTATTAAACCACCGTTTTTGATCAGTATACATGCATGTATACATGTATACATATGTATATATGTACAAAAAACTGAGAATTTGTTTTATATTTGGCTTTATTTAAATCTATTTATTTAAATTTTGATCCTATATACAGGAGGTAGAAATCAGAAGTTGTTAACTGGGTGAGCAAACACAGCAAGGAATTAAAAGTTTCTTGAGTTTCAGAGGCAAGAAAAGTTAAAAATAGGAAAGGGAACATCTAAAAGTTAATTGTAGCCCGCTACCTTAAGGTACACATAAGTAAGGAAGCCTGTCTCATTGCTCTGGCTTTGTAATGCACTTGTTTTATGGTTTTGAAGAAAACTCTTTTAATCTGTTCTTTCTTTTTCTTTTTTCCTTTTTTTTTTTTTTTTTTTTTCCTTCCTACAAATTAAATAGTTGAATACTTACTGGATGCTCAAGGGCTTCTTGGAGAGCTATATAGTGAAATGACATGTTCAGTGCCTAATATAACTGATACTCCTTGTTAATAGGATACCAAACACTGTAAAAAAAATAATAATAAAAAAATCATTTCTCATTGCTGCTATCACAAGATATTGCTGTGTTCTCTTAGCTTTTACTTTTTAGTTTTCTCATGGTGCTTTAACAGATAGGAGTAGAAATAGCATCTTGTTTTCTTAGAAATTCCAGATACTTCAAAAGGTCTTACATTGTAGATAAAAATAATTATTTCTGTTCAACAGATAAGGAAAGCAAGGAACATAAAAATGAATTTGCTAGCTAAAAGTTGCCAAGCAGGTCAATAATGGATTAAAGGCTCTTGTGTCCTGTGCTGAGGATTATGTATGCTATTTTCCTTAAAATTGGCCATTATGTCACACAATATGCCTTTTAAAATAACCATCTAAAGGAAGTATAATTTTTCTAACGCATTTTTTTGTATCTTCAGCTCAAGATTGGTCCATCTGCACAACATGCCCTGCGTGTCAAGTTTCTTTATTTTGGATGGATAATAATTAGCATGTTTCTCTCCATTTGCCCTTTCTTCCTTTTGGATCTGTACAGCATTTATTAACTCTAATTAACCTTGCACTAGGATGACAAGTATAATGAGGATCTTGAATAACACTTAGCAATAACAGAAACACAAAAAAGGAACTTTTGCTCGTTTGCCAGATGGAGTTTTACCACTGTCTTACTGCTGTGACTCAAAACCAAATATGTAATTTCTACAACTCCTGGGTACACATGCAGAAATGCTGCTGCTGATAAATATCCCTGAAAAAGCAAGACTGAAGAAATACATTTATATTTTCCTGAATATTTAAATGCACTTTAATACAGACAGGGAAAATACACTCAAAAAAGCAACCTATAATAGAGTTCGGGAGAAAATAATATCACATAGTGTTTCTTCCTTTTCTTTTCTGATGGTACTTATACAAGCTATCAAGTCAGTGCTGTATTTAAATGGAATGTCTCACTACTTCTGAATAACTACTTCATTACAAACAGAATCAAATTTTGAGTGTAATCTCCTTGGCTAAGTTTCTAGATGAGGGAAAGAAAGAAAGAAGCTAAGCACTTTTTTAGTGAAAAGCAAATCCTACCTCAGTCTGAGTTGAAAGTACAATGATTATTCCCTAATAACTTTCAAGGAGAACAGCATTATCTGAGAATAAATACTCTTGTAAAAGTAAAGATAGCACCTTTACTTGTACATTAGAAATGCTTGGCTTTTCCATCCCTGTATACTTAAAGAAAATGTTGACTAAATTTAATGTCTTTTTTCTTTTTTCCTTCCTTTGTAAACCGAAAGATGCAAAGATGCGACTGAAATCTGATCGAGTCCCTCATTACCCTTTCAAACACCACTTACTAACACCTTGCCCTCCTGGCATGCTGAAAGTGAAAGGGATGGTTACTGCAGGGTTGTCACCTTAATGCAAATGCAAGGCTATTGGCTTGAGGTGTCACAAAGCCACAACGTCTTTGACTTCTCTTTTAGGATATATAGCTGGTTGCTTGTTTGCCAGGCCATTTCTGTCTATTTACAGAAATAACTCAGAATAAATACACAAAACAAGACACATTAAGCTTCTGTATGTGGATCATACTATGAAATATACTATGACCCCTAAACAAGTAATATAGATAGAGGTATGTCTGAAGTTGTTCAAATGCGTGAGTGTCTGCTTTTGTTTATGGTACCTCTACGTTCGTAATAAGTTAATAGGTTGGGAAATTTATTTTTTACCTTGAGCATAACTTAATGTTTCATGGATACTTTTTTGCATGTTTTGCCTAGGTACAATATGGTATATGTGCTTCTTCCTCCAGTGCCTGGACTATAGCTCTATTTCTTCTCACATTATAAAATGCAGTACATCACAAACTACTGATATGACTTTGGTAGCATAGGGTTCAACTCCATATCTTTACAAACTCCTCTGGACCAAAGAAAGACTTTTTACATTTTTTTCCCCTACTAATATTCAAGTACTCTTTCTAACTCTTTTTCCTACCATCACTGTAATCTTAAACAAAATCTTAACAAAAGGTAGGTGTACAATTTCTTGTGAGTAAGCCTTAGTCACTCTCTTAGTGCATCCAATATTACAAAGTTAATTTGCTGGAGGAAACAAAAACAAAAAACAAAAGAAACAAACAAAAAAAAAAACCTCTCTAGCTTGTAGTCTCCTATAGAGAGGTAGGATGACCTTCTCTCAACTTTTTTTTTTTTTTCTCCTTCTTTGAAACTGTGTTTATAATTTTAGTCAATGTAGTCACTTGTGGCATAATTTAATTTACAGTCTTGGGCTAGGTAGAACAAAACCATCTTCAGATTTTTCCTTTATAAAGACTATTTTGCTTTCTCAGATTAGAAGTGTGTTAAACTACACTGAAAGAACACAAACTGACGATAAAGCGTTTATATCTGCAGTGACAAATAATCTGATAGTAACATGTCCCTCAGGGATTACTTTCCAACTAGATTGTGTTTCCTGAGATGTTAACTCCTTATGAAGCTACCTTCATGGATCATATAAACTAAACTTACCATGTGATTGTATTACGGGGAGTCTGATGTCTCTTCACTAGCTGATTCCTACTTCTGACACGTTTTCTTTTTTGGGGGGACCTGTTGTATGTATGCTGTCTGCAGAGAGTTTTGGTGTAAAGAAAGTTACATACATGAACAGAAAGGTGAATAGTTTTCCTACGTCTTATTGCATTGCATCTTAATTTGAAAAAATATCACCAACTAAGAAGGATCTGATTAGAAAAAATATATAGTATTATCAGGGACTTCTTGTAAAAATGAACTCAAATGAAGTGTTATTTTGTCTGCATGGAGAGGCTTAACGTAGACTTGCAGTGCTGGTTTAAGTTCCCCGTGGTGTCTAAGACTTGGATGGTCTGATAATCACAGTATAGGACCTTTTGTCTTTGGAGCTGAAGCTGGAGACCATATCATATATGTCAGGGCATTGAAAATGGCAATAGATGTTTACATTTAGGCATCTGACTGCTCACAGTCTGATTGATATGCGCATGTCATTTATAGTGAAGCTGTGGCTACGATCCCCACTTTGTAGGTAGCTATAACACTACCTAGATCTTTTCTCAAAACTGATCTTGGAGCTGATCTCCAAGAGAGGCAGTTATATTACATTAATTTTAAAGGCTGGGAAACCTAGCACATGGCCTCTGTGCAGTGTCAGAAATAACACAGGAGTTTACTAAGTACCAAGTCAGTGTTTTCTTCACCCTTGCACTTGCTGTGTGCCCTGGGACATAGTTTCTATCTTCAGGAGAGGAACTTGAAAATTCCACCCCATCGGACAACAGCTTGGCATATGGGAAACCTGGTCATCTTTCTTGCATTTGATAATGGGGTTGCATTATGCTAGAGAAATATTCTTATATCAGAAGGTGCAGTGTGGACCATGAATAGCCTGAGGCTGGCAATCCATAGCAGTGGATTGTTTTTCTGCCCTAGACGGGAAGCGAGTACTAATCACTGTGGTAACTGTTACTGTCTCTCACCTATCACTCAAATAAATTATTTCGCTCTTCTCTCTTCCCACAAGAGATGCATCTTCTGCAATAAACCAAATATTTAGAAGTTTATCTGAAGAACTGCCAATCTGATTCCACTGAACCTGTATAAAAATATATTTCAGATTGCATCCTCACTTGTGCACTCTCGCACTTGCTCTGGTAAGAAAAATACTGGAAACCAAGGAAGCAAGAACGAGGCAAGGTCTTTAATTCAGTTTGAACGTATCATTTCAGAGTTGGGATTTTTGCATAGTCCATTTCAAAGATGTATGTTTGTCTAATTTTCCTTATGCATTGTGCTTTTTATGGGAAGGAGACACATAGTATGCTGTATCCAGTGATAAGTCCTGAAAGGTAGGAACTCTGCCACTGATTTTAATGTTTCTATGCTTACAGACATGCAAATATTTACTGTACCTACAGTGATTTCTTTATATAGTTATAAAAATAGTCTAGTATTTAGAAATGACTGCAATTACACAAAATCTGATTTATGAGCCTTGGTGTTTAACACTGCAATGGAAGATCTGTGATTTGCATTCACATTGCTTGAACGCAATAAATGCAGATGGTGCAAGGCAGTGATGAATAGGTCTCATATTTTCTAATACTACAAAATATAGCCAGATGCTGTATATAAACGTGAAGAAAAAGCATAGTGGAAAAAGAAAAGATTAGCCCTATATAATGTGCAGTAAAATGATTGTGAAATTGATACATAGCTGTTTGTTACTTGGAATAGGTATTTTCACCTTCTTTAAAGAAAAGAAAAAAAAAAAATATATATATATATATATATATCAGTATCACCAGAGTTCTACATTTGTTAAAAAAAGATGTAAAATACATACAGTGCAAAGCTATGGAAAAATACCAAAATTGCCTCTTTTTATAATGCTTCCTATGATTTCTGTTGACATAGAGCTTTTGCTTGGTCATCAGAGATCACTTAATTTCTACTGCTATTAAGCATCACAGTGAACCTTTTACAGATTTAGCAACACCTCAGTAGCAGTTTCTCTCTTGTTAAGTGCTTTGCAGCAGCAAGAATTGGGTGAGAATAAACCACCTCTTCAAGAATGAGAAAAAGGAACAGACAAGGAAAAGAAAATCCCCAAGTAAAGAGAAATAGCCAGAGAGGAGAGGGGCAAAGTTTCTGCCTGGAGCACTTTGTTGAAAAATGACTCTGCCAGCCTGGCACCTGGCTGAATCTTCTGACTTTAATGAGTGAGTGGCTAACTCCGAAGGATTAAGTCAGGCGGTTGTGTTGTGGGAGAGAGTGAAGAGAGTAAGTGTAAATATGAAGGAGCTGTCCTGTGAATAGGAGAGGGTGGCAGAAGCACAACCTCTGGCAAGCTGTTCAAAGAGTGTAACATAAATTCAGGAGTCCTGTGTCCATTAGCGTCCCAGATCAGGAGGGAGGTGCCCAGTGCTGTTCTCTTCATGTTACAAGTGTGCCAGAGTTTCTTGTGGAAGAAGTGTGTATGCTGTGGTGGGGGGGGGGGCTTGTCCTGGTCCACGGCAGCTGGATCATAGCTCTGACAGACAAGCCACTGGGCTTCGGAGTACGTAGAAATTGACATGCTCACAGTGGTTTTCTGTTGGAAAAAAGACATGAAGAATTCTGTGCTTTCTGAGTGCTTTTATATAAAACCTCTCTGAATCAGGAAGAATAATAATTACTATGTTATAGGCATTCTGTTTCTGGAAAGAAAAAGAAAAAAATACGAAGCAGTTAGACATGAAACACAGCCAAATTTTATTGAGTCCTAACATCAAAGAATTGTCATTGACAATCTTATCAAAATCAAAAGATATGTGTATGCCAACACATCTATATCATTTCAGTCAGGAAGAAAATATTGTTTCTGATGAAGAGTTTAACTGGTGTCCATAGATGAAACAGTAGCAGAGAATAGGTTATTTAGGTTATTTTAAAACTGCTTGAAATGCTGAAATGCCACAGTAGTTCTAATATTGCTCTGGCTGTTGGCAGAATGCAGTGTACCTGAGCAGTGTTAACTTCCTAATGCAAATCTGACATGTGGATTATAATTTAGATTTCTGATTTCCATTCAATAAACTGATAGGCTGCAGTTTTGTTCTTTGTTTTCAAGTTATGTTGTGTTCAGAATAATTTTAGAGAGAACAGCAGTCACCTTAGGAGCTGCAAGTAGGCTGTCCTAGGGAAAAGCAGCAACAACAGCAACAACAAAATGCAGGGAACTAAATCCCACTCCCGTATCTGGGCTGTGCTGCTCCTTGAATGGATCAAAGGAGAGCAGCAGTCTCTGGACGTGTACTGTGTCACTTGGGTGATGCAGGGGAACGGCAGAATAAAACGCAGTTCTGCCACCGCACTCCTCTCTAGAGGAGAGTAGTAAGGCTGTGTGTGAACCTTTGATCCTTCAAACGTGAGAGAAACAAGAGGGACTTCAAAGATGTACGATTTTATGTCTGCAGGTAAAAAAAGTTTCCAAAGAATATTGGAGAAATATAGCTGTTTCCCTGCTTTCTCTCACCTTCTTTTATAAAAGAGAAATCTCCCACCTAAGAATACAATGGCTTCAATTTGGCAGTAACTTATTTATTTATTTATTTATTTATTTTTCTCTTGTGAGAAATCTGTTACTCATCAAAATCATTCATACTCAGTCACAGACGTTTTTTTTTACTCCTGGTTTAGTTCTAAGAAGTCAGCCTACACAAGGGGTGGTTTTGCCTTCATACATCAGAGGTGCAAATTCGGAGTATGAGTAATCTGCTTCCATGAAACAATCTCCCTTAGCTGCATCCCCCATCCATATGCCTGAGCCTCTGCAGTCCAATATAAAATATTACATTTATGGGCATAACACAACAGTGAGAAGTTTAAAGAGGAATAAGTGGTGGCAGGCTTATAATTAATGGGCACGAATTATATATTATATATAATATACTGTAATTAGAGGTCACAAGAGGACAACTTTGGAATATTGATGGTAAAAAAGAAACTGCTAGTGCCTGTTCTGTCTTCTAAATTCCTTTCTATGATGAAACAAATCAAAGCCTGTAGAGCTGTCTGCCATCAAAGTATATCAGGACTTGACCATACTTAGTTGTGAGGAGCAGGAAGATGTTCTACTTGATCCCACAGATCAGTGCCAATCTGTCCCTGTGCAATGCACAGCAGTCTTCTCCTGGTTTTGAGGCAGAGCACCTCAATGTAAAACTGCTTTCTGTAACCTGTAAATCAATGTAGCATGGTTGCTTTACGAAGAATAAACAGATCTCATGAACTCAGAAAAGAGGGGTAGATCTATTATAAGATCTAATGACAACCTGCACCTCCCTGGTGAGAGATTGTGCTCCAGGCACAATTTCCATCACATTTGCTGCATTTAGTCTGAACTGGTCCTGTACAAAAAGATGGCAGCAGTTGTGCACTATCAAGTGAAAATGGTCAATACCAGTAAATTTACAGTCTCCTGTCAAAAGAGGGACTGGGTGCTCTCTGGGGACCTGATTTTACTCCAAGAGGTCAGTCAGCTTGTGTCCTGAAGATAGCTCTGTGTCAATGGTTCTTATCTGAAATAAAAGGATGTTGCTTGAAAAGTGCCTAGGGCATTACATACTTCCAAGTGCAAATGGAAAACACTGTTGTTCCACCTTCAGTGCATAAAATTGCTCTCAGGCTATAGAGTATCAAAACACGAGAAAGAAAAAAAAATGCCTACTATATTCAGTAAGTTCAGCAGGTATTAGGAAGTAATTCCAAGAATTTTACTATGCTACACATGGGGTAAAATGTGTTGTAGATGTGACTTCTCGATTGTAAACCCGAAGAACTCTAAACCCTTTCTAGTCAGTCAGGAGAAATGGCTAACAAAGAAAAGAAATCCAGGGCTAGAATTTTTAATAAATTGATATTGATGGTATTATAATGCTATTTGTAAATTAGGCTGCCTCTGCAACATTGCTTTCAGCTCTGATTATTTTATTTCAAAAAAGACTATAGGAACAATGGAAGGGGTTCAGAGATTAGCAATAAAAATGCTTAGAGAAGTGGAAAAACAACCATATGAAGTAAGATTGAAAAGACAGGAACAGTTTACTGTAGAATAGACATGAATAAGATGGGACATGAAAAATAACAGAGTAAAAAAAGACGGTATGTAACAATGACTTTGTAGAGAAGCCAGTGCAGGCTTTCTACTTAGCTTCTGCCATAATATTAGAGGAAAGCAGTAGTCAGAGAAATTGAAAGACAGCAAATCTAAAATTGACACGAGGAATTATTTTTTCAGCCAACAATAAGCTAACAAAAGTCATTGCCACAATATATTATTGAAGTCAAGAGCTCAGTCAGATTAGAAAAGGAAATGGATGTTTGTATAGATTATAAAAACATTCAGAGTTAGTAGGGTTTTAAAAATAATAAGGGATCTAGAAATGATATAAATCCTCATGCTTCAGGGTAAGAGGCAGTGATAGCAGCTAGGAATATTATTTTCCTGTGGCCAGCATACCTTTTAGCTGCACACTGTGCGAGTTCTTGCATTTTCCCCTGAAGCATCAGAAGCCAGCTGTTCCCAGACAGGTGGTCAAAAGGACCTCTAATATTTTCTAAGAAGAGTTTTAATGTTTAGTTTCAGAAGGTTTTGACTGAAAGTATGTGTTCTGTTGCCTGAACTACTTGTCTGGAATGCCCAGAAATATTGTTATTATTGGGTAGGCCCAGACTCAATGCATAAATTGTGTATTTGAATGAGTTGGGAAGCTGTAAGTATGTTATAGCTGGCTGGCCAGTGCTAAAATACATTGAGGTTGACAGGTTAATGGTAATAACCAAGTCGTACTTCAGAGGCTGGAAGCAGGACTGCATACAGCCTAGCACATAACCATGTTTATACCCTATTCCAAGCAGAAACAGGTATGAACGTGACGAGAAAGCATGCCTCAGAAATATTTGGGATGGGTATTAAATAGATGAAGGAACTGTAAGTCCGATTAGCAAAACTACTAATTAGGCAATATACTAGAATATGTTTTGTTGTTTCTCTTCCATCTTTTGTGCATTCCCAGTTAATAGGTGCATTGTTTCTTACTATCCGCTAGTGTTGTGATGTTTTGATGCTTGCTGCAGTGTCCTGAAAGGAAGAAAACTGTGTGATGTTTCTGGTTTTCCACCACAGATGTCTTTACAGCTTCAGAGGTCTCAGACTTCCAGCACAGGTGGAATTGTGTGTGCCATTCAAATTCATTATTAAAAAATAATAATAATAATAAAAAATCCAACAAATACTCTTTACTTTAACAAAATCGGTTTTATTCTCTTACATGAAAAGCTCCTTTAATTTAATCCATGGACTCAGTTATTATCATGACTTGGTTGAAAGGAAAGTAGAGATTTGAAAGGGGTAAAAGTTACATGGAATAGGTTTATAAAAATACAGGAGCATTTATACTTTAGCTTTTTTATGAAAACTATCCTACAATTTTGTGTATTTTTTCTACAGCCGTTTCATTTCTCCTATCACAGATTATAATCTTATTCAGGAACTGTAGAACAATGTCTCTTCTCTCAAAAATGGATTCCATGAGGGAGTCAAAATAACACTGTAGTTCAATAGATTAAATAAATAATCTGAATATCAAAACTACTGTATATAACCAAAGCATTCCCTGAGCATTCTTCCAATTACTTTATTCACTTACAAGATTAGAAGCAATGACTTATCTACCCCTGAAACTTCATGAAGTCTCTCTCCCAGAGTACTGCTTTTAAAATCAAAATCTCTTTCCTCAAATTCCCTGCTCTATTTCAGGGGTCTTCTGATAACCACAGAAACAAACATCTGGCCAACTAAACAAAATCTGGCTTTGATCTGCTTTCACAGACAAGCAGATATGGCTTTCCCCATTCTTAAATGCAAGACTTAGGCACTGTGTCCCTGTTCCTGCAGTGCAACCTTCCCTGATTTCAGAATAATTAGTGCTTTAAATTAAGGTTTTGCTTACTGTCTTTAATAGCATTAGTTACTGAACCACCTATTAGGAAGAATCTTAACCTAACAAATGGTGAAAGTTTCTTTATTTAGCAGTCTAGCTGATTTTCGTTAACTGTGGGTAAAAGACTTTGCTTTTATCACTACCAGCTAACGCTTCACTTATTATTATATGATAATTTTACATCTAAATATACATCTCTACTTATGGAACATACTTCTTCACTATACAGACTGGTTTTGTCTGCATGTTAACTGAAACCTGACAGTCACTGGTGGTTAATGCTCTGAAGTTTTTAAGTGCATTTGGTAATGGTGGATGTATTTCAGATCAGGAATGTTTCTCTGGGAGCCAAAGTGTTGACATATACAAAGTTAGTGCATCTAACAAAACCTAATTCTGATTATTAAAGCCCCATATTCTGTATTTCCTCTTAGACATTCAAAAAAAGCTCTTAAATTGTTTTCCCACTTTGCTCTGGATAAGAGACTAAGAGTTCTTGAGGTTAGACATACTTCACCCTAAGAGCAGTAAATGTAAATTAAAAATGACACATATTCTGAATATAACGGCTTATGTAATATATTGAAAAAGGGACCTTGCAAGAGAAATATTACAGAAGAATAAGCTATTTATATTTTTATTATTGAACATTAAAAACAATGTGAACAATACAAGTTTTATTCTACTAGCAATCATGCAAAATCCAGCAGCACCCAGTACACACACAGTTAGTTTTGATGGCATCAGAAAGGTAATGCCCCTGTTGAAGCTGTGCTCTACCTAGGAAAATTGAAATTGTGCATGCCAATGAGCTTTTTTGTGTGCTTCCATAATTTGATATCTCATTAGGGGACTTGCTAATTTTTATTTTTTATTTTTTTACTCGTGTCTATTGTTTCACTTTGTTACTGTTCAGATCATTCAGATACATTTTTGAGTGCTGTTCAAGCATAACAAAGTGTAAGTATCATTATTTTCAATATTTTATAGTCTATTCATCTGTAGCTTTTCCCTTTACTAAACCTAATTGTAGTCCTACACCTCAAACCTCTTTGTTATGATTTATCATTTCCTGTATGTTGTTAGGAAATTCTGTTGTCAATCTATCCATGAAGGAAAATTATTAACAGTTAGAAAATGATTAGCAATGTGCTTAAACATCACCTGCCTTCCCAGCTAATTAAATAGCTTGGTTCTGACCTGCTTTTCATTTGGTGAAAACAGCAGGGTGGCTTCAGAACAAAAAATAATGAACTTCAAACTATTGCATTTGATCAGTACAGACTGTGAAAGCCACTATTTGAGGCTGAAATTCAACTATTCAACAATTATTATGTCTGTGCATCTTAGGAAATATATATATATATATGTAAAGGATTTATTTTATTTTATTTTTTTAAATTGAGAATTCTGAGTCCATGGGTTGTGGTTTTGGAATGGATGTGCCACTACTTTTCAGGGCTATAGAAGGTAATGGAGAGCAGTATGTCCCAGTTTAAAAAGGAAAAACCCAGCTGAACAAAGGGTTCATTAATATAGAGATGAAGTTATTTAAGAGAATACCTCTGAAAAACAAATGTACTAATGTATGTTAAAAGACCTGAAATCTTTTTTTTTCACCTTTCCTAGAAAACCAGTGAAAACTGGGAGTAACTCCTTGAGCAGCTACTTTCGCTTACTAGTATGTAATAGATGGTATGTACAAAACAAATTGGGCTAATGGTCTCTGTGTCAAAAGATGATTTTACTCTACACATTTTTTTCCTACTTTTAGGTCACATAATGTATTTTCCTTGCTTACTGAGTGCACACACTTTGCTATCCAGAGGTGAATAGATTCAGTTCACTAGAAGATGGAATCGCTCAGATTTCTTGTAATTTTGCTGCTTAGATCGTGTTTGCATAAAGTGCACTTTTTATGCTTAATGGAGATGCTTTGCCATTTTAATTACTAATACCTAAACATGTTTTATTCACATGCAGAATTGACTTCCAGTAAATGCTACTTAATAAATTATATAATTAATTTACTAATAAGTGGACCTAAAAAGGGATAGGTGGACTGAAGGCTGGAAAGGGGATTTTATGTATTATGTATGGATTTTATGGAGGAAGGTCTCCTTTTTCCATGCTTTTTCCATGCATAAAATCCCCTTTCCAGCCTTCAGTCTACCTATTTTTTTCATTGCTGAATTTTCTGAAGTCTTTCCAACTTTTTCATGATGTAGTATATACTAGGAAAATGAAGAAAAAAAAAGGGGGAAAAAAGTTGTATAATGTATTCTATATAGCAGTTATTAAAGTGTGTGTAAGACTCAGAGAAAGATTGCCAGGATTTCAGTGGTAGTGTCATAGTAAAGGCTGTTGTATACTTTTTCTTAGTTTGCAAGTGGGCTTAGTAAGCATGTCTGTCAATGGAAAATATTTCCTAGTTGCACTAGAAAATGTGCAGAAATCTCAGGAACCTGAGCAATCTCCTCCATTAAAGCTTCATCAGACCCTCTGTTTCAATTAAAAAATTCTCTTTTGTCAAACTAATGTATTTTATTTTATTTTATTATTTTATTTTATTTAGGTTTGGGGTGGTGGCAAAACTGTCTTGCATTGAAAAACTCCTACTTCTGGAACTCAGTTAAAAAGAAATATATTTAAGCTTCAAATAAAGCAGGTGTTTTAATATATTTCACATCTAAAGTATCCAATAAACATCTAATTAATCCCCTGAACAGTTCTTCAAAGGAGGTAAGAATTATAGTGCTTGTTTGACAAATGGAGAAACAGTAGCAGAGGGATTATACAATTCATTCAAGGTCACACTCAAAGTCTGTGCAGGAGCCTATTGTGCCTTGTTTCTTAATCCATTGTCATCATCACAAGACCAGCTTCTCTTCTTCATCACCCCTCAAAGACATGGAAAAGTATGCTATGGAAAAATCTAATTTTCTTAGCTTTTTTTTTTTTTTTTTTTTTTTTATCTGTATATAAGAAGATAATGAGTCACTTGGATTATGCAGTTCCATAAATGAGTTTTATAAAGGATTCGGACTGTTTTTCAATGCCTATTGTCAAACAGTGCCTTAAGAGCTGTGCCCTGCCATGCCCTACCCATCATTTTTGATGTGTTCTTCTTGGCCTAGAAGCATGGCTGTTGCTAATTACTGTGATTTTATGAAAGCCTGTTTTAAATTTTAAACCCCTCTTCACTCAGTTTGGCCTTTACAACTAGTTAAGAAATGATAATGTTACAAACCCATCTCTGAAAAAAACAGGTCGTATTTATACATGTATATTTAAGTACAACCTGCTGGAAACAGGGAAAAACACAGTAGCAAACATACCTCTATTAATTCTACACCAAATATTTAAAAATATTAGGTAGAAAATAAAGTTTTGTCCTTCCTATTGTTCTGTCTTGTAAAGATACATGTAAACTCTCTTCTGGTTTCCTAGAGTGAAGATGTGTACTTGATGTGGGTTTCTCTGCCAAATTTTCCTGAGAGTATAAAAAATGAAATAAAAAAGCTAACTTTAAAATGTATTTCAGGCTTAGTTTAATTCTTTAAAAGAAATTATTTATTTAATATCCTTTTAGTTCCGCTGGATTCAAGTCTTACACAATTGACAACTTTGGTGCCTAATTATGTTTCAGTCAGGGGCTATTTTAACTTGTCTTAATGTCTCTGATTACACGGAACATATTTGTGGAGTAAAGCGTATTTCTGATTTAAAGGGTGCAATGGAACAAATAGGTATTATATAGTATTCCTCCTCAAGGTAAACTGGGATGGATAATTTAATTTCCAAGGCGACAAATTATCTTATCATGAGTGAACAGGCAATTTCTTCCCTGCAATAAACTAAGTAGGTACAGACAGCTCAAACCAGATGAAATCATTATCCTTTTTAAAGCAGGAGCATTGAATAAAAGTAATTTTCTCAGCCTTAGTTTCACAGTAGAAAGTAGCTCTTGTAAACACTGCACGCTGTGGTCTTGGGTAAGAGCAACAAGTTTAACCCCTTCAGTGGGAAAAGATAAACATGGCTATATTATATAGATGATGGAAGGGAAAAAGTCACATATACAAAATTGCATTTATATATATATATAAAGAAATCAAAAATCCAATGAAAGGCAGAACTAGTTAAGAAAACAAAGGTAATATGTTTGTTGAACATTTTGAATGTTCATAGAGGTCATAGCAATTTTTATGAATTCTCCTGAAAAAAGAGAAAAAAAGATTTATATGAATCTGCAGTAAAAAACAGGCAATATAGTACTAGTATGTGTGTTTACCTTTAAATTGAAAAAAAAAAAATGGTATGCAATCATATCTATTCCATTTAACCCCCCCCTTTTTTCTTTGCTGTTTATTTTGTATTATAGTAATTTTATGTATGCATACATGTACATGGATGCATAAGAGTTCACAAGCTGGATTTGGTGAAAAACAAAGCGTCTTGCTTATTGAGGGAATGGGAACATGCCTTTTCTGAGGTTAAAAGAACAGATCTCATGCCCTTTGGAGGTGTTTTGGCCCATTTTTTGTAAAAGTTGTTCCTAGTTAAAAAATTAATTAAGGTGACTATTAATGGACAGTGTTTTCCTGAGGAAACTCAAGTTTTCATCTTCATCTTTTAAGAAAGTGATCTAAATCTGGAGTCTGATATAGTTTACGGTCTCTTTCCCTAGCCCTACAAATGTGGTGTTTCCCTCTTGCACTGCTGTATGGCTGTAGGATGAACAAAGGCTGGCTTCATCTCAGCCTTGGCAGTAGGAATGGTATCGTCTTGGGTTAGAGAGGCATGAAATGAGTATGGTTTGCAACAGATTTTCCCTCTTAAGTTATACAAAAATTAGAAATATCTCTTTCTCTCTGCAGAGTTATTCTTTGAACATGTTCCTGACTATTGTTACTGTATTACCACTTTAGTTGTTGAAATCACTGCTGCATATTGAATTCCATCATCTTTATTAACTTACCAATAGAAACAAGCATACAATGAATTTGCAGGGTTTCTACAAATTGTCAGAACTAGGTGCCCAGATTTGATGTTTTAGACATGAAAGTCACCTAATTCCTTTGTAGAGCTTGATTTTCACCTATCTCACTTTTTTTCCAAGTGAACTACTTGCTTCTAGAGTGTCCTATCCTTTCTGCTTTCTCCAAAAGTAAGTGGAGAGTCAGTAGAACAAGAGTCATGGTTCCCTTCTTGGTTTGCCGCTGAAAGGTGGAGTATAATCCTCATACTTTATGTAAAGTATTAATTCTTGGTAATTTCATACTCTCAGTAAATAGAGCTTATTTCATCCAGTCATAAAAAAGTAGGTCTTTCTGCTTAAAATTGTACTCAGTATTTTTGATAATATCAGAACAGACTTTGAGAATGATTGGCATTTTTCGATGCATTTGATTTTTTAAAATTACATGATATAGTTTTCACTTATGTAAGTAAAACCATTTAAAAAAAAAAAAAGTAACATTTTTGGGACTATAGGGCATTTCACTGAATGTGCATGAATTAGCATGTCTAGTATTATCATAATCTTTTATACATGCTAATTGCAAACAATAGATATGTGTGAATTATTATAGCTCTCATTTTTTCTTATTCATCTTAATACAAAAAAAAAAAAGGCAATTAGTGTAAATTCTTTTTTGTAATATATAATTTCCAGGTTGCAAATAACATTAAAGCAAAAGCACTGACAGGAAGCCCAGGAATTTGTTCCTATGCAGCTGATGTATTGTGTTGATAAACATTGATCAAATTATTCAAGTTGAAGGCCTCAGGCAATGGAACTTGATTGCCAAGACTGGGGCTGAAAGTTTGACATTTCCAATGCCATTTCTGAATCTATACCTTTTCCCCACAATATCATTTGAAATGATCTGATGTCGATGACTTTGAGGAAAAGCTTTTGGATTGGAGGCTTGGAGGGAAGGAGGCTTCTTAAAACAGTGGGGTGCCATGCTGAATGTAGGAATAAGAAGGTATAACCAAATAATCCCCAAAGGGCCTAATTTTAAGCTGATGGTTCAATTCTAAATCGTATATATAGACACTCTATCTAATATAATCAATTCAAAATCATAATTTTTATACTGCACTATGTGTAGGTTTTAGCAACATACAAAAACCTTTCTGCACTTTGAACTAATTTTGAGTGGTTGTTGATTTCATGTTTCCATCTTAAAGCTTCTTTGGATTTATATGATTAAGGTAGCATTGTTTTTCTGAAAGCACTTTGGAATACCTTTGGAATACTTTTGGAATACTATGAAAGTCTTCTATATAAAGCTTTACTCTGTAGTCTGCCTTTCCTTACTTTTTACTCATGCCATTTTCCAAGAGAATTTGGTCTTGACAATTCCAAGCATTGCTTTAACATTTCAGGATTAAAAATAAGGAGTCAGGTATTTCCACTGGTCTCATGTAGATCAGTAAAACACATTCTCTGAAGGAAGAAAAGATAAATTGTATTCGTGATAGATCAAGCCTGACTTTTGTAGCAAACTTTTTTTTTTTTTGACTCAGTTTGTTATTAGTATTCCCTTCCTCTGCTTTTCTTCTGATACAGAGGGAGAGAGGAGCAATTTGTTACAAAACAATTCTGCCATATACTCAAAAGACATGATTTTTTAATCTAAAAATCCTTACATTAGGGTCAGGTTTCTACTGTGACAGGTGAGAAAAATGTGCTACCAAAGGATTATGAGAAGATCGGGAACACCACCAAAATTACATTGCCACCCACTATTTCTGGCAAAATCGAGTTCAACAGTATCCTTACTTAGGGCTGTGTTGTTACTCTCCCCCCTCAGAGCTGTATTACTTTCCTGATGTGTATTGGCTTTGAAGGGTAGGTACTTGCATAAAGCAGGAAGTTCTTTACAGCCTTTAGTACTTTCATTTCACAACTGAAAATTCATCTCTTATAGGTTTGTGATGGGTTTGTTCAGGAAAGATGCCAAGTTGTTTTGGGATAGTGATTTACATAAAAATGCAAAAAAGTGCAGCGTGTAGCCAAAATGAGGGTAAGGTTTTATTTCCCCCACCACCACCACTTTTTGGGCCTCTAAGCAGGTAACTATGGCATTGATTGATGCAATACTATGGACATTCTTCATAACTCTTTTTTATCCATTTTCCTTTTAAAAAAGCACACACACAAAAACCTTGTCAGAATCTTCAATGTCTGTATGATGCAAAAACTCATAGATGAATTGACACTGCTAATCAAAGATCTAAAATTTCTTCTACAGAAGTAAAACATCATATCCAATGTTTTTACATTCCTGAAATGTCTTGCTTCTTTCTTACTATGGCTGACGAAAAAAAAAAGCATTGAAATTCTCATTGTGCATTGTTCTACTTTGAGCTGGGGCAGGCTTCTTGTACTTAATCACTAATACAGTAGAAAAATGTTGTGTGAAGTTGGCTTTATCGTAGTTGGGATCATCAGCAATTACTGATCACTACTGGTGCTCATTTTCATATTAGATTTTGTTTTAAGTCATAAATAAGTTAGCAGCATTTAAATCATCTTGGCTGAAAAGCAGCATGCTCAAAAGTCACACAGCTCATTTAAGTTAAACCAGCAACGGTTAGGAAAC
The DNA here is from genome assembly GCF_963932015.1 of Anas acuta. NCBI lineage: Eukaryota > Metazoa > Chordata > Aves > Anseriformes > Anatidae > Anas > Anas acuta. The sequence continues at coordinate 37,791,015 of NC_088982.1, forward strand.
AGCACAGCTCAAACTGCCTCTGCAACCATAATTTTAACTGTTGTGCATACAGGATCCTCATTTCAGCAGCTTTTTAGGGTGGATATACGTAGGTTTCATACGTCTGTGAAATGGAGGAAACATCAGTCCTTACAACCCTTTGCTGGTTGTGAAATAGAAAGATGCACAGTGAGGCAGGACTCTGTGAAGACAAAGGAGTGTTTATGGATTATTGGAAATGATTGAATAAGGATAGAAAAGAGATTGAAGTACATTAGGTCATTCCTAGAAAATTTGATGATGACCAAAACAACAACCAAAAAAGTAATTTTAAACATCCCAGATGTTTTTGAAGTGCATTTTGTTTGAATCTGTTTTAAACAGCTTTAAGGGCTGGCTGAAAAAGATCACTTTTAAAAATCATGGGTGTATTTATTGTCAGTTGAGTAAAACTTATTTTTATTTTGGCTGAGGAGCAAGCTAGGGAGGAAGGGGAAAAAAGGGTTGACTTGAAAAGGATTTTTTCTTTTTTTAACTTTAATATGGAATGGCAGTCTCTTCTGTTAACAATAAGCTATATTTGTGGCTTCTCTTTTGCCACAAAGTTGAATTATTTTGTTGCTACAGTGCTCTCAAGAACAGCTGGGGAAATTAGATGCCATCCTTTCATCTGTCACAGATTCCCTGGGAAATGCTAAGCCAGACACATACACAAAGGTTTTCCCTGCCTTGAACACCTGATAGCTGTGTGGAAGGACTGCTGAGCTGTTGCAAGCACAGCTGATATCTGTGAGAGCTGTGCTTACGACCTATGGATATAAAATAGTAATGCATACTGAAAGAGAGGATTCTAGTTCACTCATCTGGGGCACCATAATGAAAGAGTGTTTTTACTTCAATCTCTTTGCCCAGCAGTTCTTCATTTTAAAAGTGATTATAGTGATTAAGGCTGTTTTCTGAGTTGTGATGCAGATGCCAGTTGGCTTAACAAAGCCATAACTTGGTCAATAGTGGCAGACATGTGATGGGAACATGTTGAAGTAAAAGTGGACATTGGAAGTGAAGCCTGCCTGGTCTTCTGCCAACCCAGTTAAACATCCATGTCCCTGTGCTTTCTCATCTCCCTGCCTTCCTCTGAGATACGACAGAGCTGCAGAGATTTCCAGAACATCCAGCACCCTGCCAGGTAGGCTGCTGCCCAGATGAGCCACCTGTGGGTCCCCCGGCCTTTGCTTCAGCTTATTTAAAAATAAACAAACCAGCAAACCCCTTCAGATTTCCCCGGGCTAAGTGAGAAAGCCTCTGGAGCTAGTGGCTGTCTCTGCAGGCAGTCTCAGAAGCTGGGTCCTGCTGTTGAAGCCTCTGAGTGTTGGTGTGAGAACAGCATCCATCAACCTCTTCCTCAGGGCGGTCTGAAGCAGTGGTGTTATACAGACACATTTAAAAGTTAGCATTCTCCAACCATTTCCCTGTGTTGAGAATGTCAAGGTTTGACCATCTTTTGAGGGAAAAAAAATGCATTTTTTCCAGGCGTGCAAACTTCTTATAGGACAGTAAGTGCAGTTCTTCCATAGCATTTAAAAAAATGTTGGAGGAAACACACACGTTAGTATTGATGAAGCAGTCAGATACTATAGAAATCAGGGCTTAATTTTATTATCCTTATATCTATAATAGGGCAGGGTGTCACAAGCTATGCTGAATAGAAAGCAAAACAATGGAAGAGCTTCTTACATGTGCACCACCCATCCATCCTCTGTGTTGAATGAGTGAATACCCATGAGAGGGTGCAAGTGAAGCCTGAGTCTGAAACCACCCACATGCTTTAGCAGAGAGAGGTGTGTGTTCCTGGGCACTTCTAATCCTGGTGTTTCCTATCTCACAGGTTATTGATTTTTTCAACAGTAAAAAGTTTGCTTAATGTATTTTTGTCTGTAATTGCATTTAGGGTAAACATTTGCTAATGTGAGTGGAGGGGGGGGGGCGGATGGAAAGGGTGTCAGGGAGACAGGTTGTGCCCCTATAATAGGTATGCAGATAATCCAGTCTAGATAATTATATGTCTACGTAATTTAAGGTTAATAGTTATCATTTACTCAGTGAAGTTTCAATGAATTTTTAACGAAGGTCATTGATGCTCAGTTTATCAAGTGGATTAGTTGTGTTCCCACCACAAGGGTGAAGATCATAAGTAGCTCTAACACTGATTACCAGGACCTTGGGGCTTCGTTTGTCTACTTGACTTGATACGTTTCCTGTTAACAGTGCAACCTGAGACTTCATTTTCAGTGAATTTTCTGACAACTTCCATTTTGGTGGTCTTTATTAATTTATATTATTCCGCTAATGAAGTTTCACCAAGAGCAACTGAAATGTTCTAATTATTTTGCACCAGATTTTGATCATATTCTGAGCCTATGTAATTACCTCAGATTTACTCCTCTGTAATTGAGATCATAATTTGACCCAATATGTTAATGACTTTAAAATAATATAAAAAATGATGAAACCATTTAATGAAGATTTGTAAATGGGGTCACCTACTTGCTCATACACTCATACAAAAGGGTATCTGATTTGTTTGATATAGGTAATTTAGGGAATGTCTGTGGACAAAAGCCAACTTCGGTGTCCCTAACTGCTGTCAGAAAGGATGTTTCATAGAGAGATAATATATGAGAGAGAGGAATAAGCAGGTTGTTGTTGGCAACAATGCAATCAAAATTCAACCTGGAATAGTATTTTGGCAGCTGGAATTTATTTCAAGAAGAATAAGGCTGCAGGATCTCACCAGTTCCTAGTAAATGACAGCAGCGGTAAGAAGCAGGAGAGATTGCTGTGGGGGCTGAGAGGACATGAAATGCACACACTCTGGAGATGTACAGGTAGTGACATACCTGCTATCTGTTCCAGGTATTAAAACTGATCCCTTTCTAGTGGGTAATCGTAACCACCAGTGACACCAGCACTAGCCACAGGTGTGTTTTGTAGCCTGCCTCCAGAGAGGTGGAATGAGTTCTGTGTTCTGGTCCTTGCATTGTACATTATTTCCTTTCTCTTTCCAGTGACAGTTCAACATAAAAATATAGCAACTGTGGGAAGGAAGAGGCAGAATTTAAGATTCCCTTTCTACCCAAACTGAGCATTACCTGTAGTTACGTCCCTTCGTGCTGGTGTGCTTTTGTGCCAGCAGTCTTGCACTCAAGAGAGATTAGAGGTCGTCTTTGGGGAAATGGATGTGTGACATCTGCATTTTTTTCAGAAGCCAATACCTACAACCTGGGGACCTTTAAGGGACTTAGTTTCAAGAAAGCTTAATCTAATTACATGAGAAAATACTGAAACTGTGATGTACATGATTAGCTGCTTTAAATTGAAGTAATTTGTCACATTCTCAGGAAATAGAACAATAGTAATGAATTTTATATGAAGAAAGAGTTACCTGCTAAGTTTGGGATCTGTACGGTGAAGTATATTTATTAAGGGGAAAGATTTTATGCTGCAAATGTGGGCTTCAGCTCCTGCCATCAAGTCCGCTCTAGATGCCAAAACACTGTTTGAATTCTGCTGTGACTTGCCAAGTTGCACAGGAGGAAAACCTTTATAGCTCCTGATCCATGTCTTTTCCAAAGGTTTGTGAATTCTGTTGCCTTTCTGCTCTCATGTGCGCTTTCTTATGCCCCCAGAGAAAACAGAATTGTTGTTTTGTTCTGCTTCTTCATTCTCTGTCATTTTATTTTTATTTTTATTCTTTTGTGTGTGTGTGTTTGGATGTGTTGATTTAGTTTTAATATGACTTCACAGGTTGGTAGTCCTGCTCAATAGACACAGTCTAGTTTCTGCAGGAATGCTCCTATATATTTATTTTTTTCCTCACTTTGCTGCTGTCTTTTAACCTATAGCTGTGCAATTTCTGTTATGGCTCTGCATTAATTGTTACTTCAGATACCTCAAGAAATTAAACCACTTGTTTTCTTCAATGACAATAATTTCTGGCTTATTTTATGTTTCTTAGGGGATTATAGTAAAAATCTTAGTCACTGGGGTAAGTATTTGGAAGGTGTCTAGTAACTTCCAAAATCCTCTGACTTAATTGATTACAAATTACATAACTGAATTAGAAAAGGAGCACATTTGTCAATCTTTGCAAAGATTGGTGCTGAATATCTGCTCCCCCACTAGACTCACAGGATTACCTCACAAGATGTTAGTAGCTGGAGTGATCTGGTGTCTGGAACAGCAGTGCTCATCTCTTCACAATTTCATGAAGTAAAAAAAAAAAAGTATGTGGTGGATCACCATCATCCTCACTGAGCTGAAGAGAGTGGCCTGGTTCCTTTGTGTTGCTTACGCTTCTCATTCCTCTTCTAGTATGTGAGGCTTTGTGATTGAACCTAGAGGCTTGGGAGTCTGACAGTTTGTGTTGCATTCCCAGTTCTGCCACAAATTTGACATGGCAGAATGTATGGCTTAGCTTACAGAGGGTTTTTTGCTCATAAATATATGAACATTATGATGTGTGCAATTGCATACCTAATTTATGCACACAGACATAACAGTGACCATACATGTAAATGAGATATTTGCAGATGCAAATAGCTGGTTATGCATATAATAGACCAACAGAAACATACAGTTGTTGTAATTATACCCACAAACTATATGAATGCATGAACAGGCACGTTATGAAAATCAGAGTCCTGGTTACACTGTTCATTTTTACCATTTTTAAGACAAGAGAAATACTATTAATATTCCTATGTATTATGAAGCTTGGCTTATGAACATCTGTAATGAGCTTTAGGACTGTTAAATGGGAGGTGCTAGAGATCCGCAGTATTTTATTTGTGTGTGGAAGGCTGATTTACTTTTCAAATTCCTGCCTTTGAACGATCTTGAAAACTTACAAATTTTTGCATGATTCATACTTGTGGAACTTGGTATCACAGGGCCAGTAAACCTGTGTGTATGTGGGCTGCTCTTCCCCAGTCCCAAAAAGGAAAAACAGTGTGAAGATAAGATGAAGTTACTCCTTCAGTGCTTCTAAAACCTTCACCTAGCCGTGCTGTACTGTAGCAGGCAGGATGCAACTGGATGGGGAGGACATTTGTTTGTTTTGTAGCTTCGCTATGATCCCTCAGGCGCTTCATGTACAGCCTAGCCTGAGTGATAAAGTAGCAACAGGGGAGAAAGTGAAGACAAACACAGGATGTCAGAAACTCTTTAAAGTAGATGTTCAGATGGCTGAAAATTTGAACATCCTGTTTGGGGTTTGTCTTTCAGGGAAGAGTTGAAAACAGAACACCCTGCCCAAGAAACCACAAAACAGTGCCAAATATTAATTCTAGCCAACTGCACGTGGGAGATCTGGATACGTAAAAAAGGTGTTTTCTAAACAAGAATGAATGTGAAGCAGTACTCAGTCCATTCCTTCTGTCAGATAGTCTGGGTATTGCTTTGAGGGAATGCGTATTACCAGAGAGAATGGTTTAGAATCACTTATAGTTCAGTCATTTCCAGGCAGCTTGCTCCTTTCAATGGTTGCAATAGAGAACTAGTTATGTTTTTATCAAAAGTACATTCAGCGATATCAAATTATGAGCAAATGTGAAAGCAATTATCCAGAAGAAAATAAGGTAGCTGAAATAAAAGTATTTGCTTAATACCATAAATTTTTAATTATGTATTCTGAATTCTTTCTGATTACGGCTATGTTTCAGGACAGATGACCTTCCAAAACACACTGTCTATCTGGCCTGCTAACTGCTTGAAGTTCAGTTTTTGAGGAACACTTCCATAAGGTGAGAGAGAGGGATATGTGCTTGAGTTTTATCTGAGGGAAACTGGGGTTCATCCAGGTTGCAACAGCCAGACCAGGTACCATAATACAAATATAGCTGTAAGGATTTCTTAATTACTAAGGCCAACAGTAATCTGTTTTACACTGAATGACTCAGAAACTTTCAGAAGATGTATCTTTGGTCTGAATTTGAAAGCTTTCTAGCTAAAACTGTGTAAGTGGAAATAGTTCACCTTTTTCCTAATTAATTTGGTTCAAAGTGAATAAATACGGACTTCCTACAGCAAAAAATAAATAATTGAAAGTTGTAACAGACATTTTATCGAGTTTTCTAAACTCTTCTTTAAAGAAAAACTAACCTGAAAGCTAGTGCAATAATAATTTTTTCTTTTTTTTTTTCTCTTTTTTTTTCTTTTATTTTGTATCTGCAAAATTCTCAGGCCATTTATTCACAGTCTAAAAGTTGATCTTAACACATAGATCTTTTTCAGAATGTAACCTGTTTTTTTCATTAATTTTTGCATCCAAATAGCTCATATATAATGTATTTTCTGTAATATAGAGTATTTCCATTGCACAGAAGTAATTGAAAAGACCATTGTAATGTTTAAAATAATCATAAATCCTGTTATGAGAAGGTTTTGAGAGCATTGGGTTTGTCTCTGTATTGACAGATTACAATTTTTTTCCATAACCTCTGTAAACGAACCTCTGCTGTTTGCGTTAATTGTGTAGATGGAGTCTTATTATTTTAATAACACAAATATAATGCCATCTCAGCAGATGAAGTGGACAGTATTACTGAGACCAGGGTTCTTGCATCCTTATATTAGTTTGAACTGAGATGCTAATAAGCGTTCACTATAAATAGCATGAGTGGCAAAAATGTTCTAAAAAAATTAGTAAAGATACAGTTGAAGCAAGTAATAGGAATATGGTTCTGCAGTTAATCTCCAGGGAACAGCTTTTTCATTTAACTTTGGAATATTCAGATGAATTTTAAATTGTGTATAACTGTATCTCCACAAAGCGCATCCTACTCATTGATGCTAATGGAGTCATTTAGAAGACTGAGAATCTCAACTTTATCTGATAGTTTTATAAACTTGGTTTGACTTGAGGTTTATGACTCACATTAAAAGTTGGACAGATACTAAAACTGAATCTGCAATTCTGTAGTAGGAAATCTTCAGGAATTTTGGAGATTCAGATAAGCTGTTCACAGGCTTTCAACTTTCACTGCCCTCAAGTGAATCTTGGTGACCTGGAAATCTCCTTCAAAATCTGAGAAAGTTAAGGAATTGTCTCTATCTGATATTTAAAGCACAGAAGGTTGAGGCATATCTGCACTTAGTCCTGCCATGGCCTTCCTGAATGTGAGTGTCCAGATGCTCAGACTGAATGGGAGCAGAAATTGTCTCTCACTTGCACCTTTTTTCTTTTCCAAGCTCATGGAAACCAACATTTTCACCTGGGAAGTTTCATAAACACACCCCAAACTGCTGTCTTGGTATGATTTTGATGCTCGGTGCCTATTTTCTTTAGGGGGTTAAGGATCTTGAAGTAGTATCTATCAATAGGACATTTCTGCGTGTCCCACAAAGAAGTTACACCTATAGGTACGACAGCATTTTCACTTCTGGCTCAAGAAGCTATTGTATTTTGTTGCTGACAAATGTCATGCAGAAGTGATCACCACTGTTAATGATGACGGTAAATCTGTCCAGTTTTGAACCAGATTAGAAAGTTCTGCAGATGTTTTAACACTCTTACAGAGGTATTGTCTAGCAAGGTAGATTAAGATAGTCCCCCTATCACCTCCACTTAAGTTATCCCTTATTTCCAATATTTTTATTGGTTAGTTGCTACAGATAAATCTCATATGGAAGCACAGATGATTAACCATGCTTTGTGATTCTTCTGCAGTAGCTGGATGCTGGACAGGCTTTAAGACATTCCTTAGCACAGTAATACCATTACTGGTCTCCATTACTTACTTGGCTGGGACTCACCGTACTTACATGTAAAACGACATCAGAATACTTGCAAAAACATATGGATCTAAAAAGCCTTTGCCATGTAAATAATTTTGGAATTCTTATTTAAAAGGTTTGGCAGGAAAAAAGATTCCGTGTATGTCAGGTTTGTTTTTTTTTTTTTATCATCTTACTATAGAGTTGGTTTGTAGACCTCACTTTGTGTTTTATGTACATGTATACAAGTTCTTACAATGAATGTACGCTGCTCTTGGATAAAGCAAACTATTGGAAAAGGAAATTGATTTTATTTGTTGTTTAACTACCTTTTTCTGCTGTATGTACTTATTGGAATATTTGATAACAAAGGAAGTAAATAGGCAATATATATCAAACTCACTTCTTTCTGAGAACTAGTTAGATTTCTTATTTTTGTCTTATCAAGAGTCAGGAGAAAGTCTGCGTATTGGCAAGAAACCAACATCAGGATCTGAGTCCAGGAGAAATTTAATGGCAGAAAGGAATATCAGATTTTGTGAATTTTGTCTATTTTGCACCAAGTAATAAATAAACTGAAACCATGGATCCTAAGCCCCCTAGCAATACACTATGGAATTCACAGGCAAATCCCAGTTCTACAGCTTGAGAAAATCTCTAGCACAAATACAAAAGTCTTGTTTATATAATTTTGTTAGGTGATGCAATTAAGGTGAAGTGTACTTAGTATAAAGATTACAAATATGCTTCTCTGTGTACATGACACTTTTTAAAGGACTGTAACAAGATGTCTTAAGTAGCAGACACAGCACGTCTTTGTATTGCAGTAATAATTGGCTTAAGAGGCAGGCAACATTAGTGAACATTTGTCTGCACTCTTTGAAAAATGCCTTCAGTCCTGGGAAATGTGTTTGCTCCTTCATTCATTTTGTATGTATTATGCACACTGCCATTTGCCTACCAAAGCAAGATCTCCTTAAGCAGATTATGGTTTATTGCTCAAAACACCAGCATTTGAAGAGGAAGGAACATTTCCATGACAGGCATTGGTGACGTCATCCCAGCAGGTAGTGACATTTTAAATGCTTGATGACATTTCCTCTTGTAAATAGACAAGGGAAGTCAGTAGGTGCAGCATTGCTTTACCTTTTTTAAAATGTCACTGCACTGAGGACAGTGAAAGAAGTCCTGTATATTATTTTATTGTTTCTGGGAGGCAGAAGGAAATTACACCAAAAGGCTCATAGTGTCCTATGTATTTCTTTCACTATTTGCCAAGATTGCTCTGAAGAAATACCAATGAATTTCAAGTGCATGCATTGTTAGTTTTTATAATAAATAGCTCTCTCCCTTATTAAATTCATGCCTCTTTACACTTCTAATGCTCCTGACTTTAGCTCTTAGAAAACACATCTTTTACAACCTTACCATCTGTCCTCCATGATTTAATTAAAAAAAATTAATTAAATTTAGGTGTTACCCTCATAACACCTAAAATTCTTTATCTCTTTTGTTTGCTTTGCCACATCTGAACTAATATATTGTTGAAAATTAGAAGAACGCTTTCAGTTTTGGTACCTGTTCTTTGGTCCCTGTTCTTTTTGGCACTTACTTGCCTTCACCCATCTTGTATCCTGATATTCACTGTGAAGAGTAATGTCATCGTGGTGCTCAGCTCTAGCATTTTTTTCCTCTACTCTAGACATCCTGGGACTTCTGTGATTACAGATCCCAGAAAAGGAAATAGAATTATTCTGTTATCCACAAGATTTATTAGTTATCCACAAGAGAAAACATGTAAGATCTGCAGTGTTTCTTTTTTCTTTGGAAGGCTGACCCCAAATAGATCTATGAATCCCACTGAAATTTGAGTCTAATGCAAAAACATTTCAGGAACAGTTTGGTGCAATATTTTGTTCCTAAAATACTTTTCCTGAATCACATCTATCTTTCCAGTCTGATCTGCAACCAGCTGGTTTTCATCCAGATCTCTGTTTCTGCCAGCTACTCAGAGCAGTTGGCATCATCTCTGTCTATCTCCTATAAAAAAAAAAAAAAAAAAAAAAAGCACAGAAAAAGATCTAATCAGTATGTTAATAATAATATTTATAGCCCAGAGTTGTTAGATGATCGTTCCCAGTAGTTTTCCATCAAAACTGTACTGAACCCATGGACTATTCTGACCTTGCAGGACCTTTTCTATCTGGTTGTTTAAGAAATACTTAACAAATGTTGTCTTCTAAGTTTGGTCTAAAGATAAGCTAACACAAGAGTAGAATATCCTATATTTGGTATATGAATATCTATTTGGAACAGCAGCACACCACTGCAGCGAGACCAATGCTCCTTATGCAAGGGCTCTTCTGTCTCGCCCAGCACTCATTCCCTCTCCCTGGTGCTCCCTCAGGGTGCCCCAAACCTCCTCTTGCCTGCTCACCTACTTACCAAGCTTTCCTATATTGAGCTGTTCCATCACCATGATGCTGTTGAATATGATATGCAGGGCAGCAATGAGATTCTTCTGTGGAAATCTCTGCATTTCTTGTCTGTTGCAGATACGTCCTGTGTCATAAATGATCGTTGCTTTTACTTTTATGACTTTTATATTGAGCTCTTCTTCTGTGTTATTAATCAAAGGGCCAACAGCACCCTCCACTGGTGTCCTTACTTTGCCTAACACCTGGGCTACCAAATTGTCTTTTACCAAGAGATCATCTGTGAAGGTTTGTTATTGATAGGCTATCAAAAAGCTCTTGCAGTTCTTCTCTCTCTATGATCCTATAACACATATCAGGTGCTGAGTGTGATGAATTTGGTAGGCAAGGTGCTGTCTTGGTTGTTCCATCCTCAGGTGATTCCAGCAGATACCTTTCCCTATACCAACAGGCTAGATCCCCACCACTTTTTCTTGTTTGCCTGATCAGTTTATAACAGTGGTATCATGAGCCCATCTGTGCAGATGCAACTTGCCATGCAAGAACTTTGGGAAATGTGCATGCACGGATGGGGAGGAACTGTGGGGAAAAAACAGAGCCAAGTGTCTGGCAACCATCTAGTCTTGATGAGTAGCCAGAAGTTTGAGTCTCTTTTCCCCCAGTAATTGTCTTATGGATAGTAATAAATAAATAAATAATAATAATAATAATGATAATAATAGATATTTCTCAACAAGAAATTGTTCGCCAACACTCAGGGAAGATAGAGGAGAGAAACGTCTAGATTGTCATGAACTCTCCCTATGATTAGCACAATTTATCCTCATCATGTTAGAGCAACTCCACCATCAATATTTAAAAGGGCACAAATCATCTCCCAAAGATGTGACTCTGTGAGTAAATTTTGCACCCACTCATTTTGAGGAGGTTGCGAATATATTCACATGTTCTTCATCACAATTGCAGCAGCATATCTTGCTTTTAAAGGAAGCTGAGATGAAAATAGCTGCCTCTAAAAAAGGTAGATTAATCTCTTGGAAGCTTCCCACTGGAACATTGTTACATTAACTGGCAGTTTCCCGTGATCCAGGTAATTTATTCATGAAACTTATGGAGGTTAATCAAAAGTTCATATAATTGTAATAAACAGAATATATAATGGACTAATCATGCAATTCAAGGCATTTTGTAATTTATTTGAAATATCAGATAAAAATAACTAAGAGGTGTGCCAGGAAGTCAGCAAATAATTTGGAAACTGATGAGTGTGGCATACCTGCTGAACTATGAATAGATAACGTAACGTCTAAAAGTAGATAGATAAATATAACAACATTACAAGTATTCTGCATGCTTATACTTTTTTGAAGACTTTAAATTGATTCTAAAACTTACATTGCCACCTCTTGTACGATCCAGTTTCCAGTTCAGCCCTCAGAGAACAACTGTGAGGAATCCCCAGCTTGGAACCTGACTGGTCTCAATAAAGGGGGCTCAGTTTGCCCCCTTCTAATATTTGAGCAAGCATATTAATCATGTGGTGTTTGCAGTGTATTACTATAATTTATTCTTGCTTTAAAAATAAATAAAATTAGAGAGAATATTAACCTTTGAACAGGGATGCATTTCTGTTTAGTCAAGAAAGTATTCTGGCTTTGACTCTTCCTGGTGGAGAGAATAAGTTCACATGTTAATACCTGCTTATTATGACTCTGTAGTATGTGCATGTGAGGATCTAGGACTATACACATCTTACTAAGTGCATCCAGACTGGCCAAACGTGAACGTGAATCACCTGACTTGTATACAAAATAAGTGAACACAAAATAGGTGTTCACTTGTATTTGTTGTTTTCTTTTAAAGAAGGATTTGTTAATGATTAATAGGAAAAGAACTGAGGCTATAAAAACAAACTGAGGTTCAAGGTTCGGTGTAAAGTGCATTTTTGTTTATTTGTATTTTTTTAATGAGATGACAGAAAAATAATAAATATCTGTATTGTGTGTGCAAATATATAGACACACAAAGATTATTTTCTCTTAAATACAAAGATAAAATAAATGTGTAGAAAAAACATAAAATAGACGAACACACATACATATATATGCACACACATCCATATATATGGGTGTATATATGGGCGTGTACTGAGTAGTGGTGGGTGACCAAGCACTGGCACAGACTGCCCATAGAGGCTGTGGGGTCTCCATCCTCAGATATCTCCAAAAGCCACCTGGATGTGGTCCTGGGCAGCCAGCTCTGGGTGGCCCTGCTTGAGCAGGGCTTGGACCAGGTGGCCTCTGAAGGTCCTGTCCCACTTCAGCCATTTTGTGATTCTGTGAATTCTCATATCATATGTGGGAAATACAGTTTTTAAAATGTGTTGTGTTTCCCCTGTACTGAAAATGTAATTTTAAACTTTGTTTGCTGATAATGATTTGATTTTAAACAAAAAAATCTTCATTTTGTATAAAAAGTTTATGTGGCTGGCAAGTGAAAATCAAGACATGTAAAATTTAAGTAGACTAATATGCTGCAGAAGAAACAAATTTATAAAAAGGAAAAAAAAAAAAAGGCTAAAATAAAACGTCCAGTTCTCAAAACAAAATAATTTTCAGCTACACTGGGTGTGAGCAGATATAATCCAATTTCCTGAAAAATCACAATTTTCCCAGGATAAAAAGTTGAACAGCCTAATAAGCAGATCATACAAGAAGAAATGTTAAACATTTCACAGGAAGGCATTTTTCAAACCTTGGCTGGAAGACTTTCAGCCCAACAGTTGCTTTAATCAGTTTAGTCAATTATATTCAGGGAAATCACTTCAAAAGCACAAGAAAATTTTGTTTTATGCCTTATAAGTGATGAATAGCTTCTAGGCTGTGTTCCCTTTTTAAAACAAAAAAGATAAAAAGATAAGAACTTCCAGTAGCACCTTCACTTTCAAGGATTGCCTTGAAAGCAATGAGTAAAGCAACCCTGCTTTTAAAGCTATTTTTTAATTTTAAAGCTACAGAGGCTTCTGTGCAACAATTAATGGATGGCCGTGGTTTGACTCTGTGGCCCTGGCAGAAGTAATGGGCAAAGACCTTGTTTCAGCATTTTGCTCTCCAGCACCTAGCAGAAAAGTAGGCAAGCTGAATCCTAGCAGGTAAATTCTTTTTTTGGAAGCAGTCAGGCTTTTTGAAGCAAGCAGGTTAGCTCCTCTCTCAGGCATTCTCTTTTCTTTCTAATAGGCACTTTTACTTTCAGGCAATCAAATCTTTTTCCACTCTGTACACAAGCTTCATCCTTCCAGGCAGGTAAACTTTTTCCTTCCCCTTAGCTTCCCCCAGGTAAGCAAACATAACCTAAAAGAAAAGGACAGATTAAAGCTGTTTGCTCATAAAACTCTGCCTTCTTTCTATACTAGGAATTTGTCTTGTGACCTACTTCCTTAACACTGTTTGCTATTGAGCAAGGACAAAACCCAAATGTCATTTCACGACATAATCCACTGTCAAAATTGGCACTAGCCAGCAGGCCTGCTGGTGGTCGCTCGCAGATAACAACTGTGGAGTAGGCATAGAAAATGCATTTTTTCCACAAAATATGGTAAGTCAGGATTGAAGAGTATTGGGAAGGAAGGGTAGGAGAACTTGTGCTGCCTCTGTCATGTCTCATATATTCTTGAGACTTAAGTTTCCAGTACTTGTCAATGACTTGTCAAGCTGGCATTCTTCAAAAACATGCCATTAATTGGTGTCACATACACATGCTATGTGTATTTCTTACAAAGCCAATAGTGGTTTTATTACTTACCCACTTCTCTATTAGCTGCATCAATAATGTCTGCAGTATAAGGTGATGTTTTCCAGTGCAGTTTAGTATCCGAGGAGAAACTGATGGTCTGGAACGTTAATGTTAAAAAAATAAAAAATTCAAATGTAAAAGTCTAGACTTATGGAACTAAGAAACCTTTTATTGACTAATATCCATCCTTTTACTGAGACCCCAGGTTAGAAGGTTATTCTTTGTAGAGTCCAAAATATATACAGCAGAACACAAACTTCTGTTTATAAAACACATTATTCAGTAACAGTAAAAAAAAAAAAAAAAAAAAAAAAAAAGATCCTCCCCCAACTCCCCTAAGTTATGATAAGTGAGCACTTCTTCCAATATCAAAAGCTTTGCAACCTTATTTTACAGGACTTTGTTCTAAATTATACCAGGTAAGTTGGAAAGATGTCTGTGTGTTTAGGACCATTGAAAGAAGGCTATGTTAACATATTTAAGTTGATATCTGTTGCAGGAGTTCAGAAAATTAAATTCACATGTCTGAAGTCAGTTCTGAAATTTATATAACTCGAGGTGATATTCTCTATTCATTTCTTTTTTATTTTTTTTTCTATTTTAATGGAATAAAGTTTTTTTGTTTGTTTTGTTCCCCCCCCCCTTTTTTTTTGTAACTCATCAACATTCTTTTGTAGGCACTTCAAGTACTCTTCAGGCTATTTATTAAAATTTGTTTCTGAAAGCTCCTTTTTCTACAGATCATGTAAATGCTTCTGATCTCATAGGCACAACCAGCTGAACAGAGATATTCCCTTGATAGGAGATGCATGTCCTATCTCATCGGTGAACGTTGATAGATGTCACTTAGTATCACATCTCCATTTTCATATTCACACAAAAAGAGCACAAAAATTATTATTATTTTTGCTTCCTTTTGACTGGCATCTTCTTTGCAGTGATGTTTCTCATCTTTTTAATATTGAGGCGTGCCTGACTGAACCTGCAAGGTGTCTGTAGGATACCAACCTGTGCTGAGCAGATGGGAGAGGACCGATGGACATGATTGGGTTGGTGAGGATGTCATGATTACCATCACTACAGTGTTTCAGAGGACAGCAAGGCTGTGTAAGGACCCTGGGTAACTTGTTGGTTGTCAGCAACCCAGCAGAATATTTTCACTGTACCTCTGAGCACAAGTAAGATGTAGTGCATTTCCTGAAGAATACCATGCATATTTAATTGAGCTCCTTGCCCAGTGAGTCTAACATGTCATAACAGCTCTTATTCAGTGCCTTACAGAAATCTCAGATGTTATTTCATTTATTTTTCCTTTGTACTTCATTCTTGTGCAATAGCTGCCTATTGCTTTTAGCCATTTGTTGCAATATTTGCTATGAATGCAACAGGTGAAAATAGACAATGTTATGGCTTTTGCAGATGTTAGATAATGTCTCATGTGGGCCTGGTACCTGAAGATAATTACACCTTTTAGTAGATTTACGCTGCCCATTTTATTTCCTGTCATCTGGGGAATAATTATATGCTACCTACCTGCCTTTTCATGCTGTTTTATCAACTATTTCTTTTATTTATGTACAATGGAACTGTTGGGACCAGTAACTTTTATTTCCTCCATTTATCAAAATATTTAACTAGCATACTCCAAGGTAAGTCATCATTATATAATGGTACAGGGCATTGCTGAGGTTAAGCCTAAATCATTATAGTTGTTTCTCTTGCTCCAAACCCCCCAGATCTCCCTCCTGGCAGTGCAAAAACCTTGACAGCTATGGGCTTAGGTCACACCATTTAGTATCAAGGAACTGTCAGATCTTGTTTTCTTTTTGCCATTCTGCTCATTAGTCAAAGCAGATTCTTTGCTGCAGCAGGTCTGCATGATGCATCCTAACCTAGTACATCCTCAGGAGTGTGATCCCAGGATGATCCACCATACAGGGTGAAAATATCAGTGTTCTGTCACAATAAGCCAACTGTAACATCTTCCTGTGTTCACTTTACTCAGCCTGACAGTTTTGCAAGCTACCATGTTTAAAAGAAGCCTTCAATTTCTCTTACAGCTTTTTTTTTTTTTTTTTTTTTTTTTTATATATAATGTACCTTGAGGAATTAGGTTTTTCCCCACATTAAATACATATGTGGTGATGCTCTCAATGGATGGACAGTACTTGACAGTATGTTGTTTGTAAATGACTTTAATAAATCAGACTAATCTATAACTAAAAGATAAATAGAATTTCAGCCATAGAAAAGCATTTTTTAATTTCATTCATAATCTCTTTGTAGTTCAATTCCTCATATTTTACAATGTTGTATCATAACTTATATAATTGCTAGATAATAAAAACACTGCATTAAATTCCTGAAATATGTTATTATGTTATTCTTACACAAAGAAAAGTACAAACATGACTGGCCAGATTATTTTAGGTCTGTAGATAGGTAGATATATTTTGCATACAGAAATATTGCTAAAAGAGCATTGCAACCCAAAGTCAAACACCAACATAGTAGAAAATATAAGAACTTAAAATCTGGTCTTCAAAGAACATTCAAAATCAGCCCCTGATGAATATTAATTATGGGGGCATGAATGCAACATGCTATTTTTCTTCTTGACCCTTGATTCACCCAGAAAGTTGGGTGAACTGTAGAAAACAGAATACCCAGCTGTTAAATAATTTGTGTTTCTTTGTTGGTTCATCCCAATCCTGCTCTACTGCACTTGTGTCTGAGCAGCCTTAGTGGGACCCTGCTACCTAATGCTCATTCAGCACGTACTTATGTCAGCTTTCCTTCATCTTTCTGATCCTGGGCAGTTGTTCAAAATGCCATGGTAGAGCTTTGGCTTGTGTTTTACTTGGGAGGACTTCTGCATATGAGCCCATAGCTGGCACTCGTCAACATGAGTTTTCCTTTTGTTCCTTCTCAAATAGCTTGGAGCAGCAGACTGCTCCAAAGATATCACTCATTTTTGTCCTTATAATTGATAGGATCATAGAATCCTTTAGGTTGGAAAAGACCTCTGAGATCATCTAGCCCAACTGTCATCCTAGCACTGCCAAGTCCACCATTAAACCACGTAGGGTGAGGAACTTAGGCCAGCAGCTTTCATGCTAAAACTGCTCATTTTAAGGTAGTGAGTTGAAAAGTCTTCAGTTTTTTCACAGTATTATTTTATTACATTTTGATAAATTTTAGAATGCATGGAGCTGCTAATCATACCTGATGGCGAGCATCCAGGATTGGATAAACACCTGGTTAGTGATCATTATGAGAAGATAATAAAATGGGAATTCAAGGAGAAATGAAGAAGTCTACCTACAGAGAGATGTAGTTTCTCTTTTGGCCATGCACTCGTTTGTTAAAGACGTTAGGTCACACAGGCATTGCCATAAACACTGGAGTTCAAGTAATTAGTTAATCTTGGCAACTTCCCTGTGCCAAGGCCACTCAAATGGTGGAGGAAAATAGTGGCTGAAAGTCTGACTGCCTGAAAGCATTTCTCAGGTGCAAGGAGGGACCCACTCTGAATGCAGATCTAAAGGCTTTGCTTCTATACCTTTTCTCAGTGTCATGTGAGATTCATTTTACAAGGCATTATGGTAATTCTGAAGTAGTAGTAGATAAAGAACCAGTGTTATAAGACAGTATGTATACTGTCTTGATCAGATGCTGCTTTCTATTGAGCAGAATTGATGTTCACTGCAGGAAAATCCTGATCTAAATTGCTATCATAATTTGGAGCAGTTAAGAAATACTAGCATTATATTTAAAAAAAAAAATACCATTCTGTTTTTAAAATCTCTGAAAATAGTACTGATAATAGCCACACAATTACGTACAGGACAGGACTAATGAAGAAAATAGGATTTGAAATATATACTCTGCACTAAATAAATTTTACAAGGACAGATCAACATCTCAAAATAAAAACTAAGTATTCTAATAAATAATGATAGTTGGTTATTGTTTAAAAAGTATTCTTTTCTAATAGTAGAAACCTATTACAATGATCACTTGTTCACTCTAGTAGCAACAAATTTATATGCTTAGTCTTTCCTGTTCATTAACACAAAATATTAATGATGTTCTTGTTTCAATTTATTTTAAAGTATCTGAGATGTATTTCGTCTCCTTAGGTCCCCTTAGAGCAGACAGGGAAAACTAAGCAGTTCCAGCACGATTCATCTCATCCTAAGGAAGGTGCCTGAAGTAGGTCAGATGAATCACCTTGGCAAAAAGACTACAGCCTCCGTTCACTGCACAGGTGGAAAGCTCAGCAAAGGTGTATACATCTACACTTCTGACATCTAAAATCAGTAAGAAATTTTACTTTGTGTCTGTATCTGTGGGGTTTTAGGCTTTTTTTTTTTTTTAATTTAAATTGCTACTTGCTGTATCTAAATGATAAACAGCTGGGAAGAGGAATCACAGGAAGATATGTCTAGGATATCAAAGTGGCCTCAAATATTCTTTTGTATAACACCAGCACTTCATTGAATTGCTTTTGATCACAGCATGATATATATGAGGGAACAATAAAATACAAGTGCTTGCAATTGGTGATCCATTTAACATTCACACAGTAACCAGATTTGATATGTAAGATAATTACCAAGAACATCGGTAAATACATTAAACCCACTTTTCTCCTTTCTTCTCTCTTGCTCCCACTGATAGATATCTATGGTTTGGGAGGAATACTGTAGTCAATTAAAAAGTAAATATTAAAATGAATATAGACATTTTTAAATAAAATCTTTGACATAAACATGAAAAGGGTTTGTATTTTCTTACCAATTATTGGTTCCACATAAAATAACACCAATTAAGTACATTTTTCTTTTCTTTCATAAATATCAGAAACTTTTATTTCAGGAGTTGATCTACTAAACTGCAAAGGTTGGCGAAATGGGTGAAATGAAGTGGGATTAGGATTAGTCTCTACTACTATGGTTTTGGTGGCTGACTCTTTCAGGCTAACCTATTTTGAGAAATTATCATTGAAAGAAGAAATACAGTAACCTTTGGGATTATCAGAGTCAGAAAGCAATTTTAAAGATCAGTGGTCTTCAAACTAAAATACTCCAGATTTTGAAACATTCTTTTCAGGATTTCAAACAATGTTGTTACAGAACAAAAAACAAAACCAATAAACAGAGGGGAGGCAATTCCAGGCAGCAAGAAGTGATCATGGGCAGCAAATCTTTATAGAAATTATTTTTTCACAGTGCTGGATCCTAAACTGAGCTGCAGAGTAAATGTTATTATTTCTAAGAAGCCAGGTAAAGCAAAACATATATACAGAAAACAGCACACACTAACATGTGTTGCAGAGGGATTTCAAAACATAATGTGTACTGAATCACCCTTGGAGCTCAAAATTAAAACACTAGTGTAAGATCCATAAGAATCTTCTTTTCTTTCTCTAAAATTTCTTTCTAAGAAAACTGAGATTTTTTTTTCCTGACTATAGGATCTTTGGCACATTTTCTAGTTCAAATCACCCTCTATTTTCAGCCATAAATTATATATATCACTCAGAGTAAATATTCAGCAACACCTTTAGAATAAAATAAAAAATAAAAACAATCAAACAAACATGTTTGTTTGTTTATACTTTCAAGTGTTCCTTTAAGAGTCATTTCAGGGAGATACTTGCCTCCCTCAAATGTAGCAGAAGGGATAGTTAAATCTAGAAAAGTTTTTCAACTAAGCAGGTCAGTCCTCCCCCTGCTATATAAGCTTAGCTGCATCATGAGTCTGGTATTTCTCAGGAAGACCAACTATCTGTCCACAGGCACTTTCCAGTACTTAAGGCACCAGTTGAAACACACAGGCTCATTACTTAATGTTTAGTGGTTCATGTAATTATATGAAAGGCCTACTATGAAATCCATTAGGACTTTTAATTATAGGAAAGGTAACTGTAAATTTGCATCTCTTATGTGATGTCGCATTTGAAATGTTGTTTATGGTTGGTAAAGCCAAGGATTTATTGTTATAACTGAAGTCATCAGAATCTAATCTTTGTTAGTCCACATCTAGTTTTTATAGAGAACACAGAGTAATAACGTGGTTAATATTATTATATGTGTTTTTTACTTTCTACCCCCTTTCCTGGTGCTGTACTTTCTACCCCCTTCCCTTCTGTAGCTGGTTCTGGTGCTGGAGAGTTATGTTGAGTCGGCAGAATCTGGAGTCCTTTGCAGGGAGGAATACCAAGTTTTTCATGTCAGTGGCTTCCTGTTCTTCCCTCCAGAATCCACTCAGGATCATCTGGATATATTTGCTAATGCACTTTTGCACCTTCCTCTTTCTTCATTGGCCTGCGGTTCCATTAACAGATGTTTTTTTTGTTTGTTTGTTTGTTTTTTTATGATGACTTCCATGTATGTTAGATACCATTTATTTTTTCTCTTTGCTATCCCCAAAGCCAGATTTAACCTGCTCCAGGTCTGCATTTCTTTAATTGGACATGGATGAGTTGTCTATGTCTGTGAGGTCTCTGTGCCTGTTTCCCATCTCTATCATTCCATGCCTGGACACCCCTGTGACATGTCCTTTGTCCTCAGGTCCTGAAGCGAGTGGTTGTACCTGACCAGTGTTTCCCTGCACTGTCTCAGCATGTTAGAGACAAAGGTATCCCATGCTATACAGAACAACTGCTTTTAACTGCTGTCTGTATAAATACGTGGTTGTACCACGTGAAGATAAACAGAAGTAAATTAAATTAGCCATAAACACCCAGTCGATTAGAAAAATTGCAGTCGCAGCTGAAACAAGTAAACCAAAGCTGCAGCAGGTTGCAAATAGCTCAGACAGAGCAGATTTGACAAGTTTCAGTCCTGAGGCTGTGCAAATTTGGTAGGAAGCTTATTGCCTGTTCCTACCTATGGCAATATTGTACTGTAGGGCTTCTTGGCTGAAGCAACATGCTACTTTACTTATTGTTGTTAAAATGTTCGTTGTTGAAACGTTGTTCTGTAATTAAGTTTACCACAGAGTAGTATCTGAGATACTATGGAGTATATATACCATGGAAAATAAATACATGTCATTTAATTTAGTTAAAATGGACATGATCAAAGTGACTTCTTCACATGGGAGGTGGTTTTACAGTTTAGTAAAAAACCTGGGCTTGTATGTTGTAGTTGGTCTTACAGCCACAAAGAATGAGTCACAAATGAAAGCTCAGTCAGTCACGAATTTGTATTTATAATTAAGCACCCAAATAAAGGTAACACGACCTTCAGAGTCTGAGTACTGGCCTATGGCATGCTCTTTCAGTGTCTTAGGTGACTCTGGACTTGTTATCTGTCATGGTCAACAACAGTATTCCCGGTTGTAGGTTGTGACTTAAGCACATACTGATAGTATTCCCATTCAGCAGTCATTCGAATCCCCAAATAATTGCTTTTACAATTACTCTTCCAAAATTATTACCGTTTTTTTTGGGCTAGTCTAAAATACTAATCCTGCTTTTCTGAGAATCTATATCAAGTCATGATGAAGCAAGCAACAGATTCGTGGCTGAAGACAGCTACTAAAACAAGTTAATGAATTTTCATTTGAAGCTTCTACTAGGACTTAGTATCAGAAACTGTGGAGAACTGTGTAGATTGATGGCGTTTTGCATCCCAATATATCTCACAGGTGCAAGGTGGCTATTATTTACACATCTTCAGTCTACCCTCCTTTAGTGATGTGACATATGTTTTATAAAATCATTTGTGTTTTACTGCTGTCCAGAGTTACCTGTGTTTGCTAATATTCCAGATTATTTAGTCTACTTACTTGCAACGGACAAGCACTGCCCTGTATCTTCGAAAGGTTGTCTTAAAAATGGTGGCAGACTTATCTGCGTGTGAGGAGGAGATGATGACGCAGCTGTCATGTACCCACAGAAATTGTCTGTCTTGCCCTTTCTCTGTCAAGAGACTTTTGGCAGGAACATAATATTCCCTTCAAAATCGGTTTGTTCCTTTGCCTTTTTTTTTTTTTTCATATATTCCATTTATCTGATTCTCCTTCTTCCAAACAGTCCTCAGCCCTGCAGACTGATTAGATCCTAATTCTTTTGGCATGCTGTCAACTTGTCCTAGTCAGAATAACTATTAGGCCTTTGCGTTTGCTACTCCTCTGCAATTTTGTTTCCCTTTCTCTGCCTCATGTCTTTTCTTTGTGATTTTCACCTATTTTGCCTGAAGCTGTCTTCTGACAATATGTTACCACCTCTCTCTGCGGATTTGTTCTTTGCCTGCCCAAGTAATTTATTTATGTGTTAGCTTCCTCTTCGCCATTATCCGGGCTGTTTGACTTTGTGTGTATTGCTTTTCATAGTGCCTCAACTCTCTAGTATGTTATTAACAGTTTGAAACAGGAGAGCTTTTGTAGCTTTTAATGCAACAACTCAATCATGCTGACTGCGTGTTTTTAAATGACTGAAATTCCTTGTGCGCACACACTGAGATAACACTTTGCGTGTGCCTGTAGCAGCTGGAGAACTGAACATAGACCCCAGTAAGAATGTTTTTTCCCCTGGCAGTTAAATGACATATTAAGATTACATGGCAAAATAAATAAAAATCAGTCCTTAGATTATGATGCTCGATTCTTATATTTCCATTGTATGTATTAAGCGAAGAAAAGAAGAAAAAAAAAAAAAAAGAAATAAAAAAATGTACAAAATTCTGTTCAACAACCATTCAAAGCCTGGTACTTGAATGTTTCAAAAATTTAATCCCATGATTTTTGAGTCCCTAAACTCAAAACATAAATGGAGAATCAGCCAACTAAGGATATGGTTTCTACTCCTTTTCATTAGTTCTTCTGTAGTTCTTGTGATGAAGGTGGACAGCAGAAATTAAACAGCAGAGATCAAAACAACCCTATCTTTATTCCCATTGCACTGAAATTGCTGACATAGTGGATGGAATTGCTCACTCTGATATATGTAGATTGTTGAAGGCATGCTAATTATTTTTTCCTAGAAAACTGATGGACACTGAATTGCTTAAACTTCTTGTTGACATAAATTCTAGCTTTTTGTTATCCTTTTTTTTTTCTTCCCTCCTTTAAACTTGAATTTGATTTCATGTATGCTACCTTTCTAGTAAACACCATTTAAGTAGCCGCATGTGGGACTGTAAGTTCAAACTATATTAGTGAGTTTTGTATGGGCTTCTTCCAACTTACCCATAAAGTGATTCCTCTGGGCAAGATACTCTGTTTCCAATCTTGGCAAAGAAAATGAACAAAAAGTAATTTTGTCTTGCTGTATTTTGTTTTCTCTCTGTGGAATAGGTCTGGAAAGACTGGGGAGGCTTGACCCTGAGGCAGAAGCTGGCCCAAAGTTTCAGATCTTGAGAGACCAAACTCCTTAGGAGATGATCAACTGGAGCAGGCAAGAAAAGTTTTCCACATTTTTGTGGGAATACTGTATGAATATTTTTCTGACACATTGATTTTACTGATCAAATTTTGAAAGATTATGTCCATGGTTGTTGGTTAAAAGAATGGAGATAACATTTATCTTTTTCCATCTCCTCTTAGGGGGATATCTGTAGCTGTCTGAACAGCAGGAGCAGTGGCCAAGTGCCCAGCCTTTCATCTTTGAGTCTCCAGAGAGTCTTGACCATTTGTCTTGTATATAGACTTCACTAAAATCAACTCTATCTTTGTCACCTCCAGGCTGGGTACTAACGTACTTTCTGCAGAGCTTATTGCATAGTGAACATTAAATTAGAACTCCATAAACTTAATTTGCTTCCAGTGCTTCATTTGCTTCCAAGTGTAATACTTGGTATTGATTTTAACTTATATTTAACTTTTATAGTGGTAGTTGTGCGTACTTAAGAGGCTGCTACTTCTTCACAGCTGTGAAACCTGACCTGAGTATTATATTTTAACCATTGGAGATATCAGTATCTGTTTTCTCTGAAAGATCTGTGAAGTGTTAACCTAGTAGAAACCATATTTGAAAGCTTTCATGGCATTCTGCATAGACTGTATATTTGTAGAGTGGCATTGGAGAAGAGCTGTAGAACAACCGCCAATCCTGTTTTGATATAACACTTATTTATTTATTTATTTCAAAATTATATTTTATTATTGATAAGTGTCTTTTAATATGTTTTCTCTTGAATGCATGTGTATTTTGCAACACACTGGAGACATCAAGCTAAATCCAGCACTGTTTTTTATTCATTCTCAGTTACTGTTGTTGACATTGTCAAAACAAATGCAATGAGGTCAGCAAGCACTCTATAATGACTGTCCTTCACGTGCTTTAACTTTTCGAAAAAAATTGGGAATTTTCTTCATATTACAATTGCTTACAATTTGTTTTTCTTACCCCCCATCCTCCCCCCCCCCCCAAAAAAAAAATACATAATACAGACAAAATTTGCTTTTGGTAAGATCTCTTAAAGTTAGTTTTTACACAGCTGACTCCACTCAATGACTTTTTCTGTGATCATCATTTTTCAAAGTAAAATTTAATTTTCTATTTTTGGTATGCAGACCACTGTGTGACCTTTAGCTGCCATCTGGCGTTGAGTTTTAGCTCCAGCAGAAGAGTACAATGCGTAAAGGGCACAGATTTCCCTTAATTTTCTGGACCATAAGTAAGAATATAACATCCCTTGAGTATAGTAGAATGCATGGGCATGGCAAGTATGTGGTATCATCATGAATACAATAAGAGCAATCATTCTTCATCCAGTTGTGTGTACATGTTATCAGTAAAGAAATTCTAGTTTTTATTTTGAACTTTCCTGGTGTTTTCTGGGTTGTGTAACTCTCATGAAAACAGTCAGTCCTTCAAACTCTTTTCTAGTTGAATTTTTAAATGACGAAGATGCTACAAACTGGTAAATATTTTAATTTTTCCATTATTTTTCAATGTCAGTAATATTAGGCCTATTGTTCCTATTGTAACCTATGTATCATGGTTTGTCTTAAAATGACCTAAGGAAACCTGAGCATAGAAAGAAACTGAGCATGATTCTGAATTGAGCAGAGGAAGAAAATGATTTGTGATTTAGAGATTAATGAATATATCACTAATGAGCTTTTCAAGACACAGCAAGTGAAAACTATTTCCACTAGAGGAAGTAGATATTGAACAAATGTTGGCAAATACAGAAATTAGGGATACCCAACTTAGAGAATTGCTAAAACATTGAAATTAATACATGTTATGTAGAGTGTTTTGAAAGAGATGTAGCCATACACTGTCAAGAAAGCCATTCTGTGCTTCCTTCAAAATATAAAGAATCCCAATTTGAACTGAATATAGGTTTTAGAACCTCTGAGCACTTGAAAAACATGTTAAAACATATCATTTCTGAAATGTGCCTTTTCACTTCAAAAAAGAGAAAATGTCCAGAAGAGTCATTTACATGCATTTTAGAATTCCAGCTAACTGATGCCTTCCCCTTTCCAGAAACTCACAGGGACAGCGAAGGAGTGTCCCTATCAATTGCAGTGATCTTTCTTAATTTTTGCCGCCTTACAAGATTTTAGCATGTGACTGCATGAAACATAGTATGTAGAAATGAAAAGCATACTCAATATTTAATAATATTAGGACAGCCAATAATTCATCAGAAAAAAATATTCAGCTCTCACTAGAAGACTCAAGCCATAATAGAAAAAGCAGCAGGGAAAAAAAAAAAAAAAAAAAAAGTAATTAAAACTCTGTAATAGCTTCTTTTCTGACAATGTTTTCAGTTTTCTGTGACTCTGATATTTTCTATCTTTATTCTCTTCTTCAAATTACTTTTTATTGAAGTAAGCATTAAATAATGATAAGGAATTGAAATTTGCTAATAAAGGGAATGAATAGAGTAATGGTAAAAATAGCGAAGTAATAGGAATATACATAAGCACATAAAATATTGTAACATTGTTTTGCAGAATGCTGTGGTGTTTTTATCCTGTTTATAACACCTTTGTGTTTTGCTTGAAATGTTCTTGTGACACTTATTCACTCCTTTCCAAATGACTGGACAGGTTTTCAATTGCTGCTAATCAACATAATTTGGTGATGTTAATGCATTTTTTTACTGCTCCAAGAGCTATTTTTAGAAAATAAATATTATACACAGATTAGAAAACCAAACTGCTAACACTGTATTGAAGTAGCAACATCTGTGTTGCCACCTACCCAGCAGACACATTTTTAAATTTGAGATTCCTCTACAAACTGGTATGCTGTGATTCTTATCCAGGCAATAAAACCAAGCAAATAAATTCTGCAAAACAAGACTCCTGAAGCACTCTAAGGCATTTTTTTTTATTTGAACGTGCCTCTCATTGACTAATCAAGAGATAGTTGGAACAATGCAAACTATTACATGGAGGTAAATGAATTATAAATCAAGGTAACCCTTTGGGTATTCAAGTCTTGCCTAAAACAAACAAAAAACCAAACAACAACAAAAAATGGTGATTGTGCCATTTCAGGAAACGCACTTGTGAAAACATCAGTTGAAGCAGAAGGCTCCAGCTCATTGTAGCTGTTAGATGCTTGAGCAAGTCCTGAACAAAAGCAAGCTGTAAGTGATCATTTCATTCAAGTGCTGGATTCCTCCTGCTGTGTACGAGCCACGTCGCTGGAGAGGACTGATGACAGGATAGCCTCAAGCCAGGTAGAGCTTACTATAAATACACAGATAGGAGGAAAACATAGAAAAACAACCAGACTTTGATAAAGACAGACAAGAATTCTGTGAACATAATTGAAAGTAACCCTTAATGATGGCTTATAATGAAATAGCTTTAAAATCAGTCTGGTTAAACTTAAATCTGTCAGGTGTGAGAGTGCACCGATAGGTGTGCTGGGCTGAGGAGACTGTCATACTAGGTTGGTGTTCTGCTTTGGCTTCTAGCTGTCATTTTGCATTAAACTACTTTTACTTTTTTTTTTATATATATATAAATTACTCAAGCTGATAGTATGCGCCAAATGCCAAATAGATGTTCTGTGACTGAGGAGGAGTCTTAATGTTTCTACTGACAGCTTCTCTGAGAGGTAGGTCATGCTTAGAATTATGGTTTCTCGTTTGCATTGTGGTGTGAGATTATAACTCAGCTTTAGATTGTATTTCTAAAAGTCAGGTATTGTCTTACCTCTCTATCACACAAAGTTGTGGAAATCTTGGTGAACACTTGGAAAATGAAATGGTTTAGTTTATTTTAACACATTTAGCATGGAGTGTAAGTGGACATTTGCGAAACACCTGCTGTAAAATCTAAGAGAATATTGCTAGGTCCTCCATATTGATGAACAGTTTCTATTTTCTCATTTGTATTTTTACAGAATAATTAGGAGAATGGGTGGTAACTTGTTCATTATTGGCAACCACATACATTAGGCCTCCTGAAATGACTTATTGGACTCAGTACCAGACAACAACAAATCAAAATATTGGAAACCCACACAATTCTCACAGTCCAGTGTAACAGAAAAACATTATATGGAATAAAGAATTGTGAACGAATAAAGCACAAAGGACATGGTAGGATATAAGTATGGTAAAAATGGATATAAAATGTGTGCAATAAGCAGAGGATTAAAGAGGGATGTGGGATACTAGACCCTAGCTACAGTGACAGTTGTACAGAGGAGATAGTTCACTGAAACCTGTTGAGAAGATAGTTTTGAATTGCATTTTGACGTGAGACCTAATTTTAAGATCAATGCAATATTAAGATTTAATGCAAGCATGCACAAAATGTGGCATAATTGAAAGTCAGGGAAATAGGTGATTATGCCTGCTAAAATGATTTATTTCAGTTTGAAAACATAGAATATAAAAAAAAATGTTTAGGTGTTTAAAATGTTTGCTGAAGACAGGAAATCTCAACAAGGGAACTAAAGCTACTGATCTCTTGAAAATATTATCTTACACATTTACAAACATTTGGATTAAAAACAAAAACTAAATTCAAACTCTGTGTTCCTTAATATGTTAACTTGGCTAAAAAGAAGTTCAGACATGAATTTGATAGGAAAAATTTCCCCTTCTTTCCAGAATTAAGTTTAAGTGGTTTTACATGACTCATTTATTAGTACTGTTTGTTGCTGACGGTGGTGAGAGCAAAGGTTTTGCAAACAATTTGGTCTTAATCATTTTTGATGCTGAAGTACTTCTCTAAGACTCATTTAAATCTGCCAGCTTTGTATATTCCTCCATTTTCTCATTTTTCAGAAGTATGAATGGATAATGAAACTCCATAAAGGAAAAAAAAAAATCCACAGTGTTAACAGTTAAAAATGCTTAGTGCAAATGCAAACTGGAAACATGTTGTCCAATTGATTTATTGTAGTAAATGTATGCAGTGGGAAGCATAAGTGTTTCTACTAAGTAAATTATCTTCTTCCTATGAGGTTTTCTTCTGTGGCAGTACCCCTGATATATCACTATGCATTCAAGCCACCAGCTCTGTTGAAGTCCATTAGAAATTCCACTTCATATAATACATTTCACTATTATAGCAAAAATCTTTACTCCCAAGAGTGAACACTGTAATACATTTTTATGATGTAATTGTCCACAGCCTGGAGAGCACCTGTTAGTTAAATCTGATTTAGTACATTGCTGGTACCACTGTTAAATACAGTGCTGTATAGTAAAGTAGTTAGGAAGCAAAGTAAGAACTTGATTTTTGTGTGTGTGTGCATCTGTGCATGAGATTTAAAAATACTATACTTTCATGATATATTTTTTCTCCTGTTGAAAATCTCATTCTGTGTGTAACTAGAACACAAAGTTTTTTGTTTTTTTTTTTTTTGCGTACAGTTTACAGCACTTAACTTTCTATGAAAAGGAAATGATGGAAAACATTAGTTATCAGTGGTATCTAATAGATGCATACTGATACTATTGCTGTCAAAATGCATTCTGACTGTTATTATATCTAGTGATATGCTAGACTGAAAGTTTTACTGGAGAATGCTACTGAAGAAGATTATGCGCAACTGAAATAATTACATTTCCTATTTCATATTATATATGCAGATAATTCTTGATGTAAGTTTATAAAATAATCTAATGATTTTGAAATGGCAGATACTTTAAAGTCTGCTTTGTAAAGTTCCTCTAAATTGGCATACTCAAATGAAAAATTTAATCATACATTCTGAGTTGTCTCATATTTAAGACATACACAGATGTAATTCGGGTACAGAGGTGTCAGAATACTTAATAAGGCTGGAATACAACATTTTTAATAGGAAAACATGTTTCTGGTGGGGAGTCCTGCAGACAACATATTAGACAGAGTTTCTATTAGAATATGGAGTTCCTGTTTCTGTGTATTTCATATAAAAAAAAAAAGAAAAAAAGAAAAAAAAGAAAAAGAGTTAATCTCTCAGTTTCTGTTTATGTAAAAAGATGTTAACAAGCATCAGCAAGCCCTGATTATGCAGCTAGGAAAAAGAAGAAAGGACAATTGTATGTCATAATTTTGGCAAGTTCCTAAATAAAGGGAATTAAGTTTAAATATTTGAAAACTTAAATTACTATTTTTTTCTAAGCCTGTTGATCCTTATGACCTTGTTTATGCTAAATATGGGACTATCTGCAAGGGAAGGCATAATTTTATACTCTATAGGCTTAAATTAAATGCCAAAGAGCTTCAAAAGCCATTTTAATTGCTAAAATGGAAAGATGACACACATCAAAGAATCTTTATTTTTCATGCTGATGCGTACATAGCTTTTTTTATATATCCTTTTAAAGCTGTTAGTTAGACTTCATACTTATTATGAAGTCCCTGTATTGTCTTTTTTATTCTTTTTTTTTTTTTTTTCTTTTTTTTTTATGACTGTAATATCACAGTTTTGGAAGGAAAGAGGAATCAAGAATGAAATTGCCATATTTTGACTTTGAAGCCTGGTAAAACCTGGATTTACATGATGCTTTCTGTATCTGTTTCTCTTCCATTTGCCTCTAAGGCTATATGTTCCTTGAACTGGACCACCAGTGGGGGTCTGCTCCAGCCCTCTGACCCAACGTGAACTTCAAAATAGAACGTGTTTAGGTAGCCCCCTCCTGTGCAGTCTCAGCGTGTTCTACTCATGGTATCACAGGTAACTTGTTCCACAACAGGAGGTAAATGGAGATTAAAAAAATAATAATATGCAAACAGTAGATCTACTAATCTCCACCAGAGCCTCCTGGAACTATGCTGTTAACCAATAAACACTTCTTGCTACTACAAAAGAGCCTTCTAAAGTTGAAGTAATGCCAAGCTCTTCATAAATGTCAACAATATCAAATACTCTTTTGAAAGTTTTTCAGCATCCTTCCAAATTTGTGTTTGTGTGTATACTCATAATCCCACAAATTATTTCATTTTCAGGGTTCTGGTAATCCACTGCTTCCCACCAGTTATAAGAGGAGTGATTCATTACTCCTGAAAACACAAACACACACACACACATACACACTGTGATGAGTGTGTGTGTGTATAAACTTTAATACTCTGAGCTTGGCTTCACCTTTGCAGCATTAATTTCTGAAACAACTTTTGAAAATGTTACTTTGCACGTGTTTTTATTTCTTAGGAAGTTCTTCAAAACGAAGAGAAGTTGCTGTTCTTCTGTAGAAACGTATGGTAGCTGCTGTTAGAAAAAAAAATGATGACAGGTGACAAGCTATTAATCTTATGACAGTTTGATGTCTATATAATGCTGCATATTTTTATCCATAGCCAATTAAGACAGTAAAGGGTTTTGATAATGTAATAAAGACAGACTAGAAATGCTACCTGCATAAAAAATATATTCAAAGGGATAATCATGTTGATTTAGTTTAGAATAAACTGCGTGAGGGAAAAAAAAAAAATAAGGTCTGTGCTGGGATGTGTTAATTTTCTTTATGGTAGATCATACGGTGCTATGTTTTGGATTTGTGACCAAAATGGTGTCAACAACACACTGATGTTTTAGCTATTGGTGAACGGCACTTGCACAGCAGCAAGGCATTCTCTGTTTCTCATGCTGTCCTGACAGTGAGGAGGCTGGGAGTGCACAGAATCTGTGAGGGGACACAGCTAGGGCAGCTGACTGCACTGACCAAAGGATGATCCATGCCATCCTCTGTAGTAAAGGCTGGGGGAAAGAGGGAGGGAACTACAGTGTGTATCTTCTTTCCTGCTGATGTGAATGAATTCCTTATTTTACTTTGCCTCTAAGTGTACCTTTGCTTTATCTATTAAACTGCCTTAATCTCAGCCTACAAATTTTCTCACTTTTGCCTTTCACATTTCCTACTCTATCCCACTGGGAGGGCAGAGGGAGAGCTGCTTACTGGGTTAACCCACAAGGTCTTAAAGTTTTTAGTTTCAAAGAGGCAGCCTATCAGAAATCAGAAGACCTACTTTAGAAAGCCAGCTGAACTGAGTTTGTCAAAGGTTTAAAAACGCAGAAAGTTTTAATCACATTTCAGTCAAAAGTGTAAAACTCCCAAATCCAGGGCAAGCGCTACAAATTACAAGTCGGTAAACTAAAAGAATGGTAGAAGCAAATAGAAAACATATAAAAGTGGGTGAAGAAAGGGACTAACCAAAGAATCTTGGATGGTTCAGATGGAACTGCCAAAAGTCAAGCTAGAAAAGCAATGAGTAACAAGTACCAAAGTTAACTTATCCATTAAAAGAACTATGAAAGAAGCAATAAAGCCTTTGTAACGATGAGAGAGATTAAAGATGCCTAAATAAAATGTTTTAATATAACAATAATGTTGACTATTAGCTAAAGTAGGATGGCAAATGGAACAAGAATATGACAACTGTATCCAGCACAGATCAGAAAAAACAGAACAGGCTTGAAGGCCTAAAAAACAATAACATGGAGTGATAGACATTGTAACAAGAATTTTAAATAAAAAAGAATTAGTTCCTCTATTTACAAGAAAGGGAAGTCACAGTCCAGGAAGCTGTAGGTTTATAAGTCTGACCTCAAAAGAATGCAAAGCTTTACAGCTTTCTACGGTAACAGGAAAATGAGTTAAAATTCTACAACAGTGTCCAAAATGTTTGCCCCCTTTATATCTTTCATTAACAGTGCCTGGTTTACTAAATAAAGTGTTGTTAATCCCATCTATTCTGATTTTATCAAAGTCTATGATCTGGTAACAGTATGATAAATTAATAATTGACCTGGGGAAAAAAATATAAAATTATGGCAAGAACTTTACTACGGCTAAAGAGTTAGAGACAGCAGTAGCTTGTGTTGAAAAGGAAATTGTTGGAGTGAGATACTAATATCATTAATGATAATCCTCCACAAACAGCCTTAGGGCTTATCTTGAAAAAATATATTTATAAATAAATTATAAAAAAAAAAAAAGAAATCAATATTTTCCAGCACAAAAGTCATTGCCCTTCTCCAGTCACATGTATCATGTATTGTGAAATGTTTATTTAGACTTCTCAATGGATTGGGAAGGATTTAATTTGTTGTTTATTTGGTCATTTTATTTTAGTCTATTTCCCTTAAACTTCATGAAATTTGAGAGAAGGAAAAAAACTGAAGACGTCTTAACTGTGGGGCAGTCAATCCTTTCTAGAGCCTCTTGGATCAGTTTTATAAGTTACATTAAAAATATTTCTTTATACATTTTGAAATGCATATTGAGTTAATAGCAGGTGTCAATATTAAGAATTTACTGTTCTGTGTGGACTTATAACTCGGAGAGGTCTTTTAAACCTGATTGATATTAATACACTTGAGATGGCATGATGCTTTGATGTTTCAACATTTGTACATAGTGCATTGGACAGCAGATAACAGAGAGAAAGTGTTGGATGATCAAAATCAGTGAACGATACTACTTCAGGAAAACAGGCCATTTTCTTTTTCAGTTTGAGATCATTGAGAATATGGAAAAAAATCACTTACAAAACCAGTGGAATGGGTAAGTAGTTTGATTCTTTCCCAAACACTTACATTCCTAACTTGAATGGTGAAAGTGATCATGTGTTAGACCCTAAAAGGATCAGCTTGATTTTTCTCAATCTTTAAAGCAGATTTCGCAGAGTAAGTTTTCATGCCCTATTCTGAATCCCATTCTGATTGGAAAAGGATAAGAATGAGTTACATATAATGAATTTCAGTAATTGCCTAAGTGTTATAGATAGCTTCACAGTTTCCACATACAAAATGGAGATAATACATGTAAGTCAAAAAATGACATTGTCTTCTCTTTTTTGTCAGTACTTACATAATTAACAATATCAAGGGCACAGGAAGAGATATTTTCAGTGTGAGGCTAGGTAAATGCATGCTGAAATGACTAATTTAAGGCTACAGGATTTTAGCATGTTGTTGTTAAATCACACGTAAAGGTATGCTGAGGAATGTACCACTTCTCTCAGAGAGGAACAACAACAAAAAAAAAAAAGTCACCATGACTGGACGAAGAAACTGTGGAGGAGGTTGTCATGAAGAGTGGTAGAAAGGATATCTAAGAAAGTGAGTATAGTAATAGCAGGACTACGAGGCTGCCTCTGAGAGGGCACATGGAGGTCAAAAGAAACAGTACCTAGAAGCATCGATACATGTTGCCAGCAGCAATGTGTATAGCAACTGCATCTAACAAAATCTAATTTTCTGTGAAAATTATTCACAAAAATCTCTGATTTCTGCTTCACCTTTAATTATGATTGCTAGAGATTGTTACGAAAAGAAAGAATAAAAAGTAAAGAGGGTACTTCTGCAAGGTGCCTTTTCATAGTGATAAGAATTCAGATCATTAACTTTTGCATAGAATTTTGCTTTCTCATATACAGAGTTTCTCATTCCAGTCCCCCAGCTTTAAAACTAGTTAAAATCTTTACACCCGCATACATGTATGTAAGGTCTTTTATTTTTATATTATTTTAAATCAATATTGAGATGTTTCTCAGGAAGAGTACTACATGAAGAAGCAGGTCCCACGTACTTCCAAAATGTGCAAGTAAGACAAAAATGTGTCAGGAAGATAATACACTGGATGTTTTTCCAAGGAAAAGTCTACTGTCTTAGCTTATGTGGCCAGGTGAATAGCAGAAAATAAAAAAATTGCATGCATTTAGTCTCTAGGAGGCAGAGTGCTCTTTCCTACAGACGGTTGGCATTACAGATACTTAGGAGAAGATTATGGCTGGTGAAGTAGAGCTTTTGATGAAGAAAACATTGAATCTGTAATTCTCTGTTCTTCAAAGTTAAGGTGGCTGAACTGTGGCTTCATGTGACAGTATTGTACAGGAAATAGTGCTGATTCACATTACCACAAGAAAAGCACTCATAAAAACCTGATTTCTAAGTGCCTTTTCAGTGTACCTTGAGGTGGCAGCTCCATTATGCACACTCCCTATGTGAACTGTGGCCTTGTCCCTTTTTCAACTAATTTGCTTCTGGGGAAAACTGTTATTAAGACATGTCTTTGTGAAGCAGTATAAAGAGGATCATTTCTTGTTCCTTACTCAGCTGCTTGAACACAGATAGATACCTGGAAACCTAGTCCAAAATGTGTATGGAAAGACTGTATTTGCTTTTACTGTCCTGTATAAAAGTTAGCCAATTTAATGAAGTTATGGAGGAAAATTAATCAAAATCTTCTAAAAGCTGATAGCTGAGGTTGAACCTGAACTCTACTTTGGTGGATCTTCTCTGTTAGAAAATAAGAATTTCTAACTAGATTACTAATCCTTGGGTCAAATGTGTTAATTATTTAGCTTCTTCTGGTGATCGCCTCTAATTTATGTGCCTTAAGTTAAAAACCTATGTGGTAAGTAAGCATCATTCAAAATAATCCTTGAACATGAACTATGCATTTCTATGCATAAAAAAGATTTTCATCATCAGGATGATGACACTTTATTGTCAATTATGTATCTTTCTGCTTAGCTGCATTCGTGCTGAATTTTCTTTTAATACAGAAATGAGCTATAATCAATAACTTGTCAAATTATTCATTCCTAATGGACTAGCCAAAGGATTTTGACATTACTCTCTGAATAAATTATCTGAAATATATATTTCCATTATTTGACCAGCTCTCCAGATTGTTAAATAATGTTCTGTGAATAATTTATTCAACATTTATCTGTCAATCTTTGAATAATTTACTCACAAATGCATTATTTTTATTATTCAGACAGTTATATTTCCAGCATCTGTGGCAATGTCTTTGTTGTGTGGAAGCATAGGGATATCTGGAAGGAGAGAGAAACTTTTAACTAGCATAACTTCACTTCTTCATAATAAGCGTTCAGTACCTTTTTTTTATATACCCAAGTGCATAATTAAATGAATCTATTTTCATCTCTCTCTTCATTTAACAAGTAGTTTTCTACAACAGTCTTTAACTCAATGACCCCTACTATTTTTATTGAAATACTTGCACTGTCACTATCCTGCTTCTGCTTGTTTCTCAAGTCTTCAACAACATTCAGAAAAGTTCAATTACTTTAATTTGTGTGCTGAAGATACATGATGAGGAAAAGATTTACACTGCTTGTCTGGTGCTGTTAACCCAGGCATTTTGAACATAATATCTACATAAATACATGGTGAATAAACACAGGTCTGTGATATACAAGCACAAGTGAAAGGAACAAGCTTTTAAGAATGCAATCCCAACAGGAAGTGCAGAGAAAGACTGAATATGTTGCCTATCAAAAGGTGTGTTGTGAAATATCCCTATTTATTTACCAGTTTGTTTTACATCCAGGTGGCAGAAAATCCTCCAAGCATCTGTGCTGGAGCAATGATGAAGTGAAATGATTTGAAGATGAACAACCCTGTTCCCTCCTACAGTATCTGTTCTGCAGTCCTGGTGGTGGGAGCATGAAATGAAAT
Source organism: Anas acuta (assembly GCF_963932015.1). Lineage (NCBI taxonomy): Eukaryota > Metazoa > Chordata > Aves > Anseriformes > Anatidae > Anas > Anas acuta. The sequence continues at coordinate 37,826,856 of NC_088982.1, forward strand.
CAGGGGGTTCTGACTGCAGCATGGGGCTGCCTACCCCTCTGACCTCCTGAATGTGAGTGGGAAGCTGAGCAGTGCTTTAGTAGCCCTGCAACTCAAGCAGTATTTTATGAAGTTATTTCACTGCCTCTAGCCTTTTGGGCTGAAAAGTTGTTTTGCATGTGTAATGCATGGCTAGGAATGGTAAGGGCATGGTTAGGTAGCTGGTAAGGGCAAACTGAAGAGCAGGGACAGTACCTGAAACCAAAATTTATGTGCTGTTCTAGGACCAATGTAGCAATTCGTGGGAAAATAATCGGGTCCAGTGTCCAGAATCAGCACAGTTTACCTTCTGCAAATCATGATATCCTACATGAATGAGATGAAAATATAGTTGAATTTCCAGTAGAAAGCTAGTAAGTTTGAAATGGTGTCCGCTGGTCAATACATGCATAAGCAAGCACTGGGTGAATTTAAGCCTGTCCTAATTCCACATCATCCTCACATTAAGGAGAAAATAAAGTTTTATCTTGCTACCTGCCAAAGACCAGAATTTTGACTAAATGACAAAGATAATTCTTGGAATTATGTGACCTAATTGGTACTTTTGCTTCTGACAGTGAAGATCCTTGATATTCAGGAGTACTCAGAAGCATCCTTATTTGAACAGGAGGGTACCTAAAAGAGAACTTAAAAGGCGTTTGAGAACTTTCAGGATCTTATTTGCAACTCTAAACAATATTGCATACCACTTCATTACTAGAAAGGCAATACTACCTTCATGTGTTTTGTTACAGGTTAAAGGACCAACCCAAGACATCTGCCATGTACCTGTTTCTTAAAAGTAAGTCCACAACTGAAGGCAACTGAAGCCAAACCTGGGGCTGCTGCTGTGCAGTTAAATCTTATATCAGCTCTGTATTTTTTTCTGATGTGGGAGGGAGGTGCTGTCATAATTGCTTGGCTTAATTTAAAGGATATACTCAAAGAAAGGGCTGGAGATCTGTACTTATAAGCATGTTTAAACCTTGATACCTTCAGTTATGGAGGCTGGGCTAAGCATGGCATTTGAGCTATCTATTCTATCTAGGGAAGGAGTAAGCAGGAGGTATATATGGGAGAAAAGTGGGAATTTGTCAAGGTTGTTTCTATTTTAATTGAATTTCAGGCTAATATGAACTGTGTAAAAATTCAGGAATCAAGAGCTGCTGCAGAACAGGCACAAACTTCAACAGCTTGCAGGGATCCTGGTTAAGTGCTGTGGGGGGTGACACAAAAGGTAGAAAACAAGACCAGGTATGTATAATAAAGCACAACAAAGAATTTCCTTATGGCCTATGCTGCAGCTACCCACAGAAAAACAAAGCAGAAACAAAATACCTGACCTGTTATAGTGGTTGAGGGTAGCAAAGTCCTAACGTAAAGCAGGATATCTATAATGTGACCTTCAAAACAGAGAGGTTGTAGAGGAGCTGACCAGCCTTGCATTGAGTCACTAAATCAGTGATAAATCTGATTCCATGTGGGTCTGGAGCCAGCTGCACTCTGACCCCAGTGACAAGGGTAAGGAATGGGAGGGTGAAGAAATGTAATGACAAACTGGTGGTGTATCATGAACCCATTCAGAGACCAGTGAGAAAGTACAGACTGTGTTTGAAATAAGACCATAAAGAAATAAACAAAACAAAAAACGACAACAACAAAATACCTGTATATTTGTACCATCTGAAACTAATGTCCTGGATAGTGTCCCCAGTTTTGGGGAGCAGGGGGCTGTGTTATATTATGTATGTATGTATTTATTTATTTAAAAAACAGAACAGAGAGGATGAAAAAAATGAGTAATGGTTGTAGGAAGGGAGAGCTAAAAGAACACCTTAAAAATCTTCTATAAATACTATTTTTGTCATAAAGATGAAACTTGGAATTTGTTCATCATTAACCTGAGTGCAATGACTGAAAGGAACACAGATAATCACATTTCTATTGACTACATGAGATTTCCTTTTGTATTCTGTCTTCTCATGTTACGGCTGTTTTCATATTGTGCATCTATTATTGTAGATTTTTTTCCCCTTTAATTAAATCCTAACTATTCTCATACTAAAATGCTTACATCTTGTTTTGACCTTGATTTGCTTGAACTCTTAATGCCCCAAAAGTCGTAAGGGCCATTTATTCAATTATTCATGCAGCCATTGGGTAGAGGAGCTGCACATTTCAATTTCACCCCAACTTCTTGCAAGTTTACAGTTAGGAAGAACTGCTGTAAGGTCCAGTGAGCTCAGGACTGCCTGCCCCTATACTACAGTGTCAGTTACGGGCAAGGTGTTAAGGAATTTTACCTACTTGGAAAAAAGTACTATTCCAAAATGAAATAAAAGATCAAGTGATTTTTGCTAGTGACTGTGGTCCCCCTTTAAATTGCATTACCAAAAAATTGGCATTCTCTGTCTTACTATTATCGTTAGGCTTTTAGCTACTATGGCTTTGTTTATCTTCCTTAAAAGGAAAACTATAAAAGCTAACCTTAATGCTAGATTTTACAATGTTTACTGAGCTGCTTTTTAAAAATTTTCTGAGCTTGTAAAAGTATAATTATCGTATCCTAATAATTATAACAGACGACATTTCTCTTCCTCTTCACACTGTTTGATCTAAACTGCATATTTCTGATCTTCTTGTCAAAGACAGAGCTGTTTTCTTGGGAATATTTTGAACTTTGATGAAAGTTTTATGACACTTCCAACAAAACATGCTGCTCATTAAAGTTTTATATAGAGAGAGCTCTATCTGCATTGTTTTCAAATTGTAAATATCTCATAATTGTCATCAATGAGTAGTTGATGAAATACCTGTTCCCAGAAGCTTGTATCTGCAGACAGGAGCTTGGTGTCTCAGATGAATATGTGCTTTCAGTGTCCCAGAGTACCAAGACTTGGCTCTTTTTGTTTGGTTATGGCGATGGTCCCAAAAGTCAAACAATGATGAAACTGATGATTTATTTATAACATTTTGCAAGGCATTTGCAGAGGAAACAAATTTTGTAGTCTTTAAATATCTTATTCAAATCTTTCTCTTTGTCATAAGAGGTACCAGGAGATTAGTGTCCTGTTAGTTTCCTTCATACAGTTTTTATGAGTCAAAACTTACACATCTGTCTTTGGATAGTAGTGGCTAGCAATGGTTCCTCAACTATGTGAACATAAGTAGCAGTTCTGTTTAATCAAAAAGCATCCAGCTCAGACAACTGGCAGCTGACACAAATGCTAATTCTCCTTAAGACTTCAGCCTCAGGGAGTCATCCCAAAACAAACAAACAAGAAGATGTAAGTGTATATGTGCATGTGTATATGTATACAAGGTTATTTCAAAAACATACTTGACATATGTCAGTTTCAAATCACTCAATATTTCTTGTAGCATCTTGGGTAATTGTAGAGAGAAAGTGCCCCATTTAATGAAATCGTGTTCCCTTTTGAAAGCACTTGGGTAACTTGACTCCAGACAGCATGAGGTTTTATCTTGTTGTTATGAAGATATAAAGACATTATTCAGATTTATTTTTTTTAAGAGACAGTCCAATTAAAAATGAGAACATTATTATTTGATAGTTACCTAATTAGAACAAATTGCATTCTTCTTTCCTTCTAACAACAAGAGGAATACCTGTCTGTTTCCTTCTGGCTCCATGGAATGTGCACACACTCAGAGGAAGCAGATTGTGTGTCTCAAAGGCCATGTACACTCCACACAGCTGAAAGTAGTAATCCAGGTGAGTTGGATGGAGACTAAAATGCTTTTCCTCAGATGAGGTGTATGCTTTGCATATTGACAAGTGGTATTTTTCCTGAATCACCTCCTGAAGGTGAATTTTTGTCTTCATTGACAATGCTGGGAACCTAGGGAAATTGTCTGAATTTAGCTGGGTTAAGTGGTGTGAGTACCTCTTTCAGTCATAAAAGTAGAACATAGACGCTCATTTAAATTGTAGTGCTAGCAGAGCTACAAAACAATGATAATCACAATATAATTAGAATCTGTATCATGAGAAAGTTATGTATATGAAAGTGTTAGAATGACAATAAACTTCAGAAAGACAGATTTAATAAAATGAGGGAGCTCATCAAAAATGCCCTGAGGAAAAGTAAACTCCTTAGATATAGCATTTATTCTACTTAAGGAAACAGTAATGGTGTCTCAGGAGGTATTGTACTGCTGAACAAAATGAGAAATAGGAAGACAAGGAAGAAACTTACATAGCTAAATAGCAATTTTAAGTGATTGAACCAAGCAGAAATCCTTCAAAATTGTATCAACTGTAGAAAATAAACAGGAAAATAAAATAAATAACAATAATAAACATGTATGAAGAACACAAGAAAGGTCAAAATAAATTTCCAGAGTAAGTAATGAAATACATAAAGAGAAATAAACCCTCTTTAAATACATGTATTAAAATAGAAATGCTGGACCTGATGGATAAAACCCTATTTTGCTTATGTGAAGTATAATAAGAGATTCTGTTGGGACAAAAAAAAAAAAAAAAAAAAAAAAAAAAGGTAAGGAAACAAAACTGGTAGATTTTCGGGGACAGATATTTGGCATAAGCCTTTCCAAGTGAATTCAGCTATGAAATGTCTGAATATCCATCAAAATAATCCTGAAGACTGAAGAGATTTGGTTATGTCTGTATATAAGAGGGTTTTTAAACTATTAAGAGGTCTAATCCTCACTAAAATACAATCACAGAATGTCTGTAAAATCCTTGTGGAAAAAGGTCTAAGCTGGACAGTGTTTTAGGTATGGGAATTGTGTTCCAGTAATTGTTTTGTATTTTTTTGAAATAGCAGTGGATATAGAATAACTGAATGAATTGGACTTTAAGTAACTGAGGCAGGTAAAATATTTGTAAAAGCTGTGTTCCAATGCTTTACTCTTCCAGCCATTTTGTTCCAATGCTTAACTACCCTCTCTGTGAAGAAATTCTCCTAATGTCCAAATTAAACCTCCTCTGGCACAACTTTAGGCTGTTTCTTCACATTTTATCACTTGCCACCTGAGAAAAGAGACTGATACTCTCCTCTCTGCAACCTCCTTTCAGGTAGTTGTAGAGAGCTATGCGATCTCCCTGAGCCTCCTCTTCTCCAGACTAACCAATCCCAGTTCCCTCAGCCACTCCTCGTAAGTCTTGTTTTCTAGTCCCTTCTTCAGCTTCCTTGTATCTCTCTGCACATACATGCACATGCTCAGTATTCTTCTTGTAATGAGGGGCTCAAAACTGAACACAAGACACCAAAGAGAAGATGTTGCCTGTAAGAAAAAGTGGCAAGAAACCACCCTTGTATGGTACTAATTAACCTCAGATGTGAATGGCAAAGGAAAAAAAGGGATGGGTGAGATGAATGAGGGTTTACAATGGATGGAAAAGCATAAAGAATAGCATGTTAAAGAATGTCTTCCAAACTGACTATTTTAGCATGGCTAAGTCACTGCCATTGTCGAAACCTCAGGGGAAAAAATAATAATAATAATAAAAAAAGTCTTTGCTAAACACAGCTTCAGGCAAAAAAAAAAAAAAAAACCAAAAAAAAACAAACAAGATCTTTGAATTCATAAAGGCAGAATGGAAGGAAATCATAAGGAAAATATTGTAATATATGTCTATAAATAAGTGGTGAAGGCTTATCTAAGTTATGTTCATTCCCCTCTAAATATTGAAAATTGACTCATTTGAAATATTCTTTTATATGAAAAGAGTTAAAAAGACCTGAAAATACTATTTTAGAGAAGAAATACACAGTAAGGTTGGCAGAAATGTGGCTTAGAATTCATTTACTTATTTAAGTATTTAGATACTGAATTAGGAAAAAAAGCCCTATAGCACGAATACTTCTGTGGTAAATACTGCAAAATTCATTTTAGAAACACAAATCGGTTTCCAAAAGTACAAATGCTCCTAGGAGTTGATAGCTGTCCTTATGATGGTCTGTAACCTAAATAATGAAACTCTTCCCCTTTCTTTTCCTCGACTTCATTGTACCAGAAGCAGCTGTTTACTGTTGAGAACTGTAAATACTGAAAAAATCCTGTGGCTGAAATACCACAGCCCTGAATAACTAGAGCCATTTTGTATTTGATCAAATTGGGGCCTTAGAAATGGGCAGGGCAGATTTTTATCTTTAGGTTGTACAACAAAATTATTAATCAATACCATATAGGTGTCTGCTTGAATCATGTTTATTTTCTTGTAGATGATTTAGGCATTCTAGTGATAATTATTACAGACACGATAAAAAACAACAACAAAAAAGCACAGTTTAAAAAAAAAAGTGCATTGAAATCTAAGGATGCAGTGCAACATCATTCAAAGACAATAGTACCTAACCAACTTTTTTCAAGTAGATTTCTTAAGCGTGGCATGAAAAAATATGCATATATAATCACAGATAAAGTTTATTTAAAGGGGAAAATATCATAGTGCACCCATTAAATATTTTACAGAATAATTTGGAACTTTTTAAAGAATCATTTCAATGTAAAGTTTTAACTATATATGTATACATACTTACAGAAATATATGTTCATATGCATGTACACACATAACATTTTATAATATAAATACAATTAAGATGACAGAGGGAACAGAAATAAGAAAAAAAAAAATCTTGAGCTGTGTTGATAAATGTAAGTGCTTTGCTGGCCATGTCCTTCCTTTTGTTGTTATTTTTTTCTCCAAAGCATACTAGGAACCATCTTACATTCTTCCCTGGCCCACAGGTCCCATCAATGGGAGCTAGGGAAGGTTAGCTAATTCAGACACAGCCTTGCTGCAAGCACAGTTATGCCGCAGGCTTAAGAAGGCTTTTCCCCTCAGTCTGAAGGGCTTATTGAAAAAGGAAATCAGGAGCTACTTAACTCATCCAGTTCACTGCTGTAATTAAAAAAATATGATGCTGCAAAAAAGTCAAGATGAAGTACTATGAACTATGCGTGCCAAATGAAGCTAGAATATACAGTATCTACTTTAGTTCATAAGTCTGACACAACCTTTATATTTAGTCTCTGTGACCTTTTCTGAATTCCTAGTGATTTTTGGTAACTGACTCTCTTGTGTTATGTTTTTCTGTGTCTACTGCTTTGTACATGACTGGCTAAAACACAAGGATGCAAATACTTTAAAGAATACACCCCACTGCAGATACTAAATTATAATTATGTCCCAAATGAGAAAAGCATCAGCTTCAAGAAAATGCAAAAAGTAGAAGTAAAAGAGGATAAAGTACCCCATCACAGCCTTTCACCCAAGAATATGAAGTCCTTAGACACCAACTACGTACCTTACTTGGATGAACTGCCAATATACATAGAAATTAGTTATATTTGAAATCATGAGTTGACTCAGCAGAACTTGGACAGTAATGCCATAATGGTTCCAAAATGTTCTCTGTGGGAGAGGTGTGGGATGGAATGGTGATATAAAACAAAATGTGGTGCTCAATAACTGCTCAAGTCTACATGGCGTTAAAATAAATAAATAAATAAATAAATTTTATTTTCAGAGATGCCGAGCATCTGCTTACTTAAATTGAAACAATGCTATATACCTCTCAAAGTGAAACACAAGTTATGCTTGCAAGTTTAGATACAGATAAACAGCTTCAAATATAAATAACTCAGTTCACTAAGATGTAAAAGCAGGGATTCAACCTATGTTTAAGAGCATGATATCCAACATAGCTGGTGTATTTTCCTGTCTGTTTAATGCTTGCCATCTAGAGAGATACCAATTTGTAGTTCATATGACCCTGCCTGTATCCCACACGCTTTTATATGTATATATTATTGGCCTCAAGACACTTTATATTCAATATATAAATATATATATTTATATATACATTATTTTTTTCAGGAGACTGAAAGACCTTTTTTTATAAGGGTCAGGACTAAAAATTGTCTCAGGATGGGAAGAAGGGCCACAAAGTCACCTCATTGGAGTCCGGAAAGACCCATCTCTGTGGCACATTTACGCCATGCATTTGACTTTCATATCAGTTGTTTCTCAAGTAGGCATATTGACAAGACATGTCTAGTCCTAGAGGCAGTGTAGATGCGTTATTTAACTGTCTCAGAAAAATTGGGTGTGATGCTGTGGTCTTATGGCCCAATGTCCATATGTTAGTGCAGTGAGAATCAGATCATGTCTCTTTGCCTTATTCTCCACAGCCTAGTGTAGATGTGCTCTGGGAGCACATGCCTCCCATCATCTTCAGAGAGTCTGTGGAAGCATTCCTGGACATGGTCTGTGGAGTGGTCCAGCAACAATATTATGGTAAGCTGCTGCATGATTGTTTACAAACACCTCATGAAAGGCAAAACTATATCTATGAAACTACCCTTTTAATCACAAACAAGTGGATAAATTTATTATAATTTTGGTATTATAAAACATGCTAGTATTTGAACAATTTCTAATACAACTCAAAATACCTTGTGAACATCTACTTGTGTGATCTTAGGATAGGTGCTATGTAATTCATCCTGCAATTCCACTATTAAAATCAATTGAAGTGAATTGCTGAAGAAAATGTGAGTATTTGATCTAAAACATTTATATGTCTTCTAATGCTAGAAAGGGCCACATAGGTTAAATCACTTCATTTCCTCCTTTTTCTTCCCCCCAGCAATTTGATTAATGCAGATGACTTCCCACCACAGGGACACACAGATCTGGAATCACTCAGTTCTATGGTGAAATACTGGAAGTGTTCCTATTCCTACCATGGTACAAATGCAAAGACCATACTGAAGAATATATCATGACAAATGTGACTGAAGTAAGCATGCTTTTGTTTGTGCATCTTAAAATTATTTTATCTTAAAATATCAGGACTTCTTGTCACTGCTCTCTGCTGTGCACTTAATGTACTGGAAAGATATTTAATGATTCTTTAAAATAGAGGAAATGGACGGTTTAAAACTAGCTGGCTTGTGACAAATTCAGAGATGTTAGAATTGCACTGCAATTAATAGTAATTTCAAATAATTTTACTTGAATGGGCATGTGCTTATAGCATAGGACTGACTGAATTTGGAAATAGATCAGACCAGATAGCATATTATGCCCACCTATTTGTAGTGAAATTACCAAAACTCTATGTTGGAGCTTGCTGTTCCCACCCAAATTCCCCAATTTCCCTTTCAGATGGAGCAAGAGAGTTAAGATTGGGAAATGATACATGCCCCAGAGCTATCTGGTTATGGTGTCAGTGTGATCAGAAGGTTGAATCAGACTCTTGGAGTTGTCTAATGTCATAGTTTTATTCTCTGTGGACCTCAAGCTCGGCCTATGTAAATTGCTTTTGGGTATTATGGCTAACTTCAGTGGACACTAAGCCTTTTTTCAGAAGATAGTGCCTTTGTATATGGAAACACGACGTCTAGCTGAGAGATTTGCAAGACAGTGAAGCTGTCTGGTTCTGCCTGAGGGAGACTCTTCCCTAGCCATTCCCACCTCCCCGCTCGGGTCAGAGCCCACTGAGCCAGAGGTTCATTCAGAAGGGCCTGGGAGGGGTGTTCTTACATCATAATCTCACAGCAATACTGTGGTATCTAAGACTAAAATTTACACGTGTGCTTCTTCACTTTTTGTGTCCTGGATGTTCCTATGGAATTGGCTGTTTACATTTTTTAAAAATCACAGTCCAAACAATACCTATGCAGTTATCTCTCTGAATGTTAACTGAAAAGATTTAGAAGGCTAAAACAATTTTTTCTTTCTCAATTATAATAATGTTTAAGGCAAAGGCCTATGCGTTTCAGAAAACAGAAAGGTAAACAATTTCCAAATTTTTGTTACTCTGCTCATCCATCAATTTCCCCTTAAACTTCAAGGAACTTCAGTCTGTGACATCCCAAACCATATTTTTTCTGTTAATATTTCCTCCTGATTATAAAATCGTGATTTTCTAATCAGGGAACAATAGGTACACCAGAAACTGCATATGTAATCTTGCAGCTGACCAAGACAGTTCTCATTTTGAAATCTGACCCCTAAATACTCTAGCAGTTGTTGTCCTGTTCATTAAAAATATGAGAGAGATCAAATAAAACACCTTCCTGGAAATTGCAGTCCACTGTCAGAAGAAAAAGAGCAGCTGGTAAATTATCTTCTGTGAATTGCTCACTTATCTCTAAGATAAATACGTATGTATTTGCAATAATATGTTCCAGACTTTGCTAAAATAGGCCTGTGGTTCTTTAAGTGCTATCTGGCATATTGTATACCTACATATGTAACCCTTATGCTTCAGAGATTAGGATGATTATCAGAATACAATACTGGCTGCATGTGCACAAGAAGTAAGCATCTTTCCTCTCGTGGAAAAATCTTGTAATTAGGTGCTTGACCATGTCACAACAGCTACAAACAGTACAAATGTACTCAGTAGGAAAGTGCTGTCTGTATTCTAGGAAGAATAGTATTGTACTGCATTTATTATTATTGCTTTTATAACCTAGGTCATCTATAGTCTTCAGTAAAGTTGCATTCAGTCAACTTTGGACCTAAGTATCGGTTTGTTTCCGTAACTTATAATATGGATCATATTGTCTGCATAACACAGTGAGTTTTTATGAGAGAAGATAATTCAGAAAGCATATTTTTGAAAACTCCATTTTGTCCTGATGTATTCTTCTCATTACTGTTGATTGATTTCTGACTATTTCTCTAAAGGCGGTGGTCTATAAAATCTCTACATTGTCTATGCGTTCAATGAGAAAGACATTTGCCCTGAGCTGCAAATGGAAATGAAAATGTATTGCAAAGGAAGGAAGAGGGGAGCGGGGGTGCAGAGAGGTGGGTTAAAGTTTGTAGCTCTGGAAGTCGTAGTGGTTATGAAGAGGAAATTCTGGGAAAACATGTCATTGGATAACCATAATGATGAAAGGAGACTTCAAAAAAGAACCTATTTCTGCTGTTTCTCTGAAAGCAGAATCTTGGAATCTTGTTTAAATCTCTACTGCCACAGGATCAGGCCTGCGTTAAGGCAGAGAGCGATACAAATACTGGTGAAGGTGGATAAACTTGAGAGTTACATCAAAAAAAGATATATTGTGTGTTATTTGGTTTAATTGCAGTGAAATTAAACGAGAATTCTATTTTGAGTTATTATCTTGCATTAGACTAAGTATCTCAGAGTGATTTATAGATCTGAATGAGTTAAGTGCCAGGCTGAGAAAGATCATTACTACACCATTTTACATAAGCACATTTTTATATGCCAAAGAAACTACAGCTTGTTCCTCAGTGAAACCTCCAGTTAAAAAGCAAAATGAAACAAAACAAAATCACGGATTCCAAAGGAGAGGGAGTTAGGAAAACGAGGATTTTAGAGACTTGCTTGATGGGGGCTTGCTTTCACTTTTTTTTTTTTTTTCTCACCTGAAACCAACAGCCACCTGGAAAGAAAAAAGTAATTTGTATCCACTTAAATTGTTAAATGGAAACCACCTAAGTTTATTAGAGCCCACTGGAAAAGAGTTGGTCACATAAGGTTTAAAGCAGAGGGGTATTCTTTCTCTCTTGGGATATTTTTGCAGCTTTTTATTTTGCTGGAATAGACTAGCTAATACTGACGTAGTCTCTATGGGACTCTGTTGCAACACTTGAGGAATGATGCTTTCACTGAAAGTAAGTTTTGTTGGGAGTGAAGCTGGTGTTGTTAACGGCCCTACCTAGATCTGAGTCCTATGAGTTAAAGGGTTGAAGAGAGTATGTAAATGTTTCTTGGTTCTGGTTATTATGCCTCCTTTCAATGGCATAATAAACAGACACAGAGGTGGGTGGTGCAGGATTTATCAATATAGGTGACTGAAGGGTATTTTGAAAGCTGAATCGTGATAACAGTTTAATGGCTTAGATGAAGTTCCAGAAGTGGGAGTCATTTGAAATCTTTTCTTGTGATGTTTTCTCTGCCTAACTGGATAATGAAAAATATTAAAGGTGGGGTCATGCTCTTTCTGATAGACATATGTGTATGTTTTGCGCATGTGTAATGCTGTTGTGTTTGTGATGTTGCATGTATGAAGAAATGAAAGTGCCAGCAGCGAGACAAAGTACGTTGCTGGTAGCCACAGCAACAACAAAGCATAAGTTGGACCCTTACGATTGGTAGCTTCACATCCATGACTGGAACAAGGAATGGTCTGAACTTTTTCTTATTTGGCAAAAATAATATCCTGTACTTGCAGCATAAGACTGCAGGTAAGCATTTAAACCATTAAAAATGCTGCTCCTTGTTGATCTGTGCCTCGTGAGCTCAGGTCAGGGCTGTCTTCTCCAGCTCTATGTTGCCGTGGAGCAGTACAGAAACACCAGCTCAGTCTGCAGGAAGAGAGGCTTATGTTACTTAGGCTTTACAGATGGCTGATTTAGTACTGCTAAAAAGTACTGCTTTAGTACTTGAAAAGCTGATGCTTTTTTTCTAAACACTGAAAACTAATTGTGTTAAGTCTTTCTCTACTTCTTTCTGTGACTCTGTAGATACTGAGCTTGCTTTTCACAGCAGGCAAGAAAACAGTAGTGGCTGGATTGCTTTCTTGTAGCTTGTGGCATTTTTTGGTCTCTTCTTTTTCTTCTTCTTTTTTTTTCTTTTTCCTTTTTTTTTTTTTTTTTGTTGTTGTTTTCTTTTTGTTAGCCTCTTGGCAAGGAGAGTAACTTGTATGTTATTCTTAAATTCAGCAAGTGCATCAAAATTCACCATTACAGGCCTAACACATCTTTTTTTTTTTTTTTTTTTTTAGTGGTGGGGAGGGAAGGGGTTCTAAGTTTCTGCCTTTGTGTGACAATAAGCCACAGAGCTGGATGGAGCCTTGCCTTAATCTGAGACATTTATAAACCATGCCAAAACAAAAGAGAAAACTGAAACATAGCAGAGCAGGGTTGATGTGACTGATCTCTTGTCATGACTTCATAGAAAAGGGGAGACCGATGATAGAAGAACTGTGAGAAAGTCATTGTCACTGGATTTTGGGATACTGTCTTTGAAGGGAATTTGATTAGTTAAATGTTTTCCCAGCATACCTGCTGCATTGATTCTAAGACCAGCTCAGGTACAAGGCAGTTGCTGTCAGTGGAGAGTGCAAGACTTGAAACATACCTTGGCAAAATATGTTAGTCCTTGAGCTGGGAGGAATGTCTTTAAAAGAGAGGGGGTTATTCTGTCTCTGAGACTGTTTAAGAGATGGATAGTAATTCGTCTTTCCCTTTCATGCAGTTTCTCAAGTCCATAAACTCTATAACTTGCAAAGTAAAACATCGGAAGTCCCATTTAAGTTTTTTGTTTGTTTGTTTGTTTTCTTTTTTTCTTCCTATTAAGTTTGTTTATACAATGGATTTCAGATGCTGGCTGCTCTTTGAAAATTATTAAAACCAGTTCTGTTAAATGTAACTTGTCAGTGGGGCAGGGATTGCTAGCAATTCCCTAATGACACTGGTGATCTTATTACCTCACTTCTGCAACATACCAGTCCTGAAATGGTCATGGAGTCAGAAAGTCGTGCATCCTTTTTTGTAAGCCTAACAATTAGATGCAGCTTTTGCTATTCTGAGATTCTGGTGAAGTATTTCTGGATGGTGAACTCCGATGCTTAGTCTTTCATAATTAATATGCTCTAACTATATGAGATTTTAGGTTTCTTAAAATAATAAATGTATGAATTCGAATTCTATCTCAGAATGCTATTATATTTGGGACAGTTAGACACTTTTTAACTTAGTGATTTTAGGCTTTGACTATTACTGGAAAAATTACTCTTGGTTAGCAAAACTGTTTGTAAATGGTATACTATTAAAAAAAAAAATGTTACTGTGATGGTTTTCCATCTGTTTGGCACAGAATAGCTAAGCACTACTCCTTTCTTCCATGATGTTTTGCCTACATGAAAAAGAGCAACAAGAGGTTCAGAAGTTAAAAATTCACTAATGAATTCTAGTTCCTAGTACAAGCATCTCACAGTCTTGAGAGACTACTTGGTAAATTTTGAGTTTGCTGATGTCTGGAAAAAAAACACCCTAGATAATTCAGTAGAATTCCTGAAGAAAAATAAATAAATAAATAGAAATTTGCCAATGGATGCTGATACTTCTGGGGTAGATACAGCAGGACCTTTGCAGTATACAATATTGTTTTAAATGGAAAGGAGTAACCACTTCCATAGTGTAATGTCATTAGCCAGATTTCATCACAAATAGAAGTTTTCAGTTTTGTTTGCAAAGCCAGGCAAATTTGATTCACACATAGATGCAGCTGCTGAGTTTGAGTGTAGTTCATGTAAAGTTATGAAAACTCATGTTAAAATTCCATCAGTTACTCCATTCCAGTTTATCTCCATTCATTGAATGTGAGAAGTTTTGGCATCTTGAAAATTTAAAATCCAGATTTCATAGCCTTTGATATAGTATACCTGTTTCTCATCCATTCATAATATGTAAAGGAATCTTGTACTCCTATAACCAGAAGGCACTTGAGGACAGTCTCCTGGGATTTGGAATATGACAGTGAGTTTCAGTTTCACTTTGATGTTTCATTTCATGACAGCCACAACAAATTACCTAAGGTAGCTCTCCTCTTCAAAGAGGAGATCCAATTCCCAACAACAGATGTGGTTTTTGTAGTATTCCTGCCAGGTATGATTTGGATAGCACTGTCATTAGCCTTTCAGATTTTTTTTCTCCTGTTTTCTGAATCATCTTTGGCATTACATTCTATAATCTTATTGTAGCTCAGCATGGCTTTGGCCAAAACTTATGCTGATGTCTCTTGTTCCCCTTGATTATGTCTATTACTATTTTTAATATCTAATTAGTGATGGAGAAGCTTAGTTTCTTTACTGTTCCTTCCTACAGTTGAAAATTTCTGATGAAATCCAGACTTTCATCTGGCATGAACTACTGTAGCTCCATAAAAGTCAACGTTGATTTACATTAGAGAGAGTTTCTCACAAAATGATTGGGAGTTCATATCCTCTTGAGTCATTTTTCTGTATTTTAGGAAGGTCTGTTTAGTTTTTTGTTGTAATTGTTTTATGCATCAGAAATAACACACAGAATTAATTTGTCATTCACTTTCCTCTCTGCCTAATGGGTTAAGAAGTACCATAGTTTTCACAGAATATTAGGGATTGAAAGGGACCTTGAAAGATCATCTAGTCCAATCACCCTGCTGGAGCAGGAACACCTAAATCATGTCACACAGGAACATATCCAAGCAGGTTTTGAACATCTCCAGAGAAGGAGAATTCCACAACCCCTTGAGCATCCAGTTCCAGTGTTCTGTTATCCTCACTGTAAACAAGTTTTGTCTCATATTTAAGAGGAACCTCATATGTTCCAGCTTACACCCATTGCTCCTTGTCCTATCATTGGGTATCACTGAGAAGAGCCTGGTGCCATCCTCCTGACACTCACCCTTTACATATTTATGTATATTTATACATGTTAATAAGGTCACCCCTCAGTCTCCTCTTCTCCAGTCTAAAGAGGCCCAGCTCCCTCAGCCTTTCTTTGTAAGGGAGATGCTCCACTCCCTTAATCATTCTTGTGGCTCTACATTGGACTCTCTCATGCAGCTCCCTGTCCTTCTTGAACTGAGGGGACCAGAACTGGACACAGTATTCTAGATGTTGTCTCACTAGGGCAGAGTAGAGCGGGAGAAGAACCTCTCTCAACCTAGTAACTATACCCCTTCTGATACACCCCAGGATGCCACTGGCCTTCTTGGCCACAAGGGCACAAGTGCTGGCTCATGGTCATCCAGCTGTCCACCAAGACCCCAAGGTCCATCTCCCCTTCACTGTTTTCCAGCAGGGCATTCCCCAACTTATACTGATGTCTGGGGTTGTTCTTGCCCAGATGCAGGACTCTGCACTTGCCTTCATTATATTTCATTAACTTTCTCCCCACCCAATTCTCTAACCTGTCAAAGTCCCGCTGGATGGCAACACAGCCTTCCGGCTTCTGCCAGTTTAGTGTCATCAGCAAGCTAGCTGACAGCCCACTCTATTCCCTCATCCAAGTCATCGATGAATATATCAGTACTAGTCCCAGTACTGACCCTTGAGGCAGTCCACTAGATACAAGCCTCCAATTTGCCTCTTTCCCATTAACCACAACCCTCTGGCTTCTCCCCTTCAGCCAGTTTATAGTCCACCTCACTACCTGATCATCCAGACCACACTTTCTCAGTTTACCTGCGAGGATGCTGTGGGAGACAGCGTCAAAGGCTTTACTGAAATCAAGATACACCATGTTTGCTGCCTTTCCATCATCTATCCACCCAGTTATATCCACATAAAAGGTTATCAGGTTGGTCAAGCATGAGTTCCCTTTGTTGAAGCCATGTTGACTGCCCCTAATGACCCTTTTATCCTTGGCATGTCTAGAGACAATGTCAAGGATAAGTTGTTCCATCACCTTACCAGGGATGGAGGTGAGTCTTACTGGTCTATTGATACCCGGGTCCTCTTTCTTGCCCTTTTTGAAGACCAGAGTGACATTTGCCTTCTTCCAGTCCTCAGGCATATCTCCTGATGCCCATGGCTTACCAAAGATGATGGAGAGTGGTGTAACAATAACTTCTGCCAGCTCCCTCAGCACCCATGGACACATCCTGTCTGGACTCATGGACTTGTGGATGTCCAGCTTGCTTAATCGGTCCTTACCCCAGCCCTCATCAACTAAGGCAAACTCCTCCTTTATTCTGACTTTGTCTGGCGCCTCAGGGGTATGGGGCTCCTCAGGAGAGCCTCTGGCATTATAGACAGACATGAAGACATTCAGTAACTTTGCCTTCTCTTTATCTTCTGTCACCAGGGCACCTACCTTGTTCATTAGTGGGCTACATTGCCTCTAGTGTTAGTTTTATCCACAATGTATTTGAAGAAGCCCTTTCTGTTGTCCCTGACCCCTGTTGCAAGATTTAACTCTAGAGAGACCTTAGCCTTCCTAGTTGCCTCCCTACATCTTTTGAAAACAGCCTTATATTCCTCCCAAGTGGCCAGTCTATCCTTCCGTGATCTGTAGACTCTCCTCTTACACTTGAGTTTGCCCAGCAATTCCCTGTTTAACCACGCAGGTCTCCTGGCTCTCTTTCCTGACTTCCTACCTGTTGGGATGCTCTGTTCTTGAGCTCGGAAGAAGCAGTCCTTGAATCCTAACCAGCTATCTCAGGCCCTTTTTTCTTCAAGTACCTTGTCCCATAGGACTTACCCTAGCAAATGCTTGAAAAGGCCAAAGTTGGCCCTGTTGAAGTCCAGGGTTGCAATTCTGCTCAGTACTCTGTTCCTGCCACATGAATTCCTACACTCCACTATCTCATGGTTGCTGCAACCAAGGCTGCCCTCAACCTTCACCGCTTCAACCAGCCCCTCCTTGTTAGTGAGGACAAGATCCAGCAGTGCTCCTCTCCTAGTTGGCACGTCCACCATTTGCATCAGGAAGTTATCATCAAGATACTGAAGGAACCTCCTGGACTGCAGATAGCTGGCTGAGTAGGCCTTCCAGCAAACGTCAGGATAGTAAAAATCCCCCACAATAACCAGGGCCTGCGTTCATGAGGCTGCAATCAGCTGCCTATAGAAGACTTCGTCAACTTCCTCATCCTGATCTGGTGGCCTGTAACAGGCGCCTACAACAGTATCCCCCATGCCAGCCTGCCCCTTAATTCTCACCCACATACTTTCAGCTCATTCCTCATCCAACCCTGGACAGTACTCAGTACAATGTAGTTGCTCTTTCTCATAAAGAGCAACTCCACCACCTCGCCTTACTGGCCTATCTTTCCTGAGAAGGACATACCTGTCCATGACCACATTCCAGTCAGGTGAGCTGTCCCACCATATCTCTGTGATTGCTGCTAGATCACAGTCTCCTGATTGAACACGGATTTCTAACTCCTCTTGTTTATTCCCCATGCTACATGCATTGGTGTACAGGCACATCAGGCAGTCAGCTGAGCGCATCGATTTCACTCTAAGAGGGTGGGAGGTCTCTCAGTCTTCATCACTGCTAGAGTGCTGCTCCACTGGTTCAAGCCCAGCTAAAACACCCTCTCCCTTTGAATCTAGTTTAAAGGTTTCCAAATGATCCCTGCTAATTCCTGTCCCAGAAGCCTTTTGTTCCTGTGAGATAAACCTTTCCCACGTATTACTGTCAGGCCTGATGTCTTATAAAACCAGACATTATCAAAGAACCCAAAGCCCTGCTTGTAGCACCAGTCTCGTAGCCAAGCATTTATGGACTGGATCCTTCTATTCTGTCCCATGTCATCACCCCAGAATGGAAGGAGGGAAGAGAAAATGACTTGTGCTCCAGACCCTTTCACCAACCATCCCAAGGCCTTGAAGTCTTTCCTAATTCCCCTCACGCTGCAGGATGCAGCTTCCTCCCCACCTAACTGGAAGATCAGTAGTGGGTGGTAGTCTGTGGAGCACACCAGGCTGGAGGGTGTCCTTGTGATATCCCTGGTCCAGGCTCTAGGTAGTTGACCCTTCAATGAAGGTCAACTCGGCATATTGGGTCCTCTGTTCCTCTCAGTAGGGAATCTCATTACATAAGTACCCTTCTTTCTTTCTTTCAGGAGGCTGTCTTGAGGTGTGGTGTCAGCTGCCTCTTCTGATGTGACCTCATATGTGGGCCTTCTACCACATGCTCACCTACCTCTCCTTCAAGATCCAGGGCCTCAAACCTATTACCGAGGGGCACCTGGGGAAGCAAGGTAGGTAGGGAGTGGGGTTGTCTGTGATGCCAAAGTGGGACTCACTTCCAACCCTCCTTGTCTTTTCAGTCCCCTCCCTCTGCCTGATAGCGACAGGGCAGGGGCTCCACCACCCTCTGGGGAGCATCTCCCCAGTGCCCTTCCTTCTGGCACACCAGGGAGTTAGTCCACTAGTCAATCTCCTGCACACATGACCTGATGCCCCTCAGTCACTCCACCTCTTCATTGAGCTTAGCCACCATGGCGAGCAGACCTTCCCCCTGAGAACAGGTAGTCTCCCTGCTGCCCTGCCCCAGCAGCAGCAGGCTCAGGCCCTCCCTGCAACCAGAGGCCTGAACAGCCACATCTCTGGTCAGGCCCTGCATCTGGGTCTCCACAGTCTTTTTGGAGCGAGTTTTCCATGCATATATTGTGAGTTTTGTATTTGAGAGTTTTCACACAACTTGTACTAATTGCAATTGTTTTTCTCCCTGATAAGAGACTTAATTTTGTATCCTATTTTACTTATCTTATTTTACCAAAACCAGAGACACCGTAATTACCACAGCTAGTGTAAGAGAGTGAGTCTGTATTTGTTTTCATTTGCAAATGTGTTAGGTCTATGAATACTAAATGCCATAAGTACAAAAGTAGTGTTTATTATTAAGATATAAAATGCAACTGATCTTCTCTATTTCTACGTGAATCAGAGTCTACTTCATGTTATGTTCCAGATATGCACATTACTGAACTTTAACTAATGGCATGAGAGTAGTGATAGTGGACCAACTCTCATATGAGAGTAGTTTAACATCTCTGAGTTAAAAGACATGCAGTTGAAGAATACCCTTCATCGAGTAATTTCCTAAAGAACTTGTTTCAATTATTTTATTAAATGAAAATGAAAAAAAAAAAAAAACAAAAAAAAGGTGTGTACAAAGCGTTCAAACTTTCATTTCATGTGGAGTCTCAAAATTTCAGTGATTAAGCTATTTTGGTAAAACTTAAATGATTACTCTAGAGGTAGGAATATCTTATTTAAGGTCTTTGACTAAATGTTAATCAATTATTCAGAATTTCTTTTTTTCCTCTTCAGTTTCTTCTCACTTTCACTTTCAGAAGTTCAAACATTTGAAAGTAAAACATTGTTCTAGCCTCTGTGTTTGGATAGAATGTTTTTCATGCTTTGCCTGATATTATAGAATGTTTTTTTGAATAACCTATAAACGTTTGTTTATTAAAATCTTTTTGCACTGTAGTTTGCCCTCTACATTTTTTGAAATCTAAGTAACTAAATAATCCCTTTACAATTCAGTATTGTATGTGTACTATAACAATATGTTGAAAAGCTTAAATAGTCCAGTGAGAAATACAACACTATTACTGTGATAGCAAAAATAAAACTTAAATACAAGTAACTTTTTATTAATATTCTACCTGCTAAATCATGTTTCAACAGAAGTGAGTGCAGCTTCTAAAGCTTATAACATGGAATTACAGGGTTTGTATGCATGCTTGTGAGTGAATTTCTGTACCCAACTGGCATTTCATTAAAAATAGGGTATTAATATCTAGACATACTTAATGCTAACCATTACAGAAATTCAACAATTATCACTAGAATTATTTGTCATATTTTGAAGATAGATAAATAATAAATAGAAATATAATTTCTCCCTTTGATTAAAAATCAATGAAGCATTTAATACAGGCTCCTGCACTTTATTTTACACTTTAGCAAATGGCTTTAAGTAAAGTTCTTGTGCTTGTAATGATGGCAGCATCCTCGTTTTCTATGCACTGGAGCACTACGCTCTGTGTGAGGCTCCTATGATATTGGACTATATTGGAAGTGCTCAACCTAGAATGAGAGTAAGAATCATGAGAGAGATTTACAGATTATAAATGATATATATATATTTTTTTTCCTTTAAGTGGTTTAACCTTCAGCAAACCCTGTAATTCGGAGATGTCACTTCGGAGTTGGCTTTGTTCCAAAGGGAAAGGAAAATATTACCGCTGCAGTGCCATTTATCAATCAGATGTGAATCCCTCTACTATATTGCAGCTTAGACCACGAGTCCTTTCCTCTAAGCAATTAATTTGTGTGAAAGTCTAGATGTAATTCAGCTTTAGAATTTTGTGAATGGAAGTCATTAGTAGTGATACTGAATAATAAAAAAAAAATAGGTTCTGTGGACAAACTTAAAGCTCATTATAATTAATTGTTTTTATTTGTTGTGAAGTATTTTAGTGACTTTTTCAATAGAGAAATGTATACAATATTTAATAAAACTATGCACAGCCAGGCAGATGACATTTCAAGTATTAATTCCTAGTTGATTTATCTTAAACGTGTGCATGTACAGATATATATATATATATATAACATACTGCTTCACTTTGGAACTTTATATTCAAAATTCTGAAAGCTAATGAAGGCTGTGTGGGGGAATGATGTAAAAATTTAGAATCTCTCTTGACCAAAGTAGAAGTGTGTAGTCTGCAGTCTCTGTAGATCTTACAGCTCCCAGCGGTTTCATGCCTCGGTTGACTTGATTTTAATTGAAGAAGATTATTGGCACAATTGGAATATATCTGGCACACATTTGAAAAGCTGGGAGACCAAAATAGACTTGAACAAATGAGAGACAGAAAGACTTTATGGATCTTAAACATTTTAGGGAGTGGTGGCAGAGAAGGAGAGAAGGAAGGACTTCCCTTGTGGTCTAGTAATTTTACTTCTGAATGTTCACTGTCTGAGGCATCATTTAATATAATTGTCACTGATGCTATGCCTGACTATGAGATATGTTTTTTTTTTGTTTATTTGTTTGCTTGTTTGTTTGTTTGTTTGTTTGGGGGGGGGGGGGTGTTGTTTGTTTTTCTTTTTTCCCTCTCTCCCTCTCTTCAACTGAGAGACCTGTGACTGGAATTAGACTGGTGATGTGGTAATGGTTGGTAGCTGTCTGCATAGTCTTTGCAAGGTTTTTTAGTGCTTCTTATCTCTATCACATTTAAAATATTTTTATCGCTTTGCTTACAGAAGTAGAAAGCAGGAGAAATGAACTTCACTGCACACAAAGTTAATAATTTTATATACTCTGTTCTGATGCGGTGCTATTTCCACTAGGCTGAGTAAGAGAATGGAGCATCTAAAGAAGTTTAAGAATATGAACCTTAAAAAAAACTTAATGGTAAATACTGAGGAGGAAGAGCAACTACTTAAACTAAGCAATAATATGAAATATATAGCAGTTATAAATTGGTCAGGAGTATATTTAAACTGGAAATTAGAAGGGCGATCAAAAGAGCAAACATAAAATGACACTTCACTTACGATAGGGAGGTCAAAAAGATAAGATGGTCTAGCATGGAGACTGATACATTTTTGGGAAGAATTATGGAAATGCTTGGGGGAATTTCAGGAGATAAATTCACAGTGGGGAACACTGAACCTAGTATATCCAGCGTGAACCAGTGTTTGTTTTATTGTCTTACGTTGTGTACATGCAATGTTTAAAGGTTTGTTAGCTATTTGTGATGGAAATGAGAGGAAATAATTTTTTTACCACCTGCTGATTTGTAATTTGATCACAAAGATCAAACACTTATGTTCCTATATTTGCTGCCTTTTAAAATCACTGCATGTTCCTATAACTGGTTTGTAGAGGCCTTGTCTCCACCAACACATGAAGTTGCAAAGACTTTGCAGATTCACATAAATTTCAAGTCAGAAACTGTTTCTGCTTCCTCTTCCCACCAATGTGTTCCCCCCCCCTATAAGCTCCAGGCAGTTACATGTATATGATAACCATGGTTTTGTTTGCATTTTCTGTTCTATTTTGCTTTCTAGGTTGGGGTATATTTTGTTTTCTCGAGTTCATAGAGACATGTTAAATTTTTATTTATTTATTTATACTGTGATGCCTTTGTTTTTTCTTCCCTATATTGCAGGGCCTTCAGCTGGAGATGTTCTTAATATTTCCCACTGACAGTTCATTGTATATTATCTCCAAATTCTACATTTTTCACCTTTTAATATAGGTCCTGTATTTCTTGTAGTATGTTCAGAAGTGTTTGATAAACCATGTTGAACAGTGGGTGCAGTAAACTCTCAACCAGGAACCTGTGTAAAGAGGAAAAATAATTGTTCAGCATATGAGGGTAGCAATTACTTTTATGGGAATCGATCAAGGTACTTCCACAGATTTTCTGGTTTACTTTCAACTAAAGACTAAACCATTATGTAGACTAAATGGTGTGCACTGTAGTCACAGCAATATGTATTCCTTCAGCTGATGGCAAATAACCAGAACTTTAAGCTCCTTGAATGAAAAATATGTGCCTTTTTATAAGAGATGCATACAAAGCAAAAAAAAAATAATGACAGAAAAGATGTCGAAAACAGGAAAGGCCATAGAACAGAAAGAGGTGGAAAATATGTTCAATGATACAAGCTGGCTCTTGAACAAAACAAACAAACAAACAAACAAAAAAAACAGGGGAAGATCGACACGACAGAACCACTCTAGATTTGCTGAAATTAAAATCTTAGTAGAATAAGCTGAAAAATCACTGAAAAACAAAGAGCACCTATGTGTACTCTTCACACAGTGAATGTGGTCAATGTTTTAATCTTTGCCTTCCCCACAGCTTGCTTTACATCCTAGGACAGAAATGTTGGTAGTAGTAAGCTGCAGGACCACAACAGGACTGTTAATGAGTTGGATGTATACACTGTGTTGTTGTATGCTGTGCAGATCAGAATAACTGATTTTGCAGTAATTTTGTTCAAAATATTTGATTTTTTGCTGGGTAGCTTTCTTCTGTAATTCATGTAGTATTTGAGACTTGCTCTTCAGTTAAAGTATTGGGAAAACATAATAAGACAAACTCCTAGCATGTTGGTGGAAGTAGTCTGCCTTTTATGTACCTTTTTTGGTGTTCTTTTGCAGGGGTGGGGATGGTTTTTGTTGGTTTTTTTTTTTTTGGCATTCTACCTGAATCAGTGTGCTCTCATTTTCAAATCACATTCCTAAAGTTGTTCAAAATTCTTTTGAAGTGTTTATGAACACCAGTGACCGTTTTATCGAGTAACTTTAAGAATCTGTTCTGTGAGTGTTTTTCTATGTCATGAGCATGCAATGTTGTAACTTTATATATAATTATAGAATCATTAAGGGTGGAAAAGACCTCCAAGGTCATCTAGTCCAACTATCCCCCTACCACCAATATTACCCACTAAACCATGTCCCAGAGTACCACATTAACCTTTTCTTGAACACTCCGAGGGATGGTGGCTCTATCGCCTCCCTGGGCAACCTGTATTTCACTTCTTTCTAAGAAGTGTAGTAGTGGTTGAAATTCTTATTTAAATATTTTGTTTTGGAAATGAATATTCTTTGGGACAAGCTTTATGTGACAATGTTTCAGCTTTGGAATGATAGTTTTAAGATACAATTTCATGCTTTGAAATGAAAGGCACTAATTCCCATTTCTTAGAAAAGCAAGTAGAGTGGACTTGGCATGAAGCTAGACTGGCGGAGACCCAAGTCCAATTATCTGTGTCTAACTACCTGCCTCAGGTCTCCCAGCTTCCAGACAAATATCAGCCATTTGCTGTTCTGGAATAGTGTTGTTCTCTCCTTTTATCTTTATTTTCATTTTCCTCTTCATATTTTTCGCCTGATGCATTGAGAGTAATATACAGAGGAAAACAGCAGTAACTGACATGGGACGGAAAACATGCTTATATGTATTTCTGTAGTAAATGTAGCAATACACATATACACCTGTAGTAACTGGAGAATATCTTCTTTCATTTCCACACAGGTTTCAGCTCTTTATTAGGGGACAAAATATAAAAAAAGGAAGAATGAGGAAGGAGCAATAAAAATAACACAAAGCTAAAACCCAAAATAGTTCATCCTTTGGTAAGTCTAGAAGTGCTTCAAACAGAATTTATTTGGTAGTCATAGTACACTTTTTTTTTTTTTTTTTTAACCATAAACCAGAAAATATATTTGCAGACGGCACTGTTGGTTGTTTACATGTGAATATGTCTGGTGTGTAGTGTGTCACAATATAAAATTTCCCCCTTTTCCCTTTTTTTTTTTTTTTTTTTCTTTTTTTTACCATTGTAAGGTACTAATGTAACATTACTTGGGAATCTACGGACTAACGTGACAGAAACATGTTTGAATTTTCCTTTTTAAGACCAAATCGACTACTATAGTCAAGGAGTATATATAGTTAAAGGTATTTTTTCATTCACTAGCAAAATGCTTTCAAAAAAAAGTGATAAAAATTATTCTACTCTGTGGGAGCATATAGGCAACATGAGTCTAAGCAGACACAGTGTCAGTTTTGATTTCACTCTTCTTCATTATTTTTCAGTATTAAAGTTGAGAGCTTATTGCCGATGAAAGTGAGCATCATGCACTGAAATGTCAAATTTCTAAACTGGTACTTCCCAATGAAGTTTCCTCCCTTTTTGTCTGTCTTGAAGAACAAAGTGTCGGTGGGTAGAGGGCTGTTGTGTTGTCAGTTACAAGGAGAAGGCTGAGCTCCACGCAGGGTTTCTGCTAGTTTGCAGCTATTAGGATGCTCTCGCTAGTCAGGTAGGGGAGATAGAACTGACATCAAGGAAACAGAGACTTTCAAAAGTGAAAGATTACTAAAACTTTGAAACTAAGATATTATAAGAAACTAAAACTAAGATATTTGGATGCCTGGCTTTTTTAGGGGAAAGATAAGTGGCCAGGTTAGACAACCTGGTTTAGGGTGATGAGGGTGATAAAAGTATAGTGCTGCTACTTATGAAGTGGCTATCAGACCTCTGTGAAATACATTCCTATCAGATGTATTATTTTCTCTACCCACATGCTGCAGTAAAGAATCCTGAAAGTAAATTTGCAGGTTCCTTATTCATGTGTTTAAACACCAAAGGTTGTACTGGGCTAAAGTACAGATCTTGTTTACTAGATATTGGAAGTCTACCTTCTGTTCTGAATATGTTTTTCTGTCCTGGGACAAAGAGTAAGGATTTTTCTTCTAGCGAAGATGATTCTCAATCTCATTACAATGTAAAACACACTGTTTTGAAAGGCTTTCTGCCACAGTGATCGTTACGTTGTGATTCTGTGTCCTGCTGTTACTAGCTAAGCTACACCAAGCTGGGGATGAAATTCGCTGGCCTAGGTCATAGTTTTCCACTATGTGAGCTGCAGAAACAATATGTAAATTGCTCATTTATGGGTGATTGAATGTTTTACATGTTTGCTGGTGTCAGACAAGAAAATCTTTCAAAAAAGTCTGGCAGTAGTGAACAGATACTGGAAAAAAAGCATTTGCTCTTATATGGCAGTGTTCTAAGATGTTTGTAGAGGTGTAAGCTTAGAAAATGAATCTAAGATGTAGAATATGTTATTTAAATTGTATGTGTATGTACCTATTTAATATTATATTATCTTGCAATATAAGACATCTATGCCTAAAACAAACAAAATCTATTCTTTAAAACAAAAAACCACAAATGCTTTCCCACAAGTTTCCAGCTATGAAGTTGGCTGAACATAAAGGAGAGGTTGGGGGGAAGTACGTGAATAATACTTAATTTTTTCACAGGGTTCAAAACAAAAAAATACATGCATGCTTTTCTTCTACTTCTTACTTAGCAAGTGTAGGTCATGGTTTTTGCTTGTCTAGTTAGTTGGATTATTTTCATTGTTTGTATTCTCCTAAGCATATGTGCTTTCTGTACTCTTTCAACTGATGTTGAATTGGATAAGCTGCTGCTGTCTGTCTTGAGCACGATTCATTATGACCAGAGCCTGAATAATCAATGAATTTCATGAATTCCTATGTGTGTACTGAAGCAGTAGATATTATTCAGAAAGTAATATTTTGTGATTAAGATAACATTAGTTAGTATTCTGTCAATCACTTTATGTTCCATGTACAATTAGAAGTTCACAGCAAAAGAGGTAGGGCATTCATCTTAGGAGCAGTACTGTGCAAAATAGTTCTTGTTAGAAAAGTAATGAAATAAGAGATTTGAATGTTAGAAATGTATTGCAAATCTATTTCATGAAAGTTAACAATATGATTATATATAACTAGCAGATAACTTTCCATAACCTCCCAACAATTTCATTTCTGTTTAAATTGTACCACATCTGTACGTTTGACCAGCTTAGTTCTTCCTCTATTATTTAGTACTAAAACATAATTCCCTTCAGGGTAATATCCTGACCGTAATTGATTCTCTCCTCTCATCTGTTTTATAACCTGTTTTGGTTTTCATTAAAGAAAATATTTTGTTTCAGTCTGATTATCTGAAAGACAGATGGAT
This sequence comes from Anas acuta, assembly GCF_963932015.1. Classification (NCBI taxonomy): domain Eukaryota; kingdom Metazoa; phylum Chordata; class Aves; order Anseriformes; family Anatidae; genus Anas; species Anas acuta. Next base: position 37,853,943 of record NC_088982.1, read on the forward strand.
TTAGCACTTTTGTAGACATTTCATAATGCTGTCTCTTGATCTTGATGACAGTTTCTATTGGTAAACTATGAATGCAATTACTACATTATTCGTAAGTGAGATTAGTATGTTTAGTATACCTTCAAGTTTTTATGAGTATTTTAAGTTTTCCCTTGAGTCTCATCACAATAATAGAGAAGGAAATACCTATAAGAATTGTGTTAATAAGAAAGTTAGTTGTAGAGAATTCAAGCAGATATTGTTGCAAGACACTGAGATGATATTCCTGTTGAAGTATTTTCTCATGTCAGATAGGTATTTAGTATATTTAATGTATAAAATATACTAACAGAGGCGAATGTATAAAATATGCTAACAGAGACAATCAATTTATACATGCACTATAAGCATATATGTGTGTGATATGTTTTGCTAAACAAACTGCATTGTTACATATCTTTCTGAATTTGCAGTATACGTGAGTATGTATTAGCATCAAAGCTCTGGAGCTATATTTGAATGATGAAGTTACCAAAACAAATAGGAAACAGGAGACAGAATAACAGATGAATGCCATATTCAGGAAGATGAGTCCTTCGGTAACATGTTTCTGTGTTCCTTCAAGAGGGGACATGGGTTGGGTAGGAGATGATCAAAAGGGAATGAAATGACACATCCACAGTGGGATCAATCTTTCCTTTTATCACAAATAAACACATTCCTCTAGACATAGGAAACTAATAAGCAAGCAGAGCTGAAAGGGGTTCTAACAGGAATTCTAATCTATCATTAAAAATGTGGTAGATACTGCATGTTGGGACAGAGACTTTCATTACCTCAAAATGTTTATGTATCTTAGATCTAGATAGACATGAAACAAAACTAAGACATAAGAAGCCAGACTCTTACCAGACCTAAATCAAATATTAAGTTAGGAATAAAATGCAAGTGAGAAGTCTTCTGGCATATTTTACTTTGAGGAGTTGCTTAGTTGCTCGAATGAAGGTTGAAGATGTGGAAAATAATGTAAAAATGAAGTGGGTTTAGCTATTCTGGAATCTTCATGCAACAAAGGATATCTTTCTTGTACCCTGTGTTGTGTGTGTGTGGTTTTTTTTGTTGTTGTTGTTGTTTTTGGATTTTACTTTTATTTTTAAGAAGATACATATTAACTAATCTTCAAAGATGCATTATTACCTATATTGGTGTTAAAAGTATTCCATGGAGCATGAATGAATTCCCTTTTGTCACCCTTGACCAGGTTAGGAGAAGCACTCAGAACATGCTAATTTTCTGTTGTTCCACTCTAGGAAATGTTTTCAAGACTTTTGTATTGCTTATTATTTTTTTCTCCTGTCTTCCTTCCTTTTCAGTATTGATGTCTGTTTTGTTTTGCATGTACTTTCACCTTTACATAAATAAGTAAACATTACTTATCCAAAGCCTATTAAAACAGGAGTAAGGAAGTGCTAGCCTTTTGCAGGTTTTATGTATGCTAAAGTTTGAATAGTGAAAACTTCATTTACTATACAGATTTGTGTGGACTGAAATTAAATTCCCTATAATGAAATTCATTTTCATGCAGGAGAGTGTTCTTACCTAAAAATCCTTGTCTCTGTGTAAAGAAATCTAGTGTATAACATGATTATTAATATGAAAGCATGTAATTAAGCCAACTGATATGACATAGATGAGTTGCTGAAACACTAACTCCAGGGAGTCTTCAGCATTTCTAGCCAAGACAAAGATGTAATCTTGTGATTACTCTCATCTGATTCTAGAAATAATCAGTACAAACCAGTATGGGTGGGCCGCAAACTCAAATGTACCTCAGTAACGTAGAAGATGCTAAAATCAAAAATACAAGAGAGGAAATAAATGATCTCTGTCTAAGACTGAAATTTCCTTATTAAATAGAATAAAAAGATTTTGAGACGAGTGCATTGGCTGAATTAAAGAACTAGGGAACCAAAGCTGAATGGCCAGGCTGGTATATACAAATTATAGACTTCTAGACTTATTTATTTTTTTCCAGAGGGTTATAATTTCAAATAGTGGAAATAACACGTATTTAACAAACAAACCTAAGCCATACAAACATTAAAACTTTGTCAGAAGACGAATTTAGAGCTGACACTATTTAAGTGGTATCTCATCTTGAAGGCTCTTGGTTAGCAATAAAATTGAGATAAATTATTAAATGTAATAACTAATTACATTATTATCTACCCACTCAAGTGTTTGTAATTGTCTTTACTGTCAGAGTAGGCACAAAATGACACAACAAAATCCAGAGATTCAGAGTAGTTCTCAAAGAAGAAAACTGCAGAGGAATTTTGACTTGCTTGTGCGTTTTTCATAGGCAGTGGATATACCTGAGAACATAGTTGCAGTTGCCATGGAACCTTTCAGTGAGACTCCACAACCTGCAGAGTTGCATGGCACCTCTCAAGAGAAGGGGATATAAAGTGCTCCTATCTGTCAGAAGCTGCAGCATGTGCTGGCACAGATTTACCACCCTCTAGTCGTGGATCCTCTTGTGCCAAAATGAAAGCCTGGCGTCTTGTGAGTAGGACCTACTCAATGAGTCTCCAAAGCGTAGTTTAGAGGTGATCCCTTTTGAAAACCACCTGTGTGACAAATCCTTTCTCATCTTTTCAGTGAGAGTTATATATACCTCTAACTTGCTCTTTCTAAAGAGCTAGTTAGTCCAACTTTCTAAAGAGCAAGTTAGCTCTGCTAAATGTTTTTTTTGTTTGTTTGTTTATTTTGTTTTTTTTTTTTTAACAGATAAAAAAAAATATTGTGTTGTAATACAGTTATTAATATAATTATATAATTCGCTGTTATGGTAATTGCTCATCAACAGGTTCTTCTTAATTATCAGGTTGCCTATAAAGGCCTAATCTAAGATCTATACTAAATGCAAAGTGAAGCAGTAGGTGACAAGTTGACAAGTTTGGGGTTATCTAAAATATTAGTATTAAGAGTCTAATTTTATTTTCTTGAGCTAAATAATAGCCAGAATGTATCATTATAGTTGAAAAGATTAAAAGGCAGATGAACTGCAGTTATGACCTCATGTTCAAGAATACATATCTTATGCATTGTTTTTTCTGAAGAGCTCTGTCTTAAGCTTATTGTGCTGTTTCCAAACTGCTTAGGTCACTTATAGTTGTGACTCTGGTCAAAGACTTTCTCCAGCATTGTGAACACGTCAAATTATTGTCTAAATGAAAATTGTGGTCAGGTGCTTAAGGTATTCTCCTCAGCGTTCAACTTTGCCTGTCAAGTTCAACTGGTAGGTATTTATATTCACTCTGAATAATAAAAATAGGTCATCTGATAGGAATATACAGAGTTTTTGCTTATTTATTTTTCTTGCTGTGTGGTTTTTGTAGTTTGTTTTTTTGTTTGTTTGTTTTGTTTTTTCTTTCTTTGTTTCTTTCCAAACAGCAACTTAGTTGAATAGGAAAAGCTCTGCAGTAAGAACTCTTCAATTTATATCAATTGAGTAGCTCAAGATTTAGCAGATATAGGTGAAAGTCCTTTGAATTGTGCTTAAGATTTGGGAAGACACTATGCTTTTAGGATAGACTATTGATGACAGTTTAGGATCAGTGGTGATTTCCAGGGGCTTCTTACTTTTCTGTTGCTAGCATTCTGCCATGTTTCCAGCTATTTCCAAGCAACAAAATTAAAAGAAGGGGTGAGTTGGACCCGAAACAAATATAAAACATTTTTGCAATCCTCTCCATGTGAACAGTGAAGTGCAGCATTGTTTTTTTTTTTTTTTTTTGTTTGTTTGTTTGTTTTCTGAATGGAGGCTTCCTGGGTTCCCTGGATGATGTGTGAATGAATCCCATTCTTTTACAGTGAGGATGAGCACTAGTGGAGGAAGCTTACTTATCCTATCTTATTACTGAGTCTGAGTTTTGAGTTGGAGAGATCATCTCTTCAAAAACTCTCAGGCTCAAAAGGTACTTCATTAGCCTCTGTACTGAGATTTCCAGTGAGTGCCAATTAGTTTCAGGAGGCGTTTGTTGCTGTAATAGAAATTTAGAAATTCCTTCTCTGATAGAAATGGTAATGATTGCAGGATAACACTATCAGGGCTAGGCTCACCAGGTCTCATGTATGTTGTCTTGGCTGAATGCTTAGTAATTTTGTAAATTGTGGTAAGTCACAGTATTTGGACTACATTCAGATCTGTTTCACCTGAGATGCATCTGAGTCAGCTTTCTGTAAATAATACATGCTTCCTGATCCTTTGATTTTTGTAATCATCATTTTGCCTATTATCTCATTGCAACCATACTGAAGAAACTCTGGATTGTTTTCAGATTTATGTAATTAATTGCTCTGATTCTTCAGAGTATTATTGAATGTGTTTATTTGCTTTATATTGAATTTTAGTGCATTTTTATATTAATGGATATTTTCTGGCTCTTATTTTTCATTTATTCTTTCTGTCATTCCATAGACCTTTTTTCCTAGCACATACATTTTCCTTTAAAACTAATACAAATTACCAGTAAGATGTTGGTGCCATGTTACCTTATTGTTCAACTTTATTCTCTTTCCAGTTAGGGCAGATATTTCTTGAATTTGTGCCCATTCCAATCGTTGTTCTCCTTAGTCTATTAAAAGAATATAGTTTATACTTATTTATTTATGTATTTTGTGCCCGATGCTCTGACATCACAGTCACTTTAAAGTCTGCTCAGTTTTTTGTTATTTTTCCTGGTAATGGGCATTTACTGGAGTTACGGAAGGTATGGAAGTGTATGAACTGTCATAATATAGTGGTAGGAGACGGGCATAAATTTATTCACCCTTATAAAAAGAAGAGACTACCTCTTCAGGCTCAGGTCTAGAGTGGAGAGTTATGGCATATTGCCTGAGCACTTGTGTAATTTCTTGTCATGATACAAGAGCACTTCTGACCTCCTCTCTCACAGGATGGTGGTAGGAATTTTTTGTTATTTTCTTTTTCTCTCCAAGGTCTGCTTGAGCTCTTGGCATGTTTTACCATTTTGATAAAGCTAATCTCGCTGCTCACCAGTTTTGGAAAGCCCAAGTCTGTGATAACTCATCCTTAGCCCGTATCTCTAAACAAGTCAATGAGAAGAGAAAATACAGCTAAGCTTGAAAGTTTGTGTGGTGGAGAACTGAGTTACTATAGGAAAAGACTGCTGAATAACAGTGCCTTATGCTGTCAGCTTCCAGAAAGGTCTTTAGATATGCTTTTAGCTTGTTTGGACTGTGAAGTTCAGGATCTTTTACTCATGTTTTAGACACCATTTTTTTGTCCTCTAGTAGGTCTCATTGGGAGCACCTGGAGGGCATGTAGCTGTGATTTACCCAACAGACCATGTGTCACCTCTTGTTCCATAATGTGATTGTGCCTCATTGTGTACCTCTACTGTTAGCCTCCATGCTCAAGCAAGACCTGACTTTGTATTTATCATCACTGGAAGTTGAAGTCCTTTCCCTTTATTATTGCAATATCTCTATCAGTGGCTAATGAAGGACAAGAGTTCAGGAACACAAGTGTTTTGGTAAGCAAGTGAAAGACAGCCATGAGCAGCTTGCAGGTCTTATAACAAAGGAAATTTTAATCAAGTGTGTGGAAATGTGGTGTCTTGATCCTCCAAGGCACTGAGAAACCTTCTGGATGAGGCCTTGGGCACTGACCCATGTCTGGAGAGGGGATTGGATTAGATGACTTCTAGGAGTCCCTTCCAGCTTAGATTACTCCATTACCCTAGAACTAGATGAACGAGTCTTACTGTGAAACTTGATTTGAATGTTCATGGACTTCTAAATTAGAAACGAAAAGAGTACAAAACTAACATCTTATTTAACTTCAACTGCTTTAATCAGCCCTTTGATCACTGAATACACTATGTGGTTCTCAAATTTTTCTTACAGAGTTATCAAGGTACTATTCTAGTAAGATTCCCCTCCCCTCCCCCCCAGGGTTTTGCCTTTTTATTCTTCAGTTAAGCAAAAATCTTTTTTATCTCTTTATAGTGTGAATCCCATTCAGGTATCCTTTTTTAAAATTCTGCTAATCTCATGAGATAATGTTAGAGGGTTTTTGTTTGTTGTTGTTTTTAACCTGGCCAAAAGTTGTATTTCTCTCACAATTACATATAGGTGGGAGGGACTGAAAGATGAAAAATGGTTACAGTTAAGGAAAGGAAATCATGAGCAAGGCCAGGTGTTGAAATCAGTATATGGAACTTAGAGATCTGTCTTAAGATATTTTAGAAAGTAATTCTTCATGGACACTGTCTGATTTACCTGTATACAAAGAAGTTCTGCTAGAAGCCAAGATGTGTGGAAGAAGAGCTTTCAAGCTTGAGACAAAGATTTAATGGTTTTCAGAGTTTTAGATTTGAAAACAAATAACCCATTTTAATGCGAGAGAGCTGCCTGCTCAAGAAACTAAGTTCTGCTTGGCGGAGAGGTAATAGCTTTGTAAATTGGAAATTGCCTCAACAGCTTGCTTAGACTAGGTAGATGTAAACATGTAAAGAAATGGTGAAAAACGAGGGGCGGGGAGGGGGGAGGGAAGAAACTCTGAACATAAAGTTTTTCCATTAGTTCTGAGAAATAATCTGGAAAATGCAAATGGAAGTGTTTTTGCTTTTTTTCCCCCTCAGGGTGATTGAAAGAGGCTCTTTTACTTCTAAACAAAAATGAAAGACTAAAGAGAAAAAGGACAATCTGAAGGCCACTAAATATATTCCGCTTTTGATTAGATTCTCCACACCCACTACATGCATGTGGCTACCCCAGATTTAATTTTCCTTTAATTCCAGTTGCTTGCTTAGCCTATGGTTCAGGTAAAAGTTGTTCATTCCTCTTTAGTGGTGCTTTGAGATTCTAAAACCACGTTTCTTATATAGCTGTAATTTCAGATTTAATTCCAAAAAAAAGTGATGTATGTCATCAACCTTTACTGTGCTTGTTTCAAAACTGAAGTAAGCCATGCACTATGCAAGTTGCCACTGTACCATTGCAAGTCACCCGGAGAGGCAGACCAAAAAATATTCTTAACAGATAAAAATAATAACATAAAGTAAGCAGCAGTAACAGTGCTTACATAACATCTTAATGATCTAATTTTTTATAGGGAAACACACACACCAGGCAGAGTTTCTCAGCTCTAGTATACATTAGAGGAATCAATTTGCCCTGTAAGAGAGAAAAAAGAAAAAATAGCACTAAATAAGCACAAGTGTGATGTATTTTATACTAGTGAAGAGCTTTCCCCTTGGAGAATTCAGTGAAATTTTCTTTGGATTTATGAAGTGATAAATTAAACTTACTTCATTAAAGAAGAAAAACAAGCTGCCTAGCCTGCCATAAGCTATTGTGTGTGTGATCTTGCATTACCATGAGATCTTCAGAGCACTACGGTTTTGTGAATGTCCCATACAGTTGGTTAGCATTGCGTTTGTCTACTTGCATGCCTCTTAAGCATGGTATTGAGGGTTGGATTCTGTATTCTGGGTTAGGACACGTGCAGTACCTATGATAAACGAACAACTTAAGGGTTAACACTTCACAATATGTGATTTATTTCCCAGATATTTATTTTAACATGATTAATTTCAAGCCTTTTTAAGTAATGTTTAAGTTCATTCATGATTTCTAATGTCTTCTGCACCTCTTTCCCACTCCTTCGAGTCAAATTAATATTGGGTATAGAGAGATCTTCCTGTAATGTTTATTGGGGTCCATTCATTTAACAGGAAGTTGTTAAGGTTATCAAGCTGTGAAAGTTTTTTTGTTTTTGTTTTTTGTTTGTTTGTTTTAATAAAACAACAAACAAGCAAACAAAAACACACTGAAATTGTGTAACTTTTTTACTTTTTATATGGCCATTCCCAGACCTAGGGAATGGAAATGACTAGAGAACGTAAATACAACTGCTGCTGCTTATATTTGGCTGTTACCAATTCCAGTGGTAGATCTGTTAATATCTTTGTTCTAAGTGTGTGTACTTAGAGATACAAGGTGGTTGATATTTTTGTTCTAAGTTTTCAGTTAAAAAAATAAAAACCACAAACCCAAAACCACCCACCTTATGTCCTCTTTTCAACTTGTGTGTGCCCATTAAATATTGAGAACTGTCTTGAACACTAAGAAACAGTTTAGGAATTCATTTCAATTTTCCCCCTCAGAGTTTTACTAAACTTCCTCCCGACAGACAGATGCTTTTATGTAGTAATTTCTGGGAATAGTTTGCTTTCCAACACCCGGAGAAGATTTCCCTAAGTAGCAGATAGACCTAAATACATAGACATTTTTCATCACTAATACATTTCATCACTAATGAATTAATTAGTAGTGCTCTCTAGAGGGGAAACATTTTCCAAGTTTTAAAGTGGATTTCTTTGAAATCCCACAACTCAATAAACAGCACAATGTCACTAGAGTAATAGGAAGACCAGGGAGAGTGGCGAGGGCTTTCTTTTTCCCACTTTTATTCTTAAATTGTACATATCAAAGAGCCTGTTGTCTCATCAGATGTAGGAAAATAACATGGTCAGTGATACATGGGATTTAATGACTTAAAATAATAGAGTATAAAGTTGTGTCCTTTTTCTTACAAATATTTTATTATTTACCAAAGGAATTAAGAATTTATCTTTAACCACCGTTTCACATGTGAATGGATTTCCATTTCTTCCCACATTTATTCAATTAATCAAGTTCTCTTGTACTGAAGAGTACAACGGTTATTCAGTACAACAACTACAAGTTACTGTTATAAAATAGAATTTGATATAGCATTCTAATAGTTCAGCTGATTTTACATGGAATAGTTAAAAACCAAATTGAATAATACATAACATAAGGATTTACATTATAGAATATATGCACGTGTGTGCATCCGGTCCAGTGAACTGAGAACTCATATCAGACATTTGGAAGACACATCAGAAAATGCTGAAGTTGGTTTCTTCTTCTGACTGGTTGTTTCAGTTTAGCTGAACACAGCTACTGTTAAACAGGAGTAGATAAAGAGTATATGCCTCTATTGATTTAAAAAAAAAAATCTGAAAAATAAAAATCTAACATGGTTTACAGCAAATGTGAAAATGCAAATAATTTGAGATTATGTTAAATTACACTTAGTGGTTGCTCATTGGCTAAAGTAGTTTAAAAGGGTGCAAAAGTATCTGGTTTATTGCCCTTAGGAGACAAATTTTCCCAACACAATCTCTGTAAAATAAAGTTCTTCTTAGTCAAATTGTGTATTTTTTTGTTTGTTTGTTTGTTTTGTTTTTTTTTTTGTTTGTTTGTTTGTTTTTTGAGTAATAATTAGCATTTGAATTTATTTACTAGACTAGGCAGCTAATAGGGCTTCTACCAAATATTTGTGTGCTTTCTCAGGGCTAGATAATGTATTTTCAAATTATATAGACTGGTGATATCAACAAAGTTGCTGTATTAGTTCTCTCTTGGCTCTGTGATATCATTTAAAGCTTCCATTTGTGTATGGCCCTATTCTGTTAATGGAAGATAGTGATCTAGTTTTTAGTTATAAGTTACCTATGACTCTCAGATGACATCTAACAGTCTCTTGCATGATTTAGTGAAAACTCACACCTGCCACTTGCACTAGAGAAGAATGATGTGCTTAGTTATATTTTCCATCTTTTCTTTTTCCTGCTTTATTATGTTTCAATCACAATAAAACAGAATAATTTTAATTATAGTTGTTAAGGTTTGCTTTTCCACTGCAGGACATAAAGGTTTTGATAAGTTTTTCATATTTTAAGTCAAAAGAGTAAAGTTCCAGGAGTGCAGTGTATGAGGGAAAGACAGTAACAGGATGACTGATGGAGATGTATCTTTGTAGCCAAACTCTTCTTTGCAGTGGATTTTCTGCCAAGTTGTTATGAACAACTGACAGAGGGTCTGTAATGGGAAAGCCGACACTAAGTAGGATGATGTGGCTGAAGCATTGAGGAAAATAGCTTTGCAACTGTGAACTAAAATGTAGGCTACACATCTGGTCAGAGGCACGTGCCACTGACGGAATAAGAACCTCGGTGATTTCTTAAATGACATTAAAATTAATGCTATACTTCCATCGCTTTGCTTCTGCTACCCAGCCACATGGCTTTCCATATTTTACGGTGCACACATCATTTGAGTTCTGAAGAAAATTTACTTAGTCAAAAAGTCATCTGTATTCAAATTATTCATAAGGGAAATAGCATCTTAGGCAATTAAAATGTGTGCTGGGCAAAAGAAAATGTTGCTTCCTGAAAGCAAAAAGTGGATGCTTCATCTACTAGAAATCCTGTTACAAATGCGTTTCTGTTATTAAGCACCTAATATTGAAAAGAAACTTGCTCTAATCAGAGGGGAATCATACAAGGACATAGGAGAAGACTTCTTTCAGTTTACGTTGGTGCTTTTCTTTTTCTGTTCTTGATGTAGGCCTCTTCTCTCAAAAAGAAAAAATCAACCCCAAAATAAATCCAAATGTTCTTGCTATTTGTAAGGAATTGTACATTAGTTTTATTTTCCTTGTATTTGAAATGCTAAGTGTGATTTATCCTGCACAAATTAATTTCTTTTTCAGTTTGGCCTGCAGTTACACAGAAGAGGGGAAGGCAAGACTGATGCGATCAGGTTTTGGATTCTGGAGTTGTGTTCCCCATATGGCACGAGGGCTTATTTAGTTGAAAAAATGTGAGCAGAGTGGACCTAGAATAAACAGTGCACTCTCATCATCAGTCTTTGACAATTTACTAGGAAGGGATATGAGATAGCCCATATTTAAAATTAGTCTGAGAGAATACGGTAGCATGCTATATATCTTTTACCCCCTTAGAATATAAATTACCCCTCTTGAGCCATTAAAAAAATTGGTTTCTGCTTGATGCATGTCTAGTCACTGATCTGCAATTTATGACCCTTACAGCAAAACTGTATTATTTGGGTTGTCTTTTCCTTATAAATGAATAACTCCTGTAATCGTTCTCCTTGAGTAGTGTTTTTTTGTTCGTTTGTTTGTTGTTTTTTAAATTGAAGTTTGCAAACCTACATTGGAAAAGTAGATAAACTACAACTCTCCCCCTCCCCCCCCAGTTCCTGTCCCAACAATCTATTTGATGGTTGGCTAAAAGCTGATTTTAGTCATGTTGATTCTGTAACACTCAATGTTGTAGATCTGAAGGTGTGTGAAATTTTGGGGTCTTGGGCATCTCAGTTGAATGGAAGTGCTGAGCAGAAGAGGAATAAACTACATTAAGTTGTTGCCTGTATTTCCCATGTATGTGGAAACTTACAGAAGCTGGGCTATGGAATCTCTTGTTGGCTGGGCAAAGAGGCAGAGGCTGCTCCTTTTGGACAGCTGCACCCAGATAAATGGGGTGCAGCAGTGCCTGTGGGCCATGGGGACAAGGTTTCTGTTCCCCCCTACTCGAGCCAGCCAACAGAGCTGGAGAAGAGCCTTGAGAGAGCCTACTTCTACTTTTTCTAGTTGAAGAAATCATTCAGTGAAAGGAGATAATTCTCTTTCTGGTCTATTTGTAGACTACCTGCTGATGTGGTTTTCACCTTTCTTAACCTCTTCAGTCCATCTCTGCTGCTGAATCAGATGGAGTGCTTAGAGCTGTAGTGTACCATTGATTTCCAAGCAGAGCCCTGTTGGGTTCTGTGGGGAATTCTGTTTTAAAAATCAATGGCATAATATGATTCAAAATAATAAAAAGAGAGCAAAGGGACATGGAGTTTAGTTCATCCATGACCCGTGATATTGAAAAATCTATTAGATACTTGCATCACATAGAGCATATACCGAGCATTATTGTGCATGCCTGGTTCATAGGCTTAATGCCTTTATTTTAACACAACTTATTTACATAAACAGAGGAGAACTGTCTGAAGAATGGAGTCCTTGACCTACCTTTTAGTTACAATTCATCCAAGTTTTTGAATTAACTCAATAAACTATAGCTATTTTTCACTCATTACAGTCTTTTAATACCAGAAAATGCATTTGTATTTTTCCCCAACATCTGTATCCAAAAAAATACACACATAATCATAAAATTCAAAACACTTCCAGCTAGGGATAATGTTTCTGTACTTGGGAGCATTGTTTTTTTTTGTTTTGTTTTGTTTTGTTTTTGTTTTGTTTTCTCCGTGTTACAGTCAATTTGATATATAAAATCAAATTGAAATCTACAGAATCAAGGTCAAATCTGTTGTGAATTTTAAAAACTTTTTATGAGAACCTAATGTTGTAAGCATGGCTTCATTAATTTTATAATTTATTTGTAGAGTTTTCTTGTTCTGAATTACAGGTACCTTTCATCACATGTGCTGTTGCTATCTTCCTTACTACTTTATACTCTTCAAAAACTTAAGGCCTCAATTTTGTTTTGGCTTTGTGATCTTCCAAATTAACAGTACAATTCTCTCTCTTCCCAGTAAACAATTTCCACTCTTTGTTTTTGATTCTTCCCATTTTTTTTTCCTGTCTTTACCAGCTTTTATGCCCAGATGCTTCTCTTTTGAATCATAACCAGAAATCCGATTTTTGAGGCTGGACCTCATGATATTTTGTGGCACGGATTACCTAGTTGAAGAAAAACAAGTTGGTATCCGTGACTGGGGAAAAGGAGGCCAACTTGTTATATGTGAGCTAAATAGTTATAGTCAAGAATATAAATGGGTCATTTTAGTAGTTTCTGGGAGTAATCCTTTGTTTTGTTCAAAGCATGTTGTTATGCTCTGTCAAAATATGCACATCTTTATATGTTAGTATTTTAAATAAATACCACATGCAATCAGTTAGTGCTTATTAAAATGTTGGTGACCAACTTTGTACATACAGCCAGCTTTAAGACAATGCAGGAGTTTATTAGTGGTGTGCAGGAAGATAGAAAACTAAACTAATGAAAATCCTTTAAAACGATGACTATATTATTGTCCAAGTGGATGATAAATCAGACAAACCAGAGCAAAGTGTAGGGAATATAAGAGGGAGAGAGAGAAAGAAAAACAAGCCTTTTAAGTGGTTTAAGATTAACCACTTCTTTGGGCATGATTTCTAGATTCTTTATTAAATGGCTGTTTGGACAGTGCTGTAAGCAAGCCTGACTCTGGGGTTTATAGTGAATGGTTCCTGAACAGAAATGTGTTCCTTCAAAAAAGAACATTATATTTGAGGAGGGGAGGTGCTAATTAGAGAAACAGTAATGATATAACTCTTAAAAGCTGCACACAAAAAAAAAAATTTCTGGATATTAGAAAGCACAAAACCTTATGTGAGACCAAACAAGAGAGCTCCAAGAAATGTCTGCAAACTGAATCAAAGCTCATAAAATGCGAGGCTATAGCTACAGATCTTTGACCTTAGTAAGTGCAAGATCTTGTATAGCAGCTTACACAGTTCATGTCTGGATGGATAAGAGTAAATGCTGAGCAAATCTTCAGGTCTTTCCTCTTTCTTCCGTAAACAGTGTCCTGTTTAAATGTATCTGGAATCTGTGGATCAGTGTGGGAGTCCAACCTGAGTTGCTGCTGCTCAAAGATAGATAAATATCAAATGAAAATTTATAATCTTGGGGGAAGTAAACTATATAAAAATAAAGAAATTATACCTCAGAAGAGGTAGACGTGCTGGAGTGAAGGTGGCTAGATCTGTCACCAGGGTCTCACTGGTGATGGCTAAAGAAGAGAGACCTGGAATGAGTTTAATCTGGGAAGGGCCTTTTTGGCATTTTTCCCAACTATTTATAAGGAAAATAGTGGAGCATCTCATCCCTAAGCTGTAAAAGGACAGGTCACATGCTTTTGCACATGATTTATCTGTATCATCAAGGAGAGGGATGCCAAGTGCAGCTGCAAGCATGATGTACTGTGGTATTTATATTTAAAAACATCTGAATTAAGCAGTATATTTTTTACACTTAGATGAATAGAACTTTGAAGAAGACAAGAATGATAGCTTTAGGTTGTGGGATGAAAAGTAAATAGATAAAAACAAGGAAGGGAAATTGGTTGAGTTTATTTTATTTTTGATGGCTTCCTGTGTAAAGCTGGAAAATGATCAAAGGCAGATGATGCATGTACATGTTTAAACCCCTTCTACCCCATCTTTATTATTTGGGTGTGTTTTTTTTTTTGCTTTGTTTGTTTGTTTGTTTTTCAACTTTAATATTGAAAGATGAAATCTTCAATCTTGAATATTTTGCATTTTCTGAAACTAATCAATCAAACTGAAATACATCTAGCGAAAATAAACTATTTGTTAAATTTGACCCACTTAACAAATAGAAAATGAAAAAAAATGTAGTTTCATAAAATAAGTTATGTCTTCCATAATATTAGATTATAATTCACCATTAATTTTAATCATCTGTTGATATCAGGCCCCTTACATATATAGCCATGATAAACTTCTGTATGTGCTTTTGTGTATTCTTCAGATTAATTTCCCAATGCTCTTAATGTTCTGCAAATATTCTTTCTTAAAATATGTTTGCTGCAACATGCAAAGGTGTCGTTTACACTAATCAGTCAGTACTCTGTAGTCTAACATGATCTGCATGAAGTGAAATGCCCTCAGAATGTGGTATCTGTTTAATACTTGCTGGTATCTCATAGCAAGAAAGACCCTGATAACTGTGATGTGGAGGCTTGTTCTAAATCTCACAGAAGATAGTAACTGTGTGCATCTTCAGTTCAGTGGTTGATGGATCTGGCACTGAATGGGAAAGAATATGGCATTTTTTTATTGAGTTGTATGTAATGATACTGGAAGAATGTGTCTTTAAATTTCTGCCCCACCCCCCCCCCTTTTGTTTTTTGAACACTTTGTTTTATCCACTTGGATTTTTCTCTGTAGGTGCTAAAAAATATAAGAATGATTGAACCTTCAGCATATCACCTATCAAATGATCTCTGCATGAAGGTATAACAGAAGAAATTGATTTTCACTTTTCATCAATATTTGTAAATTGTAACACATATTTTGCACTAAGAAAAGATGCATCACCCTGGTTGCTTTTTTTTGTTTGTTTGTTTGTTTTTTCAGTATTCCTGAAATAAAGTGCATTAAAAGCTACTAGCATGGAAGTTTCAGATTAGTAATTTACAGCCTACAAATAGATTTCTTTCTCTCAGTGATAAGTCAGTCAGTGAACCAAGTATTGTACATGTATGATGGGCAATTCACTCACTGGATGTGATTTTTATTTTTATTTATTTTTTGTCATTTCTCCTCAAAGCTTGAGGTAGAATGAATTTTGACTGAGACTTTCTGGACACTTCCAAATTTGAATGCTTTGTTTATCTGTTACCAAATGGGCTCTGATAAAGCACGATGCATGAAATGAGCATGTTTTTCATAAGCTCTCTTTGTTTTTACTGGGAGAGTTGGAAATATTGCTCCAAACTTGTTGGGTTGGAACTACAACATTTTTATGTATTCTCATTCATATTTTTTACCCAATTAGTAGCAGACTTCATCAGCTGATTCATAAAGCTGCTCTCTGATCCCTCATACCTTCTCTACCTTCTCTACCTATGGTGCTAGCTCACACAGAGGGATCCCTTTGTATCTCCTGGGAGACCACATTTTCTAGCAAGTGCTGATGCTGCATCTTTTCTGGATGAATTTGTTTTTCTATGTTTGTTAAGCTTTCTGCTTTGATGTTTATATTCAGATAAATGTTACTGTATATCATATTTCTTTTCCTAGAATTAGATGTGAAAACTAGCTTCTGGGAGAGGCAAGACTGAAGTGCCTCATGAAGTGCTTAACAAGACAGCTGAACAAGACACATTTTCAATTCCATTTATCTATTAAAATTATTTCTTGAGGACCTTGTGAAGGTTTGATTTAAAGGTATATTAGAAGAACTATGTTAAAGACTGCTAGAAGGCTTTAAATTAAATGTTCTTATGAAGTAAACCCTAAGTTTAATCATTTATCATGCATGTTTGGGTTGAAAAGCATTACAATGTATGTTATATACACACATGTAAGTATTAACATAAGTAAATGGGATTGATTGGATTGAGTCTTAGAGTATATACTCTGTTCCCCAAAAGACGTTTGTCTTAAGGAACTCTAATTACAGAGAAAATTTAAAATCATTTCCAGCTATCACTCAGTGGTTTAGTTCACTTCTCTAAGTACCAGTTACTTTGTATTCAGATATGTACTTTAAATAATTAACAGTTATATATGGAATTACGTGTACATTCATTGTACTTTTTAATGATGTTCCACAATACATAAATGTGTATCCTGAATGCCCATCCTTAATATTCTCCAGATCATCCTGAGAACATACTGAACAGCTGTAGGCCAATACCTCTGAGTATGTTTTCTTTTTGTAACACTAGAAAACCAAACTTAAGCACAGTGAGAATGATGTTACATTAGTAACACCTCTGCTTTCCTTTTCTCTTTTTAAGTACACATCTTTTTCTAAGAGTGCTAGCTCTTGAGCTAACATTTTCTATTTTTTCATACGCTAAGTAAAACACTCTTAGCTTAGACGAACGAATCCTATACTTGAAACTGGTTCTGGGCAATCTTAAAATCAATTTTCAGTTATTTTATGTGTTTCAAGTCACGGTTCCTACAATCTGTGTTTTTGTTAGAATCTGTCCCTGTCCTAAGCATACACCTATTAGTAAACTGCTGTCATAAATTTGTGCTTTATGGCACCAAGGTCTTGCACAAGTGCAGCCTGGAATAGATGGATCATACTGAGGTTACAAACAGTCTGGCTGGTCTGGAAATGAGATTCAAATTCCAAAAGGAAATGAAAGACTTTGTTCAAGGACATAATGATTGGACCTTAAGCCCCAGCTTTTCTCTAGTTTCACCATATGAAGGCTGTGAAGCCTGCACATGGGTAGCAGTGATCTAATGCCTGAATAAGGATGCAAACACTGCTCTCATTCATACGTTTTGAAATTGGACTTAAATAGTCATGATAGGTGACAGCAATGAAAAAATATCACAATGCACTCACCCATTATCTCCAAATAAAATACTTAATAGATAGGTAGGACCTTAGTTAACAATTGAACAAAGGAAACTGTAAATCTTACAGCCTAATCAAATTAGAAATCAATATTTCCTTTACCTATTTTTTTTTAAAAGCAAAGCATTGAAAAAGACCATAACGTTTTAGTCATTTAGCAACACTAAATTAAATTAATGTCTGTGGGCTAGACTGTACCTCTAAGCACAATAGCTCTAAGGAGGGATTGTGTGTGAAGGGAAGGGAAAACGAGGGAGTAGGGAGAGAGCAGAGTTGGTGGTTTGTTTGTATGCACACAAACAAGAACTGTGGTCAGTGCATGCTAATGTGAACAAAATGCCACAGAGGAAGCCCTGAACAGGACAATCCCCAGCTCTTGTTACTGTTTCTACTAAAAAAAAGAGTACACACATTTTGTGGTCTGTATAAACGCAAGGAAGGTTGCCTTTCCCCAGAGTAGTTGAATACAGCTACCTTCAAACATGCAGTATATCTAGCCCCATCCTAAAAAAACAACAACCCCTCCCTCTTTTTTTTTTTTTTTTTTTTTTTTTTTTTTTTTTTTTTTTCTCCTTTCCCCTCTTTTCTTCCCCCAGCAGCTTGATTTTGGAAGGACTTTTATTTCATAGCAAATAAAAACTATTGATTTTCTTTTGAAATACGAATGAAAAATAGATTTTTAGATTTCCAAACAAATTAAAATTCTGACTTTCATCCAACCTTTATCAAAGACCAGAGAGTAAATTCCCGCCTGCTCTATTAACCTCAATAATGTTCTAAATCTTTACACCAGCTAAGGCACAGCTTCCAGCATCCTCATTTCTAGCAGTCATTCATTGGGTACCTGAGGATAACTCACCATTTGATTGAGCTGCACTTTCACAGCAGGTTCTTCTTTCTCTTCTTTTTCTAATTTACTTCTTTTGTCATTCACTGTTTTCTCCTCTCTCCATTTCTCCTTTTGCTGTTACCCTGTGATCAGACTCTTGCTAAAATGGCATCCTGAGTTTGCTGAATTAACTTCCTGAGAGAAAGAAGACAGAAAGGACATTCGTACATGCCTGTTTATCCTGGATGTATGACGGCATGACAGAGTATATTCATGTGGGAACCTCTTGGGATAAATTGTTGATGCAGTCTACCAATATTTCCAGACCATACATACATCTTTATGAAATCTGTTTGAAATATTCACATGCCTTTTATTGTGGGAGTAGTGGTGAGAAAGCTTACAAACTCTCTTTGCGTAAGAAAAATTCATCTTTTTCTCGTGCACGAACTCATGTTCATTCCACATGCGCTGAATCTGTGAAAACAATTGTGTGAGTGTTCTTTGCTGAAACGTGTTAAACTGCAGGTATCTAAAAATCAGAAATGCAATAATATATTCAATAGTAGAGATTTTTTTATTTAAATAAAATGTGGTTGTCACTTGAGAAATAATAAGGGAGATAAAGTTTAATCATTTGTCATATACCATTATATTAGCTTTGATCAGAAATGAAGTTTCCATAATATGTGATGAAATAAGTGTAGGTTTGTGAGAGACGTTTTCACCTTTAAAATAATTTGGCTTAATTTCAAAGATGTGAACCAACAGTGTGCAATCTACTAGATATAATGCCTTTTTTCATATCCCACTTTATTCTGTTCCTTTTTCACTGAAAATCATGTTGTATTTTCAGCACAATAGATGAGTTCTTGTGTATGTAATTTAATACTTGCAGATGCTTATGAGTACAAATGGAGGAAAAAATTCTCAGAAACTGTCTTCCACTTTAAAGATGAAAATGCATGTATTTTTTTTAGAGTGCACTGCATTAAGCTTTAACTTTTATTGATGTTTCTTTTCATTTATTCCAACTAGTGTGATTGTAAATTAATTCTTATGAACTTTTTAGGCAGAAATAACAAGTAAAGATACCTGAGCTTAAAAGTAATTATAGGGAAGGGAGTGCTAAACAGCAAAAAACACAATACAGACATAGAACAAGAGGTAAGGGTAAAAAACAGTGTTATGTGTAATGCAAAAAGATGTATTCCTAGTCCCTGGCCTGCTCTTTGTTTGTAATTTGTGTGTGTGTATACACATAAACATGCCTTAAAACTGCTGCATTCAGTTTAATATTCATTTTTCCCTTAGTGCAAACAAACATCAAAACGGTATTACACTCTTCTCTTTATTTAAATTCTGAAGACAAGTGTGCCCCAAAGTGATTTTTTATTCAATATTTTATTCATGCAAAGTGTTAAGTAGGTTAGTAGGTACAATGAACATACTTAACTAAAACTATCCACCTTCTCTATCACAGTACTCCCTTTACATTTCATGTTGAGTAGCTATGTTCTAGATGAAATACATACCTCTTGTCTGTGGCCGAAGAAATCCACAACAAAATGAAGACTGAAATATCCCTTAACTGATTTTAGCTATGCTAGGATGAGGCAAAGGCCTTGTTTTAAACTCTCAGTCCCTTCCTTATATTCAAGAATATTTCTGGAAAAACTGCACACTATGTAATTACAAAATAACACATCTGCATGCTCCTTCTTACCTGCTTTTAAATATATTTTGAAGTCTTAAGAAGAAAAAGGCAGAAAGAAGGGTATTTTCAAATACTGTCTTCCACCCAGTACCCTACGTTTTGTTTTTTTTTGTGTGTGTCTGTGTGAAGCTTATAACGAAATAAGTATCTTTCTTTTTGAATTCATGTTCTATATGAAAGAAATATGAAAATAAATATAAAATGCAAGCAGCTGATAATGTTGGCAACAACTGAAACATTAAAAAGGATCTTAGAGAAATATCAAATGTATGAAATTATCCCTGTAATAATACCTAACATTGGTTCTGTGTACTACTGGGTCAGTTGGGGATTTCTTGTTTTTATTTATTTGCTTTATTTAATGCAAGTTTTAACGTTAAAATTAACCCTTGTATGATGTGCTGCATAAAACAGGCTGTGACAGAGTATTTATACAAGGATGCTTACAGTTGTTTGTTCTTATCAAAATTCAATGTCTCCAATGAGAAGTGACGCTTGACATGACCATATTCCTTGAAATATGTATATTCAAGCACCATAATATTATGTACTTTGGTCTCTGTCTATAAAAAATTATGTACACAGCATACTCGCAATGTTGTTAATTTTGTGGTGAGATTTCAAGAGCCCTTTAAGATGCCGAATCAGAACTCCCAAATAAATATCAGAAATATTAACTGTAATTTTTCTCAAATGAAGCAGTCTTGTTTCTTTCCTACATAACTACATTTAATCACAAGGAAAGAAAAATAATTTATTTCAATTTATATAGTGTAATGTCCAACCATTTACTTTACTGAAGTTTTACTAGCTTTCTATTAAAGAGTTGCTTATGGAAAATTACAATTATTTATATTTATACATTCTAAGGACTCTTTCTGGAATACAAATTGTGTGACCCAAGATATAAGAAGAAAGCTTTTTAAAGTATTTTTGAAGACCTTTAAATCTTATTTGTGCGTACACTATCTACTGGAATAAATTAAATTTGTTTTGTACTTATTGTGTTGGGGTATATCTAAAAACCTAAGCCTGCCTACTTCCTCTAGTTGCATTCGTTCCTCAATACCTGCAGCCTATCCCATATTTCAGCTAATTTGGTGAAGTTGGAAAATCAATTCTGTTTTACAAATACTAATGCTGTGATCATTATCTTTGCTCTAAGGGCTTACATTTGAACACAACATAATTCAGATTAATAATGCATATTTAATAAATGCTAACATAAGTACCAAGGAAGCACTTTGGTTTCCAAATGAATCTCTGCATACGGTTGTAATATCTAATCAATAATTAATTATAAGCTAGTTGACCCAATAGACTCTTGCTACTTGCACATATTAAAAAAGAAGAATCTGGTAAGCAGATTGGAAAACTAGAAATATAATGTATAATCACTTTTTGCTCTATCTCTTCACTCAGGCACAAGATTAAGATTTATTTAGTGCTCAGGAGCCTGTGCAACTACGTACATAAAATGAAAATAGAAGATAAATCCTAAATCTGGGAACAAGTATACCAACACAGTGAAATGGGTGTTTGACCCATGGTCTAAGTCACATCCACTCATAGACCTGATATGCTTTCAGCAGACTCAGTTGTGAATCAGCCTTTATGCCTATGATGGTGTCTATTGCTCCCTTTTGGTTATTGATTCAGGTTGAATAGTGAAGTTGATGAAAGGACAGTCCTCACAAGGTTGTTATGATCCTTTCTGTACATTATAACTGAGGGATGAGTGAGTATCTGCCAATAACCAGTGCTGAACAGCCCCCAGTAGCTTGCACATGGATGCAATACAACAGAATCTACATCCTGCCAACAACGCACTAGAGCAACCTACTACATTGGCACAGGAGATTGAAAAGTATCAAGTCCAAGCCCCATCTCTGTTGCAGAGCACCTTTGCAGGCTCCTCTTCCTGGCAGAGCACAGAGTGGTGACCAGTAACCTCAGAGGAAGCTGAATTGCAGATCAGAGCTATTTCTGTCTTTGGGGCAGCATCTGGCTTTGTCTAGTAAGGGGGAAGAGGAGGCAAAGAAAAGAGTTCTGTTCTCTTTCAAAACAAACATACTTTGATTGAAAAGTAGAGCCCATTTCCCAAAGAACTCTCCTCATTTCATGCAAGTGAAAACTGGAAGCCTGCTTCTCTAAGGAGCAGCAAATTGTGTCCCTTTGGCTGACACTGAGAAGTTCTACAGTGCCCTCTTTTGCCTAAGCCTGGACTAGCTACTGCGATGAAGACCTTGAGGTTTTAAACATTAGATATTGAAATATAGAACCGTGCTCCCTTACAAGGTCAGTGGATATTTTTTAGGCAGTTCACTGTCGTCAAAATTAAATCTGGTTTTAATATAGTTGGCTCTCATCAACTCTTTCACTAGCAGCAGGAGTCTTGCTGGGTAGCACTAAAAAGTTATGTGACCTTTGAGAACCTTAAAGAATATCAAAAAGAACTTCTTTCTCTAGTGAACAAGTATATGCCTGTTGATGTCATAAAGTGGAATCAGATGTGTTAGCAGTACTAGCACATCCCTTTGGTTTTATCTAAACAGTGGTAACAATGCACAATAATATTAACAAATATTATTGTTATTTTTGTGCATATTATTATTTGTGCATATTAATAATATTCACAATATTAATACTAATATGCACAATAATCTGTCTTATTTAACAGCATCATATGCAATGAATCGCCAGTGATGATTTCTCCTAAATTTGGGTCCTAGTCCATAATGGATTTCACCCTGCAGGGAACCCTTATTCTTTTTCTGGGCTTGTCTGAGGTCAGGCTTGTCTGAGGTATGCCTTTCAGATATCCATAGCACGCTTACCTCTCTTTGATTTTCTGATTGCAGTGTTCGGCACTTCTTAAATCAATTTGTAGGTGGCTTAGATCAGAGAACTGAGCTTTGAAAAGTAAGTAGCAGGCTTTTGGTCAAGATTTAGATGAAAGCTAACTTTTGTGAATTTCTTATGAGCTTAGTTGCAAGGTCCTAGTTGCACATGTAGGAATAGACATGGTTCATAGCATCCCAAAGAAAGGAATGGAGTCAAGGTCATGACTTTCCAAAAGTTCAGAAAGAAAGAGGATGGATCTTACCTTCAGGTTTGTGTTCTCCTTTGTTTACTGTTGAGAAATGCATGTATTTTAAAAAGAAACAAAAAAGCCAACAAGAGGACCCTATATAGGTCAGGAATACATCAGTATACATCTCTGGTGGCTGTATCTCCGATACAATATCTCAAGATATTACCTTGTTTTTTTTGTCCTTTACAGGGTTATGCTTGTATATTTATGAAACATTCACAGACTATTAGTCTTGCTTTAGTAAGCAGGTAGTAAAGCAAGACAGTCTTGCTTTAGTAAGACAGCAGGCAGTTAGTAGATACACACTACTACGTATTGTTCCTTCTTCACTTACTAGCCATGCTTTAGTGACTTTCTATTCATATAGTATGAGCACAACTGTCGAAGACTTTACTAATTTATTAAATTAAGGATACAGCAAAGTGATAGATATATGATTTAACAGGTTATTATTCTTCATTAAAAATGCAGTAGAACATTAGCAGGGTTTTGTTCTCAAAGGTATTACATGTAGAGAAAAGAGAGAGAAGCTAGAATAGAAAACAAAGCTATGAACTATTACAGGTTTCTATAATTTTAAAGTTGGATGAAAAATCATATTCGCTTATCCCAAAGCCTTGTTATGAGGTAAAACAGAGTTAATAAGAAATCAACCCCACTGCTCAGAAATTTTGGCAAATCTCAGCTCATCTTCAGATTGGAGCTAGATAAATCTGTTTTTTAGTCTGTTTCTCTGTAGCTTTCATGGTAGTCACAGCTGTCTAATTAGTCACTGCAAAATTGCAGGCAAGTCTATCATCTTCATGATCAGTTGTGTTTCTGGCTATGTGTATTAGCCTTACTCCAAAAGTCTCCCATTGTTTTCTTTCCTGCTTCCTAGATCCATCTCATTTTTGTGAAAGGAGACATAGCAAACTAATAAGGAAATAATTCATTTATATTTTTTTCCTGCTTATAAATTGCATATGAATAATTAATGAGCATGTTGCATGCATGAGGTGTTATATGCTGTAATAAGAGCAGTAACACAGCTATAGATGTTACTATCCACAAAACAAGCAACGCATTGCCCCTTTGCACTCTATGTATACAACAACTGGTTACCTACTCGCGAAACCATAATAATCCTTTATTACCTTTTGTTATTTTTTTTATAAAGTAGGATTAGATTCCTTATATTGAAAAAAGAGAAAGTGCATTTCTCAACTGAAAGAATTATTAGAATAATGTATCTATACTATTCTTCACTTAGAACAATATCCAAACTATTTTTCAAAAGCTTAATATTGAATTAAATTGTAATAATTTTTTTTTGTGTGTATGTGATGTCTGCATATATTTATTTTTCTTTTAGATTCTGCTTGTGCTGAACAATCCCCATTTCCTATCTGATACAGTTTATTTTCATTATATTTTGGTGATGTGTAGGAGCAAAATCTTTGATTCTCACCAGAAGTACAATTACCAGAAATTTTGTAAGAATTCTTTTGTTTGTCATAAGATTTCAAATTATGGGTATCTCATTGAGAACCTGTTCAAATAAAACACCTCTAGGACACATATGGAATAATGAAACATTCAGGCTTTGGCTGTAGCAATCAAGGGTGGAAAAGACGACCTACCCCTTTCGAAGTACTGCTCACACAGTTTGTACAAAATGCTTTATTCAGGAGGAAAGGTATATTCTGATCCCAGATTTTTTTTTTTCCTCTTTCTCTTGCTCTAGATAAACCAAACAAATTTCTGGTAATTGTACTTCTGGTGAGAACCAAAAGTACCAAGGTCAGCAAATAAAATATTGCATAGCCCTGGGCTTCATATTGTGCATTTGACAATGATCATATCTGGTGTGAGGCCAGGAGGAAAAAAAAAAATATTTGGCAGGTAGGATGGTGTAGAGGTTAAGGAATCATTTTTCATATTTAGCCCATGCAATTTATATTTTTATGTTTTAATGTTCAGGAATACACTCCTTCCTATATCAAACCAATCATTGTAGCTAAGAATCAAAGGTGAATATGACTTTACAAGGTTAAACAAGGAGTTAGTCTTGGCATGGTCACGATGCTTTGTAAACATATCATAGTTTGTTATCAAATTGTGAGATAAAAATAGCTTTCCATGTTAGGAAACATGAGATATGATCCATCAGGATATTTAAGCATGTTTTACTTCTACATAGGTTAAAAAGAAATGAATAACCACAAAACACTTCCCTGTACTTTGTATTTTGCTGAGAGTCCTGTGCTATGCTAGGGCCTTTGTTAGGATAGTTAGAGGAAAAAAAAAAAAAAAGAGTAGAAACATGAGCAAGAGTCATTTACACTGAATGTGTTGTTTATTTTTATTGTCTTTTTCTTTTATCATTCATCATATTTCACTCATTTGAATGAGACATATCTTTCACTGACAGTTTTGGTTTTTTTTTTGGTCAACAAAATGCAAAGGAGAGGAACCTATACTTTCGCTCTTTGCATCTCTAATTTGGAAATATAAGATGTTCAGGAAGTCCTGTTAAGCTTGCAACAATCTATTGAAAATTAGCTCATTTGTATGAGTTGAATCGAGCACCAAAATGTCAGGTGTGCTCCTTTTCCCAGCATCATTGCTAATCTATAGTTTTGGTAACTGAAGAGAAGTGATGTATAATGAAAATGTCTACTGTGCTGTGTATCATTTGCTATTCCTTATTACAGTCAGCCATCTATTCATCTTTTCTGGATGTACTCATGAATAAGATGCATAACAAACTGATGCTCCGTTTTTTTCCTCATTAAGAATCTGATATCTTGTTCAGCAACACTGAAGAGGAAACGATTTGCGTTTGGTTCTCAGTGTGCATTTTATAACCCATAGAAAATTAAAAATAAACAGCAATATGCACAATGATTTCATATACTTCCTTTCATATAAATTAGAAGCATTTCCAAAAAGGATGTCAGACAGAGCTTGTATGGTAGAAAATACCATAGAGGCAATGTGAAGGCTTCTTTTATAAGTAATTCATAGAATATCTGATGAATCAACATATATCAGATATATTCTATGCTTAGTTCTTCATTGTGACAAAATTATTCTGGTTATCTTCAAATCTCTGTCCTTTAAATGTTCATTTTTAGAAGGCTTTCCAGTTCCACAGATTTATAATGTATAGACATAAATATATTTTTCAACATATTCAATGGAAAGTAGGAACAATCAGTAACTAGGGAGGTAGCGCAAGATTTAGCTAACTTCTTGTTAGGTCCAGAAACTCATTCACAATATTTTAACCATAGTTAATTTGGGGTGTTTTTCTTATTCTGTTTTGAGTAAAAGCTCTTTAAAATAAAGAGTTGTTTATTATTATTATTATTATTATTTTAATTTCTAGCAGCACCTAACTCCAAGGTTGCTCAAAGCTATTCTGTGATGCCACTAACAGATACTAAGTTTCTATAAATGTATGCTTTAGATGACTGAGATTTAGTTGGTAACAAGCTGAAATTTCATTATTATTCAAATAAATGTCCAGCATTTTACTTGGAGTTTGTGACAACAGGACCTGCTATTCTCTTTTTTGATGTGGATGTGCTGTTAGCTGGAAAATTAAAATTCACTTGCCCACCTGGGAATAATTTCATACTTGAAACAAGACCTATTAAAGAAAGTAAGGAAAAATGTTGAAATGAAGTGGAAATGATGTACTCTCTCTCTTTTGGACTTTGGCAAAAGATTGACAAAGTGATTGGCAGCTTTTGGTGAGCTGGGCAGAGCTGTGGCTGGTGTTAGCAGTGCTTCACTCACTTGCTGTGGACCACTTGCAGGGCCAGATTCTCATTCACTCAGTAAAATCTGAACAAAGCTTCTAGTTCATCCCTAATGTCTTCTGCTTCCAGTCTGAATGTGGTAGCAAACAGACCTCAAGAAAACTCTCTAGGTAAATACAATATTTACACCTTTGCTGATAGTCCATCATCTGGTTCTAGTTTATATATACACCCTGTAATGCATAGCTGACAAAACTATAAATTATTTTGAATAATCGCAGTGCAAATGCATCAGTCTAGAATTACTTATTGAAATAGTCTCTTCAGGCTTGGAGAGTGTTTCTCAGTTAAAAGAAATATGAAAAGATCTGTTATCTTATTTTACACATGCAAACGTAAGTGATAAGTGTTTTTAAAATAACTCTGTCAATCAGTGTTATTTGTCCAGATGGAATTATGTTTTCCTTTCCACACTATCTGTGCCCATATCACTACTGCAGAATTCAAACCCCAAATTCTGTGTGTAGATGACTAACACAAGGACATGTTTTTTTAATAACTAGTTGAGAAGGATCAAAGAATACACAGTAAGTTACATGGAATTGGTATTGATCAACAAGGTTTTCTTGAGGCACAACAGGACTTTCAGCTGGCAGAAGGCATATATGAGGCATCTGGAGCAGTTTGTGTGTGTGTATGAGAAAACAAAAAAGAGGAAAAAATATAGAAGGAAAAGAAAATGGGTAAAACAAATTATGTTAACTCAAAACTGCAATGCAGCTATCTATTTTTCAGTTACTTTGTGCAATGCTTTGAAGCACAAATACTAGGCAAAGAAGGCTTGGCAGTTCTGCATCACATCACATAAGTAAATAGGGTTGTTGTTTAATTAGGACATGAATTTGTCAACTTTAACAACAACTATTACCCTTCAGAGATATATTTTATACTATACAGAAGCAAGAGGAAAACTACCTTCAATGTTGTTTTCTACACTTTACATACGATCTTTGGCCCAGCCTTCTTCATGTATAGGAATGAAATAAGGAACTGATCTCCTGTCGTGTGAGAAGGTAAAAGACAAAACTTTGTTCTTTCCAATAACTTGCTTGTAGATTTTAGTTATTCAGAGATTAATTGCTTTGTTGAACAAGTGGGACTTACAGTTATTTCAGTTAATAGCCCTTGGCTAGATTATTAACATTTTTTTCTTTAATTTTGGCCAGACTCTCATCTAATCCCAGGATATGAGGGAAAGTTATTTATCCCCTTGTTTTCCTCCACCTAATTTAGCTATGTTCTTCTGCAGCTTGTCCACCTAAATTTGGCTTTCTTCCTTATGTCTTCTCTACCGCATTTCAGCTGCATCCAGCTCCTATCCCTGCTCTGTGCATTTCTTTAATACTGAACTTTATAAAAGTCTTGGATATAGTTTGAAAAATTAGCATGGTGTTTTCCTCACCAAAGGTGTCTAGATGTCTTTCTGTCTCCCCATGCCAATTCCATACCATTTCATCATTAAAAGCCATACATTTATATAAAACATTATTGCAAAGAAAATAATATAAAATGTTAGTAGCATAAAGAAGATACTTTATATAAAAACTGTCTTTCCTCTGGATGTATTTCTTTGTAATAACAAACTGTGCTGATTGTCATAAACAGTGCATTTTACAATTAGCAGGAGGAGTAAGCAGCAAAGAAGCACACCATCCTCATTTTTAACACATTTGCTTGTAATCGAAAGAAAAACAGAGGCTTCTCAGCATGCTGAAGACTTAATTTTAATAACTGATGTTTACTTAATGGTTGTAACTGCAGCTTCCAAAGAGATTGGCAGTTTATAATACGCTAGTGTTCCCAGCTGTTATCATTCAAATAAGAAGGAAGACTAAGAAATTAACACAGAGAAAACTACTTAGCCACATGGTAACATATAGGATATAAACTTGACTGCAAAAGTGAAAATTAGTGTATAGATATAAACATTTTCCCCTGTACAAAATACATTTGTAGTTATAGCTGGTCTTCACAATAAAATTTTTTCGAAGTAAATAGATCCACTTGATAATATTTGTACCAATTTGTAATGTATGTTTATTGTACTTTTTTTTTTCTTTTTTTTTTTTTTTTAAATCTGAGCAGAATTGATTGATTGGTAGTTATTAGCCTCATTTTGTCAAAGCCAAAATTGACATGATTCTATTCAGATCTTCACAGAAATTACAGTACCAAATGGTATCATCAAATATAATGTTCTGTAGAAGAATTACATTGTGTTTATTATAGTTATTTAGAGGGTTGAAAAAAATGATATGAAGATCTTATTCAGGAAGGCATTCATCAGACTACTGCCTTTCATGCCCAGTTTGGCTTTTAAGCTTTTTGCTCGCACCATGTGTATGTTGCTGTTCCTCCAGCCACCTCTAAGTATTTTAAAAGGAAAAGCAAATTTTGCTTATCTATTAGTTAAATCTTACAACATGATAAAAATGATTCATTTTGTCTTACACTGCAGGTCAGCTGCAAAATCAGGAACAGAACGAGGGACACATGGCTGCCAATCAGTAGTATTTTTATCAAACACTCCTGTATGCCATACACAGTGTTACGGTATTCTTTGCAGCACTCAATATTTAAAATTGAATGCTG
Organism: Anas acuta; assembly: GCF_963932015.1. Lineage (NCBI taxonomy): Eukaryota > Metazoa > Chordata > Aves > Anseriformes > Anatidae > Anas > Anas acuta. Next base: position 37,883,011 of record NC_088982.1, read on the forward strand.
TTTGTTTGTTGTTTTTAATATAGTTATGATTATATGAGTCTCAGTAAAACTGTGGAGTATGCAGACATAACTGAAATAATGCTCTGCTGTATCGACCTGAGTGAGTACTGAGAACGCACAGCATCAATCTAGAGGTATTAATTCAGATACATCTCAGCAATGGTGGTGTTTGAAGATCTCAGAGAGGGAAGGCTCTGTGCCAGCCACCAAGACAAACAAGTCTCATCTATCCTAGGTGAAGGCAGGGCATTGCTTTTCAAGGCATTTGATGTGTTTCACTCTTTCTTCTGCAGAGTGTGGGTATTCCTGGCCTGAGAATCTCAAGAAATCAGCTCCTTCTGGCTTCCTGGTGGGTGCACCCAAGGGTCCATAAACCTCTGCTCTAAATCACTGTGTTCATGGTTATCCTGATGTAATTAATGTGAAATTCAGCTCCAGATATCCCAAATCTCTATGTGACATAAATAATAATAATAATAATAATCACTGCTTAGAATCAAGGAGGCAGACCAGATTTCCATGTTAACGGCTGAAGGTGACCCCTCCAAGGAACATGCCAAGGGTGAGAGAGGGGCAGCTGTTTCTGACCCCCCAAGCATAGGTATTTTCTCCCTGCTGCAACCCAGAGATTTCCTTGGAAATACCTGGAGGCATTCGTTAGCAAGTTTTTTCTGAAATGAATCTAGTAGAGGTACTTTCTGCCTCTGTTATGTTGAAATTGTGCTCTGATGAACAATGGAAATCAAAGAGTGCTACAAAGCGAAAGGATTGGAATGTGGATGAGCACAGCCCAGTAAGTGTTGGGGAATGACTGACACCTACATTTCTATTCCTTCTTTCAAGACTGTCTCTCTCTCTCTCTCTCTCTTTTTTTTTTTTTTCTTTCTGCATTTTTCAGTTAAATTGCTGTATGCTATAGCCTGTAGGTGGTGGTGAAGTAAATATGAAAAAAAATCTCATTATTCATTATGAATTGTCCACACTTCTAATAGTATGGGTATACGGATGCAGGGAGAGTAATTTTCATTAATGTTTATAAACCAACTTTGTTGTTAGGTTCTCATAACAACATAAATAATGAACAATAATGAACAAAATTTGTTTTGGTTTAGACATTTCATTGGAGCTATAACCATGAAATGAAAATATAGTTTTATACAGTCTCATTAGTTTTTTTGTGTGTTTTTTTTTCTTTTCCATAAAACAAAATATAAGCAATGGGCTTTTCTGTTCCAAAGCAATCATATTTTTCAGTATTTCATTTTCTGCAGTTCTCTCAAAGTGTTCCTGATAATATAGTTAATCTAGGTGTTTTCATTCTAGTGACATATTATATGTTAAGTTAACCTTAAATATTACTAGGTATATTTTCATAGTTCTACCTCAGCACAATTTCTCTTAACACTTTCTAATTTAAAGCTTTCTTTACAGTAATAAATTCTAACATTTGCCTTCTGGCATCATTTTCTACAAAAACAGTATTTTCTATTTACAAATAAGTCTTTATTTTATCTTCGCAGCTAATGATTTATTTTTTCCAGTGGAAAAGCTTTAGTGTATGCTCATTCAATTTTTGAATTAACAGTAAGCAGGTGTTTTCTTCTGCTATATCATAAAAAGTAATATATATTCTTTTCGATTTTCAACTTCTGAGACAATGTTCTTCATATGTGTGACAAAGAAAGGAATATAGTAAAATTTTGCTTTTAATTGGTAAATATTGGTCTATGCCTTGTAATGAAATGTATCTGCCTCATGTGGTTCTGCTGAAGGAGATTAACTCACCATTCAGCTGGGACTAATTACAAGCTGCAGCAGCTGGAGAGAGAAAGATCAGGAGGCCAGATGGCTTGGAGAAGTGTAGGGGATTTTCTTTCAATAACAGGTTTTGAAGGACTTCCCCAGTTATTTGGGAAAAAATATCACAGGATGTCATAAAGAAAAACTCCTTGGAAGAAAGATCTTGTGAACAAGGTAGAAGATGTTTTTAGTGGGTTTGTTCTGCTTTTTATATTGGGAGTGATTAAGTTCAAGCACACCTACCAACTAGCTTTGGAAGGTTTTGGGGTGGGAGGGCGCCTGAAAGTTGCAGAGGCTTCTAGTCTCTCCTCACCATGTGTTTTGCTGTGGGGGAGAAGGAGGCTAATAGGAAATCTTTATCTGGGCCTTATGTAATTGATGGTGTGCAGAGAATTTATGTACTGTTTTCTATTCTGGATGTGAAAGAGTGTTGATTAGTGAAGGTTGAATTCAGATGGTTATTAGTGTGTGAATCCTTTATAGATGTCCACAGCAAAACTGTTATGTTCATTAAAATTAGATTGCTAGTTTGGTGATTGCATCTTTGTATTTAACTGGTTCATTCTCTTCCGTATTTCTTCTCTGCTTCATTTTGGCTTATTCAAGCTTGTGTTTCAGTTATTGTTATTAATTTTGTTGGTATATTGTTTGTTCTTGAGTGAGTCTAAGAGCTGAATGTATCTTCACAGAGATTTCATCAAAACAATATTTTGTAAATGGCAGGCTGTGCTGAAGGTAAGCTTCACTGGCTTGGACACTTCCAACTTTGAAACACTGGATTTACATATCCCAGCTCCCTAAAATGGATCTTTTATTTATTTTTTAGTCATACTAAATGCATGTGTGAACAGATAAATGAGTGTGAACGGATAAGACTAACTGGAAATCATTTTAGGAATTTGTTGACATCTCCTACTCATTAGACAAGCAGCCTGTCTCTTAGGATATCCATTCTTCTTAACAATGCCTATAATTTGAAAATCATAATTAACTGTGAATCCATGTTTTTCCGTGTGTGTCTGACATACCAGGCAATATGGCAAAGGGACTTCAGAATTGCAGGGGTAGACAGAGAATTTTACTGAAAAAGTTGAAAATAAATTGGAATATTACTAAATGGGCTTCTCTTTATTCTTATGGGACTAGCAAGTGGGTTTGTGTGTTTTCTTTCAGATAACTGGTGTTGCACAAACATTCATGTGGTGTTTAATCAAGTTTTTAGGTTTGAGAGGATTATGCATTTAGTTTTGCATAGTCAGTAAGGTTAGGTCTAGTGGCAGAAGTGGAAAGATACATATGTTTATCTGTACAGTCATTTAGCCAATGATCAATAAATGTCTGACGATAAATCAATACGGATGTAATCTCCAATCTGTGGGCTTCGAAGAACAATCTCCTGAGCGTTCTTACTACAAAATCTATATTCACTCCTGTCTTCATTCAAGCTGATTTATGCTCTGATGCTGTTTGCTTTCAAGGACCTCCATTTCTCTAAGTGCTGCCTAGTAGGTAAGCAACAATCCATCAGAGCGCTACTAATATCACAGAGGCTTATATTTAATTACAGATAACAGGTCCAGTGGGACTTGGAACAAAATAACCAATCACTAAGATTTGATATACTAAAATATAAAAAGCGAGGGAAGCCATAAAGCACAAAGGAACTGTGTGAAATAAATAGGTATTCTGTTGTTATGCTCAAAACATGCAGAATGTGAGAATAAGTCATATGATAAAGTGTATTTTCAGGTTTTTTTTGTTGTTTTTTTTTTTTTTTCTTCACATAATTAAATCCAGTTGGTAAAGAAAAGAATAAATTTATTGAATAACCAACCAAATACTCCTGTGAGTAGTCAACATGTATTTGATGTCTTAATTAAATGTATGTGGAGAGTATTTATGGGTTAGTTCTGTTTTTAAATATAAATAGGCATTTTTATCTTGCTGTAATATCAAAAAAAATGTAGGGGAGTTTTAGGTTGGATCTTAGGAAGAACTTCTTTACCGAAAGGGTTGTTAGACATTGGAACAGGCTGCCCAGGGAAGTGGTGGAGTCACCATCCCTGAAGTCTTTAAAAGACATTTAGATGTAGAGCTTAGGGATATGGTTTAGTGGGGACTGTTAGTGTTAGGTCAGAGGTTGGACTCGATGATCTTGAGGACTCTTCCAACCTAGAAATTCTGTGATTCTGTGTGATTCTGTGCTTGTATGAGATACATATTTTTGGCATCCCTTCTTCCTGTACATTAAAAGTGATGTAGTTACTACATATCAGAAATAGCACAATTTAGTTCCTAAATATTCCTTAAATTTGCTCATATTTACATATTTAAGAGCTAGATTTTTCAAGCAGACTTGTGAAAACTGACCCTGCTGTTACAGCTGATATCTTTAAACTGATAAACATAGAGTCAGTATGGGCTGACATTTATGGAGAGTGGTACGCAATAAATATGAGCAACTCAAATGCTGCTCTAAATGTAGTTCTGATATAGTAAAACCAAACATTATGGATAGCCTGACTTTGTTAGGAAGCTAATTTAGCAGAAATACAGCTTAACGATATCAGTCCTACTTGAAAATTCATTTTATCTGAGCCCAGTATTAATCCATTAATTCTTCTAAGCTGATGAAAGTAATTTTAAAAAGAGGAGGCCTGTTTTCTGCAATAAACTCCTGACTAGTTTAGTCCTGTATCCTTGCATGATGGACCTAAACCAACAACAAAGTTAAGCCAGAACAGATACAAATAAAAGGTGATTGAAATAATCATCTACAGCTGTCATAGCTGAAGCTTTTGAAATGATGTATGGAAGAAATCTTCATTAGTTAGATGGAGATAAAAGGGCCAACTGATGGAAGAGTAGGAAATAAAACGAAAGAGAAGGCAGAAAGACTGCAGCCAAAATCAAACAAAATAAAAATGCCAATGAAGATGTTTAAGGCATGTGATGTGGTAACTATTATTTTGGCTAAAATATGCCTCTCTTAGCAGCTGGTTAAAAGCTGGATCATTGCTAATCACTGTCAGCTGCTGGGCTAGCTTTTAGTGAAGAAATCTGAGATACTGACCTTTGGCTTCTGAAAGACAACCTCAAGATGAGACTCTTGGAAGATACTTTATCTGTAAAAAATGAATCTGCACGCTTGTATAAAGGGATTATTGTTAAAGTGTCTGTGAAATATCAGTGAAAGCACTAATGTCTAAGGAAAGACAGTTCTGTGAATTTACTGGTCACTGGATCTGTACTGTTAAGGCTTTTTTTGATTGTTTTATTTAGGAAGGTAACCCCACATTTGGAGTGCTCTGAGGACTTTCAGGTGTCTTTCACAGGTGTGAGCTTGCAAGTGTAGTTATATACCCACTCAAAAATCTGCCTGAAACTTCAGCATGTAAATAATAGCTTACTGTTTGTTTATTTTAATTTTTTTTTATTAAGATTTTTGAGCTTGTGAAATAAGGAAGTTCATGAACATGCACTCAGTAATGTGTGGATGTGTAAACAAAGGCTAATCTGAATGGGTTGTGCAAATTGGGTTAAGATTAAGAGGGAAGAGTAAAGGTTGGCTTTAGTCTCCCAGGTTTGCTGCCTATCAGTGTGTAACTTGGCGTAATGTTAGTAATATATATAATAAATATAATATCTGCAAATAATACAGATCGCTGTCTGCGTAATAAAGTATGCCTTCTATAAAATAATGATGGGGTGGGAAAGGGAAGAAAAGTGAAACTTCTTTAAAGTTATCTGTGTCTTCCTGATGATATATCAAAGGTAAGCAAGGTTAAGCCTGCTTTTGTATTGAGTTCCCTGATTCTCTAAAAGAGCCTGCTTTAGTATGACGGGTAACAGTGTCTGTTAAATGTTGTGGATTCTTTAAGTTCCTTTGTGCTCCCCAGCATTTGGCTGTGGAGCCAGATTGAAGAGTTGCTTTTGTTTATGGGCTACACTATTTTTTAATGGCTAGGTTTTCTGTTGATTTTTTTTTTTTTCAGGAGTGCAAGGCAAACATGATACTTCTCACTGAAACTTGTTCATTTTATTTCACATTCAGGAGGTCTGGTCGTTTCTATTAATTGAAGCAAGAGTTAATGCTGCCAAGCATCTCTGCTAGGTACACTAGATGTTGTATGCTAACTTACCTAACTTAACATTTAGGTAAATTTCTTATCCTGAAAAGGCTTTGGGTATTGATGGTTTGATGGTAGGTATCCAATGAGTAGCGTACTTCTGTATGTTTCCATGTGTCAGCTGGAGTGCTGGTATTGCAGGCATCAAGAAGTGAAGCAGTATTTCTGAGTGGGCGGCTCCATATGAGGAAGCTTATCTGAATACCTGGTGTCCCAGATAGTCCCTAGAAGAGAAGTTAAATTGCGCTGGTACATGGCGGTGTATCTTCCAGGGCTAGACTAATGTTATCCAAGAAAATAAATGCACAAGGTGAAGGGTGGTGGGAGGATGAAAGAGAAGGGAAGGATGAGAAACAAAATAGTTTACGGTCCTTAGCTGGCAAACAACATGTTACAGATCTCTACTTTCGGTTGCTAATTATATTTTACATTTTTTCATGTTAGACCCTAGAATGGTCTGAAAATGTAGGATTATCACTCATGCTTGGTCAAGACTTACTGTGGTTGTCAGGTTTGTAGAGAGAAGCTGGAATAACAAATTAAAAGTGCTTAGGATTCAGAGGCAGTGCAGAGGCCTATATCTAAATTTATTCAACTTCTTTATCACAGCACCACAGATACTTCTATTTCTCTGCATAAACCAAAATTCCTGTTGCTTGCAAGATATCCTGGCACAATCCTGGAAGGTATACATATGCTTGCTCTTTGTACTTGAGGTTTCACTCAGGTACATTATTTACTATACACAGAGTGTTTGTTTTCCTTTTTTTTTTTTTTTTTTTTTGTAAAAAATCTGTGAAGATGCAGCAATACACATATTTTAGTAGTTCCAATTCATGCATTTCTCATGAATATGTACTTGCAGTCAAATGTGACTAACTTTAGAAAACACTTGAAATACAGGAAAATTGGAAAATCTTAAAAAAAAAAAAAAAATAAAAAAAAATCCCTATGTCATGCATATATAGACTAATAATGTGAAACAATTTTTACTAGCATGTTTTAGTAGGTGTGCAAATGTGATGGAGGGGGGAGGAGAGGATGTGTTCGTGCACATCCTGCTTTTTGTTTGTCCTCCACAGTGACTGAGAAATCTATCACTGTTTTCCTGACTTGCCATTCACTTTTTGCATGTCCTGGAAATACTTTAGATTTCCATAGTTTTATATGGATTATGGATTTATCTTAGTTGTTTCCTGTTTCAACTCATTCTTTTTTTTTTTTAAAAAAAAAAAAAAAAAAAGAAAAAGAAATCCCCCAGTGGTATTTTGGAGAAGGTACAGAACCTGGAAATTGCTTATGGAAACCATTTGCTACAGTGTCATGGATCTTACAAAGACTTTTACTGCAATTCAGAAATAAATCTGTGATTACAAGGACTGTTTCTAGTCTATACCTGTCACTGATTGTTCAGCAGTTGTTTTTTTCTATAATTAGTATATCTCGTTTGACTATATAAAAATAATATGCAAAGGTAAATTAATCATGGTTACTTTGAATCTGAAAGATTGAATTACATCAGCTTCTGTACTGGTGGGCATATAAACACAGTTACCTAGATATCCTATTACAGAGAATAATATAATTTCCATTTGGTGTACAGGCAATTAGATCTTGAATTCTAAATGTTTTAATAATGTGTGCATGTACACAAATTCATTGAATTCTAACTAAAAAAAAAAAAATCATGGTTATAGAGCTGCTGCCCCCAACATGCATTAGCAGAGATCCTGTTCTTGCCTGACTGCCAAATAAATGTCCATTCTCTTAGCCTCAGATTGACTCGAGTTTAGACACCTGTGCTATGGATACTAGGAAAGTTGGGAACAAAAGAGATGAGCTGACTAACAGCAGAAAGCATGATTTATGAATAATTGTTTAAAATTGTCAATGTGTGTAACCAGTAGATAATATTCATAGAATCTGACAAGACATGGCTTGTCAATATGAAAAATAATGTGACAAATAGAAAGTAAGCAGAAGAGATGCAAAGTGTCACCTTCCAGCTATGAGTACAAATGTGATGAATGGGATTGGTAGAACTCTCATCCAATTCTTATTATGGAGGTAATTACACAATAAGCTATTTATATGATAGTTTTACTTCAGCTCGTGTGCCCTTCAGCACTCTGATAATATTTTAGTTTGGAGGTAGAAAGGATTCTTGCTCTTGCTTACGATAATTAAGATAAAATCTTTGTCTGAAATCCTGTTAGTTCTATTGTATGCTTTCTTTTAATACTTGCTTTTGAGGGTGATGATGAGATATAGTAACAGAGTAAATGATGGCACCATATTGCTAATTAAATGTTCAGATAATCACATTATATAACTGTATAAACCCAGTGAGAAAAATGGTTTGTTACATATCCATTTAGAACAATTATTGAATCATTTTTTTCAAGGTATTAATTTTCTTTTAGTGGAGACTTAATCTAGTCTGTGCTAGAGGACTTATATTTGAATGACTTGCATGAATCCTCTTTAGCTTATGGAGCAAAGGAAGACGGTATTTGGTGCCAGATGAATGGAATGAAAAATATATTTGATTTATTGTAGTACAGTGCTAAAGGTAGAATTTGACCTAGTAGCAAACAAGGTTCTCATTAGAATGTTGTATTTTATTTTACTATTGGTAAATCTTCTCCAAAACAATTTGTGTGTGCATGACCCACTTCAAAATTCCTGCAATTTGTAATTTTCTACAATGAATTTAGAGGGTTATTACCTAGGTCAAGGCTGCTATAAACAAGTTGAAAACAGCTTCAATATCTTTAATAAAGAATAAGAACAGGTGTGAATATATAGTGTTAGCTGTTTCTGAGGTTAACAAGCGCTGTACATGCTCTTGCCCTTTTATACATAGAGCACAGCTTTTCAGTAAGAAAGAAAGTACTCTTGGATGCTTATACAGGAAACAAATGTGAAGTAAGTCTCTGTTTAGCAACAGAGAATAACTCTGTCTGTCATGGTGTGAGACCTGTCATCAATGTATGTGACTGAAAAACCAAAGCTTTGTCAGGTATAAAATGAAGTAACCCGAGTCAGAACAAAGACAGATGCAGCAATGAAGAAAATACCCAAATTACATTCCAACTTGGTAGTACTAGCAGAACATTGGTTAGTACTAACCAACACTCTTCAACCCTTGTTTTCTTGCTGAAAGCCTTGACAAGGCTTTCAAAGTTTCGTCAAGTGCTGGTCGCTATTATCTATTATCTCTGTTCACTTTTTACTAGAGAATCTGAAATACTATTAAATGTCTCTCAACTAAATCCTTAGGAAGCTCTTGTGAGGAAAGGAATAAACTTATAAGTCTCTAGTCATTTCAGTCCTGCAGAAGGTTTTTTTCTACCTCAGGAAATGATCTGGACCATCATGCTTGTACTTCTAATCTCTGGAGAAACCCCTTTAAGGGTGTTCAAGTCCTCCTACAGGAGTGAAGGAGAATGAGGAGGCAGAGAGCAGAGCAAACTGACCTGGGATGCACAGGCACCTGGCAAGGTTAGACAGGAGAGCTGAGCAGGTGCACCACCATGCCTCTGCAGAGACAAGGAAATAGTTATTTTCGAACTGAAGTGGTTCCGCTGATGTTCACAGGAAGATGAAAGATGTACTGTTGTTCTCTTATGGTTGGGGCCATCCTATTGTTTCTGATCTTGGACGGATCCAAAGAAGGGGACACAAAGTAATATTCAAACCCATGTTAGCTCTTTGAACTGATGCTTGAGATTAGATGGTGGGGAAGAAGTTAGAAATGGATTTCCTGAGACATCTAAATTCATAGCATTTGTGACTGGAGTGCTAAGTACAGAGTGTTTGTATTCTCCTCTGTTTAACCTGCACATGCAGTAGTGTAATCTACCTAAGTAGAAGCTCCACTCTCCCCATCTGACAATTCCGTGTTGTTGGACTGAGGAAGAACTCTCAGAGGATTACTAAAGCTAAGTTGCCATAGAATCAGGAAGAGGTATCTCCAAGTTAAGGCTGATGCAAATAAATAAGGTAGGGAAAGAATGCTGTTTCTACTTGTGTCTATTAGGTGAAAGGCTTAAACCCCTAAGACTGTCAAATGGGTTATTTTTTAATGATTTTAGTGTTGTCTATAATAAATAAGTTAACAGATAACAGGGAGCATGCAGTGCATGCAACTAACCAAACCTCAGCGCATTATGGTCTGCTTAAATCCAATGCACTTCAAAGAGCATAAGAAAACATTTCAACTTTTATTCTTTTTATTCTGGGGGAACAGGTGAGAGGCTAAATGTTCCATTTCTTTAGTATGGGCTGGGGGGTGGGAGGAGGAGGGGGAGATTACCACTTCTTAATTCAATAAAGCAGAAGAGTAGTACACAAACAAATTTTTATTTCCCTTCTACTGTATTAGATCTAGACATGGTCATAGCATTGCTCTCTTCATTTTGTTGTGCTCCCTATGGATGTGAAAGAAGATATACAGAAAGCAATTTTTTATTTTAAATCTTTGGACCTGGAAAACATTTGCAATCTAAAAGAGCTGTTGTGACCATGCTGTGAGACCCTAGGGCTCCCAAAAGCTAGGATTATCGTTTCCATTTGATTTTGGTAGAGGTGACCTAGTTAGACATGGGAGCCCTGCAAACTTAATGTTCAAGGAAGAGCTCTCCTGCTGGCTTTTCATCATGAGATGAGTATGTGTAGTTCCTTGCATCGCTGTGCCTTACATTGCATTGATTTTCATCAAAGCAGAGCACAGGATTTCCAGTTTTCCTCTTCTCTCAAGTTGGAGGAACTCTCAGATTGGTCCTTGAAATAGTAAGATTTTTCTCATTGTTCTGTTAACTGATGGAGATCTCATTCATGCAAAGTGGGAACTGTTGGCCAACCTGTGGGTTTTGGAGTTGGCATGATTATTTAGGTGCTTTAGCATCCTTCATTGTACTAGGTAGTTTCTAAAAAGGACCAAGGAAAAATCCAGCATAAATACAAGAAAAAAATAACCTGTGCATGGAGGGAGCTATTAAAACATTCTATCCAGAATACATATAAACGGAACAAACACTGGAGAGAAACAGGGCCTGAATGTAGCTGTCATGGAGGGAGAAACGTATACGCTTTCTCAGAGTGTTCCATTACACAGCCTTCCATAATTAAATTATTAAACACTGTGCAGGACGGGGACAAATCCTTATTTTTTTTATTCTTCTTTAGAAAATATTCCTAACCTCAGTTTACACATTGATTTTTATTGAATTATATTCATTTAAATTTCAATTCTGATGACATGCCAAAGCTTTGTGGAAAATCTTTCAATTAATGAACAAGTAGCTTGCTCAGACAATATTATTTTTCTTTAAAGTTGTTTTAAATAGAAGCTTTCTAAAGCATTGATCATAATATTTTTATAATAGTGTTTTATTAACTTGTTTGAGTAAAGATAAATGAAAGAAAACAGAGGAAAACCAAGCAGCACTTGTTTTTCTAATGATTTCTCTCTAGAGTAGTGTGCTTTTTGTAGAAGAAAGAGCACATTTCCTGCTCAGGAAAAAAAGAGGAGTATTTTCTGCTCTTGCATCAGTACAGTGTTCCCTCGCAGCTGTTCCTGCCTCCCTGTGGGGAATGCAATAAGCTGCAATTAAATGCAGGTGCTTGGAAGCAGGAGTGCCCTTGCTCTGTTTAACAATCTGAGGCAACAAACAAAAGAACCAGAGAGACAGGAATCTACCTTCTGTTTAATGGGGCATGAACACTTTTTCTTGGCACCAAGACAAGTGTCTACCTTTTGTTAGAAGTACGTTTCTCTTTTTCCCTAGGTGGAAAGACAGAGGCCTACCTCTTGTTTATTAGTTCACTGCTAGGAGAGAAAGAAACTAAACAAGACCATATGCTGTGAGGGGAAAACAGCAGTCACTAGGCACAAAAACAAGAGCTCTCACCTTCATAGTATAACACTGCATATTTCTGTTGCTGTAAGGTATGTGGAGAGGGGGAAAGAGGCAGAAATATCCCCTTCTTCCTCCCCCCCCCCCCCCCCCCCCCCCCTTCCCCCTTCTCTCTCTGTAGTATAGACATAGTTGAGGAGTGGTCATAAGCATCTCTTAAAATAGAATGGAGTTTAAATTTTTCTGGAGTATATGAAATTTTGTGCTGGGGAGATAGCTGGGAACAAACAAAAGGCAGAATGTATGTCTGGGGAGTTACCTGCTAGATGTTTCTGGCTGTGAGCAGCAGCTCCTAGAAGTGCTAGAGGTCCCGTTATCAGCAGGAAGGTGAGCCCTGCTGTTTGGAGCAACGTCGGTGAAAGCACTCACACAGACAGCTCAGCAGAGATGAATTGCTTTTCCGAACTCTTGATCTCTCTGACAGATGCTCCAGTGAAGTCTTGTTAACTGTACCACAGAGATTGTGTCTTGCCCTGACCAAATAGTTGTTTGCATCTGTACTCTGCAGGTCCCAGCTCACCATTTATCCCCTGATCTGCTGGATGCAGAAGGGCAACATCTCAAAATGTCAGTCAGATTATGCTGGCTCAAAGAAACAGAGTGATATAATTAATGAAACCACATTTCACTTTGGGTTTGAACCTTGATCTCCTATCACTTCAGTAAACCTAATTCCTTGGAGAAAATGCTTTTGTTTTGCCCATGACCACGAGTCAGATGCCTCTTCTCTGCCATCCCTCTTGACTCCCCTCCCCAGTGCATGTGCAGCACTTCTAGCAGTGATGCACACCTCTGAACTGCAGATGAGGGGTGAGTTGTGTGGCATCTGCCTGTGGCTCGTGCCCAGCCTTGCTTCAGAGTCCATGTTTTTCTGTATAAGCTCCACCCCTCCAACAAAGGATGTTATTCTTCTGTTGAAGGGCCTGTTATGAAATTCCTAGGATCATTCTTCTTGATCCTTTCTGACTTCTGTCAAGCTTAGCTCAAATACAACAACATTTATGGGGGGAACTGCTGTGAGCATATTTATATTTTAGGCTAATAATTACATATGCCAAGTTTGATTAAAAAATACATACTTGAGTTAAAAAAGAGTGCTTGTATTGAACAGTCTTCTGCAGGGGGGCTCTTCCCTCAAGTCTTACAAGCTATGCCACAGTTCCAAGTTGACAGTTCTTGCTAGTGACTTACCAGATTTACACAGCAGATCGACTGCAAGTCTTCAAGCAAGCTGTGAGACAAAATTTTATTTTCTGAAAAACAAATCTGAAAATGGAGCTTTAAAGGTGTTTTCAGTTTAATATTTTTTAACTTTGAAATTTCAGGTTTAAGGGATGTTATCATTCATTGTAAAATGTGTGAAATTATCTTTTTATTGCAGGTTAGAGTATAATTAATGTCTGTAAGCTATGAAGCAAATACACAGTTCTTAGAGGTTTTCCTAACAGTTGATAGGTTATGAGATTGTTGTTTGGTTTTTTTTGGGGGGGAGGAGGGGGGGATTCAGTCCCCTAAACAGGTTGGAGGTCTAGGGTATTCAAGAAAGTGGTGCAGAGCTTACATGACGCAAGACACATATTCTAGAAAGGCAGCTGAAGGCAGTCAGGATGCTGTTTGATGCTTAAAATTATGCTTAACCTATATAGCTTATTTTTCTTTTGAATCCTACATGTTATGCATGAGTCTTAACTCACATTTTAAGATCCCTCATTCTACATGGAGCAAAGATTGTGGTGTCTGTTTTATCTTGCTGATAGCTACAGGAGACATTTTGCCAGTGAACTACGGTTTGGAAACAGTGTGATAAACTGATGTTGCCTTTTTCTCCTGGTTTCTTAAATCTCATCTTTTGTTTAAAATCATTAAATTACATTGTTGGAAAATAGTTTGGAGAATTTATTCTGGGAAGTTCAAGAAATTTTCACATTTGAATTAATGGTAGTTGTTTTGGTGGCAGAGACAGGTTTTAGGTTGGTGTTTTTATAACATCAGGATTATGGACCTTGGCCTTTTATGTTTGAAAAATAGTAGATACCGAGCCACGTTGTGAAAACATTCTTATTGGTGTGGTTCAGTCATTTGCTTTATGAAATGTGGTTCAGATTCTAAATATCTTCAGCTTAATATGGGTCAAAATTTAGTTCATGCAGTCTGCATTTTAGTCACAGGGCAGAAGTTTTTCTTTCCACTGGGTAGCTTGTAATTTAGAGAAGGCTTCTTTATGCATGACATTTCTATTTTCACAAAATTCTATTTTATAGATTGCTATGGTAAGACAACTTTTCCCGGTTCAAGTTGACGTAAAAAAACAGGAGTACTTGCAAGAGTATTCAGGTTCTAAATTAACTTACCAAGCTTCATTTTGTATTGCAGAGTAACTAATGGTGTCATTTGGTGTTTTATTTTTTTGGATTTAATAACAGTTCAAATATAATGAGAAATAAATTATGTTTCAAGATGGCAGACTCAGCTTGACAGTTAACAGGTTATTCGAAGGGTCAGTAAATTCTTTTGCACAGCTTTACTAATGATGAAGGAAAAAAAAAATATATCTATAAAAAGAATGAATATGAGATGGAAGGGCAGATGAATGAATTGTGAGGAAGGGGGATTAGGAAATAACCGAGAAAGCTGCATCTGTGCAAAGTAACTGATTCTCCATGGATTATTCAGAGCTGGCTGGTATTTTTACAGTCTTGTTTTGGAGAGGGGCGAGAGGTATCCTCTCTTCTGCTACAAATCTTTCCAAAATTTCCTCTATTCCACTCAAACGTAGTAGCCAAGTAAGCAGGTTTCAGGCAGTTTTGAATCCTGTGACTATAAGAAGAGTAGATCTTACAGCCTCTACATATTTTACCTGAGAGGTACATTTGTTGTATATCTGTGAATGTTGGCAGCTGTGGTGGCTAAATAGCCTTTTTTTTTTTTTTTTTTTTTCCTTTTATAGGAGGTTTTATCCTCAGGGTATGTGTATTAGGGGTGTTTTTAAACAAGGTAATTAAATAGCAGTAGTTTCCTGTAATGGAGATTATCTAATTGGCCAGCTATTTAATGGCCTGCTTTGATATTTAAACTAACTCATACATATAACTGTACATAGAGTGGAAATAAGTGCTGCCCATAATGAGCCTTCCCCACTAGCCCCCTTTCTTCTGTTGTGTGTGGCTTCAGGTGAACTGTGAGAACAAATATAGAAGACAATCTTAGTTTGTCAGTTTGGAAGTGAAATATAGTAAGAATTGCTGCTTTTGTATAAAGCAGCACACTGTTGTCATGAGGTTTTTGTTGTCCTTCTCCCTGCCTCATCCACTCAAAATAAGAGAAAAGTGTAACTACTTTAGGGGAGGAGGGGGGGTTGAGAATTTACTCTGTTTCTTCAGAGCAGTTTTAAGACTAAAATATTCTCACAATATTCAAAGAGAATTTTTCAGAAAGTGAATGCAATGGCATGATGAAATAGAGTCCTTCAGGTGGGTCTGAGGTATGAAGAATTGATTGACTCCATGCCCCTAGCCTTCAGGGGTCAAAGTTATAAGCCAAGATAACATAACTCTTGAACAAGACTGTGGCAGAAAGTGGAAGAGACAGAAATGGCTGAATTAAATCTAAAGGTCACATTCAGGGTTATGAGGCATTCACTGAGTGTTAGCACCTTTGTCATTAACGTTTCCAGGAGGTCACAGGGGACCTGTGACCAGGAAGCTCTCTCCCTTAGAGCAATGTAGAAAAAAAAAAATAAGCTGTGATGTGTGTCTGCCTTTCTCACTTTTTCCCCTTTGGTTTGCTGATTTTAATAATGTGCTTTGGAGGATGATCTCCATTTTGTGTGTGTTTTTTCCACTTGTTATGAAAAAGTAAACTTAAAGTTAGTTTGACTTAACTGCAGTTGCAGCATTTGCTTGTTTTTGGTGGGAATCAGAAAGGGTTAAAATCTGGCCATCAATAAAAAAGAAACCCTTTTCTGGAGGGTGCAGACAAATATCTGGACATCAGACCAGCCAAACTTCTGTAGATCTAGATTAAGTAGCTGTTGCTGTGCCAGAAAGAGGAGGAAAATGTGAAAGCATTCTCTTGATGGCCCCAATGATAACTTAAGAGGTCTCGTCCTCAGTGCTACCTTCTTTCAAGCTAAATTTTGGAACTTACTTTCTTATGACATACAGCAGAATTGCACAAAAAGTTTTGTTTTTCTTGCACACCATCTTAGTCCCTTACTGATTACAGTATCAATTCACTAGGGCACAACCTTGATTAAGATCATGCCCTAACTTTTAACTGAAGCTTAAAATCTTGGTTGTTGGAAGCAGTCATGTGGCATTGTCACTTGCAGTAGCTCTAACATTGGAGTGTTTACTATGAATCTCTAATGAGCAGGAAGCAAGCAAACAAAATTTCTCCAGTTGGCATTATTAACATATTGTGCCTTAATTATTATTACTTTCTGAAAAGGTCTGTGAGACTACTTCTTTTTCCATATGTTCATTTTTTAAGATGAAAGCTGATGCCAAAGTACTGGATAAAAATATATTCTTCTCCTCTTCAGGCAGTTCCTTTTCTCAAATTTTTAATAAAATTATCTTCATATCAAGCATTTGAAGTGTCAGATATTTTAACTGTTAAATAATACAATTATTTTAAAAGCATATACTGTTTTATAAGAACTACTTTTACGACCAGGATGGTGATTTAACCTGTATACAATACAGCATTTTCCAAACTTCTTTTGTAACAGACATTTTAAAAATAAATACAGAAACATACAGCTCTATGTGCTTGTCCTTGTTGTTAATTTACATTTAGAATGGTGGTATTTTTTGTTTGTTTTTAAAGGTTGGTAATTAACATCATGACATACCAAAGTGAATAGACATAAAATAGATATTGTAAAGGTGATGAAAAAGAAATTCTCTGGATCTCTCCAGGATGACTTTGCAGCTTTGATTTGAAGTTTAAAATGGGCCAAATTCTTCCCAAGTGTATCTCCTTTGAAGTATACTGATTTATGCCAGAAATAAATCTGACCTGATGGATCTCACTTATAATGTGGAATCAGTATAAGTGCTTCCAAAACCATACTGTAGAATGCACTTTTTTTTTTGCCTTGAGGTTGGTGATTAAACCCTCAGTTCCTTCTCCTGCCTGAGTCTGTGCTGCTGTGAAATTTCCCATTCAATGCTGTAATTAGGTAAGAAGGAGATGTGGAAAGAATGGGTTGTAATTTTACACCATAAGATACAGAGGTCATGCAAGGCAGGTGTTAGGACTTAGTAAATTGCTTGCGCTTCTTGTTCCTGTTACAGACATTTGATTGCTGTAAAATGTTGCCCAGTACCTCGGGTGTCATCATACCAGGTTGTTCCAGCTAGACTCTAATGGAAGATCCAGTCAAATGTGAAAAGTCTAAGTCAAGATCATGGTTGCTGCTTGGATCAGTTTTCCTACTTTGAATCCACTGTTTTGTTATGGTGACTAAGGCAAAGCTGCTTTCCAGCCTGTTAGCATTTGACAAAAAATCTGAAAGCTGAGAACTTGCTGAAAAAAGCACATATGGCAGAATAGGAATTGATGGAAATCCAAATGATTTTATATAAATATATAATATATATATAATACATATAATTCAGTGATGTAGATGTTGAACAACAGGAAGCTGTGATTTTGTAGTAGAAAAAGGCTTCAAAACATTCATGCAAAATTCATAGGTAGAGAGAATGTCTGCATCTAGGACCCATTAAAGTTCTGTCCTTTCTCATGCAGGTACATGTCAATTTTTCTTCAGCAGTTGTGTAAATAGTACTCATTGGTCCTTTTAATTTTTCTATAATATAAGGTATTAAAAAAATTGTGCCTCAAGTATGAAATGTTAAATCTGATGATTATTATTACTGCTTTGACTCACCATAGTGTAGTATTCTAACTGGCTTTTGGTCTTAATCTTTTAACATTTTGAGGTAACAAATGTTATAATCCTGCAGACCAAGGAATCTAATTAGATAACTCATTTATAGTTTGTACTCCTCCATGTAATCTTCACTGTGCAAAGTTCATGTTGCATTTATAATAACAGCAATAGAAAAGTAATGTGGAAAGGAATCAGTTGAGATGTGTAAGGCCAATAGTTGAATCAGCAGTTTGATCTAGGCCATCACATGTGTTAGCTAATAATGAATTATTAGATAGGATCTAATAATTCTATCTCTATCACTATTCAGACAGAAGTTCTTTGTTAGAAGATCTAAACTTGAGGGATGTACAAAGCTAGCTCGTGTAATTTGGCTGCTAGCAAGTTGCCTTCTATTGGCTGAATCTTATGGTGGTTTGTAATGATGGCACAGCTTCTGTTTCCAGTTTGATGTGAGAAATTTCCTTCAGATATAGGAATATATTGCTTTATAGTTAGTTTTAATGAGTTTGTTACTCATTGCAAAGTGACAGCATAGTAGCCAGCTAAGTTCCCTGCTTTCTAAGAGGTTTATTTTCTTTATCTCTGTGCTACGGACAGGGTAGATGTTATTGTTTTAAGCTGCTTTGATTCACAACAGTTTTTGTACGGTGACATTAATGACAGTTTATAAAATGGAAATACATCAACTGCCACCTCACAAGACTGTGTTTGTTTTTTCCACAGCTCCACTGAATTAATAGCTCAGTCAATCAGCCTGATAAAGAAACCCAAGTCTCTGTCTTCCTATTTCACTTCCAAAAAATTCATGTCTAAAACTAAAAATGCTTAATATTGTTGAGTAAAATACCTTGACTATCAGTGCAGTTTTGCTGCTAACCTAGTTTCCATGAGTTATTTGCAGGTATATCTGACTTTATCTTGATAATTTCTCTTGATCAACTCTTTTCATGAGTCAACTCCGTTTTTCTCCCACAAAGTTAATACCTATTCCAGACTGATCCTTAGAGGACTACTTGAACAACATTCTTCCAGTCTACTGCAAATAACTGTTATTTTTCTTTAGTTTATTCTTTGCACAGTATACAGTTCTTGTACTGCAACCTGACTTTTACAGCTGAACTCATGATTTTTTTGTTGTAGTGCTGTATTGAACGTTCTGTAATTTATTTGAACTTAGTTTAAATTTATCTTCTCTATAAAACAATTATTGTGTTAATCTGAAAGTCTACTTTGGTAAATTTGTATTGAATTTGATTCAAACTTCCATTATTTAGATATCCATTTTTTATAAACAAGTTTTTAAGGATAGAGTTGTGGTCAACTGGGATCAGACTAATGATCTTAAGTTTGTTTGATCCATGTTATTTTCTTCTCTTCCTTTAAAAAGAGGTACAAGATAATTTATTCTTGTTGTTTTATATACACATGTATATGCATGTATATACATATATAAAAATGTTGTGTGTCTGTGATCTTAATATTACTGTAAGTTACAAACTTTAACAAAAAATCTTGCTACAGATATCCAATACCTATATCCAATAGTTTCACAAGTGGTGAAGCAATTTACTTGGTTTGGAGGCCATACCTTATGTTATCTTTAATCTCTGTGTTATTCTAAGTGAATGCCACTATTCGGGTTTGGTTTTAATTTTGCTCTCTAGACTTCCCAGTAACTCCAGTGCCTTCCTAGGGGAAGTTCTGTCACTTCTTTAGTGACACTTCCCTACTCAAAAAGAGTAGTAGTAGATGCACTCTTTCAGTAGCTTTTTTATTTTTGTCAAATTATGCTACCTGCAGAGAAGCCAAAACATGAAGGAAGGGTGGGGAAATATTGTGGGACCATGTGAAATAGACCTACTGTCATCACTGTGCTTACTGGTTGCTGCTTACTGGTATTAAACTAGATAGTTGTTTGTGTTTTTTTTTTTTTTTAAAGAAAATATTGTCCTTTAATTTACTTATAGCAAATGATCATTAATAGTAAGATATCGGAGAACTTTTTAATGTGCACAACCTCTTTGTGAGAGAAACTTTAAAAAGTGACATATAAAGTAATCAGTAAAAAACAGAAGTATTTAAGTTATAGAATGAATTATCTGGAGGCTAGATTTCAATGGTGATCTTTCTTTTATGCTGAATAAAAGAAAGAAAGAAAAAAAAAAAAAAAAGTATTTTCATGTTCTCAGTGTTTTGTCCTCTTCCTCAACCAGCCAGGAAGAAAAGGCTAAGTGTCATCTTAAACTGAAGCAATTTTACAATTCTTTTTGCCAGCTCAAATTACTTTGGGCTCCCTTAACACTAGACAGAGCATTTCTTAAATCTTGTTTCCTTAGCAGACCAGGAACCCTGATGGCCTTAAAGGAGCAATATCATCTTCTGGTTGACAGAACTTGATCTGATCCCAGATATCCCATGACTCTCACTTTTCTGCTATTAACTTCATATAGTTGCTACCACCAGTCTACTTACTTTCCCTTTAAATTCATCCAGCTGTCTGTCAATCTCAAATTTTAATACATATCTATCTTTGTAGTATTTGGTACGTATTACAAAGCTGACTTCCCAGAAAGCTGCCAACTGTTCAGATTCTGAGAGCACTGAAGAACACACTAAATAACAGCATTGTAAATGTATTATTCAAACATGACTTACTGTTGTAGGTTGTTGCTTGCTGTCACCTGAAAAGGAATAAAATTTTACATATGGAATAACACTGCTTCAATTAGATACTGTTCAAATATTAATAACAAGTAGTTAAATACCTGTTGTGTACACACCTTTTTAAAAAGATTTTGTATGTAACTCAGATTTCTTAAGACTGTAAAAAATACATGAATTCCAAAGTAAGAACATGCACTTTGCCAATAATATTTTAGAGATGTTTCTTTAAACATACTTGGAAAATCATCAGTTAGAGTACCATGCCTTATAGGAATATTATCCGTGTCTCAAGAAAAATACACCTTGATAGTGATCCATGAATAATACTTCAATGGATGTTCACAGAATAGTTGTGTTCCTGATTTAACACAGGAATTTGGTCTTCTGTGGTGAAAGTCAAATAACCTCACGTAGGGTCACATAACTGAGCTATGTGGGGAATCACCGAAGTTGGCTATAACCAGTAGCATTCGTGAAGCTATCTCTATATTGGGTATGTAAGACTGTACAATAATCACTGAATTGTGTAGGCATCCCCTTTCTTTGAAATCTGATACTCTAAGGTAGTTGATCACTCAGAGGTGTTGCACTGGTCACTATGTAAGTGTTGCTTTCTTATCACTGAAGGGCAATATATCTATCGCTCACATTACGTTTGGTACTTCCTACCTGGAAGATGTGTTGAAATTGAGGCACAATATCATGTTGATGACTGTTCGACCCTGTCAGACTGCAACACCAACTTGATAGATAGTTGGAGTAAATGGCCCAGAGTGGGACAAACTGGCAAACTAACCTGCTGCTACTGTCTGATTCTTTAATAGTTGATGTACTCCACAAAAAATGCCTGTTTAAATCCTGTGCAGCCTCACCCACCTTGGTTGTCTGGAGACAAGTCTGAGACTACTGCTTTTTGACTATTTTTTCAAGGTGACAAACTGCTATTTTTTCAAATGCTATCGGAATAAAAGAAGCAGATATGGCATAATCAAGTGTGTATGTTAAAATAAAGGTGCTGGTGTAGGCCAGGGCAGCTGATGACTGGGACATTTTCTTTCATGTTCTCTGAAGGACCTAGGCACCTGTAGTGTTAGCTGAGATTCCACACTGGCTCTGCTCTTCTTGAAGAAGAAAGCTGGGCAAATTCCCTTACTTAAAATTTTGGACATAATACTTCAGAAAACTAATTTTTTTTTTTTTGACTGGACGAATTAGGATTTTATGTAGTCTATCAAAGATAAAAAAAAAAAAAAAAAAAAGATTTCTTATTGTGCATGCAGAAAATCCAGATGCCCTGTGCTTTCCAGCTCAAATAGTGAAGATGAGATCAATTTACAAGCACGGACAACTGAATCTTTGTTCCTTTGTAAGAAGAAACAACCTGTTCACCACATATCTGTTATAACTTCAGCTAATAGAAATCTGTCAGATGTTTCTTTAGTACATGTAGGGGCAGATAATTGGGCTTTTCTTGCAGGTAAACATAAGTCTGAGTATATTTTTTCGTCAGGGTGCAAGTGTTCATTCTGTTCTTCTGTTCTTCTACGAGCAGCTGCTAGCAGCCTCACGACCACAAGCACTGGTCCTCATGGGGGACTTTAATTACGCAGACATCTGCTGGGTAAGCAACCTGGCCAGGCATGAGCTGTCCAAATGGTTCCTACAATGCGTTGAGGACAATTTTCTGACGCAGGTGGTGGAGGAGCCGACAAGGCGGGGAGTGCTCCTGGACCTCATTCTTACCAACAGGGATGGCCTTGTTAGGGATGTGAAGGATGGGGGCAGCTTGGGATGCAGCAACCACGAGATGGTGGAGTTCCAGATGGAACTAGGCAAAGGAAGTAAGGCTAAAAGCAGGATTGCTACCCTGGACTTTCGAAGAGACAACTTCGACCTCTTCTGGGACCTGCTTGGGAGTATCTCATGGGATAGGCTGCTAGAAGGCAAGGGTGCTTGTGAGAGCTGGGCTACATTTAAACAGCACTTCTTCGATGCTCAGGATCGGTGCATCCCAAAGAATAGGAAATCAGGGAAGGGGAGCAGGAAACCCGTGTGGATGAGCAAGGAGCTCATCAATAAGATCAGAAGGTCTCCTCGCCCCTGGCAATAGGATAAAGGGTCTGGGAAATGGAGGGCTCCCCCCTGGTGGACGTGGGAGCATCTGAGTGGGCTCAACACACACAAATCCATGGGTCCCAATGGGATGCATCCGCGTGTGCGAAGGGAGCAGGCAGATGTGATCGCCGAACCAATCTCTATCATCTTTGAAAGGTCCTGGAGAACAGGAGAGGTGCCTGAAGACTGGAGGATAGCCAATGTCGCTCCAGTCTTCAAGAAGGGCAGGAAGGAGGATCCGGGAAACTACAGGCCAGTCAGTCTCACCTCTGTCCCTGGAAAGGTATTGGAGCAGCTTTTTCTGGATGCCATCTCCAAGCAATTGGAAGAGAAGAAGGTTATGAGGAGTAGTCAGCACGGATTCACCAAGGGGAAGTCATGCTCAACCAACCTTGTTGCCTTCTATGATGGCATCACCAGCTGGGTAGATGAGGGGAGAGCAGTGGATGTCATCTACCTTGACTTTAGCAAGGCTTTCGATACTATCTCCCATGACATCTTACTAGCAAATCTGAGAAAGTGTGGGATGGAAGAGTGGACAGCAAGATGGGTTGAGAACTGGCTGACTGGCCAAGCTCAGAGGGTGGTGATCGGAGGAGCAGAGCCTGGCTGGAGGCCTGTGACTAGTGATGTTCCCCAGGGGTTGATGCTGGGTCCGGTTTTTTGTTCAACATCAATGACCTTGATGAGGGAATAGTGTCTGCCCTCAGCAAGTACGCCGAATACACTAAGCTGGGAGGAGTGGCTGACACACCAGAAGGCTGTGTTGCCATTCAGCGAGACCTGGACAGGCTGGAGAGATGGGCAGGAAGAAACCAAATGAGATTTAATAAGAGCAAGTGTAGAGTCCTGCACCTGGGAAGTAACAACCCGAAGTATCAGTACAGGCTGGGGGACGACCTGCTGGAGAGGAGCTCTGACAAAAAGGACCTGGGGGTCCTGGTGGATAACAGGTTGACCATGAGCCAGCACTGTGCCCTTGTGGCCAAGAGGGCTAATGGGATCCTGGCGTGCATTGAAAGGAGCGTGGCCAGCAGGTCAAGGGAGGTGATCCTCCCCCTCTACTCTGCCCTGGTCAGGCCTCACCTGGAGTACTGTGTCCAGTTTTGGGCTCCCCGGTACAAGAAAGACAGGGCTCTCCTGGAAAGAGTCCAGCAGAGGGCCACAAAGATGATATAGGGCCTGGAGCATCTTCCCTATGAAGAAAGGCTGAGAGACCTGGATCTGTTCAGCTTTGAGAAGAGAAGACTGAGAGGGGATATTTATGTATATAAATATCTGAGGGGTGGGGGACAGAAGGATGTAGCCAACCTCTTCTCAGTGGTTTGTGGGGATAGGACAATGGGCAAAGGCTGCATGTTAGAGCACAGGAAGTTCCGCGCTGACATGTGAAAGAACTTCTTCACAGTGAGGGTGATGGAGCATTGGAACAGGCTGCCTAGGGAGGTTGTGGAGTCTCCTTCTCTGGAGATATTCAAGGCCTGTCTGGACGCCTACCTGGGCAGCCTGCTCTGAGGAACCTGCTTTGGCAGGGAGATTGGACCCGATGATCTTTCAAGGTCCCTTCCAACCCCTACAGTTCTGTGATTCTGTGATTCTGACACACGAGTATCTTGCCAGGACTCACGTCTTAATGCGCTAAATAATAGCTATCCTTGGAATTCTGTTTGCTAATTGAACTTGCAGTCATCTGTCATTTATCTCTGTTTCTGAATTCTCCATCACCCTTTCACCTGGCATCACAGCCAGTCCCCTGGGAAAAGATAGGATGTGAAGTTGGTTAATATTGAAAAGCTGCCTTTGTTGCTGATGCGATCTTATCAGGCAGTATTGACCGATCACTTAGAAAGCAAAATTACTGGCAGCTTCTGCACGGTTAATGTATGTGGCAAATGTTGCTTTGCTGGAATAGGCAAACTATATTCAGAACAGGTAGTTCAGAAAACTGTACAGCAGCATTTTACCCAAGCAAATTAGTCCTTTGAGCACCTCTGTGACATGGACTGTCAGTTTTGCTCTTGACAGCTCATGAAGAGATTGCTGTAGCATAATGAAGTGGGCATACATCTTTAAGTATTTTGCACTGAAGCTTGAGTTCACCTGTTGGAATAGTGCGAGGGCAGAATATTCAGATTTCTAGTAGAAAGATTCAAAATCCGATTAATTTTGTCTCATTATAACTGAATTAGTAATAGTGATGTGGTGTTGGTGGGGAAATACATGCCTAACATCTGAGTAGAAATTCAGTGGATAACACAATGAATAAAAATCTACGTATTTGATTTAAAAAAGGGAACTAAGATATAATCATAAAGTAAGCTAGTTTATTGTGAAGAAGTCCTGTTAAGTTTTCCCTCTTAAAAAACTCTTAAAGTTTGTTTATTTGTCTTTTATACTCTAATACTTTTAAGGAGATGGTAAAACTTATACTCTGCAATAAATGAAATAAAAACCTGGGTAACTTTAAGTCAGTAGGTGATGCGCATTGTTTTGGTAGATGTCATTTTTAGTGTCTTCAGCAAAGAGTAAGCATTGTTTAATTATCTTTTGAAACCAGCATTAACAAATTGCGTCAAACTTGCCTTGCCCATCTTTACTGTTGAGTAAATCTTACCTTCAAGACAGAGGGTGAATGAAGTTGTAGGGGTTGTAAACAGTACTAATAGAAGTTATGAATTGAGAAACATTGTTCTAAGTGTTTATAGGTACGTAAAGGAGGAACAGCTGGGCTTGACCAGCTTCACCCATACTTAATTTGGAAAAAATAACATATTATTTAATACCCTTTTGTGAGTGGCAGAAGTGTTCTGTGATGTTTGCGTGTGGGGTGTGTGTGGGGATGTGCAGGAGCATTCTCTCCCCTTCCTAAAGTGGTCTCCGCTGGCAAAATTGAGAGCTCTGGAGTATGTGCATCCCTATGTGATATCAAAAGCACTCATGCTGCTCTCTAATCTTGACTTCACAAGACAGCTGGGAAAGCACTTTTTTGCACTTCAGTTTTACCCAGTCAGAAAGTATTTGCCAGTATGGCAGCACAGAACAGGAAAAGGACCTTATTAATTCAGGCATCTAGTTTAAAGAGAGGCAAATTCTAATATGTATGTGATATAATGACCACTCATACTGTTCCTGAAGTGTTACCCTTGAGCAACAAAAATTAAAATTCATCAACGCGGAAGAAAGTGTGTCACAATGGATATCAGATATCCAAGTGCAGTAAGATAGTGAGACCAGTTTGGAGAAGACTCTTATTACATTATTTCTCTGCCTTCATAATTTTCTTACATCTTTAATGAGGGTTCATGAATGAATTCAGAAATAGGTTTTAAGACAGACAGACTGTCATTCTCCCTCCACTTCAATCTCAAAAACCACAAGCCATCTGAGAGCTGAACTGCTTTATACTTCAAGAGGGAGAAATTGATAAGATTTAGATCAACCTGAAGAGTAAGAAAAGTGTCTGGGGGGGGAAACACATGAATCCTCAAAGGGCCACTTACTGCCAGCATGAATCCAAGAAATTTTCTTATGCTCAGAACAGCCTAGTAATGTTTTATAGTTCCATAATGCTTGAATAAATAGCAAAGAAATTGATTGCATGCTTTTTATTTCTCTATTAGTTTAAAACAGAACATCTTCAAACTTGTTCAGTGTTTGTTTGCTGAAGCACCTGTTTGTATACATCAGTGTGTCCATGATAAGAATATATCTTAATCTCGGAAAGCACCAGAGGGGGGGGACAAACAGTGCACTCTAGGGAAATGGCAAATTTTTACGCATTCCTTTAGCTGTGTTATGATATGGGTGGTATGTTTGTACTCAGGGCTGTGAAGCAGCAACTGTGCCCTGCTAGCAGCATTAGGAAGTTTAGGCTGGCTAGGTAGGATGAGTGGTTGAAACCTTCACTCCAGTTATAATGGGCAATATAAAGAAATTCCCTAATTGTCAGTCTGCTTGGATCCTGCTTTTCCTCTGTCATCCTGAATTTGAGTTATGTCCCTTGTCCCTCACAGGAAACTAAATGTAAAAGCAAGTGTGACCACACAGTTTGTGCTTGCAGACCTTTGATTTCCAGATCAGAGCCATGGGCTGAGCTCTGTTAAAACTTCTGTAAACACGGAAAAAGCAGTGCATTGAGGGCATTGCAGTGCATGCACTGGATTTAACAGCACTATGCCACGTGTACATCTTGAGAAAAAAATACCTATCTTATTTTGCATTTTGCTGTTACCTTTTGACATCTCAGGCTGTTCACGCAGAATAGAGTCTAAGAGAGTGATAATATTTTTTTCATGTTTGTTGTTGAATTATTTGTTATTGCAGTGTCACAGTTTCAGGTCAAGATACTCAGTTTTCCTTGACAGAAAGACTTCTCTGTATTAGAAGTGTGCTTCTATTAGGCAGATGGATTGAACTGGCTTGTTTAAATTTCTAATATTAGATATTTAAAATGGAAACAAAGGTAGAGGATTCCCAGTTACTTGGGTTGTTCAATGAAGTCTCTGCCTGCCTGGGAATTTTTGTTTATTTATTAACAAAATAATTTGATTTAAAAAGGGAAATAAAAACATTTCAGGTGTTTTTGATGCTACTTCTCTGTGACTTGGCCTAGCTATACATTGTTTTGTATTTCTCAGGCATTAGCTACTTCAGTGACTGTTTCCCATACTTCTGGTAAGGTATCAGCAGCTGTCAGCCAGGATGGATGTGTCTTAGTGACTCTGGCTCTGGGAGGGTGTGCATATGCCTGTATTTCTATTAAACCATTTTTCCTGGACCTGCCCAGGAATGTTGTTCATAGTATTTCTGTTGATAATTTCCTTAAAAAACTAATTAGGTTTTGGGTCATGTTACATTTGTGCAATGGTTGTTCAGATGGTGATGGAATATAGATAATATGGAAGTCAATATTTCTTATATGTATAATAACTACATGTAGTAGAGACCAGCACATGTGAGCATACACTTCTATGTGTACAGTGTTCTTATTTGTAGATTAAAGAAATGTGCTTTCTGGAGAGGGAGGATTTTTTTTTTTGAAGTGTCAGTTTAGCATTTTGTATTGTACTTGTTTATTAGTTAATTAAAGCATTTATCTCCAGTGCTATTGTTTTATTCTTTGCTTTTGCATAACATTAGAATAGCTACAGAAAAGTTCAGTTCTGTGCTCTCATTTGTACAATAGTTCAGATATTATAATTTTTATAAAATATAAAATAACCTTTTTCTTGGTAGGATTTGTTTTTGTTTTGTTTTTTTTTTTTTTTTCCAATCTCAGAAAAAAAGGACAGCAATATCAGTCACATCCACTTTGGTCTTGTTTTTGAATAAAAATGATGTTTCTTTAGGGTTATAATATTCTGAGAGAGGGATTTCATTGTTAGCCTTAATTTTTAGATGACGACTCTTTCCTTTATTTCCTTTACACATGTATGTATTTACAGTTCTTCCGTTTGAAAGGCATACTTAAAACTACCTTTAAAATCTCTAGGATTAGTTTAAAATATCTGTAAAAATCTGAAATAAAAAAGTTCATAAACTGTTATAGATCTAGTCCTCTGCTTTTTAAATTACTCCTGAAACATGGGCAACTATTTTTCCAAATACAATGGGCACGTTTTTTTCCCCCTCCAAAACCTCGAATCATTTAGATAAAGACAATTCCCTAAAGAAATTAGGAGTGAGTCATTAATGTGTGGACCTGCCTTGTGCTTCTAATGCATCCTAGCAGTCTTGTTAATATAACTGTAACCATGCAAAGAACTAAGAGGGATTTTACAGCACGGTAGAACAAGTACTTTATTTACATAATTTGCTAACTATGTAGCTATGTAAGTTGAAAATTAACACTTTTCCACAGATGTTATGGGTAGGTGATCCAAGTCATCACAAAAGCATCTGTATCTACACTATCTTGCACCTTTTCCTTACTTATATATGTAAATAAATTAATTATAAAAAAGGAGTATAACTGTTTCTGAGGAAAACACAGTTCAAATTTGATATAGGATTTTATGGACCAATGAGTTTTGATGTGTGTACAAAAGCTGTACATATGTAATTGAATAATCATGTCATCCTTGGATTCATTAAGCAACTTGCATTCTGCCTAAAAGTCAAGTTAATGTATTTGCTTTTTTCACAAGTTCTTCAGAGTCTGAATGGACGCAAACACAGAGAGATGGTGGTCCGTGTTTTGTTTTGTTTTGTCTTTTTTCTTATAATTGTCTCTTTAGATAAGTGTTTCCATTTCTCTCTCAGCTATGGACTATTCTGCTAGTTATAAGCTTCGGATAACTACTTAAAGTTTTCTATAAAAATAGAGAGAAAAAGTTTTTTTCAAATTTTTGAAAAAAGAAAACAAAAGTTCTTTTTGAAGGAAAAAAAGAGTACCTAGAAGTAAAGGTGATACGAATGTGTCAGAATTATCCTGAATATTTTAAAACTGTTTCAAGTATGTGGTGTGTGTGCTTTTAATGTATAAGGCCATTGAGTATATAACAGTACATACATTGAAGTTTTACGTATTGAAGTTAGGCTATACTTAAAATACAGCTAAGCTATATATGTGTTCACATGCATGTATATACACACACAGAAAAAGATTTATGTAAAACTCAGGATCCCCATTTTAATAAGATCAGTGATAATCTTGCGCTATGTTCAGTGGAGAACTATTTTTCCCACAAAACTTATAACCTTCCAACTCAGAATACACAAAGCAACATGAATACCTAAATGTTGGTATTCACCAGCATGAATTACCTATGCTGTGTGTGGCATGTTCATTTATGGAAGTAATGGCACTTTTTACTCTGAGAAAAAAAAAAAAAAAATCTCTTATATGGAAATATTTAAATATATCTGTAATAAGTTCTGTCCATTCCCTGTTTAATTTCCACTGTAGTTCTAGCAAGAAAGAAAATTGAAAAGTGCCCCATCAAATGAGTTCTCACTTCTGCCACTTCCTTATCTTTCAGAGCAAAATCCTTATCAATGACAGCATCTGGAAAGGTCAGCCATAGGCCATTAGTTCTTCATATGCATATTCAGCTTCACCCCACACACACTTGGTAGCTAATGGCATTCTAGATAAGGATCTTTCAGTTCTGTGTTTTAATTAATGATCATTTTTGCCATTATCAACTGCCTACTTCATGAGTATAAGTGAGATCTTTGCCGTATATCATCAGTCAAATGCTCTGTGCATGTCTTCGCTCATACGTGCTGTGACATGTAGAGTAGTATACCCCTTAGCAATTTCCTACTTGGAATAATTAGTAGACTGTTACATTTAAGAAGCTGTCTAAGGATTTTGTATGAGTCCTTTCCATGATTAGAAATACTGTTCTTAAATGGAATAAAAGGTCCCAGCTAGGTGTGTGTGTTGTGCATAGCAATAGGGCAAAATGCTTAAATTGATCAACTGATCATCAGAACTGCCGTTTTAATGTCATTTTGTGACCATCACAAATATTGCAAGATTTGTGATGAAAGTACATAAAAATGTCCGCATAATGTCTTGTATCAGTTTTCTACCTACCCCTTTCAATCTGACGTGGCGACACTCTCTTAAATGTATTCACAACTTTCAAAACATCTTGAATGCTAAATTCTTAGAGAATGCTTGCCATTTTCCCTCTATCTCCTCTTCCATTTTATCAATGAAGTACATGGAAAATAAAGTAAATAACTCCATTACTTGGTTCTTTCTGAAAATAGTTTGCTTATTTTTCTGTGAGTGAGAGACCAGGAAGGGGAAAGGAACGTTTTACTTACTCCTTTATAAAATCTTCCTGTTTTTTAAACAATGGACAAAGAATGAAGGAATTAAGTACAGAAAGAATGAACTTTTGCCTGATTAAAGAACAAAAACACAAAGTAAAAAATGAAGAACATGGATTTTCTCATTTGAAATGCTATAATTTTTCAAGGAAATGTATGAGCTCAAGGAAATGTACTTTTGAGTACAAAGTGAAAGTATTTTCATGAAAAGTAATGTTCAGGTGAAAGGTTTCTCAAGTAAAGCATCCAGTCATCACATGCTGAAATACAGTAAGAAACTGAAATTACAGGGAGGGAAGAAAAATCTGTCTGGGCTTTCCTGCTTCAGTTAGGTAAATGGGTAAAACTGACACTTTTATTCACTTAAGTTGGCGGTATGAGATCGAGTTCTAAACACCTGTTGTACTGTCGTGGAGCACTTAAAGTACAATAAAAATATTTATTAGAAGTTATCCAAAACGCTACAAACAGATAGGAAATGATGACTGATTAATTATGTCTTCAGAATAGGATCACTCTTGTCCATGCAGTACAAAGATGAAAATAAATGTGGATATTTTTGCATAAAAAGAAACCAAACCTATACGTAGACACAAAATATCCAAAATATGTTAGTTTGTAATACATATATTTAATATAACATATATGTTTAACTATAATGTTCTCATAGGAAATTAAAGTTGAAATTTATATTCTGTTTCACTTAGGTAGAAAGCATAACATGGTAAAATCTACTGCTGAAAGACTGATAATGACTGTGTGTGTCAATTATATAACTTCTGTACTTCTTAACATTTGGAAGATCAAGACTTCAAAACAAAATGTGTTTGATTTTTAAGTGCATTAATAATATTCCTACTGACAGGTAAGCATGAATGCGAATGGATACCGAACTTTTTTTTTCTTTACGTAGATATATTTTTAGTTCAAAAGCTACCAGAGGTGATAAATACTTGCTCATCAAATGCAGCTTCAATGTCTCTGCAGTTAACATCTCTATCTGAATGAAAGTGTCAGTGGAGCTGTTCTTGCAGTGAATTAAAATGAAGTAAAAAGAACGTGATACTAATTCCTTTGTTTTCTAGATGGTCGAACTCTCCCATTAGAAAGGCTTCAAGTTCTTGAGCAGCCTGTGTAACTAGGCTTGCTTCTCTTGCTAGGCATATCTTGTTTAGTCTATTACAATCGCTAAAAGCCTGTCTAAACAGCATTAAAAAGTGCTTTTAAAAAAAAGTAGGGGAAAACTCTTTCTGGTGCAATTTTTTCTGCAACCTAATAGCTCCAGGAGGGAGGAAGTGTGTGTGTGTGTATTTTTCTATGTGTAGTGATGCTGAACATTTACTTAACTTGTTTTCTTTCCCTCCCAGTCCTACAGGACTTGCAAGAAGCAGATTTCTGTTTCCAGTACCTCTGTAATGAAGGGAGAAGGAAATTTGCTGTTCCCAAGGCAATAAACTGCCTTGCTTTGTTTTATTGTCTTAGATAATCGAATATCTGTGAAAGACATTCAATAAAGTCATTGGAGATTAGAGATTAGTCTTCTAGTCATAGAAAAGCACAGGAAAAGCTCTTTTTTTTTTTTTTTTTTTTTTTTTTTTTTCTGGGCTTGATCTAGAAAATCTAATTTAGTGACCATTGCTTTGTTGCTGGCACCATCATTGTGTATATTGTTTTGCACAGGGCCAGAAAAAAGCAGGCTGTGATATCCAATTAATGTTACCTGGATGACTGAAGGGCTATCAGTTGTAAGAGTTGGCTCAGTGCAGAAAAGAAACTGGCCCTGCATTATATTTCTTGTGCTACAAAGGAAATGGAGCCTAAATGTAGCTTTTTGTATTTGAGAAAAGGAAATATTTTTACAGCATTATTATTAATGTGAGTTCTGAACCCACTTCCTACACTCTCCTGATTGGTCTAAAAGAAGATTATTAACAAATAAATATTGGGGGTTGAAACTGTAAAGAGCACCATCTTTAGTGTTAATGAACAGCACAGCAGTTATTTCATTGTAATATCCAGAAGCTGCTAAATTCTGAATGCACTGAGATTCACAATTATCATTAATGGAATTTAGTATTTTCAGGATAGTGGAAAATAGCATGGATTTAATAAAATATTAATGGGCAGAAACTCTGGATTAAATATTCATCCTGGTGCCTTTGGAGGTTATGTTCTATTGCTACCCTACAGCCCATTAGTAAATAATGATCTAGTGGCAAAACCTTCTGGGACGTAGTATAGCTTAGTATAGAATTGCTGCATAAAGTTAAATCTTAGGACTTGCATGTTTTCTGTTTTGTAGAGTTACGTTGTGTACGGGGAAAAAAAATTGAGTCAGTACCAATAGTCATCTAAATCGCATCAGTAGAGGTAAATTTACCAAAGTTGAGCTGGAGGCACTTTTAGTGCGTGATTCCTCCAATACTAATGAGAGCTGCCTAGCTGCATGCTGAGGAACGCCTTGGCAGGTTGCATTCTTGCCTTGCTCAGGTTGGCCTGGACCTTTCCTATCAAACAGAGCTGTGCAACAGAAAGTAGCAAGAGAAAGAGAAGTAGATAGCAAGGCTTTTGTGTATACCTTTTTCTAGCAATCACAGTTGAAGCACTTTAATATTGCTAATTTGTGAAGGGATAACTGTGTCTTTATTTTCACGGGAAACTCAAGCATTTCTGTTTTCCAGCAAATGTCCTGTGGAGTTGATGGGAAGTGTATTGTTGAAATTGATTAGTAGTGGAAATTTGGGGCTTAGACTTAATAAAAACTATCTTCATTTAAAATCAGTCTTTTATATATTAAGCAAACATTTGTAATGACATTGCAGCATCTCATGAGGTTTGTACTTGAGCCAAAGAATTTGCAACATGCAGAGAACAAGGGTAAGTAGCAATCTAAATACAGCTTTCAAGATGCTCTGTGGCTAGGGCATCCCATGGTGTGCTGTTTTCTGTCCGTACAAGAGGGAGAGGGGTATAGTGCCCCAGGGAAAATATATTTCAAACTGGCAGCCAGACTACAACTCATAATTTCCTCTTTGTTGGAATACTACATGCCTATTGTATATGAAACAAATTGCCAATGTGAACACCGTACCAAGACATTTCTATCTTTGATGTCAAAAATAATGCAATTAATTTGTATATAAAAGTCAAAGAGCATAGTGACATGGATGACGTGAGAAATTATGTAAGCTTTGTTATTCAACCACAAACATGGGCTAGGACAATTATAAAATAAGTAGATTATTTCATCTGCAGTATAACTGTTTTGTTGTTTGTTTGTTTGTTTGTTTTCGTTTTTAATGAATGCTAACAATTATAACTGGTTTTGAATGTGGCATGGAATAGGAAAGATTCCAGCTCCCCAAAGACAAGGGTGGTGTATCTCTCCAAGCCATAACAGTTCATGAAAAACCAAGTCCTTACAGAGACTTAAGGTGATTTCTAATGATTTCTAGAACACTTTTTAAAAAAAAAAAAAAATAAAAAAAGATTATGCATAGAAGAAAACAAGACAAACTATTCCTTTGCTTTGAAAATATGTTAAATCAACATTTTGTTTTATTGCATGGCTTTCGATAGTGTGTAAACAGTAAATCCAGATATCTGAGAGAGATCTGGATGGATGGGTGTCTGCTGTTTGTTTTCCATTTTGGGGTTTTATGAGAGTGGGGAAGGTTGGTTGTTTTGAAAAATGTGGTAGTGCTCAACAGTTAACAGAGCTGTTGTGCTAAACAGCTTCTTGCATATTTCTGTATTCCACTTAATGATATTCATGAAATATTCTTATTTACTAGGAAAGTCATTGAATATCCTCCCACAGGGTTTAGATTACTTATTACGTTAAGTAAGGATCACTCTTATTTATGTATGTTAAAAAAATAAATAAATGTAATTTACTAATCAATATAATTTCCTACTATAAGCAATTTTGTATACTCATCAGCTGTACATAGTAACATGTGGCTGCAATATGTCAAATCAAAATTTATGTAGTTAGTGTAAATAGTTCAGGAAAAGGTGCAGAGTTCAGTGCTAGCTCAGCTCAGATAGCATTTTTTGGAGATGTCTCTCTCTACCTTTTCACCTATCTCATTTCCCAGGAGTTAGGACTAGCTAAATTCTCAGTGAATCCTAAAACAGATCCTGAGAGTTATGTGGGAATTTGTCCTGGCTCTTAACTCCTCCATGAGTGCTGAGGAGCAAACTGTAGCAATAGTAAGATTGTTTTCCATAGAAGCATGTTGGGCTGAGAGATTTAAGAATTGCTGGACCTAACCAGAGCTGACTTTGGGTCAAGCCATTACGTGTTTTCATATCTAGATATTTTGTTTGCTGGAGTGTAGTTCTGACTGCTGTGTTTTGCTGAACTTTTTAGTTTCAGCTCTGCTTTATGTTGTATAAATGCTTTCTTATCACAAAGTTCCTTAACAAGTTCTGATAGGTTTGAGATGATCGTGTGGTAAACCTTGATGCTGCCATAGGTACTGCATTATGAAGGGATCCAGATCTGTGGGTTACTAAGTGTAGTTTCCTTCCTAAAGATGGCTTAGGTGATGACAACTGTAACTGGGGGAGGAACACATTTTGCAGATGAATGAAGAATTTGAAAAGTGGGAGGTATAGATCTTCTCATCTTACTTATTAAGAAAGTAATACATTAAATATCAGCAGGTGTTATAGATTTATAGGTTATACTGTATGTTTTCATTCAAATGTGACTGCAAAAGGTATTTTTCTTTCTGAGCAGTAAATAATATATTATCTCTGCATTATGAACTGCAAATATATGCAGTTCATTAGGATTTGTAGTGATGGTAACCTTGCTACTTATAAGGAAATATATAGGACATGATTTTATTGGTTTTAATAATACCTGAACTAAGTATGAAATGAATATAAATATACATGTATGTGTGTGTAAGTATATAAAAATTCAAATGTCTTGATTGATTATGTTCTCTACGTGTGCATACAAAGGAAATAAACACTTCTTAGCTCTGTAGAATTGTTACAAATGCAAACCTAAATTTATTTAACTAGTCATGCTGTGTGACTGCTGGAGAAAGAGGAAGCTAAAGAAGTTGCAATACTAACTTGTGTTGAACACCATCTGATAGGTAATGGAAGAAATGTGTACTATAATTCATATCCAGGTGGTAAAGGTGCCACTAGCAGACTTTCTTGTACTTTTGTTTCTGTATTGTAAATATAAATGGTTTTACAAAATACTAACTTTGGTGGAAAAATTTAATATGAGGAAAATATTTTCCCTCCAGGTAACTATAGGTACATTAAAGGAGGCTGTAGCAAGGTGGAGGTTGGTCTATTCTCCCATGCGCCTGATGACAGAACGAGGGGGGAATAGGCTAAAGTTGCGCCGGGGAGGTGTTTCAGGTTGGATATTAAGAAAAACTTCTTTACCGAAAAGGTTGTTAGGCATTGGAATGGGCTGCCCAGGATACTGGTTGAGTCACCATCCGTGGAGGTCTTTAAAAGACGTTTAGATGTAGAGCTTAGTGATATGGTTTAGTGGAGGACTTGTTAGTGTTAAGTCAGAGGTTGGACTAGGTGAGCTTGGATGTCTCTTCCAACCTAGACGATTTTGTGATTCTTTAACTGTCCTGCATCATAGATACAAGTTGGTGCTATGCTCAGTGTTATATATGGAGTGGTAATTCGAGCCGAGAAAATGGTTGATATTAATAAAGAAGGGGGAGATTTGGGCATGTGGCCATGGGGGTTGGAAAACGCCGTGACTGAGATAACATTAGACTCTTAACGACGAGGCCATCAGGAATATAAAAGAGTTTAGAGAGAACAAAGAAGGGTGATTCAGGAGACTCCATGCAGTCTCCGGTTTCTTGTTCTCCAGCTGGTTCTCTTGTTCTCCAGCCGTTAAGGCATGTATATTTCTGGGTGTTTGCTCTTGTTGTTACATTCAGAGTTGTTTGACCAACGAAAAGTTGTTTTGAAAAGAACTGCTGTGGAGAGAAGGGTATAAGAGGGGAGCCTGCCCTCAAGATAAAAAAAAAAAAAAAAGGCAGGAAAAAGGAGTGAAGAGGAACAGGCTGGAAGAACGCAGACCAGGACGGGAACAGGCATTTTGATTGCCTCATGAAGATAGGTTCGTCCAGACTCAGCAAACTGCTCAGAGAAGCTCGTACAGTCGCTGGAAATAGGCGCACTGGAGCTGGAGAGAAGCTCGAGTTGAGAGAAGCGGACCTGTGCACACAACTGCCTCTCGCTGGTAAGCAGTTGCGCATTATGGGGAATCATACGCCCTTAGGAACAAAGACTGTCCTGGTAACCTTACAGCTTATTCTCCTTATTAACAATCGGACAGTTTATGAGCCTGAAATATAGGACCAAACTGAGGTCGAGGTGTAGGACTCTGCAACTAAAAACGACAAGGTTGCAGTGGGATTGCTCGGCACCTGGCGAGCAGTCTCTGAGGCCTTAAAGAGCCATGTGGGACCACAGTCAGAAACGTGTGGTTTGCCAGACAGTGAGGGAGCTGCGGGCTCCTTTACCGATCCGACTGCCATGCCATGGGCCCCTCTGCTGCTACAGCCATCGAAGGCTTTTGCTGTTGCGCCCCCTGCTGAGCTGGACGTGCCTTTTGATCCAGGCCCTATTGGCCTTGAAAAGGAGATGGGTATGTTTTTCTTCAATCTGGGAAGAACGGGATACATAAGGCCTGAAGCAAGAAAAGGAATGGAAAATGGAGATTGTGAAGTTATGGAACTTAAAGGATTGTTTAACTATCCTGATTGTACATATGTATAGGCATACTTGTGTTTAGTGTGTAAAGCAATGTTCTATATGTTTAGAAAGTTTGATGTTTGTGTGTGTATGTTGGTGGAGCATAGACTCCCCGCACACCCAGCGCTGTTTACTTGCCTTTTATAAATATTCATTTATGTTACTAAATTCAGAGTTGAGACTTCATTTATAACACTCAGGAAAATGAGTTGCTTAGTAAAGTAACTACAAAACACAAATACTTAAGTTGTCATGTGTTTCTTAACTTCTTAACAGGTCTTTCTGTATTTGTCTATATGAACATATTTATGTATGTATGATTTCAGAGGATGACATAATACACCTTGAAAACTTTTTTTTTTTTTTTTTTAATAATCGAAAAAGTATTCTATTGTGTTTGTTTCTAAAGTTTTTGTAAAATCTTGACTTGTAGTTACTTTGCTCAGTACTTTCTGAAAGGAAATAATCTTTGAAGAACCTGTTAGCCAGCTTTTAGTAAGTTGTAATAATGTGTTATAAGTGTTGTTGACCAATAATTATGTAACCAATTGGAAGTAAATTTCTCCATAAAAGACAAATAAAAGTTTACTAAGGCTAATCTGCATCTGGAATCTGAATTTACATGATGGTTTTTGAATTATTTACGCTGAAAGGTAGCATCTTCTGGGCTGTGATTTTTGCTTTTCCTAACAGTTTGTAAGTTGTGCTATCAACTGGATTTTGACACATCTAGACTTTTGGGTAGGTTAAGAAGTCTGTCTGATATCATTGACCTTATGTAAGAGAGAAAGTGTCTATTTATATTTTCTGAAAAGTAGTCTGTCTTAAACTGTTGTAGCTGTTTAGTACCTTTATAGCAGCATAGAGAGAGTGCCAAAACTCTACTCCTGTGACAATTTTGTTAATTATGCTAGCTAAACAGATCTATCAAATTCCCATGGAAAAATAAATAAATAAATATTCCACCAGCAGAATGCATATATTTTATTTACTGATTTATAATTTGATGTTGCATTTTCACTGTGTTCTTAAATCAAATGGAAGGGTGTCAGTAATCTGAAATTTCTTTATTTCCTGTAGCTCCTGGATGTTTGCTATTGTATAGCACCCAAACACTAAGAAAACCAAGCCTCTGAGTACTTAGCTTTTAAATGGCTGTAATTTTCTTTTGCTAACTAGCAGAATAACCTTATCTACAGCTTTATCACAGTTAGTTTCAATCCAATTAATCTTCATCAATATTGCCACCCTTCACATCATTCTCTGGAAAACTTAAAAGGAAAATAGCTTAATTAGGAATAGCAATGGCATTTCACTTTCAGAAAGATGGAATGTTCAACACGCTGTGTTGAAACAACATTCTCTGATTAGAATAATTTATGTGGCAAACACTAAATAAATATGCATTCGAGGAAAGGGCTTTGTGTAACCAGTGTACATAGAGCTATGTTCTCTTGTGCTCATGAATTAGAAAATTGTAATTAGTAACAACTAATATTCTTATACTCTTATGTGAGAAAGTCAATATCTTTTGATACAAGATGTACAGGTGACACAAATTTTATTATAGAATGGGATTTGATAACATGCCTATCCTGTCATGGTTGCCTTTTTCTGCTTCATGTTGATTGTGTTCACAATTATATCAAAGACTTTTCTTTGGCTTTTGTGGAAGACTAAACATTTCATGATGTTCTTGACTCTTCACCCTGCATGATTATGAATACTGTCCCCATACTACACTCAAACTCAGAGATGAAAAGGCAACATTTTTCATTTGTAATGTTCAAGGTACGCATACATCCTTTCAAATAGGGAACATGTTATACTTGATTACATTAGCAAAGAAGATGTGCAAAGGCAGAATGTTTCATCAGAAATGGCATTATGGAGAGAGATAAGATCACTTTTAAGATGTATAATATTTGATAATTACAAGAATTTATGGAGTGTGACAATATTTTTATGAAATTTAGAATTTAGATTTAAATTGCTGACTGCCCTAAAACATCAGGGGTTTACTATAAAATCTGTTTCCTTTTACAGATTTATCTGAATGGTTCTCAGAGAATTCTTACCAGAAAATGACTCTGTCAAGTTCCTGGTAATCTGTTTTGTTGAACTATGGAATCCTTTTACCAAAATGAAGAGAGATGACAACTAGTCTTGTCCGGTATTCTCCAAGCTCCCAGAAAGTACTATCAGGATTATTCAGGTGTGCATAAAATTACTTTGTTAATGCAAATCAGATCTGAGAAAGGTATGCTGTAAGTTCTTTATATGGAAGTTACTTACTATTTCATCTGCTACTTGGAATTAAGGCTGTTTGTGGAGCATTATATCAAGCAAGCTGTCAGTGTACTGTCTCCTTCAGGAAAAAGCAGGACTGTCACCTCTTGAAATGCAGCTGGCAGAGCACGAGGACACACTTTTTCCTATCATTCCCTGGCTGTCATGAACTGGGTGGATTGATAATTAGTCTGAGAGTCCACGTTATCAGACATCCAGCCTGAAAACGAGATTCATGTACATAATGTTCAATATTCTTTTCTTGTATACTAACTTAATGACATATTTTGAGAAGAAAATCAAATTTCCTCTTTCTATTATTAATTCTCTTTGGAAAACTGTTTTTACCCTTGCAAAGTGCAATTCTGTAAAATTGTAAGTTATAATAATGCAGGTCTTCAAAGTACATGGATAAGAAGGGAAGGTTTCAGGACATAGAGAACCTCTAATAGGGTTCTGATTTTTTTTTTTTTTTTTGAGGGTAAGGAGAAAAAAAAAATGAAGATCATTATACATGTGTCTGGCCTCATTACATGTGTCAGGGAATCCCATATCATATTAGCAAAGCAAAGGATTTACCCTACTGAGGAGCTGAATTTGAGGAATTTGACGTTTTTGGTTTTTTTTAGTCTCATATATCATATGTCAATCCCAAGATAAAGGTGTGCACTTGTCTTTCACTTTCTTAAGAAGGTGTATGATTGTGTATGATTTGAAACAGCATTCGTTTTCCAAATGAAGCAATTGTAGGAAGCTGAAGGCCCAATCTGTTTCATAGAGATGGTAAGAAGGTGCTAATACGGAAATACGCCAGTAACTGGTCCAAGCTTAATACTGATGGAGAGGTAGCCAAATAATACTTGATATAGGCAGTGCAATAGAAAACACCACTTTCTTTTGCTATTACTTGCAACTTCTGAAGTATTTTCTGTCAAGCGATGCCCATTATCTGAGATGACTTCTACTTCCA
The DNA here is from genome assembly GCF_963932015.1 of Anas acuta. Lineage (NCBI taxonomy): Eukaryota > Metazoa > Chordata > Aves > Anseriformes > Anatidae > Anas > Anas acuta. The sequence goes on from NC_088982.1 coordinate 37,923,352, forward strand.
TCACTTTTATGCTGCAAACTGCACAGCAAGCAAAGGTCAAAGTTAATTAGCTGGGGATGGGGGCTGTTTGTTTTCATCCTCACTAGAGCTTTTATTTTTATTTTTTTGTAATTATGAATACAGTGTAGATAATGTTACAGACTGAATTCCTAATGAAAAAAATAATACTGAATGGAAAGCAAATCTAAGGTGTTTCTTACACTGTCAAAGTTTTTATTCATTACTAGCCTGAAAGTTTAAACTGACTTCACAAGGAGACAAAAGAAACCTAATTCTTAATTTAAAGCCCTGGAAAGCTATGCTAAAACAATCATGAATTCAGTCTTTACAAGTAAGAATGGTGCTGGACAAATGTATAGAAAGCTAGAGAGGAAGTGGACTAATGATATGACTAATGATAGTCATATCGTTAGTCTTGACACTGTCCTTCAAATGGACACAAACTGTTGGGAACTAATAAGGGTCCTGACAGCGCGTGCGCACGCCCTCTCTCTTTATATATATGTGTGTGTGTATATATATACATATGTGTGTGTATATATATATTTCTTATATATAGTATGTGTATATATATATATGTAGTGTGTATGTGTGTGTGTATATATATATATATATAGTGTGTGTGTATATAGTATCCCTTCTCTGTAGTCTCTATCTGGAGGTCTTGAATGTTATTCTTTCTTCATCTTTTGCTTCTGTGTGGTTATTTTACAGTAACTGGGAGTCCAAGGGATCAACTTTCCAAATGTCATTATCAGTGTTCAGTTACCTAGCAAGCACAAATGTGAACTTCTTGAAACTAATGAGAACAGAGGATTTACAGCAAGAAAATCTGGGCACGTTAATAAATGTTTCCCAGTTCTATTCCTTATTATACTTATAATGGGTATTGTGTGCTTTTCATGATACAGTAAAAAGAATTGGTATCTGCAAACAAATTTTGCTAGTAATATGCATCTGTTACTAGGATGATGGGGTGCAATGTAAGCATACAGCTGGCTGGATTTTAAGCTCTTTGAGGAAAATCTATGTATGTGTACTGCTGGGTGAAGCCTGGAAATTTCAGAAATATAAAAATAATCATATATTTTACCTAATTTCACACAAGCAAAACCCAAACGGAGCTAACTTTTTAAACACTAATAACTTCTTGGCTTCATCTAAAGTGGATCAAAGTGCTTAATATTTTAGTGATATCTGGTTTTAGTTGTAGCATTAAAAAAAAAAAAAAAAAGTTACTTTTTATACTTAGGTAAGTAAACAAAGTAGACACACCAAACAAACATTTCCCTGTTTCCTGTCAGTATGTTAAATGTTTCATAAGATTTTTCTTCTCCAAATAAGAATGTGTGCACATTTGTTTTTAAACGTTGGAGCTGCCTTTGACTGATTTTAAAATAATGTCTTAATATCATCATGAGCACATTTTTCACCTAGTCCATATTAAAGCTACACATTTCACAGCCACCAATTACAGGTTGGTGCTACATCCTTGACAGTTGTTTGAGAATAGTTTGAAGTGGTGAAGGTGAAATGTAATTAACAGTAGATATCACATAAATGCTTCGATCAATTTAAATTAGTCACTAGTAGGCCATGTATCACAGATTGAAGTGTGGTATTTAACAAGAAGAAAATCCTTATTAATAATGTGGTCCTTTGCATATTAATCCATTGTTAGACTTTGTCTTAAATGCATGCATTGTTTGACTTGATTACAGTAGTGTGTCTGAAAACATGAAATTTATTCTTTCCCTTCTTAGTATCTTTATCTGCAATGCTTAAAGTAGGCATTAGAATCATAAGGAAGGTTTCCCGAAAGACAAATTTCAGTTTCTTCAGAATGGTGTGTGGGCATAAATAAACATTCCTCTGTGTGTGTGCGTGTGTAGTATACATAGTGTAGGTCCTAACTGTCAGGTTTTGATGTACTTTTTTCAACATGGGGCTTGAGATAGCAAGTGGAAGTGGTGTTTTAAATCTTTTGACAACAGTCACTTCTACTTACTGTTTCCTTAACATGTGGCTTCAGAAGGACAGACTGTTTTCCACAGAAGTTCTGCCTTTTAATGACATCAAATGAGTTAATATTTACTCCATTAGTTTCCCTGGTAGTACTTAATTGAGAGGCATTATTCACTACATGTGGGATAATAAACATGCTATCCATGTGTAAAAATATTTAGTTTATCATCTTTTGACCAAACAAGTAAAACATTAATGGTCAGATGACAATCAGGGAATAATAGCTGAGATTCTTATAATTTTAGCAAGTTGTGTGCTTATATTTGATTAATTTTCTTTTTTTTTTTTTTTTTATTTTTTCCCTCAGTAAAAAGATTAAAGCATATCATGGACTTCTCATTTTTAGAACTTTTTTTTTTTTTTCCCCTAGCTTGACAACCTATATGTATGTTTTCAGAAAAAGGGTGTGTGTCGCTTTTAGGATGTGCGTTTAGTGCCTCAGATACAATTTCACAGGTATCAGAACTGAATATAACTGAATATAGATTTGATTTTCTAAGACACAAACACCTGAAAATAAAAGGAGCTGGCTTAAATTAAATTGTCATTATTCTATTACTTAAGGAAATGTGTTGAGTTCTTCTACCTTAGAACCACAAATATGGAATAGAAGCACTCTGCTACTTGTCCACATTTATGGTATATTTCCACATTTTTGGTTTGAAAACAGCTGTTTCTTTTAAGATTTATACTAAATAAATAGAAAAAGTAAATATTTTCTTGAATGTGTTTACATTAGGCTATCTGACAAAGTAAATAGAATTAGCTTGATCAATCTGTATGATATTACAGGGAAGGAAAAACAAAAACTAACCAGTATATCACTACTAGCAATGTGTTAGGCTTTCCTGTTTTTGTTAAGTATTCCAGAACAATGTAATCAATCAAAAAGTTTCCCATTCCACATGGATAAATGTTACCTTTTTAAGCATTGCTAAACACTTTGACATATTTGAAAAATTGAGTCCTAGATCCTAAAGGTTATTTGTCACAGGAGAAAGAGAAAATATGCTCTGTGCATGCGAGAATGGCAAATAAAGACTGTAAAGATGATAAATCTTCAGTTGGATACATAAACTACTCAGATTCATAGTTCCCAACTTCATCACACACAGCTGTAGTTTAGTTTGGCCTTTACTGACATATAACTATATACAACAGGGAAGTAGTGGTCAGTAGATCGTCTCAGGATGAAGCCTGATGAAGGAAACAGAGAAGAGAACAAATAATACATACTACACTTTGAATGCAAGCCATGCTGAATCCTTATAATTATTTGTTGCTTTGATATTGGGGGATTTTTTGATTTGTATTTTTTCTGATTGTTTTCAAAGGCACACTAAGTAAGATAAAGCACGCCTTGAAACCGTCCTCTCCCACAACATATAAATGATGACAGGCCTGTAAAATTTGTAGCACTAAAAATGTCTGAAGAACAGTCAAAGCCACTTGTTGATACGATTAAAGCAATTTAATTCAAAAGGAACTTTCTAAAGGCTTCTTCTGACAGCTGGTGATTTCATACACCTTAGACAATAATATTACTTTATCCTAAATATTTTTGTGAGATTACCGTGAATTCTTATAATCCATTGAAGCTCTTCTAGGTTTTATAAAAACAAACTTTCTGTAATTCTGTGTTCTGTGCTGTATGTTGTGGTCATAGAATGTGGCATTGGTATGAAAGAAATAACTCAAATTTTGTCCTAACATGGAGGGGATTTTTTGTTGATGTTGTGTCTGTGGATTTAATAATCCAACAAGAATTAATAATTTTACAGTGAGAGGTAGACAAAGCGATGCTTGTAAATCTCCATAGCATTTGATTATGAACTGATTTCAGCATTTGGCTTGCTTTAATTTTTTTTTCAGTAATACATAATTATTTCTTCGTCAGTAACCCTGCTGATGTTACTATATTAGATAATGTCTTTATAATATTTTTCAAGGAAACTAGTTTGTATTAGAGGACATATCAGAGAAACCTTCAATTGTAATTTTCAACAACTGAACACTCTAATGACAGATTAATAAAGGTGAAGGGAAGGGGCCCTGACAGTTGGTTGTCACTGTGTACATTGCGAAGCAAAAAGCTCTTGCTGCTGCACTGAATTCTGCATAAAACCGTGACAGGAATTTTATTTCCCTGTTTCTGTAAGGAAAAGTTGCTTCTGCAAGAGGCCAGGTGAAAAAGGTGTTTGGATGTTCGTGAACCACGTCTACCAGTCCATCCGGTTGGTAGCGTGAGGACTGTGGGCTGAGGACTGGAGATGCTCAGGTTTTATGCTTTGAGCTCCCACCTAATGTGAAGTGTTGGCCAGCCTCCTGCAGCATTGATCCTTGGTGAAACATTAGACACTTCAGATAAAGAAGCCTTGTCCACTGAGTCATCTGCTTAGATTTAAGGAGTGCTTCACTTGCTGCCCACTGAAATTGCATCCTTTGCATAATAGCACATACTTTTCAGAGGATGAAGTATTCAATTATTTTGGTCTTTTTACTTAAATATGGAAGCACAGTAGTACAAAAATAAATTGAATGAGAAAAACTCTGGACTGGTGTGAAAATTTAAGGTTCTGGAAATTTCAGATACAATGCCAAATAATGAGGAATGCTTGCACACTAACCTACTGGTAAATAATAGCTTTTACTTTTGGTTCCCTGGTATGTAAATGTCTTAAATTCCCTTGTTTTGTGTTAGTGCTATATAAGCATACTGTTATGCAAAATCTAGAGGATAAAATGTATTTTGTGACAAGGTAATAAACGTACTGTGCATCCATAAAATAGTTTAATTTATGGGCAAAAATCCATTAATGTTCAAATACCATTCAGAAAATGCCAGTGTTTTTTTTTTTTTTTAATAACTTCAGCTACTTATGTGCTCTGTATGAATATTTTCATTGTTAAACCAACTCATAATCTTTGTGCAGGCCCTAAATAGTCTCAGAAATAATTACAGCTCGATATAGCTCTTGAAAGTGAAGAGTTGCGTAAGGGGAAAAATTGTGACTATCAACTCTGAAGCCTATAGCTTTAACTCCGGACAAAGAAAGCAATCTACTGAATTGAGTTGTCTCAGTTACTTTTATATGAAGGCATATATTGCCTATAAAGTGAATTTTAAAATGTCAGTTTTTATCTTGTGTCATATTTTCAGCACATAGATAGATCATGGTAGTACAGAGCACTCTCAACAACAGACCTGAACACGTGCCCAGGTCTTCAAATGATGCAGGGCAGATGTTATCTTTGCTAATCTCAACTCTTCCATAGATGAGTTTTTAATTAAATTATCTTCCCTGATGATCTATCCCATATATTTGTTGCCTATAAAACTAAAATGCATGTGTGGTAGGGTAGGCGAAACAAACATTTTTATTAGGAAACCACATTAGAAATTAGTGTGTTAACTGGATATCCTAGTTTAATTGACAGTGTTTTAATTTACAGCTGTTGAAATTAATCTGCCATATTTGAATTTGAATCTGCATTTAAATATACTTTTTCATGAAATTGAGGTAGCAATTGCCAAAGAGAAATAGATTTTGCTAAAGTAAATGCAGAGGAATTTTTTTTTTTCCTTTTTTAAGTCTGGGAAAGACAGAATTCAATCCTAGCTTATCTATATAAGTTTATATAAGCCACATAGCATAAGAAGCTATTAATATTCAAGAGTTATTAGTACAAATCCCTTTATAAAGCAGCCTTACTTTAGCTTTTGAGTGACATTGCAACATTGTTTTTCAATGAGACTGTCCTTGAGAGTCAACAAACTCTATTTCACTAAGAGGGTTAATTAAGGTCAAGTTTATAATGGGGTAGAAAGAGGCACAGACTGAAGCAGCCGTATATCAGATTGAGATTTCAAGGTCTCTGCAATGCATTAATAACTGTGAGGCTGGCTAATGTGGGTGGCATAACATGTTCTATAGCAAAAAATGCTGGTAGCAAACCTGGAAAATCAAATACAGTTCTTTGCACTGAAGCTTTTTTTTTTTCCTTTTCTTGACAGTGTTTTTCATTGGAAAACTCCTGCTAGTCAACCTTATTTCTAAGGGATTGTACCAGGTCAGAGAGCAGAGTTGTTGGTCAGCAAGTTTCCCTGGGTTTGTCCAGGTTATGGGAAAAGCATCAACTCTGTGTTGCCCGACCTGCAGTAGTCTGGTTCTCCAGATCTAGCAGATCTGGTTCTCTCAAGGATGTGGTGCTCTCTGTAATATCTATGCATGGATTTTTTTCCCCTCTTTTTTTTCGAACATAAATTTCAAGGGGTTACCCCCCCCCACACACACTTCCATGATGGTGAGGTGCCATATGGGCAATACACTATCTGCAAACAAGAGTGAGTGAGGCTGGAGCCACTGGCAAGGGGCAGCGGTGTCATTCTCAAGGTCAAGCAGCAGCCTCTGCAGCTCCTGCTGATGGACAAACAAACTGTGTGCCAGTGTGTGTGTCTGGTCCAGCTCCGGGGAAGCAGCTTTTCTTGGAACGCATGAACCAAGCCAGCCTAGGTGCTGTGAGACAGCAGGGAGAGGAGAGGCTATGTTAATATGGAGGGGGAGAGAGGCAGAGGAAGGGAGGGTGTGACTTTTCCATGTGTGTATATTTTTTCTGTTATAGGTAAATATAGGGCAGTATTTTATTTTCCTCCAGATGAAGTCCTCACTGGTGCTAGGGGAGTTGTTAATCACTTCCATGGTGCCTTTTGTAAAATTATTTGTGCTGTCAGTTTTCAACAAAAGTCATCCAAATCTATTGCTTCAGTTTCTGGAAATTTATATTGTGGTATTTTTGTAGTTTTTATGGATCTGAGGTAATAAGGACAAAACTTTTAACTCTTATTAAGTAAATAAGTGTCATTAAAAAAAATACAGCTGTCAGTGAGAAATGGAAGAGCACAATTGTTGAATGGCTTACAAAGCAGTGAGAGCTTTCTCCTTCAATCAAATAGTTATTCCAAGAAGTTCAGACTATGACAGCAGCTCTAAAACAAGATGTTTAATTTCTCTTGAGGGGCACATTTGTCACAGGCTAACATTCTTTTGCATAGTGTAAAGAAAGCTTTTCAGATTGTTTTCAGCTGTCCTCGTTACAACTCTCAATTTCACAGAGGTTGTCCTGCCTGATTCCTGCTTAGGGGTGGTGGTGTGTGCCTTGCTGGTTTAGATCTCTAAACAGAACAAGCTTCTTCAAGCGTTATCAAGTTGGATTTAAGACTTTTATTGTTCATTTAAGTTGATCACGTACATTACACAGCTCAATATTATGAAATATTTTTGCAGCAGAAGAGTAAAGTCAGTGAAGGAAATAATTCTTACCAGCTTTACTATGGCAACTACCAGTATCGTTAGACTTGGCTTGTCTTTTCTATCCAAACTCCCGGTCTTCACTCAGTTTTGAAAATTCAAATATTCAGGGGAATGCGTATGTCTAATCAACATCAAGATCTACAGGGTATTTCTCTGTCATTAAAGAAGTGAATTGTCAGGAGACCACACCAAATTTCTTAGTTTCTATTCCAAGCTGTAGAGAAGCAATGATAGACTCAGACCTGTTTTCTCCTGTCTTGCAGTATGAAATCAGTGTCTCTTGCCAATCCTCAGCTGCTGCTCATTTTACTTGCCAAGCCTTTGCCCACAGTCGTAGTTTATTTCTTTGGTATTCTCTTGAGGATTATTCCTTCTCTGCATGGCTAGCATCCTCATAAATCCAGACCCTGCCCTTCCTGTGCATGAAACCTTCTGAACCTGTCTCACTCCTGGCCTTGTCTGTCTGTAACTCTGGCTGCTTCCATCTTCCTCCCGTGTGCCGGGCAGGCAGCGATCAGGGAAGGAGGGGAGCTCTGTTTTCAGCTACAGTGCTTTGTGCCACAGTGGCATCTAGCTGCAGCAGTTACAGATAAAATATCACACGGTTCGTGCAGTCCTGGTTTGGAGCAGGTCAGTGCAGATGGGCTCTTTAGAGAATTCATCTGCCAAAATGCTGAGCATATGCAAAGTATGATCAAAGTCTTAGGATGGCTTTAAAATTTTCTTTTTCCTGCATCCAGCAAAGAGGAGCCCTTGTAGCAATAGACAATGCCAAGAGAGTTTCAAGTCCCTGCTGAAAAACTGGAGATGCTAAAGCTTTTGAAGGAATTGGCTACAAAATTGTTTATGTATTTAAAACAGTTTCACACACTGAATTAGTCTTGAAACTAGTTTAAGATTTTTTATTATTATTTTTATTTTATTTTACTTTATTTTATTTTTGCTAAAGCCTTGTAAAATAGCAGCACAAAGTAAATTCTCCCAAGTAAATATTGGGGACTGAGTGGTATGAGCTCTCCCTGGAGAAATGAGAAAAAAAGTTTTAGCAACTAAAACCACAGGAGAACTGTTGAAGATTTCTTCGACTGACTTTCTGTTGGTATCATCTGGCATATATTTTGTCCACATTTATTTTATACTGTGAGTTTACAGATAGGTCTTTAACCAAAATATGTTTTACACATATTCATATTTTAGCAACAAAGCAAGTTAAGACAACAAACAAAAATTTTCCTTAGGTTCAAACCTGCAAGGTTTTCTTAGCACACCCAACTTCTGCGAATTGCTGCTGACTCTGAAGAAATGATGAGCTTGTGCTTGGTTTTTCCTATTGGAGAGAATTCCACTCAGGTCATTTTGGCTTCTCAGCTGCATGAAGATACTGCAGGTATGTAACTGTTTACAATGCTAGTTTTCACCAAACCTTGAGTGCTGTGCAAGCTTGCTATTTGTTTGTAAGTCAATCTTACTTTTGTAATGTTTTCCTTGTAATTGTGCAAGTAGATCAAAACCTGAAATCACTCCGTGTGCAAAGAGGTGTGAGATGCAAGTGAGAGGTGCAAGTGAAAACATTTTTACACTTAAAATAATCTCCAGGTGTTTTTTATTTTATGCCACCTAGATAAAACTGGAAACTTGAATAGACTATGAAGGAAAGAAGGTGTTTTTATAATACCCATACATACTCTTCTGGTATTTATCATAGAGGATGCTACAACACTGAGCAGGGCATTACTGTGCCACAAAAGCCAGCCACAGGGAACTGCTATACACAGCACGCAGGTAGCAGGACTTTTTTGTTGAAATGTATTCTTCAGTGTATTCTGGGGCATTTAGTAGTTTCTAATGGTAATAACCTTATCCAATTAAAAAAAAAAAAGTTCATTTTTAATGTGGTGACAATTTTGTGACATTTGTTTGACAAGCTCCTTTGATCATGAGCTGAAGCGAGGACCGAGGAAACCTCAAAAACACATTTTTGTATTGTGCTGCATCCACAGAGACAGGAGGACTGACATTGTACCTTGTCAGAACAATCCTTTGGTATTCTTAACACACGGTATTTATGTATTTCTAATTTGTTTTGCAAGAGTTTAGTTTTAATTAAAATTTTAACATTATAAAATCAATGATTTAGTTTCAGGGCTCTGGAGCAGAATGAGAATTTTTTAATAAGCTTTTGCATTTCTTATAGGAGGAAATTAAAGTTACAGTTTACCATACACAGTGCTTTCTTCCTTTCCTTCTTTCTTTTAATTGAAATTACTAAATTAAGACTACATACAGCTCAGACTGGGTTAAGAGAGAAAGCTGTGTCTCTTCACAGTACTAGCCTGTGATCAACTGAATGAAGGAAGTCTATAAGAAGCAGAGAAGGAAAGGGTGATGCGGTATATATCTTTGCACCCCAGTATTTCTCACTCATTTTATTTCTTCTTATGGATAAAAATGTGGTATGGTGATTAAATTAGCTTTCCCCCACCTGTTTGGAGGTAAGTCAATGGCTCACTCTTAATGCCAGTAGTATCAGCAGGACCTGACAAAGTAATGGAAACTAGCCCAATCTAAGTTCTCTGTTGCTTTTCTCAGCTACACTGAATAAGCTGTCTTTCTTTGCTCTTCTCATTCCCACCTTTACAACAAATGTTTTACACAACTGCTGCCCAACTGTATTTTCACAAATAATACTATTTGTGGTTTATTATTTACCCAAGTTTTAAAAAGGTGAAGTTAAAAGCACTATGTCTTGCAGTAGGAAGTGTCACCTGATGAAGGAATTAAAACTTAATTCATTTTTACATACAAGCCATTTAGAGAGATGGCTGTGGACTTCATGGAGCATCTGGCAATAATTTGTCTAATGGAAACTAAGATATGATTTTATATACAGTGTGTGTTAGGAAAGTGCAGAGTATTTTACAAATTATATGGAAATAGCCTTATCCAAAAATGGTAAAAGGCAGAATTTCCATATAGTTTCCATTACATTTAAAGGATGGAAGTGCTTTTTGTTTGTTTTTTCCTTTCCTTTTTTTTTTTTTTTTTAATTAAATATTAAATCTGATAGGCAGAAATGTCTTCTAGAAGTCATTTTTCAGGGCTGTCTGTCTCCTAACTCTCATTCGTATATACAGAGAGGTGTTTATGGGGAAGCTAGGAGCATGACTGGAGGAGGATGTTGGGCTGAGAGGGAAAAATAGAAAGTCATTTTGTGTTCTATCAAAAATACATATTGGCTCCCATTTGAAAGTTATACTTACAGAAGCTAACAAAAAAGGACAGAACCCTTTCAACTTCATAGTTACTTATGCCTTTAGAGATATGGATGAAGAGAAATTATTGAAGTAGGGAACAGGATGCAGACCCTTTAATGGTATTACAACAAGCTTGCATAAGCAAAGTCAGTATAAACAAGCTGTGGATTTGATACCCCAAAATTATGTATCATTTTTTTGTTACCCGTATATATGTTAGATGGGTAATATCTACATAAAGATCTTAATGGGGGCAGGCTGAGGTATAAATGAATAGAGCTATGTTAGATCTGAAAAATTTGTTTTTAAATCATTAGTATAAAAATTTGTGGGGTGATCTTATCCATTTCAAAATAGTGGAATTAGAGGAGATCCTTTCAAAAGCAGAAGTGGAAGGAAAATTAACAATGATGTCATGATAAAGAAGCAGACTCATATGTAGGAGGGAAGCAAATTGCTACAAAAATGTCAGTCTTTTAAAATAAAACCTTGATTTCTATATTTGGCTACAACAGAACAAATCATATGAGAAGACCATAAAGCAGGAGGCTGACCATACACAGAGTGATGTTTGGCAGAATTATATCCTTAAACATACCAGAGGAATTGGCGTTTTGTAGAAGTTCCTAGGGAAACATTATCTGAACAATTTTGCTGTTTTAATGCAGTTAAGAAATCTGCTGTTTCTCAACATTCTTTATATTCAGATTGCCACCCCTTTGCATCTCTCTCATGGCTGAGTACCACCAAATTATCAGGGTTAAGATAAGAAAGGGTGCTGCTATTTCACAGCATTTTTAGCTTGGGACTTCTTTCTGTTTGTCTTGTAGAAAGCCTAGTACTGAATGTCAAAGATTTGATAAATGCTCTAGGTTTAAAATAATAATAATAAATAAAATGTGAGTAGGGGAAAAAAAGTGCTGTGTGGATTTGTTTAATCTGTGTATCAGTAAGTTGCCCTCAGGGCTTTAGAAATTTCAGGATAAATACAATGGGGCCTGTGCTCCTGAGGTTATCGAGTCATTCTGCTGTATCACATAAGTGCAAGCACATCTTGATAAACTCATAGATAAATTTATTTTCAATTTCACCATTAGTAAGCATTTTTCAAGACATTAGTCAGGGCTCAAAAGTGTGCATGTTTTTAAAAGCAAAGCTTTTAAATAGTATTCAAAAAAAATTATAAATAGTATTCAAGAGATGAAAAATTTGGAAGATCTTTCAGCATACTAAAATCTGGAGATAAGTTGCTGTTAATCTATACCTTAAACAAGGAAGCAATGTATCCAGGTGATTGCTTCACTCTGACCACATCAGTATCAGCATCAGAAAAAAAAAAAGTCTCTTGAGATCTAATAAGCAAAATAAGTAAAACTCTCTATTAAAAGTAATAAATATATTATACATTATTAAATATGTTTATTATCAATACAATTTGTATAAATATATATCTATATAATTAATATAATCTATATTATATTAATATATAATATAATATACATTTAATAATAGATATTATATATTTAATAATAAAGAATAGTAATGAGATGACCAGCTCTGAATCCAACCTTTTTCTTCTCACTGACTTAGTGTAAGTGTGAGCCCATGTACCAACAAAATCAACAAGACAAAAGACAGCTGTTAGTGGAGATTTCAGATATTGTATATGTGCTTCAAAGCCAAATGTTTTCTTTTTCAGTGGCCAAAGCCCTTCTGTGCAATCATTAACCAGAGTAATTTGTAAAATCCTTTAAAGAAAAAAGGGAAAAAAAAAAAAAAAAAAAAAGGAAACCAAATGAAACTTATTGAAACTAAGAGCAAAATTTTCATTAACTTCAGTGAAGGATTTCTTTGATGTTTTTTTTCCTGGAATAACAAAGGTTCCTCTAAGTAGATCACCATTATTATTGCTGTCAGCAAATACTGATCCTTTACCAGCAAGCATGATGGCCAAACCCCTTGTACGGTCGTCTGGCATGGGATCCAGGTTCTGAGATGCTTGATTCTCAGACACTAATTCAGCAAAGCCCTGAGACATGGGTTTAGCTGTCAGTACACCGGGAGTCCCCGTGGTCCTCTTAAGTGCTTTACTGGACTGGGGCCAACATGCTTAATTCTTGAGCAGCGGGGCTGTGTACAGTAAACATAAAATTGTATACTATGTTTTCATTGTTGGTGCTGCCAAGTTTCACCTCTTGTTTGTTGACTTGTGATTCTGATGATGTTGTCAGTCTGCATGCAGAAAGTAATAAAAATCTTTAACTTTAGGATGGCATTGCCTCTACAGCTCACAAAACAATGCAACCAGAACAGTCTGTATATCATCTGCCTGTCTTAATTGTTTTTCAGGGGTATAGCATACATGTCTCTGCCCACTGGAGAGCTAAGCATAGTGAATCTTTTTCAAAGAACTTTTTAAACTAATGAAACTGAGAGGTAAAAATGTTTCCAGCTCTCTCAAGAGAAGAGCATTGCAGAAAAAAGTTGCTTCATGCTGCTGTTCATTTCTGATTCCTGGCCAAAAAAAAGTCATTCAGTATTGCATAGATGAGTGACTTAAAAACATGTGTCAGATGATTTTTTTTATTATTATTATTTATTTTTTTAAGGCAGACAACACACACTACTTGTGGGAATGAGCTAGGAAAAAGTTCATTAAGCTAACAAAATGGGACAGGTATGTAGCAGAATTGTCAGGAAGAGCATTGATCCAACCCAGTGTCTTGTTAATGAAGTACTGTATTTATGTGGATAGTACTAAAGATTTTTAAAGTGGTAAACCATTTGTGTCATTTTCTGTGATAAGCATAATGTTTTGCAAGTTATAGCTGTTTTTGTTCAGCGTGCCCTTTGGATACCATGATTCAGGTACAAATGGAAGGCCTCTGAAAGAAAATTCAGTCTGATCACAAAATGATGATTTTTTTTGATAGTTTTGAAAGTTAGCGGAGAATCTGACCAGTGAGGCAATATGAATATTATCTCAATTTTTTTTTAATCTCAATTTGTTTGCAGCAGCGTCTGAGGGGTAGAACTGAGCCTAGCACCTCTGACTGGAGTTCTTCTGGCTCTGAATCAACATGGTGATGAAATTTCACATTTTCAAAGAGCCTGGCCTTTTTGTTAGCTTTTTTGTTGTTGTTCTTGTATGTACTACAGAATCAAAATTTTTAAGGGAAGGAGGAAAAGTAAAACACCCAATATCAGTAAATTAAAATGAAGCATCCAAATTGTAAGTAATAGTTATGAAGCATGAAGGAGGTCTTAAAGAGCGAGATCTTGAGACCACAACTTGAGACTGATGTCCAATCAGAACTCCTGCTGTGATTGTTGGTACAGATTTGAAAGCTAAAACCTGGACCTTTTTAATTTGTGAGTTTCTTTCTTATGTATGATCAAGAGACTTAAAGGCAAATCATATTTCTGGATTTTTCCTCATAGATATATTTTTAATTAGAAAAATAAATAGAATGCCATACTGCTGTTATTTGTATCTTATACAAATAACATTGTATATAACATTTGTATCTTATACAAATAACAACTTACAAATGTTCAACTTACAAAACTGTTTCTCACCAGCAAACTTTTCTATTTCAGGTTATAATGATAGGTAGTGTTTTCAGGTGATCTCAGCTAAGTGTTATGATTAATGTTCTCTGTTCACTTTGGGTCCTTTCTGTTTTAGTTGAAGTGGGGGAATCTAAATGAAAAACTCCAAACATTAAGTAAAGTGTTCCTCATGAAAATTATGCAAATTGCAATTGTCTACTAAATTAATTGTGTTCATTGGAATAGCATATGAAAAATGAAAGATATTTCCAAATGTTAAATAATGCCTGGATCATTCTGAAATTAAAAAAAAATTAAACAGATACATGGTCATAGTCTGCTATTCACCCTGTGAAATTGCATTTGACCTCCATTTGGGTAATTGTATTATGCCTGCCTAAATTTCCATGCACAGTGATTTACAATTGAACATATTATTCTACTCCTCCTATTCTACTATACTGCATACGGCTGCTATTTATTGCTATGTAGTTATATTTATTTAGAAGATGATCATGTTCTAGTAGCTGACTCCCATGGTTCCTATATAGATTTATTTGACAAGTGCATTTTCCAGCAAGGTAATTAATACCATGTAAACAAAAGATTATTTATATTTATGCATCATATATATTCTGATCAACTTCCGACTTCCAATGAAAGAGAGGAAACAAAATTATAGCACAAATGGAAAACGTTTGCATCCATTTCTTAATGACAATTGCAGGGTACTTCTTTCTAAGGATTACACAAAGAAACATCCCATAAACTACTTTATCAGCAATAGAGAAATTTTCATGGTGCTGGTCTACAGATCCATGCAATATGTATTGAATATAAAGATATTTCTCGCTGCCTGAACAGAGGCTCGGCAGTTATCTGACATCAGTCTTCAAACATAATTGCAAGTTTAAACTCTTTGAAGAGAAAGGTATTTTATCATAGATAAAGTAGTGTATGCTCGTTTTTCATTTTTAATCAGGCTTTAGTTCTGTAGCTTCATTCTAAGAAGAATTCATATCAGATGGGAATAATAGGCAGAGAGGCTAATTTAAGCCCAATAATTTGAATCCTAAGTCTATTCCTGTTAAGCATGTTGGAAAATTGATTGCTTTGTAATAGTTGAAGTCCAATGCCATGCAGTTGTAACAAACAGACTTCCCCCCTCTATGGACAGAGGATTGTATTTTACAAAAGGGTAAGAACTTGATATAAGAGTGATTGTTAGACACATAAGCTCTGAACTGTATGTAATGCCTGTTCTAGCTGTGCCTGGGTTGAACTGTATGGTACTAAATAATGCATATATGAAGTAAATGTAAGATCTGAGTGGCACTGAAACTCTGGAGACTAGTGAAAACAAACAGCATCCTGCTTCTTTTATTAGTAAATGTTTGGGCATTAGTGTGAGAAAGAAAAGTACTTTTGTTTTTGCAATACCTTTGAAACCTGCCTAACACATTTTGTGTCAACCTGTTAAGTAACCCTTCCTGAAAGTATGGGTAGAGGCAGGTTAGTTAAAGTAAGAACTGGTCTGAGTCTATCCACCAAATATAATTCAAACACAAGCATGTTCTGATCTTTGAATATGTTAGGAATCCCAATGCATTTATTTTTTTGTTGTTTATCTCCATCTCATGCATTAGTATTTTCTGCTTTCAGTGAGATTGATAAAAACATCAAATTATTGTTCAACTTACAAAAGGGACTTTGAGACAGGGCTCAAGCTTGATCTTGTTTCAGTGCAGGAAGTGCAGTATTCCCAAAACTTTGAACAGTTCTGAAAGAAATATATCAATTAAACTTTTCCTTTGATTCCACTGGTTCCTAAAACAGATATATATCTTTAGACTTATGGCGACTGTGAAAATACAAACTTTGACACTTCAAAAACAAAGATGTGTCACTGAGAATTAGAAAACTGTTTAATGACATTAGATGTTGAATTAGAACTATTGTTTTAGGTAGAATGTAAAATGTACATCCTGAATTCCTTAATTTACTTAATTATCTCCTAATTACAGTCTAATTAATTACTAATTTGTCTTAATTTCCTTTGGTAATTTCCTTATTAATCCCTACTTCAATATGTTACATTTTTATCTTTCTTCCTTTAATTGGGAAACAGACCTTGTAGTCTGTGCTATGATATAAAGGTGCTGTTTGTTTTTTTTTTCTTATTTACCTGATGTGAAACAGCTAAATGTGGCTTTGCAGAATGCATATTTCCCTTCAAAAGTCAAATGACCATGCAGCGGCCACTGTGAGAACCCAGGGAAACAAGAACTCCTGACTTATGTTATAGGTTTCTTACTTTTTTTTTTTTTCTTTTAAAGTAAGATTTGTGTGAAGACCAAAGTATCCTGAGATTTCTTCATGAATTATAGTCATTTCAATGTTTAGGACCTCAATTTCTACTTGATTATTGTTCCTTTTGTGTCTCATTTAAGCAGATCTTCAGTGTGACTTTATTTTATTTCAGAAAGTTCTGCTTTCTTTCCCATGTGTGGATAGTTCCCATCTGCATTTCTTCCAGACATTCTTTCAGACCTGTTTGCTAACTAATCTACCTTACTAAAATGAAAAACAACAACAAAAACATACATGTATATGCACATACATGTACACACAATAGGGAAAACCTATGCCACAGTTTGTTTCCTCTTCTTCGAAAAACTGCATGTTAACTAGAAGACCTAGTTCATTCCCTCTCATTGAAATACATCAGGCTAGAGGTGTAGATATCAAACACTTATATCTTGCATCCAAATGGGGGGAAACTGCGAATTGAGGAAAGTGCACAGTTCAAGTGAGCTTTCACAATATAACTCAGCAACATTTTAATCAAAAAGGATTCTGTTAGCACAGATGGAGACAAAGCAGTGGGAGCCTAAGCTGTCCAACAGTAGCAGAGCCAGAAAACGAGAGGTTCTCAATTTAACAGTGTTGGCAGAGTAGAGTTCCCTGTAATTGTGTAGCCAGTCTGTTGCATACAGGGATAAGCTGGAATGGCTTTATTTTTGTGGAAATTGTTTTTTTAGGAATAGTTTTCAGAGTCCGCACCACACAATTTTAAAATAAGTAGATTTATTATGCTTTTCAACCAGTTAGCTAAGAAAAACATTCAAAATCATAGCAGAGGAAAAAAAAAAAAAAAGAATCAAGACCTAGTGTAGGGTAGATAGTATCTTTGTTGCATTTCTAGGAGATTTCTGAGGAAATTAAGAGTGATGCAGAAATGTTCCCCCCTCTACATGATATTTCATGATATGTTAGAACAGCCATTGCTGGTTCTAACCGTGTAGATCTCAGCTTGGAGAAGAAAGAAGGAAAGGTCAAGAGAAGAGGGAAGTGGCGGGGAGAGTTGTGGACATGGTATGTCTCCATTTTTGGCTTACAATAGCACAACTTAGCAACAGAGACTACTGGAGCTGTAGGTTGCTGACTGACTTTTGCATCGTCGGTGTTTATGGTGCATGAAAACTCTACCAGTGTCACCTTGTTACTGCTCTGGGGGCTGCTGTTTTCACTGCAGTCAGGGCATTATCTTGAATGCAAGATCTGCAGGTCCCACCTTGTGCTACCAGTGATGATGGGCTTAAACTAAATTGTTCAATTATAAAGCATCTTTGAAAGATCCTCCTGAGAAGATGATAACCTCTGGCAGAGGGGCAGTAACAAACAAGTTAGTCTGTAGCTTTTCTAACAGCCACAGCTGCTTGCTAATTAAATGTGTATCAGGCCTGATGTATATAGCCTGAGGTGAATTAGGTGGGGGGAGCATGAGGCTTTCTGCTGGCAGATTCTTCCTTGAGCCCTGGTCCTTTCCTTCTCTGGAGAGCAGTTAGATGAGCAGGGTTATGGCTTCTACAGGATCAAAGCTTCCAATTAAGTAGTTCATAAAGGACACTTTCAGTGCCATCTAAGTCTGGGGTAGATTATTATTTTTATTTTTATTATTTTTTTTTCCCAGGGATATAATTTAGACTAATAACTGCTACACAAAAGCTTGCAAGGGTGGCCATGATTGATCTGTTACTCTTGGGACCTATTTTAACTCACTGACCCTGTGATTTCATTGTCTTTATTTCTTTTGGCCTTCAGATATAATTTTATTAGAAAAAATATTGTAAAATAATTTCCCAGTTATCTTTACATTAAGGGTTCTAGGTTATTTGGGCAAGGCCTTGTTGGTTTGCTACATGAATATGTTTTTCAGTTTAGTGGTTTCAGCAGATAATTCTAAAATCTGGAAACGTAGCTGTGTTCTGTCTTATTCTGTTCATAGAGGCTAAATAGAAGGTTGTTTTCTGGCCTCATAGCATTTAGTAATATAAACTAGTGTATTCTATGACTAAATAATTCAGAGTGAAGAAGTGTTTGATTTTTTTTTTTCCCCCCCGAAGTATTAAGAGTGGTATGCGTGTCTCCACAAAGTCATCAGCAAGCAGCAGCATTGCTATGAAGTCCAATCAAGTCATTTCTACTTGTTGACTTCTGCTTTTGTGGATTGAGTCTTGTTAACTTGAAAATCTAAGTCCAGTTCAACAAAGACAGATAAGTGGGGGGAAAACAAGCTACTAGATAAGTCACATCCTCAATCATCAGAAAGCATTTAAATTTATAGTCACTGCAAATGTTGATGGTCCCTGGGCTGTAAGAGTCTGCCTTGTGTTTTAGTACTCAACAACTCAAACTTCCAAAAAGTCTCATTACTTGTATCATTGATGAACTTGAAGCACAGAGTGGCTTGTAACAGACACTAGGCCCAGGTAGGTGACTAACTCGGTCAAAAGA
Organism: Anas acuta; assembly: GCF_963932015.1. NCBI lineage: Eukaryota > Metazoa > Chordata > Aves > Anseriformes > Anatidae > Anas > Anas acuta. Next base: position 37,942,292 of record NC_088982.1, read on the forward strand.
AAACCACTGCAGACAAATGCATATGAAAGTACTTGCTCTTTCCAATTATATTATTCATAGGGGTAAAAAAAAAAATAAAATCAGAAAGGATTCACTTCATTAACACAATCAAGCATAACTGCATATAAGTTTTTAAAATAAAACATTAGAAAAGGAAATGCTGAGCTATTTTCTAGAACATAAATATCCCCTCTTATTTTTCTTACTGAAGAAGGGTGAGAAACACCATTTAGCGTTTTAGTGAGGTTTCTTTTCATTCAAGGAATATAGTGTTATAAATGTACTTTGTTTTGTTTTGTGTTTTCCCCAAAGGCAGGAGACTTTGGCATCAGCAAAGGTTCTTGAGTCCTTGAATTATCCCCCTGGGCTATCTTTAAATCTAATCTCAGCCAAGCACTTACTAGTTATATGATAAAGTCAGAGATTAGGGGCCAAATTCTGTTTTCAGTTATTCCACTGAAACCCATTGAAATCAATGTGAGATTGGACTTGTGTAACAGGGAAGAATTTGGGCTACTGCCTTCAAGAGATAAGAACAGGGCCAATACTATAACAGCCTTTTCCAACAAAAACAGATTTGGACAAACTTAGTGTCATGTGATGCCCTTGATGTATATATAGAACTCTGAGGGCTCTTGTTGGACATACATTCAGAAAACTACCTGTTTGTTTGTTTTTTTTTTTGGTTGTTTGTTTGTTTTTTTCTCTACTTGTTAGGTAGAGAAGAGTTTAGGTAGAAAGCGTCATAAATTAATTTTACAATGGAGCTTACAAAGTATTGCTGCTTTCCTATTTTGTCTTCAAGGGTGCAGTGTGGCACTGTGCAGGTAGCAATCAGAGCCTTTTCTTTGAACCACAGACACTCCCAAGAAGTAGCTCATATTACAACTGTAGATGATGAGGAACATAGACAATCTTGACTTTGCTGCATGATATTTTAATATCTTTTGTGGAAATAATATGACCTCTTCTCTTATCCCTTTCCTTTCTGGTCTTGACTACGGCACTTCTTGAGAAATAGTGATACCCGGGTTGTGTCATTGTTGAATTGATTCAATGTCTAAATCAAAGTATGTCTAAGGTGTGAGTCTGGTTATGTGAAAGTACGAAGCAGTAGGCTTACCCTAAGTTGTTAGGTTAGTTTGACCATGGAAGTGAATAGAAATGAATAGAAAAATGGTTTAAACTTTTTTTTTTCTTTTGCTAAGCAATTCATCTGCTTCTTCCACATACCTTGGATGTTTTTTCTTGTTTGTCAAGTCAGTGCCTCTGACTTCCCTTTAAATTTACCCATATGAGCAGCAAATTGATCCATATTGTTCCCTCCTAATGTCACCCTTCTGTGCTTCTGCACTTGGATGATCATAGTGCTGTTTTGTCTAACAGACGTAGTCATACAGACATTCAAAATGGTGCAGTGCTTCTCTGTGCTGTTAAGCAGATATGTTGCATGCTAAAAGTAGTTGTTTTTCAGTAGCACATTGAACAATCTGTAGCATTATATCCAAGTTTAAAATGTTCGTAAAGTATTTTTAGACCCTTGGATGAAAGAGGATTTATACAAATGTAAGGTATTATTATTATTATAGTCATTTTATTAAATAAAAATGGAAGGTGTCGTAGGCATAAAATTTATGCACATGAAAAATAATACTTGGCATCCTGAGGTAACAGCACAGAGTGTTGAAATGATGACAATAACAAATAGCTCTGGAAAACCAACAGAATCCATGGTATTGCATGTGTGCTCTGCAGTATGTGAACATAGTGCAACAGCTTTAGAGAGGACTATAAAGTGCGTAAAACCAAGTTGCAACAGCATCAGAAAGATACAAAATAAAGCAAGCAGGAAAACTACAGCTGTGGCTCTATTAGAGAATAAATTAGATAGATGGTAAAGCAGAACTTGTGTTGATTGGCAGCTGACACTAGCTCTTCCTTAAATTAGAAATTTATTTGGGATTTTGCTGAAGCACCGAACACAGGAAATAGACCCATATGAGTTTGTCAATGCGAAACAGAGGTGGCAAACATTTTAAGGATCCACCATGCTGAAAGGTTTGTTTATTCCCTTTTGTATGGATTTTCTTCTCTATGATGTGCCTTAAAAACCTTATGATAGCTTTGGTTTGTTTGTGCCTATTCTCTCTCTCCCTCTTTTCTTTTTCACTCTGAAATTAATTTCTGGATTTCTATAGGCTATTGCTGAGTGTGAAAATGTTACCTTTACTCCTTCAAAGTGAAGGAAGACAATTTTTCAAGGGAAGTAAAGGTTTTGCTAGCAACAGTAAAGCAAATGTAGATAGATTTGGCTGGAAAACAAGAATTCCTCATGTAATACAATGTTTTCCACATTTATTTTTGTTCTTTATTGGAGAGAACACTGCACCACTAAGTTCCAAATTATCATGAAAACCCAGAAATAGAGCCCTAATTACATAGCCTGCTGATCAAGGCAATCATCTGGGTTTTGGGACACTTGTATACACATTCCCTTCCAATTAGCACATTCCAGATGAGGTCCCAGTAGCTGGCCTGCAATCAGCTTGTCATACATTCAGTAAATATTTTTCTGTACAAAGTGAAAAACCTCAGGTAGTCATAGAATAAGCAGATGATACCTTTGAATATTCTGATAGTTATTACCTATAGTTATGTCATTATTAGATGTCAGTTAGTTATACATTTAGATGTTTATAGTAACTAATATAAATATCTAACATACATTTTTGTTAAATGTTTGATAGTTATTAGATGTTTAAGATGTATGGCATGCAAGTGCTTGATCTGAATCTGAGATCAAAGGTGTCGTTTATTTTTTTCACAGCTTTCTACTGTTGAGCCTAAATACAGAGGCTCAATACTGAAATAATGCTGTGAGTTAAAATGTTAACATATCTTATGGTTGTGTTTCTTAATAATGGTCTCTGTAATATTTATCTAATTCAGTTTTATTTTGACTTTTTCAGTTTTTATAAGTATCTTTGTTCTGCATTCAAGATTTGACCAAAATCTTTAACTGAATGTGCATAAGTTTGTTTGTCTTCAACCAACAACTTTTCTACTAAGTCTATGAATGGACTTCTCTTTGTTCTTGTTGTTGCAAATGCAGTGCTGTATTAACATAATCCTTCTATTTGAAAAGTGCACCCCAAAACATACCAGTTGTATGAATTACAAGTGTGGTCAGATTCCTAACGTATGAAAAAAGCATCACAAGAAAACTTGCATTCCTGTTGCCTGACTTCAGAAAAAAATGAAATTCAGAGAAGCAAAAGGCTTGCGGATATGTCACAAAAAAAAAAAAAAAAACAAAAAACAAAAAACAAACAAAAAAAAAACAAAAACAAAAAAAAACCATGAAAGCTGTGTCCTGCTATAGAAGATTTCAGAGAGAGGGGAAAAAAACAAACTAAAAACATTCATATTTAAGAAGCATTCTAACAGACTGTACACATTTCCCATTTATCTGGAATAGCACGTTTATTGGGCAAGTCAGCGAAGTGCCTACATATTTTATTGCTGTGATTTAATTTTTCCCTTTTTTCATCTTGCTGCATGGAGTACATAAACCAACTTTTTAAGAACAAAGGCAAATGAAAACTATGATTTTTCTTTTTCCTTCTGCCTCGAGTGTTTTTAAGCCAACAAATAAAAATATGACTAGGCGTTTTTTAAATGCAACTCCAGGTGAAACTTAAAACTAAAAAGAGACATTTTCAATCCAGAAACCCTTTAGGAGACTGAGGGAAATGAAGGTAATTTTATTTATGTGTATATATTTATTTATATGTGTATATATAAAGTGCACACACCTTTTTTGTAGTGATTGCTTCTGCCAGAAGGAGTTCAAGTTAAATTTGCAGGTCTTGCTAAAATTGTACCTCTGTTTTCCTGCATTTTTCTAATCCACTCTTTCTATCAGTCCATTAGTCTTTGTTTCATGATAGTAATTATCTGCCCAAGCTCTTCAAGAATGAGTGTGCCTCAAACACAGTGGTGCTCATGCTGTGGGTGAATTAATTAAAACACCAAGAAATTCATGCTCAGCAACGAGAACAATTGGCTTGATGCACTCTAATGTAGATTTACTCACAAAGACCTAAGGGCATGAGAAGTAACTGCTGTGAGCATCTACCACATATTGGAGCATACTGTAATTTCTGCGTCTCTGTTCTGAACTTAGACTACTAGTCATACGGCAAGTGGTTCTTTCACCTGCATCTGTTCATCCTGTCTCATTAATGGTGATGACAGCTGTCCCCATTATGGTTCAGTAGGGTGAAGTATAGTGAGAACAAAAGTCTGGAGAAGATATTATGTGTAGGCAAGAAGGTCAGGAAGGTGTCCAGGAGCCTGGAATGGAAGTAATTCAAATGAAGCTCCTATCTGACAGCAGGACATGGAGAAGTGTTACTGCCAAGCCATCTGGGATGGAAATTCGGTAATGAGAGGACAATACTGCATCATTCCTTCATCTGTGCTGATTTCCTGGAGACTGCAAGCCTTGATATATGATGAAATCCAGAGCAGGAGAGCAAGGACTGGATTCACAACCTTCGTAAGAATTCAGCCCAATAAGCAATAGTCACCCCTAATGCAATTAGACTTTAACAGCTTCATTCAGTTACAGATGAAATTTCAGAGGTATCACTGTGGATAAACACTGTTTGTGTGTCACAGTTCATCCATCATTTAGCCAGTTAGTCTCAGAAGCCGGGTTTGCATTAAGTTACTGGGACCCTGCCTGTGGACATGTATAGGCAGAAGTAATCAATAGCAAAGGCCTACTGCTGTCCTTATCAATGTCAATGAGTTTTGCAAACCTGCTTCAAAGAAGAGAGGGGTAGCATTTAGGTCTTCTATCACATATTTGAAAATACATCAGATCGAATGCAAGCTGATCAAACAAGTCTCTACCTATACAGCATTGAATATCACTATTCATCAGTGTACTGTTATTGCTTAATTTCACATGGGCTGCGTTGCTTTTGTTGATAATAATTTCAGAGTTTATTTGGTTAAAACTGTGGCTTCCTATATGGACACTTTTGCTACTTTAGTTCAAGACTCCATTTATTTAGTTTATATGAGGAAGAAATAACTTTATATTGATATGAACTGGGTTTAAATTGGATCAGAACTGATTGCGAGTCTGCAAACTTTGGCAACCTAGTAAATAATGACAAGCTTTCCCTCTTTCAAGCGCTGTAATAAGTCAATTGTTTCTCACCCACTCATCTTCCAGCAAGACTTTCCACAGTGAATTAGAGTTAATTTTGGTATCTTTTTACTCCTAACCTCCTAAAACCATAGACAAATAATGTCTAAAAGTTAGAAACACCGTACATAATATTTTAAATTATTAGAATGTATCAGTTGCATTTAACCTTTTAATAGAGCTTGGGGGTCTTTCTGTTTAGTTAATACTGATATTTTTTTTTCTTATGTATTATGTCTTAGTGGAAATTTTGAAACATTTGGTTCACTTTTACAGCTGCACACCAAGTCTTCTGATTTAGCACAGTGCAGGTTTAGCACAGTGCAACATACTATGATGGAGCCAGCTAGCTTTTAGCTACTGTCACGCTCTTCTTGTTCTAAAATTGGCCATTGACCAGTCTGATTTGCTTCACAATTTAGAGAAAATTAAAGCTTATTGCCCTAGTACTGCTTATTGGCAAATAGGGATTGCTGGGACTTAAGGACGTCGCAGATCTGTCCATTTTTTCTAGTGTTCTCTGCAATAGAGGCCCAGAAAAAAAAAAAAAAAAAAAAAAGGACACAGCATCACACCAATGTTCCTGCTCATTAGTGAAAATCCTGTACCTAGGGAAACTGTGTTGTTGGGCATATCAATTGATTGGATTCAAAGGAGCTGAAATAGTGCTATGTCTCTGGTAGTGGATTGTTGCATGGCAGTGCTACCAGCTGTATCCAGAAAATGTCTAAGGTCTGAAATATATTCCTTTTTAAATATCTGAAATATGAGATATTGAAAGAGAGGTAGTTGTTGCTTTGTTTCAATTGGGCACTGACTCACAATAGGAGCAAGAGCAGTGACACTATACAATATTTTGGTTTTGCCTTTTTGTTGTTGTTCTCCCAAGGTGAAGGAAAACCACATACTAGCAAGCAAAAACTGCCAGTTTAGAGGAAAAAGTACAAGTGGACGAAGGTGGTAAAAGTGGTGTGTCTTGTTGCAATGACAAGACAAAACCAGATACAAAAATCATTGTCCTATTAGTAATGATTCGTGTCTGTCTTTTTCTGGTGGTTAGACATCCCACTCCTGGAGAATGTAAGGCTAATGTCTAAAAATGATGACAGTGAAATTATATCAGATTTGAAAAAAGCCATTTGTTCAAGGAAACAGCCTGCAAGCTCTTATATTGTGCAGCAGTATAAAACTAAATAATGTGAAGTTATTATCATTTAACGTTGGACATCAAGATGTGGCATTGTCAGACTGAAGGGCCTGAATGAGGTCTGTAAATACATTAGGAACTAAATTATTATAGTCATACTCAAGTAGTGGAGTTTCATTTTAGAAAACAGTTTCACTGTCAGATGCAGTATGAAAGAATTTGCAGGAATTATGATGCCTGAAAACATTTGAAAGAATTTGCCGTCTTTTTTTTTTTTTTTTTTTTCCATTTACAACTGATGCATCTGTAGCCTTTGACAGAAAAGTAGACAAAATTACCAGAAGTTTATATTGCAGGATTTCTACTGAAAATGACTAATAGTAATGCCAGAATCCTCTAGAAACAACATTCCCTTTGGAAATTCAAGATACATTTTTTCAGGCTTATGAATTCAACATAGTTAAAGTTTACATGTCTACAGGCACACCTGAATATAAAGCTTGTTGAATCAGAAAAAGGATCCGCATACAGATCACGTCTTGTATTAGTCATACAACAGGTCAGATTAGATCGTCTCTTCTTCCCTCAAAAGTTCTATGAATCAAATCCAGTTTCTGAACTTTGGAAGCATCTTAAATTTCCTTTTCATATGCAAATCATGTTTAATTTTTTCCCAGAGTACTTAATCATCTGCAAACAATGTCACTAGAATGAGATCAGGTTAAATCCAGTTCATTGAATTAAACAGTTTCAATAGCTTTACTTTCTTTGAAGACTACAGGAAGCATTCTTATTAGATAATCAAAGTAGTAATTACTACTCTAAAATATGCACTTGAACGCTGTGTAGACTGTATTACCAAGGACAATGGAAATGTGATCCGATCCTGCCCAAGGGTCAGATCATGACAGCTGTATCTCAGATGGGAATGCCACTTGTCCCACGGAACATTAAGTTGTAATGCATTTTCAAATCCCACACCCCCTTTTTTGAAGGTACACAAAATATTCCTTAATTTGTATTTCGTATTTCTGTATTTGTAATTTGTATTTTCCACTTCTATATGAAAAAATGAGTGAAATTCGGCAAACTGTACTGTTGCCAAATCTTTCATTTAGGCAAATCTTTCATTTAAGCAAGCTTCACATTTATACTTACGTATAGAGGAGGGGAAAAAAAAAGATCTTGTTGGTAGGTCATCCATTCATGCACTTCGCTAACTATTGCCGAGGCCCCTAAAAGTCTTAGCAATATTTCTTGGAGAATGTAGATGGTATTTATTTTTCTGAGGCTTAGCAACTTCTCATTTGTACCTTCATTAAAGAAATTTAGTGTCCAGTATGTTTTTTCGTTATCTAATCTGGCACTATATGCAATCACTATTCAAAAGCAGAGAACGTGGACGCCAAGATCTGTGTAACCCACATGAACAACATGTTAACTTCGCATAGAGAACTGCAGGGGCTGCTGTGTTGGTGAAGCTTCAGAAGCAAAGAAGTGAAGATACGTCCTCTTCAGATGCTATTTTCAAAAGGAAAAAACCATAAGAATGGCATTTACACACTAAGGATAGTATGCTTTGTGCATTATTCATGGATTATACATGAATAGGTGTTTGTAGGAAAGGCAGGAGTATATATCTGTTTCCCTCAGTAGGGACAAGGCAAAACTGTAAGTCCTTGAAGGCTGTTACTTTACAAGGTATCAAAGAAGCTTAATCTCCTGCTGATAAGAATAGTTATCTGAAATAGTTTGGTCCTAAATCTTTGTGGTGATGTATCAAATGCAATATTATTTTAAATAACTTCAAGTAGTAAATTTTATTATGATTATAAATGATAGGCATTAGTGGATTGTAATGATATATCCCTTCTGCATTTTTCATAAAGCAATTTCAATTAATTTAAAGTCGCCTTAAGAATCTTTGACACCCTCTACCTGAAAATGACTATTTTATTTATCCATGATCATTCCACACTTCTTTGGTTCACTAATTACTGTTCCAATTCTCAACTATTTGTTCAGATCACCTTTAGCTGTGATTGCCATAAATTAAAATACACCAACAATTTGTTAGGCTTCAGATAAACACGTAGATTTATTACCCAAAGTATATCCTATGAGATAATACCTAAGAAGACTCCACGCATGAACCTATTCTACAGAATAGGGTTATATTTCTTGCTACACTGTGTGCAGTTACTCAGACAGGTGTTTGCCACCTTAAGTAATCAGTCAATTATTTTATGTCTCAAGACAGCCTGAGATCTGCAGTTAATGATTATCCCCTTTCTGAATTTTGGCAACTTTATTTGTCTAAGCAGGACCTCATCAAACAATGATTGTTAAATTTCTGAAGTCGTATACTGACACAAAGGTCATTGGCTAAAACGATAATAAATGAGGTTGTATAGTTTGAACAGCTACTTTTGAAAGCTGTGTCCTAGGTTTAGGGAAAACTAAACACTAAACTCTAAGAGCTTATTGTTCACCTTTGTGTACTATTCAAATTTTCATTCAAGTCCGTGGCTTTTTATTGATACCAAATGTCAAGTTCCACAGAAGTGAGGAAGCTGAGCTCAATGTATACCTAATGCAACGAAACTGCTCACTATCTAGTGAGTATGTAAGAACAGGCATGAATCTCAAAAATTAAGATCCTAAAAGGTCACAGTCACTTATAAACTGGATTAGCATATTGGATCTACACTGGCATAATAAATCTCAAAACTATCCATGCAAATTTGGAAAGAGTCTACTTGTTTAGTTTTTCAAATTCAGGTCTTTTTCTTATGGTTGATTGCAGTCTGAAAAAGTGTGCTTCTGTGTTTTGTTTATTAAGTCTGGGTAAATAATGCTGTGGAAGAAGTTAGGAACTTTTTGCAGTCATGGCTGGGAAGTTGTATTTAATAAGTATAAAACAACTTTTTCATTGTTCAGATTTTTTTTTTTTCTTCAATTGTTAACAAAGTTTTACCTTTCTGTAAACCTAGATGCACTCAAATGTGGATGCATCATTTATAGCTGCCACATTACAGCCTCCTGAACCAGTTGTATTTCTAGGTGTCTCTTTCTCACTCAAAACTGTATTTAGAAAAGAATCAGTAAGATGGTTGCTTTGCATGTACTCACATACGCTGCTGAAGTTTGACTAGCATCAGGAGGAACGTATTTCTCTGAGTACTGCTCATGCTCCTACTTGTCTCAAGCTCCTACTTCTGGTACAGAGGCTGCCTACTTTATAGGTTAAAGTCCTTCACGTCTATTGTACTAAAACTGTTCATAAAGAACAAGGTATCAAGAGATTTATTCTGACCACTCTTGTATAATTCCTATGCTTATTGAACCTAAGTAGTAACCAGTTATGCACCGTATAAATAGGCATCATCAGACTCCCAACAACTTAACAAATACTATGTGTAGAACAATATACGCAATTTTATGATTTCCGTAACTGAAGCTAGAGGGTTTTCTCTTTTAAGCTAGAGGGTCAAATACTTGTAATACTTCTGGATCCAAAGGATTGGTAATGAATAAGATTTACCCGCATAAGTATATTCTAATGATCTGATTTTATCTCATTTTACTAGATTTTAGTTGTACTTGTTATCAGGCTTCTATTCAGTTTCAAAACTTCTGTTTTGGCTTTTCTTCTTCTGCAATTTTCTTTAAATAGTCCAAGTTTGCTTCAGTATTTTTCAAGCCAGATATTCTGTAAGAGTCACTTTTGAGCCTTTTTTTTGTAAGCTGATCTTTGACAACACAGAGAGTATTTCAAATAATAGGGTGGAAATGGTTTGGTATTTTCCTGCTTTTTGTCTTTTGCTTTTATAGGGGTGTATTTTCCTGGATCTTCATGTTCTGACTGACAACTTTTTTTTTTTTTATAAGTAACTGTTTGGTTTTTTTTAACTTGCTCTATAAAATTAATTTGACTATTTATCATATTTCTTCACTGAAGTGTTGCTGTGCCTTTTTTTTAAAAAAAAAAAAAAAAAGTGCAGTGATTGTTTGTTTCTGAAGAAACATCATCATGAATCAGTTGCTGCATTTCCAAAGATGTAGAGGTCTTGGAATTGTCTCAATATATATTTTTAAACTTTCTCTAAGATCCAAGAAGAAAAACACTTAAAAGATTTATCCCTGTAAGGAATCAGTCCAAAATTCATATGAATCCCAAACTAACTCTCCTTCAAATTTAGTCTGTGTCTGCAAACTTTCCCCTTTCTTGGATATGTACATGTTTAAAATGACAATCATAAAGGAGTTGGAAATGGGTTTCTTTGTTTTACCAGTTAACGTACAAATCATCTGCATAGAAGTAGGACAAACCTTAAGAATTTGCTATGTCTGGTTTTCTGCAGTCAGAGAAAGAGGCTCTTTTTTTTCCTATTTTTTTTTTTTTTAATGAGCCTAACTCAGATTCCACATGGTCCTTGTGAAGCATGCACAAATTTTGCTATTTTTTTAGCTCCTGTTGCGTAAAGAACACAGTATGTGAAATGAGTAAAGCTATTCTACCTTAAAATAAAGATTTATAAGAATACTTGTGTGAATGTCATTGTTCAGTGAAAAAGTTCTAATTGCAGAATTCAGTGAATGTTTCACAATGATTAATCAATCTACTACATCTATTTTCTTGTTCTGGAAGCAGAACACCATTACAATGACAATTTATTGTATACTACAACACAATATTTACAATTGAAATGCTAAATGATAGAATTACTCTCAGACTTAAGGAAATCTAGAAATAATCATTTGTTTGTGGGCTTTTTTCTGCATTCCTTTTTAGAGTCTAATGTATGTGATTTGCATGGGCATTGTAAAGCTGGTTGTAGGACATTTCTGAGTGAGAGAAATCATTTGACATAATAGCAAATACCTTAGCAAATCTTCAAGCTGTTCTATTCAATATACAACATTATAATTTTGCCATATAGGGCACACAAAGGAATGATAAAAAATATGAGTTATGATGTGGTGATACTGTAAAAGAACTATGATTTTATAATGGATCTGAATCTGAAAAGAATAAAAATTATATGTAGTCTGTTTTCCTTTTTTTTTTTTTTCTTTTTTCCAAACCACCATATTAAAATTTTATCACAGGTTCAAAAAAAATGAGTTATTTTATTGGAGGAGTCTGGTGAAGAAAAAAAATAAAATTATCCTAACACTCTATTTTACGTTTGTATTCTTTCAAAATCAGTCTATGACTATTTATTCTTGTCTTGTGAAGTTGCAGAAGTAATTTTTGGAGCTCTGTTTTAAAATCAAATATTGAAAATGAGCCTGAGGTCAATAAAAAGCTAAATTATTCAGTACCAGGAAGAGCAAAACATTCTATTCTACCGTTATTGTTGTTGTTAAATATTGAAATAAAATTTCTGAGTATTTCTGAAGTAGGGGAATATCTTATCTTTACAAAGAAAAGTGTGAGTCTAAAACCCACTTGAAGGCTAGTTTGTTTATTTTTTTTAAACACCGTTCTCTTTTTAAATTGAAAAGGAATTATGATTAAAGCCTTTCTTGTGTTGAACTACTTATGTAAAACAAGGTAAAGATGCCAAGAACTTGATATTTAAATAACACACAACCAAAATAACTTCAGAAAAACAAAGAACACAAGCGTTTAAAAACTAAGTTCAACATTTCATTGTTCTGAGAATTTCTCGAAGTATGAATGGTGCACCTTCCAGTTCAAAACTAGAAGCGTGTGTTGAAACACGCAGGCAACTATGCCTTTTTGCTATTGGCAGAACAGAAATTTTAGTGAAGACACCTTTTCATATCTAGATGATGCCAGATGTTTTGTATCTACAAATGCCACTGTATCAGAGATGACCTAGTATAGCTTTCATATACTTCACAGTAAGTATATAGAAACAAAATGTTAGTCCTATCCTGCTCAGCTACCACAAGAAGGGGCAGATAGTACAATCAGATAAATTGATTTTAGTTTCAAGATGAAAAATGAGTAGAAATGTTGAAGTACAATTGTGAAAATGTTTATGAAATATTTTCATGAATCTACCTTACAGTTTCAGTAAGAATAATATTCAAAATAGGCTGTAATTCTTTTTTTTCTTTGTTATTAATCAACCTTTTTCTGTTGCACTTCCTCTGCATTTTTACCAGCCAGAAGATCTTTATGAGAAACTGTTTTGATTGAAGATATTATGAGGAATTAAGAAAATAACATTTTACTGAAGAAATGACTTTTTTTTTTTTAGTCAGAGTAAGCCTACTTAAAATACACTTGATGGGGGAATATTGGCTTTTGTGAAATTGAAAAAATTGTGTTTTTGCCTATAAGTATAGGGTTGTTTTTTGTTTGTTTGTTTTTGCCTCTGTAAATACTCTTTTCATATACCATTAACAACCCATTTCCTCTCTTTTATGATAATAAATATTTTTAATGTTCTAAATATTCCCTGAACGCTCAAGCCACATAAGGCGTCTACATGGTGGATCTTTCAAGACAGCTCCTGCTGAAGTCTAGAAAATTTCTTAGGTCTTCATGATTTTTTTTTGGTTGGCTCATTTGAATTCAAACCTCTGACATGCTTTGTCTTTACAAGTACACTACAAACTAAAGTTTCTGGGGTTTATAAGACTTTTTGAGCCTTCATAAAGTGTAGTACTATCAGTTGTTTCAGTTAACAGACTTTTGCTATTTTTTTTCCTATTCATAGAAACAAAAGGAGAATTTGCATTTTTGTCTTCATGTGATTATTGAGTGTTTTATGTGAGTCTTCATATAAAGTTAACAGAATTTAAAGAAGAAAGAAGAGAACAAGAATGTTCCAGTGGCTGGAAGAGGGATACAGAGATAGAAGGCAGACCATTTTTAATTTTTAATTATTTAATGAGCCTTCAAAATACACAGTGTCCTTGCACTGTGTAATATAATATATTATATGGTATATATTAGTATATATGTATTATTATAGTAGATATAGCACATCCCAAAGTATAATCAATGGTCACTGTCAAGGATACCCCTGTATTTCTTCTCTGTTGAGTGTTGATGACTAATTTGTAAGTAAAAATTAAATCTGGGTAAGACTGACATACTACAAGATGATATCAGACAGTAGTCCACACCAATTAGTACAGTTCTCTTTCACGAGAGATCTGTCAGCAAAAATGTACTATTGAGATTTCTGTTGATTTGTCCTTTTAAAACTTTATTTATTTATTTATTTATTTTTATTAACAGCAGGATGTGATACTAGCATGGGAGATGGCAGTTTTCCATAGATGACAGTGAATTGTATAGCAAGGTTATGGATGCCGTCACAAGGACAAACCAGCAAGGAAATAAAAGATACAAGAGCGACCATGCAACAAGAAACAAATGGAAAGGTTTACATTCTTTAAAGATGTGGATCACCATGCTGTGTTTGAAGCTATAGGACTTTGCAAAGAATTTTGCTTGAAGAGACCAGCAAACACCAGAGATTGAGGTAAGCATTCTTGCTCTGAGCACTGAGGAGGTGGGGAACAAGCAGGTGATGGAAAGTTGTAGCTCTTGTGATGATGGTAGAGACAGAATAAAGCCATCTGGTAAAGACAGCTATCACAAAGAGAGTTATGTTCATAACTCCATCCATTTTATGCTGCTTGGCACACAATTAGACTGCAGTAAAGCAATGGTTAAGAGTAATTGTATAACATGCAGTGTTACGGGGAGTGCAATCCCAATCTTTTTCTAGCTCCCTGTTCAGCCAGTGGAAGTTTTTCCTCCTCCCTCTGGTTGTAAGGCAATTATTTTAATTCAACAGCTTTCAATGCTACAAAGATGACTTCGGTGGAATGAAACTGTTCTTGTGGAGTTGAGATTGTATACAATTATGCTTTTCTTCTCTTGGTGAGATAGCACGCATCATGAGTTAGGAGCTGCATTTGATACTTGTTGTATAACCATGCATACCACAGAAGATGCAACTCACCATTTTGAAAGGTATACTTTTAGCAGCCTGCAGCACACTTATGTCTGCTGCTTTTCCAGTCATTAAATTGCAATCATTTTGCTGATGGCTTCCTTTCTCATAGCGAGGCCACACCATGTGCTGAAGTTGCAGACTACGCTTTTATGAAGAAAGTTAATTTCTAAAATTTGCAATGTTAGTTGCTTGTTCCTTTTCCTTTCCTAGTTCAGTATAAATGAATGTCAGAGAAGTTTCTAGCCTTGGAAAGAGTGCACATATGTAGACGGAAGAAAAATTCTACTTATGTTTAGTATTTCTACTACAAGATAGAAAAAAAAGAGAGTGGGGAAACAACACAACTGACTGAATGCAGAAATACAGAAGGCAATTTAAAAGATTAAATTGAGCCTTAAATACGTTGCACATCTCAGAACTGTCATGGACTCTTTAAGTGACCCTATTGCAGCTAACATTGTTTAGAAAACGTGGCTGTCCTAGCATTACTTTATTGTTTGAGAGGTTTGCCAAGACATCATGCTTTCCACATTGGGGCTGTAGCTTTGTGTTTGTTGATCCAAAAACTGGTACCAATTCATCATTGCCACCATCTAAACGGTACCCAGTTCTTTCTATATTATGCTATTGTATAATATTCTTCTCATTCCTTAGCCTTATGATTCCTGTACTTTAAATTATGTGTATATTATATGAATCAATGGATGAAACCTCCATGCAGAAAGTTCTGAAATTGTAATCACAAATCTATATGTTTTTTACTAATAGCTTTAATAAAAATTTCAGGCCCTCTTCTTTTCTGTAGTTGGGGGGGATTTTTTTGTTTTGTTTTGTTTAGTCTGGAAGTGTTAACTGATGGATAAAATAGGTTTATGTTGTATTATTTATTTAGAAAATCTGCTGCCAGTTTCCATGGCTGCTCAGAGATCTAAAAAGGTGAATGAATTTTAAATATTTAAAATCTACCACAAACAGCGTGTATTGCAAACTCCAAAGATAAAGACAAAAATCATTTTATGGACATTTGTTAAGTCTAATGTTTAGAGGAAAGGAAGAGATAATATCTGTATCTTCAAGGAGGAAGTGAGTAATTCAGTTACCACATGGATGTTGAGAGCTATGCAGCGTTTATGGGAATAAGAGAGCAGAGGGAGCATATTAGCTTAATGTGGACGCTGAAACACTGTACCCATCTTTTCCCATATGAGAAGACGTATTTGCAGATGTGACCAATATTTCTTAAATGCCAAACTTTGCTAGCTTGCAAATTACAAGATGTTCATCATTTATCATATTATTTTAGACCACTCTTGTGGCCTGTCACTATAGCAACTCTATTGGCTTCTGCAGCAACACCTGGTCCTATCAGTAGCTATATACTGTGGAAGTTTGTTCATAAATAATCCATGTGAAAGTGAATGTAGCTGTCATGTTAATTTGTGGCTAACCTGGTTCTGGCAAGTTTATAATTATATTTATGAAGCAAATAAAGCAGATTGTTTGCTTTTTCTTCTGCAATGACTTAACACAAACTGACAGAAACAAATAAAAGAAGCTTTACTAATCGCAGTCAAAGTAAAGAATAATGTCATAGGGGTGTTCTAGATACCATCTCAGGGATATAGTCCTAAATCTGGCCTACTGTCTCTCTGACCTCCAGTTAATAGATAGTGTGGTGCTCTTGTAAATGTGTTTACCTTCAAAGCAAATACTATATACAAGGTTACTTGCTTAATTCCTTTCCTCCTATGCTACACTTCCCACCTTCAACTCTTTTTCTAATCTTGTCCACCCTGCTCTTAGAGTTGGAGATAACACTCGCAGAAGACATATAATAATCAATAACATTTATGTTTGAGAATATTACTTTAAATCAAGAAAGACACAATTTGGTTAAGCTTCTGTTCACCATTCAGTCTAACTGTGGATAACAGCAAATTGAGAATTTGCAGCTCATTTGAGTTCCAGTATCTCCTCTCCAGATTTGGTCTTTGTTTTGTGGCAGACCTTTTCACACGTAAGTATAGAATTGCTAGCTTTGGAAGGAGTCAAAAATTGTGAACTGTGCTGTTTTTTTTTTTTTTTTTTTTCCATTGCTCTTGATAGCTGAATATATGGGTAGGAAGTAGCTGGAGAAGTAGAAAAGTCTGCAATTCTGCCCTTCTGTTGCTTCAACAGACATTTCAACTAGGAACTACAATATTGCTGGTATAAAGTAGTAGCAAATAATCTCAGACTGAAAATGAACTGTTTGAGAAACTGTAAAGAGAAAGTGTACCCACAGGACATAATATCCTCTGGAATTACTCCTTATACATCACTGTCTGATGAAAACTTTCTGATTGTATTTAGAGGACTAGAGTGTTATCTCTTTAGCCAAGATAAACAGCTAAGTTGACAAAATATTGATTGTCATCAGTAGGCATTGCAGTTTGATACTGAAAAAGATATGCAGATGATGTAATTATAGTTTGTTGTCTCTATTCCTGTTTGGTAAAAAGACTTTTTAAATAATTAGCAAATTTTATACTTCTTGTTTTGTTTTGTTTTTCTCCTGTCTGTAAAGGTATTCTGCACTCTATTTGCATTCCAGCAAAGGAAATGAATTTATTTCATCCATTAAAGGATTACTAATGCATATGTTTAATTTATTTGAGATCCTATTTTTACTATTTCCTGTATTACAGGATACCTTCATTAATTTATATATAACAATTTATCTGTTCATAATTATGCCAATTACTCTTTCTGCCATTCTCTGGAAAGAATTCTTTAAATACAGTATATATGACAAGACTTACAAAACAGAATAACCAAATAACCAGCTGAAACCAAAGGAAATCTTTTTTTCCGGAGTAAAGTCTGTACAACACAGCTACAACTCGCACTGTAGTCTTGTTGCTATAGAAAATTAGCTTCTTCAGTTTCCTGCCTTGTCTTTAGTAAATGCCAGGGTAGTTAGGAATATCTTTGAGTTTATACCTGTGTATATAATTCATAGAGGAATTACATCTGGAGATGCTGTCTGCTGAAATAGCTGACCTGCTTTTACCCCCAGAAGGATATCCATCCATTCAATGGATCCCTGAAGAAAAAAAATATATATATTGCTACCTTGTGGTAGTGTAATACTTAACAGCAATGAAACATGCATAAAAAATCTTGTTGAATTGAACAAGGTCATTAATGCAGGAGCAGCAAGTGAGAATATAGTTGCAAATGAAACAGAAATGAACGCCACTGTCAGTTTCCTCTCCACAGTGCATGGACCTAAAAGAGAGGATAGGCTACCTCAATGTCACAAGGATACAATGTCCAGCTAATGAATCTGACCTTAGTACTTCTAGTGTATGCAAAGGGAGGATGATCCCAATAAACTGTGTACCTAGTTAGTGTTTTGAAAGAACTCCTTCCCGAAAGCTGAAAGTTATGAATATGGGTGATTTAATACAACTTTATATATTGATTCATGTTAGAAAGTTCTTCTCTGAGCAGCCTATTACATTAAAACAAATCAGACCAGAGCAACTTTGATAGGTGCATCTGATTTGAATAATCTTGCATGTATTAGATATCAGCACTGGCCAAAACCATAATTACCTGTGGATGTGTATCTTCAAGATTGTGTTATATGAAAAAAAATATTATTCAAAATAGAAAAACAGTATTCAAAACAGAACCCTTATGGTATCTCACTGAAAGGCTATGTAATCTGCATGGGATGCAGTCCCAGTAGACACAGCGTAAAGGTTTGTTCTTGGCCAAACTGGTAATACTATTTTTTTTTTCTTTTCAGAAAAGAAGCATCATGAGGTTCTCTGCTTTTCCCAGCCTTAATACCCATAAGGGGAATCAGATAAAATGTGCATGCTCCTTTGCCTGTGCACAATTTCTTCTTGACATGTCTTAGTTTATTCCTTCAGGTGATTGACTTGTGGAGTGAGTCATAAGTATAGAGGTGCTGAGAATCCAGAAATAATCTACAGAAGGAAGAAATAAGGTAATTATGCCTATACTTTATTCTTGTAAATCTTTAACATTTGGCAGTGAAAGGAGCTGAAGTGTATCATTAAAGTCTACCATAATCAGGTAAATTATTATGCATACCTGGAATGCTTTGAGGGGCAAATGAAAGTCAAGAAATGAACTGGGGAGATGCGACTCCAGAATTTCTATTAGCAATGATTAGCTTTATATTTTTGCTTGCATTCCTCTTGCATGTATCTGTGTGAAAATGGTAACGCTTCCCATGACAATCTTTAATAAGATTGCAACATTTTCATACATAGATTTCTTGCTATGACTTATCCCATTGTCTCCAATGAGAATGCTCGTGTAAAAAAATGAATGAAAGTATTTGGTTATCTGTCAACTTTTTCCTTAATCTGTCTACTCTAAATTCTGTTGTCATCTGCCTTTAAAAGTCAATGTTCCTGCAGCCTTTCCCGTTTCTTGACCTTTGTTAGTTGCTTTTAGATTTAGATTTGGAAAACACCATGTACAGTCCTGCTCTTTCACGTTTTCTTTTTCTTATCATAAAGACAAAAATGGTGTCGATTGCCAGATGTTTCTTATATGAGAGAGAAAGGATGGTTTTAAAATGTAGGAGAGACTTCGGTTAAGTATGTTTTTTTGTTGTTTTTTTTTTGAGTACAAATATGATTCAGCAATTAAATTTGATTTGATGATGGAAAAAAAAATCAAGAAGAAAAGACAAATAAATTATCTACTACAACAGGGGAACAGCCCATTCCCCAAACCCCAGACTGTATCTTAACAATGTCAAATGGTTATTTGCAATTTCCCTACACACAACTGTAGCAAGCAGCTTTCTAAACTTAAGACTTTTCAAGTAGTAGCTGCAGCTAATGTGAACCACAGTAAATAAATCTTACCATCACTTTTTGGTGTTACTATAAGTTTCTAGTTTTATAGCTACTTAATTGGAATGAATAAATAAATATTTTTTACTGTGGAGCTGAAAATGACATGCTTATATTTTACTGGAACAGCAGAAACTTATCCTAATTGTTATTGATTACTCTAACCTACTGCAGATTTACAAATATTTCTGAGCTTGTAAAAATATTAAGTATTTATTTGTGTCAATTTGAATTTGCAGAATACATTGTACTTGCTTTTCTTCAAATGATTGCCTCTATCTCAAGTTACTTTTTCAGGATTGTTTATTTTTTCTTCTTGCTTTAGTTAGCAGGAAAATTTTGGATAGTGACCAAGTGGTCCCAAATCTCAAAGCTTTTTCCACCAATTGATCAAAACAGAACTCGGGTGGAGAACTGCAATTTGGGGTTATAATTCTTGAGTGTTGGTAAACTGATTTAAGGCAGTTAATGCCATTCATCACTGAAATAAGAAAACCTGTGGGACTGGAGAACCAGATAACTTTAGACCTCGGATTAAGTAGGAAAGATCAAGTATATATCTGAAATAACAGCAAGTTTTCCACCCCAAGTATTCTCAGCACAAAGCACAACATATTTTGATCAGAGAGTATCTAATATGACGTTTGCAAACTTCATAAAATATACATACCTTTCCCTGTCTGATCTTAAAACACTTATGCTTTAAAGAAATTATTATGAAGTCAATCTTGTTCATTTATTTTTGTTGTTTATTGCATTCAGGGGTAGAGAGGAAAGATAATAAAATAAGAGAACCTGGTAAAAAGATAAAACAAATTCTTGTTTATAAAATTAAAATGAATACTAGATTTATTAAATAAATGAAGTATATGGAAGCCTTTAATGATTCTGTAGGAATGATTCCAACTATTTTAAAGCTTCTAATAGGAGTTCAGTTGAGAAGAGTTGTTGAACATACTGCCATTTCCTTGTATACACACCTGGATTTCCTTTGTGTGGAAATCAAGGAATGTGAAGATAGCGTGCAGCTACATCTTGACCCAGAGTGTGCAGGCTGGAGGTAGCCTAGCATGCACCCAGACCTAAAAATTTTGGGGTGCCCCCATTTCAGATGTATTTGGTGCATGTATCCAGCCTGAAGAAGAAAAGGCTCCGGGGAGACCTCATTCCAGTTTTTCAATACTTAAAGAGGGCTTATAAAATAGATGGAGAACAACTTTTTGCTCAGGCAGATAATGATAGGAATGGTTTTAAACTAAAGGAGGGGAGATTAAGATTAATGTTAGGAGGAAATTCTTCACTCAGAGGGTGTTGTGGCACTGACACAAGTTGCCCAGAGGAGCTGTGGATGCTCCATCCCTGGAGGTGTTCAAGGCCAGGTTGGATGAGGTCCTGGGCAACCTGATCTAGTGGGATGTGTCCCTGCCCCCTGCAGGGGGTTGGAACTAGGTGATGTTTAAGGCCCCTTCCAACCCAAATCATTCTGTGATTCTACGTTAATGTATTCTGCTTCTGTGCAAGGCAAGTCAGTGTACAGGATTGCTGCTGTAGCAGCACTGCTCTCTGTTGATTAAGCAGCACGGTTAATATTACAGTCCAATGCGCAGGTGTCCTAAACTGGCTATGATGCTTCTTTGAAAGAGATATCTACACCAAACAGAGGATGGAAACAGCCTTAAGTAAAATAAGTAAAATGTCTCTGTGTTAAAAATACAGAAATCTAAATGTCACCCTTGGTAAGGCTGGCATTGCAAGTTTGGTGCAGTCTGTGGAAGGGAAGGCAATGAAAACAGGAGGAAAGAAATAGGAGGCATCTGTCTGAAAAGAGGTGGTACCCAGTTCTAACAGCACTAAAAGATGAAAAAACAACAATCTGCATCAGCCTGCATGTGCAACAAACTGTAGGAACAAGAGAAAGGTGTTCAGTTTATCGGCATGTAGCAATTGCTTTGGGGCAGGGTACTTGTTTTTTTTTATTTACTCTGCCTCTGGCCACTCACCGGTCATCAAGGTGTTGTATGTTTGTAGCCATCTATTCTGCCATAGCAGTAGCCGGCATGTGGTGGCTCACTAACGATAGTTGCTGTACTGATGTGATCTGGCTATGGAACCCCATCCCATCTCAACTGAGCTTTCAGCCTCACCAAAGGTTCTCCCTTGATATGCTGGCTCTTGACCCCTTTACAGAAACTGTTGTGCTTATAGGCAGCGGCATAATGAAGGACTATCTCTGAAAACTGCTGGACATTTTGGAAGGAAGATACTTGCAAAAAAAGGTGAAATGATAAGAACCTGAGAAACAAATAAAGGAATGATACAGTATATTTTGTATGCTTCAACGTTATTCTGTGCTTTAAAGTTACTCTAATAAGCAGAATTCCTGTCTCCCTACTGTTAATTAGGCTTATTTTTCCTGGTTATCTGTTTCTCTTCTGTTCTGCAAACGATTTCCTGTTCACTCCAAGTAATTTTGACTCGTTAACGAGTTTGATTTTGACAGAAGACTAGAGGTCTCAAAGCTTTGAACTACCTACAGTTTTCAGATCAGTGACTCTCTTGAGGAAGTATATTGTTTCATTGATAAGAATTAAGTGGAGAAAAAGATGGTCATGGTGGAGCTTGGGTTTACCTGCTTTGTTGATGTGCTAGGTGACTTGCCGAAAACAGAATCAATTGTTTCTCCTTTCTTAATAGGATTTGGAGGGAGATGGGAGGACAGTGGGAGGAGTTTGGAGGATGTGGAGGAAGGACTTAATATTGCAAAAGTGACAAAGAATGCATAGGAAAGAACTGAAGGGACTGTAGAGAGGGACAGAGAATACAGTCATAAATCTATGGGAAGGATTTAGTTAGCCATACTCCTTGTGAAAGATATAATTTAAATGCAGAAAATTTCTGAAGTCTTAGATCTTTTCATTAATCTCCAGGTTAGCACTTTAAAAAGGCTTGCCATAAATACAGCAGTAGACAGTTTCCTCCCATTGGTGCAAGAATTCCCTGTATTAGATTTTACACCTCCATTTTTTTTCTTTCAGAATTAGTGTGAAGCAACTATATGCCACATGCACGCTTCTCTATTATAGGCAATCCCCAGGAAGCTCATTAAGTTTTCTTTATGGCTCCTATGCACTGCTGGAACCATACCTAAGTGGAGTGTCTGACTGTCAGTGATTAGATACCACGATGGTATATACTTTAGAAAATATCATAGTTGGCATACAGAAATAGACAAATATAACAGCACTGCAGTGGGCCATTTATTCAACAGGAATTTCAGTTGCATAAACAGTAACACTTACACAGTTCCTGACACTGGCTTCCAGTTTCAATAGTAAAATTATTTCTGAAAGAGCTCCTCTGTAACCATACTGTACAGCAGAAATAAATATATCGTAAATTCAAAAAAAAAAAGTGGATGTCAGAGATGAGCAGGTAACTACTAGTTTAAAAATTTACTGTTTATAATTCTATTTTGAGCATATTGGTGTAAAATACTTCTCTAAGGCAAATACCCCTGTGAGAAATATGATATTGGTGCAATTTTTGGTGGGTAATCGAGGGAAAATAATATTTTTAGTAAAATATTCCAATTTAATATGATGCTTATTGTTAAGACATAAGTGACAGACTGGAATAATGCCAACAGATAGTCTATTCTGAAACAAAACATGCCTGGTCTGTAACTCATAACAAGATCTTTTATTGGTGCTTGTGCTGGTAATCATGAGAAACTGATGCTGTTAGCAAGGACTACTACTTTGATAGTACTCTACTAAAAGTACTATGGTAAAATGTTCTTTTCCTTCTCCCTTTGTTTTCTCTTTCCCCCCTTTCCCAAGATTTCTGATTATCAGTTAAAGTTCTTGACCCTATTTTTCCATGACCAGTTAACTTTTCTGTTTTGCCTCTCCTTACTTTTTTTCTACAGCCACACCCTATTGATTCATTGCGCGTTGTTTTTTTGTTTGTTTGTTGTTGTTTTTGTATTTGAGTAAATGGGTTGACGTTTCATACTAAAGTTATAGTTTCCAACACTTATGAGAAAACAGTAATAAAGCCATGATGGTCATAAGATCATAATGTGTATGCTTTGTAATGTTATGAGCAACAGCCTGTACCAGTCATACTTGAAAGCCCTTGTTAAAAGTGAGTTAACACATTGTATCTTAGCACCCACTAGTAGTCTAGCAATGCCACTAGTAAGTGCATGCTTCTACCTGTATCAGTTGGACTCAGAAAAGAAAGAATGTTTGAAATGTCAATCCCCTTTTCCCCTTTTTCTATTGCTTGGTGCGGTCTAAGTAGAGCTACACATGTAATATTCTGATTTGCATTGCAGCTCTCTGTTTTATTTCTTGTGAGAAACAGCTAAATTCTGGGTGACTTTCACTGCAGCCTTACACAATGAGGTGTGAATCGCACCAGAACCATGTGTGATGTAGCAGAACCATACATTCCACAGATTCCCTTTCACAAAAGGTTAGTACAACCATTTTCTGAAGAGATTGTTACCTCATTAATAGCACCTTCACCATTTCAGCTGGACTCAGAATGACTGCTGAAGCTGAAGGGACATCTTCACTGGTACACGTGGACAGAACTGGAAATGCTCATGCCTTTGTTCCTCTATACCATCCATCTGAGCAGAGGGGAGAGTGGAGGTTACAGGCTGCACCTTGCTGACCCCACAGCCCTGGGCATGGCTTGGCTTCCACCATACGTCAGAATAACAATGAGCTGCTCTAATTTCTCTTGGCAGAAAGAGCTCCCTGGAGGCATTTCTCTGTTTCTGAACACTTTGCGTTAGTTGCAGACACTGTTAAGATACTCTCTATGCCTGTGTCAAGGATGGTGAATATGTTGCATAAAGCACTTTGCTCAGAGGCCTGTTAAAGGCACCTTTATGTCTCTAATGGACTAGAGCAGTGCATGAGGGATTAATCAAAGGACAGAAATGATTCCCCTTCCTATTTCAAGAAATATTAGTATCTTACAGACCTTATTTTCATTTTCTTACAGCAATTCAGTAGCCAAATGAATGCTTCAGGACAACTCTCTTACTACTCAGGGACAGTAAAGGATGGGAGCTTTACTGAGGCAATATATTTACTTCTTGAAGAGTATCTTCTGTCAATTCCCATTTTCTTCTTGTTTCTGAGCTTGCCTAGGAGCAATTCTGGCAAGTTCTGGAGGAAATCACCATGGAAGGTCACTATGACAGGACTCTTTAAGAATGTCTCAGAGAGCCTTCAGTAGAAGTTAGAGGAATATATTTTATTACTCTAACAGTTTCTACAAAACAACAAACTCCCAGTAACAACCTGTGTACTTGTGTGATGTTTTTCCATATCTGAAACAAAATTGCTAATGATCCAGTCACAGCATGCACCATCTCCACTGTAATATATCACATACTTTGGAAGCAAGTTGATCTAGATGAAGTAGGCTAACTCTTTCTATTTGTTTACTAACTTGATTTAAAAAAAAAAAAAAAAAAAAAAAAAAAAAAAGCCACTGAATTACTCTAAGAAGCTTTTAAAATTATCATTTTAAATTACTTTAAATCCTTCCCCTTGTCCCTCATCTATGATATCCCTATACGTTCCCTACTTTGTAAAACTGACATAGCTCATTTTCATCCCATCATGTATGACTTTTCTGCAATCAACTGTAGATGAAATCAGTTTTCCAACCTCTATGAGAGAGAAAATAAGCATTCTTATGCTTTTCTACTTTAAGTGACAAACATAGTAGAGGTATAGATGGTGGAAGTTCTATTCATGTCTCTTTCCCTTTGTTCTTTGTTTCAGTGAGTTCTAGTTGTCCCTGACCTGCTAATACCTGATTTGAAAACCAAGACAAGAAATGAACTCATGATGGGTAAATACTTACCAAATCATTTACATGTTTTTATGTACTTTGTTTAGCATTGTTGCCAGTGTATGTTTCCAGAAAAAATGTATAATAAAGTGTGTCACCTACTATGTTTCTATTATAAGGGACTAAGAGCCATTTCTTAAGAGACTGGTTCATCATCAAATTAATGCACAAGAACAACAATATATCTCTCTCTCTATATATATATATAAAAGAAAAGGATCAAAATGTTGGCTGAAAATAAAGTTGCCTATGGAAATGTTCCTCTCAAAGTAGGACTATCACCAGCCCTAGATCAGGTCAGTGAAAGCTGTCTGCTGAAGTCTGAAGAACCTCCAAGGACTGAGTTTGCATTGCTCTGAGTACTGTTAGATCATTTTCAGCTAGGCATCCACAGACACTACTCAACCTTTTCCAGCATAGTTGATACTCTTCAGGTTGGCTTCCAGCTTGTTCTGACACACAAGGTTATTCTGTCCTAGGTGCAGAACTTTCTGCTTTTTCCTGTTGAACTTCAATTGGCCAAATGCTTAAGCTTTTCAAGGGCTTTCTGGACTGACTGGGTAAATCTCAATTCTTAGAGACTGGATCTCTGAAATGTGTCAGAAGTTCAGACTTAGCCAATTTGACCACAGTAAAGTAAGTTTATTATTACAGTGAGTGTCTTCACTGTTATAAAGACATATCAGCAGTTAATTTATTTCCCCTTGATGTAAAACATTGTGAACAAGAGTGTTCTGCTGAAGCAGGAGATCTATGCCTGATCTCACCCCATGTGCTCTAACTTGACTTATCATTTATTCTGTACACTTTCAAAGCCCTGAGTTTTGTCTTCCTCATTTGTTGTACTGCAATCAATTCATATCAGGCTAAACCAAAAGGTTTCACCTAGTCCAAATCTAGAAGAGGTGTTCTAGATTCTGGCTAGTCCATTTCAAGTATTACTGATCTTGCAGTACAGTTAACTCACAGGCAAATTTATTTCAGAATCATCTTAACCAGCAGCAACTTTAAAAAAACTACTGCATTAAATTCTGCCAGGAAACAGTGCTGCAGATTCTGCTAGTAATTATTGCATTTTATTATTTTGTTTCATTGATCAACATAAAACTATACCTCATTTTCAAATGCATAAAATAAGAACAGTGTTAAGATTCTTTTTTTTTTTTTTAAAAAAAAAAAAGAAAAAAGAAAAGACTTTCTAAGGTCTATTTTCATGTTTTACTCCACCATTGAATCATTTCAAAATCATTGAAAGCAAAGGTGTTATGCTAGTGTAAAATCAATAAGAAGGGAGTTGAAAGGGCCGTATTTTCCACATGCAGTGAATGAGAAATGAAAGAAAGGTTTATAATATCATAAACCTTGGAACTGTGTCTGGTGATTATCCTAGATATGGCCTGCCAAGGAAATGACCACCATCTGCTGCTGCCCACCAGTGTCCTGAAAATACAATCAGGCTGCTAGAATTCACTGAAGTTAGCAGTAAAGTAATCCTCTCAGTTTCAGCTCTTAAGATTACATGTAATTGTGTGTAAGATGCAGTCTCAGTCTGCACAGATTTTTCAGGTTCTCAAATTCTGAAGATTGAAATTGATCATATTTGCCTTAAACTTGCTGTTCAGCTTCCCTCTTTGTATTTCATTGCTGCTTTTGTTTTTAAAATGCTAAAACTTTTGTTTTTAAATTGATAAAAACCAAACCAAACCAAACAAACAAAACAAAAAAACACCTGCACAGATTTCTGTGCATTCTCTCTGGTTCATGGATTCAGAAGTGGGGTGTTTTTTTTTGTTTTTTTTTTTTTTTTTTCATGAAGGAGCTTTGAACTGAAGTTAATCTATTTTCTTTATGAATTAAGATAAGACTGCTTTTAAAACATAAAAAATATTTCAAGGTTCTGAGGGAGCTTCAGGTATACACACACATCTCAAGGAAAATACAGAAACTAAGACAAAATGTGAAAAAGTAATCTGCTGAAGTGAAAGTAGGGAGAAACAGCATAGAAAAGTTAGATTACAAGAAGGACATGAAATAGAAAGGAAGAAAGGTCTTAAAGAATACAAGGAAACCCTAATTCAAGTTTGTCCGTTCATATGTGCCTATAACTTTTCAATGCAATAGGTTACTTTCACAAAAGATTTCATTAGTAAAATGAGCAGAAGAATAGGGGGGAAAAAAAGAACAACACACCTCTGTGAGTTCCTAGTACTTCAAAGTATAGCAAAATTTTAATATATTCAACCAATAGCTTCTAAAAATAGAGGAATACAGAATAGGGGAAAATGGGAATATGAATAAAGCAGAAAGGAGAGAAGTGTAGCGATTCTGTTTTGTTTGCTCTAGTTCCCCCACTTCAAATGGATTAAATTATTAAAAATTAAATGCAAAATCACTCTCATTCTCACTTGGTTTGTGTGGTTTCAGCTGAACTGGGTAATGGAGGAACCAATTCTTCATCTGTTGGCTATGATATAAGGGGTCTCCCCTAATCATTTGGAGTGGCTTGCTGCAGTAATGATATATTCATTATACTGCTATGAGCAGTTGCACTGCTCGTTGAGAGAATGCAGGACAAGACAGGCAAAAAAACACCAGAGAAGGATTTTTATT
Source organism: Anas acuta (assembly GCF_963932015.1). Classification (NCBI taxonomy): domain Eukaryota; kingdom Metazoa; phylum Chordata; class Aves; order Anseriformes; family Anatidae; genus Anas; species Anas acuta. The sequence continues at coordinate 37,969,985 of NC_088982.1, forward strand.
TATTTATTAATTTATTTTTGTCAGTGTGAAATGACGCATTTTGGCTTCTGTGGATGAAAACAAGACTCAGGATCTATAGTGATATTAGACACAAACTAAGGATGAAAATAAATTCTGTTGTAAGGTATTTCCCAAGAGATAGCTATCCCAATTTTTGATCAGTGCTCAGAAAAGGGAAAAAGGGTTTAGCATTCAAGCTGAACTTGACCAAATCATAGAATGTGTTTGCAGAAGTAGGATTATGAATGTTTTACTAAAATATTGTCGATTTTTTTTCACTTATTTGTGAAAGTATCATTGGGGTGCAATGGAAGATGTTATGTTAATGACAGCGTTACAAAGGAAAACAAATACATTGGCCTTTTGAGCAGTAACAGGCACTGAAGATATAATTTCCACTCCATGACACAGAAAATCCTGTTGCGTATATAAATAGGGAGGAAAATAACAGCTTACATATTATACTAAAACAACCTCTTAGCCTATATTAGGGACTCCCATGTGTAAGCTTAAAGAGAGCAAGAGGGTTATAAATTCCCTTGCCTACCTCACTGCCTTCGTGACTGTTAGTCACACTGCTTTTCCCAAACTCTCCTGTGTGCAGTGTGGAAAACACAGCTGATAATACAGACAGAAAGAAGGCACAGCAGTTGCCTGTAGCAGCAGGAGGCAGAGGGCACAGCAGAAGATATTCTCATTGGTATTGGTCTTCTGAGACAGCTGTACCAGCTTTTTTTTCCTTCCATCTTAACTTTCTACTCTGTGCTTTCCTTCTAATTATAAAATAATAAAGGAATTTCACAATGGTTCTGTGCAATCATCTCGAGGTTTTAGTCCCAATTCTCTTTTTGCAATATTTTTATTTCAGCTTAATTTCCTTCTCTCCAGTGATATTACTTCCCAGTTATACAGAAACAAAATTTTCTGAATTATCTTTATGGATAAAGTATAGATACAAACTCAGCTAAATGTATATTAAGCAATTTATTGCGAGTGCTGCAGTACATATCATAAGGAAGATGAAACCTAATGTGGAAAAAAGACAGTTTGTTGTAATATAATTCTGTTTCTACCTTTACAAGTGCTGAGTGAAATATGGCACAACGCATAACTGAAGACAAAGGTACAATGTAATAGATTTATCCTTACACTACTCAAGTGGAACATCCATGAAAAAGATAAGGGTCCTAACCTCACAAGTTATATAAATGATAAATGTGCTATTATATTTGCTCTGTTTTCTTTCTCCTTTGATAATGCTGTATACAGTGGCCATTATCTTAAGATCTCTATCACAATACTATATAATTTATTTTATTGTTATGTTGCTGTGCTGTCTTTATAAATATGTGCAGTGTATTGATATCTTAAATTAAAATGCTAAAATTCTCATAGCATACCTACCAAATGAATAGCATCTTTACAATGCTATTTGATATGCTGAAGCCTAATAGTCTTTCTTGTTCAGAGTCTGTACTCATTTGACATAAAAACAAATAATTAAAATAAATTATAGCCTTAGAGTCTACAAACTAAGGAGACAAACAAAAATAGCTGTGCGAGAGGGAGGTTAACACAGGGATATCTGTTGACAGCGTTATGAAGACCTCAAAGGGATTCATACATTTGTCTGCCTGCAGTGATATGTGTGAGGAATTCCATGTCAGATTGTTAAGTTTAGCAGACAGGATTTCCAGTAATAGATTTTCAGAAATGTGGTTACCCAGGGGTATTGTGTTCTTCCCAATTACTAGAGCATTCAGTGAGACTTTGGCCTTTTTCTTTTCCACTTGTGTGCGTGTTTATGCACATAACTGTTGGGTTTGCTTTTGTTTTGTGTTTTTCTGCTTATTTGGTATCACACTCAATGTACTGAGAGAGATTTTTGCGACCTTTAACACAGCTGCCAGTCACTTTCTATAGGCGTCTGTGAGGATGAATGCCAGTTTTTCTGATGATGATGAGTGACTCTCATAGCCATTGTCATTTCACCTCACAGCTTCTTTTAGTTGTCTTCCGCTGTTGTTTTTCTCAGTGGAAAGTTCCCCTGTTCTGGAAACTTTATACCTGAATATTAGAAATGATGAAGGCTTTGAAATGCAGGAGGCTCTGCTGTGTTGAATAGCTAATGACCATGAAGTTTCTACTGCAAGGAAATCATTATTAACAACCCAAAGCTCAGTTTGGGGCAGGGTATTCTGTGTTGCGTGCTCCAATATCTGTTTATTGATGCTCATAGTTTCAGAGGCAGGAGCCAACTGAGGTGATGTATGAGTAGAAACAAGGAAAGAATTTTAATAAGGAATGCTGCCTGGGCCAAGTGGCCTTCTCTGTACTTTAATATGCCTTGTGGTCGTCTTGTCTCTAAACACATCAGACTATAAATAGCTTAGTTTTCACCAATCTGCTACTCTTGCAGAAGAGAGAAGAGGCCCTAGGCAGGCCTACACTGTCTTGCTGGGAAAGAGCAACCCACATCAGCCACCTCAGCATATGAGCTGCTGAGACAGCTCTTCAGACCCCATCCAGATCACAGCTGTCCTGCCCGTGGAGCACCTGATCAGGGTGCATGGCCTATGCCACCCTCCAAAAGGTTTCCAAATCCTTTCGCAGCTATGCGTATAACCTAAAAAACAGTTTTGACAGCTGACAGATAAAAAGATTTATGTGGCAGTATACTGACTGAAAAGGAGAAGACTGGAGGGACCAGGACAAACTGAGGTCTGTGGTGGTCTGCAAAGGAAGTACCCCCTTCCAAAGGATGTCAGCAGCTGTGCCAGAGCAAGCAGCTGAACCTGATCCTAGTCTCTCATCATTTGAGTGCCTGAGTAGATGATGATATCCTGCACAATGACTCAAATCTAGCCTAATTCAATATCTGAAAGTTAATTGTTGTTGGCTTATAATCCTTTGATTTTGTAGGCTTCTTTGAATAAGGCTGGTAACAAGATGTCTATTTCTACCCCATTCTTTTTCTGTCCCAGCTGCTTTTCCCGGACGTATTAGTCTATTAAAATAAATAAATAAGAGAGAGAGAGAGAATAATAAAAAACATGAGGTGATGAAGTTTCCATGGCAAAAAAAAAAAAAAGTAAGTCTGAATTTAGATGAGAAAGATGAGGAAAGTTCTGGCTGAGTTTTGATTATTTTAAAGTTATTAACTTTCCCTCAACTAATGTATGAAAATGAAATTTTCACATTTAAAAAGGAGGTAGTACTTTAAATTTGATGATGATTCTCTTCTTTATGGTGTTAGTTTGAACTCATATCAAACTTTTTTTAATGTGAATTAAATAATTTCAAGCTTATCAATGAATGGTATCATATTTAGCAGCATATTTACCATGTTTACCTCTTTGGATTTGAAATAATTGAATGAGGTATTCAGTTACAACACCAGAAATCAGAAGATTTGGAAACAGATTTTAGACTTGTCTGAATTCATCTTAGCTGTTGATGACTCCAGAGTAGCTTACCTAATCCATATTGTCTCAAGATATGGGCTTTACAACCTCTTCCAATCTGTTTTTTTCCAATCTGAAATCCATTTTTTTCCAATCTGAAACAAAACAAAACAACAACAAAAAAACTTAAGAAGCCACCCCAGTTTTATCCTTTGCAAAATAAGATGACAATGATTGTTACATATATACATAGGACGATGAACATAGTTATCCCTTGAATAGTGATATTGAACAATGGAATTTAAGATTTGCAGAAAACATCTGTGGAAATAAACTCCATATTGGAGTGATATCTAGAAATATCTTGCAAGGGAATGGTGTACAATAAGCAGTTTGATTTGTAGAGGCCAGGCCTGTTTTGCCCATGTTTTCATCCAATCTAGATCACAACTCTTTAGGGATAGATACCTTTCCCTCCTTACTGTGGTTGCTGGACACACTGATAATAAACTTAGCTAAAAATGCTAAATTTCTGATGACATGGGAATGTGCATAGAGCACGGTTATTGCACTGCATTTGCCATTTCTTGGCCTATGAGTGTCTTTGTAGAAATGAAAGGTGATTTCAGTTCTGAAAATGGTGTTCCTGTTATTTCATTGTGCTGAGCTTTTCATGCAGTGTGGTAGCTATGAGAGGTAAGAGAGCTGTCCATTTTGGAAAGAAAAAGCTGAGACCATCCATTTAATGTCACTTTGGACCTATTACAGCAGGATAATTTGGTCATTTAGAATTTTAGATCAAAGTATAAATAGTTTGGAGCTACACCACATCCCAGAGGTGAGAAGATGGAGACCATTTGCAGTCATAATACCAGATGTTTAGCCATTGCTATAAATTCAACAACAAAAACTGAAAATAAAAAGCAAGCTGTTAATTGAGGATATTTGGAGTCATGTCACAGGTGAAAGATGATCTAAAATGCTATTTCATAGTGAAATGCAATAGTGAAATTAGCACATGTCTATTATCACTGCTTGTAACTCTGCAGGAAACTAATGGAAATAGCTTAATCTTTTCAAGCTCCTCTAAAAGAAATACAGGATTTCACCTGTTGCTGAGTTTTTACTTCTCTGTTATTCCTTGCCAAATTCTTACTGCACAGCAGTTTTGTATTATTTAATGTGTTGGCTAAGGATTTAATAAATAACTGTAGAGATGAGAGATCCAGTCATTCGTTTTTGGTAAGTGACAGCTATAGTGATGCATTGTGATGATGGTTAGAAAGAAGAAGGGTGCAGTCTTAAAATTCCCTCTCTTGAACCAGTTTCAGGGAGTTCTCCTTCCAAAGCAGTAAAAGCAAAGGCATTAATTATGCATTTTCATTATGACAGAGCCAACATCAGCAGTGACTAAAACATAATTTGTTTAGGTGGCAGTTCAGGCTGTTCTCTGATCAAGTTTTGTTTCCTACAGAGAGGCATCAGCCTTAAATTACACAGCAAGTAGGCAAGAGAAAGGAAGCAAACAATAAAACACTTCCCAGAAGGAGAAAAAAGGAAAATTTGTCTCTCATCATCCTACTAAATACATAATTCTCTATTTTTGTCACTTAATGAAAAATCAGGAAAGGGGTTCAGCTTTAATTAAAAGGAGTATGTTTTCTATGGGACTCTACAGAATTATATTTTAGATTTCTAAGAATGGGTTGCTTTTAATGCAAAGGAACTTTTCCACTGGAAGGGAGGAAAGGATGATAGAATGAAAAATCCCTGAGAAGTACTTATAAGACAGAAATGAGGGATATCTTACTACTTTGTCCTACTGTAATCCGTAGAGTAATCTGGATTTTCTTTAGTAAGGTAGACACAAAACAAGGACCTGTATGTATCAGACAATTTAACTGTACAGGCACGACAAAATCTGTACAATAAAAGATCAACATGCGTCTTTTTGAGGATATATATATATATCCTCATATATATATGAGGATATATAAAAAAAGCTAGAGTTCTGTATAATGTTAAGCATGGACATAATTTTACTTTATTTTTGACTTCAGTAGATCTATTATTTTGCATAAATCTATAAATGTATTTTAGCACCTTACTAAATCAAAGACCCCAAAAGAATACTTTTTTTATTTGCTTTTAATTTTTAGCTGCTGTAAAGAAGTGTTGGTTGTGATTTTGTAGTGTAATTTGACTTTTAATATCATATTCCCTGACTGCTTCAGTCCTTCTGTATTTGATGTGCATAAAGCGAAAGCAAATAAAAGCCAATTTCTTATTATCTCCATTGCTTACAGGAGAAACAATAAAAAATAGGATGAACTATGTGCCATTTAACAGGAGTATCTTCCTGTTCAGCATTGTTTCCCTTCCACTGGAGTTTCCTGGCAATTTCAAGTGAATGAATAGGCAGACAAATTCAAAAATGTACATCATTTACCCCATGTGCAGCAAATGTTCCTTTGGAACTGCTATTGTGCAAAATTAGATTCTTTCTGAATACAGGTAAAGAACTACACGCAATAAAAATGATTGTGAAGAATGTTGTGTGAGCTCAGCAGGTTTGATTTTAATTGAAATAGTTAATATTTGATTAAGATACTTCTGATCACTCAAACTTTCCAAAGTGATTAGATACTGAAAAGTCAGTGTTAAATATTCCTTTGAAAGGGAGTGAATGCAGCATTGTCACCTTATTGCAAGCTTTCAGCTTAGTGCAGTTTATTTTATGATTTAAACATTTAGCATGCTTAAATTATAAAATTAATCATACCATTAACCTTAAAATAGGGTGGCCTAAGAGCAGGTTTCTGAATACATGTAACAGATAAATGGTCAAGTTGCATTGCTGTTTCCCAAAAGGAATAATGTAAATGCAGATAAAATGCTATATAAAGACATTAAAAAACAACAACAACAAAACACCTTAATCTTTTACGTGTGTTCTCAGTTTTGTTATTCTTAACAGGTGCAAAGGATTAGTATGAAGATGAGCTGACGTGGTGGCCTAAGATTACATCACCTCAGGTCAGAATTTTGTACTTATTGAAGTGGCAAAGCCTGCAAACTCCAGTGATATATTACGAGTATGTAATGGGGGGGTGGATGATGTACAGGTTGCATTATACATGGACACACTCTTTTGGCTATTTAACAGGTAGAAACTCTAAAATTAAATATTTAGAATATAGTCTGTATTCCTTATGCTACATTCATACTTTCCTCTAGAGCATTCCATTGAATTGTAACTGGGTTTGTCAATCTGCATTGAAAATGACTTTCAAAGGGTATGTCTGTATTTCCTAGTAATGGTACGCTATGTACAAGCAGGCAGAAGAACTGCCTGCTTACAAACAGCAATTTTCTCCTGAGCATTTCAGGACAACAAAAATAAATCAGGTTGTCTTTCAGGCATTCCATTGCTCTCTTCCCAAGGCAGAGGACAACTGGAGGAGCAAAGCAGTTCTGCTGCTTACTCACCTATCTTTAATCAATGTAATCAGACAAGAGAAATCATATGAAACAGTGACAGAGAAGTGACAGATTTGATTCTGAATAGAATGCAAGAAAGGTGGTTGGCCAAAACCATGCTTGAAGGATCCAACTTTTAATAGGAATTATTAATTTTGCTTTGTCTGGTTACACTCCTGAAATGCAGAAATGGGTGGAGAACAGTGAAGTTACAACCCTGAGGTTCAGACCATCAGATAATCTTGTGTCATGTGGCAATGAACATATATTACAACCAGTTTGTCATAGCTAATCTTATTTTGTCTCTCAACACACTATTTCAATGTAACAGATAATAAGACAGAGTTGCAATGATACATGCTAGTGATTTTGCTTCAGAGACAGGAAAAGACTAAATGACTGGATAGAGGCTTGTAGGTGTCTATGTATGCTGGTTGGTGTTTATGTATGCTGGTATGTGTATGCAATCTCATCTGATGAAAATTGATAATAATATGGCAATGAGGTAGGTAAATGGGACAAATAAAATGCAAAATGCTAATTTTGGAAAATGAAAAAAAAAAGTAAAAATAAAAAAATCCAGGCCCTACTGAAATCTATGGAAAAAACTCCCACTGACTTAGGTAAGGGCAGAATTTCAACCCATATGCCAATACTGAACTGTTGCAGGATTATAGATTGAGAAATCTTCTTCAGTTACTTACTCTTGCCTAAAAAAAATTGTTGATGCATATTTCAAATTAAAACAGTGGATGGAAGAACCTCCATAAATAATGAAAATTCAGATCAGAAATTAAATATAATTCAGCACCATAGTTATTTTTTAGTACCATCTTTAGTTCTTTTTAAAGTGTTCTAGTTACTAGAGAATTTCTATTGAGAAATTGTTCTGAAGTATGTGGCAGTTAGCTGTGATGACCAAATAGTCTCTCTCTGATTATCTCTTTTGATTGGGGTAGAAGATTGCTGCGTTTGTGGAGGCAAGAAACTGTTCAAAACAGTTCTTCTTTCTGTACTTGCTTTAGCAGGCAAGAGTGTGAGTGTTAAAAATACAATTGCAGTGATAGAAGCCTGCCTGCTGGAGCAGCTACAAAGTGAATTCCTATGTCACTTGGTTAATTTTCTTTTTGTTTAGTTTACTAAATATATATATATATATATATATATATAAACTATTATCTTGCTTCTCTCTATTCATAATTCTTTACAGCTCTTGCTATATTCTGATAGTTCAGAGTCAAACCAAAAAGAACCAGACAACTTCAAAAAGTATGTTCGCTTTTTTGATGCTGGAAACTGAAATTAATTGATTTTTTAAATGTTTTCAATACTTTCAAATTTTGTTTGTGAAAAGTGACTATTTCTAGAAAAAAAATTGCATCCTTGGTTTTACTTTCCCTCAAAGAACAGAGTTATTTAGTGATAATATGTTATGTGACATTTTATATTCTGTTTGAAAAGCCATCTTTTATTTAACAGCATTCTGACAATGTTTTAAAGATAATTTATCTAAAGTCATTGTCATTTATTCACACCATTAAAATACTTCATGAACAGGGACACTAAGGTGATCTTGAAAGTTCAAAAATACACTTTTTGCAAGAGCAGCTATAATACAGCTGCACTTGGGGAACAGTTTTGCTCTTATGCCTTGTGTTTATGCAGTTTTTATGACCTTAAGGAAAGATCTCAAGCTGATCCATAGTTGAAAGATTATTTTCCTCCTCATAAATATGGCACGTAAGACTGACTACCCTGATTTACTGAAATCACTGAAAATGTCTTCAGTTTCTTCATGTTACAGATCAAAGCTGGGCAGCAGGGAGAGCTTTCCCCCTGTGTAAATGTTCTAGTTTTCATTTGGAGACATTAGGACTTCCTGGGAGATGCCAGACTGAAATGGTTTGGATGTGAAAAGCGTTATTTGGTTATTATCCAGACAATAGTGAGCCATTATCTAAATTGTTCTTTTTTGGGGGGGTACAATGAATGCTGGAATCTTAGCAATTTCCTTTCCAAACCCACTGAAGTGGACTAAGTTTTGGACTAAACACTGTTGTGAGCAGATTGGAGACCCAGATAAAAGAAATTAAGAAGAGAGGTTGCTCTGTCTGTTCCTCTCTGTAATGTGTATACTTGAAATTTGAAAATCTGCTGCTCCAGATTCGCTGCTTGTTTCACAGACACAGTCATTCTTAAGTCCCCTTTTAACTTACTCTCCTCAGCAGGATTTCTTTTGCTTGCTAATTGCCAGCAGTGAAAATCTACGGAGCCAAATTGATGAGGAAGAAAAGGTTTTGAAACCAAAGTGGCTAAAAGAATTCCAGCCATTGCAAGGTGGGACTACAAAAGGTTTTGGTTTTTATTTTATTTTTTATTTTTTAATTTATTTATTACAATAAGGAAAAAGTCTACTAATTCTACTGATGATAATTTAGCATCTCAGGAAATATTTCTGCAGATTCTTACAGTTCTAGTTCTCCCCTCTGGGGCTCTTTAAATAGGCACAAGATAGACAAACAAAATAAACGTGGCAACTGAAACTTCTAGATTCATGTTAAATAGTACATATTTGCTATTTTTTCCAGCTCTGAATCACACTTGAGTGATTGGCTTGAGTAGAATGGCATGCAGTCCCCCTTGGTGGGGATAAAGATGGACACATATTCTAAAGCTACAGGTGAGTGCATTTCTTCCTCCTCCCCCCAATCATTTTAAATAGATATCTGTAAAATACAATGATAGATCTTAAGAAGTCGTTGTACATTTCAAATTTTCTGCTGGGAGAATTTCTAACAATTTTTCTTTTTTTTTTCTTTTTTTTTTTTTTGCGGGGGGGGGGGGGTATTTTTTGTTTTTGTTTGTTTTGTTTGTTTTTACTTGGCGTATTACTTGCTAATATCTATATCTATTAACTGAAGTCATAGGCCAAGCTGGTATTGTTCTAAATGAAGACAGCAGTTGGCTGGCACACTTACAATGAGACACAGCATTAAAACAAAATTTTAATTAAAAACAGCATTTTACAGAGAACTCTAATATTGCAGAGGTAAACTGGTGAGCCAACCAGGTTTTACAGAATTCTCTAGTATGTCAAATTTTCCATATTTCTAATATGTAGTTATATGTTATATGCATATAAATCTATATCTCTAAGGCTCCCCACTCTTGAAATAAGGACGTAACCCACACTTATTCAGGAGACTTCTAGCATGACAGGTTTAAACCAGACTCCTTACTTAAAATTGTAAGATATGATTCCTGGATGAAAACTCAAGGGAATGTGGAGTAAAAGCATATATTTGCTATTCTACTGCATGTGACATTCATGAGAGCATTATCAATCATTGGGTCAAGTTTCATTCTGTTTCTAGAATGGGTTCAAGAAAGAACTGCAGGAGTGATTTAAAGTTAAGAATACATGCTTTCCAGCAAGGAATTAAAGAAAGGCCAGTGTACTCTTCTAGTACCCACTCAAGAATGTCTCAGCATGCTGAATTACAAGAAATCCTAGGAGAAATTTGAATCTAGTTTCAAATCAAAAATAGGACTTCTTTGTAACAGGATATAATGAATTAATGAAGCAATGTTATTAGGGATATTACAATTGAGGTCTGTCAAATTAACTTTTAGGGACCTGTCTTAGCTAAAACAAGAATGCTAGATTTCTTGCAAGAATTGCACCATGCCATTTTCTGACATTCAGAGCTTTCTGTGCTTTACTCAGTGAAGTTGAGAAGGTTTTACCGTATCATGTCCCTTTTTTACTCTCCAGTATTTTTCTGTGGCTACTTTTCTGTGATAGGATGATCACTTTTTGTTCCAGGAGATGAACAAGCTGAGATGCTTTAACTCTTGCATGAGAATTAGAAGGAGGTCTTGTTGAATTCCTTTTGGATTTGTTTGTTTTTCCACGCTCACTTTGAACTTTTGTATGTTTGAAAACAAGACACAGATACTGTGTATCTAACACAAGACTTGTTAGCATAGTGTATATATTTTTCAGCTTTAAATTCCCTTTTTGTATAGCCAAAGATTGCATTAGTCCTTTAGCAGTGGCAAGCTTATACAGCAGTACTTGTAGCTCATGAATCCTAAACGCTATTTTGTCAGAATGGGTCTTTCTCATAGCTTGACTGTTTTGTTCACATACATATTTGACTGAATGTTTCTGTAATAAGAAATATTCATTGGCAAACAGATCAATCTTTGATGGTTATTTTACTTGTTTACTTGTTTATTATCTTCAAAAACTTATGTAAGCATGGCAGAGTTACTGATCATTTTATTTTAATCTGAGTTACTAAGGAAAACTCAAAAGACCGCTTGTCAAAAATGGTTCCTCATTAGGATCTGTTGATGGTTCCTATCAACATTTCAATTTGGTTCAACTTGAAATCCATTTTATTGCACAATCTATTCATTCAATTTATAAGTTTTCTTTAGTTAAGTAAAATGATTTGAAGAGTGCAAATTAGTGGAGATGACTTTACCAATCAGGCCTGCAATTGAAAAGAATAAGAGTAAGATTAAATGAAAATACAGGTTTTCATAAATGAAATTATGTTCATGAAAATACAAGATTTAAGCATAGAGAAATGTGTTAAATACCTTTAATTATTTTTATGAAGCTTGCTCCTCTTAGAGTCCTAAATAGGTATTTCCATTATTTGATTCCAGATCCATCAAGACAATCACTTACTGGTTCTCCAGGGACAACTGTCTTATCCCGTAGTTTTTGGATATTGAAAGGGATAGATATTGTTCCCACACACTGCAGAATCATGCTGGTAAGTTAACATCTCAGAAAGCCATAGAATATTTCCATCTTCATTGAGAGGCTGATATGCTTTCCTCATTCGGACAATTCCCTGAAAGGAAGCTGAAAAGTCTTGTGATAGGCTGACAGTCCTCTGAGTAGTTGTTAAAGAATGCTTCTCAGAGAATCAATTATTTCTGTTCTTTATGTGTAGTTTAGAAAGCAGAAGAAAACAGGAATGTACAAATATTATATTTATCTTTAAAATCTTTTTAAAGATTTAAAAAACCATTAGGTCCTAGGTCACACAACTTTTTCTCCAAAGGTCCCCGGAGTCTTGGAGAGCTCTGGTCAAATGAAATACCAGGTGTGAGGGCACAAACTGGCCTTTACTAAGCTATCTCCCCTCTTTAGGGAAATATGTGGTCTGTTATGTGTAGTTGTATAAAAAAAACATGGACTACTCTCTCCGCACCCCTGACAGCCTACAGAAGTGCCATCAGCAGTAAACGAGCATGCGAAGAAATCACAGCATATCTTACTCTGCTCTGAACCAATGAGGTATGGAAGGGGATGTAACTCCTTCCCTAAGCTCTTTTGCTGTGACTGAGACTGTTAATTTGCCAACTCACACAAAATGCTGAAAGGAAACTCCAGCTATCTCAAGAAAAGGAAATGCTGGTAATTCCTCCAAGATCTCAGTGGGCAAATTACAAATTTAATTTAAAATGCAACATGCATACCATCATCAAAACCTACTAGATTTTTTTTTTTTCCGTATCAGGTAAGTTTAAATTCTTTTTTTTTTTTATATGGATTTACAAAGTGAAGGCAAAAAAAACACATAGTAAGAGGTGAGAAGCATTCTTGCTATGTGTTCAGAAATGAACCAGAAATAACACCCAAGTTGGGGAATTATTTATAGAAAGCAGAATCTGAAGAGAAATGCCAAGAGATGTCAAAACTGATTGAAACATGCAGTCTTGACAGCTCTGAAATTCACAGGCTGCCTGCCAGAATTTGTGCATGATGCTTTAAATTCTTAGCCACTAGGTTTGGCTATCAGTATGGTGTAGGGTGAAGGAAAATAAGAAACTATGAAATGTTTGTTACCTTTCCCAGTCTTGTGTAATATATACTATTAACCACTATATACAGTTGACATAATGCAACTAATGCAAGTCACTGAAATACCATCCTTTTCATTTAGGAAGAAAAAAAAAAAACAAAGAAAAAAAAAAACACAACAGTTTAAAATATATTACAAAAGGATTAAATTAGACAAGTTTCCTGTGCAAAGTTGATTCTTGATTATGATGCTGAATAATGATTCATTCTTATCATTGTAACACTCCTCCCAACAAACAGAATTATACAGAGAAGAAGCACCAGGTGGGGATGATATACAACCACATGTATTCTCCTGTCAGGGTACATGAGTACTATGTCTTTGCACTGAAATCTTTGAAGTTACACTATTATGAAAAATGTATAATAAAAAGAGGATGAAATAGTTCTTTTTTTTTTCTTTTTTTTTTTTCTTTTTTTTTTTTTCCCATTATAGACATAGATTAATTGCAGTTCTGTAACAGTTGCCACATAACATCAAGGCAACTGAAGCATATTACACAAGCCTTGCAATGCCACTGGCATATAAATATTATTACACTGCTTTTAATTTTTTAATCTACCTTATTGTTCTCCTTTCACAAAAAGGCAAACTGAATTGTACAATAGTTCACTGACCTATTTAAAGTTGTACAGTATCGTCTGTACAGTGGTACATCTAAAACTAGATCTCAGTTCATCTAACCCTGATGTCTGCATAAAGACCAATAAAATTACTTTCCTTCCTACAAAAAGAAAAATAAACAGGCTTCACACAATGACATATATATAAAAGATGATACATGTAAAAGATTTGTCAGATGTAACACTGAAGTCATTCTTTCTTATTCAAGACCCATTATATTCCAAATCATCCTAGAGACTTACACAAAAGCAAGATACATTCCTTGTTCTTGTTTTCCTGTAAACTTTAGAAGAAAAGTATCTTAAATAAAAATAGGAATAGCAATTACCATTCTTCTACAATTTTAATTTGCATCAAGAACTCATGTAGAGGTAGATTAAAATAAGTACAGAGATATGTTAGGAAGTATTCATCTGGTTTCATTTACTATACATTTCAAACTGGCGTTTTCAAAGAATATCAGTTATCTATTCATAACCATTTCTTAGAGTGGAAAAGTATAATAAGGGCAGATTTAGGAGTAATGCATTACAATTGCAAAATAGATTTTTCTACTGATTTGCTCCAAACAGAAGACAAATTAAACACTTCAATATTTCAATAATCATCAGAAATACCTTTCCAGTTTCAAGACTTAGATATGTAATCAATTTTATCTTTCTTTAATTATGTTTCATAGCATAACCTTCCGCTGACAGACTACTCAAGGCTTGTGTCAACCAGAATAATAGGTTGCACATGTTATTGATTTAACTATCACTTCTAGAAACTGATCTTATGGTTTTATTAGACTGTTTTTTACAGTTACTTTAGGATAAGCTAATTCTACACATCTAAACAAATATAGATCATGTTCTCTTGAGATGTGCAATCATTATACCTTCCTTGTAACCATCTGTAATAATCAATTGAAATTACTGAGCATTCAAGTAGATATTCAGATGCCTTATATTGGATGCGTTAAATATAGAAAGATGTAAGTTAAGAAAGTGTGTGCGTATGAGAGTTCTTTATACAGAGCCATTTTATCTGAGAAGTGATCTCTTAAAGCTGTAACTTTAGGAAGAATTTCTTTACTGAAAGGGTTGTGAGGCATTGGAACGGGCTGCCCAGGGAGGTGGTGGAGTCACCATCCCTGGAAGTCTTCAAAAGACGTTTAGATGTAGAGCTTAGGGATATGGTTTAGTGGGGACTGTTAGTTTTAGGTCAGAGGTTGGACTCGATGATCTTGAGGTCTCTTCCAACCTAGAAAATTCTGTGAACTACTTTCCATAGAGTTTCTGACTCATACAGATTTTGTTCCCCCTATTTCAGTTTCAGTTCATTTTCAAGAACTAAGGACATTGCTTAGGAACACTGAATGAACCTAAAATGCATGATGCCATGTATATAATCACAGTCATATTATTGTGTTCATTCTGTTCATGGCACTCAGGCCCCTTTTAAAACCCTCATTTTTAGTGTTCACATTGAAGCAGGCTTTCTTTTTCTACCCATACTTCAGTAGCGTCTGTGCAGGTTGCCCTCTGCAACTGGCATAGTTTGTAAAGGAACAGAAAATCTCCCAGAAGGACACCTCAGGGACTGTAAACTAAACACTACTTCTGGATTGTCCTCTGGCATATCTCAGTTCTTTTTATTGACTAAATAAGGAGCTTTTAGGGATTGCCTTCAAATATCAGTTTTGTGATTAACCTTAAAAAGCACTTTATCACAGTATAAAAATCATTGAAACATTCAGAATAGATTCATGACCAGAACTAAACAGCTTTCAGATTCCTAATAATGTCTTCTGCTGTTATGATTTTAATTTGCATAGATTTTGGTTTTGATTTAATTAATAAGGAATAATTTTCAAAGCCTTAATTAACACCATGATAAAATTTATGGTGTTTCTGAGATATTAAGAAAATAGTGTCTTTTTCAGGTTAACAGTTAGAACTAGCATGCAAAGGACTACCTTCTACATACGGCATACAAGTCCTCTATACCTGCTTAGAACATATGTAGGAGAATGAGGCAAAATGCTAAGCACTCAGAGTATTGAGTATTCTGAAAAAAATGTTGCCTTTGCTTGCCTACTGCAGCTGTGGGTACCTATCATAATCACCCTCATGCTGTAAGGATACAGCCTAGTCTCCTGGACTGGTACTGAAGTACTTAATCATGCAATTGGCCTTTATCCTCTTGCAGTGAGGTAGTCTCACTGACGACCTCCAACAAACTTTCTAAAGGTTATACAATTAACATTGTCTGTCCTGAGTGCAGAAAGAGGACAGTTGAAAGGATACAGAAAAAACAATCTGGACAGAATTATTAGATATACCTAATGGTTACATCAATATCAGCCAAATGAAAATTCAGTATCATGAATGTGCTTTCCATGATGAAGGGAAATGGTGAATGATCCTCTTATTTGTGCTGGGATACAGGTCAAGAGGGAGCCTAAAAAAGAAGATTGCTAGAACCAATTCTGGTAAGAAAATTTCTGATGTCTAAGACTAATTGGAGAGAAAATAGTATTTTTAAAGTGCGTTATATTGTATCCTTGAAAATACAGTAAAACTCATTTTGTTTGCTTTTTTTTAGTTTTCTTTCTTCTTTGGTAGTGTCCTGGTTTCAGTTAGCACAGAATTAATTTTCTTCCTAGTAGCTGGTGGAATGCTGTGTTTTGGCTTGGGATGAGAAGAGTGCTGATAACACCCCGATGCTTTAATTGTTGCAGAGCAGTGCTTATACTAAGCCAAGGACATCTCAGCCTTTTGCTCTGTCCTGCCAGCGGGCAGGCTGGGGGTGCAGTAAGAGCTGGGAGGGGACAGACCCAGGACAGGTGACCCAAACTAGCCAAAGGGGTATTCCATACCATCTGACGTCATGCTAAACAATATATAGGGGTGGCTAGCCGGGGGGAGGGGGCCGGACTGCTCGGGGTTAGGCTGGGCATCGGTCAGCGAGTGGTGAGCAATTGCATTGTGCATCACTTGTTTGTACATACTATTATTACTTTCCTATTATCACCATTGTATTATTATTGTTATTATTTTATTATTATTTTGTTATTATTATTTTCCTGTCTTATTAAACTGTCTTTATCTCAACTCACGGGCTTCACTTTCCATTTCTCTCCCCCATCCCAGAGAGGGAGGGGGGAGGGTGAGCGAACGGCTGCGTGGTGTTTAGCTGCCGGCCGGGTTAAACCACGACAGTCCTTTTGGCGCCCAACGTGGGGCTCGAAAGGTTGAGATAACGGCAGATCTGATCAGAGTGTGTTAAACTAAAATTGGTGTAAGGATTAGACCTGCTTAATAGTCACTTGTTATAATGCTGATTGCTTTAATCTCAACTCTGCTGCGCCTGTTTTCCAAATTGAGTATTATAGTACATTATTTTCCGTATTTGCTCTCTGTCGTGTTGTTTATTCTCTCCGGGCCCTGGTTTCAGATCATTATGGTGCTGTGTGTTGTAGCAATGGCTTATGAGACGATGAAATATGTGGTCATGACTCTAACTTGTTATTTGTATTCAGTAACATCGTCGACTCTGTACTTTGGAAACTGTATCTTGGAAACTATTAGCAATTATACTTATTGTTTTTTTCCATTATGGAGTCAATCTGTGGAGGGGAAAGGGGAGGATATTTTTCCTTACTTGCTTACTCTCCCTTTCTCCTTCACCACCCCTGTATCCTCCTGGGTCACTCTGCCTTCCTCCTTCACCACCCTCTTATCCCCTGAGCTTGTCACAATAGCTCTCCAAGATATTGAATATTTCTGGAATACTCATAATACCATAGTCTTGTTGTTCTGCCTCATGAATGCACTTCAGATTCTGCTTATAGTTAAACAACTACTTATGAAGCTCATCCGGAGATCTGCCCGGAGGCAGGATAGTTGTGGGTGGCAGGGAGTATGGGTGGATATGGGCAGGCATCTAGAGCAGTTGGCACCCCCAGTGTGTTGGAAATTCACCCCTGAACAATGGCAAAATCCTCAAAAACTGGCAGAATGCTTGAAAAAAAGGTGTCATGATTCTGGCAGTTCTAAAGTAACACAAATCATTGTAACGTGCTGGGGCCTGGCTCATGCCTATCGAGCTGCCATTGATACTGCTATCAACTTAGTGACAGACCCTTCGGCCACTCCAAGCCCTGTGACAGATCCAACGGCCACTGTGACCCCTACGGTGGACTCGGCAGCTGCTCCAGATCCGGTTCCTGCAGCCACTCCAGATCCGGTTCCTGCAGCCACTCCAGTCCCAGCTCCTGCAGCCACTCCAGTCCCAGCTTCTGCAGCTGCTCCAGTCCCAGCTCCTGCAGCCGCTCCAGTCCCAGCTCCTGCAGCCGCTCCAGTTCCAGCTCCTGCAGCCGCTCCAGTCCCAGTTCCTGCAGCCGCTCCAGTCCCAGTTCCTGCAGCCGCTCCAGTTCCAGCTCCTGCAGCCGCTCCAGTCCCAGTTCCTGCAGCCGCTCCAGTCCCAGTTCCTGCAGCCGCTCCAGTCCCAGTTTCTGCAGCCGCTCCAGTCCCATTTCCTGCAGCCGCTCCAGTTCCAGCTCCGGCCGCTACTCCAGTCCCAGATCCTGCAACTGCTCCAGCTCCAGCTCCTGAAGCTGCTCCAGCTCCAGCTCCTGAAGCCGCTCCAGCTCCAGCTCCTACTGCTGCTCCAGTCCCAGCTCCTGCAACTGCTCCAGCTCCAGCTCCAGCTCCTGTAGCCGCTACAGCTCCGGTTCCTGCAACTGCTCCAGCTCCTGCAGCCGCTCCAGCTCCTGTGGCCGTGTCAGAGAAACGAGCTGTAGCAGTGCAAGTTGACCCTGCAGAGGGTATTCCAACCCCTGTAACGGGGTCAGCGAAACGAGCTGTAGCAGTGCAAGTTGACCCTGCAGAGGGTATTCCAACCCCTGTAACGGGGTCAGAGAAACGAGCTGTAGCAGTACAAGTTGACCCTGCAGAGGGCATTCCAACCCCTGTGGCAGACCCTGTAACAAAGTCAGAGAAACGAGCAGTAGCAGTGCAAGCTGCCCCTGTAGAGAAGGTGAAAATATGGTACAGAAATTCAAGTCGTTTAGAACGCAGAGAGTCTTCTGCCAATCCAGGTAAGGCTTCTGCCAAAACTAAGTATAGAGATGACGAAGATGATGACGACGCTGGGCCATCAAGGATTCAGGAGGAGGAAGATGAGGATGCCGAAAGAGCAACAGTAACTACCCGAAGCCTAAACGAGCGCGAGCTACGAGATGTGCGAAAAGATTTTGGTCGCTGTATAGGTGAGCAGCTTGTCACCTGGCTGCTCCGGTGCTGGGACTCTGGAGCCAATTGTGTGGAATTAGACGGCAGGGAAGCCAGACGGTTGGGATCCCTTGCTCGAGACGCCGGCATTGACAAAGCAATTGCAGATGGAGCACGACCCACCAGCCTCTGGAGGCGTCTCCTCTCAGCTGTGAGGGAAAGGTATCCCTTCAAGGAAGATATTTTATGTGTACCAGGCAAGTGGACCACTATGGAGAAGGGAATCCAGTACCTGAGGGAATTAGCCGTACGAGAAGTGATTTATGAGGATCCAGACCAGACACAAACATCCAAAGATCCAGATGAAGTCAAGTGTACACGACCCATGTGGCGGAAGTTTGTACGGAGTGCACCATCATCATATGCCAGCTCATTGGCAGTAATGGCCTGGAAAGAGGATGAGGAACCCACAGTGGATGAAGCGGCTAAACAACTCCGGCAGTACGAAGAAAGTCTCTCCTCTTCCTTGCAGGCCTGCGTCTCAGCTGTGGAGAAACTGTCTGAAGAGGTCCACCAACTTAAAGAGAATCTATCTTCCCCCCAACCTGAACCAACCAGTGTCCAACGACCGAAAGAGAACACCTGGGAGAAACTTTCTGAAAAGTTTCACCAACTTGAAGAGAGATTATTCTCCTCCGCACCTGTACAAAGCAGTGTCTCAGCTATCAGGGGTAGGCGTTCACCCACACAAGGAAGACGATATAGTGGGTACTCACCCCGTGCCACCCTGTGGTTTTACTTACGAGACCATGGAGAGGACATGAGAAAATGGGATGGAAAATCTACCGCGACCCTAGAGGCACGGGTACGTGAGTTGCAAAAGAAAACAATCAGGAAAAAAGGATTCTCCGAAAAGTTTGCTGCTCCAACTTCCAGCAGACAATCCTTCAAACACAGAAACGAAGAAGATTCTGACCAGGATTAGGGGGGCCCTGCCTCCAGCCAGGGGGAGGAAAGGGACAATCGAGTTTATTGGACTGTGTGGATTCGATGGCCTGGCACATCACGCGCACAGAAGTATAAGGCTTTAGTAGACACCGGTGCACAATGTACTATAATGCCATCGAGCTATAAAGGACCAGAGCCCATCTATATTTGTGGAGTGACAGGAGGATCTCAGCAGTTGACTGTATTGGAGGCTGAAGTAAGTCTGACTGGGAATGAGTGGGAAAAGCACCGCATTGTGACTGGCCCGGATGCTCCATGTATCCTTGGCATAGACTATCTTAGAAGAGGATATTGCAAGGACCCAAAAGGGTTCCGGTGGGCTTTTGGTATAGCTGCCTTAGAGACAGAGGGCATTAAACAATTATCTACCTTGCCTGGTCTCTCAGAGGACCCCTCTGTTGTGGGGTTGCTGAGGGTCGAAGAACAGCAAGTGCCAATTGCTACCACAACTGTGCACCGGCGGCAATATCGCACTAACCGAGACTCCCTGATTCCCATCCATAAGCTAATTCGTCAATTGGAGAGCCAAGGAGTGATCAGCAAGACCCATTCACCTTTCAATAGCCCCATATGGCCAGTGCGAAAGTCTAATGGCGAGTGGAGACTAACAGTGGACTATCGTGGCCTGAACAAAGTCACGCCACCACTGAGTGCTGCAGTGCCGGACATGCTGGAACTTCAGTATGAACTTGAATCGAGGGCAGCCAAGTGGTACGCCACAATTGATATCGCTAATGCATTTTTCTCCATCCCTCTAGCAGCAGAGTGCAGGCCACAATTTGCCTTCACTTGGAGGGGAGTCCAATATACTTGGAATAGGCTGCCCCAGGGGTGGAAACACAGCCCTACCATTTGCCATGGGCTGATCCAGTCTGCGCTAGAGCAGGGGGAAGCTCCTGAACACCTGCAGTACATCGATGACATTATTGTGTGGGGTGACACAGCAGAGGAAGTTTTCGAGAAAGGGAAGAAAATAGTCCAAATCCTTCTGAAAGCCGGTTTTGCCATAAAACAGAATAAAGTCAAAGGACCTGCACGAGAGATCCAGTTTTTAGGAATAAAATGGCAAGATGGACGTCGTCAAATCCCAATGGATGTGATCAACAAAATAACAGCTATGTCTCCACCAACTAACAAAAAAGAAACACAGACTTTCCTAGGTGTTGTGGGGTTTTGGAGAATGCACATCCCAAATTACAGTCTGATTGTAAACCCGCTCTACCAAGTAACCCGTAAGAAGAATGAGTTTGAATGGGGCCCTGAACAACGACAAGCCTTTGAACAAATCAAGCAGGAAATAGTCCATGCAGTAGCCCTTGGGCCAGTTCGAACAGGACCAGATGTAAAGAATGTGCTCTACACTGCAGCCGGGGAGAACGGCCCCACCTGGAGCCTCTGGCAGAAAGAACCTGGGGAAACTCGAGGTCGGCCCCTGGGGTTTTGGAGTCGGGGATACAGAGGATCTGAGGCCCGCTATACTCCAACTGAAAAGGAGATATTGGCAGCATATGAAGGAGTTCGATCTGCTTCAGAGGTGGTCGGTACTGAAGCGCAGCTCCTCCTAGCACCCCGATTGCCGGTACTAGGCTGGATGTTCAAGGGAAGGGTCCCCTCTACGCATCATGCAACTGATGCTACATGGAGCAAGTGGGTTGCATTGATTACTCAGCGGGCTCGAATAGGAAACCCCAGTCGCCCAGGAATATTGGAAGTGATCATGGACTGGCCAGAAGGCAAATACTTTGGGATATCATCAGAGGAGGAGGTGGGTCGTGCTGAAGAAGCCCCACTGTACAACCAGTTGCCAGAGAATGAAAAGAAATATGCCCTGTTCACTGATGGGTCCTGTCGTATTGTGGGGAAGCATCGGAGATGGAAGGCTGCTGTATGGAGTCCTACGCGACGAGTTGCAGAAGCTGCTGAGGGAGAAGGTGAATCGAGTCAGTTTGCAGAAGTGAAAGCCATTCAGCTGGCTTTAGACATTGCTGAACGAGAAAAATGGCCAGTTCTCTATCTCTACACCGATTCATGGATGGTAGCAAATGCCCTGTGGGGATGGTTACAGCAATGGAAGCAAAACAACTGGCAGCGTAGGGGCAAACCCATCTGGGCTGCTGCATTGTGGCAAGATATTGCTGCTCGGGTAGAGAACCTGGCTGTGAAAGTACGCCACGTAGATGCTCATGTGCCCAAGAATCGGGCTACTGAAGAACATCAAAACAACCAGCAGGTGGATCAGGCTGCTAAGATTGAAGTAGCTCAGGTGGACCTAGATTGGCAGCATAAAGGTGAATTATTTATAGCCCGATGGGCCCATGACACTTCAGGCCATCAAGGTAGAGATGCAACATACAGATGGGCTCGTGATCGAGGGGTGGACCTGACCATGGACGCTATAGCACAGGTTATTCATGACTGTGAAACATGTGCTGCAATCAAGCAAGCCAAACGGTCAAAGCCTCTTTGGTATGGAGGACGATGGCTGAAATATAAATATGGAGAGGCCTGGCAGATTGATTACATCACACTCCCTCAAACTCGCAATGGCAAGCGCCACGTACTTACAATGGTGGAAGCAACCACCGGATGGCTGGAAACATATCCTGTGCCTCATGCCACCGCCCGGAACACCATCCTGGGCCTTGAAAAGCAAGTCCTATGGCGACATGGCACCCCAGAAAGAATAGAATCAGACAATGGGACTCACTTCCGAAACAACCTTATAGACACTTGGGCCAAAGAACATGGTATTGAATGGGTGTATCACATCCCCTATCATGCACCAGCCTCCGGGAAAGTTGAACGATACAATGGCCTGTTAAAGACTACCTTGAAAGCAATGGGCGCTGGGACGTTCAAAAACTGGGATACGCATTTGGCAAAGGCCACCTGGTTAGTCAATACTAGGGGATCTACCAACCGAGCTGGACCTGCCCAATCAAACCTGTTACGTACTGTAGATGGGGATAAAGTTCCTGTAGTGCATGTAAAAAATATGCTGGGTAAAACAGTCTGGGCTACTCCTGCCTCAGGAAAAGGCAAACCTATTCGTGGAATTGTTTTCGCTCAGGGACCTGGATACACTTGGTGGGTGATGCAAAAGAACGGAGAGGTCCGGTGTGTACCTCAAGGAGATTTAATACTGGGTGAGAATAGCCCATGAACTGAATTGTACCATGTTAAATAGTATATTATACTGTATGTTATCACTACCATGATTACTATAGGTGACTAATTAGAATGTATGGAAAAAAGTGTAACCTAAGCATGACATAAATGGTATGGAATAAGGGGTGGATAGATGTCCTGGTTTCAGTTAGCACAGAATTAATTTTCTTCCTAGTAGCTGGTGGAATGCTGTGTTTTGGCTTGGGATGAGAAGAGTGCTGATAACACCCCGATGCTTTAATTGTTGCAGAGCAGTGCTTATACTAAGCCAAGGACATCTCAGCCTTTTGCTCTGTCCTGCCAGCGGGCAGGCTGGGGGTGCAGTAAGAGCTGGGAGGGGACAGACCCAGGACAGGTGACCCAAACTAGCCAAAGGGGTATTCCATACCATCTGACGTCATGCTAAACAATATATAGGGGTGGCTAGCCGGGGGGAGGGGGCCGGACTGCTCGGGGTTAGGCTGGGCATCGGTCAGCGAGTGGTGAGCAATTGCATTGTGCATCACTTGTTTGTACATACTATTATTACTTTCCTATTATCACCATTGTATTATTATTGTTATTATTTTATTATTATTTTGTTATTATTATTTTCCTGTCTTATTAAACTGTCTTTATCTCAACTCACGGGCTTCACTTTCCATTTCTCTCCCCCATCCCAGAGAGGGAGGGGGGAGGGTGAGCGAACGGCTGCGTGGTGTTTAGCTGCCGGCCGGGTTAAACCACGACAGGTAGATATGTTAAAGATTTCAGATTTTTATTTCCTAGCATAATTTGAAGGTTTTGACTGATTTTTTTTATTATTATTATTATTATTACATGCTTTTTGTTCTGATTTAAAGTTTTTCAGAAACTAAAACTTTATGTTAAACGTTGCTTTTTTGAAAAATTTGATTGAAACTGCCTTAGTTAATATTTAAATATCTTTTTTTTCTATATTCAACTCCTAATTCTGTGCTCAATAAAGTAAAAATAATAAGAATTTTGTGTTGATGTATACCTGTGTTTTCTGTCTTCCTTCTGCTTTTAAACTTCTCACCTGTGTGCTCTTGAATAAGGATTCAGACTCCTATATTGTGGATTTTTGATCTTTACCTCCAGGTTCATGTGAGCACACTTGTATCTTGTACTATTTACTGTGTGCCTACAATATCTTTCTGCTATATGTAGATGCTCATTTAAATCTAAGAGATTGTAATTAGTAAATAAATTTTGCTCCACTGAGGTGAAGAGATGCCTGTCAAATTATACAAGTTGAAGTTGTTTCCACTGAAAGCATGAAATGCTGTTCTGCTGGGCTGTTTAGGGCTCTAAACCCAGAAACAGTTTTGATAACCCTTCAAGCTCAGGTGTGCAAATGGTCAGATGTATAGTGGTGTTTACATGCCAAGCCATACAAACACTTGGCTGACTCTGTCAGGCACCAGTGTCTTCTTTTACAAAAGACCAAGAATCCACAGCAATGATGTACCTTTAAGAACTCTTCCATGATTACAGCCGTTTTTCGTCCCAAAGTCTCAGCTCATCTGTTTCTCTCATTTGAAAGTTCTGGGGGTTTCTGAAGGGTAAGGAAAAGGTGAATATTTTTAGTTTCATTTTTTATGTTTCCTATGTTTAATTTTCTTCTTCTTTTTTTTTTTTTTTTCCTTAATAGAGTTGAATAATTAATGGAGTTCCTGCCTCCTAACTTTGTAGTACAAACCAGTGAATCATTATAGATCTTTCAGTGTTACTGTTAGGAAAACTGGGAACTACCTTCAAAAACCTCCTATTATGGATAAGTAATTTGATTTCTCTTCCCCATAAATCATTCTTTTTTAGAATATAAAATTAAAGGGATTTCTTGACATTTACCTACCTTTACCTAGGAAGAAAACAAAACTGAAAGACACTTCTTTTATGTTTGTTGTACTAAAACTTCACATATATTTTCAAATTAGATGTCTACAAGCTTTACCTTAGTTTAAAACAAAAATAATAAAAATAAAATTAAGAAAATAAAAAGCTATTCTGTGAAACACTCTGAAACATAATTTCTTTCTTTGCAGTTACTATGAGATGCTGATGAAATGTCAAGAAGATGATGTCTGTCTCATCTTCTGAATATAAAGTTCTTGACAACTGGAATCTTCTCATGTAAGAATATGTAGGCTTGGTTTGAACACTGCTTTCCATAACATTCAGAAAAATATGAACTTTACTTCTGGAACTCAACAAGTGTTGAGTTCAAATATGAAAATATTTGTATTGACTTCCAACTTATTGCAGCACTTTCTTGGAGTCAGTCTCACTGAAGTTACTGACAAAATTTTAAACACTTAAGCAACATGTACAATTTTGCGTTGTTTTATTTGCTTATACTTTTTGCTTACTGCTGTTTCTGGTTTAAAATAGTGTTAATAACATAGGAAACAGGTTTACAATGGTCAAATCACAGCAGATTTTTTCATACTTTTCTACATTGATAACTTCAGCAAAATAGCTACAAATATATTGGAAATCAATGTATGTAGCTTGTAGATTTGCTTCGTGTTTTCATATTCTAACTCATTCTCTTGTATTTCTTCATAACATTATTTAAACCCAACAATGTTCTTATATTGGCAAATTATGATACAGATTTTATCTAACCTGCTGTAACATCTTGTCCCTTACTAACATCTTAAAGTTCACCTTATTGTTTGATTATGTAGTGGACTCAGAGGTATGTTACATGCTTTATTATGGTTTAGAAAAGTTAAAGCCTATGTATATATAAGCCTATTCTTTAATTATGAGACCTAAATGTAGCTGTATATATTGTACGTATACATTATATCAATTTATTCAATGTCAGTTGCTTTAAGAAAATTCACTTGCTTTTCATCATACCAGAAGCCTTTCTGGTTCTTCAGCTCCCCCTTCTAAAATAGTATTTTGAAAATATCTTGCAAGTTTTGTGAATAGGTCAATTTTCATAGCTCTTTTTGCTAAAAATTATCAAACTGAATAAAAATGAAATCTGAACTCAGATTGCCATGACAGGTTGTTGTCCATGAATTGGCAACTGAAAGAATAGAAAAGATCTGTGAAATGTATCAGTGGCAGTAATCACTATTTAAATTATGTTGCTTCTTTCTAGGTAGTGGGATTGGTTTTTTACAACTGTAGAAGTGTTATGATAACTAAACAATTTAAAAGTTGCATTAAAATTGTTCTTTTTTTTTTTTTTCTTTTTCTCAATGTGGTAGGTGTAATGTGCTCTAAAGAACAGACAAGGTTTTGCATAATCATGCTTATTTTGGTGTCACGTACTGCTGTTTTAGGCCTGTTCAATATAAAATCTGACTTTTAAAATGTAGATTTCTAAATTATTTTTTTTTACGTCAATGAAATACAGATAATAGCTTGTAGGATCTATTAATTGCTGTAAAGAAAACTAAGAGGAATGGAAAAATGGCAAGACCGGTGAAAGCAGTGAGGTAATCGAGTAGAAATGCTCTTAGAAATACTGACCTTGTGCTAATACATAGAGCATCAAAAAGGTTTAAAAGGAAAATGGTTATTCATAGTTACTTATTTCTTTTTTGCTATCTTTTCTATGAAATAGAATTTTTGTTTAATTTTGGAAGTTTTACATAATTTGTAGCGATCTTTCTCTGTCCAATGCTTCTTCAGGGACACTTGAATGATAATTTTATACCTCCAGACTTTGTTAATATTCAAAGCAGAGTTACCCAGAACATCTTCTGTGTAATTACTAGTTTCTAGATTTTAGAGTTCCATGGATCCCAAGTATGATTTCTTTGGTAAGAAAAAAGAAAAATCTGTAATTCTACAAATCACAGTACAATTTAACAAGAATTAAGTTGATCTTCAATATCTGTCACTAGAAATCTAAAGTACAAGTTAGTTTATTCTGTTTGAGAGACTTGGAAAAATAAGTTGTATTTTGTGCTACATTTTGTTAAGAACACTGTAGTGTAATATTAAGTAATATGTAAGTAAAGCTGAATATGTGGCCAGAGTTGAGAAAAAAATAGGTCTGCAATATAGAGAGAGTGGTAATTAAAACTTCTGTTTGGGGTAACAGAGAGCATTCAGTTAGTGCCTGTCTGCTCACTTCTGTTATTTTTAGGTACTTGTTAGGTCACAGATCAAATGTGCTAGATATACAATAGATAAATTTTAAACT
Organism: Anas acuta; assembly: GCF_963932015.1. Taxonomy (NCBI): domain Eukaryota; kingdom Metazoa; phylum Chordata; class Aves; order Anseriformes; family Anatidae; genus Anas; species Anas acuta. The sequence continues at coordinate 37,996,950 of NC_088982.1, forward strand.
TGAGCAAGGCAGATGCATAATGTTTTACTTAACTTTTATGAAATGCGTCTTAGATTACATTTTGCTGGGGTCCAGAAAAAGATTCCCAATAAAGGAATCTTATGTTAAAGAACATTCTGTTAACTGGGTATTCATATTTTTTAGAGAATGAATTCATTTAAATGCAATTGAAAGGCATTTTGAAGACTACGAGAACTGACCAGTTTCTAAACAGATGCAGTTACCCGTGGTGCAGTTACAGTTTACCTATAGAAGCGTATATTTCACTCTGAACAAGAACGCTGTGTGCTTCTCCAATGTTTGACACTGCCTTCTAGCTCCTAGTAACAACAATTTTTGGAGTCAAAAAGCTGACACCATTCAGAAAAATTGCAGTGATCCTAATGCAACTCATTGCAAAGGTTGTCTCTTAAGGTCCTGAATACCCTGTATGGGATTGGTATTTGAATGATGTTTCTGACTTTGAGCTGCTCAGGACACTGGTTGGTGGAGTCCCTTGGGAGGCGGTTCTGAAGGGCAGAGGAGTCCAGGAAGACTGGGCGCTCTTCAAGAAGGAAATCTTAATGGCACAGGAGCGGTCCGTCCCCACGTGCCCAAAGATGAGCCGGCGTGGAAGTAGACCAGCCTGGCTCAACAGAGAGTTGCAGCTTGAGTTTAGGAGAAAAAAGATGGTTTATAATCTTTGGAAAAAAGGGCAGTCCGCTGAGGAGGGCTATAAGGATGTTGCGAGGCAGTGCAGGGAAAAAATTAGAAAGGTCAAAGCTCATCTGGAGCTCAATCTGGCTACTGCCATCAAAGACAACAAAAAATCTTTTTACAAATACATCAACGTAAAACAGAGGACTAAGAACAATCTCCAGCCTTTACTGGATGCAGGGGGAAACCTAGTTACAAAAGATGAGGAAAAGGCGGAGGTGCTCAATGCCTTCTTTGCCTCAGTCTTTAGCGGCAATACCGGTTGTTCTCTGGATACCCAGTACCCTGAACTGGTGGAAGGGGATGGGGAGCAGAATGTGGCCTTCACTATCCATGAGGAAATGTTTGGCGACCTGCTATGGCACTCGGATGTACGCAAGTCAGTGGGGCCGGACGGGATCCACCCGAGGATACTGAGAGAACTGGCAGAGGAACTGGCCAAGCCGCTTACCATCATTTATCAACAGTCCTGGCTATCGGGGGAGGTCCCAGTTGACTGGCAGCTAACAAACGTGACGCCCATCTACAAGAAGGGCCAGAGGGCAGACCCAGGGAACTATACGCCTGTCAGTTTGACCTCAGTGCCAGGGAAACTCATGGAGCAGATTATCTTGTGTCATCACGCGGCACTTGCAGGGCAAGCAGGTGATCAGGCCCAGTCAGCATGGGTTTATGAAAGGCAGGTCCTGTTTGATGAACCTGATCTCCTTCTATGACAAAGTGACGCATTTGGTGGGTGAGGGAAAAGCTGTGGATGTGGTCTACCTTGACTTCAGCAAGGCTTTTGACACCATATCCCACAGCGTTCTCCTCAGGAAACTCTGCTTGTGGCTTGGACTGGCACACGCTTTGTTGGGTTAGAAACTGGCTGGATAGCTGGGCCCAGAGTCATGGTGAATGGAAGCAAATCCAGCTGGAGGCCAGTCACTAGTGGCATCCCCCAGGGCTCAGTACTGGGGCCAGTCCTCTTTAATATCTTTACCGATGATCTGGATGAGGGCATTGAGTGCACCCTCAGTAAGTTTGCAGATGACACCAAGTTAGGTGCATGTGTCAATCTGCTCGAGGTTAGGAAAGGCTCTGCAGGATGATCTGGATAGGCTGGACCAATGGGCTGAGGCCAACTGTATGAAGTTCAACAAGGCCAAGGGCCGGGTCCTGCACCTGGGGCACAACAACCCCAAGCAGAGCTACAGGCTGGGAGAGGAATGGTTGGAAACCTGCCAGGCGGAGAATGACCTGGGAGTGATGGTGGATATGAGCCAGCTGAATATGAGCCAGCTGAATATGATCCAGCAGTGTGCTCATGTGGCCAAGAAGGCCAACAGCATCCTGGCTTGCATAAGAGGCAGTATGGCCAGCAGGTCAGGTCTAGGGAAACAGTTGTCCCCCTGTACTCAGCTCTGGTGAGGCTGCACCTCAAGTACTGTGTTCAGTTTTGGGCCACTTGCTACAAGAAGGACATAGAGGTGCTCGAAAAAGTCCAGAGAAGGGCGACAAAGCTGGTCTGGAGAACAAGTCTTACGAGGAGCGGCTGAGGGAGCTGGGTTTGTTCAGCCTGGAGAAGAGGCTCAGGGGCGACCTTATTGCTCTCTACAGGTACCTTAAAGAAGGCTGTAGCGAGGTGGGGGTTGGTCTGTTCTCCCATGTGCCTGTTGACAAGACGAGGGGGGAATAGGCTAAAGTTGTGCCAGGGGTGTTTTAGGTTGGATATTAGGAAGAACTTCTTTACCGAAAGGGTTGCTAGGCATTGGAATGGGCTGCCCAGAAAAGTGATTGAGTCACCATCCCTGGAGGTCTTTAAAGGATGTTTAGATGTAGAGCTTAGTGATATGGTTTAGTGGGGGACTTGTTAGTGTTAGGTCAGAGGTTGGACTCGGTGACCTTGAGGTCTCTTCCAACCTAGAAATTCTGTGATTCTGTGATTCTTTGAGAAGATTAACTCATCTTTTCATTTTACTCAGTCTCATGATATTTTTATGTTACTATCCACCCACTAGCATACGGTATTGTTATTGGGTTGATTCTGAACTTTCTATACTGTTCAGTTACAGAAAATGTGGTACATCTGGAAAATTCTTCTTCCTTTTATTAAATTAAAACTTGTAGTTACAGCACTCGATGATTAATGCCATATGTGATGTTTTGGTTTTGCAAGTCTTTCAAAGCTGGGGGATTTTTAGGAAAAATAAAGAATCTTTTCCCCTATTTTTATTTCAACTTAATAGACTTTATTCTGCCAACCAAGAGAGGATGACAGCCAATTTAAAATGTCAGATCCTTACCTTCATTTTGACAGTTAACCAGGTTAAAACTGCCTTAAATCTCACCTCACAGAAGTAGCTCATAGAGATGAGTGCACAAACTTAAGCAGAAACCTTAAAAAAGAAAAATGAATGTGGATACTGCATTTCTACTCATTTTATTTTTTTTCCTAGATTGGTCCTTTGGTACATACTGTAGCACCACACACTGAATTAGCTGCTGAGCAATGTTCAGGTCAGATAGGAAACTGAAAACAAAACAAAACAAAACAACATGGTGGCTTCAATTTGCCCAGGTCTCCCATTCCTGGACTACACAAAGTTTTCATTCAGCACAGCAATAAACATGGGGTTTGCTTACACTGTCTTCTGCTACCCCCTGGATGTGCTTTGAGCATCACGGATCCTGAGGTGCACAGGGCATATCTTGGACAAGGTGAGTCAGTTTTCTTTCTTTGCACCGTGTAACATAGAGCTATGGTTATTGAACAGGAGTATCAGGGGTTCTGCAAGGTGGGGCACAAAGCATTTGACCTTTATTTCTATTATCTGAACATTTTAGCTCCTTGCAAACCACCCTGTGTTTTCCTGGCTAGCAGTTCTCTGGATTTCAAATGAACCATTGACCAAAAAAAAGCAGATCCTAATTACTTAGATCCTTTTTTGTTGTTGTTGTTCTCTGATTGTTTAACGGGTATGAAGTGTTACTATTGATTTCCATGGGAACAGGAAAGGGCGTGTGTTATCCAATGCATACTGAAAATCCTATGACAGTTACTGGAAGGAGAAAAGACATGCTAACTCTCTTTAAATTGCAGGATGAAAATTGTGTATTAGAACAATTATGCCTCAGGGTGAATGTGTAAGTATAATGATACTGAAACTTGGCTTCTTTTCAAAATATACAAGTCTATGACAGTTTGGTATTGAAAAAGATAGTGATTCACATACGTAAAAAAAAAAAAAAAAAAAGCTGAGCAAAAATGTCAAGGTGTGACAGAGGGCAAACTCAAATTATTTCTAATAAGAAAAAAAATGTTAGTTTTCAGAAGAATAATTTCTGGGTCTCTTCTTAGGAATATATTTATATCATTAAAATATCATTCATGTATTAGAAATAATTATAAGTTAGATGAAATAATTTTTAAAACTTGGAAATATGTAAGGAAGCTTCCTACTCTGCACATTTACCACACATGGAAACAGTTTATAATATGGCAGGTAGGAGTTAATGGTCAGTTTTCTTGCTGGAAAAGGATCACCATGGAGTCCCACTGGGATGTATTCATCAATGATCCGAGAAAGTGAATGAACAGTGAAGTGACACAGTTTGCTAAGTTATTCAGCATAATGAAGACAAGGGTAATGACAAAAAAGATGCAGAAGACTCTCTCAGGGACTGATGGTAAAGTAGAAGATCAAGTTCCATGGTGCTATGCACAGTGTGATAAACATAGGAAGAAAAAGAATTGTAACTTAACATATATAACACTAGGTACTGAAGTAACTCTTACACTGAGAATCCTGTTGCTGAGTAGTACAAGAAAATGTTATATGATATTCAGCTTAACTTTCCTCTGTAGTCAAAACCCAAATACTTTATTTTCAAAAAAGAGAGAATAAAGTGGAGGACATTGTTGGCCACTATATGTACATCTGCCACATGACCTCGGTTTGAACACTGATGGTCTGCTCCACCTTCTCAGCTGTACAGTAAAATGTAATAGTATAGAGATAGCTTAATAAAACTCCGTAAGATACAAAGAAAGGCGGTGAGGGTAAGGAGAGGTTGGGACAGGTTTTGTTGTATGTATTTGGGAAAATTCAGTTATGAAAAATGGGGAAAAGGAGGTGGGAATAAAGTATGTAAACAATAAGGTACCTGCACTGCTGTGCTCACACAGGGTTAGTTATAAATGACCAGTCAAAATCACACTGTTTTCTAGACCATATTAAACTAGCTTGATTATTAGTTTATGCCAATATCACTACACTTACAAAATATATGTATATATAATTTAGGACAAATTGAAGAAGAAAAATAAACAAACATGCTTTTTACCTTATCTCAATTTTATATTTTTATGTATCTTTGATCTCTATCTTCCACCCCCCTCTACCCTTGCTTTCCCCCTCCCTCACCCCCCCCCACACTTTTTTTTTTTTTTTTAAATCAGGTTACTCATACCACCAGTTGCTTCAGTTCTTTTGTGGAAAATGTGTTTTAAAGCAACACGAAATACGTGCAAGACCCTGAAATATATGAGCTTCTTACTGCTCTTAGACTTAAAAGTCAGAGTACTTTTTATCTGCAGCTGAAGAAAGTGGGACTTAAGAAACACTTAACTATGAAGAATCTAGATTTATTTTCAGGACTGGTTGAAATGGTATGGGTTCAGAAATGCACAGTATTGCTTTGATTTTTAATTTTACTTGGTTTGGAGAATCTTTGAAGTAGGTGTGGTTAAAAACTAGCCTAGAAGGATGTGTTAAGAGCAGCTGCACTTGCCATCAAATGAAGATTATGTGGATATGCTTAGCTGGTTCTGGCAGTGATTGCTCTTGAAAATCACCATCCGTCTTTATTTTAGATCCATGTCATTATTTTATTTTGCCATAATGAAGATTTTTTTGAATATATTAAGCTTATATCTCATTCAGTTATCAGTGCATTATTAATTTTTCTTTGACAACATGTTTTGCTTGAATGGGGTAATTTCTGAAGAGGCACCGTTCTTTGTGCTTACTGTGATGCTTTGGTAATGTGATGGTTTTACTAAACCATTGTTTACTGGTAGTACTGAGAATGTGAATGGATGTTTATGGTTAGTACAGCAGTGATGGGGCCAGAAATTCTGCTCCAGCTGAGAATCAGATCTGGGGGAGTTCAGTATTCTTTGATCTTTTCTACATATGAAAGCAGTATTTAAAAGTATAATGTCATCCATAGTCTTATTTAATCAATTTGAGGGGAAAATAATAACAGCATTAAATGAATTCCTGTGTAGAAAATTGCCAAAGGACTTAAGCCCCAAATGGTTTGAATTTCAATATAAAATTAGAAATAGCTGCTTTTCACCCATTACAGCAATCTTTCTCTCAGCCTCCTAATTCTGCCTCTGCATGGTGTGTAGCTTCAAAACAAGCTCTTCTGGGTATTTTAAATCCAGTTTTTATGAATCCTGTTTTGAAGTTACCTATACACCAACCATTTTTCCAGCTTTGTGTTAGTCAGCCACTCCTTAATTGAACAAATGGGGAAAATTGTGTTTATTCATGTCAGGTCTATTAATATCGCTCTTATTCATCTACATTGCCTGCTTAAACATACATTTATTAGCATGAAAATTTACAATGAATAAGATATAAACTATCTGAGTGGTAGGGGAAGGGACAATTTTGTACATTTAGCTGCTTACATATACATTCACAAAACCTAAGGTGTAACAGTATGTAAAAGGTAAGGATACTTTATTCACTATGTGTTAATAAACCCAGTTAAACCTATGTGTATATTTCTTTAAAGAAAAAAATAATAATAATTTGAATAAAGCTTGGTACTTAGATTCAGCATGATCAAGTTTCATTTGGTGCCAAATTCACTTATTGGATTCATTCTGCAATGGCTTAAAATCAGCTCAGGAATGATAGAAATATTCTCCACTTTTAATGAAAACCTTCCAAACCAACAACATTAGATGTTCTAGTAACCTTCTTTTGAGCTGTGGATCCTCAATGGTTTTGTGTTTCCTTGCATCAGTGTAAAATGTCCAGATAGGGCTAATTTAGTCTGCTTCATTCAGATAAATGTTATACCACTGCACTAGGAGACTTCACTTTATTTATCATGATTTGCTACCCCTTTAAGCTCACACTTGCTTCTCCAGCTTCCTATTTAATCATTTGCAGTTTGAATCCTACTTAGTATGAACTAATTGGTGTGTGAAGTGTTATGCCAAAAAGGCACTTTTAATGACTCTCCCAAACATGTATAATTTCTTATACTTTTTTAAAAAAAACTTCTACATATTCAAAACAGCTGTTTCCAGTTCAACATATTTAGCAATACAAGCTTTATTAAATATTCCAATTTAATTCTATTCCATACTAGTTACTAGAAGTATTCTGGGTTTATTTTCCTTTCTATGCCTTCCTTCAGAAACAGACCGGATGGTCTTCTGCCTTTATAAATAAAAACATGCCAAATTGTCTAAATGTGATAGCAAATGTTCTAGACCAAGGACGTAAGTAAAATACAATACAACAGTCCTGTAAGCACAAGATCAGCTACAACTATTACAGTTTGGATAGATTCCCAGGATCGCATATAACTTGAAATAAACAGCTGCCCTTTCACAGATAAACTGGTATATAAATAGATAAAACCAACCTCTGTGCAGTGCCAGAACTTGAACTGTGCAAGCATCATACATGAGGTGAAAAGGTACTACTTCATTTTGGATTCCAAAATGTATCTTTTTTTTTTTTTTCCTAATAAGTTACAAAATGAAGTAATTGTGACCTTCAACGCATAAGGGCCAAATAATTTCAGCAGATGTGCAATTACTAAGAACTACAAAACATTACCTTCAAATGTTGCTTCAGACAACAAGGAGAGTTATTTCAGAATGGTAGAATAGTTATTCGTGTATTCAAAGGAATGCCTATGCTTCCCAGGCTGATGAAAGAGAACTGAAGGTCACTGCTTATGCAAGGTGTGGCCTCTCAGAGACAATACCAGTATTTTATTTTGAGTGAAAAACATTCCAATTTGACAAAGGTCATGCAGAACAGCTCATTTTTTTCTGGAAAAAAAGATTTTATTTATTATGCTACATATCACAGGATTTAAATCTTTTCAACCTTGTGCTAAGCATGTTTCTTAGGTTGTATTTTCTATTGTCATTCACTTATTTGTAGAAAATTCTGTAAGACAGAAATGTCCTTGTCTCTCTTTTTCATAGAAATTTCATCTTCACTGAGAAAGAACCCTTGGATGTATTAAAGATTTTGTTCTGCTCAAAAAATGATAAGAATAAGGTAAACATTTCACTCCTACTATTTTATATTATTTATAATAATTGATTAGGGGAAAAATGAATAACTTTATTTTATAGTTCTGTGGCTCTCAAGTTTTCCTTTGTTTTCCCGTATGTGTATTGAACCCTTCTTTTTCATCAGCATGATGAGTTTGCATACATTGTATGGGCTCATGAGCTTGCATAAATTGCACTGCACAGTGGAATGATATAAGAGTGCACATTTTTAGAAACTTTGAAATAACTAAAGCAATTGTGGACCTTTAACCATACAGCAAGCACTTAGCTGAAGACTAACTAGTTTCTTTAACTGAGTCAGCACTATGTGAATTTAAGTTTCTTGCTTCTCTAAGAAGGCTTTAAGTTACTTATGAGTTGCATGTGTAGCTCACAAAACTAAATCACAAGAAGATATGATTAGTTGACATAAGTGTGGTTTAAAAAAAAAAAAGTCACACTTCTCTGCACTGAAGCAGCATCAGCACTGTCACAGAGTTTGTGTGCAGAAAAGAATGGCCATGGGGGTCTCCTGGTCCACCCCTCTTCAGTCCAGTTTCCTGTATGACTGAAATCCCTAAATATTCCCAGGGACCTGAGGGCACTGCTGATTCACAGTCATTGTCACCTTTGCATTATGAATAAAGAGTCTGTGACATTGATATGATATTTTCTGTGGAATCTCATTAAAGACTGTGTAAGCTGGAAGCTAGCGCAAAGAAAGATCCCCAACATATTATCTGTGGTGAAAATCACCTTATTTCCCCCAGTTTATCCCATGCTGGAATCCTTTCCATATCATAACTGAAACTTTGTTACCGATTCCTTTTACAAGATGTTTAACAATAACATAAGCTTCAGCTGAGCCTTTTATGTAAGATATAAGGTGTTATACATAATCTTCTTAGGAGCTTTGCATTCACTGCCTTATACAGGCAGAATAAAAACAAAGTTATGTCGATGTGATAACCAGGAAAAAAAAAAAAAAGGTTATAGCAAATTAAATATTTTTCTAAAAAGCATTTAATTAACAACAAGTTACAGTAGTTATTGTTGGTCAATTAGAGATGTAATAATTATTCCTGCTTAGCTGATGAGAACAGGATAAGTAGGCAATTACTGTTAAAACAAACTGAAGTGCAAATAAAATCAATTAAAACGTATATTATGTTAAAATAAGTAAGTGGTAACTAAAATATGCAATCATGCCTTGTGTTCATCTTTACAAAATACAAGTTAAATTGTGTTTTAAAAATTTCTCAGTATATGCCTATCTGTCCCTCATTCTTTGCTGTCAGTTGCCCCAGTTTTGTAAAAATAAATAAATAAATAAATTGGGCTTTCAGAGTCTGTGAAATTCTTCTCAAAGAGAAATTCAGGATCAAGTGAGGGAATATTTTCCAAAGATTTTTATCATTTATTAGAACAGAGGAAACAAAATAATAGCATATTCAAGAATGTCTGCCTTATTCTGTTCATAAATTATTCCCAAACAGACTGAAATTAAGGAATTCATTCTTATTCAAAATTACTCAAAAATAGATTGTGCAAAGATAGACTAGCTGTTCACTAGCTCTTTTTATAATACTTACTTAAATCATATTCCATTGTTCCTTTACTTTGATTAAATCACTAAAATATTTATAAATCTGTTAAAGGGTAATCAGAGATCTTCTGGTGTTGAGTTCTTGAAGATATTACTGGGAAGAAGAGAATAACAAATCCATCCATTAATGAAAAATAAATTTGATTAGCAAATATTTTATAAAATGTAATTGACAACAACTTAACTTTTCACTTTTGAAAAGTGCCTCTGTTTGATACAAAGTAATTTTTATAATATTTGAAATAATTTAAAGAGAGACACTGACTCTGGACTGCACTGCAGTATATTTTCTGTTGCTCAGCTGCTGTAAAGCGATTACAAAATAAACTCCATCTGCTCCAAGGGATAGCTTTAAAACATGTTCAGAAGAGAATAAGTACTTTACACATCTTCTAAGGCTTGGTTTTTAGGGATCAGATTAGGGGTGAAAGTGGTCACAGCCAAAGTGCTTTTACAGGCATTGGGGTCACAGTGCAGCCTACGCACAGGAGGGTTTTAGCAGCTGTCTAATTTAGATCAGGAGCACGGACTCTTCCCAAGGATGTGAATACTCCCCCTGAAGAAGGGTTCCACACACATTTCTTTGAAGGTAATACTGGCTTAAATGTCCTTTAACCATTGCTTTCTGCTCCCCTTACTGGTGTGCTGATACAACTCCACAGCTTGGTAGTAAACTGGACTGGGGAACTGATTCATTTAAATAAACAAACAACAATAAATTCCTCCCCTCCCTCCTGTGGCATCACTTACTATCTAAAAACAGAGAGCTACAGTGTGTTAAAAATATTTTTTTTTTTCTGCAATATTATCTAAAAATATTTTATAATAATGGAATCATATGCTAGATTCTTATCTTAAGGTCAAATTATGTAATTTTTAGATGACATTTCCATTGTCATAAACTTTAAGGTAGCTGTGCAAAAACATTTTCCAACTGTAGTGAATTCTTTTGAAATGAGGCTCAGATCATTTTATTTAATTGTTCTTTTTTATTATTATTTGAAATGTTTAGTATAATTATGTAGATCAGATAATGGCCATGAGTCTATGAAGTCTATTCTAAATTCTAACATCAAATACATCCATTGTTTTATTATTTTCCATTCACCATTTGCAACTTGGGAGGGGAGCCATAGATTATACAGCTCTTTTAGTTTTCCAAATACTTTAATGATGCTCATCCTGTTCATTTTTTTAGAAGCTGCAACTTAGAATAAAGCCACTTTATGTTTATGCAAAGCCACTCGGTTTATGCAATTGTATTCCCATCATGGGAATACAGAGCATTGCAAGTACATTCTGTATAACAATGATCATTTTGTTGGTATGAAGATGATGTGTATAGACCCCATTGTATTGGATACTGTTGTTATTTATCACCTTCTTTAAAAATTTATGTGTAAAATTCACAAGTGTAAAAAGCTAGTGAAAGGTTGGGTGGAACTTATTTTATTCTCCTACCAGCAAGTATAAGGTTTTTCCCTGAAGGTGCTAGGGAGAAGAAAAAGAAAAAGAAGGAAAACACTATTTGTTGTTGGCAACTAAAATGAGAAAGAGCAAACTTTGGGTTCTTCTGGCCTTTAACCATTGCATTAGCTGGCATCAAGAATTGCCAGAATCCAAGGACACCTTCTCACTGCACTTTTCATCCGAGTGATCTTGGCTACCTCAGGTGGAAGTCTGGCACAATATATTCTGAAATGAGGAATCAGTCCTTAATTTAGCAATAATATCTAATTAAACTCTTGTAATTTAAATATGTAGTCATAAGGAATGCTTTCCTAATTAATGTACTGGCAAGAAAACTCTTTCAAGGAATGCCAGACAGGTATTTTGAAGGCATATTATATATATAACTATAACTATATCTGTAATTTGTTAATGTGATGCTGGAGAAACTTCTCATTAGAAACTCTAGCAAAGCAATCTGTACTTAAAAATCTTTAGCCTAATGGAAGTTGAAGCACTTAAAAACCAGATGGAGAAAACTGAAGGGAATCCACGAAGAAAAGCTCATTTAATTCCTAAGGTTCCTGTAATTTAGAAATATTAAAGCATAAATCTAAATTTTCGTAGTCTTAAAATCATACCCAACCATCCCTGTATAACTGCTTGTTGAAAACCAAATTTAAGTTGTTTAAGCTTAACTTTCTTAAAAACAATCAAACAACAAAAAGTACAACTCTGATGTTTATATATTGCCATGGTGGTAGAAAGCTTAATATGTCGAAAGAGAAATACTAAGTCATCTAAGTGTTATAAAGCACAGTCATTGTGCATTTTCTGATTAAACCAATAGGTGTAAGCAATATATATAAGCAATTTTCTTGACACAAATTCAATATTTCCATTTGTACCCTGGATTTTCCACAGTGAAGGTGTATCCAAAGAGTGTATCTAGTGCAACAGCAGAATGTAACACTATTCACAGTATTCATCATTATTATAAACATTATTTAAGTACTTATCTATAGATTAAAGCACCCACTCACTCAATTTAATGTCATTATTAATAGCTAATAAATAACTTACCTAGCAGTAAGATTCTATTGATTTTTTAATTATTTTTTTTTACTAGTGTCTGACCTTTATCTGTGTTCTCCTGGGGGGAAAAAAAAAAGTATAGGCATATTCTAATGTTTGTAGTAATCTGGTCATTTATATAAAACTGGAAGCAACATTTATTGCAAATTCAAAGTTCTGACAGAAATAAATTCTTCGTGTGCTCTTCCACAGAGAGGTGGACTTTTTGGCTAATGCTATTGTTATTCTGTGATCCCCAAAGGATTTTTCTTTAGAAGTGAGGTTTGTGGAGTGATAGTTAGCCATGACAGCTATAGACTGTTCTTGGATAACTCAGGTTTTTGTAGGAAGACCTGTCAGAAGCCAGACAGGTTGAAGTATTTCACAAGCTGTCCATTTTAAGTAGCGACTCAGGAAGTAGTAGTGATAAAATTTATAGTTGAGAAAGCAACCTGCTGTGTAGTCTCTTGGCATTTTAGAGCTAATCACAGAAGAAAGACACTCTTTGCGGTTGTATTTTTAAGAGATCAGAAACAAGTAAAATGAGCAGCCAATAACTTCCTTTTACACTGTAAATTACCTTTTATTTTTTGAGGGGGATGTAACACAGAGAATGAATGCCTCCGTGTGCTTGGTGTGCTTTCAAATTTTGAGCACCACTGTTTCACGTGCCACACTGAAAGAAACTGTGCTGAGATAGAACCATAGAGTTTATTTATTTGTTTGTTTCTTTCTTTCCAAAGGGACTTCTGGAGGTAGCTGATTCACCACCCTACCCAAAGCAGAGTCAACCTGAATGAGGTTGTTCAGTGCCTTGTTCGGTTGAAATTTCAGTATCACTAAGCATGCACATTCCAGTGTCTTCTAGACTGTTCAGTGGCTTTCTACCCCATTAGCAACCTGACTGTGCATGGGGGTAAGAAAGTTGCATCCCACGTGCAAGGCTCTACATTTTCCTTCATTGAACTTCATGAAGTTATTTCAGCTTGTCAAGTTCCCTTTGAATGGCAGCTTTACCCTCCAGCTTTTCAACCTTCCTCCTGATTTAAATAATTTTATATTCCACCATTTGATTAAAGTATTCACAGAATATTTTTTGAAGGTGGGTATCATAAGAAGCATTCAGGAAATGAAACTGTACCAGAGGAGTATAGCATGAAATGTCCAAGGTGATGAAACTTCGGTAATGGTTCTATACAGTCAAAATATAATGGGAAAAAAAAATATATATATATATGTATATGTCTTTTCACAGAATGAAATAAAATTAATATATAGTGTGTGAACTTACAGCTCTTAGGCAGAAACTCAATTCAAATTCCACAGCAGAAATTTTTGCAAAAATTAATAGCAAGGTAAAAAAGAACTCAAAATATGTATGATGGTGGCCTGGGGAAGAACATCAAGATCGAGTCACTTGTAAACTCTGTATGTATTCAATACTTTCTTAGATATTATTTTCTTAGAGGTTTGTTAATATTTATCATATGTGAGTCAATATCAGTATACACTCCATTAATAGGAACTTCTATATAATAGAAAATATTTAAAAATATAGCTACTTTCTTTCTTTTAGATACCTGAGATTAAGGGTGAAGCAACTGAAGCTACTTCAAAAGGACAAATCTTCACTGGGTGGGTGGCAGTTTTCTTCTGTATATCAGACCTTTTAGCATGTCTTCTGTTAGTGAAAGCAAACTTTTTTATTTTTTTTTTTCCCCAGAAATCCAACTTTGCATTTAGTCATGTGCATATACTTATCAACATAATTCTCTTTTGACATAGACCTTTAGGAAAGACCGTTATTTTCAGATTTGATTTTTAAGGCAACTGAAAATAATTCTATCTAGACCCTCTTTTATCCAGGAATATTGAAATGTCTACTTTCCAGTAAATTAGTCCAGTAAAAAGTTAGTTAATAAATAGTAATTAGCAAACAACAATAATAACAGAGTGATGATAAGCTAGATACATTTACGATGAAATGAAGAAATAAGAAGTGAAATCCTGCCTATTTGATAACTGGATGTGGAATTTCTTTAGAGAATATTCTCAGGGGATAGGTTTGAAAGAAATGGACACTTAAATCTAAAATGTAAGGTGAAGACTACAATAACAAAAATTGTCATTAAGCATAAACTTTTTGACTTTGAAGTACTTGTATATTCTCTATAGACTCATGTATAAATAAATTCTGAAAGTCTGTATGAATAAGAGATGGAAATACATGATGTTCCATAGTTAAAGTGTATGTGCAAACTTAAGTTTCAATATTACATTTAGAAGATATGATATCGCTTAGTACTTTTAAGTACATATTAAGTTCATATTATACTAAAGCACATGGACATATACATAATATAGTAGGAAAAATGTGTTGTTAAATAAAAATGCTGCTAGTTGTAAACACATTGATATGCTCTTCCAGTTTAAGAATATATAGAAGAATATAAGAATAAAGTTTGAAGGAAGCATTAGATAATTTAGTTTGAACTCTTCTGTACCAAAGGTGTTAAATTTTATCTACTCCCAGGTATTCTGCCCAAAGAAAAGGGAAGCTTTATTTTAATTTCTCTCCTAGTTAATCATCCTTACTGCATACAAAGGTACATGAGTATGTCCTTATAGTCTCCAATGACCCAATCTTAAATCCCTCAAACTTTCCTTCACTTTCACTATTTTTCATCTCCATTACAATAAAATCATCTCACCTGTATGAGGATTATTTTTTTTTGATACAAACTACTTCTGCTTCCATGGTACTTTTTTTTTTTATATATACCTTTTTACAAGAGATAAAAACTAACCTTTAAGAATTCAGTGTTTTCTTGTTCTTCACTTATAACTCCATAATCAGGCTATCCCTGATGTTTTTCCTATAAAGGCAAAGAAACTGAGATCTTTTTTTCTCATTACAAAAATATGATCTAGTGTTTGTGACAGCTCTCCCCATCTCTCTCTCTCGCTCTCTTTTTTTTTTTTTTTCCCTAGTTTTTCTTTTTTAATGTGGATATGAGATCAGGATAAAGCACTTGAGCATCATCAGTGCCACCTATAAAGGTTAACACCACATAACTGCCCCTGTCTATTATTTCCAAGTTTAGAAGAATATGATAGCTTTATTTTAATTTCATGTTTTCTGTACTTAAGTTTGTTTATCCCATATAATCTCTACAATAGACTTCTGTCCTTGGAAACCTTAGATCAGTCCCCTGTGCTACAGGTAGAACTCAGATTCATTTTCATTAGAAGAAAACCATTTCTGTTTCTTCTTTTAAAACTCATTCTGCTGGAATGAGCTCAGAGTAACAAGGGTAAAGGGATTTTTAAGGAAGGCACGCATGCTTTCTACCCCTAATCTAAACGTAGACAGCAGCAAAATGGAAGCTGTGCAGTCACGAGTAGCAGGACAGTGTGCTCAATAAGCTAATAAACACTGCTGGGATTTCAACCATGCTGTGAGGCTGACTGCATCTGCATGCCTTTTGAATCAGGGCTAGCTTGCGTCTGGCTGCCTCAGAGCAGAGCCAAAAACAACAGAAGTCAAATAAATGTAACTATTGTAATCCAGATCATTCCAGATGAATGTGAGGCCTGATTATAATTATTTACCACTCAACCAATCATTGTATCAGCCATAAATTTTAGCAGCAATGATTTTGTGCTTACTTCCAAATCATTGCCCAAAATATTGAGAAACATTTATCCTAGAGTGGTCTTGTAGCATAGTCCTGTATCATTCCACAAAGCTGTATGTTTAAAGTGCTTGACTCAAATTACTTCAGAAGTATGCACCTATATATGTATGTAGGTTGGAAGCATGTATATATATATGTATGTATGTATGTGTTGTTGGAAGCATTCTGTAGTAGCAAGAGATTCTCCTAGACTACTATTTGTAATTTGTCTAATGGTAAATTTAGACAAACTGTATCAGGTAACCATATACAAATCTTACAAAAAATGTCTTTTTTTTTTTTTTTTTTATCCTTTAAAGATTGTGAAAAGAGCTTGCCACACATAGGAGTCAGAGGAAGAAAAGATGTACTCATACTACCAAGTTAAATTTCCAGTTCTGACAGTAAAGACTGGTTATTTAAAACTATTGGCCTGGATTCTGGCATCCAGACATCAGTCTGAAATGGCAAAAGCATGGCTAATTTTATGTCCTTTAGGATTGTTCTAATTTATAGTCTTGAGTGTTGCTTGGATCCCTAGAAGATTGCCAGAATACCATGTACTCTGGGCACTCCTACCTCCACAGGACTCCCTTTTCTTTGAGATAATTGAAATATTTGAAAATAACACTCAGGTCTTCAATTATGTGGTCAGTATCCCCAGCTGGCCACTTAATACAGTTTAGGTTTGTTTTTACCAGTAGTACAGCATAAAAGTATCTTTTATGCAGCTGGATCTTGACCCGTTTTTTAGAAAATCAATTAAATATTATTTGCTAATTTCATTACTGCTGTCTAACTGATGACTGTGCAGTCTTGCTCTTTATAGTGTATTAAGAACATGCACCAAAAACGAATTTCTGCATAAAAAACCACTGGTCTGAAATGGAGATGGAAGAGTAATATCAAATAATGACCGTTTTATTTTTGACTCTAGACATTTCTAGCTTTTAAATATCTGCTTAAGAACTTGTCTTCAGAGATATCATCAATAGGGAAGTATGCAGTGGTAGGTCTTCTGGCCAGTTTTCCTGCACAGGTTTAGGTTCTCAATGGCAGTGTCTGGAGGACATTCAGGGATAAGATTATCACTAGCTCAGTAATGCAGGCCACATTAGACCACATGCAGACCCAGCTGCCCTAATTTTAAAGGTTATTCTAATTTGATGTAAATCTTTGTCAGCCCCTCCGTCCCCCAGCAAAAAAAAAACAAAAACAAAAACAAACAAAACCAAATCAAAACAAAACAAAAAAAAATTCATAATATGCCTTGCATTTTAGTTTTATTTGTCATTCACTTTTGTACAAGATGCAACTTCTTTTTTTGTGCTTTCTGGTACACCAATGTCTTCTCAAGTGACACTGATATTAAAACTGAAGAGGCTTTTTCCCCCTGTTTTATTAAATCCAAACTTGTAATGCCCCTTTCTGATTTCTTTTTGATCACCAAACAATTTTCAAAATTACTGAATCATAGTCATGCAGCTAAACCAGAAAAAGATGACTGTTTCTTATCTATGAAAAGAATAATCCGAACCAAGGAAGATATTCAAATGCTGAGGCTGGACCCTGACCCCAGTGCTCATATTAGTGAAGGGGTATTCACCTTATTAAAATTAATCCCATGTTTATGTCACTACCTGCCCCAGAAGGCATTTCTTTATTTTAATATTTCGTATATTTCTTATTCTGTACTTTTAATTAAATTTTATCTTTAATAAATCAATTTTTGCTGTGTTTCACCCCCTACTATGATTCTCTAGAGAAGTTGCATGATATGGACTCCCATTTCTTGATTGTTTATGCCCACTTCCAGAGCGAATCCGCTCTGACTCATTCTCTAAAGGCAAATGTCCACATTTTATACATTACCAGAAAGTTGAAAGAGAAAAAGAATTAATGTAAGAAACTGCTCCCTCCTCAACCGCAGCAGATGATTTCCTCTGCTCTGTGACTGTATTTTCAGGATAATTTTTACTATTTAAAATTAGCAGCACTGGCCCCGGCTGAAAGAAATATCAGAGCACATTCTTTGAAAAGTACCTACTGTTTGGTAAATATGAAGACTTCTCGTACAATTGTAGCATATTCTTTTGTGTTTTAAGTAGAGGACATGAATCTAAGGAGATAAAAATTTTCACAGTTATTGGTGCATGGAAACATGTATGAAATCCATGACATCCAAACTCATCTATGTAAGAATTAGACATCTACTCTTGATGGGTCTCCTAGGCCCTCTAATGCATTTAGGGTAATAAAAAGTAATAAATTAATCCTGTAAGCCTCTGTAAAACAACAGAGAGAATCAGCCTTTGTGAAAAGCTGTCTACCTTAAATAATGCTAAATATTCAAAACGTTTTCCAGAATGATAAAAATCTATACCTTTCTGAAGAATGATTAAGATAACTAAAATAAGATCATTCCTTTCTATCATAAAAAAAATAAAAATAAAAAAAAACAAGTAATAGAACATCTTTAAAAAATATATCCATGGTGAGGAGGAAGAGGTGTGTCTCAGACACTAACACCAGTAAATTTACCTTTCTATCCATACTGTGGAATGATTTCAGTTCATTTTGAGGTATTTGAACAATCTGGATTTTAACTGTCCTGGATTTAAAATACCCTGATACCTATAGCAACATAGGATGGACCATAAATATCTCATTTATTTTCTTATGATGCTCTAAACTTGTTAAACCTTCCTTTCTATCCCTCACACCTTTGTTCTGACTAGGAACATGGTGATAATGAAGTACTCATAACAGAAGAGTGATGTTAATCTTCTATTTGTTGCTGTTGATTCTGGACTTTATTATTTGTTAGTTCTTTTTAGTTTAATTCTCATAACAACTTTGTTCATTGTTTTATATTTGGCAATGCTTGTCCAGAGATGAAAAATGCTTGAAGCATAAGAAACATCACAGAGACTGTCATTTAATATCTCATTAATAAGGAAAACAACAGCAAGATGAACAAATAAGCAAGGAAAATAGGAAAGTGGAAAGGTGTTAATTGAGGAAGATCTGAAAGACTTGAAAGATCCAAACATAAGGAATTAACAAAGCAGTTAGTTTTTTCATGTGAATTCATATGCTTATAGGTTTGAGGAATTGCTCCTGCACGGTTGTGATGTTGTGAAACAACATGAAATACGCAGGTATAAGTGAAATCAGCAGAATGGGGAAAGAGAAAAGATGGACAGTCAGGATTCTGAATTAGTATAGATGGAAGACACTTGGCTGCGAAATTTCATTTTCAGATATAATTGAAAAAAAATATTCCAGTCATTTCTAGTAGCTGAACACCAAACCAGTGACATGAAACATAGAAAAAAGATAAACAACATTTAAGACCCCTGCTTTCCTTCAAGGGCTTGGTGAGAGGGGAGTGAAACATGTCCTAGGTACTTGGAACCCACTATTTTACATTGTTCATATTTACATTGTACATATTTTCATTGTACATATTTACATTGTACATTTACATTGTACATATTTACATTGTACAAATTACATTGTACATATTTACATTGTACAATTTACATTGTACATATTTACATTGTACATTTACATTGTACATATTTACATTGTACATATTTTCATTGTACATATTTACATTTACATTTACATTATATTTTACATTGTTCTCTTGACCTAGCTATGTTAAATGCCAAAAATGGATGAACAGAATTAAAGATTTGCAAACATTTTTGGAAAATAAGAAGGCAAGTTGGGAAGAAAGGAAAAGTAAAAAATAGAGAAAGAGAATCCTTCTTGTATAAATCACACATCTCTTTTAAATCCAGTTAGGGCAATCATAAAAGTAAATTCCTGTGAGAAAACTTTCAAGAAACAAGTTAGTGTGCCCAATGGAAGTTACAGGCAAAAAGTTGGACTAGACCTCTAGCTACTGCATTATAAGCCCTTGTTGAATGTTCCAATTAATTTAAATCATTCATTTTGTTAAGGAATTTATTTTACGCTGCTGTATAGGTCTAGCTATGATGAAAGAATACAAACACAAAATATGAAGCTTATTATGCATTACGTTTAAGAGAAATTTTAATTTGTCTTCTGTATGATTGCTATTATTAACATAACTATCCATTATTGCATGCACTTTTTCATCTTATTTTCACTGAAACAAACAAAATAGTTTAAAGATCTTGTGATGCTAGTATTTTTTTTTTTTTAAATTATAATCTTGAAAGTTTTTGTAAAGACAGAAAAAAGCTATCTAGTTAAGACTGGCACAGAAAGAAAAAATGAACATGATTATTTTTAGAGCTGGTCCCTTGGGTTGGGTATGGGCATTTCAGCTGAATGGAGAAAAATCTTGCAGTTCCAGAGTCATGCTTTCTTTCATATTTTAATTTCCAATGCTGTCAAGTTAAACCATTTTATTAAAACTAAATACACTGAACTAAAAAAAAAAAAAAAAAAAAAAAAAAAAAAAAAAAAAAAGCAAAACAAAAGCAGAAGACCTTCTTCATCTTCTTCATTAACCACAGTGAATAAGGTGTACAGTATTTTTTCCCCAAGACCAATTTATTCTGTGAACCATGCATGCAAGCTATCAAAAGCTGTAAATTAGTGGTCACCTCAGGCATTAGAAATAAGAGCTTCTTTACAGGAGCTCCCATGGAGTCAGTCTTTTTCATCTTTGCTAATTAATGCTTTTTTACCATTGCCTTATAATAAATAATTGAAACTATCTTGTAGGACATGATTCAGAAAAGAGATAGCAAAAACTTTAAACTAGATCATTTTCAA
This sequence comes from Anas acuta, assembly GCF_963932015.1. Taxonomy (NCBI): domain Eukaryota; kingdom Metazoa; phylum Chordata; class Aves; order Anseriformes; family Anatidae; genus Anas; species Anas acuta. The sequence continues at coordinate 38,017,528 of NC_088982.1, forward strand.
AGAAATCTTTCTCTGATTGGTTTCTTCCGTAAAGCCTTGAATAATTAGAAAATAAACAGTTTTCTGGCTTTAAAAAGTCTTTGAAACTCTGTATTACCTGAACAACTTTAATTCATGTGCATATAGAACAATGTCTTACTGGTACTGAAAAACAAACCAACCAAAGATTTCACTACCTGAAAAATCCAGGTAAGTTATAAAATACTTATCAGTAGTACAGTAATTGCAGAATTGTACCGTGTAAGAATGCTGCAATTATTATAAGATCTTCTAAAATGAGGAAGCAACTTTTAGTATGAAAAGAGTTAATTTTAAATCTAGTGGATTGTGTGCCTGTAAGATTTCTAACTAGAACTTTAAAGTATGTGAATATATTCTCCCAGAAACCTCTTTCACTCCTGTCAGCTCCTATCCTGCATTCTGGAGCAACATAACATTAGAGCTATTAGATTTTACAGTAAATATGAAGTTCGCTTATGATCACAGAGTGATGATGCAAGGAATAAGCAGAACACACAGCTCACCAACCAACCAGCCAAGGCTTCACCGTTTTGCTATTTCTCAGTAGCTTTTAAAGCATCCCACTTTGTACTAATTATGTGCTAGTATTAGCTTTCGAATACTACAAAAAACAGCAATTATTTGTGTATTTTGAGCTACCTAAGGTAACACAATCACAAAAGAACATTTTTTACAGTCCCAGCTCTCACCTGCACTTTTGTATACTCCATAGAATTCTATAATAATTAGACACACCTGTGTAGCCCTCATTTGTGCCCTTGAAGAAGATATTTGTGCCATACAGTGATTGCCAATATGAAGACTAGTTTGATTAAGCTGTGTTAAGCAAACATTGAGTGTGCTTTTTTCAGGATTGGTCCACAGAGCTTCACTGCAAGGAAATGCTATAAGAATAAATATAATTAAGGAAAAGAAAAACTGAACAGCAATTTGATAACCCTTTGCAGAATTTAGCAAGGTGTCTAAGAATGAAATGTTGACATTTCTACAGTTACTTTACATATAAAAGAGGTACCTTTCATAAAAAGCAAAGCACTTACTTAACATTACTTAAAGGTGGATCTAGTATTCTTCATTAGCAAAGTTTCAATTGCCTTTGTCAAACTCATCTTCCCTGCAAAGAAGGTCTCTGTCAACTGTGAAATCCACTTAACATAATTAGTATTCTGTTAGATTTAGCAGAGTCTGTGAATTAGAACTTTAACAAAAGAGAATGTCTACTTGGTTCTTCATCATCAAACAAGTGGAGCTTCCAGCTCCTGTGGTACCTAGATCTAACTCCTTTTCATTTCATGCAAGCCACACTTAGAGTAAGGATTAATATCCCTGCTCAAAAACTTTATTTTCGATCTTACAACAAAAGATGGCATTTCAAAATGTTTGTATTCTGATTCATAGCAGGTGTAAATCTCATATTCTTCACAATCAGGAAACAGTTTCATTTAAATTTATATTTAAATTTTCTAAAGATGTTATTTTTTTGTTTCAGAAAAATTTTTATTTTTTGATTGTTATTATATTTGTTATTTGTATATTTGAATGTGTCATGGAAGCGGCAGCCTACCATTGCAGTAGGCTATTTACAATCTAAAACTGACATGCAATAACATTTGAAGTATTCTAATGCATATTTTATTTTTAACATCTATCACTGGATGTTTGCCACTTGTTGATTGGAATATTTTCTCTTGTCTAAATCAAACAGATTTTTATTTATTTATTATTTAAAGCATGCTGGTATAAAGCAAAATGATTTTGCTATCATCAGGCCTGCACAGACTTAGAAACAAAAGGTCCTAAGTAATTTTAAGCAGATATAAAATTTGGAAGAGGATAGAAAAACTAGGGAAAGACTGGGTTATTCATTATAAGGTAAAAGAAGATGCAAACAGGAATATAGTGAATCAATTTGCTGCAAATATTTACTGTCTGTACACTAGTGCCAGAGGTATGGTGAATAAAAATGAGAAACGAGGAAATATTAATACACTATGAAAATGTATTTTTTAGTCTGAATTTATGATTTAGCCAGCATAACAGAATTTCATAAGGCAAGTCTTCTGACTGGAACATATTAATATTAAAACCCAATATCTTATTGATAAAGGTTTGCGTAAAATGAAATAAAAATGTGTTGCCCTGTGCTAACATTACACATGGACTCTTTGAATTGCAGACTATAAAATGAGTTAGTATTGTTAGTAATCCCTTGACAAAGAATGGCTTCTTTTATCATTTAGCTGTCCAAGGAAGGGTCCCTATCAGGTATATACTAGTTCATACTGAGACGTGAAGGCTCTTAACACTACCCATGCTAGCTAAATTCAAACTCAAGTGGCTGCCTGTACTATAATCTCACTTTCAGTACACCGTGTAGGCATACTTTGACATCAAAGTGTTTTCTCTTTGTCTTGTAGTGACACAGTTTGATACTTCGAAGTATGAAACTGCTTCATTACAACATATAAGAGACATTTTTGACTTAGAATTTCTGTTTCAGTCACTAGGAAGGATTTATCTACATGAGCATGCTACTGGGAAATTAGGAAGTGTGTGAGTCAAGAATTAGGAACATACTGACTGTTTGGACATTCTTAGCCTGTCCTGAAAGCCTTTCTGCAATTTAGCTAAGATGTGCTTCTCAAGTGGTATAAAAGTAAAATGTTTTTAATAAGAAGCAGTAAGAGCCAGACTAGAGACTACTATATTAATGACCCTGGTTTCAGAAAACAGGTTCAAGTAAAAAAAATTCTCTTGACATGAGTTAAGATGACAAAAATATGAAAATATGAGAGTCCTATACTACTTAGTGTGAGTTTGGAATTCTGAATTTCAGTTTTTCTTGAAATTTGATAAACATAGCAGCCAATGCTCTTGTCAAAGCTTTCACATTCCCAGTTGTCCAGTGTATGTCCTCTATATTGCCAAGCCACAGTCTCCCAGAGTAATGTTCAGGGAAGGAATTATTTTGTGCGTTCACACAGTTGCCCTGTGGTGCACTTACTTCTGATAGATTTCTTCAAGCAGCTTTCATATCTCTGCTGACGTACACATATAGCTTGCCTTACTATCTCATTTATGTATACTTTTTAGTTTAGTTTAGTTTTAAATATACCAATACTTTTTCCTAAGTGCCTGCTATTGTTATGAATTGTTCAGGTGGCTTTTCATAGCTATGTTAATGCATGCACAAATGGTGGGAGAGAAAGAGGGAGAAAGAAAGACAGAGTCCATCTTGCCATCTTATTTATGTATTTATTTTCTTTTAAACATACTTATATTTTTCCCTAAGTGCCTGGGACTATATATGCAATAAACACTATTAATCAATAACCATGCTCAAATCATTCAGTTCCTTCAGCACAGTGCTGTGAAACAAATGTGAGAAACTAAATATACCTTGTAGAGTGCCGTGTAGTTCAATAAATCCAAGGCCTGTCTGATCGCGGAGACAAGGTAATTTTAGCAATTGACATCTCATCTTCAGTGCTCTCCCTCTGTGTCCCTTCATCTTCAACTGGAGAATTATGAACCTTTTTTTTTTTCCCCACTGCTTTTGATTTATTGTAACTTATGACAAGAAATAGGAGGAGAGATAGTTAAAGCAAAATAAACTTAAAAACAAGTAAATGAGAGGAACTCAAACTGTTGCAAGACTGGTAAAGTAGACTACCACAGATAGTGTAATTTTGACTCAGGAAAAGATCTCAGACAAAGACAAAAAGTATGAAGAAACTTAGTGGTAATCTCAAGAAAATGCTGAAACACAGAAGAAAACTAAGAGAGAAAAGCTATGTAAGAGGGAAGAAAGAAGAAACTGTCAGCCATAAGTAAGTACAGCTGCATGTCTGAAGTGTCAGTGGTATTTCTGATCATGTTTTAATTCTTGTACTGACTTTGCGCAGTTAATATTGTATTCAGTAATACTCCATAGTAACCCATAAATCCCATAAATATAGGAAACAATATTAAAAACAGTTTCTTCTAATCCAAAGCTGAGAAGAAATAAATAACTCTGTTTTTCAAAACCAAGAACCTAGCAAGCATTCGGTATTATAAAAATACATTTTGATCAGTTTCACTTTTACACAGTATAAACATCTCAGGTCAAGTTTCAGACTATGAAACTGAAAAACTCATGCACAGAGATTCTTGTCATATTAGAAGTAAGAAATTGTGTATCTATACTATATTTAACAAGTACATTAGTAGAATAGGCCTGATAAAATAGAGAAAATCTATCACTATTAACAATCAAATTTATTTATAAAAGCTGTAAAAAGTGACAGTTAACAAATGTTTACCAGTTGAATTTTTTGGGGGGGTGGGGATAGACAACCTATGTTATCGTTAAGGAGTTAGAAGTTGAAATTATGTGGGCTTTCACAGCCTTTGAAATGTAGTCCCTTTGCCAGTGGTCTTTAACTGAGAAATGGAAAGTGAAGGCAATGACTTCCCCTCCCTCAAGACATATATCTATGCTAATAGTATATTGGTGAATTTGTGGGAGAAAGAGAACAGATATATGCATCCCTCATGTTTACAAATTTATTTTTACTTTAAACATACCTTTATTTTTCTCTCTGTGCCAACTGTGGATGTGAATTGTTCAGGTTGGTTTTAATATGCTAATAACCTTCTTCATATGCTTGTATTGCAGTATTGCTCAGGAGACCCAGTCATGGACCAGGCCTCTTTGGGCTGTGAAGGGTGTATTAACTCAGAAGAAATTACTGGTGATCCAAGTAATCTGATTTTGTCTACGTTTTGTTATGTCCTCTAATAAGAACATCGTCAAAATCTGCTCTTCATGACTAGGTTTGGAATTTGAATAATTTTTTTGTTATGGCCTAATGTTTAATTTAGCTCTAGAGGTAAAAGAATGTATATTATTATATATTTTGTGGGTTTTGTTATTTTGTTATTTTATTTTTTTTAACAGCAAGATATACTTGTTTGTGAAGGTTTTATTGGAAACTGAATAATTATACCAGAGACAATATACTGCATTGGCAAATCCATCTCTTATTTGTATGCACGCAGCTTGATGTTCTTCTATGGGGTTTGTGTTTTGAGCACTGCAGTCTAGATGTTCAGGTTGGTATCATTCAAACAAAATGGAAAGCCGAGAACTAAAATGCCTGCTTATCCTCAGGGATGCCACAACAAATTAGTAAGATGATCTGGTATTATAACAATGCTTTCTGTTGTTATGACAGTTGTCATATTTAAATTCTTTATGAGCTTTCATTTGGGCACTATCATCAAAATTCTTTGTACTAGCTAATTTGCTTTTGAGGTAAATCTCCCTTATTTCCCAGTTCCTTCTAGTATGTGCCAGCCTGTTCCCCTGTGAATTAGAGCATTCTGAGGACAACTCAGATTTCTTAGAGACTTCCTGTGTTCCCAAGGCATCCTTTTGACAGCAGCTGATGATAGAGGCACTGCAACCATCTCCACTTGTCCCTGGCTGTGGTGTTGGTGGTACTGCAGAGAATAAAGCAACTCTATACCACTTAAGGATTAGGCAGGAAAATCATCTGAGAGCTATTTTATTTGGTTTGCAGCTGCTGTATGCCTCCAGCAGGGCACAAAGTGTCTATAAAACAACATGTGGGGCATTTGAGGGGGGAGGGGGATGCGGTTGGACGTTGTGACTGTCTTTTTGTATCTTTTTTTAAGCTGTTAAACAATGCATCTGTTAATATTGATCACCAGCCTGACTAGCTTCAGATTGAAAATCATTAGATGATACAACTATCATTCCTAGTCTCTGAGTCACTTCTGCTCTCAACTCTTCAAAATATGGGTTGGTTTGTTGGCCCTTGGGCACAAGATTCTTCAAATTTACATTGCATTTTTTCACTTAATTTGACAAAAAGTGTATCAGTCAGTGAAAAGTTCATTCTAAAGTTATGAAGAGACCATTCATTAGTAGTTGCCTTTAGACAGTGTAGATAATGCTATCCTATACAGCTGCATTGTGTAGGTCCTTCCCTCAAAATAAGTCAAAATAAAGCAGCAAACCCCAATCTCACCCTGAGATCGTGCACTGACTAAGCCAGTCTTGCTAGACAGCAGAAGCCTGTGTAGACTAACAAAAGGTGCCATTAGCTGATTCTCATTCCACAACCAAAGCAAATAAAGCAAGAGCTGAAAACAAACAAAAATATATTAAGCTGACAAAAAGTCTCCAGTGGGAAATGGAAGACAACTAGAAACAATGATAATAACATTTTCATGTGCTTTCATTACATGAGCAGTTTGGGGATGTGCTGCACAATTCAGAAATATTTCATATTGCTGTGGATATGCCGTAATTGCTAGTTTACAAATACGTCAGATCCCTTACCATGGAGACTTTTTTTTTCATTGCAAACAATTCTAGATCAGATGTTTTCCATTTGAACTGTTATAAGAAAATAGTGCAATCCAGAAATAGTACTAATTTTCATGGCTGCACTGATGAGGATTACTGAAGCATGGTATTGTTCTGGCATTTATCAATATGTAATCTTAATTTCCATAGTTGATATGAATTAGTCTCACTCTACATTAACTCCGTACAACATAGGCTATATATACTTACAAAGCTAAGTATAAACCTGGGACAGTGGGTGGTTAAAATGGACACTTGCAAAGATGCTCGAGTTAAATAGTAATTACCTTTCTTAAAAGTTTATCTGGTTTAAAATCAATGTAAACAACTGATTTTTTATTTCTCAGTGTTTGTATGCATTGTGTCAGTAGTCTGAAAATCTGAGGATTTATTATAACAAAAAATTTTTTTATTATTAAAATCTGAATAATTTTGATATTGTGTTTTTCTAAGTTTGGGATGGTAGATTTTATATTAAAAAACTCAGAATTGGCACCCTGGAACGGTGGTTACATAAAGATTATATGTCTTCTTTATCTGATTTTATCTCTAGAAAGAGAGAGGCAAAGGAAGGCTTTTGCAATGAACTGCCACCGCAGAGCTGGAGGAAATACATCAGAGGATGCTGGACAACCAGTGCTTATTGAGCAGTTCTCCTCATTGAATGTTCAATGAAGATTAGGACCAACAATGTATTGTTTAGGAGGTATCCCACCTAGAACATTTATTTTTGTATATTCCCTCATGCATTTTTCCAGACTTTCCACATCCTCATCTCCATCAAAAATTAATGCTATCCCACCATGGTGAAAACTTCAATGGACGGTCTCTGAACAGCAACAGTTTCCCCAGCCCATCTCCACTTACAGAACTTCAGTTTGCTTTGTGAAACAGACTCAGACCTTGAGAAGTGGAATGTTCTGGGTGAAACAAAACTAGAAGATGCACATTCCAAGAGGCTGCCTACTGTACGTCAGCCACCCCCAAATGCTCAGTCCACAGGGTGAGTATGAAGTAGCCCTCACAAAGCACATATAGTGTGAATATTGAACTCTCAACATGAACTGTTTGGCTTTACTTGTGTACTGTAGCATTTGCCCTATTAGATATTGCTTTTGGCTGGTGAGATGGTACCAGCACCAAGACTAAGCTTAGAACTTTGGGTATTACTGTGTAAAGATTAGGGAATTTCTTTTACATAGTCACAATATGAAAAAAAAAAAAAAAGGAATCTTGGAAAATCTTAAGAAATTTTAGTCTAATTACATCACCAAACAGTGTCACAAAATATGTTGGCCCCCCTACCTTCATATGATAAATTAACAGACATTTGTCTATGAATCCTTCTGGTATTAATAGAATTGATCTTTAAACAAGATTCTGAAAACAGTCATTTTCATTTTCTTGCAATGCCAAAGCCATACATTGCAGAAAACACTGCACAATGTCTGAGTAAACATTTTCTATAAAACATGCATAAAGATTCATATTTTAATTGGAAACTCTAACCCAGTAGGGGTTTTAGAAATGGAGTAGATTATTAAAACAAAGATTTGTTTGGGCTGGATTGTTTGCAGGAGATTTAAAAAAAAAAAAAAAAAAGAGGTTGTGAAAAATATGAATGCATATGAATGCATTTATATTATTTTAGTTTTCTCTTGCATTCTCTGTAAATAGTCTGGAAGCACTATCCTGTTAACACATCCATTTGCTGTAATACAATTACTATATTAAAATTTATGTTGTTGATTTAGGGATGTCTGCTAAAACTGCCAAAGCCTCCCACTTGAACCTTCTGTCACCTTATGCTATTTAATGTGACATGATTATCTTAACTGATTTTGAAATTCATATACAGATACACAACACATTTGAATGGTTTCTTTTTTATATAGACAATTTGCATAAGATGGCATTGATATAACATAATTACGAGAAGACTGTAAGCAAAATGCTAAACATGGACATAACTGTTCGGTACTGGAGAACTGCCAGCCAGCAACCCCATGCTTCAAAGAAGCTTAGGTCTCCAATTTGTAGCTTAGGCTTGGCTATTGCCGTAATGACATATTTGTGTTTATCCTATCATATTGCTTTAGGGTCTTCCCGTATGGACCTGAGGACCCCTCCATACTGAGCTGAGAACAAGTTCAGAAGAGATTATTTTGGCCCATGTCCAGAAGTAACGTAAAGGACTATGACAAAACAGTGAAACTAAGTTGATTATCATGATAAATATTTGCCGCCTAAATAATGACAGTCTCAGAGGCCCAAAATATTTTAATGCTTATCAGTTAATAATATGAATGCAAAAATAGATAACTAAACATGTAGGCCCGACAATCAGTAATTGTCTTACAGTATTCTCCTTCATGGCAAATAAGCAGTTGCCTTATGTTCGGGGAGTGAGACTAGCACAAATATTGATGAAAATAAGGAAGCAAATTTGTTTGTGAAGATGCAAACTGCAAGCAAAGATTCATTATCACAGTAACAGTCACAACCAAGATCAAAATGTGAGGTTTGTTCAAACTTTGAAACGTTTCAGACTTACATCCTTGTATTTCACTCACTCCAAGGCCAAGTTATGAGGGAGAAACAGTGGAATATATATATATATACATATTATATATATATATAATGAGAATCAATCCTATTCTTATATCAATCCTATAAATACAGTGCATAATAGTCTAAGTTTAAAATCCAATTGTTTTGAATGTAAGAAATGCACTTACCAGCACTGAGTCAGTGTAACTAACCTTCAATACCATAACCCAAACTGAGAATATTAAGCATTGTAGTTTTTTTTATTTTTAATGTTCAACATTGTGCTTGTGTGCTCTGTACTTTTCTAATATATAAAATATATTTAAGGATGTATGGTGGAAATATATTATTAATAAAGAACATATTGTTTTATATCCAAGATATTTAGAGAATCCTGTCATTAAAATATATCAGATTTTGAAGCAATTCCTTTAAAAATTAAAATTTTCTTTCTTCTTCTTGCAGTCAGAATGCCAATACTATTATTCCTTTCATCACTAAATGGTAAAGATTTCATTTGTACACTTTTAGAAAAATGCAGAATACATTTGAAAATTATACATAGAGACCTGAAATATGCTCTATTATTTCCAGGAGTGGATAATGGCTTCTTAAGTAACATATGGTAAATGTACTGAAATGTTATCATTTTAAAAAATCAAATTCAATATAAAAGGCAAATATAATTATTCAGAGTTCAATAATAAAAGTCTCTATCCTCATACGTGAAATAGTAAAAGTTTTTTAGTTTGAATCTTCTGTAAAATTAAAGGTGTTTTCTATGGAATCCTGGACTTATAATTATTGCAGTTATTATACTAATTAAAAAGTATAGTGAAAGTAACTGTTTATAGTTATATAAAACTAACTAAACTCTAATACAGCAAAGATTTAGGAGAAAAGTAAGATGTCTAAATAGTTTCAATACTCTATTTTTGTGAAGATTTCCATTTTAGATTCATCTTGAGCAGATACTGTCTATAAGGAAGTCTGTCTGAAAATAAAGACCTGTATATGAGAGCACTATTTTTTTTATCAGCTGACTAACCTACACAGATTATTATTATTTTTTTTAGCAAGATCAAAAGCACTGTGGAAATGAGCTTTTTTTTGTTAGGGAATTGTGTAAAATTTAAGCATGATTTGAGCATGAAATTAAAAAAATATATTAGTATATAAGTGTTGGAATTAACTCCTTTAAATAAAGCCTACATCCATGGCAGAGCTTTTCTTGGAACATGAGGCGCACAGGAATGACACTGTCAAGCCTTCACAGCAGCAGCAGCACCATGGGAACTTTAACACTGTATGTGCTCTTCCTCTAGTGAGTGCAAATGATAAGAAGCTAGGAGTGTTTTTTGTTTAGCAGAGAGAAATACTCTACATGAATATTCTGGCAACCTCATTTTTTAAGAGGAATCCTGGCATGTTTTGATTATAGTTTAATTTAAAATGTCGGTCTTTGAAAATTGGCATAGTCCTAATAAACTATCAGTGTCGTTCTAGATTTACACTACCAGCTGAATATTGTGTTGATTCATAAACTTCTCTGTGCTTACCCAGTTTGATTTGTTCCAGGTATTTATGTTGCACTAGGACTCTGCAGCCTGGACCATTCTGCAATACAAATCTCAACACCTATGTTTTAGACGGTGTTGTGAAGAACAGTTCGGCAGCTATCCAAGGTTGACAACTCTTCTCTCACTTTTCTCAGCAAAAGCAGAGGCAGGTGAGTAATGGTTAAGCTCAGGTTTGTGTCCTGAAGTACTGCTCAATATAATGAGAGAGATTGGTAAGCAGCATTGTTCCTTTGATGCCGTGGTAAGGAAGAGCCTGGGGCTGAGACAGAACTGAAATGGGACAGAATTGGGATGGATAAGCAAGAGAGGATATGAGAGGATATTCACTATATGAAATCTTTATATATATATAAAGATTGGACTATATGGAGGAAGGATTCACAGATACAGAAAATATGTGGATGAAGATTAAAGATTAGGGGAAAAATAACCAAAACAGAAATCCGAATAAAGAGGCAAACAAACAAAAAAAAAAAAATAAAAAAGAAGAGCAGAAAACTCAGAGTGCAGAATATGCTTTAGGTGATACCCTAAACCTCATCAGTTCATCAAGAAAATATAAAAACTTTATGCCCCCTAAGAAAGAATACTGTGGACTGGAAAATTATTTATCTTTCTCCTAAAGATCTGTTTCTGTTGTGCAAGACACAATAGCCAAAAAAGAAACAGGGAAATGCCTGTACTGAGGTACGTATACCTCGCCAAGTCACCTACTCCAGGAAATGTGGAAGGAAAACAAAAAGGCCACAGTCAGCCACAGCAGCATTCAAATTTATAAATGTTTAATCCTTCAGCCTTCATAGGTTCTGTATTTAAACATGCATTTTTAATTGACCCCAGAAATCATTTCATTTATATACATTTTTTTCTAAATCTGGGGCCTACCTGTGATTTCACAACCTCCAGAAACATCAGATTACCGATGTTCCCAATTGAAGCTGCAGTAACAACTGTAATCTGAACAGGTCCCTTGTAGAGAGCAGAAATACAGGTCTGCGGTGCATTAAAGCATCATGCACTGCCAGCCTAGGACCACACTAAAACTGTTCTTAATGATGCAGGTAGTGTCCTTTGCTACTTCAGATCCTTTCTTACCTGTTTCTTCAAGGAAGAAAATCTCAACAGTTTAACTGCAGTAGAAAGAAAAGGATTTGCTTGGTAGAGTAAAATTATGTGCAACTGGATAGTTTGAGGCTGAGGTCATAGTATACAGTGGAAGTCTTTTAAAGGTAGTTAGATTTGTGCTTCCTTTTAAAGGCTCTGGCAGGATTTCCAAAAGCAGATGCGGAAGAGTCCTCCACAGTATGCCTGCCATAGTTATTAGCTTCTTTTCTGAAGCTTTAAGTACCTACAGAGCATCTTTAAAATCTAGCCAACAGTTCCTTTATCTTTTTGGTGGGGTCATTCCTATATGGCAATGTGCCTGCGATTTACAGGCAGTATCCTTGATGGTAGTCTCTGGAAATATTCTGAGCATTTATGGAAGATGAATCTTCCTATTCTCTCTAAAGCAGTTTTAATAGGACACCATGGGAAAAGTTTCATGATTGCTGCCCTTAAAATGAGCATAAACATGGGTGCTCAAAAATAATTCTTAGCTATCTTAAAACTTTAACAATTTTCATCCAGAAGAAAATCAGCTTGTTTTATATATTCTGTATGGTATACAGGAATCAGTGGAGTCACCTCTGGGGCAAAATTCAGCAGCTGTTTAATAGTGGCAGCAATGCTGCAGAACAGTTTTAGGCCATGAAGAGTAGAAGAATAACTTATCTAATTGAAACTGTGTGGGGAATTTAAGTAGGCAGAATGTAATTACTCAAGCTGGAAGTTGGCCATTCAAATATTGAAGACTTTAAAGAAATGTTAATAACTATTCACAGCTTTAGGAATATATCTTCAAATCACAATTTTAATAAGAATAAAAAAGGAGAAAATACATTTAGCAGCTTATGTTAGGGAAATATTGTATTAACTGTAGAGGACAAAAATGAAGGTAAATATTTAAACGCATGTGTTATCATGGGATAAGACTTTGATGTATCAATCCTATCTCCACTAAAGCCTCCTACTATAAAAAATAAAACTCCCACATTGAAGTATGTTTCTGCTTTGCTTTTGCTATGATAAATAGCTACCACAAAAAAAAAAAAAAAAAAAAAAAAAAAAAAGCATAAAACATGGATAATAAAGGATGTTATTTAAGAAAATAACTTAGGGCAGTGGTTTTAATTTCAAAAATGTACGAAGGATGGAGCAGAGCACTGATTTGTTTTGCATTAACACTTTAAAAATTGTCTTTGTGATAGATTGTTTGTATACTAGATATTGTATTGTATTAGTGATTGCTAGCCAGTGTGGTTGTTCCTGAAGATCAAAAAAATTGGCAGAGTTAAAAAGGTCCTATATAATTATATCAGAGGATATATATCTCTCTCTATATATGCAGTGTCTATTAGATAGAACTAATTTACAATGATAATTTCTACAGAACCTAGCTCTCTTCACCGTTTTACTCTGAACGTTTGTATAACAAAATTTATGTACCAGGTTACTGACAGTGATTAAAATTTTAGCAAGCTTATTCATTATTTTTTTTCTTTACAGTTGTTTCCAAATAATATTTAAAATGCCATTTGAAATCTGTTTCAGTTTGGATGCTTAGCTGATGTTTAGTTGAATCTGCAGGCTGACACAGAAGCCTCAATTGGCAATGGTACTTACATCTTCCTCTGCTAGCCCCACCAATAGTTATCAGTCATAACTGTGCCAAAAAACATAACTTTATGAACCCCTCTTAGAAATGCTAGGCTATGAATACTAGTATGAGTATCTTTCATCTGGTACAGTGCAACGCATTCCTGCGCATAGCTACTGGTTTGTCCTGAAATTATCAGAGTTCTGTTAGAGCAGCTCTTTGTCTCAGCTTATTATGGCTGAGCTGACAAGCTTTACTGCTGTTGGTCTGATCATGATGGGTTTAGAGATTGCTGCCTGGTGCCCCAAAATACACCATAGACAGGCATCAAATTCATTTTAGGCTTAGATACAATTAAAAAACAGTAACAACAAAAAACACAAAAGGAAGCCTACAGTGCAAAGGGACAGTTAAGCATTTTTGTTGGAGATTCAAAACAGTCAGCATACTGAGTAAGGTTGCCTGCAGGATATAAAATTAGTGTGCTTTTTACGTATTAGCTGAGCAGTTAAGGACCAGAGTGCTGTTCCTGCCTCATGATGAAAATTTCAAATCTCAGCTTTCCAGAATATGCCCAAAACACTAGCCTGGAGGCTAGTCTACCTGTTTGAGTTCCTGATGAGGCTGAGACTACTTACTGTACTGCCAAGAGAGCAAGGTTTTTGGAGACCAGAGAGCATGCTTGTACTTGACAATGCAGAAATTTGGTGCTTTTGGGTTTTCCCCTTGTACCAAACTGTCCTTTCCAGCGTTCTGCCAGATGAGAGCTCTATGAGTTCCTCTATGTAATCATGCTCACACTAGTTTCCAGTCTGAAAGGAAAACAAGTGAGAGAAAAAACATTCAGGACAAGAATCAAAATAAGGAAGGTTCATTGTCAGTACCTTATTCACTCTCATTCCCCAGAGTTGTCATCAGTCTGCCTTTAAGTAACTTTCCAAGTGCAGCTGTGTGCTTCCCACATTCCCCAGTAACTTTTGATAATTCCTGCATGGTTAGTTGCAACCAGATTTGGCAGAAGGTCTTGGAAATAATTACAGCAACTAGAGTTTTTTAGCTGTAGACAATCTGTCCAGAGAAAATTCATACAGTTGTGAATAAACACTTTACCGGACACAGAGATCCCAACCTGAGAGGGAGGCCTCCTATAAACGCATGTACAGCAGGAAAATTTTCAACAAAGATTTAATTTTCTATCACACCAAACTAGATAAGAACAGCAACAACAACAAAATGAATATGGTGGAAAACTTCCTCTTGTTAGTGCTGTTGGTCATGGAACTTCCTTTTTTCCCCTTTTTTAATATAGCTTAATCATCCGTAATTGTTGTAATAAGACTCCCAAAAGGTAATAATGATATACGATGGCAAGTTTTATACATTATGATACATGTCCTTTAGGCTTTATAAAGGCTCCTTGTGATGGGTTTGACAAGCTTCCCTGAGGCAACTGAGACTCCTTTACATAGTTCATTAGCTGAAAAGAGCAATGGGCTTCAAGGTGCTTTAAAAAGATTAATATTTTTTCAGTTCACTGTTCATGGGAAAAAGTGCAGGTAGAATAATTCAAGGCCAAATTTGGCTTTGATCAGGAAAATTTGTATTTTGTGGGAAAAATAGATATATAGATGGTTACATAAACAGATGACTCTTCATAAGAACAGAATGTCACTCAAACAAGACAATTGTTGTCTCTAATTTTAAAACAGAAATAGTTTGTCCTCTTTGTGCTAGATGCTAACTTCACACTTTTCTCTCTGCAATCACTGTTTGCAACTGTTATATCAGAGAACACTTATAATAAGATAAGAACATTTATAATAGGATAACCTAGGACAGGATAATGAGTGTTTCTCAGTCACTCAGGGAGAAAGAAGTACAAAAACCTGATCCTCGTTTTGAGCTGTACTGTCTCGTCTACAGCTCAGCCATTAGTAAAGGCCTGTGCCTTCACATATTAGCATAACCTTTTCTTGTATTGTAGGTCAGAGAAAACTCCCATTTAAAATCTTCCTCATTTGTCAAGACAATTTCTCTTTTGACATCATCCAGAAGGTAGAAGCTCTTATTGCCATCTCTCTACTATTTTTGCTGGAAACAGATTATGGGAGCAGCATCCATAGTCTTCCACATAATTATTCCCCTTCTGCCTTGCTACCAATCTTGATTTCTTGAGTGTGTCATTTAAAATGAACCACCTGCTTTTCCCTCAGGTGTTAATCCTGCATAAGAGTCTCCTTGGTAGAAATCATTACAAGATACTAGACAATGCCAATAAAACTTAAAATTACTATTATTTTTTTACACTCCTTTGTATCTGTCTTGTAAGTCTTATATTTATATATTTATTCTTAATTATGGTTTTATAATAATGCTGCAGGGCTTCACGAGTGATTGACTGCATTACTGGCTAACATCAGTCGTCACTGCTAATACCAGCGTTCAGAAAGCTTGTGGTGATTTATTTTAAACAAAAGAGTATACAAAAGTAATACATACACATGTATGCAACTTTGAGATGAACTAATAGCAAGAATTGTGACAAAAGATATCCCAAGGAATTTGTATCTATATGACTTATGAAAATATTCTGTAGTTATTAAGAGACCATACATTAATATTGGACAGGAAAAAGTTAGAAATTTATATGCTAACTAACAGGCAATTTTTTGACATTTGATTTTTTCTTATATTTATGTCATAATCAAAATGGCTTCAATAAATTCTGAGCTTTGGTTATCAGATAAACTGTAATCCTCTTCCTTTCCATCAGTCACTGTTTGATTATATTTTTAAATAGTTTTAATACTGGGAAAAAGAAAAAAAAAAAAAAAACTCTTAGAAAACTTGCAATACATTAAATAAATACCTATATAGCTAAGTCAAGCCTGTTTAAAAAAAAAAAAAAGAATACATTCAGCTTATAAAACAGTCTAAAACAGCCATAGGCTTTAGCATTCAGTGGGACCATTATGCACCACCACTCAGATTTTATAACAGTAAATCATTATGAGTGTCAATGGTTTATAGAGATCCCTGCCTCTCAGTTATGAATATTTGCATTTCAACCAAGTTTTCTGTCAAAACAAAAATTTTACTTTGCTAAAGATCAGTGGCTGGAATAAAAAAGGTCTCAATTTTTTATTTTTTATTTTTTTCCCCAATGGCAGTTTCACATTACTTAATTTTAAAAACTGATATGGCTAAAAATTCTTCTGTTTTCAGTACATGAAAATGTCTACACAGTGTTTGTTTCAGTCCCAAATGGAATATTCTTTTAAGCACATCTGTACTACCATCTACTGGAAAGGTGAGTAACTGTGTAACAGCAATCACTGTTTCCATCAGCTACAGAGCCTAGATTAAAAAAGAAAAAAAAAAAATGAACCTTCCATTTCTCCCACAAAAATTATATCTTTACAGTGTGCACTTTAAGATGTACTGACACTAGAAATCT
The DNA here is from genome assembly GCF_963932015.1 of Anas acuta. Lineage (NCBI taxonomy): Eukaryota > Metazoa > Chordata > Aves > Anseriformes > Anatidae > Anas > Anas acuta. Next base: position 38,034,213 of record NC_088982.1, read on the forward strand.
CTCATTGGTAATCTTTTGCAGAGATCAGGTTGAACTAGGGCTGGGTAGTTTTCATGAGGATATATTTCAGCCAAAAATAAGATATTCTTTATCATTTTCTTATGATAAGGTATTGCACGTCAATAGTTCTCTTTCTGCTTTTGAGATAAGTAAAGGGAGGACAGCAAGTGCGTGTGTGTACAATTACATTCCTCAGGCAAATGAGGGACTCAGAAAATTCACCAGAGCATGGCAGAGACAGGTACTGTGCATATTATATTACGTGCTTCTGGACTCCAGATCTCAGTTACATTTTCTCACAATTCTGTTATGCCATTCTAGGATAGTTAGAGCCACCTCTGCCAAGACTGGTGAATTGTGTTCTTGTTTAGCAAGAGGAAGAAACATCTTCTAAAGTGAGATTAGATTACTTCTTTTATATACATAAGTCTGCATTCTTCACTAAGCAGCTGTGCATACACACATACACAAATGCAAACAGAATAGGAGTTTTGCAAATAGTGCAGCTGGATACCATCAAGGGAATATGAAAGCAATCTCTAGCTGCCTTGAATGTTATCAGCCTCATAGACAATTACATCATTCCTGAAACTGGCCACACACAAACATTGTTACCAGCTTCTAGGCAATTAAATAATACTTGATACTGATTACAGACTTTCACAATTCTTATTCTTCAGAAATATGTACAGGCAGACACAGAGAGACATGTGCAGGATTGTAAGATGAGTGTACATAAATGAAAAGCAGAGGATGGCAGCAGTGTTATTAGTTTCTGGATATGAGGAAATAGCTGTTCTTTGTACATCTATTTAAAACTGTATTTAGAATACTGAATAGGAATTATTTTAAAGAAGGTCATTGTGTTGTTCACACATCAAGGACAGCTAAAATAATCATCATTTGTTAAAATAACTTTTAGATGAGAAGCTATTAACAATATACAGTGTTATTAACATAGATCATTTCAGTACATGGAAAGCAACAAAAAAGCGTTGCCAAGAAATATTTAAAAATATGTATTTGACCAAGCCTTTAACAACCTGGGTAGAATTTACCTTTGATTTACCTTTGTTCTTTTGCCATCTACCAGTGAGTGGAAGAAGAAACCCATCTTTCATTCAGAAGCCATGTAAGACCCATTTTGCATCATCAAAAATCAGTTCAGCAGCTCCAGCAGCTGCACTTTGAGTCCCTAAAAGCAGTGATAATTATTTCCAGAAACAACACAACAAAACATGCAGTGCTTATAGGATGATGTAGAGTGAATACTACTTTCCACACATGTACTTACCTTGATGACTTAAGGACAGAGCCTGAAAAATCTTCCTACTGCAAAAATGGGTTTGGGTCTCAAAAAAAAAAAAAAAAAAAAAAAAAAGCTTCTATTTTTTTTTTTTTTTTAAAAAAAAAGCTAACAGTTCCATCCTCATACTAATCACAGACTTTGAATAATCCTTCCTGGACTTTCACCTATTCTGCAGCGTTTTACCACACAAGGAAAGTACAGCACTTCACGGCAAATAACATACTTCACTTTTTCATAGCATTCCGTCAGCTTTAAACTTTATGTTTGCATGTTTCTGTTCAGACTGCAGCAGTATCAGTTGTTTCTGTCCCTAACCTGAGGCATAAGAATGTTCTCTGATTCTAAAGAAAATGTAGATACCTACTCAGGCCACCATTCAGTCTCTTTTCTATGTTGTACTTTTTCAGCTCTAACATCTAACCAGCCTTGTCCTGAATTCATCCTTTATGCTTTCCTTTCTCCAAACTGGATATTACTTCTCATTTCAGTGGTCACTTGATGACAAAGCTGTATGTTTTCTCTTCCGTTAGTATATATAAAATTAACTTCTCCCTCTTGCATTTTTTTTTTTAACAAACAAACAACAACAACAAAACAGCTTGCTTGATGGACTTGCTGTGTTCCACTCTAGTGTTTCATCTTAGAAAACGCTCTTTACTTCCACTTGCTAATATTCATCTGTCTTTACCTTTCACCAGTTTTTATCATAAACCTCTTATATTACCGAAGAATGCAAATACCAAATTTACTGGCAACACTATTCACAGATATAATGCTATTCTGACTAATAAATCTCTCTTACAATTTTTCCTCTTTTTTTTTTTCTAATTAGTCTTCCCACTACCTTCTCCCTGAACTTATATGAAAAAAAAAAAATCTTAACAACATATAACTGATAGTTATATCAGTTCTTCCCTTATGTACATCAACATTGTATGTGTATTTCTTGCCTATCCATCTTTTACATCTTTTAAATCTATAAACTTACTGGACCAAGCTTTGTTTTTTCCCTACTTGTTTGCACAGCTAGCAAAACCATTCTCTAATCCTAGGGGAGGCTGTTGAATACTGCTATCAAATAAAGGCATCATTGTTTCACTAGTTCACTGCTGTCAATGAAGCTAAAAACTACTCTACTTTTTCCTTTTTTTTTGTTTTTTAATGCTATGCTGGGAGAGAAGGAAAGGGAAGAGAAGAACCTATCAGTTTTATTTTAGGCTAAAATCCTAAAATCCATGTCTAGTCATACTTAGATTGGGTGTATCTGTTTAATCTGAACCACTTGACAAGACAAATTGTTTGGCTGATATACACGAGGGTTTGTAGAGGAATGAACTGAACTGCTGTCTGAGAACAGGATTAATTTCTCTGAGAAATTCCAATATATATGTAAATTTCAACATAGTCATTTCCAACATGTAAATGGGAACATGTACATAGAAACATGCAATTTCTAATCTTCTGACAGCAGTTTGGGGCTATCCTTCAAACTGTTCACAGGTTTTTGACAGTAACTTCCAGACCCATATATATATGAAATAGTTTTGACCCAATATGGGGAGGTATTAATGTACCAGTGCAAGAATCAGTACAATCCTATCATGTTCAGAATGTTGTTGTTTTTTCTTTCAGGCATAGGTATGAAGTACAAAAACACTGCCAGCATTGTTTGTTCCACCCACAAAAAACAGCAACAACAACAACAAAAAACACCAAAGAACCCCCACAACTCGAGCCCATTAATTTCTAAACTGTGATTACACTCTCTATTTGAGCAGGGGGCTCAGCAGGAAGAACAGTACCAAAACAACACCCTACACCCACTCCTGGGCTGCTGCTGAATTCATGAATATTGCAGAAACATTTTAACTTGATGAAAAAGAGAGTGAAAGGATCAAATAAAAGCACTGAGTAGGAAAAACAGTCCTCTAAGCCATTCACAGTGGGAGGAGAAAAATATAGAGAAAGAGAAGAGAGGGCCTTTTAGACTAGAGAACGTTTGAGATTGGAATGACATGATTTCCTTCTGTCATTATTAAAATTCATTGTTTTTAAAATAGCACGTTTATACAGCTGTTTTTTTTTTTTCTTTTTTTTTTCTTTTTTTTCTTTTTTTTTAAGCCAGTCATGTAAAAAATGGGGGAAGGTAGTCTTTAAATTACCTATTCCTGAACATTAAATCAATCCTATCAATCCTATTATATTGTTCTTTCTGTGGCAGGCGTGACTGAATCTAAGAGTTAAGAGTGCCACCATCAGGACAACTGGTGAAATGGAAGCAATTTTTGTGCAGGTTGGTTATTGCCTCTTTTCCCAACTTTAAGGTTTATTTGCAAAAATGCTCTCCAAATTCTCCTGTCTAACCTTATCTGACCAATTAACCAAGGAGGAATGATTGGGTTATTTACATGAGGTGAAGATATCTTGGAAAGTTTGTACTCCTTTTGTTGTTTTCCCACAAATAACAAGCACATGGGTGTTTTTGAAGTTTCACGTTTTTCCATCTGTGGTCTGTGCTGGTTTTTGGCTATTTCTTTATTCACAATGGTGAATAAACCAAGCCTTGTGTCCCCCCCATCCCCCCTCCCCCATTTTGGTCATTTAGTTTAGTCTTTGGACGGAAGTTTCTTTGGTTTCATTTATTCGTAATCAAGAGAATAAATTTTCTTTCATTAATCTCGATGGAGATCAAAGACAAACATGCTGAGAGCTACCTTAACCTCTAAATTGGCAATATAGTGTAAGATCTCAACAAACATGGCAGGCTCATTCTTCATGCTTCTCTCATGCTGGTCTTGAAATCAGAGACATACAAACATGTTTTATTCTTACACAGAATAATAATTAAAAAAAATCAATCAAATAAGTGGATTTCATTAAAAAGTTCGTTAAAAGTGAAGCATACTGCAACAAGCTGAGTAACACACTAGATTTTGCCTTGGGCAACAAGCAGAATTTATTTACTTTTTGTCCCCTTATCTTCCAACCTACTAACGTCAGACTGTGATGGATGAAGTGAAAAGACTTTCTATACCAAAATCTGAATTCTCAGTAAATTGCTGACAGCTGGTGTCATTCCAAATTAGAGATAGGCTATTACTAGTGATCAGTTTATTCTCTGACTTTAGTCGTTTTGACTGCCTGCAAATTATTTGCGAATTGGTTTTTATTCTTCATGTGCATTTGTTTGTAATTGATTTTTGTTTGAGATAATGTTTTTGTGGAGAAATGCTAATTGTAGGGAACTTGTTTATCTTTGTATGTGCTTTGTAGTACTTTTACATAACTCATCTTACTATTTGCATTATAAACAAAAGAGGTTGTTTTCTACTTAGCATTTATTCTCTAGTATATTTTTGAGAATTTGTTTTATGAATGTTTAAGTTTAAATGATGACAGAGACATATTTGCAATATGAACCATTCAACAAGTCTTTTTGCGCAAGTATCCTCAGCTCTTTGCCTCTGTGAGAACATTCTTGTAAAAGAAACCTGTCTGTCAAATGCTTTAAGACTGGGCAACAGAGAAAGGCCATTGATCACAGCTAGCACCACAGCCAAAGTAGATTTTCTTTGCAAGAACATACAAAATAACATTATGCTTCATTTGTGTAATTCTAATTCAGAGAACTCTTTTGCTTTATCAGCTTCTTTTAGATTTGTCAGCTTGCTAGGCACTACCTGACGACATCAACAAAGAGAAAAATTAAAGGATATGTAAAAACAAAATAGCATGCCCATCTCATGTAATATTATTCCTTCCTGATGTGAAAAGGATTGTCTTTCCATTTTTTTTCTTCAACAGATAGAGATAATCTAAAGAAGCAAATAAGCAGTAAAAATCTTCATATCAGTTTTCTGATTATTATTATTCACTCCCTGTCTCCTTTAGGCTATAACTCCCTTATATTTGATTTTGTTTTCTAAATCTCATATTTTTGGCCAGAAATAAGAAGTATCTGAAGGAAAGAAAGACTGAACAAAATTATGTTGTTCTATGTTATTTAGATGATTACATACACACAAGTAACTTTTCTGTGATCCAAGGAAAATTAACTTGATTATCTGGAAAAATTTGGTAGGGAGGAGTGGATTTCCCCTACTTTCTGCATCTTCCTTGAACCAGTTCTTTTCCTTACTCATTATAGGACCTTTTGTTCAAAGAGGTCTTGTCTGCTTACACACTACCTTTATTTTGTATTTCACACAACACAGAATTCTTATTCATCATTATTAATCATATTCATTAGGAGAAATAGTCCCAGAATAAATCGTATCTCCCAGACCATTTTTTTTTCAGTAGGTGAAAAAATTTTGGATCCTCTCTCTTTCCCTGCTCCCTTGCCCCCCACTTCCAGTTAGATCTATAATCTGAAAAAAGCCACTTTTACCATAAGTGGTAAAAGATTTTACCATAAAGCCACTTTTACCATAAGTGGTAAAAGATGTCAGAAATCTCAGGAGACTTTTGTCTCATAGGAAGAGACAGGTCTGTATCAAAAGTGAATCTGTTTAAAATGGACTTTAGTTTGTGGAGATCTCATAAGCACATCTCTAATCAAAATGGAGTAATTGCTCCACCAAAGTAGCATTCATACAAAATATACATTTCAATGCAGCTGAGCTTGAGAGAGAAGATTAAAATGATTTCAGGAAGGGATATGCATGATTCAACACTGAGTAAAGGAATAATCTTTAGAGAACACAGAAAAGTGGCTCTTCTCAGAAGTATAATTTCTGCTGCATGCAAAATGCATTAACATGAGAAAAGAGGGTTGTGATAAGGTTCCATAATACTGAAGCTACGTTGTTGTTTTTCTGTTTGTTTGTTCTTATGCTTTTTGTGTGACAGCAGTATTTATTGCCGTAGTGATTTGCATTATATGTCAATATGCATGCACCGTTCTGGGGCTTCCATGAATCAAATTCCTCCTTTCATTTCTCAGGTGCCACAGTGTTAGCTGGACTTGTGCTGCCTCCATTCAAGGCTGACAAAATCAGCAATGATAAAGTCACCCTTCTTTTTCAGTGTACATGCAAGACGTCTTTGCTAATTACACATGATTTATCATTCTTCATGTACTTAAGACATGTAGTTTTCATCCCTGTGAAAACTGTGCCCCTTTATAACATCACACTGACGTGGAGGAATACTACTATTATTTTCATTTTACAGAGGTGGAATTGCAATAGACAGGCAAAATGACTTCTCCAAGGTTATGCATTGAGTCTATAGCAAAGCATGGATTATGTGAGATTTCAAAGCTTCAGGCTACCACTATAACTATTTTACCAAACATTTGTCTTCTTTTCAAGAACATACTACATTCTAAAGAGAGAAGTGACACAAATCCTTAGGGGAAAAAAATTAATCCTAAAGCACATATTTCAAATCTGTATATAACATTATGCCTACCATACAATTTTTCCCAGTACGTTTCTGAAGCTTTAAGAGTATCAAATATCAGTCATATGCTAGTTCTTTTCTTTTTTTTTTTCTTTCTCCAAATAAATTAAATTCGAAAACAAAACCACACACAGAGCAAGTCTCCAGCAAAGCAGAGAATTACCTGTGTTTTCAAAGCTTCAGGCTAGCATTACAGCTATTGGACAAAATATTCATCTCCTTTTCAAGAACCTTCAGCATCCTGAACAGAAAAGTGATGATAAGCTACTGCAAATTTAAAAACAAGTAGGATTGTTGTTTGATTACTTAACTGCATAGTAAATGGAAACATTAAGGCATGAAATTTTCATATATTTTAAACAGTGGTTGATCAGGGGTTTAGGTAGGTGATACTGAGGTAGGAAAACTAGGAGGAAATTGTCTTACATGATGTTTATTTTTAGTAATTCTGTTTTGTTCATCTCTTGTTCAAAGGGAAGAGAGAGACCTTCAAATTATTACTATGTAAAGGCATTATCCTATTCACTCATCATATTTGCTTTTTGATTGTTTGTTTTTGATTTTTAACTTCAGAGTATTTCAGTCTGACAAAGCAGACTGTTTCATAAAATTGTGGGTAAATTCTATCACTCTACAGTATAGGGATCAGAAAACTTAACAGCTCGTTTTCAGCAGATAGCTTTATAAATGGAAAGGGAACAGGACAAGCAAGATGAAACATGCTTTAAAGCAGGTTGGTTACTGTTTGCAAAAGTTATGGAACACCTTTTAACAATTTTTATTTTTATCTTAGATTTAGTGGGAGAACTTGGGTCCTTCCTTTTAGAATGAGAGCCGTTATTGAAATAACAGAAGATTGGCAAGCTGGAAATAGGAAAAGAGAATGGATAAAATGCACAGTTCTCTTTCAAACTCCGAGCTGGCTATAGCATAAGTGGGAGGAAAGGAGAAACTACAACAACAAAGAAAAACATTATGATTCAGATGTTTACAGGCCAATTTCATAGTCAGTCTAGTTCTGGGCTGTCTTTGTCAGAGCTTTGACAGTCATTTTTTAATTTGACAGTCACATTTGCACATCAAGGCAAAATGTTTGCTTTACACATTTAGTTCACTACTACATTTAATTGATGTTCACATTCCAGTGAAATTCCTAAGTTCATGTTAATGCAGATCTCTACAATTTATAGTCTTTTTTTTAGGATCTGCTCTCAGGTTTAAGAGCCTGACCTTAAGAAGAAAGAAAGGACATGTGAGTAAGATAGCTTTCCAGGACAGTTGTATTGGGTGTTTCAGACAAAAAGAATAATACAAAACTATATGAACAATCTTAGAAAACAAATAAATGTTTATATATAAATAAAAGCAAATTGTTAATGCTGTTTGACTTTGTCGCTAAAGTGCCCTATCAGCTACTCTCTAAAGTGGCCCTCCCCACACACTTGCTTGATGAATATATAATTATTTACATCAAAATGAGACTCACTGTACTGTCTTCTGTTGAAAGTATCTATCAGGGGACTTCCATAAAGAACGTGACATAGGAAGTCAGTCTCCATGGTCAACGTAGTCTTGTCTAGTTTTATAATCAATTAATAAAACTAGATTTTAAAAATGACAGAGAAACCCTCTAAGATAGCCACTGTACTACAAAGCACTCCTTTGGGATATCACAAGATGCTATGCATCAGTCAGGTAGATTGCTTTGAAACAGTATTTCTCACATTGCAGGAAAGTGTTTTCATTGCTGTTGTTTGAGTACAGAATTCTCTTTTTTCTCTGTATAAGAAATGTATAAGAAAACTTGACAGCCTCATGCAGGAGACAGCAAACTGTCTCACTTGGGAACAGAGCTCTGTTGTGTAGAGTAACTGTGGACTAAGCGCTCAAGTGCCATGGAAAGCATCCTGATCCTCCTCCCCCCCCCCCCCCCTTTTTTTTTTCCTTATAGGAAAAAAATATATATATATATATATATATACTTATATATACTCTTTCTATAGGCCTCTATTTGTCATAGTGTGCAAGCCAGAAATGGTAACACAACTGGATAGCAACCAAGAGTCACAGGTTTGAATAGTGAGGAATCTGTGGAACTCTTTTCTTACAGAACTACTGTCAAGAAGAATAAAATACATACGTTTCTTTTTTTTTCCTTATCAGTTCCTTAACTTCAAAATAGTTGAAGGTATCTAAGTGATATGAATAACTGAATCTGTATGCTTTCTTTGCTACCAAACTTCAGCTTGTCACAGACAAAAGTTATGGACACCAAAGTTACAATCACCTGAGTAAACAACAGAAATTCTTTTAATTTTCTTGTCTCTCTTGCTGTGGTATGTTGTAAATAAATTAGGAAAAGTGAAGAACAAGGATATTTTCTAAGTGTGACTTCTTAAAGATTGCTTTCTGAAGTTGAAAAATAAATTTCAGAAGAGGTATCAATATTACAGTCTGAGACAAGAACTTCACTATCCCTTTTTTAGGTCTGTCTTGTGGTTCAAGTCGCAGCAGCATATCAGAAAGATTTGAACTAGTTTTTCCTGATACCCCAAGCGAGTTTCAACCACATCTCAGTTAGTTAAAGCCTTGCTGATTGCTTCGGGTGACATGATTCCTTCAACAACAGGTTCCTAAGCCTGTTGTAATCCATTGTATGTCTCCAGAGTCACTTATTGAAAAAGCTATTTTCACTGAGGCAAAGTGGTTTTTGTTAATAGCAAACTTTGCAAAACTGCACTCAGCTGGGTTATGCTATATATAATTGAAACTATATTTTTCCTTTCAGTTTTCCTCATGGCAGCAGAGACATACCTCATCACTGTAATTAAGTCACTATAAATATACATTGATTGTTCTGAAACCTGTGGTATGGTATAAAATCCCAGCATTACTTTGCTTGAAAACATAGCTTTGACATATGACTTATTATTAGAGTGTTGTACGATTAGTAAGTATGCAAGATAGTAAACTATTTAGTATAATACTCTCAGGGGAATGGGGGAGGGAAGAGATATAAAACCAAAAACTTGGTACTGTATCCTCTGTAGTATTGATTTTAGTAAAATGGTTTAGTGCTTTCTGTTAAAGGGTAAAATATTCTTCTGTTTTGTTTTGGCTGTGAGAATCAGACTTTTTGTCTATCTAAACTACTGAAGTTGAATCTGCAACAATATTTACGTAGACCTTAAAATCCAGCACCTTTTTTAAGAAGTTCTGTGGATTTGACAGCAGCTGTAAGATGCAAAATGCAGGGATGTGTATCGCTGGCAACAAAATAAAATAGTATGGGCAGAAATTTATCATATATATCATGGAATTACATATCCAGGACTCGTGTGTTTTGTCTGAAGGTTTTAGCAGGCTCATACTACCTTAACATAAATTATTTATTATTATTTATTTTTAATTATTATTATGAAAGTAGACAGATCTCTTGGTGCTTCTGGATGTTATCTTATCATCATACAGAGAAGACAGGCTGATTGGGAGCTTAGCTTCAGCTCCTTGAAATCATATTTGGCAAGGAAGCACAGAGAGATGAATGCTGCACCTTTTAGATCTTCACTTACCACAGCTTGTCTTGCTTCTTTTCCTTCTTTCTTCTGCTGGAAGCAGTAAGCTGAGGAATTGCTTGGAGACATGAGTTTCTTCTACAGTCATGGTCATCGGAAAGGGTTGACAATTTGATTAGCAGACTCACATGTGCTATTTAGGATCACAGACAGAATATGATCCAGTAAAGGAGAAAGTTTCTGGCCTATGTAGATTTCAAAGAATGATAAAGATGTTGGAAGGGACAATAGATAAGTGAGCTCTAGCTCCATCTAGCTCAGACTTGGAAAACTCCAAGGATATGAGGCTAAATCTGTCTGCAGCAATGTTGTTTCCACAGCTTTCTGGGGCACTGTATGGACGCTCCTAGAGTAAAAGAAGGTTTTCCTGATACCAAGCAGAAATGTTACAAGCCATAACTTGTGGCTGTTGTCTCTCATTTTACCATCTGCCACTATCAGGCCTGTCTGTACCTCCTTGCCAAGAGTTATTTCAAGGAGTTGGAGCATACAAATGTGTCTGTATCATCTGCAGTTTCTACGAGTTAATTATTTGTGGCTGATCTTTCTGCTGACTTTTTCTTGTTTCTCAGTGGTTTCGCCAGCTTCTGGCTTGATCAAGCCTATGTACAAATCTTACTATATCCATTTTGGTAACCTGGACTCAGCAAATTTGAAAAACGATATTAGAGGTAATTCATTGAACTGTAGAGCTGGCTTTGATTTGTAGCAAAGAGGAAGCAAAGTGTTGGATTCAAAATAACTATTTCAAATTACATATTTTGCAGATCAGTAGAAAGAGACTGATGTTATTCCTCTAAACATTTTCATTTTTTCACTTGTAATATCCAATTCTATGTTGTGTTATTTATTTTTAAATGGTGCTCACTAGGTATTTCTGCAAAAGTAGCATAATTATATGCTTTTAAAGCTGTGCATTATTGTGCCTAAATGCTGGGAAAAAGAATGCTTAAAAGGCTCTTTATAAAGAAATAGGGTTATTTTCTGGCTTTAGCTGAGAGACATGCAAAGACACAGTTAAACACCAAAAGGTTTGAATCCAATGTAGCAAAAAGTTAAGTGTGACCTTAATTCTAATGATGAATTTAATTCATAGCAATATCTAAAGGATACTTAAATTTAGGCCTTAATCCAGACGACTTATTTTTTTTACATTTTTCAGTAGTTGATGCCCATGTAAAAGTGCCAGCCTAGTGTCAGCTTTGAATTTCTGGCCTTTTAAGTCACAAACCTCACTATTTAACATTCACTTACCATCTGAAGTAATAATAGCAGTAATACAATGCCTAAATCTATAATACAATCTATAATATAATTATATATATAATATTGTAATATAATTATATATTATATATTATGATATATATATATAATTTTATATATATTATATAATTATATAATAATTAAATTATTATTCAGTATATATTATAATATAATATATATATTATAATAAATAATTGTATATATTATATATTATATATAATCCAATAATATAATAACTTAAAAGTTGATAAATATTGGTCAATTCTATTATGTACAGCTGTGTTTGTGAATTATGATAGAGCATCCTTAACCTGGTCATTTACAGCTTTGGTACCACTCCACTGAACTGAAGATGCTGACATCTTTGCAGTTGACAATAAAAATAAAATAAAAATAAATAAATAAAATGGGAACACGTCATCAGAGTACTAAACAGCTAGCTTAAAAAAAAAGGGACTCAGAACACTTTAAGAATTATATTGACATTGTTCTCTACATTAGTTTGAATACAGAGAGAAGTTAATTTAATATGGTAGAATTACATCCATACTACTGAACACTAAATCTTGTCTCCAGACTTTCTGGAACTCTGGATGCTCATTCAGACAAACCTGACCGTCGCTTTCAACCTTCAAAGTTAAATTAATTGGATACCACATAAATAACTTGGAGTTCTTACGGGAAGAAACAATAAACTTGTTTCTTTAGAATGGATATGAAAACTTTTCTTTTTTGAAAAATGAAGTAATGTATTTGGAAAAAATAAATTTATATATATGTGTGTATATATATATATATATTTTTTTTTTTTTTTTCCTCTAAATAAACAGTACTAACATCCCCAAAGATGACCAAGCAAGCCTTTGGCTACTTTTTTTGCACACTGCTGAGCCATTGCAAGCGTTCCCAGTGGTGATTTATTTTAAGTCTGCTAAAGGCATGTAGTTTCTGAAACCTACTGAAATCCTTTTGGTTGAAGGGTGCTATATAAATATAGTATGTTTTAAAATATTATTTTTTTTCATGTCAGTGAATGCATGCATATATTCAAAATCAAGCAAAGATTGCACTGGGAATTTTCCTATACTGATAGGATATTGTCACTAGCATCACAGTGGTTATTGAATATACACATATTAGAGAAGACAATTGAGATCAGAGATGACCTCAAAGTCAAATTCCAATCAGTTCATTGCATCTCTTTCTCGGAACAGGAGAGATCCTGTTAGTTTGATCAGTACTGTCATTCGCAATACAAACACACTCTTTATAGCTGTTTATACTTACAGATTAAGATCCACAGTCTACTTTCCTTTGCAGCCCATTTAGGGAGTATATGCTGCATGTGCTTTATGCTTTTTATTGCACTTTTCTTTTTTTCTTTGGCTAAACTAATCATATGTTGATAGGAGCTCCTATTGCAGTAGAAGAAACAGCCGTGCACTTTGTAAAGTTCAGTCATTGAGGGATGAAGAGGAAAGGAATGATAAAAAAAAAAAAAAAAAAAAAAAAAAGGTTTCACTAAATTTCTAATCATTTCTGTGCCTTATGAAATCTTTGCACTTCTTTGAAAACCAAAGAAACATCGCTATATTCATTCCTGTCTTTGTGAAGAAAATGCTAAATGTCGCTCAGCAAATCCATTTTCTCTCTTCTTTCCACCATGAAAATATAGTACGTTATCTGTTCACCTTAAACAAGAGGTATCTGTTCTGTTAGAAAGATGTCTAATGAAATTTTCAGTTCCAAATTTTGATTTTTTTTTTCCACCCCCATGGCAGATATGCACCTTCAAAAGTTATGGTAAAGTACTTTAAACTCTTATAAGAGACATATTCAACCATTGTGAGAACGTTTGCAGGTAGCTACAAGGTTCTGCTTCCTGAAAACCCTTCATCATCACTGCTAGACCTTGCAATGTTGTGTGTTTTAACAAAAATAAATTAGTTGACCTGAAGAGCTGAGTATACCATACTCAGACCATAACTAACACAGCTATCCTTCTGTTAACTCATTGCTGAGTGGAGGTGCTTTTTATATAGTAGTTTAATGTAAAAACCTTCTCTAAACATGAGAGCTGGGTGCCTGAGACCTCTTAATCCTGTTTATCCCATTGGTTCAGAGAATCCTAATTATCTTGAGCACAGACGGAAGTATCCTGCCATTATTTTTGTTGAAGTTGTTCCATTTTATTTATATGAATTTGCTGGCCAAAGACTACCAGCATTAGATTGGCTATGGAACCAGTAATATCTGTCTTGATACTTTATGTCCTTGATGTCCTTGTTTGAATGATACTGTATCTATTCACATACTGCATACTACATGTAAAAATACATGAAGATATTGGAACTTAGGTCTCTCTTAATTAAAAACTTTTCATGAGATAGGAGTTACATCTGAAAGAGGTGACATCTAATTTCTGCAGATTACATAGGTGGCATTCTGGAATTCATGATTATGTCACTAGCTTACCCTTTCCTTGAAGTATTAATTCATGCACATTATCTTTCTAGGTATCATTGATCATGGTTGTGATTTTTTATGAAAATTAAAATAATAATATTTTTTTTTTTAAAATGTGATAAAATACTATACTAAGCCATAAGAATAGTGAAGGACTTGTTTTCCCAAATTCCCTTGAAGTTCTTTGGAAACAGCTTTCTCTTTTGTCACTGGAGCTGCCATTATTCTAGTTCACAGTGCTAGATCTGTAGCAAAGCTGCTTAGAGTGTCCCTTGTGGTTATAAATCAGGAGTAAAAATCTGTAGTCATATACTGACTGCATATTTTTAGGCAGGAATAGATAAAACCAACCCGTTTATATAAACCTCTATTTTCTATTAACACAAAATATTGTTTTACAGCTCTAAACACACAACTTTCTTTAATTTGATTTAAGGTTTTATATTTCATCTGATAGTCACTGAACTGTATTGCATTGTCTCAGATTAGTACTAAATTCTGAGCTGCCATCAGCAATGGGGAAGTCTTAATTTTATCCATCAGTAGAATGAGAAGAGAGAAAAATGTATTTAAAGAACTGAGACAAGAATACTTTGCAGAGTTAAGGCTTCAAGAAGGCAAAGGGAATTAGTTCTTTATTCTTTCTGCTAACAATTTGCAACCTGGAAGAGTGAAAAGTCAGTCATTTAATATTGTGTCAATACACGTATCTCGTCTTTCACTGTAATGTTATATCGATGTTTTTGCATGCTCAGAAGTGGACCTGCTAGTGTAACTTATCATTACATGAAAGTTGGGAGGATTTAATAATAGTAGTTTGATTCCAAGGTCTTCTGTGTAATTGGTTATCTTTTCTGTAACTCTTTATACATCTTCAAATTGGTAGTGTTCAATTTTCACTTGTAGCATTTTATATTTTTTTTTTTTTGATATTTTTTTTTTTCTCTGAAAATAACGTGTTCTCAACACTCATATCTTAGCTTTTGGAATTAAAGGTAGCACAGAGGCAGATCCCTTCCCATATACTGATGTGATAATTTAGGGCTTATTTAGAAACTCTTTTTTGTTTGTTTTTAACTTTAGTACAATAAAAGATGGTCATTTAAGAAAGAGAATTTTACATCTAAATCAATTGCCTCTGGAGTGACATATTGAGGTAAGATGTTTTGAGAGTTTACAATGTTATACACTGACAGCATATGTTTTTAAGACATTTGTAGGGTGGCCCTTGGCTCCTCATGTTTCCCAAGACTGTGTTGAACACACACCCCCTACACACTTCTCTGTGAACTCCAGTTTCTCTCTAACACTGGGACTGTCTCTTCAGTCCATGCAGCAGACGGGAGGGAGGGCCATGTGGAGAGGCAGAGGCAGCATGCTTACAGAACAAAAGTGACTTTAGCCAGTGTCTGTTTTTCTCCTTGACAATATTGCTGCTGTTGTGAGGAATTAGCTTCTTCAGACAGTCCTATCAGGACTGCAAGGTTCTCAGGCTTGAAAAGCTACCAAAATGGAGTGCTCAGCCATGCCTGGACTCAAACTATTGTTTTGTAATAAAAGTTATAAATTGAACCTCGGCAAACAGTCTTAGTGAATAAATGGTGCAGCTGATGCTATATTCTTTGAGCAGCAGAGAACTTAGTAGTGTGTGTCTCAAGAACACCAGCTAACACATAACCCAAGGTCTGTACTGTTGACATCTTGCACCTTTGTTCCCGTTTTGCCCAGTGTTTTCATTTGCTGACTCCTGTTCCCATTTGTGTTGGCCTACACCTAAGGAAGTGTTTTCCTGCAGAGGCAGGGCAATTCAGATGCCCTCTTCAGAGCATAACAAGATTATAAGAGGCGTCAGAGTCTGTTGCCTCTGTCCATTGTTTGCATTAATTTGGACTTAGTAATGATGAAAATCCTTTTTCCCTGTTCAGTTGCTGGACTCTTAAAGCTGTCAGCTTGTCCTGGTTTGAAACAGAATTTCAGTAAAACCCTCCTTGAAAGATTGCAAGAAATGCTCCTAAGCCAACTTATTGTCATTAAACATTTAGTAAGAAGATTCAGTTTAAAATGCCACTAGTTGGCTACCACTTCATTTAATTAACATTGATTCTGAAAGCACAATATAAATTTTAGTGCTTTTTTTAATCACTCTTTCTTTATATTCTGGTTGCACTGATTCTAAAGCTTATATGATTATAATCACCCAGCTCAAAGTAAAAGGATTTTTCCTGTGCCTTCCATTCCTTAAATTGTTTTTAGATTTCCCAAGGGGCACATATTGTGTAAGATTATGATGATAAAGATTTTAAGGCAATTATATTCCTTTAGTTGGAAGCTGAAGTTAATGTTTTTGAAGGCTGTGCTCCCAAGAGCCCCGATAAAAACAGAAGCCATGATGCCCTCTTTTACATCTTAGTCGACCAACTGTCAAAAACAAGGCAGAAAGGCTAGCTTATCCTTGTGAACCACAAGTCAATTTTTCACTTAATATATCTGCTTTTGGTGGAATAGAAGATGTCTATAACAGAACATTAACAAACACTGTAATTTGCTGGGGTCAGTCAGGTCTGTAGCTTTGTGACTCTGAGCTCTCTTAAATTATGCTATCAGCTTTCAAAACCTTATTAGGTTTAACCCATTTCGGCGCCACTGGCTTCTCGGAATCACCAATACACCTCTAATCAGAAAACCACAGAGAAGCCAATCTGCTGCTATCAGAAACCTCAGTACAATTTTGTGTATTAATATTTCAGAAAGCATGTAGGAACACATGCTCCCTGCTGAGCATTACAACCAGGCAAGCTACAGTAACAGTGGAGACAGATCGCCAGTAAACCTGGCCAGAGAAACTTAAAGCTGTCTCTTGTCTGGCTGTGGATTTGGTAACCAAAGAAGGGGAAATGAAATGGGTTATTTGGCTTGCGATTAATAAATTCCCATAACTGCCAATTGAGATGACACACGTAAGTTGCATTTCTTACAGGAACAGAAAACACCTAAAACAGCATCTAAAGGCCACAATTTTTTGCACTATTACCCTATGGCTGACGTTACAGCCTCCACCCCCCCTTTTTCTTTCCCTTCTCACCTCTGGTGAAAAGACATCCCTTCAGCATTTCCCCCGTGTTTCTTATACACAAGAGGCTGTGCATGGAACAGGTTGTTAATGTACTGAGTATTACCACGTAAGCCACAGAGAAAGAAATAAAGAGAGGAACAAGATACCTTCCTCCCATTAGAAAATTTGTAATCAAACACAAGAGAAGCATATCTGACAGCTGTTTGGCTGTTTTTCTTAGCGTAGCCCTGCAGACCGAGGAAGCTACCAGGGCTTGGAACTTAAGAGTGGGGCATTCTCCCTGTGGGCGTCGCCCTGGGCAGTGTGAAGCCTTGAAGGTGTGATGTGAAGAGGCCCTAAATCTGGCTTGGTTACCTTAGGAACGGTGCTTTCTTTTCCTCTCAGATCATAAATGGGGTTCACAATACTTTGCTGCCCCACAGAAAGGCAGGGACCTGTGGAGGGTGCTAGGGGCCCCAGCCCAATCGTCTGTGGCTGGTAGCCTTTGTCCCAGGTGCCATTAGCGGCCAGTGGTGTGGCCAGTTGCTGGTCCCTGTGTCCACCCTGGGCACCCCATTTGGCCTGGGTTCCCGTGTCTGCCTTGCAGCGCCACTAATGCTGGGGGGAGGTGGAAGGTTGTTGTAGTGTGTGGGTAGAGCCCTGGCCCTGAGCCGGCACCCTCTTTCTGTGTGCTGCCTGGGACAGGGTGGGGGAAAGGGACTTTTTTCTATTTATTTGCTGACTTTCTTCATTTTAGAACTGTTTTATGTGGGTATCAGCAGCTACAGTGAGGGCTGGACAGGGCGGTCAGAAGCACTGAGGGCAGCGGTGGCACTGGGCACAGCCCAGAGCTGCCCATTTCCACTGCTATTTGCATTGCACTAAACTATGCTTTAAAAAAGAAAAAAAAAAAAAAAAAGGAGTCTATTTCAGTGACTGTTGTGATATTTTGTGAGGTGTTCTGTGGAGCAGGTGATAGAAACAAAGTACCAGCTGTTACTTGGCCCAGCTTTAACTTGATAGGAAATCATCACCTGAAAGCTTCCATAATAAAAAGTAAACTTAAAAATTGGAGGAATATACACGTATACATGTGTAATTTAGAGGGCCTATATAATGCTTTAGTGTTTAGAATTCCATCATCTAGCCTGCTTTTTTTTTTTTTTTTTTTTTTTTTTTGGTACTAGATGGTGGAAGTTAAGTTATTTGGGTTTCTATTTATGAAACTAGCATAGTGATATAGTTTTTTGTTGTTTTTTTCTTCTGTGCTACCTCTTTCATCTCAGGCTTTATAATTTATTTATTTATTGTTTCTTTCTTTAATTTCCTGAAGACCATTACTCCGAACATGCTTTTGTTCTTTGGGATGTCTGTAAGTAAGCTGCCTGGAGAACATAACCGAGTTTTACACAGAAGCATTGACTTCATTGGTCATGGGGATGTACAGACCAACAAAAATAGTAAAGCTACCATTTACATTATAATCAAAAAATTTAGCAATTTATACTGTGAGTTGTGCTGATTCCAGGGAATCTAAATCCAAGATGTTACCAAAAGCCACTAAAGCTTATGAAGCTCTACTTTATTGATCTATGTTGACACTAATGATACTTTAAAGGGATTATCCAGGGCAAATCAAAAATGCACGTGGTGTTGTAAGAGCAAGAGTTGTTGGTACTTGGTAATTTATAATTCTAAATTATCTGTTGGAGTAGGTTGTGGTCCACCATATAAAAACCTAGGTTTGTTTTGAGTACTAGTTGTTCTGAACAGCAACAACTTCAAGATGGTGTGTTGTGCCTGCTCTTTGACTTAATATTTTTATGTGATACAAAGTAGAAAAGACTTAGCAAGAGAGACAGATTTGCTCTGAACTGGTAAACAGCTTAAAATGTTTTAGGAAACTCTCCTAAGAGATATGGCTGAGAAGTAGAGAACTCTCACAGGTTGCATGAACAGTTTAACTTCTGAGCTATTATATAAAAGGTTGTTACTTGCACTTCTCATTTCTGCTTTAAAGAATAAGTGACTAAAACTAGGTGATCTCAACAGACAAAACCCTTCAGAACTGCATTAGGTGAGGTGATCCATTTTCATCAGTGAATAATCTTGTAGGATTTTTAGATCCTGTTTTACTGCCTGCACAGGATTTTTATCAGGAAAGACCTTTCATTTCACTTCTTATAGGTCAGCACTTTCTTTGGCCTTATCCAGGTATTTGATAGTTCATACACGTTCTGTGTGCTCCCAAAGTACTGTCGATGACTCAGAGTTTGCAAATTTTTATGCAATTCTTTGCATATTCTATGATCAGATGATTTGAAAACATATTCTTGCTGTTTAATTTCCTTTGTAGTTTTCAGAATGGTTTGAGAGTTTTAGTGACCCTACAAAATCACTAATGTCAAAGCATGTCATTGAGATGTAGAAGAAAAATGAAGAAGAGCTTCTACAGCAGAAACTAATGTGGGGACAGCACAAGGAGGCTATGAACCTTATGGGTCAGACTACAGTAAGCTACTTTATGTGCCCCTTTCCCCTGTACATACACAGGTGAAGTGATTGCTGTTGACTGTGAGCAGAATTAGGTTTGTTCATTTCTATGCTCAAAGATGAAAGGGTGCAAATAGTAAATCTTTGCACATAAGCAAAGTTGTAACTTGTACCAAATTTTGTTACATACTGATTCATGCTGCCCATGATTCAATTTTTGAATTATAATTCCTTATCTGAGAAAACAAAGATGTAAGAACTAAACTTTTTGAAAAAAATTTTCAAGATAAGTGTTCAAGATTTAGTATTTGCTATATGTTTATTGATCCATTCAGCACTTAGTATGACAGTGGCTAAAGAGGAAGCTTTTAGGCACTAATTCATAATGTCAAAATGCATAAGTAATACAAAACTTCTGATAAAGAGTGGTAGCACTGTGTGTGTGTGTAAAAAAAACAAACAAAAAAACCCCACCCTATTGTCAAGCTAACTTGACATTCTTAATATTTTGCCATTTTAATGTATGATCACAGAGCAGGAACATAGATTTCCTGTTCTCAGAGTAGCAACCTGTTCTACTAGGGAAAAAACATTTAGCTAAATGTTTTTTAGAAACATTTGCCAAGATGTAACTTCCAGGAAATGCAATGAGAAAGCCGAACAAAGGGAGCCTACTTTACTATTAGTTGCTTGTCGTTGTCTTATTGCTAAAGGCAGTTTTAAAATGTAGAATTGGATCTACTAGTGCCATTCTGATTAGTTGGAAAAGTAAGATTCTGTAAGTGGGAAGTTAATCTTTAATTTCACAATTATTCCACAGCATTATGAAGATAGCCATCTTACTTTCAATCTAGTGAAAGATAGATAAAGCTGTCTTACGGTATTATGATCTTTGTTCTCTAGAATGTTGCTGGGTCAGGTGTAGCGGACTATAGCTTCTCACTGAACGAAGATGAACCACCTTCTAATCTTTATGCATAGATTTTCATGACAAGATTATAGAAATCCCCAGATCATCCAGTTGTCTAAAGCTGGATGACAGAAATTCTGACTGAAATATACAAGGAATGTGACTAGCTATGATTATAATTACAAAATTAATTTCTTGCATATTCCAAATACAAGCAAGTAAACCATTTAATTATTTATTTATTTATTTATTTTTACTCACCTAAGCACCAGTGGGCCTGTTGGCATGAACATGGATTAAAAGATGAGACAAATGATGAAATGTATGAAATCTCTGATACCTGTTTCCTGGATAAATTAATATCTTGAGAAAAATCTATGTCTAGTTCTAATCTGATCAGTATGACTGAAATAATATTTCTTCTGAGTTAGACTGCTTGTGTTGTTCAGGAAGAAGAGCTCCAGGGAGTGTTCCACCCACCATTACACCATCATGCAACTTAAAAGCCTTTGAAGTAGCAAATATAAATATAGTTAATGAGAAAAAATATTTTAATAAAAGAAAAATCAGTACACATTTGCATACTTTTATAGAATTGTTCAGGAAATACAATTCCAGATTGGAGAGAGTCCAGGTATAAATGTTACTGGTGCTTACCTTACAGTAATTTCTTATCACAGAATCACAGAATTTTCTAGGTTGGAAGAGACCTCCAAGATCATCGAGTCCAACCTCTGACCTAAAACTAACAGTCCCCACTAAACCATATCCCTAAGCTCTACATCTAAACGTCTTTTGAAGACTTCCAGGGATGGTGACTCCACCACCTCCCTGGGCAGCCCGTTCCAATGCCTCACAACCCTTTCAGTAAAGAAATTCTTCCTAACATCTAACCTAAAACTCCCCTGGCGTAACTTTAGCCCATTCCCCCTCGTCCTGTCACCAGGCACATGGGAGAACAGGCCAACCCCCACCTCGCTACAGCCTCCTTTAATGTACTTATACAGAGCAATAAGGTCACCCCTGAGCCTCCTCTTCTCTAGGCTGAACAAGCCCAGCTCCTTCAGCCGCTCCTCGTAGGACTTGCTCTCCAGGCCCCTCACCAGCTTCGTCGCCCTTCTTTGGACCCGCTCAAGCACCTCGATGTCCTTCTTGTAGCGAGGGGCCCAAAACTGAACACAGTACTCGAGGTGCGGCCTCACCAGAGCCGAGTACAGGGGGACGATCACCTCCCTAGCCCTGCTGGTCACAGTGTTTCTGATACAAGCCAGGATGCCGTTGGCCTTCTTGGCCACCAGAGCACACTGCTGGCTCATACTCAGCCGACTGTCCACCATCACTCCCAGGTCCTTCTCTGCCTGGCAGCTCTCCAACCATTCCTCTCCCAGCCTGTAGTTCTGCTTGGGGTTATTGCGCCCCAGGTGCAGGACCCGGCACTTGGCCTTGTTGAACTTCATACAGTTGACCTCAGCCCATCGGTGCAGCCTATCCAGATCCTCCTGCAGAGCCTTCCTACCCTCGAGCAGATCGACACACGCACCTAGCTTGGTGTCATCTGCAAACTTACTGAGGGTGCACTCGATGCCGTCATCCAGATCATTGATGAAGATGTTAAAGAGGACCGGCCCCAGCACCGAGCCCTGGGGGACGCCACTAGTGACTGGCCTCCAACTGGACTTGGCT
Source organism: Anas acuta (assembly GCF_963932015.1). Taxonomy (NCBI): domain Eukaryota; kingdom Metazoa; phylum Chordata; class Aves; order Anseriformes; family Anatidae; genus Anas; species Anas acuta. The sequence goes on from NC_088982.1 coordinate 38,056,370, forward strand.
CCATTCACCACAACTCTTTGGGCCCGGCTATCCAGCCAGTTTCTAACCCAACGAAGCGTGCGCCAGTCCAAGCCAAGAGCAGCCAGTTTCTTGAGGAGAATGCTGTGGGAGACGGTGTCAAAAGCCTTGCTGAAGTCAAGGTAGACCACATCCACAGCCTTTCCCTCGTCCACCCAGCGCGTCACTTTGTCGTAGAAGGAGATCAGGTTCGTCAAGCAGGACCTGCCTTCCATAAACCCATGCTGGCTGGGCCTGATCGCCTGCTTGCCCTTCAAGTGCCGCATGATGACTCCCAAGAGGATCTGCTCCATGAGCTTCCCTGGTACTGAGGTCAAACTGACCGGCCTGTAGTTCCCCGGGTCTGCCCTCCGGAAATGTTATTATGTTCATATTGATTTATGTTCATATTGATGTAAATTATGTTCATATTGATTTGATAGCAAGCTAGTAATTAAAACACTTGTTGAAATAGTCTTAAGATAGACATTTTCATGCCTTCAAGCCATGTAATAAAATATATTTTTCTCAGTTAAGGAAAACATTTGCATTGCTTTTTTACCCGCCCAAAGAAGCTGGGTTATGACAGACAGTCTTCATTATGCTTCCATGTGAATTCAGGCAGAATCTTGATTTGTTGAATTAAAAGCCTGGGCAAACTTGTCTTTTGTTACAATGAGGATAATTTCTTCTTTCAGATCTTTTTGTATCTTGAAATGTCAGCATGTCTAGACCTTGGAGTTTGTAGGGTGCAGGTGGCGGGGGCAGGTGGCGGGGGTGGAGGTGGGAGGGGTGTCCTCGAGTTTTTGTGTTTTTGTGGCCTTGACTTATCCTTCTAACTGGGTTCTCTTGATTTGTTGATGAAGCCAGCTTCATCTTCCTAGAACCAGAGTGACTAATATTGTTTCTTCCATCAAAGTTTCTAAGCCACAGTTGTGTTTTTTTGTTTGTTTGTTTGTTTGTTTTTTTCCCCTAAGGTGCATTTTAATTTATTCCACTTTCTTTTTTCTTTTCTTTTCTTTTCTTTTCTTTTCTTTTCTTTTCTTTTCTTTTCTTTTCTTTTCTTTTCTTTTCTTTTCTTTTCTTTTCTTTTCTTTTCTTTTCTTTTCTTTTCTTTTCTTTTCTTTTCTTTTCTTTTCTTTTCTTTTCTTTTCTTTTCTTTTCTTTTCTTTTCTTTTCTTTTCTTTTCTTTTCTTTTCTTTTTTCTTCAATTCCTGCAGATCTACCTGAAATTCATTTCCTTCCCCAAATACTGGGAACTCTTCTTTTAAAGATCGACAGACTTCTTTCCCTGCTGATTAGATCCCCCAACTGTCTCGCTAATTTGCTTCCAACAATGCAAACCTGATGAAAATCAATGAAAATCTTGCGGAGATTAACAAAAGGGTTGTTTTTCAGTCACCTTTCTGGAATCAATTGGAAACCTTTCCAATTTCATAATAATTTATAGTGATTTCAGAAGGAGTCTGTATTTGATTACAAGAATCCCGAGAAAATAGTGCTGGTGAGGTAGTGTTTTGCCATGGCTTTGTGTAATGCAGTTATTAGTTAAAATTCAAATTTGTGATTGTGTCCTCGGTTATTAGTATTTTTGTGTACTTTTTCTGTAAGCTGAGTTGCACTTCACAAGGAAAAACAATGACATCGGAAAAGCACTTTGCATGTGTAGTTGTACACATGTGGATGTACATCAAAATTATGTTGGTGTCTAACTATTGGGACAGAAGCTGGGAGGTTAAAGACTAAATTAGGTGTAAACCTGCCCTTGCAGATTTATTAGACTTTAAAATTGAAAACCAGACAAGTAAAAGCATAGAGTTTTGGATTTGTAAAAACTTAAATAGCTAGTAACTTGGTTTTTGCATTCTGGATTCTTATCATTGGTGTAAACAGGGACATGAGCAGTTTCCATATATATGAGAGCATGGAAACATTTATATATTTAAATCAGTAAATATGCCTCTGAATGTTTACAAAAATAACGCATACAGAAACAGACTATCATTTGCTTTTCATAATGGGTAAAAAGGTCTGTGGGTAATACCAGTTCTTCTCATTAAACCAATTTCTAAAGAAGTTTTTTTTTTTTTTTTTCTCTCTTTAAAACTAAAAAGAAAGCCATTGCTTTGAGGTAATGCATTCAGGACTGTGTGCAGCTTAGGCACAATCTGTTTTGTTATTTTTCATATGAACAGGTTTATTTACTCTGCAAAAAATGTCTTTTACATGGTCTGAAAGTCAGGGTTTCATACAGGTACCTAATTTATAAATTAAATTTCTGTAAAGACAGGCTCTCTTCATGCCGCTGATAAGTAAAAGCAATTTCAAGTAACAGAGGCATTGTTTTTTTCAGAATTTTTAACAATCTGTCAAAAAATATTTTGGGAGTTTTAAATAACAGTAGAAGTTTAGTATTGCAAAGTTTCTAATCCTTTCCATACTATGTGTCTAAAGCAGTTGCCTGTCTGGTTTTTGATTCTCAATCCTCTGGTCATTTTTAAGTTTTCACATCATATTTTAATGCATAGAGGTAGATTGGACCTTCAAAATTTGTGAGGCTGTAAATACCTATGTGCATCTGTAAATGTATTCTTGTTGCTACACCCTGACCGTAGGAGGATACCAAAAGTTAGAATGGTTCATTCTTTTTTTACTTTTCTTAAATCCTAACCCCCTCCCCCCATTTTCCCCAGTTATGACTGGAAAGCTAGTGTAGAGATTAGGATTTATACTTTAATTGTACTGTGTGAAATAGTTCCTTTATGATGTGATTTTTTTAGGATATTGTAATAAAACTACTTTGCTCTTGCAGTGCATGTGACAGTATATGGTACAGCATGGTATGGTGTCTGGTAGGGTATTTTACAAAACAAACTCAAAATCAATGAAATAAGATTACTTATTTCATTACTTATTAGTCTTTGTTACTGTAGATTTTCTTAGCTGCTTAAATGCCACAGCCAACTGTTGGTTATTTTAAAACTGATATTTCCTGTTTAAATATTTTTACTCCAGAATAACAGCTTTGTTTTTTTGGGACTTCCTGGAATTTGTTGACTTTCATTCACATCAGGGGAAATTGAGTTGTGTGCAATACTCCAACAAAATTGTTTAGTATTATTCATTATTACCTTAAGATAATGTAACTAAATTTAGTATCTGGCAAAAGTCTGAATAACTGCTAATGGTATCCTGTCAGAGTGAATCAGAAACTCAATACAGGACAGAGCAGTAAGTGTTACTCATTTTTAACGTTGCCAGCAGAAATAACAGAACAAATGGGAAGGTGCAGCACTGCAAGTTATCCATTTAATTGGCATCACGTAAAGCTGACCTTTAGGTTTCAAAAGCATAATGTATATCTTGTGTACACATCAGGAAGAGAAATAAATGAAATTGACGGGCTGGGCTCCTCATTGTAAAAAATATATATAATCCATTTTACATTGACACATAATTTCTGGAGATTCTGGAAGCCATCCAAAATCTATTTTCATATTTTCAGACAAATGGCTGACACTTTAACGATCAGCTATTTAAGGTCAACAATTTAAAACAGAGTGGTCTACTTGTTCCAAATGAAATTTAATGTTTGAAAAGGAGTTTAATGGTCAGCTAGATATGCAGTATCTGGACACATAATTTGACCTCCTAGAAGAAACATGTCTGCCTATGTATCCATTTATTTGCATATCTCATGATGTTAACAGTGCCATAAATGTTGGTTGATTTGATTAAATGCATTTATCATTCTGTAATAGTGTATGCAGTGTCTTGTGCTTTATCTAATATTAAAGTTTTACTCTCTGAAAGGCAAGCTGGTTATAAAATGCTCTGTCTGCCTCAACATACTGAAAGACACATGGTATGTATACCCAAATCATATATCAGATCTTGCTTTTCTAATTAATTAACATTGTGGCAAAATTTTGCTCTCGGCATATTTTTTCTTTGGCTATGTATGTTTTTAACAGTATGTTCCAAATGCTAGTTTGTCATTTTGTATCATCATTCTTTATTTCATAACTTAGTAATCACAACAGATTTTTGTAGGTGTACTGCCTACTGAAACACAGTATCTTGGTCAATAAAATTTAAATAAACGCAAAGAAAGCATTAGCTCTGTTTAATATAATTTTCAGCATTACATATAATGGAAACAAAGCTTTATTATGCTCCAATGGTGATATACAAAATAATACATACAGCAGGTTGAAGTACAGTTCAGAATTTCACAGAGTTCTTAACAAGAATAAAGCTAAAGCTTTAGAGAATTAATTGAAACATTGGATGTAGAGCGCTTGGGATTATCTTTCTTGATCACGTGATTGAAAAAATATTTCTTACACATGCTTTCTTAATACAAGATCAGAATAATTACAGCCAAGTAAATGCCTCAAAAAATTGTGTTTGTACTGAATAAAATAATATGTTAAATTGCCCTTGCCTGTGCTTAAACTTTCTCTTTGCTTTCCCAAGCTATTTTAATGAGTTGCTTAATAGGAAGAATATTTGTGGAAATAACTGCTTTCTCTTAAGGGTCTTCTATAATTGTTTTCGAAACTATCAGTCTCAAAGGATAGTAATCACTCAAGAATTATCATTATAATGATAATTTGTTGGGACAGTCACATGCTGTATGTCCGGTCCTAATTAAAAACATGATTAAGTATCTCTGGACACCACTTTAGATGATTTGATAAAAGTTATTCAAATATGCTGGCTAAAACTGCCACCACACGATTGAATAGAACAAAATGGGTGAAAGGTGAAAGCTCTGTCCATATATAGGCAATTCAATAGACCAGTTCCTTTATCAGCTTTCTGAATAAATGGAATTCAGTAGCCGTGCAAAGGGATAGTGCAATGTCACTAGATTTTTGCCCGGAGCCTGGAGCAAAGCTACAGCTTAGGCCTGCCATGGGTATCCCCTCCAGATGTGAAGTGGCTGTGGTTTGAGCTGGGGACTGAACCAAGTGGCATCCCAAAGGCCTTTCCAACCTAAATTATTCTTTGATTATATCATTACCAGCTCCCACTCCCATAAGGCAAAAAAAATCACATTAGTGAATTTGCATTATTCTTTTGAATCTGCCTCTTTTTCCTTGGTTGCTGTCACACAAACTCAGCTCTGAAATTAATATTCCTACTGGGCTGTTCTGCTGATGGGACTTGCAGAGACAGTTGAGTGTCATGAGGCTTTGCGGAAACCACTTACTTTAGCCACAGTGACTATCAGTCTTTTGTTTTTAATGGTTGAACAGCACCTTTTGTTAACTTAGTATGAGGTACTTAATTTTTCTCCTGTCACTGCACACCGAGGGGCGTAATTATGCCATTTTAACTGAAGGCATTTTATGTAAGTGCCCAAGTTAGGATCTCAGTTGTAGGTCATGGTCCTGCAACACCTCATGCCTGCATGTACTGGAAACAGGGCTCACAGTCCTGGCAGCCTGAAGCTCCCTCAGACACATCACAGTCTTGTACAATACAGTACCTTGTGGCAGTAACTGGGCTATCTGTAAATAAGATAAACTTTGCAAATGTGTCCTTCCCAAAAGACTTTATTAGCTTGGTCAAAAGGGGAAGAAAATGCTTCAGTAGAAAAAACTGCCTGTTCAGGCCTGGTTCTATATGATCCCCTGTTTACAGAGCTGTTTTCAAAGATGTTGTCCACACTAGGAGGGTACTGCTCTCAAGTTGTATTGTGTTGACACAATGAACCTGTCAAAATCATTATCTGTTTAGTTGGTGTGTGTAGAAGTGTGAGCCCCATCATTTCTGGCATCTGTTCTCAACCTTCTGGAGCAGGGCGAGGTGGACATGCAGCACAAAGCATTATCTGTTAAATCCCTTTGGTGCAATTGCCAGAAGCCTGTCTGGCTGCACCTTCAAAGCTCTTTGAACAAAGAGGGATCTGCAGTAGGGTAAGTGACACAAGCTTAACTAGCTGTGTTCAAAACAATAAATGTGTACAATCTTCTTTGCCTTGAAGAGATGAAGAAAAACACAGGAGAATCTTCCTTTTTGTTGTATAGAATGAATGAGTAATGGGTTAAAAAAAAAAAAGTTGAAATAAGAACAGAGGGTTTGATTAAGAGGTGATACTGTTGCCATTCTTAGAACATTATTAGTGAAATGGAGAAAACCCGTGTAGGTAAATATGCAAAGATACCTGTAACAAATCTTCCTTTTATATGTTTATGGTAGGTCTTGATATTGAATATGATTTTTTGACATGATTGTATGCAGTCTGCTTAACCTCTTAATATTAAAAGGATTAAGAGTTCAAATGAAAGAAAAAAAAAGTTACTGAATTTCCTGTAACCTCATATCTTGTTAGATTTTGTACAACCTTTTCACAGTGGATGCAAAACAAGGTTAGATCTTAATTATCTCCTTGTGTGCACTAGCATCTTATAATTTACACTTTGCCTGGGTGTAAATTACAGTGGGTTTCAGAACATTCTCTCAGGAGTGGATTACATGAAGGAAGCTTGAGAATGAGGCCATAAAGTAGTAAACTCTTAATTCAGAATTTGAGTGCTAGTATGCCGCTTTTGTTGAAGACTGTGTTGTTTTTTTTTGTTTTTTGTTTTCCACTGTCAATTGGGGAAAAAAAGGAAAATGAGGAGCTTACTTGAACTGCCTGAAGGGGAATGTAGATGAGGAAAGAAGGGGTGATTCGTTGTTTCTTAGATTGCGTCTGGTACAGGCAGTTGACTCTGCAGTTACATCCCAGTTGTGCTTTACAATTACTACTGCTGCACTTTATGCATATGGAGGTACCTGAGGTACCACTAGCTTAACTATTGGAAGCTGTAGTGAAATTGTGTATGTCATAGGAGGTAATGTGTTAGTATCACTGAATTACATCAAGCAGATCATGCAGGCTGAAGAACAAGATGGTGCTTAATTACTTAATTATCGCCTTTTTTTTTTCTTTTATTCACCCAGACCCTGTTAAAGTTCCACATGGCTAAAGGAATGCTGAGGGACATACTGTACTAAGGAAAGTGCAGATGCTGTCTTATGTTTGTGCTGTAGGTTCTGTTTGTTTGTGTTTTTTTTTGTGTCCCCCCACCCCCCCCAGCACTGTGAGAAATAGTCATCTTTATTACTGGAAGTACTTTGTTCTTTATTTTCATCTCATATCTTTGAATTTTGATTTGAATAGCTTTATTCTTAAAAAAGGGACTTGCACAGCCAACAGGTGTTGCTAAAAGTGTGCAGAGAATTTAGTAATGTGTTCGGTGGTATGTCTTGGTCCCGGGTAAAATTTGTGGCTCTTGCCAGCTCTTTGCAGTAGAAGAAGCTCATGATTGCAGAAAAAGGACTTCAGTATCATAGAGTTAAGCAACATGCTTGTGAGTAATGTTGATAAGACAAAAGAGGAAACTATTTTAGACTGCTGAGGAACTAGTAGCTACCAAATAGATTAGCAGCTAGCATGCAAATGTGAAAAACAAAGTATAGCATATTTAGAGAAAGCAAATTTTAGAACCATAGAATTTTGTACATAAAAAAAAAAAAAAAAAAAAAGAATAAACAAAGTTTAAGAAGTTAGAAAATTGGTATATGAAGAATTCCTAATATCATTGAGAGGAAATGAATGCAGATTAGCCAAGTGGCAGTTTTGAAAAAGGAAGACACTGAAGGCACAGTAATGGTCTGTTCTGGTGTTAAAAAGGAGAACAAGATACTAAACATATATTTACAAGGGCCCTTCAGTGACCTGAAAATTGAAACAAAATTGGACCAGAATATCAAAGGGGATATTTATAGAAATGGATGTAAAATAACATTAACAAGTACAGATAAATTAAGGAATAAGGATTCTAGAAATACTCTGATATTACATTTGAAAATAGGGAAAAATAAAGGGAAAGCATGGCTCTGCCAACTAAATGAAGAAGGAAATAATGTATGAAATAAATGAGCCTGTAATGTTTAATGGCTTTGCTTTCTAGCTTTTTTAATTATTGGTGAGTATGCTCTCAAAGCAATTACTATTAATTATTAGGACAATGAAAATAAGAATAGCAAAACAATATGTCCAGAGTAAAACTGGTTTGTTTATTAGAGTAAATAAACTACACGTCTAAATAAGGACAATGTGATGAAACATACAGGTAGCTATGGAGTTAGGTGAAAATTTTTGAATTGTTAGTACTTCAAAATGATCATAACATCTATAGGGCTTTAGATGAATGACAGTAATACAGTACATTTACACAAGCAGAGGAAGGAAGATTAAAGCTTTGAACAAGTCAGGCTAATGTTGATAACAAGGAATACTTATAAATAACTTACTAAACCATTTAAGTTTCTAAAGGTGAGAAGAAACAGCCCAAAAACATTATGTCAAAACATTCTAATTTCTTTCTCCACAGAATGTTCGCTTTAATGGGCTTATTAGGGAGAAGAAAAGTTAAGAATTATTGTAATTACAATAGGGGAAAGAAGGGGAAGTGTCTGTGTTGAGTCTGTATTAAAGTTAAATGTACAGTGGTAGAAAACTGTATTCCTAGAGTAGCTCCTACAGCATAAACTGGCCAACATACAAGTAGAGTATACGTTGTTTTTTTGTTGTTGTTGTTGTTTTGTTTTGTTTTTTAAACATTCATTACTGATTTGATTAGAGAACAAAAAATATTCTAGAAGAAAACTGAGCCCTAGTTTTTGTACTTTTGCGATTCTTGTTAGTTAAGGCAAAATTTGAGATGTGCAAATGAAAATTGTGTTTACCTTTGGACATCTTGCCAGTATGAAATATCACTTCCCTACATATGTTGGGAATTCCATCCTAGTAGAAGAATGTATAGATTTTTTGTAGTGATTTTGGCAAAAGGGGCATGTCTCTTCCTTCTTGTTTCTTTTACTGTAATTTAGGTTTACAATTTGCATGTAGGTTTACAGTTTCTTTTACTGTAATGTAGTAGAGAAATCTGCTTTATTAAATTTCATTTGGTTTTCTCAGATGGGGGGAACACTCCAAAACGCAAGGAACGATAAGATTACCTGTCAGTTAAAGTGAGAAACTTGTACTGACTTTTTTTTTTTTTTTCCCATATTTTATCCTAGTTTGTAGTTGTTTATATCTGATCCATATTTAAATTTCAGTAGGTAGAAAATCTGAGTTGTCTGCTGGAGTCCTGAGATTAGCAGTGAATCCATTTTTGCTTTCACTGTACAATTATCTTAGAATACACAGGAAAGCTTATGTCACACCTCAGTAGCCCAGCAGGTATTTGAAATGATCTTTATGTTATAAGCTCTTGTAGCCTTGGCATGCTGTTGATGCAAGAAGTATCCTCTCTCTCCTAAATTACTGATCTGGAGCTTTAAAATGCAGAGGTTTGCAGAAGCTACCGTTTAATATTAGTAAGTCTAGGATCACAGTCAACATGAGAAATTGCATCAAGCAACAGAAAACACTTTTTTTCATCAGCTGTAATTGAAAGCCTATTTTGCCTTGATCCCTGTACTTCCACTGCAGTAACTCCAGCTCTTCCTTTATTCCCTTTGAAGTTTATTGTTCTGGAATGCTTCCAGCTGTGTATCTATCCCTTTTCAGCCAGGAGTCCCAGCTTGTCCTTGTGTCCCTTAATTAAAAGAACACATATGTTGTTTCCTGGTTAACAAGTGTATGTATTCATGTTGGTCAGTCACCAGCTCTGTCAGAAGACACAGCTAAGTACGGACATCACACTTGCCTTTTCACATTAAAACCATTTAATGTGGGTATGTTCCCTACTTCAGTTTTTCAGACTCCTACCAATTTTTCCACAGAGCATGTAGAAACTTCATCTGTTCGATACCTCTATCATTCTCTCAAACTAGGCTAAAATTGGCCAATAAATCATGACTTACTAAGGAAAATAAGCACAGAATGCAATTCCAAAAAAGTTTGAGGAAACTGGTTTTAAAACTATAACAAGCATCAATCCTGCTTCTCTCTTTTAAAAGAGTGAAGTAGCATTACTTCATTTTTCAGGTTAGACGCTTTGCAAGTCCATGGCTAAAAGTCTGTCAAAGTTGAGACCTGAAGCCGTGTGGAAATGTGTGACTGATAAATAGATTGTACCTAAATTTGTAGCGGGTAAATACCTGTGGTTTTTGGTAGTAGATTGTGCCTGAGAAGCTGGCAGGGGTCTTTGACTCAGTGTAAGCACTGTTCAGCAACAACTAAAACATCAGTGTGTTATCAACATTGTTTTCATCCTGAATCCAAAACACAGCACCATACCAGCTTGATGATGTTTGTTGGTCCCTTCCAACTGAACTACTCTATTCTACTGTGAAGGAGCCAAAACCAGAACAAGCTTGTTGGCCTAAATATCTTATGCATGTGCCATAAGCGTAAGCTATTTAGTTACTTAATATTTCTCTGGCAATCCTTCCAAATACTCATGAAATTTTAATTTTTTTTGGTGAGTTATGCATTTGAAAAATATTATTACTGACATATTGTGGATTAAATTTATATAACCACTGGAAAAGAGTAATAAAATACTATAAAGTGTTAGGCCATTCATCTGCTAAAATATTCCATATCTTGGTTAACTTTTCTTATTTTTTCACGGGAATGATATCTGTCTGTTACCACTTGTACCTCCATGTTTTCTTCTTCTGTCAAAATTATCACTTGTAACTCTCAAGTTTTCCTGAATTGTAGGGATTTGTACCTTACTTACAAGAGCGCCTTGCTTAGTGCCCAACTAGACTTAAAAACACCCTTGTCAGGAAATCTGGAGAATATTTTGTCAGTGATTGTGGTGTTGTCATCAGTTTACAGTAATTTACACTTAAATGACCTACTGATGTGTTTCAGGGGAATGTGGAATACTTTTAGTTGTGATGGAATTTATCTAAAATAATAGCTTCTCCCTATGTGCCAGAAATTGTATGTCATAAAGAAATCTGTACTGGGGGATGCAGCAGATCTGTGAGATACTTGGGAGCACCCTAAACATTTTCAGGTTAGATCATCTTGATCTCGAGTATCTAATTTGCAATTTGTTAAAACAGACAATGATACTGGATAGGCTTCACATGTCTGCTAAATGCATTTCACTGCACTACCTGGATTTCTGTACTATTTCCCCTTTTCTCATGCAGAGCTCAGTAAAGTCTTTTGACTGTTTCAAAACAGATTGCTATCTTTGTAATGGTGCTGAGATGCTTTGAAAGAAAAAAGAAAAATCTGTCTTTATTTATTGCCCACAGAAACTGCATACTTTATCATACTTAAGTGTGAGCTTTTACATTATATATTCTACAGCTTCTGCCACTGATAAGCTCAGTACAGACACAAATATTGCTTTGAAGGGAGTGTCTCTCACCTTTTTAACTGTTACTTGTGTCCCAGGGGAAGATGGCAACTGTATGGAAGGAGTACCACAGAAGGGAAAAGCCCTCCATTTCTGATCTGAATGTGCCTCCTGTGTGTATTACAAAACAGAAGAGTGCACTCTATAAAATAGAAACGTTACGTTATGCTTCCACAGTGGGTTGCCGGGCTCTTTTGTCATTGCATCCAATTCACTAAAGCTAACACATATTCACTGGCTTTTTTTTTTTTTTTATTAACTCATGTGGAAGCCAGAGAGATTGTTCTTCTGGCCCCTCCACTCTTACTAGTGTCTTACTGGTATGAGAATTGAAGACTAGCTAGACTTGAAGGCTACCTGCTAAGTGTTGGCTGTGCTTCGAAGAGGAAATAGTACAAGTGACAAGTGAAGGGTTATTCTGATACAGGCAAAATATCTCAGTGTCCTTTTCAATGCACTGCATAATCCATTTTTAATGCCACCTCTTCCAAGTCTTAGAAAGAAATACTTTCTTACAGTCAATCTTTAGTGAACTGGTCGTCAGAGATGTTACTGAGCAAACCCTTTTAGGTTATCTCTGAATACTTCATGAACTCCTGGAGTGCTAACTTCAAATCTTGAATTAAACAAGGGATCCAAATCTCTCAAACAGACTTATAAATTTATAATTTGGAAATGTAAATCTTACCTACAGCTAATCCAGATTTGATTTATGAATAGTGTAGGTTAGGAAATAGTTTTAGGAATAGAAAAAAAAAACAAAAACTTTTTTTTTTTTTTAAGTGTCAAGGGTGTTTTTTCTTAGCTCTTATTTTTTGTCAGGTTTTGGTAACATAACCTCAGAGCTTTAATATAAAGAAGCAAAATTTGTGCCAATTTGCTGATTTAAATATCTGATATAAGCTCTCCTTTGCTTTGTAGTAGTAATTTGTGATGAAGAAAAGGTTACTTTTTGCTAATGGAAATGTCTTAAGTTGCTGAGCAATACATTAAGGTTGATTAATAGCAGTATTAATATTATGGTTGATCAAAAAAAAGACAGTTTTCAGGAGAGGTCTTGAGTTTCAAGGTAATATTTGTAAGGCAGCATACAGAAATGGAAATATTAAGTCTTTTCAAGCCATTTTTTTGTTTTGTGTTTATTTTAGATTTAAGGGAACTGGTTGTTTTTGTGCTTATGATGTTTGAATAGTATGATAACTCATAAAATGAAATACAGGGATTACTTTGGATGACTCTGTTCTCGGGCAACTGGATTTTGGCCTCAAAATATTAAACATATCCAGGCTACCATCTTTTAAAAGGTTATAAAATTAGGCATTATAACTATTTCATCTTTAATATTCTAGTAATATTTTGCTATATTTATGGAAAGTAGATGTACAGGTTAAATGCTAGAAGTTTTGCTTGTATTGAGTGATTTGTATGTTTTGTTTAAATACTATTGTATGAAAACAGTATGATTTATAGGAGCTTGCTGATATTGAACTTATTTGAAGAGGCAAACAAAACGCCTGTCTGGCACCTAAGTAGCCAGTCTGTTCAAAGATTCTCTTAAAGATTGAAAGAAGGTAAGAATGGTTTTTACAAAGATCAAATAGAGATGTTTTGTTAGAACTATGTCTTACAGCCCTCCTTTTCTATATCACTCAAAAGTCCTTGCAGGAGGTTACATATGTATATAAATGCACTATTACTCATTCAGGATCATGAATCAGGGACACTCTGGTGTTGCTGTGTGGTGTGTCTGGTGACTGGCACTGTTTTCTCTTCCCAAACTAGCCCTTGAAACCAGGTGAAGGTCTACACTATAAATATATTCTGTTGCCCTTTGGATGTACTCAGTGTATAAAGTAACTTTTTTTTTTTTTTTTTTACATAAAATTTACATAAAATTTATACAGGTGCAGATAGCAGACAATGGAAAACAAACCATTTGCAATATATTTAGCTCAATTTCCCACTCCCCACTTTCTATGCATACAGTTTGCAAGTTGACAGATGTTTTACAGAAGTTTTGTAGGCTGCCAGTCTGACTCTTCTGCAAACCTGTGGCATCAGATTGCACTCATGGCAAGCAATTGCAGTTTGGGAGATACTTTTCAATATATATCCTTCATATCTTTCATTTGCAGGGATTCCCTTCCTCTCTTCTCTTTTAAGGATGCCTTAGTCTTTAATATTAATAGAAATCCATTTGAACTGTTCTTTGTGCTTTAGGAATAGAAGCTGTTGGACAATGGTAGATGCAGTTGTCACCTATCCAAGTAGGTTAAAAATTAGGCAGCCCAGAAATGTATTGTGAAGGTGATATGACAAAAAATACTCTTTCTAAATGGCCTGAATAATGTTCAGTATGAGAGTAATACCTTTGTGTGTATTTCTGACTTTTGTCAGAATATAAAGATGCACATTGCCAGTCATTCTTACTAAATCTCTGTCAAGTGTTAAGACAAACACTCCATTACTGGCTGTTGTTGGAGACATGATGCTTGGTAGCCAGTCATTTTAGTGTGATGCCAGGGCTGAGGTTCTGACTGATCTCCTGAGTGATAGGATGTTATGTTTACTGTAATCATTTAATTTTAAAGCCACTTTCAAATATCAGTTTCTTAAGTGATGAAAAGAATGCTATTGCTAACACATCTGTTTTTAAAAGTTGAAACCTTTGCTGTACTTTCATCAGTTAGAACACAGATTTGTTGAAGGAGCACACTTATAACTATTTTCCACGTGAATATAACCAATAATATGTTATTGTTGTAATGGCGATGTTCTTGTGTAGATGTTGGAGTATAATACTAAGAAGTGTAGAGCATTCAGATAGTAATAGTTTTTAAAACTGGAAAATAATCGAGTAAGTCCCTAAGTCATAAAATGTTGGACATACTTTGTTAATTAATGCTTAACCCTCTTTGCGCTACTTGTAAAAAAAATCTTGTTAAAATAAGTGAAAAATTATTATGCTTTTTTTTTTCTTTGTTTATACACAAAGAGTTTGTCTTGGGAGAAAAACTGAAACCACATGATGAGTAGAAAATAGTAAGCTATCTTCACTTTCTTAATACTCAAAACTACTAACTTACTGCATATTTTGGTTATCCATGCTACAGAAAATAGGATCGTCAGGCCAATTTTTTTTCCTAAGTTTTGTCTTTGTTTCTTGTAAGTCAGGTAAACAAAGTTAAAGATTTGCTAAGCCAGCAGTGAATCCTGAGAAAAGTGTGACTTTCTAGGATGCAGCTCCCATTAAAACCTTCCTTTGGAGTAAGACAGATGTCTGGGAGAAAGTGGTAGCTACTATTGTGTTGATCTACTGTTTTTCTTCTATTTTTTAAATGAAGCTAAAACTACAGTTAACTAAAAGGAGGTCTTAGCAGAACAAATACAAACAACTTTTTAAACTGTGCAATTCATCAAGAATCAAATACTTCCAGTATAAGCATAAATAAACAAATCATTTGGTGTAATATAATCATTAATAATAATTCAAGGCCTCCTTTCCACGTTGCTTTTCCTGGGAATACACCTTTTCTTCCATTCTGTTCTGCAAGCCTGTTAGTTTTAGTTTTATTGTTCATGTAACAGCAACATCTGCTTCTGTGTGGACCTATGAGGCAAATATGTGGCCTTATGTCTTTCTGTAAAGAAAGAGGAGTATCTTTTCTTTGTATTTGGCAAAGAATGTCAGTACTTACAGAAAGTGTTTTTTGTTTTTGTTTTGTTTTGTTTTGTTTTTTTAATAAATACTGTAATGGAGTTAAATTTGTTTAGCTTTATATTGAAAATCTATGTAAAGCATGTTATGAATTCAATATGTAATTGTTCTATAGATGAGACTTCTGTAATTCAGGTTTGCAACAGTGGAGCAGGTGACCATCTATTCTGCTGAAAAATTAATTTCCATGCTGTACTGTTCACCTGAGTAGGGACTGATGCAAGTTTGAATATTAATGCTAGGATGAAGACTTGAACTTTTCCAAAGAAAAATAAAGATATTTTAATTCTTAATAGTCTGTAATTAGAACTCTGAAATCATTCATTTATGTGGTGCATGTCTGTCAACACTAAGAAAACCATCTGTATTCAAACCATCAGTATGATTTGCTGTATTTCTTGTATTTGTTATGCCATTGGTGGCTTAGAAACCTTCTTTGTTTTCTTTCTGAAGGCTTTGAAGTTTAATTATTTGCTTAAAGTAACTGTAAATATTTTAAACTGTGTACTAGCAAATTAGTAAGCAATGGTATAAGGTTTTTTTCATTATGAACATATTGAACTCTTCTCTGCTATATTATCAAAATAGCATGGAAGCATACTCTTTTATGTCTGAGCAAATGTAAGATTCAAGTCCTCAAACTATTTTATTGATTTTTGTTTTCCAGATGTCCAATGAAGAAGTAAGATTTTCTTTGGTTTTAGGTTGTTATTAGCAAATAGGTTGTCGTAATACTTGCATTAAAAAAATAATAATTAAAATTAAAACCCAGCAGCAGGTGGGTTTTACAAAATAAATGGCAAATTTAATTGGATAGTAATAACTGATAAGATACGACTCAGATATAACTATATGAAGCTTCTGGTTTGTGAACTTGAGATATGTCTATATCAACAACAATGAAGTGCCAACCTGTACTACTACTTTGACCCTAGTATGGTACACGTATTTTGGAATTGCATAAGAAGTCTAATAATAAGATAAATAGATAAATTCACACGTAAAGGACTGAAGTATTCCTTGTAGACTAAAAAACTGGTTCAATTTCTCCCCATTTCAAACAGTTCTCTTGCTGTTTTGAGATCTGCCTTTTCTAAATAACTGAGCCAAGTAATTCTTCTGAACTGTTAACATACATCTATGGTCTTCCAGCTTCCAAGCCAGCCTCACCTTCTGTTTTCCCACACTCCTTAATAGCTGTCCTATAAATAAATAAGTAGCATGAGTCAAATTTAAACCAATTTGCCTGCTGCCATCTCCAAACTAGTCAAGTGCCGAGAGATGGGTCAACTTGACCATCTGCATCGGATGAAAAAGCACAATGAACAAAGCTAAATGTCATTTATTTCCTTTGATGAAATGACAGCCCCAAATGTCTTGCTCTGTCCCTGGGAAGCTTCACGTAAACATTGAACAAGAAAGGCAACAGAGTGGAATGATGGAAAAACCTGCTCATGAGAGTCCTCTGGGCAGATGAGCAATTGTCCAACATCACCCTTTGAGACCTCCTGGAGAGGAGAGAACAGAGTCACTACACTGATTTTTGGCCATCCTTGCCAGTGTCTGCAGATGAGTCAACAAAACTTAATGGTTCATGTTAACAAAGGTTGCTGACAAATCTACAATAATCAGCGTGGAAACTCGACCTCTCTATTTTGCCAAGAGGAGATCATAGACCAATTAAGCCAGTGTAGTCTTTGTATTTTACCTAGGCTGAAAGCCAGATTGAAAAGGGTCATGGAAGTCAAAGATGCCAGATGGCATAACAGCTGTTTAACATAAACTTCTCAGTCACCTTCTTCACTAGAGCAGTTTAGACAGGGAATGACAATTGAAAAAATCACCAGAACGGAGCTGTCATCTCAAATACAGGTGTATCTGAGTTTTAGAAGAACGCTGGCATTCAGTTTCTCCATGTACTGGTGAGAAAAGTAAAGTCGATAATGCTTTTGACTATTCAATTTTATATCTGAAGAATAGTTTAATCCTGCCTCATTTTACTTTGCTTAAATGCTTATCAGGAATGTGGTTTAAATGTCCAGAATTCTTGGAATTGATCCATATATTTCTTAGCACTAGAAATGCCTTTTTTTTTTTTCTTTTTTCTTTTTTTCTTTCACTCTAATCTTGAATCAGAAACCTGGATAACTTTGTCAATCTGAGGAATACCTGCTGAATATTATTTTAATTTTAGCGGTTCAGCTGAATAAAACAAATCCACATCTTTTCTTAAGGTAGAAAACAATCTGCTCAGTCATACCAATCATGCTACTATTTTGCTGAATTAATTTATCCATAATTATATTTGAGAAATCTTCTTTTGTAATGTTTATTCATCACCAATTTTCAAAACACAGAAATGCATGCAGTTGCTCAAATTCCTTATTCTATGACTGTGGAAAGTGAACTTCTTAAAAAATAGGTTCTGATGTCAGAGTATTTCTCAGATAAATAATGAAAAATTTGATGAAATTGAAATGTCTAGGTTCCAGGCTGTTTCAGCCCACTGCATTCTGAGGTGCTCTGGTCTGGAAATGTCTATGTATAGTTGGTAAATAAAGCTAGATT
This sequence comes from Anas acuta, assembly GCF_963932015.1. Lineage (NCBI taxonomy): Eukaryota > Metazoa > Chordata > Aves > Anseriformes > Anatidae > Anas > Anas acuta. The sequence continues at coordinate 38,073,986 of NC_088982.1, forward strand.
GCTGCACATGCTCCAAAAATTTACAGCTCTAGCTGATAGATGTTTAAGGTCATGTAAGAAATAGGCACTTAAACTGTAATTTCTAAAGTTTAAACCTCTTTAAATCTGCAGAAAGAACTAATCTATTAGGCCTTGTGATCCTCCAGCCAAAACTAACACTGACAAATAGCATTGAGTTCAACCCAAAACATAGCAAGGAAAGAGGTTTTCCCAGCTCTTGTAAAATAGTCTATTGATTAGAAAACCCATCCAAGCAGCAGAAAGCTGGGCTTAAGAATTTCCTCAGTATGAGGGAGAATGGACCGACCACATCCATTTCCGATGAAGGTGTCCAAACTGCAAAGCCTACAACACTGCAAATTGAATCCCCTTCCCCGTTTCCTGTTGTTACGGGCTGCTGAATAGAGAGAAATAGAGCTTGGGGTTTGAGCAGTGAGAGTGAACTAGGGGTTTTGTAAATGTCGTCTCATTGAAGACAGTAAGCCTGGTGGTCCCATTGCAGCTTCAGGGATTACTTGTGAATTTTACAGTTAAACAGCTAACTGAAATGCACAAGAAGCATTCATAGTGGGGACCTGAAGCCAGTAGATGGCTCTGTCAGAACCTAGGTCAGACTGGTGGCCTGCTGAGGTGTGGTAACTGAACAATAAAGGGTGAATAACTTAAAGGCCACTGAAGTTATTTGTATTAAGTTGCTTCCTGTAGTTACATTACTGTAGGTAGAGGGTATCTTTTGAAAAACATGAGATGTAATCTAAAATTTTCCAGTGAACAACTAGCATAGAAATAAGATAGACTGTCAGATGGTCTATACTTCCCTAGCTATGTGAGATTGGACATGAGTAATACATAGACACAGTTTTATGTTAAGAAAACTGTGCTTGGTAAACCAAACATTTAATGGGTATTCTCCTTGTTCTAGGCATGTATGTGCAGAAGTCACCAAAAAAAAAAAAAAAAAAAAAAAAAAAAAAAGATTCCTAGACAAGAAAACGAAGGGGAAAAAGTCTGAAAGACGTTTGCTTTCCTGCCTGGACTGAAAGAAATGGACAGAGAAGTACTGACTCTCACTTACTGGTAAGTGGATTGCTTTTGTTTGTTTGTTTCTTCGAAATTCCCTCTAGACTTTACATTACTGCAACAATTTAAGAACTGCAGGTATGTTCTTCCTTTTCTCCAGTTATCAATGCCATCTTTACAATAATAAAAGTGAAAAGAATGATTCACCTTGATGATGTAGAGAGCTTTAATACTCTCCTTTTCCTTTACTTTCCTGTGGAGCTAATAAGTATCAGAAAGGGGCAAGAGATGACAGCTTTTGCACACGTGCATTTATGTTTTCAGCATTGCCTGTGTGTTCAAAAGAAAAATCACTGTGGGACTCTTTTTTTATGTGATGATCTTTTGTTGTATCAATTGAGAAAGGAAGTAATCACTTGGGAATAGCTACTTTATACAGGTTCAAAAGACTCCCAAAAGAGAAGAAAGTAATGCTTCTCTATATAATATAGCAAATGCCAGAAAAGGTGGGTCATTCTCACTGCAAGCCAGAGGATGCATAAGGTCAAATTTAACCCTTGTTCAAATCCAGTGAAGTTACTCAAGTTGTCAAGTTAGACAATCATCAGAGGACAAAAAATACAATATTAAGAGATGTCTTACGAATTTGTGTCCATTTCATGTTAGTATTCACAAAGGTTGTCAAAGGCTATTGACTTGTCAAATGCTGCTTACTAACCTTTGTCCTCAACCAAATACTTATCAGGTCCATTTCCTTTCTGTTCTGTAGAAAGTAATTGTTTTCTTATAGGCTGGAGGATATTTCTAGTCCCAGCCTAGAGAATATGGGCTGCTTGTGGAAAGGCTTAGTGCAGCATGGACCTGTAACTTGACAGAGGTCTCTAGACCTTACTCTTCTGGGAAGAATAGATAATCTTATAAACCTGATTTTACTGTATGTGAATGCGAGTCATTTTTTCCTACCTGGTCTGCTAGTTTCTGGCTTTATCTAAGGTCTACATAAAGGCTGCCCTGAAATCAAAAGAATAATTAAACAAGAAATAAATGCTTTGCATGCATAGGTCAGAATGGAAATCCAGGGACTGGTAAGGGAGGATAGCACAGATATGTATTTATGGAGATGATATGTCCCAAGTCTTATGCAAATGTGTGAGGCCCTGTGGCTTTTGTTAAAGCCCCAGGTCTTATGATAGGATTTTCAGAGCATGTAGGAGTTACTTAATTCATATTTGGTTGGAAGCACTCACTTTTATCACTGATTTCAAAGTAAACAAAGGTTGCCTAACACAAAGTGTTTTTGAAAGCTTAATCGCTTTTGTATAAACTTTTGGCTGTGATTTTAAGGTAAAATTCAGAAGCATAGCAAGGTAGTACATGAATACAGTATTGAAGAAAGCATAGTTTTAAACAATGCATTTTAAACAGAACATACGCTTGTATATATCTGTGTTCAAAGATTTATTCTGCTATGGTGGTTTGAATCATTTTTATTCAAACACTTAAGTAAAATTGTTCAGTAATTACTTTCAATATTTTCCTATCTTGTACGTGATCTCAGAAAATGTTACACTTCACAAAGTCTTACTCTAGGAGGTCTGCTACCTACTCTCTTTTTGTTAGCAGAAACAATGATGAGAATGTATTTAGCAGTATTCAACAGTTTGCCTTCAGACCTGCTGCCTCTCCAGGTGGTTGTGTGGTTGTAGGTTCTGATAGCACCTTTCCACTTTATTTCAACTGTGTCAACAAAATGGTCTCCTAAGTGCTACCAGCCTTGTGCTGGTCAAAGGATTCTAGTGAGGGATTATTTGTGTTGTATTTTCCTTCTACTTTTTCTTGAAGAAAAGTACTTTTCTAGTTGTTTTAATCAGTCTTCTAGCAGCTTTTGTGTTTTCCTGCAAAAGAGAGCAGTGTATTTAGAATGCCTTTCATAAACAGAACAATTGCTATTTTATTAAAAAAATAAAATAATAATGTATTCATAATGCTGAAACTTCTTAAGTGTATTTTCCTATATGATAGTTTTGTGGCATTCAGCTGTAGTGTACAAGCATATGACGAATTTTGCCTCTACTCAAATATGTAGTTCTGAACCTTTTCTCAGGTAATTAGTTTTAAATTAATGTATCACTTTAAATGTCTAGTTTATTATGTCTGCCTGCTATATTTGCTTCCATGTGCAGCATTAGTGGTCATAACTCTGAAACTGCTGGATAAGCATTAATTTTTAATTATTTTTTTTTTTCTGTTAGAATTTTTAGAAGGCTATCCAAATTTATGCTTGATTATTTAAATAATATTTACACTTGCTACCACTTATTTGTTTATTTATCTTTTTGAAGAGATAAATATGTTCAGGGAAAAATGTTGAGCAAGGAAAGTCTCCTCAAGCAGAGGGTTTTTAAATATTGAATTTAAATATTAAATTCAAGATTCTGTTGTGTCTTTTTATTTGTTCTGTTCTGTTGTAAGATTTTGTCTGCTAGCTTTATCAGTTTCTGAATGTAGAGATAAAAATGTATATTTTCTCCTTCCGTCATTGTGTACTAATTACCAGCTTGAAATAAATTTGGTAACTTAGGTTGATAAAATCTTCAGCAATTATTTTGATTTTTACTATTTCTGGTGTATATTTTTTTCTCAGCTACAAAAATGTTAACATATTCCCCAGGGTTTTAAGAAAAAAAAATGTTAGCCCTGTACTTCTGTGTGTACTTCTGTGGTAAAGGGTATCCAACAGTAATTTTGACTGTTTGCAATTTTCAACCCAGCTGGTTGTGAAGCATCCACACTGAGTGGAATGAAGCCAGCACCACAGTTTACAGCAAGAACATTCCAAACTCCTTGAGTTTCTTAATCACTGGCTTTTACTCTGAGGTATGCAATACTGTTTTCACTATGCAAGTGCACTATAAATTTGTCCCAAAAAGCAGTGTAATGAGTATCAGTTGTTTACTTAGTTGTTTTGGCAATTCAATCTTTACATGCTGTCTTCATTCTTCAAAACAGAGCATTTTTCTACTTTGTGCATGATTTTGGAAAGTTATGTTCCTGTTTTGGACAAACTTTCTGTATTTGACATCTTATCACTTGTGACTTATCTGTCATTATCTGTCTGTATCTGACTGGTGTGAACTGTGCCCTAATGATCAGGCAGTAAAATGGCAGATTGCTAATCATTTCTTGTTTGTACCACATTTCCTCCTACCTTGGTGATTATAAGGTTTATTGCCACTGCTAGGTCAGTTGCCATCATTTAAAGAACTAAATTATTTCTCAGTATCATAATGCTCTTTGGACTAATTGCATGGGGTTTTCTTCTCCTTTTTACATGTGGTAATCTTTACATGCTTCCTACAAAACAAAATAATGGAAAGTTTCTGTTACATTATAGTATGTATGAAACTCATTGGGATTGTTACTCTGCACATGCACATATAGGCCATACACTCAGAGACATTCATTTTATAGTAAGTTGCTCCATGATCATAGTCACTGGAGATTGTTCTGTGCTTCTCTGGGACTGAGGTTGTTTACAATGAGCAATGGGAAAGCGCTAATCCTCCCTCAGAGCTCTCCATCTGCAGAAGCAGATGACTGTTCATTTCAGAAATTTGTCCTGATACAGGGCAGAGAGCACATCTGCTTAATCACCCAAATGGCCCATTTTTATAAATGGATGCTTTCTTTTATAACTATCATGCATATACACAAATACAGACACAAACTCCACTGTAGTTTCTGTGATTGATTTCATTATTTTAATGGGTGATAATCCACATTATGGAATAACATGGATCTTTTAGGGTAAAGCTTTTACAAACCACTTTATTAGAATATGCTACTTACAATAGTAAGTTGTAAGTGTACTGTTGTTTTCTCTTATGTGTGTATGTGTATAGATAGATAGATAGATGTATTTGCATACCTGGACAGACATCTAGCAACTTTTTATTGTAAAACATATGTAAAGGAAGAATTCTATATAGCATGTATTCTGTCCGACCCAAACAGACAACAGAAAGGTGGAGTCCTTTGTTTGATAGACTGCTTCCAGAAGCTCTGTCCCAGTACCCTACACAGTTTCAATACTTCAGTGCCCAAAAGCAACATTTTTAGTTGAAGGAACACTGGGATAATTTTATGCAGATATAATTAAGCTATGCAGTTTTCTCGCAGCCAGTACAGTGTTGTTTTTGTTTGTTTGTTTGTTTGTTTATTATTATTATTTTTATTTTGTTTGTTTTGTTTTAGATGTTTTTTCCCCAATGCTTAGTCACTGGAAAAAATTACTAAAAGGTATTGGTATGCATTTCTGAAAGAATTCTGGAAGATTTTCCATATATTAGACAAACATTATAATACATAGCAATTTTCGTATTTTAGGAATATTATAAAGAATTGCATCATTATTTCTACATTGACAAGGTAGCCTCAGGCAGTCACATGAACCTCTTACCTGTAACAATGAGAAACGCTACATGCAAAACAGTTATATACTGAAACTTTTCTTAAGGAGTGCGCGTGCAATAGAGTTAATTTTCATAGGCAGAGAAATATGGAAGAGAAATGAGACAAGCGTTAATAAAGCCTCAGACATACAAAAATGTGATAGTCAAGTACCTGTGCTGACATCCCAAATGAAGCTCTTAAATTCTTAACATGGTTTCCCTTCTTTCTCAGTGGATGTTATGTCAAAGCTGACTTATTTTGACTAAAATGTTTTACTTGCCACTCGCCGAGGTGATCGGCTCTGGGGCAGACGCATTCTGCAGCGGAGAGGGGGATCAGACAGGCAGGGCTAATTTTTCCGGCACCGAGCCCACTCGGTGCCGCCAGGACCTGACAGCCCCCACGAGGGAGGTTAACTAGGCGAGAAGGAGGCATAGGTGGAGCCAGCAGTGCGCCCTCCCCGGCCGTTCATAAGCTGCCCCTTATCGGGGGCAGGACAAGGACGAACAAGACAGGCAAACAGGGTGTGGCATGGCAGTTAGCACAGGCAGGGTGAGTAGGAAGGGCAGAGCGCGCCTCCCCGCCCATACGAACACCTCCTCTAACAGCGATGTACTGCTAGCTCAGCTGCAATGGTGTATACCAGGCACAGTGCACTCTCCAGGAAGTGTGTACGCACCCAGACCAACTGCCCGCTCAAAACTGCGGCAGTTCAGGTCTCCGGGTGCAGGGAGTGCCCAACCCTGTTGCTACCACCTGCGGGGGGCAAAGAGACTGTGTGCGTGAGGTGCAAGCAGGTGGACGATCTGGTCCGCCTCATGGCAGAACTCAAGGAGGAGGTCAAGAGGTTGAGGGATATCAGGGAGTGTGAGCGTGAGATAGACTTGTGGAGCGACTCCCTGCATGGCCTGAAGGCCAGGTACTGGGGTGAGACACCCCAAATGGGTGTGGATCCCATGCCCTGTTGCTGTCAGGCAGAGAGAGGGGACCTAGGAGTTGAGGAGGAATGGAAACAGGTCCCTGCTCAATATCGCAGGCGATGCCCTCCCCCACTGTCCCCACCTTCCCAGGTGCCCTTACGCAACAGGTTTGAGGCCCTGGAGCTTGAGAGACTGGTAGCTGAGGAAGAGGTAGTAAGTCTACCCAGCAGGATGCCTAGGGCAAGGAAGTTGACTCCACGCCTCAGGACAGCCTCCACCAGGACAGAAAGAAGGGTGATTGTTGTGGGCGCCTCCCTTCTCAGGGGAACAGAGGGACCTATTTGTTGGCCTGACCCTACCCATAGGGAAGTCTGCTGCCTCCCTGGGGCCAGGGTCAGGGACATTGCCAGAAAGCTTCCCAACCTGGTTCGCCCCTCTGACTATTACCCTCTTTTAATAGTCCAGGCTGGCAGTGATGACATTGAAGAGAGAAGCCTGAAGACCATCAAACGGGACTTTAGGGGACTGGGACGGTTAGTGGATGGAGCAGGAGTACAGGTGGTGTTTTCGTCCATCCCTGTGGTGGCAGGGAGGGGTACAGAGAGGACATGGAAAGCCCACCTGATAAACACGTGACTCAGAGGCTGGTGCCAACACAGAAATTTTGTGTTTTTTTTGACCATGGGGTGCTTTACTTGGCACCTGGCCTGATGGCCGCAGACGGGTCCCTGTCTCTAAGGGGAAAACAGATCCTGGGCCAGGAGCTGGCGGGGCTCATTGAGAGGGCTTTAAACTAGGTGAGAAAGGGGACAGGGCTGAAACAAGGCTTGTTAGAGCTGTGCCAGGGGTAACAATGGCAAGGCTGGGAGAGAAGGCAATGGCCTGACTGAAGTGCATCTACATTAATGCACGCAGCATGGGTAACAAACAGGAGGAGCTGGAAGCCATCGTGTGGCAGGCAGGCTATGACTTGGTTGCCATCACGGGAATGTGGTGGGACCACTCTTATGACTGGAGTGCTGCAATGTCTGGCTATAGGCTCTTCAGAAGGGACAGGCAGCGTGGAAGGGGTGGTAGTGTGGCTCTCTGTATCAGAGAGAGTTTTGATGTTGCGGAACTTGAGGCTGGGAATGATAAGGTTGAGTCCCTATGGGTTAGGATCAGTGGGAAGGCCAAGGAGGGAAGCATCCTGGTGGGGGTCTGTTATAGACTGCTGAACCAGGACTGATGAGGAGTTCTACAGGCAGCTGACAAAAGTTGCAAAATCGTCAGCACTTGTTCTCGTGGGGGACTTCAACTTCCGAGATATATCCTAGAAGCACAACACAGCCCAGAGAAAGCAGTCTAGGAGGTTTCTGGAGAGCATGGAAGATAGCTTCCTGACGCAGCTGGTTAGTGAGCCTACCAGGGGAGGTGCCCCCACGAGACCTTCTCTTTACAAACAGAGAAGGACTGGGAGATGTGTTGGTTGGAAACTGGCTTGGGCAGAGTGACCATGAAATGGTAGAGTTCTCCATTCTTGGAGAAGCCAGGAAGGGGACCAGTAAAACCGCTGTATTGGACTTCCGGAGGGCCGACTTCGAACTTTTCAGGACACTGGTTGGTAGAGTCCCTTGGGAGGCGGGCAGAGGAGTCCAGGAAGGCTGGGTGCTCTTCAAGAAGGAACTCTTAATGGCGCAGGAGCGGTCCGTCCCCACATACCTAAAGTCGAGCCGTCAAGGAAGAAGACCGGCCTCTCTGAACAGAGAATTGTGGCTTGAGCTTTGGAGAAAAAAGAGGGTTTACAGTCTTTGGAAAAGAGGGCGGACCACTCGGGAGGACTGTAAGGATGTTGCGAGGCTGTGCAGGGACAAAATTAGAAAGGCTCATCTGGAGCTCAATCTGGCGACTGCCATCAAAGACAACAAAAAGTGTTTTTACAAATACATCAGTGCAAAACAGAGGACTAAGGAGAATCTCCAGCCTTTACTGGTTGTGGGGGGGAACTTAGTTACAAAAGAAGGGGAAAAGGTGGAGGTGCTTAATGCTTTCTTTGCCTCAGTCTTTAGCGGCAAAACCAGGAGCTCTCTGGACACCCAGTACCCTGAGCTGGTGGAAGGGGATGGGGAGCAGAATGTGGCCTTCACTATCCATGAGGAAATGGTTGGCGACCTGCTACGGCACTTGGATGTACGCAAGTTGATGGGGCCAGATGGGATCCACCTGAGGATACTGAGAGAACTGGCGGTGGAGCTGGCCAAGACGCTTTCCATCATTTATCAACAGTCCTGGCTATCGGGGGAGGTCCCAGTCGACTGGCGGCTAGCAAACGTGACGCCCATCTACAAGAAGGGCCAGAGGGCAGGCCCGGGGAACTATAAGCCTTTCAGTTTGACCTCAGTGCCAGAGAAGCTCATGGAGCAGATTATCTTGAGTGTCATCACACGGCACTTGCAGGGCAAGCAGGTAATCAGGCCCAGTCAGCATAGGTTTATGAAAGGCAGGTCCTGTTTGATGAACCTGATCTCGTTCTATGACAAAGTGACGCATTTGGTGGGTGAGGGAAAGGCTGTGGATGTGGTCTACCTTGACTTCAGCAAGGCTTTGGACACCATTTCCCACAGCGTTCTTCTCAAGAAACTGGCTGCTCTTGGCTTGGACTGGCACATGATTCGTTGGGTTAGAAACTGGCTGGATAGCTGGGCCCAAAGAGTCATAGTGAATGGAGTCAAATCCAGCTGGAGGCCGGTTACTAGTGGCATTCCCCAGGGCTCAGTACTGGGCCAGTCCTCTTTAATATCTTTATCGATAGTCTGGACAAGGGGATCAAGAGCACCTTCAGTAAGTTTGCAGATGACACCAAGTTAGGTGCATGTGTCAATCTGCTCGAGGGTAGGAAGGCTCTGCAGGAGGATCTGGATAGGCTGGACCGATGGGCTGAGGTCAACTTTGTGAAGTTCAACAAGGCCAAGTGCCAGGTCATGTACCTGGGGTGCAATAACCCCAAGCAGAGCTACAGGCTGAGGGATGAGTGGTTGGAAAGCTGCCAGGCGGAGAATGACCTGGGATTGATGGTGGATAGTCAGCTGAATATGAGCCAGCAGTTTGCTTAGGTGGCCAAGAAGGCCAACAGCATCCTGGCTTGCATAAGAGGCAGTGTGGCCAGCAGGTCTAGGGAAGTGATTGTCCCCCTGTACTCAGCTCTGGTGAGGCTGCACCTCAAGTAGTGTGTTCAGTTTTGGGCCCCTCACTACACGAAGGACATGGAGGTTCTTGAGCGCGTCCAGAGAAGAGCAATGAAGCTGGTGAGGGGTCTGGAGAACAAGTCTTATGAGGAGAGGCTGAGGGAGCTGGGTTTAGTCAGCCTGGAGAAAAAGGAGGCTCAGGGGTGACCTTATTGCTTTCTATAGGTACCTTAAAGGAGGCTGTAGAGAGGTGGGAGTTGGTCTATTCTCCCACATGCCTGGTGACAGGACAAGGGGGAATGGGCTAAAGTTGCACCAGGGGCTTTTTAGTTTGGATATTAGGAAGAGCTTCTTTACTGAGAGGGTTGTGAGACATTGGAATGGGCTGCCCAGGGAAGTGGTGCAGTCACCATCCTTGGAGGTCTTTAAAAGACATTTCGATGTTGAGCTTAGCAATATGGTTTAGTGGAGGACTTGTTAGTGTTAGGTCAGAGGTTGGACTCGATGATCTTGAGGTCTCTTCCAACCTAGACAATTCTGTGATTCTGTGATTTCTGAAAACCTGGCATTTTTCCAACAGCCACAAACCTTTTCCATTAGGACAAATGGTTCAGCGAAGAGTTTAAGTGGACACCACACTGTCCACCCTACAGCACTCACAAGGAATGAATAGCAACTATGTAGGGCTCCTGGAATCTAGCACATCTATCCATACTCTGAGTGTATTGTATGTGATACACAATAACACAGAAATACCATGTCTTGATGAATATTTTATACTGCTCCTGGTATAAAATATTAATTTGGTTATTCATTTGCCTGTAATGAGCTAAATTAGAAACACTCATGTTTCTGCTTTTTACCAGAAAGGCTTGTTAAAGATTCCACATATTAACTTGTAGGCCATGTTTTTCTTTAGATCCCTGTCCTCTGTCCTCAGCCTGCCTACCAAGTTGCTGATTTTTTTATCTTCTATTTTTGCTTATGTATAAAAAAAATTATAAGTATCAGGAAGAGTTGTATAGAAATGCAGTTGAGACTGTGAAAAATACCCAAGAACAGGTTGTCATTCTTATTCGTCCCACTTCAGACTGGAGCAGATGCAAAAAATTTCCTATCTACTTGTAGTCACAGTGTGAGACCATCTGACATGGCCACTCCAAATGACATGGAGGCCTGGCTCCTTCATTAAATGCAACCACAATTTAGACTCAGGTAGTATTACAGAGTCAAAGCACTCATTTTCCATCAAGCATACTCAAAGGAATATGGAAAGTACAGGATGAAATTGTCAGAACAAAATGAAGTAAAGTGAGAGAAAACATATTGGGGAATGGAAGAGTAATTAAAAGACCAAGAGGATGCTAGGTAATTGGCATTAGAATGCAAGAGGGCATGAAAAAGAAACAGAAAAGGGTAATCAAGAAGATGAAGGAAGCGTATGTTGAGACGTAAGACATGAAGTACAAGTGTTTAAACATTACCTGTGTGTTCTGTCAGATATATCTGAAGGGGAATGTTTTATGCAGTCATATTTTTAAGTTTATGACTTAGTAATTACATAGCTTGACTGCTTCAGAAAAGTGAATTAAAATACAGTATTTAAACTACTGTGAGCTGCTATCTCATCTGCCAGGTGTTAGGCATTTTATAGTAGCTTGAGGACTCTATTTATATGTATTATATGGCTTTAAATATTGTACAGATGTGAATACAATCACATCATTTTAAATGTGCACATTCAATGAGGCATCTGCGTTTTCCACAAACATAGTAATTGCATAAAAGAGGGAATTGTGAATGAATTCTTGGGTCTGTGATTTTAACATAAATATGTGGTAAATATTGTTAGTTCTTTATTAAAGGGGACATGGGCTAAATACAATGAGTTGAGAAGAAGTGTAATTTCCAAGTGTTTTGTGTTAAATATCTAATCAGCATGGAAGATTCAGTCTAAAGCTCAGAATATAAAATTAATGTCTTTCATTTTATTTTTCTAATATATTTTTTCAAAGTGCAATCCATTTTATTAAAAAAGACAACAATATATAAACCAAACATCCCTCACCCCCTGCATTCCTAACCCTTGTTCCCAAGAAATAGCTTCCACTGTCATATTTTAGTAAGAAGACTGAGTTGACTGCAATTCTAGCTTCAGTAGCTTTTCAGGATACATTTCTACAATGTAATTCAGTGTTTATGAATTACTGAAAAATAATTAAAATGCAGATACTTGTGTATTTTAGGAGTGATTTACAATGCATTACTGTCACCTGCCAGCCTCTGGTAGATGAGGGTGGGTTAAAGTATCTACTTGTTCCCTGCTTCCTGAAATAAGAACCTGACTTGGATCACAGCTCCTTTTCAAAGTGCCTTATACTGGTACAAGTAGAGGCAGTCAATCATGCAGTTGGGCTGTTGTTTCACTCGCTAGGTGTATCCCTCCCAGATAAGAATGGTGTATTTTTGTGTGATTCAGTTTCTTTGGTTTGCTGTGTAGCTTCTTTGCTCCTGGTTTATAGTGGAATGGAGCAGGCAGAAGTACATGGTTAACTGGCATCAGATGGTAAATTCCTCTGTGCTATAGCTTGGCGATTTCAAAAGAAGATCAAATATGTTAATTGAAATCATCTTCACTTGTTTCAAGCCAAACCTACAAAGCTTTTATTCTGAAAAGGAATAGGTATGTTCATACTACTAAGTACAGTGAAGAAGCAGATTGATGTGCTTTCCTTGCATTTTTCAACAGTTAGTTATGATCCTTCCAGTTAGACTCTGAGTGTAACTGTACAAGTATAATTGCTATTAATTGCTGTATGTATTAAACATGAACACAACATGACTGAGCTTGTACACTAGAGCTTGAATTCCTGGTGCCACGGATAGACCCCTTGTTGTCTTGGGCTGCACTGTTCAAACAGAGAATGTTTGCTGCAAAGCTTATCTTTGGCCTCTATGCCTTTCTTTGTACTGAGGAGAGAGCGTTTGTCTAAGCTGCATGGGAGATGTAGCTTTATTTAATTAAAAAAAAAAAAAAAAAAAAAAACCACAAAAAAACTGTTTACTAGGAATGTTTTACCATGATGTAGTCATATGTAATGACAAATACAATTCCACTGGCAAAGCTATTCTTGTTGAGGTCAGGTCTTTTAAGCGTAGTTTGTATAACAAGCAATGTTTATCAAAATACATAGTTCTAGGAGTTTAAAAACAATAAATGATACACTTCATTGTTTTCATGCATGTAGTTTGCATTGAAAGCAGTCAGAACATTTATTTTAAAAGCCTGATTTCAAAATAATAATAATAAAAAAGCTTTAATCTGATATGTAAATAAACAAATACAAGCAGTGGAATATGAGAGTATTTTTATGACCTACGTTGCTGTAGCTTCAAGGATAGAGCTATGTATCGGATTTTTGTTGAATCTGTACCTACAGCCTATACTGCTACCAGATCAAGATTATTACATTCATACATCTATTTGGTTATTTTGAGCAGATAATATAATTTGGAAGCACCTACTGCATTTTTATTAGAAGTTAATTTATTTTTTTTAACAAATTCAGCACATCCTGCTGAGGAGAGAGTTATTATTACTACTGTAAAATCATTTAGAATGCATTTGCATGGCTTAATTGACCTTGAATAATGCAAACTCTTACACTCCGACTGACATGAGATGGAAGGAATAGGCAGCGAGACTTGCATAATCTTTCTATTAAATTCAAACTGCCAAAATGAAAGAAAAACAGACTTTGAATTTCTCTCTAAATCATTTTCCTGTTTCCCTAATGACACAAAGATACAAAAAGAATCTCAAAAGAAGAAACAATTATGCCTAATTTCAAGACATTTAATAATGACTTACATTTTCTGTGGTTTGTGGAGTTCTCCTTTACACAGATTACTGTTTCAACAACGGTAGTTACGTTATTATAAGTTCTTAGGAATTTTTAAACTATTTTTCCTGTTAGAGGTTCCTACTCACCATGTTATTTCTCAGTGTGCCTTACAGCAATGCTGAGGTTTGTTTGTTTGTTTGTTTGTTTTTGAGAGTCCTAAGGAGCCTTATATGTTGATTTACATATGCATCTGTTCCCGGTGTGTAAGCCAGTTGTTTCCACAACTTTGTATGAGATGGTTATATTTCCGTCTAACTTGTGATGTCAGGATTGGGAACTCTGGTCTTCAGATAGATTTTTTTCTTCAGTAAATTTCTCCATCACCTTCATTTCTTCATGCTGTTGGTTTTTACTTGGTGGCCTTATGCAGTTGTCTTAGCTATGTTAAGGAGACATTACAACACTTTCCATTATTTCCCTTTTGTGCTGGTGGAAAAGAGTTTCTGGTTGATAACTTCCCAGCTATCTCTCCTGAATATCCCCTAGTTTTTACTCTTTTGTTGTTGTTGTGGTTTTTTGTTTGTTTGTTTGTTTGATTGTTTTTTTTTTATTATTTTTTAAGACATATTTTCTAGGCAATGTCTGATAAATGGGCTCTATAATTATATCTTAGGAAAGAGAACACACAACTTTATTTTGATTTTCATTGTTTTGTTGGGTTTGGTGAATTCTGTGGATTGTTTTTTTCTAATTCTTAAGGTAGGATCACCTTGGAGCTCCATTGGTTACTGGCATTCTAACTACATAGGTATAGTTGAACAACAATAATCCAAATATAAAAGTTACAGAATGCACTTTAAACTTTCTGTTACTGAGCCACTATATAGTGTAGAGGTGAACTGGGCTTTCTTCTTTCTCCTGTATTACATGCCTTATTCTTCAGTTCCTCATAGTGTTTCCTGCTTGATGAAGTCTGATATGTGTTTCTAGACTTCTTGTATTAATAATCGTACATTTTTTTCATTACTGTCTTCTGTCTCGTACCTGAATAGTATCATTTTTTGTATTTCCATTGGCAGAAAACCAGCTCCATTTTAAAGCAGTAAAAGCTATCGGACAGTCCACAGAAGAGGCGTGGCTCCATTGCATGAGAAGGGTAGGGAAAGACTTAAAATCTGATTGAATCTGTCATCAAAATTATATAGCTTCTACAGATAATTGATTTTTTTTTTTTTTTAAGGGAGCTTCCTTTTCTCTGCCAACCTTATTATAAAGTTGGAACAGTACTGGGGCTTCAGAGCATACTGAGTGGTTCATTTCATGGTCCTTGCACCACAGTTCTCCATACTGGAAGCTGCTTGGGACTGTGGAACAGTGGAAATTTTGTGGCCTTCCCATTTAAGGAAGAAAAACACAGAATCCTAGCCCATGTATTCATTTAGGACTAGTTCATCTATTTATTTTTTCTTCAGTTCTATCATCTTTCTAATTATTGTGAGTCTTCCATCATCCTTTTGCTGACATTTCAGTAAATGTTAAATAACAAAGATTAAAGAGCAGCCAACACAAGTGTGACTTTAATTAAACTATTGAGCCAGGATATTCATTCTGAATATTACTGAACTTGCATTGTCACACATTTCATTGATTTAACTGTATTTAAATGTAAATTTTGATTCTACATAGTCTATATCATTTTTAATCAATATAATTGTGTCTTAAAATATATTCTTGGATCAGTGTAAGAATATATTTTTTACTCTAGATTATTTGGACCAATGAAAAGTATACTTTGAACCGTCTATATGCTTTTTCCTTCCACTGATAACATATAACTTGGTGGCAGCACTTCTGGAGTTTTAAGCAAATACCATGAGTCTATGTGAAGTACATGTGTGAAATATAAATAAGTTTTTTTTTCCCAATGGAAAAATTGATTCCATTTTTTTTTTTTTTAAGAACACTAAGTTTAAATGTTCAATTCAAACATATAGTAACTTATGTATCGTATAAAAGGAAAGCATTTTAAATACATTCAGATAAAAGGTATGTGAAGATAAGGTGTGTGATAGAAGAAAAGGTGACCAGTTACATATATGCAAAGTAATATGTTTGACTTCTCATTTTAAAACATCAATTTTTGTTTGAAAATTGATCTAGCCTAAAAAACCCATTTGAACTCCCAAATAAATAAACCAATTTCTTTCAAATAGAATGACATTTGGCATTTATTTAATATTATTTGGATTTATTTTTTAAGAAAAACAAACAAATACAACATTGCAGTTTTACCCAGACTATTTTATCTTGTTTACTATACTGTTTCATTCTGTATACTACTGTATTCTATGCCATAGTATAAATGAGTTGCCTGATTTGGAGACTGAATCAAGAGTCCATTCTAGTCATATTTAATGAAAATAATATGTTAATTTTGTGTTGTATATCTGTATATTTTATATCCCTGAATAAGGAATCAGGGTCAGTAAGGGAAACTGTTTGCTTCAGTTCTTTTAAAAACAAATAGAATACAGTAACCTTACTGCTATTTGTGCATTTGATGAAAGCATCAAAAATACTGAACACGTGTTCAGTGTAGCTTTGATAGCTTAAGCACTGAGTGATGGGTCTTGGTCAGCGTATTTGCTTCGTGTCCTTGCTTTCCCCTGTTCAAGCTGATAACAGCTGGTGTCAGAGCTTCAGCAGCCCTGAAAACTATCACTCCATTTATGGCCACTCCAGCAAAATGAATCTCTTCAGACATGAGTTTAAGGTTCATCTATTTCAAGTACACTGCCTCTTGGGTTAGTGCAGCTTCTGCATCTTGTACAGCTGAGTAAAAAGTATCATACTTGGAACTCAACTGGGTGTTCATTCAACTGAAGCATCTATTAGCACTTTACACTGTTTGATAGTTACTTGTAAATTATTTGATAACTGTTGAGAATGTCTTTACTAAATACCTTATCTTTTTTAATTTTGTACAGGGAACACCAATACCATCAGACTAGTTGAATATGGTCCATTTTATGTGTTGATTGAAACCTTTCAGACTAGGTTAATAGCTTGGCATCAGGTTGTTTGTCATACGTGGGTTGTCTGGGGGGAAGGCTTTCACCTTTCTTTCTGTGAAAGTTCATAGTGGAGTGAATCATAGAATCATAGAATACCTCAAGTTGGAAGGAACCTACAAGGATTGTCGAGTCCAACTTCTAGCGCCACACAGGTCTACCCAAAAATTCAGACCATATTGCTAAGAGCGCAGTCCAAATGCTTCTTAAACTCCAACAGGCTTGGTGCTGTGTCTATGTCCTTGGGAAACCTGTTCCAGTGTGCAACAACCCTCTCAGTGAAGAACCTCTTCCTGATATCCAGCCTGAACCTCCCCTATTGCACCTTGACACCATTCCCATGGGTCCTATCACTAAAAAGAAGAGATTGGTGCCTGCCCCTCCACTCCCCCTCATGAGGAAGCTATAGACCACTATGAGGTCTCCCCTCAGCCTCCTGTTTTCCAGGCTGAACAGGCCAAGTGAGCTTAGCTGCTCCTCACATGTCTTCCCATCTAGACTCTTCACCATTTTCACCCTAGTGAAAAGTAACCTGTCAGGAAGCCTGTATACCTTGCAATAAACTTTTGGCAGACAAAACGATTAATAACCCCTTTTTTTTAGATGGGAGTAATCAAAGTGATTAAAACTAGTGTATCATAAAAAGTAAGCAAAATTGTTCAAATACTTGTCGTATTAACAGTTGCTACTTATATTATAAATGCAACTGACAAACCATGGAAACAATTGATAATGTACAGTTAAGACAGTTAAGAACTGAATGTCAATGAACTGCAATAGTATAGGTATCAATTAAGTTTAAGAAACAAATGAGTGAGAATCTAAGCAGGGTTTAGTCATACATATACATCAAGAACAACTTGGACCTTATGATACACTTGAATCACCTTGCCTAATGGTCATGATATCACAGGACTCTGCCTAACTTTCTGAATGGCAGTGTGGCATCAAGTTTTTAAGTTATTCAGCTTTATAAAAGCGAGAGCAGACATTTGCCTCCCCTAAGCTTTCAAGTATACCATATTGTATGCCTAGTCCAATACTGACTCAATCAGTATTGTAATCAGTATATAGCCTTGCCCAGTAGGCTATAGTACTAGGTTCAGTGGTATGAGGAAAGCCTTCTCTAGGATTTTGATAACCTTGCTGAACTTGAATTCCCTTTACTTTTTACAGGTGACATCCCACTGACCTATAGATACTGTAGCTCATCATCCTAGGACGTTTTTACAGCAAATGGAGAAAAATAAGCATTTCTGAGATAAGGTTCATCTCATTCTGAGGTACATGTCTAAATGTATACATATATCAGGTCACATACATCACACAAAGTGCCTGTTTATCCTCAACAATTTTAAACAGAACTTAGGGTGATTAGCTCGGAAATGGATGTCTCTAGTGTAACAATCAGGTGAGATAAATCTTAATATCCATGAACAGCTATGCGCTCCGTTAATGACTTTAAATAAACAGACTATTTTGGCAAATATATAATCATTTTCAAAATATTTATTACCCTACTAAGAGCTTTGACTAAGGAGGGTTGTATTTTTTTTTTTCTGCTTTGAATGCTTAGCTTCCAGTTTTACAATAATGATTGCACAGGGATGACATCTCTAAGTATTACATTGTTTTACATAAAGTTCAGTCTTGCAGTGAACCCATTTTTAAAATATACTCCCTGTCCTGTTAAAGTCATCTCTTAATAATAATTTTGTCCCATCTGCAATAATTCTATGAAGATACCTAAAATCATAGTTTTCTTCTGCTGTGCTGGAGCTGTTCTTTCATATGTATGAAATGACGAATAAAATTCTCCCTTAAATCTAGATTTTTTTGGCAGCTTACTATTAGAAATTGAAGTTCTTGCTAACACACAATGAAAAGAATAAAAATAATTTAGAGTTTTTCCCACTGAGAAATATCTCCAGTGTCAGTGATGAAAGGATTGTTCTCAGGGAACTGCAGAACAATTGTCTTGCAGCATTTGTTTAAATTAAGCCTATTTTATTGGCCTTTTGCACCTCAGAAGGGCTTCTGAGATTACAGTGGGTTGAATTTCTGTCATGCTGTGATAAATTCATGTGGTCTCATTTTCACAAGCAGTGAACAGACACTGCTCATAATAAAATCCATGAGAGCTGTGTATAAGAGTACTTCTGAAATCCAGGCCAATGATTTGTAGTGCCATCTTAATATGCCTAGACAAATTTGTGGGATTTGAAATTTTCTCTTAAAAGTCTGTACGATAAACCACTTCAGGCTAATGAGAATGCTTGAGGATGTTGTGACATGCTTCTCTAAGCAGTGTTGTACACATGCTTGTGCCCCACCCCTCCACCAAGGCATGAGGAGCAGAAGACCATCTGAGTATTCACACTGAAGTATGCATGTTCATGTTGTGATGCTAGATTTGGACCTCATATCTGATGGACACATTGTCACTATATAAATAGTCCTCCTACTGCTGTTTTCATATGGAAAGGTATATTAGTGATGGGGAAAAATTGTAAGTGTTTTTGTAGTAAAGTCTTTATAGCCAGTAATTTCAAGCTGGTTATAAAATAGCTGCTGCTGAAATCAGTAGTCATCATGGTCGCTTCAATTTTGTACTGTCTTGAAATGTTCTCAAAAGATCCAATACCCATTAGCCTTTTTTTCAGTATTAGTTTGTCAATTACAGTTTACACCAGTTTTTTGCTCCGGTATGAATGTATGGTTATATGATTTTGGTATTGAATTGCTGAAAGCTGTGCACTATAACACATTCAATTAACGCCATTGTAAACATTCAGAATTACATACACCCTAGTTTCTTCTTCCTCTATGTTTTTGCCAGCTTCCCAGGACTGTATGAGAAAGAGGGATTTAAAAAAAAAAAAAAGGAAAAAGAAAAAAAAAAGATACTTCATTATTTTTGTCTTGTTTACATACCATACTTACAAAGTAATTTCAGTTTCTCCATAAATTATAGACTGACATAGATTGTCTGATGAAATCTTTGTAGACAATATGACAGTAATGTATATAGCACTTCATGTGGTTTGAGATAAAGAAATACATCTGGGAGGAAAATGTTTGTTTACACTGAGAACCGTATGCCGTGATGCGGTATAAAGTTTTTCTAAAATATAGACTTCTCTATTGTACTTATAAGAAAGAAAGCATTATTTTGCCTTTGTTTGCTCTATTAATCTTACATACTGTATTTAGTCTGTCAAAACTTCCTTTTAGAGGTTTCTCCATGACTGGTGAACGTGACACGTGAACCATAAAAATGAGACTCTTGTGTATAGAGTTATTTTGTGGTAATGTTGATTCTTTTGTAGGTTCAGCTAATACAGCTTCACAGGTCAGCTGTGGGTTATAATTGAGTTAGGTAATGTCCTTGTGGCTTTGAAACAGCAGATCATCAAGGAAAATGTTAACAACTGCAACACAATGCACTAAGATCAGTCATAAGTAACCATAGTTTCAACTACTTTGTGTAGTGTTTCATCTCTAAAGGTGATATTAATTGTTAGTTTAAATGTAGCTGTGTAAGTGTATCGAAATACATATATATTTATAGAAATAAGTTTTGTGGATGAATAGATGCCGTTACACATGCAGTTGCCTCAGTTGGTGCAAGTTTAATCAACATACAGTCAAGCTTTAGTTATTCACAATGAAGATGGAAGAATCTATTACAGGTACAGAAAATTTATATTTTGGTTAGCTGAGGATTATATTAAATTTTGGCTGTGCATGGAAAATACAATGTTTTAATGAATGCAACATGATGTCAGGGAAGGGCTTCCCCCATTCTACAGGAAAAGAAAAAAACATTCAGTTTCTTATTTGTGATGCACTTTTAGAGACTGAACAGGAGGCTTCTGGCAGAAATAAGATACAGGCCTTACTGGATGAGTCCTCAGCTCCAGCAAGGGTCTATTCGTGTGATAAATCTTACAGATTTTTGTGGATTAGTTTCACTAGTTTTTAGAGAAGCACTGCAACAGTGCCTTCAAATTTCTGTTGCCATGGTGTGGTGAACCTGTAATGCAAGTTGTAAGCAAGAAGAGCTTCACCATGAAAAGCAGAAGTTTCAGTGCTAGTGTGGCAGGGTGGGACTTCATTATACTGGGAAGAAAGGAGATTTCAATCCTTACCATGATGTACAGCATGGCTGCTTCTGAAATAGTACCTACCCTGCAGGCAGGGAGCACACAAAGTGTCACTCCCTGCGCGCTTCCAAAGTAGGACTACCACTGAGGCCTCTGTGGGGCTTCTCAGATGAAGGTGCTGTGCAGGCTGAGCAGGTGTCAGAGGGTGGGTATGCTGGTGGGTCTGCCCAAGGGGCTGTGAAGCCCCCAAGCAGAGCAGCACCCACCCCTTCACCTGAGCTCACTGTGCTCTGCCGGTATGGCTAATATTTGTAATGTTGGGGTCTTCTGCTTCAGGCAAAGCTGTGCATACCCAGCTGCGATGGAAACAGAAGTTAAATCATTACAACAAAGAAAAGAGTGGCTGTAGCTCCTACCTCAAGGCATAGTGCGGTCTGGAATTTGTCGGTTGGAGTCAGAGCTGCATCACAACAGGTAGGAAATCTTGCTAGGCTTTAGATGCTTGACTGTGGGGCCAACATAAAAATATCTGACATGAAGTCAGAGACCTGTCCTGGAGGCAGAATTGTCTGGCTGTAGAGATGAAAGTTGCTATTGCACTTCACGTTGGGCCATCCTGCCCTGAGGGCAGAGACACAGTGTTGTTTCGGACATCACAGTGATCCCTAGACGTGCCTGCTGTGCCCAAAAGTCTTGCCATGGGAGCTGCTTCTACAGTAGGGGTTTTCCAGTAGTACACTAGGAAATATTCAGCAAAGGAATATTTTCATGATTCTTTTGAACTGTGTGGATGTATGCATACATACCCCTATGTGCTTACAATTTTCAAAAACTCTGAGGAGAAAAACAAGGATACATTTTTGTTTGTTTGTTTGTTTGTTTTTCCCTCCCCATCTCCAAAATGTTTTTTGACTGTGTATTTATCAGGATACTATGCTTGCTTATAGGCTCAGCCTGTCTTATCTTATGTAGTGTGGGCTTTGTTCTGGTGTATATGTGACTTTACTAAAAGAAATGATAAGTTTGAATGAGGGATATTTATGTCTCTGTGTATTCCTCACACTGGTTCTCCTTTAGTTTTGTGACCTGTGAGGTCATGCTGTATATTGGAGATATCTGTATGCAGACTTCCAGGGTTGAGGAGAATTAGTTTGCCTTTATTACATGGTCTGTGTTTCACAAAAAAAAAAAAAATGCTTGTTAGGGCACGACTGCTGCTTTTATTGTAGAGGAGAGAATAAGCTTTCCTCGCCTCTCAATGCGTCTGTACCATAAGGGTGCAAAAATCGTTGTGTTTGCTTGCTTGTGTTGGCACGGCACTTTTTGGGGGGCAAAAGTGTTCAGATTATCTTATTAATTAATTGCTTTCAGGGTCTGAAGAAAAGTTAGCCATTAGGAAATGAAGACTAGACATGAATTGTGTAAAATATTTATTTTTTTGTTCCAATATTATAAATGAATTCCTTCAACTGGAGAAGGAGATTTAAAAAAAAAAAAAAAAAAGGGACCTGGTTATCGTATTGTTTTGAGTGTTCCTTTTACATTATTTCAACGAAGTTCTAATGAAATTGCAAAGAAATAACATTAATCTGGACCAGAATGTCTGATCTGAATGTTTATTTTTATCTCAAAATCCATGCCTAATACTCCTGATTCACGGTGGTGCAGGATCTGGTCCCTATAATTTGAAATTCATAAATATCCATAAGATCAGAGTTACAGCATTTTTTATACCATCTCCTTGAAGTCTAAGAATTGGAATGATTATCGAAGTCTGTTAACAAAAGAAAGCAGTTAAAAGTAGGGTGAATTATTTGGGCTTTATCGGTATTCCATAGACACATACATGTACATACTGTAGAATTGATCTCAGCAATTGAGGGAAAGATAAGAGAACACAGTGTTTTGAGGATGCAAATATTTTCCAGTATTTTTCATTAGCTACTAACAAAGAAGCAAATCTGTGTTGTAGCTAAGGGAACTATTAATATTTGAAAAATTTAATTAACTTTGAACAGTTTTCTAAGGATTGTCTTTGAAGTATGACTAAGAAAGCTATCATTTAAATGGTGGTTTGCCAGCCAAACAATTTAATTGAGATAACCGGCCAGCCAAGGGAGACAGTAAAGATAGATATATGCAAAATATAATGTAATTTAGGAATGCAGGTAATGTTAGTGACAATGTAAGGAATACATGGAAGGCATCTCTAGTTCATACGTTTAATCATAAAACATTGTACCAGGTGTATTGTGTACCTTGTCCTATACAAAGTTTGTCCTCTGCATAGTAAAATGGCTTTCTATACTGTTCTAAAGCACTTGGTCCTGATTGACATAGGACCAAGCCAAAATTTATCTGAAGTACTCAATACTGTAGTCATGTAGAGGATCTCACTTTACTATGAAACAGTGGCATTGTGTTGTGTTTTTTTTTCCTCTTTGTAATGATTTAATCTCTAGTGCTATTTGAGAGACACATAGGAAAACATGTGATGCGCATTTAAATAGGGACTTAAGAATTAAGTAGTGTTGTCCTACTGGAGACAACATAGTTCTGGCATAAGACATAGTTCTTACATTTTTCACAGGCCTTGGGTAACCTAGTAAAACCACCGTAAATCTTTAGATTTTCTTAAAGGTTTTAGCAAAAGTTAAAATTGCATTCCAAAAAGAGGAAAAGATCAACCCACAAACTGTCTGCTTTGTGTAAAAGCAAGCATCTTTTTTTCCTGCTCTCTACTTCCACCTGCTGAAAATGTTCCAGTCTCTAACCTAATTAGCTCTTTACTCCTCTTCAGGCCAGCTGTAGGAAATGAAATGGAAATGATAGTGTGAATCAAGTTCAGGAGGTTTTAAATCTGATCAGAATCTCTGTTTGGCTACATCTCATGTCAATGCCTACAGTAGTAAGTTTCTTAAAAAAAACAAACGAAAAAAAAAAAAAAAAAAAACAGGAAATTGCATTCTTGAAAATTAAGTGTCCAAGTGATGCATCTCTGTTAAAGAATATGTTTTTTTTGTTTTGTTTTGTTTTGTTTTTTTCTTTTTTAACTATGTTGCCACTATGCAGCTGTGGGTATGTTACAGTGTTCTGTTTGTGCATGTTGAAATGATAAATGGCTGTTGCCTTGTCAGTAAGGGAGTGTGAGACTTGGTTAGTGTGTTGGAAAATATTTGTTTCTTGCTGTTGGATTCAACACGTTTCTCCTCAATTGTAAAACTAATTTATGTTTTTCTCATTTGCATTTAGTTTTAACTAAAACTTGAAATTCTTGTGTAAATTCAGGTTTCAAGTATCATAACCTATTGAGAAAAAAAAGTCAAATATTTTGAGACTTGTGATAAAAGTTGCAGTACTTGTGACTATAAGGTAAGTTTCTAGAAGAATATTTCTGGATAAGTGTTTACTATATTAATAAACATTCTAAATAGATTTCATAATATGGGCTATTAATTTCAGTGAAAATGTTTTTTCTGTAAGTGATTGTGAAATGAAAGTGAGTATTAGTACCCAAAGTATTTTTCAGTATTTAACTGATTTGCAGCTAAATGGTTATGATGGTGATTAATAAATCATGAATCTCTACCCATTTCTGTATGTTTTAAGACAGTGAAAATATGATCTGTAACTTTGTGGTTTACATTCCTACCGCTAACAGCAACATTAGTAAGGGTCAGGGCTTGTTTTTTGTTGTTTCTGTTTGGTTGGTTGGTTGGTTTTTAAACTGGAGTTACAAAGCTTCCAATATGAATATTGCTAAAATCCATTCAAACACTGAATAATCGTAAGGCAAAGTAGAAGTCAAGACTTCTACTATTTATCTGCTATTTGTAATGCTCAATTGATCCTTAAGAAAAAAGATGAAGAACATGCAACATATGTATTGTCTCCTAACCCTTAATATATATTCTACAAAGCATTAGTGGCTTTAGATATCACAAATATTAGAAACAAACCCATCTAGCATCCTGTCACTGTATCCTTTCTCAGTTATCTCTCAGCATGGGATTTTTCTTTTAGCATATTCTCCATTTCATTGCCAATTTTAACTAGCTTAAAAAAAGTGTATGTATGTCTTTTTTTTTTTTTCCCAAATCATATTTCTGATTGAATATCACTGTAAAATTGCTTGTTCCTTCATCTAAATTTACATTCTCCTAAATTCATCTTACATTGCAGAATCTTACATGGCTTGTACCATCCCTAATGTTATAATCTTTCAGTCTCAGCTTTGTTTAAATGTCCGTAGCTATGTCCAAAACTTTATCTGATTTTTACAGTCTTTTTCATCATATGTTTATTATTTATGTTTATAGTTTTTATTTAGAAGTGGCACTTCTCATGTTTAAGAATTGTCAAGGCTTTTCTGCAGTTTATATAACCCAGATAGAATTTAAATGAAGTTTCAATCAGTTACCATTATTCATTGCCCATTTATTGCTTTCTCTGCATCTCTAGGATGAAATAGTAAACTGTAACTTCTAACCTCTGTTATTTGCCTATAAATAAAGCCCTTTTGGATCTCAGTGTTTAAAGACATTCCTTGTCTTCAAACATTGTCTTGACAGAGAACAAAAAAGACAAACTGTTTTTCTTCGTGAAAAATGTGTAACAAACAATTAAAACCAAGAGGCCTTTCTATAAGTTTGATTACCAAAGTTGTGTTCTGCATATTTGTAACTGTGTAGGAAACCTCTGTAGAAATACTTTTTAACCAAAAGGCTACTTTCTGTGGTGCAGTTTAATTTTTGTTGTATTCAGGTCAAATGAGGCAAAGAATTGGTGCTGCAGTACTTTCTAGTGATTAAGCAACGGAGATACAAGCTATAAGGTGCTAAAACTGGCAGAAACTATTTGGTTTAGTCCTTTTCAGGTAAGAGAGCTGAGAAAGATCTTAGCTTCTTGGTCCCAATTCTTAGTTACATTTGACTCGTCCATACTGCTCATTTTCTTTACTTCTCTAAATTTCAGTCACGTATTTGGAACATATTACTTTGCAAATGAATAACTTATAAGCACATTTTCAAAGTATTCTTTTTCTTTTTAATGAAAAATGGTAAGCCATGTATCTGCACTCTTACCTGCTACATTAGATTGAAAATGAAGAGCAGTGAGAAGGTGTTCTGTGAGACAGAACTGAATGATACCATAGAAAATGCTGCATGTAGTATTTCAAATTTGATTTCTAGCTTGGAGGGGTTATTATTATTATTATTACTTTGAGGGGAGGAAAAGCGATTTATTTTTCATGCCCTAAATCTTTCCTCTTCATCCTCTTATTATCAGTGTTGGCAACCACAGGAAAAAGTCTTTCCATCACCTGGTGATCAGATTGTACTGCTTTTAAACAAATTGTCCTAACTGGGTTCACAAAGATTTTGGCACTTGTAGTGCATTAAGCTAACACGAACTTGTTATTGCTTGTTATTACCCACACAGAGGTGAGAACAAAGATTTTAGTTTGAATTAGTTGTCTTTAAAAAGCCATCTCATGTAACTACAGTGTGAGTAGCAGAAACATCGTAATACATAATCATTAATGCCTGTGAAAAATTAGGAAAACTGGTATTTGGAAATGATTTTGCTAATGCTTTCTGTGCTGTTTCTAGCATTATTTCATTTCTTATTTATTATTGTAATTTGATAAAGTATCTAAAGAAATATATCAGTGACTTACACATCATTTTTTAAAATATTTTGATTGAAACAATTTGTTGCCTGTTGTGAAGTCCTCCTTTTGCAATTAGCTCTGGTAAAGGTTTGCTTATTTATCTAAGATCTGATCCACCATCTTAAATGAAGACAGATAACAGGAGCAAAAATAAATAAAGAAAAAGAAATTAAAGCTCTTTCAGTGAGTGTATGTTTGTTTTGTGAAAATGCACCTGGTGATTTAAAGTAATTGAATGAAGGGAAGATGAACGTAAAGCTGTTTCATATGCGAGGAACCTGGCACAATAAATAAATAAAATCCATTCACCAGAATGATGGAATGATGTTTGTTATCAGAAAGTTTGTTCAATGCTCAGTTTGCTAATAGTAAACCGAGTAGTGGCAAGTTAAGCCTTGAATACAGTGACCCATTTGCCTTATAGAAATGCAATCACGTGTGGTTGTTCTTGCAAGTAGCTTAACCTGGTGAATCCAAAGAAATAGATTACGTGTCATTTCTGCTCATACTAATGAATTTTGGAAAATGGTTTCTATCAGTTTGAAGAGGAAAAGTATACTGTGCCTTCCAGCTTTTCGGTAAACTAATTTTATTAAGTTTTTCCAGTACTGTTATACATGTTACTTCTATCAGCCTGTGTAATCTTTGAACTCTTTCCTATAGTCTACTGTGGCCACCAAGAATTTCTGTACATACCATTGCTTTCTGTATGTGCCATAACTTTGATCAGAAAATAGGAGAGAGATGAAATAGGATAATTTAATGAAATATGTGAGATGCAGGACATTGTTACATAAGATGAACTGGATCATCTGTGTTTATCCTCAGGCCTTAAACTCAGACTGTATGAGAAATGATAATATCCAGTACCATGCAAATAAAAACTCATAAAATATCTAGTTTCTCAAACTTCATTTGCCATTTCAGTGAAAAACTATATAAATGAGAGGTATGGTGATACTAAATTCAGTTTTGAAAGGTCAGACTTATATAATATGGTAGGCTCCATAAAGTATTTTAGATCTGATACAGTTCTCATAGTCAGTACATGTTACTACATGTACTACTACATACCAGAGAAAAATTAATTTAGAGAATCTGCACTGGAATAAGTACTGAATCCCAAACAGCAAGAAAAAAAGTTAACTCCATGGCTTAACAAAGGGCATCTTGCAGTTAGAACATAAAGTGATGGAGAAAATACTAGGGTGCACCAAAACCAAGTGTTTTTGCTCCATTCAGAGGGAGACCATTGTAAAAATAGCCTTCTGTTTTTATGATGGTCAAATGCTTAACCTGGCAGGATGGGTTTTTGCATGTCTGCTGATTTTAGCATATTCATTCTGATTTGCATATACACATTTAACACAGAAGGTAGAAGGTCATAATGATTTAGTTAATTTAAAAGCATATGGTTTACTTTTAAAAGTAATTAGAGGAAGTTGCATTCCAGAAAAGGAAAGCAAGTTTCAAAGTTGAGTTGAAGAGAACCAGATTATTTATATCTGTTTAATATTGAAAACTCAATTCTAAGATATCTAACTAACACTCATGTTCAGGTAGGGGAGATCATGGTAGATGAAAAGGCAACGTGAGTATGAGGGACTGAAGATAACAGAAGCTGAATTGGATCATGAGCTTTTTTTTTTTTTTTTTAAATATGTCTAAGCTATCAACCTGCAGTATATTTTAGGGAGAAGAAAAAGAAATGAAGTCCAGGGTGTGAGGTTTTATTCCACTAGAGCAGTGGGACAGGTCTATCATAAGGCTGATCACTAGGCACAAACACAATCACAGTTTTCTTTTTGTTTAGAAGCAATAGTAAACATCAGTCAGTTTTAACATATTTAAGAAGATAGCCCACAAACATACTTGTACACTTTATTTCTAATTTCTATCTTCCAGTTGCATATACTTGAAAAACACTCTGCAAACTTTTTAACATACCATTATTTTGAAATTATCCCTATTCCATTGATAAAGAAATCTAGTAATGACTTCAGAATTAGAGAAAAAGGTTCTAGAAACTCATGTTACTTTACAATTTTGAGAATAATGCTGTTGGATGAACATTAAGAGTTAGCAACAGTGAATGTTCCTCCATCGATTCAAAATGCTAATCTCTCATAGTCAGCCATTAAAAGAACATTTTATAATCAAGATGGTAGCTCTTTATTATGGTGTTTAGGTAATGGGTTGGAGTTTTTATGACCAATCCTTAGTTTAGAGATTTAGCTATAATAGAGAGTGGGTACAAAATCCTTCTTTAATCTTCTGTCTTTCACAAAAATTATGACCAGTGTAGGATATTAAGATAATGCAGTGAACTTTATAATGTTTTTTGTGAAAGTCAGTTTTAGTAATAGGAGTTACACAAATCCACTTTCTAATCTCAGGTTAGTAAATCAGATATTTTCAAATGATGAAGAAAAAACAGTTCACTGCATGCTAACCTTTGTAATATATAAGTGGTCTGGGTTTATACATACTGTATGCACAAAATAAAATCTTTCATATTTGAAAAAAAAAAAGAAAAAATGTTTTTGTGCAGTAGGTCAAGTGCCTCTTACATTTCTCTAAATGTAGGAAAAAATGCTTTTTTGTTTTCATAATTTCTGGTTGCTCAATTCAAATATTATTGTGTTTTCTATTTTAACATCTATATGTGTGCTCTTCTTCTTTTAAATGACAGGACACTCCAGATACTAGTCTCAGTAATGACAAACCTAAGTTTTCTACCATGCTGTGAGAGAAAATTATAGTTGTAATTTGATAACGTTGTCTGATAATGGAAAAGATTGACTCCTTGCTAGTGTAGAGAGAAAGTTACTGTTCTGGAGTTCTGGAATCTGTTCATATTTGCAAGCTAAATCAAAATTAAGTGAACTTAACAGGTTTTCACTTACTTTTAAATGGTTGTACTTTTTTTTTTCTTAGTTTTCATTTTCGTATTTTCTCATACAGTTTTTGTCTGCTTTTCACTAGTAGCTATGTAGTTTGATTTCCATCATTCTGATGATTGGAGGCAGAAGTAAATCTACATAAAAATAAAACAAAACACCTTAGCTAATTTTCTATAAGCTTAACAATATTATATATATATTTTTTGTGACTGAAGCACGTGTACACGCAAAAAGAAATAATCTTATTTTCAGTGAGAAGAAAAGTAAATTTTGCAAAGGAATTAATACTTTTAAAGATGGGAAAATTCCTAGATGTGTGAAGTGCATGTTATCTTGTCAGACGGTAGCAGTAGTGCCTGGAAAGCAATTAAAAAATGGTTGAGTGACCAGAAGTTTGGCTAAACTTTTATTGTTGTGTGATGTCAACATGAAATATAAAGATATTCTCAATCTTAAAATAAAAATAATAGTAATCATTTGAAATTCACAAACCTTAAAAGCATTAACTTTTCAAAGAACTAGATCAGACATGCATAATAAATGGTCCAAATTTGTCACATTTCTGCACTGTACAGGGGAATGGACTGCAGGAACTTCATACATTCACAGTAAAAAAAAAAAAAAAAAAAGAGTAAGAGGGGAAATACCTGTTCTGTTCAGAGTTCCTGTGTTATAACACTCTCAGGGATTCTGTGAGCGTTTGGTATTGAGAAAGACATGCCAAAGACGTTAGATTGGTTTGTAGTAGAGTTAAGAATATTCACGCATTCTGTTGGGTATGTATTTTACACATGGTATAATTTGGAATCGAATTACAGGGTGAGCTACAAGTTGTGAGAAAAGAATTATAATGATTCAGACTGGTGCAACTGTTCTCTGGGGGTGGGAGGCAAGAGAAATAACAATATGAACAACAAAAAAAGTCTCTCACGTGGAAAACTGTAAAAAAAGAAATCTTTGAGTTATAGTCTTGTACGCAAATAACAAAGGTGAAGAATGCGTATTTGGCAGAAGAAAAAAAATGAGATAAATTGTGTAGTTTGAACAGTTATATATAGTTTTCTGATGTTTAGAGTGAGAAATGGTATATGAGAGCATACATGAACATAAATATCACTCTAGGGAGTCTGTAAATGTTGCTGAGAAGAAAAATTGGTAAGATTGTGAAAACATTTAATGACAAAGAAAATGAAACAAAGGAACAGTGTTTGGTATTATGTATGCATAGTTGCTGAAACTAGGTGTATAAAATACAAGACCAAGCTTCATTTGTGAACATGTACTTTGATCTGATCTATATTGCAAGCAGTTCTTTTATCAGTGTATTCAGTCACTGCATAAAGTAACTTGTATTTAATTAAAATGTATTTTTAGGTGCCTAGTTTTCATTTGAAGATATAAAGAGGTGGAAAATGAATGACTTCTGGTAGCTTTTCACTGATGGCTAGTTTGAATTTGTCTGGCTTTGGCTTCCAGCTTCTGAGTTGTGTTATGCCTTTTTGTGCTGGAGAACTTTAGAACCCCCTCTTTTCTCCCTTTGGAAGTGCTCATATGCTGCTGACAAGTTACCTCTCATATTTTCTTTGATGTGCTGAGCAGACTGCCATCTCTGAACATTTTTACAAACATCAGTGAAATAAATTTTTACCTACCTCTGAATGGATTGAGATTGTTTTGTGTAATGCTTGTACCCAACATCATCTACCATGCCACCATTTTTGTGTTCATCACCCATTTTTTTTTATAATTTCTTACTGACTCATATGTTGAATAGTATAATCCATAAATTTAACTTTCTAGGAATCTTGCTTATATTTATATTTGACTTATGACTTTTTCTTACTAGTTTTGGCAAATATTTGCTTCTATTCTAATTTCAAATTACTGTAGGATTTGGCAGTATTATGGAGTGCTAACACCATATTTAAGTTTATTTTTTGGCCAAGCAATATATGCTGGTAAATGAAGTTTCCTATAATTTCTTGGTTTAAATCATGATCTGTAGAAACTAAATATGTTGTTTTATCAAAGAAAAAAATGGGTTTGGTTAGAGCGGACTATCAGTCCCTTTAGACTTGTGTAAGGATTTTCAAAATTATTCTTTTCTTTAGGTCTCAAGATTCTCACAATGCCAGTTGTTGTATTGTTATTATATTATTATACTGTCACCTGCACATTTTTGTCAGTGTTGTAGACATACCAGACAATTTCATAGTTAACAGTAAATCTCTTAAAGAACAGTAAATTCTCTTTAAGAACAAAGCCACTACATGGGTTCAGACTGTTGGCTCATCTCTTCTCTTAAGAAGTTATTCTTCTCTCTTCACCAGTGTCCAATAAACAAACAAAAAAGGAGCAGAGCAAGGTTGAATAATCCTTTCTTGATGTGTCCAATCAATGGCATATTAGCAATTTCCCAAGGAATTGCATTCCAGATCACTGTGCTTAATTCCCACAAATAGATTTATCATGTCTTTCCCAGAGACCTTAAACATCAGGTTCTTGTTGGTTTGGTGTGGTATTCTTTGGCTGTACTTTTTATCAGCTCATAGTTAAGATTGCATGACTTCCTTGGACTACTAAAATGCAAGAGAGGAAGGTAGAGTTATGCTTTCTATTCCTTGTTAGTATTAATTTTAAGGTTTAATGACAGTGCTGTTATGACCTTTCTTAATGTTTTTAGCAATAATCTTAAGATTAATGCTTCATTTGTATTTATTTGTATTTATTTTTGTAGTGGATGGGTAGGAGGAGATTGTCTATCTTTCTATGGCTTGTATAGTCTTTAGAATATATAAAATATATCCTAAAAATTACAAAATATGCTGAGGGGAAAATGGAGTTTCTACAACTATAAAAATAATAATTTTTGTAATTATATTTCTCAATATAATTTCTCAAGCAAAACAAATCTAGCATGCCCTTTCAGTCTCCTCTTATACTTACTGTATCTTTCTTGACCTCCTTCGGTGTTGTGTGGAAGAATTACTTAGAGAGTGGAGAAAATGAGTTCTTAAAGAGGTAAGAGGGTAAATGGCACTCAGAGAAATCTCGTGTTGCAAATCTTGCCTCAAACGGAGTCTTCTCTCACACTTGGAATTGCAAGCAATAAAAAGAGGCAATAAAGGAGCCTACCCAAAGGCATCTTCCAGCAGTTTGAGAGTCTGACCAGTTGTTTCACAATTATGAGAATAGTTCTACTTAAGATTAACCGAAATTGCCCCCACATCACCAAAGATGTAATCAAAGCAGCAGTTGTGATGGTAGTAAATCTCCCTGGGCTACATGACTGGTGTGGGCTTTCCTTTTGGGCCATTTAACAATTGCAGAATGGTCAGAGAGAATAGGAGTTTGATGAAATCCATCAGTGTCATTTGATGCAGCATCTCCAGGTACTGAGAGTATGTATGCACTCTTCATACCTGCCAAGTAGTTGACTTCTGTTGGCTTATAAAACCTAAGCTTTTGCTTCTTTGACCTCATAAACTGTCCTAGAAGCTTGACATTCTTTTAAAAACAGCATGGTCTCATTCTTGAAAGTTGACTGATGCTCCCAAATTAAAACTTGTAAACTCACCATGAAAACAATCAGATGATTTTTTTTTTAACCTATTTTCATCATCACCTACTGTGATGATACCAGTTGAAAATATGGTATGTTCAGGTTCTGTTTCTTAAGTTAGCAGCATTATTTATTTAATTTTGAAACAATGGCTGCTGATGTCTAGTTCTAGGCTTCTGTTTAATTGCTTCCAATGAATATCGTTAGTGGATTTTACTTGACTTAATCTCCCTACATCTTCCAAGCTGAACTTTTTTATTATTATTATTATTATTATTATTATAAACAGCTTTTCCAAGTTAAGGAATTATTTCAGTGGCTGCAGATTGCATTGAAAGGATAGCATTTTACTAAGTTTTGTCAGTTTATTATTCATGTATGCTACTGTGCTATCTGCATTTTGAATTTATTTTTGTTCAAAAAGCATATTTTTCTAAGGATTTTGAATAGGTGACACTTCTGTGATATTTGTAGTAAAAAATAATTCACAATGCCATTAACTAACCTATAAACTGTTAATTGCTTTAGCTTTTAAGTGCAGGGTTGTTATAGGAGCTCACAAACCAGCTGTATCCATACATCTATAGGTGCAACTCTTGACCCATGTGTACCAAAAAAGCTAAAGTTAAAATGCTTGCTCACATGGTTAGGAAAACAAAACGTTATATTTTCAAGTGAAGATCGATATGGAGGGAAAAATAAGTCAAAGTAAAGCATAAAAATAATTTTAAATTTTGTGAATATGGATATGAATGGGCAAACCAATGAGAACCACGAGGACTGGGTAATAACCAGTATTATTCAATAGCAAAGTGATATTTTGAAGAATACTGTGTATTTAGTCTGTTGTAAAGGAAAAATAGTAAAGGAGAAAAAAAAATAGAAAATGCCAATGTAACTAGACGCTACACTTTGGGGAAGATATCCTAGATTTATATATATTTCTCATTTTAAGACTTGTGTAATTTCATTTTTACTAGTCAGAAAATGGAATGC
Organism: Anas acuta; assembly: GCF_963932015.1. Lineage (NCBI taxonomy): Eukaryota > Metazoa > Chordata > Aves > Anseriformes > Anatidae > Anas > Anas acuta. The sequence continues at coordinate 38,107,699 of NC_088982.1, forward strand.
TTTTTTTCTCTAAGGCAGAAATGCTATGTCAGTCATCTTATTTACAAGCTAGGTGAAGAAGGTATTTGAAACATCAATGAATTGAAAGTGTTGCCAAAGTATGCTTTGAAAATGTCAATGCCAAATTACAATGAAGAAATAGTAGTTTTGCAAAATGAAGTGGCATTGCATTTCCTAATGAGAATTGCTGTTGAAAAAAAAAAAAATCAATTTAATTTAAAGAATTATCACTTCAGCTTTCTAGACTTGAAACAAAAATTACATTTTGTTGTGAAGAAAAACAAGGAATCTTTTCAAAGGATTTTTAATTGAATTCTTTAATATATATGAAGAAAAGTATTTGCAGCATCAACAATAAGTAAAAACAATGCAAAAGTGTTTTTTCTTAAAGATAAGAAAAATAGGAAAAAATACAGAAATTGAATTATTAATACTTTTTGTAAGAAAGCATACTTTTTTTTTTTTAATAGGATATCCTTCTTTTCATAAAAATCGTGACTGTAAAAAATATAATTTCAAAGTTCTGATTGGAGTGGATTTTTTTATTTTGTGTTTAATCTTTCACATGTTTAATCTGTTTCCTGCAGAGTGTTAGTATAGGCAAAAATACTTTGCTTTTCTAGCATGTAACATATAGATACAGTTAAAATACAATTGATTAGTTCTGGAATACGCTTTAGAACATAACTAGATCAGACTTAAAAACTTCCACAAAACCAAATGAGTCCAGAGTATGCAAATGTAGACTGCTCACTGGTCAGATCTTGTTATTCTGGAAATTCATAAATTCCACTAGCAAACACAAAACTGCAGTGCAAAGGATTGGGGATATTTGGTAATAAGTAGCTGTCAAGCCAAAAGATAGCAGTTATTATCAAAACCACTTACTTCAGTTCTCAAATAGAATTTAGGAAAATGATTTTAGGTTCTTGTTATCTAAGCATCTTGACTCTTGTTCTAACTCACTCTCTCTATATCTGCATTCCTGGTATTTACCTAATATAGTTAATGTAAAAAAAAAAAAAAAAAAAAAGGAAGAGATCATTCTTTCCTCCTGCTTATGAAGAAAATACTGCATACCATCATCTACTGGCTAATTGAGTCTAGGAGAAAATATGTCTCCCAAATTATCAGACAGTGTATATAACTTCCACTGATTAAATATTTGCTAATATTCAGCAACCACCTGGGAATATATGTGCAAGACTATTTGCAAAATGTGTTACTTTCTGACCTGTGAGTAGAAACATTGAGAAATCTTCAAGTGCTTTGTTGTAATGTTATAATGAAGTAAGTTGTCATAGAACATATATAATAAAAACAAGCATTAGGTGTGCTTATCATTCTCAGAGTATTTATAGATATTTTTTTTCAGTTGGAGAGGAAACCTGAATGCACTGAATTGAGGTTATAGTTATGGATTCTGCTCATTTTGTGCTTTGTGACTGTGACTTTACCACCTTGAAGTCAGGCTTCATGGTCTTCATAATAAGATTGGACAGTGTAGCCTGCTGCTATCTGTGGGCTCAACAACACGATGGTGATTTGATCAAGAAGGCAGTAATTACACCAAACAAAGCAATTAACAAATACATCAATAACTTGGAAAAACAGGTTACAGGGAGAAGCCTGACCCATCTGGAAGTAGAAGTGGGGCATGAAATGCTGAATAGAGTTCCTTGAAAGAAAAGTAATCGTATTCCACTGAAATTGGGATAAAATGACATTGGGATACGTGCCATCTGTTTTTCATGCACTGGAAGGTAACTGTTCTTGCTACTGAAGGAAGAGATCCCAAAAGACAGGAATAAGGAGGAGCATGAGAACTGAGAGAACAAATGCATGTCACATTCAGGTTTCAGGAAGTCTGGCATACAATTAAAACCACTCTTTTATGTGGTCTAATATTCAAAAAAGTTGGAGCCTTGTAAAGATGACATGAAACATTGTGGATTTTCTTCAGGGATTCCAGTATGGACCAGAAAGGAGGAGGTTTATATTCAGTAGACTGTGTAAGTAACTGCTGCTTCCCAGGCCTTGAACTTAAAAATTTCAATATCTCTGACTTAGGATAAGAGAGTCTTGTAGATTCATGGGAGTTGGAGAAAGTTAGATTCCTGTCACAGTTACAGCAATAATGAGAATGTGTCTGTGCCTTACACACAGTCTTGGTGATTTGTTACATTTTCTCTAAGCATGTGTGACAGGGTTCTCTATTCACCCTGTATGACAGGGTTCTACATTCACAGTACATAAGTTCAACATATGTAATACATTACAAATCCATTAATGTTCTGGGATGGTACCAGAGATGAGCAGAGACTCTCAGATGACTAAGCATTGCACCCCCAGAAAGGACTGTGAATGAATATGTGCATGCAGAGTGGTAACCTATAGAGCTTTATTTAGCGACAGTCTTGCAGCAGTGAATTTGAGACTATGAATAGCAAATGGACGCCCTCAGATTTGCTTAGATCCATGCATCCTTTTACATGGTCCAAAATTAGTGTAAGAGATTTTAATATACTGTGACTGAAGAGTTAGATCTCTGTAATTAGGCCTGCAGGGTGTGTGTATATACACATACATGTATATATGTGTATACACGTACATGGTAATAATTAAAAGATGCAGTCTGCATTTTGAATTATACTTTCCTGCCTCCTTTCTAGGAAGGTCTAGGTCAATTAGCTCTCAGTAATCACAAGTATGTATGAATGAAAATGCTATTTAAATAAAAGAAGAGCCGATGCTTAAGGCAATTTTTAACTAGCAGTCTCAAATTACCACCTTTGCTAATAGATTTCATATGACCTTGATCAGACGGTACTTATCCCAGGTGAGTAGTGCTTAACATTACATATAGTCCTCCTAATGAAATTTAGCTGGATTATGATATATGATCAGTGTGAAGAGAATTGTTGGTTAACAGTTAATCAGTTAATGAGATTAATCAACTGCTAACAATTAAAAAAAGATATCTGTTTAGTTTGTTTTAATATTCTGCTAAGGTTAAGTATATGAATACTTAACCCACTTGACCTTCCCATCTGCAAAGTGTGGAAATGGCACTTTTTTCTTCACTTTGTATTGTCCAGTCAAGTTCCAGTCATGCTATTAGTATGAGCTAAATATATCCCTAAACAATCTGAAGACTTATTAAAGTCAAAGAGAGCCTGACAGAGCCAGGTATTAATTTGTGACATTAGAAACTGTATTTGGGAGACCTACTAATTAATATGGGCATAAGGATAGACAGTACTCCAGTGACACTGCTACATCTGCATTTGCAATTTGTATCCAGGTAATATTTCAGCTCTCTTGTACAATATGATGAAATTCCAAAGTGCAAGCTTTGTTAAAAAAGCAAATGAAGTTATAGCAAAATGCACCTAACCTTGTTCTTGCATCTAGATTAAATAATATAACCTGCTTGAGGAATGTTTTCATCCCCCTAAACAAGTGATTCACAAGGGTCTGCAATAGTTGTGTCATGAAGAAAATTACATATCAAAAGACTAAGAATGTAATTCTACTATATAGAATCCATTTTACATTCTATAAGAGATCCTTAGCACGTTATCTTTGAAATTTTTGACACTAAGTTAATTAAAAAAATCTATTAAAAATTGTATCTCAATTGCAGCTTCCAATATGTTCTCACTTATCAGGAGGAAAGAACAGTCTCTTGCAAAAAATATTTTATTGTTCTTTTGATGAATTATGTTGTATATTTTCTTGGCACTATGGAACATTCCAAAAAAAAAAAAAAAAAAAAAAATTTGGGAAAACTGTTTCTTAAGGGGATGTGCAATGATTTTTTTGGGTCCAGAGCAGTACTTAATTTTGTTATTTCCCTGAGGAGAACAATTTGATGAAGTAGTTCTCAGAGGCGGTTGTAAACCTATTTTGTTTATGACACTCCTCATTCTTTCCAAGTTTCCTAAAGCATGCCTTTTTGACCTGTACAGTTGTTCATTCTTTCATGTGGTTCTTAAAGAGATTTGTAATGCACAGTCTACATTCTAGTGGTATGAAAAGTTGTCAGTTTACAGATGAGGAAACCACAGTAATACTTAATCATATAATGTTTGATACGCAACCAGCTCCCAGGGAGATGCAGCTAACTCCGTGAAGTAGAAATGAAATATTTGTGATCAAGCTAAAGTACAACTCCATAAAATAAACCCAGTGCACAAGAACTAATAGTATCAACATAAATGTGTGATTCTACTTGCTTCATAAGAGGACTAAAGGAAAAACATTTTTCAGAGCTTTTACAGCTGTGAGAAATAGCACTTGAAAGAGGAGGCAGTGGAGAACAAACTGTTAATGAGTTACCAAAAATATTAATTGAAGAAAAAAAAACAAATTTTAAAAATCTCAGGAAGAGAAAAGTATTAATCTAATATAAATAGCAAGCAATAAAGTTCGAGAAAAAAGTAATTCACTATGGTAGAGTAGGTCATCACTGAGTTCACTTTTTTCAGTTTGGCAAATATAACAATTTACTTTAGTCATACACAGTATAAAAAAAACAGTGAACTAAATACCCCAGTGGGACATGGAAAACTCTGTTCCTGTTGCAGCACTGGAAAATGTGAAAGGGAATTATATTGTGAACAAAAGTCTAGCTATGTGTTTCAAAATAATAGATATGTGTTAATGAAGACAAATTGTGTAGTATAAGATTTTCAATTTGATAGTGCCCTTCTGTTTTTCACTACTTAGCAGGATGTGCTACAGGCTTAGAACAAGTAATTAGATTTTTCAGATTTATTTCCAGGCCAATGTTTTCCCAGGGCTGTGCATTACTTTATAATGCATTGCTTTGCCCTATAACTCTTATCGTAGGAAGATGTAATTATTTTAGTTTGGTGTAGCATTGGGGTACCAGCATTCTGTGCCTTGCATCTTTTCTGTTACTACTTAATGTAAGTATTTTTGATCAAACTGCCTTTTAGTAACTTGTCGGCTTTCAAACTGTGTGTTCCGATAGCTTCAGTCATATGTTTTCATTTCTGAGACTTCTGCAAAGTGTTTAAATCCATTATATTGTGGACTATGGCTATTATTATGTTGGTGATATGGCTAATATCTTCCAGAAATTGCATTTAAAAAAAAAAATGTGTACAAGAATAATAGAGGAAACCTAGACAGTACTAGAGTTAGCAACAACTGTAACTGAGGCACAGCCTGCAGCCTCAAAAATTCAAATTCTTATAAGTCAATTGATGATCATCCCAAGGGAATCCCTACATCAGAAGAGTAAGAAATTTATGTAAAAACAATCAAATGTAAAATAAACTGCCCTGTGAGAGTTTTTCAAGTTTCATATTCAATTGATGAAATTATGCTTTTTCAGCGCTGTCTATAAAAAGAAATTAGTTTGAGGTTTCATTTGAAATAAATAATTAAAAGTTACTTTTATAGATAGATCCTCAAGCCTAAAGATAGTCAAGTAGTTTGTAGGCTTGAAAGAGTGGTCTGATGATCAGTGAAAAATAGATTATTTGTGGAGGATAAAAAAAAGTTATTAAATGATTAAAATATTGACTTTCAAGGTGCCTCCCAAATAAATTTCTGATTTACTAGCCCATGGTAGATAGCCCCTGGCACATTTCCAAATGCTTTGCTGGGAATATACTCCTATTCAGTAAGACTAAAAATAAATAAATAAACAAACTACTTACCTACTTTGAGATTTGTGTCCACCTGAATTCATTAGAGGCTTTAATGTCAGAATATTTAGCAATTTTTAATGTGTTCTTGCCACATGAATCTCCCAGAAAGTCAGTATGAATTCATCAGAATCATAGTAGGTGTTTCTTTCCTTATCATGTTTTCCCTTAGTTATCACACAAAGAGTGCATCAGCTTTAATATTATATAACACTCTTCCATAGAATCTGCATTCAAGTGCTATTTTCTTAAGTTATTCTTTTATTTCATCCACATTTCCCAAAACCTATTGTAGATCTCCAAGAAACCACAGTAGGACAGTATTATTAGATATATACACAAGACTCCAACCTGGCTTTCCTTCTAAGTAACAAAGAAAGAAATTTGTTTTATTGAGTTTAAAGATAAAACAAATCCATGTGGTTTGGAAGCATTAATACAAGATTAAGATTAAATTATTTCTGTATTTCCAGAGGCTACTTTAATTTCTTGTGCCATGCTGTATGATGCATAGTTATGGGAAACGGTGATAGAATTATTTAGAATCAGCCAACATCTTCATAAATAAGAAATGATGCATAGCTCCCATGGTTCTTTTCATAAAATGATGAAAGTTAACTGGTTTCTTCTGCAAATTCTATCTTATATACACACACCACTTTCTGATCCATTTTATTTTTCTGATCTATTTTATCTTGCATTCTCAATGAGATGATTCTTTTTATTATTATTTTTTTTTCCTTCTTGCTAAATAACAGTCTTGCAGTTTGCTGCTGTGCAGGTGACAAATTCCTCCTTGGTTATGCTTCAGTAGAAAATGAAGCAAGCCTTCATTCTTTGTTCTTAAAGAAATTTGAGATTATTTGAAAAATTACGTGAACTCAAGCACATCTGTTTCTGTTAGAATGCGATATTTTTTAGCCTAACACTAAATGACCATCAGCTGCTATGGATTGTACTTGGTGCTGTGTACAGAGGGTGCATTGTAAAGTGCATCTTGTGTCAGAAAGGTCTGCCTGTCTTTTATAAACGTTGGACCTGTTAGTTTAACACTTCATAGGGTGAGTTGGATTCTCATTTACATCTTTTCATCACTGACAAGTTCAACAAGAAGAGGAACTGAAGTCGGTTGTGTTCACTAGTCTGGAAGTAACATGTTAAAGGTTATATTCATTACGGCACACTATGTCAAAAGGCTGGAAGTTACTAAATGTCAGCTGTGTGTAAGATTATGACAAAATTAATTAGGGTGAAGAAGACTGGTTATGGCTCACTGCAAATGGCATTGCTGGATGAGTTTAAACAATCATAGAGATAAAGATGACAAAGTGCAAATCTATCAACTGACACTTTATCATCCCCAAATTACTTCTTCTCATCCTTGATCTGGATTGAAGAGTGTATATTCTGTGAGTCTCCTTCAAGGAAAGTTTGTCTAATAAATGAAGTTGGATAAAAGTTAAACTATTGTCTGATGACTTTTAAAGATAATATAGTGCTCTGAAGTTAGACTTTAGAGATGATCTAAATAAATAAATACACTTTGACAAGAAACATCATTAATACATTGTTTACCTTAGAAGTAGGGATTTTGGAAAGCAAAGGTAGTTTTATTTAAAGTAAAATGAGAAGTACATAACTGTAGGAGAAAAATTTATTTTTTCTACTATTCTGATGAAGTGATATTTTCCAAGTTTTGCATATTTCTCCTTTAATGTATAGAAGGAGTTCAACCTCTCACTGTCAGTAGTAGGTAAGATTTTCAACTGACTTTTCTGCATTTTTAGAATTCATGGTGAAGCAGAAGTATTTCTAAACTAAATATGACTAAACCTATAGTGCTTCCCACATCTCTTCCCTTCTCCATCAGAAGGTAGACTGGCTTAGCACTGTTATAATTTACATCTGTTGTGAGAGCAGACCATCTTGCTTCAAGACTGCATCAAGACTGCATAGTGGATGAGTACAGTCCATGTTTCAAGGTGCTCCCATGTAGTATTTTCTATTAACAGGAAGGTGTTCGGATGTTTCCAATCATAATTGCTGGATGGAATATGTATCTGCCTCTGTTCAGAATTATTTATTTATTTTTTTAAGCTTGGCTTTAACTTTGAGAACTAAAATGCTTTATGTAACATTGAAAAGATTATTAACTTTACAGGATTCTTTTTTTCTTCTCTAGTTTTGTGATGACTTTAAAGCCAGTTACTGGAAAAAATAATGTTTGAGGTTTTGGGTTTTATCAAAAAAAAAAAAAAAAGCAACCTGACTTTCATCTGAAATTTGAGAGTATATTTTTAGCACCAAAACTTATGAAAGCAACGTAAGATGCCATTACCAACACTCCTCCTAACTCTAGTACAGCTAAATCCAAATTTGACAGCTTCTGCTGATAACATAATATTTAGAATAGCGTTTTGAGTACTTCAGGCTGATGAGGCTATTAAGCACATAAGATTAAAGCATATGAGCATGATGTTCTAACAGAAAAGCTAGAACTTACTACATATCATGTGCTTTTATATAAATGAAAGGAAAAGTGGGCTAAAAATAATATTCTAAACAAAATGGTTTAGAAGAAAATGGAATACATGAGTAATACAAGTAGTCTACTGTAGGTGTTGGAAAAAAACCTTATGCTTAAATTTTCAGCAAATGCAATAAAAACAACAAATTATATCACCATGAGGACAATTACATCTGCTAATGTTTGGAAATCCAAGTCAAAAATTTTAGAGTAATTTTTTATTTTATTTCTGTTAATATTTACAACCATATGCATATTGTTATGGAGTTGTTACAGACAAATCAATCATTAATATTTAAGTAGTCTTGACATATATATATTTGAGCATTGCACAGATCATTCAAGCCTATTTTTATCTAATTTCTGTTATCTTGTCAATATTTTACACTTATGCTAGAATTACTTTTTGAAACAATTTATATATGGACCTTATCATTGATACTGCAGGGGTAAGCATTTCATTCTGCTACTTTGATTAGTCCAAAATGAGGTGAAATGTATAGGTATGGGGGCCCTAATTTAAATTATTATTAGTTTAATCTTCTTGTGTCCTTAATCAGGCAAAAAGTTGGTCTTCAGTTTGACAGTGCCCTTTAAGCACTAGTCTAGTGCTTTCTTTAGCTGTGCAAATGTAAGGTCAGAATTGGAGAACTCACAGAAGATGATTTCCAAAACCCTATCTATAATCCTTTTACCCTTCTTTCTACAATATCTGAAGATTTTCAGAACATTTATACTTGCCATGTTCTGTTTGTTTGCCTGTTTCTCCCTGGTGTGTCACTAGACAATTTTACTGTGGCAAATTACTGTGTCAAGTATGTAAGTTCTAGTCATCATTTCAGACAGAGCTGTCTTGTTAGAAATTGTAGTATACATCATGCTCTGATTAAAAATATTAAGTGTGTTGAAATTCAAAAGAAGTTACTCTGATTGTTTAGAAACCATGGATATATTTTGTTTGTTGTCTGTGAGATAGCTGCAGGGAGAATAAAAGCAGTTACCTCTAGTTATCTTGCTTAGGAGTGGATTATTTTGAGATGGGAGCTGGATGGAATTTATCTCCAAAGGGATGTTACCTATTTTTTATGAAGCTCTTGAAACATGAGGAAATAAAATGGTATGTTGACCTCAGAAGGCTAGCTAGTCTTCATTTTGATCACAAAGCAGTGTTAATTACATGTATGCAGTACATTATAGATGGGAATCTAATCTGCTCCTTCTAGTCTTTGGTATTGTTTCTAGTGCAATGTTTTCTATTATCTGTCTTTAAAGTTATAAGTGGGAATTTTAGCTGGTTTTCTTTTTTTTTTTTTTTTTTTTCCCCTCTCCACTCACCAAGTGTTAATCTCATCAGTTCTTAAACCACTCACCACAGTCACTGAAAACATATGTATTTAGCCTTTTCATGTTTTTGAGTACAGGCATTTTCTGTATTGTTTCTTCTTATTATTATTAACTCTACTTTGTACATTCTTATAAGAGGAATCTTATTTCCTAGTTCTCTATTTCCATTGCTTTTTCTTGGACTCTGTCCAATTTGCTTGTATCAGTCTTGAAGCTCAGTGTCCAAAATTGAATATATTACTTATCTGAGAAGCAGAAAAAGATCATTTCATATATTCTGAAGACTGTCCATTCAGAGAAATGTTTCTGCATTTTTTCACTACAGCTTGTCTCACATGTAGGTCATTACATCCCTTGGGTCATTTCCAATAAGATGGTGTTTCTTAGACTTCTGTTTTTCACCCTGTATTGTGCAGTTGGCTATTCCAACCTATGTAGTTCAATTATTCTGGCATAAATTGTGTACCTACACTTCTCAGTTGTTGCATGCCATTTTTTCAGATAATTTTTCTGATTTGGAGTAATGCAAAAAAAAAAAAAAAGATTCTGGAAGTCGTTAAGAAAATTTAAGGGGATAATGTAGTGTAATGCTCTTGAATTTAGAAATAAAATTATTTATGGGATGAGCTTTTTGCTAGGAGATTGGGCATTATACCTTACTCATGACGGGAGATCAACCTCCCTTGACCTGATACTGCAGATACAGTACTGGAGTTGCCCAGCTGGATTACCTTTCCCTATCTGCATGTGTTTGAACAACCTACTTTACTCTGCCCTCTGCAATACTGATTTATCACTTCTACTGTCTTCAAAAAGATGGGCTCCTGGTGTGAAAACAACTCAAAGGTAAAATCAGTCTCAACTGAACTAATTCTGTAAGGATTTCTCTGGGGGGGAAGGGGGAAAAAAGTGGAGTATGTTGATTACCTCTATAATTATACTTCCTTATGGTCTCATCAAAGACCCAAAATTACCTTCTTTCCTATCCCTTTCCTGTCCTTTCCCCTGAAATACTCATTTTTAACCTTTTTGTAATGATAAATACAATGATTTTATTAGTAGTGGTAATGATTAATAAGAAACATGACAGGAAAAATGTGTTTTTCATCCAAGTATATTTGCATTATAGGAAGTTTTCAGAAGGAAAAATGACACCAAAATTATTCTATGTTAAACTAGTGATTATAGGTTAAGCTAGTGTTGTGAACATATGGTACAAGAAATCTATCTGTATAAAAAAATCTAGAAACTTAATTTAATGTGATGTTAATTTTCCTTCAATGAAATGCAAATTTTACAATTATGTGTAGACACTACAGAAATTCCAAATTCATATTCATTAAGGAATGACCATGCATCTAATGAGTATAAGCCTGCCTAAATGCACTATTTAGAATAGAAAATAATGATTGGAAATTCAGTTGGAAAGGATCTTTCATGATCATCTAGTCCAACTGCCTGACCTCTCCTATATTTAGAAGCTGGGTTCCAACTCTTGAGAAGTAACAACTGGTTTTACCTTGTGAAGGTACTTTTTATTTATTTATTTATTTATTTTAGTAGGCTAGAGACAGCTAAAAATTCTTGTTGTGAAAACTTTGAAATGTAGAATATGTAGCTGAGATAACTCATTCTCATTCATTGCAGATATACAGGAAAACTTGACTAGAGAATTTTGTCTGTTAGTTCAACATTTATTTTTATATTTTGTAACAGGGGGACAGAGTAACCTGACTCTGTTAATGTTTTTTCCATGCTATCTAATTCAGAAACACATTGAGGTTTGTTGTCTCTTTTAAAAGCAATGAATTTCCTTTGCTCTCTTAAAATCTGTAAAGCTTTTGCAGATCTGCTAAAGATCTGCAAAAAAAACCAAACATCTTACAAGAACGAATTCTAAAATTTAGCAGTGTGTGTATGTCAAACACATACAAAGACAGGGATTTCCTATTAACCACTTAGGCATGTTTATGGAAAATGTTATGTTAGGAATGTCTGAGTTTTAGAATTTCTCATTGGGTTTAGTAATTTCTCATTTTAAAATTGTGTGGAAGTTAGTATAAAATATTTTGCGGGTCAAACTACAAATATTAGTATAAAAATGTTTTGTATTTCAAGTTACATATATATTTAAGAGGAATGTGGTGAAAAAAAGTAAATTTGCATTTGAATCACAAATTTTGAATCTGTGATGATAATCGCGTTTTAGATGAATGACTTTAACAATATAGTTTGTGGAGACCATTTTAATTTTATACTGTATATGGGGGAAAATAGAGGAAAATAAGAACTGCATAGAATATTTTTCAGGTTAGGCAGACTAAATAGTGTTTCATTTGTGAGGTTTGGCTTAAGCATAAAATTATAAAAATAAACTCTAACATTATAAAAAATAAAATATAATTATAAAAAAAAAAACTTTATTTTGCTAATTGAAACAAGAAAAACTTGATAATGAGGTTTAGGTTAGAAATTAGGATGCATTTCCTCTTAGAAAGAGTAGTCAGGCACTGGAATGGGATGCCAAGGGAGGTGGTAGCATCACCACCAACATTTTCTGGGGTGTTCAAGGAAAGGTTGGACCTGGTGCTTAAGGAAATGGTTTTGTAGGTGGTTGGACTAGATGATTTTGAGGGTCTTTTCCAACTTCGATTATGTGATTTTTCACAAAGAATTCATATTGATGAAAATGCCTTTTTTTTTTTTTTTATTAAAGTAGGATTTTAGGAAGACCATATATTTCCATATAACCACACAAACCTGAAAATAAATGTGTGTAACCTAAAGTTGTGATTTCTATAAAGAAGAAAGCACCTGCTTCAAATTTTACAGCAGAGATAGCAGTAGCAAGTGTAACAAGATTTAATTAATTAATATCAACTAAACAAGATCAAGCTAGAATGTTAATGTTTATAAAGTCTTTGAGATCTTCATGTCCCAGAACAAAAGACATTCAAAGAAGAATTATGTGGTGTGCTTTCCTTGTTAAAATAAAATACCTAACCATTATTTTAAAACTATCCTAGTGTTTTAATTTGATTTTGCAGCTGTTAAGTATTTTGGAATGTTTACCATGCCATTGGATCTTTCTGTCAGCAAGACCTTGCATGTCATGGGGCTATCCTGATGAGGACAGTTTTTAAATAAATAAAATCATCAACATAAAGAAAAGTGGTTTTTTCAGGGTTGCTAAATATGCTGTTGCTGACGCAGGACCCTAAGGAATTTGCAGTAGAATATTGAAACCAGGTAGCCTGCACGTCGCTGTATTCAGCTACAGTAGTAGAGAATAAAATTACTATTCATAATGCAAGCGCTTTATCACTGTTCTTGCAAAAAAACTCCCATGAACTTTGAGACCTTGAAAACTAATATGCCAGAAACAATAGTGGTGAGATGGGAAGTGAGAAAAGGTAATTATTGAACTGTTGTTAAATAAAAAACCCTTTTGGGTCCTTGTATCTGGAAATTTTATGTGTATAAATATATATATATAGAGAGAGAGAGGGATGCACGCACAGACACACACAAAACAAATCAAAGAGAATTTGCTAGTTGGAGAGCTATCAGAAAAATGTATTTTAAGTCAAATCATTTTAGACTAGAGGGAATATAATTCGGTGTTTCACAGAACCTGTAGAGTTTTATAAACAGTATCAGGAGTTTTGATAAAATAAATAAAAATGTAAAGCTATTTCAGATAAAGACTCCTTTTTCCCCAGGGAAATTATTTGGCTTTCACTAATGCTGGGACTCCAGAGAAGAGGAGGGAAGGAGAGATGGTAAAGTGGTAAGGAAAAGATGGGATCGACATCCAACATTCCCATTTCTTTGACTGGCAGTAATCTGACCCTCCTTAGTTATGAAACTCATAACAGCAAATTTGTACAACTAGAGGTACATGAAACAAATTAGAATAGTTTTAATTGGAATTGGACATCCTCCAATTAGAGGAACTTATCCTTTTCTCTGATGCCTATTTTACTTCTGTTTGTTTTGCAGCTGTTTCCCTGTTTTCCTAAGTCTTAGGCATACTCTGTGCTGTCAGGCAGTATTTTCCCCTTTATATTTTTATATAATATATTATATATTATATATATTATATATATTTTATATAATATATAAATTATATATTATATAAATATATTTATATATATTATTTATATATTATATAAATATATTTATATTTATATTTGTTTCCCTTCTTGAAGAAGGGAATACACACATGGGAGCTGTGTGAAATGGGACAAAATTCACAGGCAGATTTGGATGGAGAAGGGAAATGTGTTGCTTTTATTGTAGAAGTTTGTGTATAGGTTTCACCTTCTTTTGCCTTGGCCATGAACCCCAGGAAACTGTTCCCTTTGCTTCCAGCTATGAGTTTTGTTTATTTGTTTTCTTTAGACTGAGCTGTCATATCAAATTATCATCAGTTTGTGATAAGTGTCAAGAATCTATTTTATTTTTTGTAGACTTCTATGCCTAAGCATACAGATAAAGGATGCATTTTCTTACATCGTGAAGCTCAGATGTGTGTGTGTATTTTGGACAGAAAGTAAGAAGTCATGCATTAAGGCAGCATACTTTGGCATTTTAAATCCATACAGTTTTCCAGTTGATGGTGTTTGCAAACCAGGGAGAATTTCATTTTTGCATATTTTCTTCCCTCCTGTCACTTTCTGATTGTTTGAAGACTCTTCTGTTTTATTAGGTACCAGTGTCATGATGCATTAATTTGTACCTTTGCAAATATTGAAAGTTATAAGATTTTGTTAGAGAAATACCTAAAATCAGATTTGTAACATTGGTTAGACAGGATTAAACTTAACCTTGCAATCCTGTTGGCCTTAGTTGACCACAGTGCGGATGGAAGTCTTGACAAAAGGAAATGTTGACACCAGTTAAATCAGAAGTTAGAATGGGAAAATATTTTTGAAGGAAACATGCAAATCCTACTCCAAATATTATTTTGCAACCAGAGCCTCAAAAAGCTTTTCAGATGGATACAGCTTAAGTTGTTGTATATTGGCAAACTAAATGAGGAAAAAATAAGTGCAGAATTTCAGGTAGGATTGCTGTCTTTGTGTATCCTCACATGTTTATTTATCTTCCTGTGTTTAGACTGTACTTAAGAAGAAAAATGTATCTTTGTTTCACTTTAGAATATAGATACTCGTTATATTATATTTCAAGTACAAAGTATGCAAAAACACCACCACACAAATTATTTGCTGTTAGAAGACAAAAAAAGCCACACACAAAAAAAAACAACAACAACAACACTTTGGTCCATTTGCTGCCTTGAAATGCCATCTAATCTAACCATTAACTATTACAGAATTATATTTGATAGTGGCTCCACCAAATGAACCATTTTAGATATGAGGACTGTTTGTGCCAATTATTACTTCTGTGCATTTGTGTCATTTAAATACAAACAACGCTGAATTTAAGCAGATTACATGCTATTCTAGATAGGTTATTACATGAATGTTTGTATTCTTTTTAGTTAGTTCCTGTTTGAGAAGGATATGTCTGTGATTGAATATTGTTAATATCTTCATAACCTCTCCAATAAAGCTTTAGATTAGAACTACTGGAATACAACCAATATCTTAATGAAGAGACTGATACTTCAGTAAGATTGGTAGGCCTTGCAGGAGTGTGTGAAGACTTTGTAATTGATAGTTGTCTGAAATCTGTGCTACAACAACTGTCAAGTCAATTAAAGAACATAGGAATATGTAATTAAATATATTTTGGGGATCTTTTCTCAGTTGCTCTTTTGTAATTAGATGTGGTCTTGGATATTTGCATGACTAAAGTGTTGCCTTAAAATTTCAGTTTGTTTGTTTTGCTTGAAACTCTTCTGTTACTAACAAATGCCCAACAATAAAAAGGTCTTCATGAACACATCTCAAATGTGGAGGGGACTTGTGGATGCTGATGCTTATCCAGTTGATTAATAAGAGTCAGAACAGGATCTCAGTGGTGGTGTATTTAACCTTCACCTCTTTCTCTCCATTCTGTGTAGTGTACTGTCTTTTCTAATCTGCTATGAGTTATAATTTTAGATGGTAACAAAACACATTGTCTTGGCAAATCTACTTAACCACTGAAGTCTAGTAATGGTGCTTTTGTTTTGTGCAACAACTTTACTACTTCTCCTCTTCTCAGCTTTGTAAATAATCTGAATAATTTGTATCATCTGAAAAGAGGCAGTATTAAATATACATTCTAGCTGTAAAGTCTGAATATGTCCCACCATACCCAGTATATCCTTGTGTTTCACTTTTATATGGTATGTGTATATTTGTGTGCACACTGAGAAGCATCAGGCATCCACTGCAGAGACGATTTAATCTAGTCATACAGTAGTCCAACCAGTTTCAGACTTCCTGCCTTAGAAACTGGGATACCCAATTATTCTACAGTATGATCTTAAAACCAGAGGAATGACCTTCTCTGCTGAGACTTCATATGTAACTTTTTACCCAAAGGCACGCAAGAGAAATCCTGTTGTGGAAAGCAATTCCTGTGGTGGGTACTATGTGCCTGCTTTGTGGGTAGCTTGTTCCTATGGGTGGGTTTTGTGTAGACTGCTTTGACATTACATCAAATCATTTTGAGATTACTCAAAATCAGTCTTCTGAATTATCTTTGTTGTTGTTGTTTTGTTCTGTTCAAGATTCAGAGACTGACTGCATTGGTTGTGGTGAAATGACTGTAGAGTTTCCTTTGCATGTCTTGGGAGAGCCAACTAGCTATCTAGTAATTCTCTTGATGACCTCTTATGACAATCTCTTGTGCTGTCCACTACACAATATGTTATCTGAAGGCTTGCACTGATAGTACTGTTTTGTTCACGCTCTTGTGGGGGAGAAAAGAGACATCCTCTTGAATGACATCAAATAGACCAGTATGCGCTGGAGTTAGCTCTTTAACATTTTAAACAAACAATCAAAAAAAATGAATAGTGTCAGCCTTTCTGAAAGACTGTAGTGAACTGTGGGTCTGTTTAATAAAAAAAAAAAAAAAAAAAGGCAATCAGAAAAACCTTGTGAACCAAAATGGAAATTCCCCAAATAAAGGAGAGAAAAAAAAATCCAGTGTTTTTGGCAAAAAGGAGATCATGCCTTTTTGATTTTTATTTTATTTTTATTCTCTGTTCTAATGAGTTCATTTAATAACATGCATGCTCTTTCTTCTATAATGTACTGTTTTGAGGGATGTAGCACCATTTTGGATCACAGGATCACAGAAATCACAGAATCGTCTAGGTTGGAAGAGACATCCAAGATCACCTAGTCTAACCTCTGACCTAACACTAACAAGTCTTTCACTAAACCATATCACTAAGCTCAACATCTAAATGTCTTTTAAAGACCTCCAGGGATGGTGACTCACCACTTCCCTGGGCAGCCTATTCCAATGCCTCACAACCCTCTCAGTAAAGAAGCTCTTCCTAATATCCAACCTAAAAAGCCCCTGGCACAACTTTAGCCCATTCCCCCTTGTCCTGTCACCAGGCATGTGGGAGAATAGACCAACCCTCACCTCTCTACAGCCTCCTTTAAGGTACCTATAGAAAGCAATAAGGTCACCCCTGAGCCTCCTTTTTCTCCAGGCTGACTAAACCCAGCTCCCTCAGCCTCTCCTCATAAGACTTGTTCTCCAGACCCCTCACCAGCTTCATTGCTCTTCTCTGGACGCGCTCGAGAACCTCCATGTCCTTCGTGTAGTGAGGGGCCCAAAACTGAACACACTACTTGAGGTGCAGCCTCACCAGAGCTGAGTACAGGGGGACAATCACTTCCCTAGACCTGCTGGCCACACTGCCTCTTATGCAAGCCAGGATGCTGTTGGCCTTCTTGGCCACCTGAGCACACTGCTGGCTCATATTCAGCTGACTATCCACCAATACTCCCAGGTCCTTCTCCAGCAGGCAGCTTTCCAAGCACTCCTCTCCCAGCCTGTAGCTCTGCTTGGGGTTATTGTGCCCCAGGTGCAGGACCCAACACTTGGCCTTGTTGAACTTCACAAAGTTGACCTCAGCCCATTGGTCCAGCCTTTCCAGATCATCCTGCAGATCCTTCCTAACCTCGAGCAGATTGACACATGCACCTAACTTGGTGTCATCTGCAAACTTACTGAGGGTGCACTCAATGCCCTCATCCAGATCATCGATAACAGTATTAAAGAGGACTGGCTCCAGTACTGAGCCCTGGGGGACTCCACTAGTGACTGGATAACAGGCTGGGAACTGTGATTGCTTAGGTGCATTTAATGCAACATAGCAGTAGACCTGCACTGGATTTTTTTATGCCAGTTTTATTCTCTGGTTTAAGAAATGGAAAATGGAAAATTATATTTGTTTATAGTGTGTGTGTGTTTAAAACTGGCTATATATCCATTTGCACACAGGTAGGCCTGTAGGAGATCAGCCTGTGGTTGGTATGAGCAATGTTTAACACAAGCTGTGAATAACATCCGATTCAGTTTGCTGAGAGCAATTGTGATTAGACTTGTATATAGGCGGGCGGAGAGAAGAGGAATGTTGGAAAAACTTCTTTTCAGTTTCCCCCAAATAAACCTTGCCATTAATGGTAGTACTGACGAGGTTGAACTGCGTTTCTGCATCAAAATATAAAAATGAAATTCCACTTGTGCTTGCAATATTTATTTAGAGTACTTGATGATCTACTCCTGGAAATATGTAAGAGAAAATTGTTGTGAATTTAGAATCACAAAGCGGTTAAGTTTGAAGAACACCTTTGGAGATGATCTAGTCCAACCTACCTGCAGGGTCAACTAAATCTCAGGGCTGTGACCAGTTGGGTTTTGATCATCTCCACAAATGGAAACTCCATACCTTCTGTCAGCAAACTTTTCTAGCATTTGACCAGCTTCACAGAGTGCCTTAGCTATAATATACTATATAGAAATATACATTATATAGAAAAATACAGTGTATAAAAGCTAAGAAATACCATTTTATGTCAAGTGTGATGTGCTGTCCTCAAAATCAATGTTACAGAAAGCATGCATAGTTGCCACATCTTAAAGAACAACATGTTTCTAAGAAACATTTGATTAATTCTGCAGAGTAATATCTTCAAATTAATGCTATCGTTTATGCCACAGGAGGTATATAGAAGTGCTTAGTTTGCTTTATGAGTAGTGATGACGGTTTTGTCATTTTCATTATTTTCATCATTTTCAGTAATGTCCCATGATTAGTTTAAGGAATATCCTAATAAATAGTAGAAGTTTAGATGTAGCAAAAACTGAATTTACTTACTCTATTACAGTCAGTAATTTATTTCTTTTTGCCCAAAGATCTGGGTATGTACCGATTAGTATAAATACAAATGCCATACAAAAGAGGCACACTAACAATTCTTCTTCATATGTCTGTACTTTACGTTACTTTTTTAAAAATATATATATTTATCATAAAACATGTTTAGTTGATTTATACAATCATAGAATGGTTTGGGTTGGAAGGGACCTTAAAGCCCACTTAGTTACAACCTCCCTGCCACAGGCAGGGACAGACCAGGTTGCTCAAAGCCCCATCTAGCCTGGCCTTAAGCAACGCCAGGTATGGGGCATACTTGTACATAACATCTCTGTGTAACCTGTTCCAGTGTCTCACGACCCTCACAGTAAATAATTTCTCCCTTATATCTCATCTAAATCTACTATATTTTAGTTTAAAACCATTATCCCTTGTCCCGTCTTTACACTCCTTGATAAAGAGTCTGTCCTGCTTTTTTTTGTAGCCCCTCCTGCAGGTACTGCAGGGCCACTATAAAGTCTCCCTGACACCTTTTCTTCTCCAGGCTTAACAACCCTGACCCTCTCAGACTGTCTCCATATGAGAGATGCTCCAGCCCTCTGATCTGGCCCTCTTCTGGAATTGCTCTAAGAGGTCCATGTCCTTCTTATATTGAGGGCTCCAGCGCTCCAGATGGGTTTTCATGAGGGCAGAGAATTGAGAAGAATCAACCCCCTCAGCCTACCAGCCATGTTGCTCTTGATGCAGCCCAGGATACAATTGACTTTCTGGGCTGCAGGTGCACATTGCCAGTTCATGTTGTGCTTCTCATCAGGGCTGCTCTCAATCTATTCCCCACGCAGCTTGTATTTGTGCTTGGGGTTGCCCTTGTCCAGGTGCAGGACCTTGCACTTGGCCTTGTTGAACTTCATGAGGTTCACACAGGCCCACCTGTCAAGGTCCCTCTGAATGGCATCCTTTCCCTTCTGTGTGTCCACCACTCCACACAGCTTGGTATTGTCAGCAAACTTGCTGAGGGTGCACTCAGTCTCACCATCCATGTCACTAGCAAAGTTGTTAAACAGTCCCAGTGCCAACCCCTGAGGAATGCCACTCATCGCTTATGTCCATGTGGATATTGAGCCATTGACTGCAACTCTTTGAGTGCAACCATCCAACCACTTCCTTACCCACTGAGTGGTCTATCCATCAAATCCATGTCTCTCCAATTTAGAGACAAGGCTCTCATGGGGGACAGTGTCAAATGCTTTGCACAAGCTCAGGTAGATGATGTCAGTTGCTCTTCCCCTACCCACCAGTGCTGTAAACCCATCACAGAAGGACACCAGATTTATCAGGCACAATTTGGCCTTAGTGAACCCATGTTGCTTGTCACCAATCACATCTTTATTTTCCAAGTGCCTTACCATAGTTTCCAGGAGGATCTGCTCTGTGATCTTGCCAGGCACAGAGGTAAAATTGTCTGGCTTATAGTTCCTTCTTTTTTTTCTTCCCCTTTTTAAAAATGGGGGTTATGTTTCCCCTCTTCCAGTCAGTGGGAATTTCACTGCACTGCCATGGCTTCTCAAATATGATGACCAGTGGCTTAGCAACATCCCCCTGTTCCTTCAGGACCATAGATGCATCTCATCAAGTCCCACAGACTTGGGCACCTTCAGGGTCCTTAGCTGGTCTTGAACCTGATCTTCTCCTACAGTGGGTGGTTCTTTATTCTCTCTGTCCCTGTCTTTGCCTCCTGGGATTTGGGCTATGTGGTTAGAGTTCTTGCCGGTGAAGACAGGCAAAAAATTCTTCATTGATACTTCAGTGTTATTTCTAATATGGTTAGGAAGCAAGAATATTTGACAGTTGTTTCCCTATTTTCAGCTTAAGTGTAAAGCTTAAATGTTTTCTGCAAATTAAGCTCTAAAACCCTTAGAATGATTATGTTGACAGTTTCAAAAAATATTTGCAATGTGGAAATACATCATGTATATCTGAGTCAACAGAAAACA
Organism: Anas acuta; assembly: GCF_963932015.1. Taxonomy (NCBI): domain Eukaryota; kingdom Metazoa; phylum Chordata; class Aves; order Anseriformes; family Anatidae; genus Anas; species Anas acuta. The sequence continues at coordinate 38,128,546 of NC_088982.1, forward strand.
TATTATATCAACCAGGAGTTAATTCATTTTATGCTCTTACCTACACTTAAATAATGTACTACCATGGGACATTTTTTATTTTGATAAAAATGTAGTTTCAAGAAGAAAACTGTTTTCTGTTTTTGTTGTTTTATTTTTATTTGTTTTTAATAAATCAGTTACTTTGTAAAATATTGAACATTTTATTATTGTTATGTGGTCTGCATATTCCAACATTATAAAAGGTAATGAATGCTTTTTGGTTCCAATGCTGTATCATAATTTTTCAGTAGTTATTCAAAATCAGAGTATGGACAATTAAAATAATTTTCATGTTTACTGTAACGGAACTGTTATGAAGAGAAAACAGGAAAGAGAGAAGGTTAGGAATACCACAGTCTGTGCAATGTATGAATTCAGTTCATGTTACAGAAAAGACTTCTGGTTCATAAATAAGAGCTGGTTTAACTGTTGGCAGTTCTAGACATACCTGCAAAAATCTATTCATCAGTAAGTTACTTTACTTCACATAAAAAAAAAATTCCATTTTAAGATCAATAAAGGTAGAATTAGGGTATCAACCTTATCAAACCTATAAGGATTCATCAGTTAACTTTGTTATTGGTACAATAACCCTTCTCCAAAGCCATGCTAATTAGAATTCAGTAAGATGTTGGGATGAAGTAATGAATGAGCAAACTTTTTTTCTTAGTAGAGGTACTTAGTAGAGCTATGCATGTAAGCCCTTCATGTGACTATGTGGATAGGGCTTGATTTTATTTTCCCTCCTGATCACCAATTAGTTACAACAGGTTTTATCCTGAATATCCTAACAGTTTTAGTTAAAAGCCTCTTCTGTATTTTAGAACATCCTTTATTTATATTCAGTAACAGAAGCAAAACAAAGCTAAGCAAGAGTTTGGCATAGCCTGCTTAGAGAGAAAAAAAAAAAAAAAGAAAAAAGAAAAAAAATACATCTATGATTCTTTATGCAATCCCTCTGATTTAAACCTGGAAAGAATGAAATTGAGTCTTCATAGTCTGAGTCTTCAAGCGTCTTCATAATGAGAGCGTTCTCACTCCTTCCCCTTTCCCACCTTTTATTGCTGAGTGTGTCACTACATGGTGTGGAATATCCCTTTGCCCAGTTTAGGTCAACTGCCCTGGTGATTTCCTCTCCCCACTTCTCACCCACCTCCCAGGCAACTGGCTCCTGGGGGTCTTTGGAGGGAGTCTTGATGCTGTGGCAGCATTGCTCATCAACAGACAAAACATTGGTGTGATATCAGTGCTGTTCTAGCTGCAAGTGCAGAGCACAGCACCGTACAGGCCCCTGCAGGGAAAGTTAACTCCATCCCAGCCAGACATAGTACACTATTAGAAAGGATTTTCTACTGTATGTCAAGTCTTGTAACTTGTCCCACCTTTCACATGTTTTTTTTTTCTCTGGAAATTTTCCCTTTGTGTAATCATCCATGGTAAAGAAATGCATATAATAGTTTAAGAAGGGTCAACATCAAGAATTGTCCCTTATTTTGGTATTGCAACCTCAATTTTTACAAAGAAAAACCTTCTTAATTTGTCATATACTTCATAAAATGTACCATTCTTGGTGTCTTTCACAATACATATATGAGTAGTAGTTTTTATAGATAAAATTTATACACTACCAGCCTGCATCGAAGAACTTGAAATAATGCAATCATAATTAGCTTCAGTATCTATTTTATTGCAACTTTAAATAGAGATTGAATGTATTGAAATAAAAAAAAGAAAATGTAGCTGTGTTCAAATTACCTGAATTCTACCAGTGTTCCTGAACCTGGTGCTTACTGTGAACAGCATTTGTGAACTGATTGTATCTTGATGGATCCCACTTTACCTCAGCTGTTTATTTAAAACATCTGGATTGCTTTTTAGAGGCTCTCAGGAAATGCTGACCTTTTCTCCATTGACCAAATGCATGAATTTAACACAATATTTCCCTGGGTGAAAAAAAACAAGCATATTGTGTTGAGAAACATAAACATTTTTTACAGGTTTTCTTGCATATAGTAACCCCAAAACTGAAACTTTTAAGTGATTTAAATATATCTGACTTAATTTGAGGAATTATAAGACATTGTTTGTTAGGATTAATTTATTTACTTTTTTTTTTCTCTCTAATTTTTGAATAGAAATTTAGAAAAATCTTTATATAAAGCTTTTGAGACTACTGCTTACTATTTAACTATAATTTTGTCTTTGTAGTTTTGGTCTATAAAACCACTGTATCTTGTGACTAGCTGCATCTGCAAACTCCACAGGGAGGGCTGGGGGGAATGTGAATGAACTGATTCTGTCTAGAGGTACTTAGCCCAAAAATACTGGTAGAAAACCTCTGTTTCAAGAGTGAGATTATTATAACAGTAGCTTAGATAATGGGTTGCAATTGCTTTTAGGTATGTTAAATGTTATTTTTATAATTTTGTCTAGGTTTTGTCCAGGGCGAAGGGATGCTGTTCACAGTAAGACTAACCTTACTGTTTCATGCAGGCTTGTAATACTATTTGTATAAGCATTTGCTTTCTTCCCAAAAGTATTTCATCAGCAACTGTAATCTATACTTGAACTACTTAGGGCAAGAATACCCAGCTTCTAGGTGATTGAGATCAGGCTGAGTTAGAGAGTTTTGACTAGGTGACAGAAGTTAATGAAACATTGTGTTGCAGCTGGATAGAAATGTCCCAGGCCCAGGGGTCAGCAGGTAATTTTGATACAGAAGATCAAGAATGGGATTATCAGTGCGATAGGATCAAAGTATAGTTGATATTATTTACCGTATTTGACATTTCTGTTTGAAGGCACACCTTAATTTCTTTTTGAGTTACTATATTTTTGTTCATTTCTGTATGATATTACTCCCAGCATAGTTTGTTTAAAATGGTGATCTGTCAAAATGAATAATAGTCATGTGGAAGATGGTGATTTGGGTTACTTTCTGAGAGGTGCAAGATTTCTGCAGATAGCATTTCAGAATTACGTAGAGGCCTCATCCAAACTGAAAGTGTTAGAGAACCTAATTGTATTTTTTTTTTCCCTTTTACCACAGTTAGAAAACTTTTTGGTCTGTTATCTGCGCAATACACTTTTTTACTACTTTTGCTTTCTTACCTGTTTGAAGGGAATAAGATGAACGGTGTGAGAAAAGATGAGTGTTCAAAAATCAGTTGTCTTGAGGCTCAATATCTGTTTCATTGAGCCTTTTTATTTGATCAGTGCTTTATCTGTTGCACACACATCTGGAGAACATCTGGTGTTTATGAGCAGCTTCATAATTTAGAGCTGTAGCTTACACTTACATGCAGACTTGTTCAGATATTTTACTAAACTATTGTTAATAAATAAAATGTTTGTTACATTTGTTAGTAGTGTTTCTGTCTGGCAGTATAGTGTGTAGGCACATGAACTTTTTCTAATTTGGATTAGATCTGCATTCCGGATCAGTCTGCCTATGGCAGAAGGGTTTTCTCCTTTGGAATTTACTTTGATTTCTTGAATATATCACAAATGAATACAAATGTATTCTGTATTTAAATAATTAATTTTCATAACTAGGGAAAGTATTAAATAACCTGAATGTAGCTATGTAAAACAAACAAACAAACAAAAAACACTTTTATTTGCCTTTATTTATGTATAAAATGATTTGTCAAAATGTGAGATTTGTGTGGAAGGTGGTGATTTTGACAGTAAAAATTCTGAGATTATGAAAGATGGTAACAATAATCTTTGTGAACAGTGAAATTTAGTGTTGTCAAACTGAGTGCTATTTGATGAGGATATTCCTCAGGAAAAACTTTAACTAGCATAAATTTATTGTATTTTAAGATTCAGAAATGCATATATGCTTATATAGCATCTTGATATATAGAACCAGAAGAGATAACTTTGCTGCACATGACTATTTCAGAGCCTTTTTTTTTTCATCAGCACTTTGATACAAATTTGTAAACACCTCAACTATTCATATAAATACGTGTGTTCTGTAGAGTGAGAGAAACCAAGAATATTCAACTTCTAGAGAAAACTGTGAAAGTGTTCATGCAGCATAGGAGCCTGTTTGAGAGGTTCAGGTATTTATCTGAGGCAAAAAGAGTAAGGACTGGTGAAGTGATTGGTTTAGAAAATACAGTGTAGCCATAGATTATATTCCTAAAAAATACAGAGAAAAAAAAAATGCTTGAAATTTATTCATAAAGTTGAATTTAACTAAGAAATACCATTACCTAACTGTACGTTCTGATGCTATCATAACAAGGCAAAAATATAAAAGTAATTCAATGCTTCATTTACTGATAACATGGCCGATGTTGCCATCTGTATTTTAGTAACTTATTCTTCAGATATTCCAAGTAGTATGTGTACATGCATGCACTCTTTATGACTTTGTGGATAGGACTCTGAAATATATGCGAAGATTACAGGGGATCCATTATTGCTAAGTCCATTTCCTTTGTAAATATTGATCTAATTGAAAAATTCAGTAACCACAGCACAAACATTCAATACTGTATCTCATACTCAGATAAAGAAATAATGTGGTTAAGTTTGTTTTTATAGTTCCAGCATTTTGCTTACCAAAACCAAAATTAGGAAGTATCAAGGGTTAAAAAGACTATTGCTGTATTACTTAGGAACAGTAATGAAGAATTAAGACTTGTTCTGGAAATATATGTGTATAGATAAAGGTTTTTTGTTTGTTTAATAAAATGATTAATGGAGTTTTGCAGATAGTACACTCAAAGCTATTAAATAATTGAATTTATATGCAACATAAATACCAGGTTGCCATGACATTATAGATCCTTCAGAGGCTGTTGGTACTGAAACTGCTGCTATTAAGAATGTGTGCTCTAAATAGAGATTGCATTATTGTTTTCCAGATGACAACAATGAATTTTTAGAACCTTTTTAATTAGTTTCTTAGCACTTTTTACAGTAAAATGTCAAATAGAAGTAAATTAAATATAACAAAATGAGTTAGAAATGTTTGTATGCACACAAACACTAATAAGGAAGAGCAAGGTTACAAGGAACTATGACTAATACTTACAAAGAATTAAAGGACAGCTCATAAATTGTCTTATTAAAAGTTTTTTTTTGTTGTTGTTTTGTTTTGTTTTTTTCCCCTTCTGTGGAGTTGAAACTCAGGCTGAGAAGCAGTACTTCTGGGAATAGAGTAACTGTGAATGCTCCCTGAAGGCCTGAAACTGAAGAACCAAATCTGTATGGCTTTACCTTTATATCTCTCTTGGCTTAGAAATCAAATCTTTTGCAAACCCTTTAATGTCAGATTGAAAATGACACTTATGCAAGATTTATTAATTTTAATTTAACAGCAAACAAAACTTTCTCCCAAACCAATTTTAAATACTATCTTTTTAAAACCATAAGGAAGGTAGTTCTTCATTTTCTGAAGGTAAGACCTTTGATGAGACAGTCTTGGTCTTTTATAATGTGCTTTCACTTACAGCACTTCCCAACAAAACCTTTACCTGCTTAGGGCTTCCTAACTGTTGTGTGCCTGTGCAGCTTAAGATAGACATCATTTTCCTGATGAACCCATAACATTTATGGTCTTTGGAATGTCAGAATTGATCCAAGGATGATCATTTGCCTTTGGTCAGCTAAAGGAATAGTTTTCAGTCGCAAACATTGTAAGCTTTATCGTCATATTTCCATTTCAGCACCCTCCTTAAGATGAGTGTGCCACAGGCACAGACATTCCTATCAGCCATTTTGCTGGGATCTCTGTATAGGGAAGAACATTGAACAGCGTGCTACAAATTCTTCTCATGCACTGCAGTTTCTTGTGGCAGGTTTTGCAAGCATGAACTTTCTCCCTTCATATCTAGCAGAAATGTGAATTATCATGCATGTTAATTTCTGCGTTAAAATACAAATGGTATTGCTGTAACCTAAAGGCCCTTATTGGAAATCTTGACTGCTCAGGAGCAGCAGATCCTTTGAGGATGGCAGTTCTTGGCTGCCTTGTGTTGGCCATATCTTTAACAAGGTGGTCAGTTCAAAATTATTTGCTTGTGGGAAAGGGTTTTCGCCTCAAACAGCACAGAATGTTGCAAATTGGTAATGGTGTAGGCAAAGTCCAATGAAAAACTTTTGTAGGCAGGGAATGGCATTTTGTTTCAAAACAAAACCGATGACACTTACTGATCCTCACACCTGCATACCCCTGAGCACTAGGACATGTGTTCCCATTTGCTCTGGCTGGCACCCAGCTGCCTAGACCCTTGTACCTGGACAGCCTGTCCAGGTCTGTCCCTTTGACACCAGGGAGCATGAGGTTGCTAGTGCTGAGCCCTGCTGTCTCCTTTCCCTAGGCCCTACTGGAGGGTGCCCATGAGCATGGGGGACCCTCTGTGTCCCCTGTCGGAGCTGACCGTACTGCAAGCCGTACAGATTTCCTTGCTGTCCACCTGCCCAGCTGTCCAGAGGAGTCACATATGAGGTGTGCATGGTTCAACTAAGTAGCTTAGAAGGACCTTACAAGGGCCCTTAGATAAAGCTAAATTTCTCTGAGGTTTGCAGAGATGCTATTGGACACTCTATCCTATCAAACTGCTTCTGGGCATTTTCATGGAAGTTTCCGTCAGCCTTGACCTTCAGTAGTTCTCTTAACTTCTTCAAGTAGGGTGCTAGAACTAAATGCTTCTTCCTGTGAAGTCATTTATTTCTTTAGTGGCAGCTTAATAGGAACTTTCAACAGGGACTGCTGTTATGAGTGTATCTCCTTGGAGGGATTCATTTTGGACAGACAAATCACAATAGCTACAGCTGAAGTCTTTGCGCTCTGACTGATAGTTAATCTAAAAGGAGGCTTTTAATTCTGTTTCTTTTGGAAGATCTATCCCTAAAAGACATGTACTCATTTGTTGTCCTAGACACACAGGAACACAGTGAAGATGCAAGGGATATGATTTAATTAGGCTTCAGCTCTACGAACTCATCTGGGAAGTATCCAGCACTAATTCTGACACAGCAGGTCATGATTCTTCTCTGGTGGAAGTCTGGATTATTTCCTGATTAATGTTATGGTCCACCTGTTGAAGAAGTGACCTGGTACCAAAAGCCTTGCATACCACCAGGATGCTGGTGTTTTTTAATTTCTGATGCAGCCACTGTCTGTGTCAGGGTGGGAGGAAAAGGGAGGGGAAAAGCGCTATGATGGTGGTATGAGGATTAGATTTGTTATCTTGTCTTGAAAAGTTAAAAAATTAAACCAATACACTTTCTGAAAAACAGTCACTCGTCACTGCTTTATTAGAATGCTTAGCAATATTTTCCAACATCTAAGAATAAAAGCTAGTCTATGCCAACTTTGCTGTAGGGAGATTAAACCATAACTGAAACTAAAACCAAGGTCCTGATCATATTTCTTTGACAGCCTGGAGCCAGTAAGCAGAAAATAGACATTTCCTTACATGTCTGCTTTTTCCCTCAATGTAACAGAGCAAGTAACTGCTAGGTATTTGTTTCCCTCAAATAAATAGTTATTCTGTTCCCGTGGTTTCTGCACCCCCATAGCTGTTTCTATCTGAACTTTTCTTTTAAGTGAAGCAATTTCAATAGTGGCTGTTGTGTTTGAAGTTTGTACTGTTAACTGATAAAAAAAAAAAGGCATAACAATGCTAGGCTGCAGTTGTTTTATTATTTGTATTATTATCATTACAGTCTTTGTGGAGGATGAGAGGAATGTGGAGCAGATAGTGACTCTGAAAGTGATATACTAAAATTTAGAGTAGGTTTACTGAATGAAATAGAAATTTAAGACAGAATTGAACACTCACAAAACTCTGTAATATTTAGACATTTTATATTGACTTGAATTTTGTGACACTTTTTATGTCTTCATGAAGAAAAACTTACTTTCCTAAATTAACATAAATGCCATAGCTTTACAGAAAACACTCAAAAGGAAAGGCAGTATTTCCTACAGAAACAAAGTTTCAGTTTAAATAATAAATAAGAAGACTGTCCTCCACTAAGTTCATAGAACTAACTCAGTGGAACTCCTATAATGAGGGTGTTTGCTTTCTACAAAATTCTAGTTCAGGAAATATTTTGGTTCATTAGAGATAACATCTGGTCAGCCCTAAGAAGTTTGTCTTACTTCAAAAATGTTTTTGTAGGAGACTCTTCACAAAGGCAAATATTTCCATTGGCAACTGGTTCTAAACAGAGGATAATGGATTCATCTGTCGAGGGAAATAATATACATATTCAATCTCTTGCTCACAGAAGTAATCAGGGTTTCACATAAATGTGAAAAGAAGCTAATATAACAGATGTCTTTAGGTCTGTTTAATGCTTTATCCATTTTTTTCAACACTAGGCATATAAGTGTTGTATATATGTAGCTTCTAATACTGACACAAAATTTAGTAACTCAGCATAGAATTGGTTCTGCTAAAAATCCTATCAATGCTTCTGTTGCACATACTAGTTTTTTGAGGACTTTCTTTCATTTATTCCTCCATTTGTGTTAAAATGCTCAAGACAATATTATTAGTCTCACACAGAATCTTGTCATATATCTGCCTATGCCCATTGCTGGAACACTTAGCTTGGTGATTGCAGAGATAGGTACATTGGATTCAATTTTAAATCTGTTTCATCCATTGAGATTTAGCTTTCTATTCTGTGATCTTGTGTTTAAAGGTATCTGGCAGCAAGAATATCAAATTATCTGTCAATTAGATAGCTTTCACTAATCCTAAATTTTAGCTTGCTGTTGAAAAATGTGATTTTAATCTATCCTATGCTTTGCTCTTTTTGCTGGATGTTACTTTCAACAATAGTTTGGTTTTGTCATGTCACAGCCTTTTTTTTTTTTTTTCCTTTCATTTTATAGGATTTCTTTAGTCCAACACAATTGTAATTCATTCTTCTGTTAGTTTTCACTGCTTTACTAGATTTTTTCCCATTTACTGTCACTGTATTGGTATTACAGAATGGAATCCCTTCTGTTATATATAATAGTAGAGTCTTTTACCAAGCAGAATAATCTGTATGTGTACATGTAATATACAGAGACGCCCATTTGGGGAAAACATTATCAGTAGGTTATTAAAATTGTAAAGTAAGGCATTTAAAATGTAGAAAATGCCAAAATGAAGATTTTTCATGCAGCCTAATTGTCCTCTCTATGTATATTATCCTCTTTAATTAGATGATTTGTCTCTATTTTTCACTTTTATAGTCAATGCACAGGGCACACTGCATTCCTATATGTGCAAATATTCACAATTTTGTCAGAATCATCCAATAGACATGATGGTGGTGTTGGTGGTAGAAAAGTCAGCAGCTACAGCATTGCATGTGAATGTAGGGCTCTCACTCGTTGGGGATTCATGTAGTTGTGTTAGGAGTGGAAGAACTCAGTGGGGAGCCTGGCATATTGTCTGGGGAACCTCACCTGAGAGTCTGGGTGTACACAGAAGCATGCCTGTCTGAGGGAATGGCATTTATTTTGGCTGCTTCAACATGTTTCAAGGCTGATAAAATGACACTCACCACTAGGGAACAACCAGCAAACAACTACAGTGGAGAATTTCCAAGCTAGTTAATACTGCCCTCATTTTAGAAGTGTGGAAGTGAGACCCTGAAAACTTTTGTACACAAAGTTAGTAAGCGACAGAACATAATTGTCTGGAGTAAGTGATATTGCATGTTTAAAGAATTGCCCTCCTTGTCTTTGAGTGTAACTATGAATAGTCCATAGTTCCATCAGATCTCTACCTCCCAGAGTAAGGACCCTGAAAAATGAATTAATGCATCCTTTCAATAACTTGGATTCATATCCAGTACTAAATGGCAACTTCATGGGATAAAGTCCAAGCTTCTAATACAGTGTTTGGCTATATTAATGCTTCAAGCAGTTAACAGCACAGCCTGTGAGATAAATTGGTGTCAGTAATTTATTATTTTCCTTTGTGTACATTTGTTAGTATCTCAGGAGCAAGAAGCTTATTCTTCCACTGAGACAAAAAACAATTTCCTAGTTAATGGAGGAATTTAGTTACTCTTGAACCTCATTAAATTCCAAAATCTGGAACAGACTTTTACTGTCTTTGGTTAATCTCTGATACCATCTCTTGACCTGTCATATTCTTGACCTCGTCTTGCCTCTGATTTCAGCAGCCTTCCCTTTTTCTGTCAGTATTGCCTTATGATTCCAGTCCCACCCTTTCCCAACTTCATCTGTTTCTTAAATTTGCATGAATACATATATATGTATATGTATATGTTAAATAAAACCTCCTAATTTCAGTGAAACAGAATTTGTTAAAATTCAATAGGGATGGACAGAATTTTTCATTGTCATTTTCTGCTTTGCTAATAGTTTCTCAAAGCAAAATTCAGATGCTTTTTTTTTTTTTCCCCAGTTCTAATCCCCATTTATCAATTTTCATACTAAACTATTGCTTTGTGAGCTTTGCAGTCTTAGCATTTATATTGTGTGCCTCTTTCTACTCTTCCTGAAGCTAACTGTTCAAAAATGCAACCATGAAAAATATGAGAAACATATGCTAGCATCATTTTGAAAACTACCTTGTTTACCTTATCCCTTTTAAATATAGAGAAGAAACCCCTGTAGAATTCTGGTATTTAATAAATGATATATGTGGTGAATAAGACTGCTTGGAAATAGATGGTTTATTATTAAGTCCATAATGAAACAATAGATATGTACTTACTGCTCTGGGGGTTTCAAATCTCTCTTCTTCATGGTACATGCCGCATTGTAAAATATTATGTTGTTATGTTTTGCACTTTGTTGTTTTTGTTTGTTTGTTTTTCTTTTCCTTAATAGTTTTGATATCTAATATCTCACTCAGATACAGTGGTCTCATCGTTCTGTTGAGAAACTTGAATACAGCAATTGACCTGAGGTATTTTGGAAATACACATAGTTATGTGAAAAGGATGAAATTTTCCTACACCATGTTCCTAAGTGAACATGGCAACTGCAGATGTTTCCAGTTCACTCTTGGATAACATGTGCTCCTTTCAATTAATGCATATTACTAACATAATTTGAAGCAAGTCTTTAGTCCTTAAACACATAATTAATATAAGGATCAAATATGTCTAACTTCTGTCTCTTAAAAATTATGCATTGATATGTTTCCCAAGTATGTATGAAACCATAATGTGAAAATCAAGAACTGTTCAATGCATGATTTTCCCATGTAGCATGCATGTGTGTTAGATGCATGATTTTCCCATGTAGCATGTATGTATTAGAGCACTATATAACTCTAAATGAAAACATGCTAATTTAGGATTGTTTAAAGGTAGCACAGAGGAAATAAAGAGAAAATAAAAAATCTATTTATTCTTAATTTTTCTAAAACTTAGTTAACAACCTAGAATTATCAGGAATTCTTGCCTTTACTCACACTGCCACCCCTTGAAGCCTCTCATGAAATGTCCCGTCATCTTCCCATCACCTTCCACTCCAATGCCACCTCCCAAAGAAATTATCAAAGATGATTTTCTGGACTGTAGTGCATAAATTCATTCTGTTTCCTACTTCAGGTTTGCAGGTTCTTTTCTGCGCCTGTTCTTCTTTCCCTAAGCAGATCAGTAGTTTGCTGTTTATATTTGCATGGTGTATCCATTGCTTCTATAAGGGAGGATTAGTAAAACCAGCTGATACTATGTTTTGTTTGTTTGGTTTTTGGTCTTCATTGTTCTTGTATCTACTTTGAGCTTGTGCCAAAAGTATATAATAGGGTGTTACATGCTTGTCAGACAAGTTACTACACTAATTTGTGAAACAGTTCTAAGCAGGATTATCAAACTAGGACTCGTGACTTTTTTTTTCTAACTAAATCTTTAACTTTATATTTTTTTCACATTAGTCAGAAAGATCAGGAATGATGCATTATGGGAATGGATTCAGTTCTGGTGAGATGAATCCTGGTGTCTGCTTCAGAAGGTTCATTGCCTTTTAATAAGTAGCCTTTCAATCTGTTTGAAGTATTTAAAATCATTTCCCTCCCTTTAGAAATAAGTTTTGCTGCTGAATTGTGTTATACAGAAATGAGTCGATTTATGTAAATGACTTTTCTGCATGGTGGAGATAAAATAAAAATAAAAATAAAAAATTAACAGTTTCAGACATCTGTGACTGAATTTCTAAATGAAACAACGGGACTAGTTAACTGAAAAATTTGAGAAAAAATAATACATAGTCACCTTTTAATTCTTTAAGTTTAAATGTAAGCTGCTATTTCAAAATGCAGGACTAAATTTAACACCTTTGAAGTTTTAAATCGCCATTTTGCTTTTAAACATGTCAATTGTTTGAGTTAATCAAACTTTTTTCTTTGATTTCCTGATTTCCAGTTAAATCAACAAAACTACATAATATAATACTATTCTTGGGCAGTTCTTGCAGAAGGAAACTACCGTACCATTGGAATGTAGTATTGAAAGTCTGGCAAGTACCAGATTAGCATTTTAAAGTAAAAAGCTCCATCTTGTTTCTCCTCTGTATATTTCTGTGGAATTTTCTTCAAAACATAGAAGTGCCTGATCTAAGGCCTAAGGCCCCTGAGTCTTGGGTGAAAGTACCTTATTTTTTCAAACACCTACACCAAGAATGTAAGTGTTTGTTTTCAAGAATTTTGAAGTGTTTAGAGGGTGCTTGTAAAATAGAGCCACTCAAGGACACACAAATTGGCTTGGGAGATTCAGAGATTCAAAACTAATAATATCATAGATATGTAGAAGTAGTGTGCTGTGCATACTAGTTGGCTCTGATAATAAGTGGAAATGTTTAGTTCAGGCACAGTGTTGTACTAGAAAAATGTTTTATGTCTAGAAGAGAAGATGTTATGTCTGCCCACTCCAGTGCTATGATGTATTGCTCATTAAGACAGAGTTGACTCATGCCCAGCTCTATACAGTATGTATAGTACAGGCTGTGGCATCTCCTTCTCTGAAGATATTCAAAACAGGCCTAGACACAATTTGGTGCAACATGCTCTAGGTGACCCTGCTTGACAGGGAGGTTGGACTACATGATCTCCAGAGGTCCCTTCCAACCACTCCGTGATTCTGTAATGCAGTCCTGTTACACTGAGTATGTTACACTACTTGGATGCTTATCCAAGTCCTTTAGGTCTTCAGCTTTTATCTTCTTTCTTGGGAGCTGCCCCATCAAGCATTTCTTCATCAGTCTTTCTGTTGCTGATGTTTCAACATCAGGTTTCTCTTCCTTGCTAGTTTCCATCTAGGAATGCTCATTCAACTACGAGTGAAATAGGCAACTGGAAACCTAAAGCAGATTCTATTTTTGCACATATGTTACGTGTTTTCGTGCACTCTAAGAAATTCATGGATTCTCACAGATCTAGTCCAGAATTAGTCTAATGATATGTTGATGGATTTTTTTTCTTGTTTTTCCTTCTATTTTTCCTTAAGCCTTAAAATGTCTTCTCTAGAGCAACTTTTTCCACATAGAATATATATTTTTTGCAAATTACTGACCACCTTTTATGTGTAATGAAAATGTGTAATTTCAATGTGTAATTGAAAACTGAAAATGTGATCAATAAGTTCTCAACAAGTTCAGATAAATACATTAGGATTACTTTTCTCCCATCCCTCTGAGTTTGATTTGAATTGTTTCATTACCTTTTCTCTGAACAGAAAATACCTTTTCAAACAGCTCAGTTTTCAGGCTGATAACTAAGGTAGGTACAATCATTTAGCTACATTTTTATTAAAAGTTAACTAAAAATTAACTACGTTTTTTTTTTCATCCTTTTCATCAAGTAATTACCTATCTACTGCTGAAAAAAGTAAGTCCATTAAGTACATCTTGGGAAAGATAACCCATTTTTAAAACCATATTGTTACTCCTGCACAATCCTTGAGAAGATAAAAAACAAACAAACAACAACAACAAAAAAATACAAGACCAATCTTTTAATTATTTGGCCTCCTCCAAAATCAACATAAACACAAAGCTATCTGTTTTCAAAAACATTTTTAAAATCATGAAAATAGGTGAGGTCAGTTTGCCTGAAAAGCAGTATCTTTTATCAGTCCATCTGGAAAAAATAAAAAATCAAGTTTTAGTAATAATCACTGTATTATTCTCTCAGAATATTCTCTTAGTGGTTACAGGTGACCTAATGAATTAACTACAAAAGGTGCACAAGGGTCATATTTCTGTTAGTCATTCTGTGAGCAAAATTAGTACAGAGCCTGTTAAAAAATAAATACAAATAAATAAAAGAAATGAATAAAAAAGAAAATGACCTTAAAGGCAAACTTGCCATCATAGATTTTCATCTGTCTAGCCATGACAGATAAAGAATTTAGCAATCAGAATTCCTTTTCTTGATATTAATGTTATTTACATTTTCTTCTCTGAGATCCCTTCTTTATGCAGGACTTTTCTAAATCTGACCATGACCTCTGAGTACACTATTTATAGAATCATAGAATATCCTGAGCTGGAAGGGACCCATAAGGATCATCAAGTCCAACTCCTGGCACCGCACAGGTCTACCCAAAAGTTTAGACCACGTGACTAAGTGCACAGTCCAATCGCTTCTTAAATTCAGACAGGCTCGGTGCAGTGACTAGTTCCCTGGGGAACCTGTTCCAGTGTGCGACCACCCTCCTCTCGGTAAAGAACCTCTTGCTGACGTCCAGCCTAAACCTTTCCTGCCTCAGCTTAACACCGTTCCCGTGGGTCCTATCGCTGGTGATTACGGAGAATAGGTCAGCACCTGCCTCTGCACTCCCCCATGCGAGGAAGTTGTACGCTGCAATGAGGTCTCCCCTCAGCCTCCCCTTCCCCAGGCTGAAGAGGCCCAGTGACCTCAGCCGCTCCTCATATGGCTTCCCCTCTAGGCCCTTCACCATCTTCGTCACCCTCCTCTCAACGCTCTCCAGCAGTTTAATGTCCTTCTTGTACTGTGGTGCCCAGAACTTCATGCAGTACTGGAAGTGAGGCCGCACCAGCTCAGAGTAGAGTGGGACAATCACTTCCCTCGATCAACCAGCAGTGCCGTGCTTGATGCACCCCAGGATATGGTTGGCCCTCCTGGCTGCCAGGGCACACTGCTGGCTCATGTTCTACTTGCTGTCAACCACCGCCCCCGGATCCCTCTCTGCAGGGCTGCTCTCCAGCATCTCGTCACCCAGTCGGTATGTATAGCCAGGGTTGCCCCGTCCCAGGTGCAGGACCCGGCACTTGCTCTTGTTAATCTTCATGCGGTTGGTGATCGCCCAGCTCTCCAATCTGCCTAGATCTCTCTGCAAGGCCTTTCCATCTTCATCTGAGTCTACAACTCCTCCAAGTTTGGTGCCACCAGCAAATTTGCTCAAAACACCTTCTAGTCCTACATCATTTCAGACAAATACAGTCTATGTAACGTGAACGGTTTCAGCACGCTTGCACTCTGCCAAAAGCCAGAAAATGGGACCTTCATTTTATGACCAGATGGAAAAGAAAAACAACAACGACAAAAATTAAGAGAAGGAACTTTTGCTTCACCTAAATTTTATTATTTTGCCACAGATTAAATGGGCACTGCCTCTAACTTCACAAGAATGAAAGAGAAGCGGTCATCTTTCTACCTTGTCAGCTACTGGCAGACCTAGAGAAAGAAAAAAAAAGAGTTTTCGTACTGCCTACTTCAGATTTCTTTTTTTCAGAAAATATTAGATACAAATAGTGGAAACATGGAAAGGAACATGAAAAGATGTGATGTAACTGTCATCTTTCCTGTTACATTAAAGATTCCAGAAAAAGTTGCTTGATATGCACTGGGACCAAACAAGCAAGCCTACATACATGTATGTTGTTCTTTTTTCTTGTTTGCTTTTGTGTCTGTTCCTTCACATAATCTCTAAGCTTTATCAACAAATGATAGTAAATTGCAAGCTTTCCAACTCTGTTGGTAGATAACATTTACTGCTTCAACAGGTTTTCTTTTTCTAATAGACAAACAAACAACAACAACAAAACCTTTGTTTCTCAAGAAAGATCTTTGTCTCTTATCCTTCTCCAAAAACTGGTATTGACTACATTGATAGGAACTGAGCTAAACATTTTTTTTTGTTATTATTATTATTTATTTTTTTTTATTTCTGCAGCGTGCCATGTAAATGCCTGCCACTACTATGAGGTATGCATACTTAGCATTGGTTCTATTAATATTGGTGTGCAATAAAAAAAGCTGTAAATGCTGGCTTAATAATTATATGTTACCATCTAGGTTATGGGTTTTATGGAATCTGCAGTTATAACATTATGAAGAATTATACAGATCTTTAATTGCACAATTTTTTAAATTATGCAGTCCATGAATATATATTTTTTCTTTTCTTTTAATGCTTTATACTACAGTAGTTAATTTTATATTTCTGTAGTTCTGGAAACCAAACTGATTCTTTTAACAAGTCTCCTGAAATGTTTTTTTGGAACAGTCAAGTTGTGAGGTTTTCTGATTTTTGTCTTAAACATTTCTTTCATAACTAAGTTATGTGCAAAATTACCCTCAGTTTTAATATTCAGACAAATCTAAGCTTCCTACTGGTGATAAATCATACGTTTGGTTTGTGGAGAGAAGGAGGGAGCAAGTAAGTTGTTACTGCATAGGTATCAGCCTGTGATACTAAAGGTACATTTCTGTGGCTTTCTACACAGCAAGCAACTAACTCCTCAGGTTAGTACTCCAGGATTAGATTCTTGCACAATCCAACCCCTAAGGGGAGCTCCCTACTTCAAATGTGTATCTCACAAGATTGAGCTCAGTGAATGCTTCTCTTCTTTTACATTTAGTGACCAAAACCCAATGGAATAGTAAGCGCAAGAAGGCACAAATACCTTGTTTCAATGGTTGTATTTTTTTCATGCTGGTAGTCGCAGTTGATTTGGAGAATGAGTAAAATATCAGCTGATCCACTGACTTTTGTAATGTCAGTACAAGGTGTTGTAAACATAAGCTTGCTGTAGTACAGAGTTTTTTAGCATTTGGAGGGTTTCTTCTTCTATGTACTGAGCTATTATGACCCTCTTGAAAAAAAATCAAAAAGGCTTTTTGGTCTGATGTTTAGATGGCAACTGTTTGTAGCTCATAGACTACCAAATGTGGACTTCAGTTAAAAAGAAAAAAAAAAGATGTTTATTAATTCTGATATGTATTTTCAGATATGAAATGTAGACTCTAGTGTGTTTAAGAGGGAATTACTGTATTATTTGCCTTTCTGAAAATGTTATCTGTGCTTGATTCAGTATTGGTTTCACGGTTAGTCAGTTCTGTGCAGCCAATTCCCATAAGAAGAGTAAAAAGAGACAGACGGGACTAGAGGTCAGTCTAGGTCTGAACTCATGCACCTTTCTGGGAAAGAAAATGACCTTTAATTAGCAAAATCTGCATTATGGTGAAAATATATTCTACTGTGTAAAATGGGTGAATTTTTGCTGTCGGCATATAGTTTTGGATACAATAAAAATGTTATTCACATCCAACAAGAGGCTGAAAAACACTTTATTTTCAGTGTGTGTCAGTAAGAAGGGGAAAAGCATGTGGACAAGATATAGTTCATTTGATATTTTTTGGAAATTTCCCAAGAAATTGTGATTAGATTACATGAATTCTCTGAAGAGTCTGTTCCTCTTTCTCTCCCTTGTTATCAATTATGCATATAATTGTGTACAGTATGTGTACTTTTTGTACTGAGAAAGTGACCTGGAGGAGATCTCCTTTTTCATTGGGAAAAGAAGCTAAATACAAGTAGCTTAACTCAAGAAGTTTTATACTTTGATGAGTTTGGATAATGATTTACTTGTTTTGTAGGTGATAGGGAAGAAAAGTCACTGAAAATATATTCAAGCTTGAAGAAATGTAATGGCAAGGAGCAAAAAGAGAAAAGATTGTAGAATAATTATGCTTAAATTCACTTTCCTCTGCTTTAACAGTTATGGCCAGCCTTTCTCTAACACGCTTTCAATCACAGTCCACAGTGGATGAAGGAAAATCCTTTTTGTTGTGCTCTGAACCTATTGAGCTGTAATCTCAGAATACTGATAATACCGATAGATAATACTAATCTCAGAATACTCACAGTCTCAATCTATATTTTCTGGATTAAAAAAAAAAAAAAAAAGTCCTTGGAATATCACTTCTGTGCTTCTCTTTGTAGAAGGATGGACCAGGATTTTTAAAAAAACTGAAGTTAGAAAAAATGTATTTTGGTGAAAAACAGCAACAGATGCCTGATTATTCCATTGGAACCTTATTGCCATTCATTCTAAATCTCTTCTTGATGTAATTTAACACAAATAATTAAGAATACGTCAAATAGAGTATGAAAAATGTCATTTCTCAGAGGTAAGTTTATAAAGTAGTTGAAAGTGGTATCATGATTTTGCTAGCTGAATTATTTGTATACTGCAAGTATCAAGCCGTTACATATGAAGATGAAAAACACAGTAATGTTTTTATCATTTCTGTATATCAGTATAAGCACACAACTCACCTTTCCCATCCTAAACAAGAATATGTAACAATTGTTTTCTAAGATGCTGAGTCAATACTGTGTTGCAGATGAACAAAGTGTACTGCCTTCAAAGAATCATATTAAATTAATGTGACTTTCTGTAGGTAATAATGTGTTAGAGTATTGGAGCCAAATTTGGATCAGAAACCAAGCAAATGGACAACATTTTTAATAATGAATACTGAGTGATATTGAAACTGCTAGAATTTGTGAATAGACTGTATGACAAGAGGAAGGAAAAGTATTATAATACACTAGAGCTTATTTTACATCATTAGTTAAAAGAAAATTAAATTATTCACTGATATTTAGGGTGTTAGAGGAAGTTTAATTTATTCATACATATTAAAATGCTAACGAATGGTTAATGACTAACAATTTTTGTAAGATTAATAACTAATGGTGTAGCTGCTATTCTGCCATTAATTCTGGGGGCTCTTTATTTGCTATTGTTTGCTCTTAAATCTACTAGACTTTTATTGGAAAATAGCACAGTGTATTGTCTGAATAAATGAGTTATGTTGGCATCCTTTGGGACCTAAAGAAAATATGGGTGAATAGTTGAGTTTCAGGGATGAGCTCTCGGTCTTTAGCCTTTGTTTGCTTTGATTTAGGTACCCAAGTCTTTTGATGCATCTTATTGTTTCTTTTTTTCCTTCTTTGGGAAAGTGGAATAACAGTGTTTCCACATCTGTTAGGATGAATAAATAACTACTAAGTGTTTGTACACTTTCTTGCAAACAACTTTGTACTTGTTACCTAAACCTTGACTATTCACTACTATGGAGAGAAAGGATAGGGTAAACTTGGTGTGTTTTTATGAATTGTTAACAGATTTTCAAATGCACATTCTCCTAAGTTGTTGTGTCTGCTGAGCTCAGCTGTTGCAATCAAACTGATTGTTTGTAACATATCCTGGGTGACAGCCTGTATTGCATATTTTGTCCTGTCCTGTTGCTCTAAGCAGTCTAAACAGAGATGTAGGTACTACATTAGGTACTTGGCAATCAAGGTTTGTTACAGGATAAAGCTCTTGGGTTCTTTTCTATAGCATCACCCTTAAAGAGACAAAGTTCCAAAAGACTTCATTTTGCTTTCTGGGACCCCTCAAAAAGAAAGGGGTCAAGACACTCCTGCTGACCATGGACAACAATAGACTAGAACAATAGACTGGAACAGATTTAAAAAAAAAAAAAAAAAAGATTCAAAACTCCCCAAAACTTTTAGTGTGCAACAGATACCAAGATATTTTTGAGATATGCCTATTCCTGAATGTCATATTACGTGATGATACTTGAATGATACTTGATTTAAATAGATGTGTAACTTAAGTTACATTAATTATTTATTTTTTTAAACTCAGGCCTAACTATATTGTAGAACTTAGAACTTTCAGAAGAGGGCAATGATTCCTTCTCATTTGGAAAAGAGAATATAATGGAAAATATAATACAGGATATAAAATCCTGAAATAAAAAATAAAGAATTCCGTATAATGCTATAAAAAATTCTTAATGCAGGCTTCCATTTTTTTTTTTCCCAGTTATTCCTTCACTAAAGAGGAATAAACTATGTTAGAACTCTTCGATATATTTTGCAACTTCAATAGGACTAGTTGAATAGATCTCCTTTTTACTTGGATTATTGTATTGAAATCATGTTCCCTGTGAACTGAAATCTCATATTTGTTAACAAAGGGGACTGGCAGAGCTTTTTAGAAGTTAGAACCATTATTTTGAAGTCCTGTTCTATCTTAGCATTAAACTGCTAGAGCCAATTATGATATGTCACTGTCGTGTCAATTAATGCTTAAAAATACTTGAAAATAACTGTAATTTAAGAACATGATAGCAATTCATTAATATTTTATTTTTCCTTTTTAATGATACCCTAAAAATTAATCCTTAAAGAAATAAGAAAATGCTTGTTTAGTATTGGTTTTAACATATTCCTTGTATTAGTGAAGTCCCTAGACCTGAATAATGATTGCACCATAAAGTGGCATAGCTTTCATTAATTTCAAAAGTCTAGCTCCAGAACAATAGCTGTATTGTCAACTTCTGTTCCATCAGACTGTAGCTTCCTAGGAATATTAAATAAGGGTGGCTGAAAATGTGTGAGAGTCACAGGAATATGCACATAGCTTATTAATTACAAAGAAGCAGTTCATAAACATTACTGAAAAGGAGTTGAAAAGATAATGATAAAACTAGCAAGAGGGTAAGTCCAAAAACTGAAGGCTAATGACTAAAAAAGTTTAGTTCTCATTCATTTGGACAATGTTGCCATTTGAGCTATTAGTATGCTAGATAAATGAACATCTGTGAGTTGGCATCTTTTAATGTAAAACCAATGACTAAAAAATAGACAAGAAATAAAGCAGTTTTTCAAAAGGATTTCTGTTTAGGTTTGTATAAGAGTTTGTTGTTTGTTTGTTTGTTTTTATTTATTTATTTATATATATATATATCTATATATATATAGAAGAAAATATGATCTGCCAGACTTGTACCAGAGCTGAAGTATGTTTGTTGTACAATCTGTACATTTTCACAGCTCAAATTGCAGTAAAAAGAATGGAATGAATATTAGAATCATAGAATCATTAAGGTTAGAGAAGCCCTCCAAGATCATCTGGTCTAACCATCCCCCTACCACCAATATCACCGACTAAACCATGTCCCTAAGCACCAAGTCCAACCTTTCCTTGAACACCCCCAGGGAACGCGACTCCACCACCTCCCTGGGCAACCTGTTCCAGTTCCTGACTGCTCTTTCTGAGAAGAAATGTCTCCTAATTTCCAACTTAAACCTCCCTGGGCACGACTTGAGGCTATTCCTCCTAGTGCTATTGCTAGTTATCTACGAGAAGAGGCTGACCCCCAGCTCCCCAGAACTTCCTTTCAGGTAGTTGTAGAGAGCAATAAGGTCTTCCCTGAGCTTCCTCTTCTCCAGACTAAACAGCCCCAATTACCTCAGCCGCTCCTCATAGGACTTATGTTCCAAGCCCTTTACCAGCTTCATAGTCCTTCTGTGGACATGCTCCAGGGCTTTTATATTAGAAGTTACAGAATATGACTAATAGCCTTTAAGAAAGCTGAGCATTTAGTGAATACAGGTTCAGCATGAGGTGTGGCATTACCTCCCACAAAATATGGTTAACATTCTTACTTAACTACATCTAAGATTGTCCAATGGATTCAAAGTCTAAAGGTCAAACTTTGCATATAGCTGCTACTAGAGCTAAAACTGTAAACCCATGATTTATTACATCTGTTCATTAGGAAGGTTATGTAGAGATTTTTCAGAAGTAATTGAAAACTTTCACATTAGACTTTGTGAAAATAGGAAATGAAGCGTTGATGAAATAGGTAAAAGTTAGTTACATGACATTCTCATTTCTTCTTGTTCCAGTCCTTTTTCCAATGAAATTCAGCACTTTTACCTTATGACTATTGAAACTTTTTTTTGGTAGCAATCAGTGGCCTGAACAGCATGGCATTGCTTCGCTGGTTTGGTAGGTTCTCAGATTAAAAGATATTTGAATTTTTTTTTTTTTTTTTCTTCTTCTGGGTTGTCTCCAATTAGAATATGTCTGTAAAGTAGTTTAGAATAAAATCTTCAAACAGAGGTCCAGGCTGCAGTCAGCAGAACTATTTTGATGGGTAGCAGCATGACTTGAAGGACAGACACAAACTGAGGAGATTTCAAAGGACTGGGAAAGGTCACAGAGAGAAGAATGGGCTTAAAGGTAAAAAAAAAAAAAAAAAAAAAAGAGTGAACAGAAGGATGAACTGAGGAGGTGAAGAGGACAATAGCGCTGCAGAATATAATATACAGTGAAAACTGAATCCATAAAAGATGGAAAGCAACACCAGAATAATAAAAATGTAATGCCTGTGCACTACAAAGTCTGATGAAAAAATAAAGGGGCAATTCTTTCAAAAAAAAGCCTGTTTGAAGACAAAGTGAGGGTTTAAAGAAAACTTCTGTAGATCATGATCAGAAAGGTTAGAAAACATGGGTGTAAAAAATAAAAGGGAAGTCTGTGAAGTAATATAATTGACAAGGTTGACAGCCTCTGTACCAAACTAGTGAAGATAATGAGCACGTGGAGTTACATATTCTTAAATCTGTTGAACAAATGTAGTACTTGAGGAGGCAAAACATATTAATGGGCTTATTTGTAATGTCACTGACCATGGAGAATTTTGAAGGGAAGCTAAGCTTTTCTGACAAAAATCACAGACAAAATAAAGCAAAAGAACAACTCTTATGAAGAAATTATGTGGTTGATTTTAAATTTGTCAATATTAGTTTAAGTAGACCAAAATACTAAATATACATAGATACTGAGTCATTCCAAGTGCATGATGGTAAGATACTATTCACTCTCAATCCTTTTACTTACATTTTCTTTCTTCTTTACAAGGTGCCTAAAATTACAACTACTCTTAAAATGACTTGCTGACTTCCTCTTCTGATAGATAAGGCTAGAATACAAAGCAAAATTCTTCTTTGACCTTTCATAATCATCTGTTTTCATTCCCCTTTCCAGCTTTGTTTCTGTCAGCGTCCCTAGAGAACCCAGTTTCGACACAAAATGTTTGTCATCACTAGATTCTGAATACTGTGAATCTCAATCATTGCTGTTGATGGTTTAGCCATCAGAATGGTTATAAATATTTAAGAGCAGGCGCCATTAGACTAATTAGTGTTATGTGCTGTAATCATTTCACATGTGGACCCTTTCTAAGTTATCCTTTTTTAATAATTGACACTTACAATCTGTTAAAATAAATAAAATTCTGCTCTACAAATAGTTTCTTTCTATTGTACTAACACTCTCTTTAATTGAACTATTTACTGCTGTGACCTCAGGATTTGAAAGATAAGTCTTCAAATGAAAAATCCAGCTTTCTTCCAGCCTGTTGGAAATACAGATGTTAAAACACAGATGGTTGTCTACAGACTATTTCTTACAGTTCTGTAGTTAGTAGGCTGATATTTGTCAGTTATTAGTACTATTGAATATAGCCATAGGTCTCCTCAGGGTAACACAGGCCCATGGCTTATCATGGGCCAAAAAATAATGTTCTTAGTACCCAGTCATGTACACTGCAAACTGTTAAGCTTGTGTTTTGCTGATGGCTGCAGTGATGGTCGACCTTTTTGCTGATATACAGGATTTTTAGGGATATTATTAGTTTGTGTAATGAAGCTGTTGTCGACATGAAAACTTTGGTACAAAACAAAATGATTTGAAATGTGGATGATTTTATTGTCTTGCAATATAGTTATCCTTCTCAGGAAGAGGCATTCATCAGGATCTTGTCTGAAGAAATTTGCTTTGTTTTTTACAACTATTCAGTGCTTTTGTTCTTTCACATAAATAGAATAAGCTTGTTTGAGATCTATCATTTCTTCTGCAAGCAACATCTTCATGGCATGTAATAATACCAGTCACAAAGTACTCAGCAGTTTGTTCCTCCATGTTTGGCTTTCAAAATCATTGTTGAACTTTTATAACTGAATTCAAGGGAATCATTGCATAGCCTACTTTAAGAAGTCTTACCAGCTTACCTTTTTTGGTAGAGATAAAACAATCAAACATAATTTTCCCTGTTATGTGTCAGTGAAAACCAGCTGGGATTCTCAGAGGAACCATGTGGAAAGGGTGGGAGATCTGCAAGGTCATAACAGGAGAACAGGCAGAATTTGCGGTCAGAAGTGATCATAATATGTCACAATTTGATGTTTTTGGGAGATCTGGGATACCTCTTGAATTTCACGTGCCAATATTTGGTGTCTAAGTTTACATGTTTTCTAAGGTTTCAGTCTTTAAAGAATCCCTGTGCAATGTCTGACCGTGATTTTTGTATGCCTTCATTACCTTAGTTCTCCATTGATGCACTTGACTAAAATGTGAAGACCTTCATTCTGAAATCTGAGCTGTGTCATTACAGTGTGTCTTGTCAAATGATAATTTAAGTTATCACCAGATATTTCTGAGATAGGAGGTAGTAAAATAGTTATACGTGTCAAGTTATACATGTCAGGCATCTTAGAACTTTCTGTTGATAAGATCTTGCACTCAGAAGAGTGCCTTCTTGGGAAAGGGCTGAAATGGTAGAATGAACTTCCTCATGAAATAGCAAAAGCTGTAGATTTGTTTTGTTCAGTTCAATCTTACATTATTCCAATGTGTTCAATGAAGTAAAGACTAGGAAAATAAAAGGAAAATAAACAATACCCTATTAAAGCCCTTCTGTAAAAGGATCTTTACAAAGTAGCAATCTTACTTCAGGTTTCCTTATAAATCTATAAGTTAACACACACCGAATAAAAATAAAATAAATAAAAACATAAAAAATGAAGCCTTGAGAATAAGTGGGTACTTTAAAAGAAATGACGCCATCTTTTACCTGTGGACTTTTATATAATATTTCCATTGGTAATTCATTCTGTGAATATTATGCTTGTATGCCTGTGCACCAACTAACCGTTCAGTAAGTAGTACAGGTGTATTTGAGTGACATTTAAAAAATAAAAAATAAAACACAAGAAGTGCAGTGAAGCTACCACTATGTAACTAAAAGCAAAATCAAGATATTTTATTACCAGGATTGATGAGGCATGAAAAAGAAATAATCTGTTGTGATATACAAAGCATGTAGTTTTCAAGGCCGACAGATGAAAAAATTCTTAATACGAATCAAAAAAATGTCTTTTTTGGGGGGGAGAAAAGGGGGTCCTTTCCCCCCCCCCCCCCTTCTCCTTTAGCTCTTAATATATTGACTAGATCATTAGACACCCCTACTCTTAAATCACAATCAATGTTTAATATATGTTTTGTATCATTTTTATCAAACATTTTCCAGTTAAATTTAACAACAACAACTGATTTGTGACAAAACCATGTGAGACTAAAACAACAATAAAAATTCTATCAAGATGCAACAGAACAGTTTTTAAATAATTTTTCTATGAGTTCGTGAGATCAACACCAAGGGAGGTGAAGAAAGAAGGGAAAACAAAACAAAACAAAACAAAAAAAAACAGATAGCAAACATCAGTGTTACCGAAAGTTACAAATTTCAAAAGCACTTACTTTTTACTAGGCAACTTAATCCTAGTTTCAAAGCTGTTAAGAAGCCTAAACCACATGGATTTTCAATATCACTTAGGGCTCAGTTACACAGAGAAGTTCCTTCAGGCCCATATGTTACTAAGCCTCAGCTGCTATTCAGTAATTGCCTTCACTTTACAATAATTGTGATTTAGTCACAATAGTAGGCTGAGTTATCTCAGCCTACAGTTAGAACACGAAGGGGATTTCACATAGTGTAGGCAACGATTACCAGCATCACTTGTATCTAGTAACTTCTTCGCATGTCTTGTTCATGTATTCTAAATTTATTTTTAAAGAAGTTCAGTTTCAAAAGAGGGAGTAAATGCCATATAGAACTTTTAAAAACCATATTTATGGTATTTATAGTATAATATTTGTATATTTATATATTCATATAAATATATATATATATCTTTATCCATATATATTTATATATAGATATTTATTATATATATCATATTAATGGTATCAATAGACTTGTATCTTTAATTGCTTTCTGAAAGTAGGATTTAGAATTAGATATTTATTTCATATGCTTATTATACAAGCTCCTTAATGTTTCCTTTTAACTCCAATATTTTACTCAGTATGTAGGAAAAGGTAAAAATCTTTATGTAAGGATAAAAATACTGTGGAAAAAAAAAAAAAAAAAAAGTTACATTTCTGCCTGATGTGGACAATTTGTTTTTATACTGTTTAACATTATTATTTAAATCTCTATTATTAAAAACAGTCTAAAAACTTCATCAGAAAATAAATGTTTCTTCCCCTTATGAACTGCAAAAAATTAATTTTCTATATGGCCTTTTAGCTGTTGAGGTTTTTTCTTTAAACAAAACCATGAAAACCAAAGATTGTGTAATGATGGATTTGAAAAATAATGATACAATATACTTGTTGAAAATAATGTTGATGCTGAAATGGGAAGTATAAGAATCATTGGAAACATTATGGAAACAGGCAACATTGAAATAGATTGTTCTGTTCCAATATGGGAAATTTATGAATATATTTTATTATGTGATTTTATAAGGTTCCTTTCTTCAAAGTATTATAGTTATTTCACTTAAGAAAATGTTTTAATCCTATTTTTTCTGCATTCTAAGGTTTTTTGTTTGTTTGTTTTGCATCTATGCCACTTCCAATTTCCATTTTCATTTTTTTTTAATGTCAGAAATCACAGTGAATCCAAGGAGATTCACGCAGAGATTACGTGTAAAATTCCCTCTAATTCTAGTTCTGATTCTTGAATAATGGTAAAAAATATATTCCAGAAAGACAAATAGTAACGAAGTAATAATAGTAAAAGTCTTAACACCCATGTCTTCAAGCATGAGTAACACTCTTTGGGAGTAAGTTTTGCACAATTTCAACCTGTCAGGATCAGTCAGGGGAGCAAATAACTTCAGGTTTGGGTTACCATGTTACTGCCATAGTCTGACAGGTCTGATGTTTTGTGTGGGCTGGATTCTGAGTATCTCTTAAACCAAAGACCTAAGATAGATTAATACTGATCCTGATTAGTAGAATAGTTAGTTCTTAGATCATTTCTTTTTCACGCATATTTAAATATGGAGTTTGAAAGTCAATGTTTGTAAAGGCCTGATTAAATTCAAAAACGTGAGAGATGCTGAAGAAGTGGTCTGAGGAGTGGTTTTCAGTGTGGTTATGCTGGTGTCAGCTGTTACAGATTCCATTGTAGCCTGACCTGATCCTTGGTGTCAACTACAATTAGATTAATTACAATTTCTACAGAAGGGCTTTAAGTACAGAGGATTTAATGAGTTCATGTGGTAGTATGATAGCGAAGCTGTCATGTGTGTATTGGTACATGGCTGGATGAAAATAATTGATGTCCTGTCTTAGTTGTCAGCTATCTTTCAGTTTAAGCATATGGCATGTGACTAAGCTAACAGAAGGGTGATATGTCACTGTCAGCATTTGGGTGTGCCTTTTCTCTGTGCATGGGATACCTGATAAGACATCAACAAAAATTACGGTAGGCTTGGGGAGCTGATTCTTCTCTTGATTAATTACACTAATTGAAGTTAAAGTCTGCGCACACATCAAGGGCAGAACAGAACCTTCTTAATTTGTCTCTTTCAGCACACCTGGCACCCACTCTTTGTGGAGAAGTTCAAATGAGTGTGGTCACATTAACATTTAAAGTTCATGTATAGGATACTAATAAATTCTGTCATCATATCAATTTTGGTAGGAGTCATTTGTTAGGGAAAAAAAAAAAAAGGCTCAAATGCCTTATCCATTGGATTCTGCTAAGCAATTCCTGAAAATCATACTCCATAATGATAATAGCAGTGACATCTTACCTACTTAACTGGTTGTATTAAAATTCAAAAGTTTGGACTACAGTTTTTACCACACAGGAAAAGGTTCTCAAACCTATCAGTAAGAATGGGTCAAGTTTTCTGTTCTGTTGGCAATTAACTGATTCTTTGCATATTGAAGAAAGTACAAGTCTCTGTATTGACCCTTGAGTATGACTGGGAAAACTGAACAAATAGAGCAATTGTTTTGTTTTGCTTCTAAATGTGGAATCAGTTTTAGGGCCCCAGAGAAAAGTTTTGGGAATTTATAATTGCTGAAGATTTGTTGAAGAGAAATGAGCTCTTGTCAGCTCAAAATTAATGAACTTTGTATTATTCCGATTTAGGCTACTTAGATAAAGCTAAATAAACCACAAATAATTATCTGTCATTTAAAAGTTTTAAAAAATATATAGATAATAATTTCTTCTCTTTCCTAACTACTGAAGTGGGAAAGATCATCCTCTTTTATAGATCTTCTTGATAGCTGTAGTCAAAAAGTTGTCTAAAAGATTAGTACTACTAGTATTCACATCCTATGTACTTATGAAGAATGCCTAAAACCCATTCATTCATAGCATAGCAGGTAAGCGAGATCTTAAGGTGAATAATTAAAAAGTTCAAACAAATACAAATAACTGCTTACCCTGGAGAAGATACAGTTTGGGAATAATCTCATCAGCATGTGCAAATGGCTTAAATGTGGGTGCAAAGAGGCTGGAACTAGGCTCTTTTTAGTACAGGACAAGGGGTATAGAGTGCAACTGAAGCACAGGAGGTTTCATCTAAATATCAGGAAACACTTTCTCATTGTGCAGCTTACTGAGCACTTGCACAGGTTGTCAAGAGAGGTTGTGGAGTTGTCATCCTTGGAGAGATATAGAAGCTGTCTGGACATGGTTCTGGGCAAGTGACTGTGCTCAAGCAGGGAGGTTGGACCAGATCACCTCCAGAGGTTCCTCACAACCTCAACCATTCTGTGAATGAAGTGAAATGTATTTGAGAATAAACATTTTATCTTCTGAGGGGCATAGTATTTCTTTTCTTTGGTAGAGCTTAGCAAGGTCGCATTCATTGATCTCTGATTGAAGAAACTGCACTATTAATCACAGAATCGTCTAGGTTGGAAGAGACCTCCAAGATCACCTAGTCCAACACTTCAAATGAGAATATTACAGTTAATTCTAGTTAGTTTTATAACTCTTCATTACAGTCTTGTTGAAGATGAGCAAGAGATTTATACGTGTGTGTGTCAGGTCATGATATTGATTCCAAGTGAGGGGTCTTAGTGCCAGTTTTAGAATTTCCTTGCCTCCAACTTAACGATTTGTGAACTAATATGTCTGTGGAAAAGAAGGCTTAGGGGAGCCCTAATGGCAGTCTTCCAGTACCTGCAAGACAGAGGTAGTATCGTTGCAGAGGCGCATGGAAGGAGGACAAGACTCAGCAGGCATAAATGAGAGATTTCAACCAGACAGAATAAAAACTTTTTCACCTTCAGATAAGTCCAGCAGTGTAGTGGGCTGCCCAGAGAGGCTATGCAGTCTCTTTTTGTGGAGGTTTTAAAACCAATTGGATAAACCTTTGAGCAATGCACTTTGACCTCAAAGCTGACCTTACCATGAGCTTTTGGGTCTCCTGGGAACCCTTCCTGCCTGAATGAATCCATTAGATTTGAAAATAGAAGAATGCTATCATCCATTTCTCTCAATCAGATATATCTTAGAAGCATAAAGATATTTTCAGTTATTTTGTGTTTCATTTTGGAAATTGAGAATTGTACCAAAATACTTCTGTTACTAGACATCAACACAATCTTGTAAATCATTACTTTACTATATATTCTTTATGCATAGTTTACATGGCATGATACTCCTGTTTTATGGCTGTTGAAAGTTGAAATTTGGCAAGACGAGATGTTTTCTTGAAGGCTGAAGTGATACTACCCATTTATCTTGTAGCCATTTCCTTAAAGATTGTATTCATGTGACTGACTAAATTACACTATCGAGGTTAAGGAAAATCTTTGTACCAAGAAACCTATTCTAAACATAGCATTTGAAAGAGAAAAAACGTATGCTACCTTACTTTAGGGCTTTCATGACACAAGCACATTATTCTGTCAATGCTATGACTGTTCTGTTTAAATGAATCTTTTTTTTAAGAACAGAAAGGATTGATATTTTGATGTATATCCTCATAAAAATTTTGCTTACTTTCACCTTATGCCTATTGCTTTTGACTGGTTGAAGAAAAATCTTTATAAATTAACTTTTAAGTGCTTGAGCAGTGAAAAATCAAATTTCCATAAGCAGATTTCAGTAATTAATTTCAGCAATATTTTAAATTTTCCTTACCATTTGTTAAATAACTCTCTGGGATACTGTCTGCTCCCTGTGTACCTATTTATAACTCAAAAGTTTGCCTCTGAAAGTTCTAGTTTGTTAAAGGCAATAACATTAAGAATTTTTTCATTCGAGTACTTTTTTCAGGCCTACCAACTGTTCTTGCAAGTCTTTACTGAAAAAACATAGCAATTCATTGGAATCCTTAAAGAGAAATCCTAATGTTGGACACTATTTTAGTAATGGTATCATTAGTAGAGGCATTCTCAAGTTTAGTATGTTAGCATTCCCTACTTACAGCTTTATTCTAATGCTTAAAATGAGATTTTAAAATTTCCATGCATGTTAATGCTTGTTTTGTGGTTTTGTTTTGTTTCTTTCACATTGGAAAGAAATTAAGAATGGTATTGCAAAGAGTACTAAGTAAAGGAGGGTGCTTTGTTGGACAGATGTTAAGATGAAATTACTATACATAAAATGTTAAATTTTATTAGAAACATTTTCATAACACTGCAGGATTTTAGTTAAGACTTTGCTTCAGTTTATTTAATTATTTTTTTCTTTAAAGTTATTGCGTGGCTACTTGACATTTTTTGACAACCTTCTGTAGTGACAAGACTTAAAAACAGTCTGAGAGAAAAATTGACATGAAATCCTGTACATTGAGGGAACCAAATAGTTGGACAACATGGAAACCGAATGCTGTGGAATGTGAGTTAATGGTAGGAGGCAGGAATTATCTAGTTTTCATTGCTGAAGTCAAGTGTAACACACCACAAATTGTAAAACACCACAAATTGATAAAATAAGGTATGTTAATCAGACTAGTATGTACTCTTCTCTATTTAAGGAGTTGGTATCTATCAGCCTTGCTGTTGGACAATTAAGTGGCAAGAAAAATAATCGCCATGCCTGCTGCAAAGTTTAGAAATATGCCCTCATTTAAACCTAAGCCAGAGATAACAAGTGCCCTGAAATACCTATAACAACAGTAATGTCCCTTGGGTTAGTAGCTCTCTGCTTTTGCTTTTAAAACAGATAGAAAACTGTGCCCTGCATTTTTCATGTAGATGGGCTGATTATCTAGCTGTGGAATCCAAGACAGTTTCAATCTTTCTGGTTTCTAGCAGAGGAACAGAACACAGTATATAGGATATGGGAAGACTGCATCCATCAAATTCCTTCTTTCACATCAGGACATGATTTAGCAAGGCAGTGCATTGATACTTTAAATGAGTGCTTGCTGCACAAATACTTAAGTGTATTCCCCTATGCATATATTGTTATACAAAGGAGTTGGTTCTTACAGTAGATATAAATCAATTGTTCAGATTGTAAACTGGTAAGGATTTATAGAGAACAAAGTATCAGTGAGAAACTATGCACTTACAAGTTCAAATCCAGTTTACTGAGCATTAAATTTTCTACACATGCAAAAGGTGTTGTAGTTTATTTATTTGAATGGGCTTTTATATCATCTACAGTATCCCTACATGGAAAACGAAGGTATGAGAAAGAAGGGCAAAAGTCCATAGTAAAGTAATTATATAAGGAGTAATATGGAGCAGTGATGTCTTTAAAGCTCTAGTCAACAATGGCAATAGAGAGGGCTATAAGTGTAGCAGTTGAAATGTAAAATGGAAGTTAGAAAGTAAGTGAAAACTTGAGGAGTAATTAGCTAATAATAAAAAGAAAATCAATGAATGTATTTAAAGCAAGAATCCTTTTGCTTCTGCTGAAGAGTTGAAAGTAATTATAGAAGACGAGAACATTACAGGAAAATACATGATTTATTTACTCCATTGAAAACAAACACCCTTCCTCATTTTCTTGCAGCAACACAAAGCAAAACAAAACAAACAAACAAACAAACAAAAACAACAGCGAAGGCCTACTAATAACCAAAGGTAGATTTATTTATTTGTTTGCTCTTTAATCTCTGAAGAAATGTTGAAGAAGGAAACAGATTCTGGTACCTGTCAACTACACATGGAGCTCTCCTCAGATAGTACCAATCTCAAAGTAACATCCCACCAAGAATGAAAGTGCTATGCCAGTGACTTCAAAGAGGTCTGGGATTAAGTTTGTATTACCAGTCTATACAGCAAATAAAGGATAAATATGTAAACAGCATTACAATAAATACAGTAAACGTTTAATGAAAGGGTGTAAAATCACAGATGGAAAGCAGTTCTTTTCAATGCTCAAATATTAAAAACTGAATGTAGTTAAGAAAAGGGGATAAAATAGGTTTAATGTGAAGGGTAAAAGCAGTTCCTGTCAGGAAATATTCCTTGGGAGGAATAATATCCCAAGGGGAAATAATGATACACATATCATTTAGCACTACCATAATTAGGTTGAACAACACATTCTGAAATACATAGTAATGAAGAGTAGAAGTCTGCCCTGTCAGGCCATTAATTTGTATTTGCTCTTCTTAATAAACCTCTTCTGTATTATGTATAAATACTTGATAGTCTAATACTTCTGTTGCATGTAGTACTCACACATATACAGTGATCTACATGCATAATTTATTTAACCATGCAGAAAAATAAGCCACAAGTATTCACAGGAAGAGAGTTAATCAATAAATCTTGGAATATATCATTGTGAAAAGGATGCTGTGTTTGTTGACTTTAAGATTGTCCAGGATTTAATTAACTTGATTTTTTCAAAGATGTTATCTGAAAATCAGACTCACCTAGATATGTGTTTCATGCATATAATTTGAGTTTGCTTGAAATGATGTTGATATCAGTGATCAGATAATGATGCACTTATCTTGTTTCAGATCTTTATAGTTCATATAGTTCATAGTATTTCTTGAGTGGCTTAAAATCTAGTGTAAATAAATAGTTTTCACTAAATGTAATTGTCAACCTCAAAATCCTAAAGAAGACACAAAGACTTCTAAGGAACTTCAATATTCTCCTTTTATTGAATTAACTACTTATAATCTCTTCTCAGATAGAAGAATAACATACCAGGCTTGATTACTAGTAGCCAAAATCTTCTACTTTCTCAAATGAAATTTTTTTGTTTGTTTGTTTGTTTACGGTTCTCAGAATAAGATCCCAAAGACATAATGAACGTGTCAGACCCCTGCAATTATAATCAGGAAAAAATTAAAGTAAGGATGTCTGAATAACTAAGAACCAGACCAACAGAACAGTTGGTAAGTTATACAATTATCCAAATGCATTTTGGCTTTTTTCCTGAAATTAATAATAATATTAAAAAAAAAATAAAAAAATTTACAAGGATAGGATATGGAACTCATAATAGAACTCATCAGCAGGTCCACAAATGAACATAGAAAGGTGCATAGTTTTAAGTTTTTGTAATCTGGATCTGCTCCATCTATATTAGTTTGGATTTTTAAAAGCTTTTTGTAAATTTTATGAATGCATTTTTTAGAGTTATGACAGAGGAAAACGGAAGAGGTTACTTTCTACCCGGGGTGCCAGTACTTGCTTATGAGGGCTATAACAGATTTTATCCAATGAAATGGCAGTTTGAATGATTTTTTTTAGTGTTGAGGTTTTCCTACTAAGAGCCTGCCAGACTGTCTGGAGCAGGCAACCTCAAAAAGCCTAGAAACAACAACAACAAAAGATTAACTATTAACAGTGGAGAAGCCTGCTGTGACTATGTATAGCAAAGCAACAGAATCCTTAATGCTTGATACATGGAGTGGGATGGAGTATGAAACATTTTTTTATTATTTTTTTTCCAGGTATTTCAGTGACTGGAATCATAGAGTATCACAAGCTGGAAAGGACCCACAAGGGTCATTGAAGCCAACTCCTGGCTCCACCCAAAAACCCAACCCTATGTCTGAGTGCACTGTCCAAACAATATTTGAACTCAGGCAGGCTTGCTGCCATGACTGCTGCCCTGGGGAACCTGTTCCAGTTCCTGAACACCTCTCAGTGATGAACCTTTTCCAAACACACAGCCTGACCCTCCCCTGTCCCAGCTCCATGCTTATCCTTGGGTCCTGTCGCTGTCCCCAGAGAGCAGAGCTCAGTGCCTGCCCCTCTGCTCCCCTTGTGAGGGAGCTGCAGGCCGCCCCTCAGTCTTCTCTTCTTTAGGCTGAACAAGCCAAGTGACCTCAGCTGCTCCTCATATGCCTTCCCCTCGAGAACCTTCACAATCTTTGTAGCCCTCCTTTGGACACTCCTTGATAGTTTTATGTCCTTCATATATTGTGGAGCACAAAGCACTTTACTCAATGTGAGGCCACACCAGTGCAGAGTAGCATGGAAATCTTAAAGGGAAATATCATGTTGTCAGTTCTGTGAACCTATAGACCATTTAAAAGTTTTGTTTTGTTTTACTTGATAGTCTCAAATCCTATTTTTATCAAAACTTGATTTCGACCAAACGCTGTTGCCCAGCTAAGGAAAAAAAAATTATGTCTGGGTGGAAATACAATAGTCTCTGCTTTTCTTTCATGCAGAGGAATAGTCAGAGACATTCAAAGCTATCAATAAGTCAAATATGTCCCTTCTGAGCAGGTGTCATAAATGACAGCATGAAACAGTGTCTTCAACCTGCTGACCTTTGAGTCCAGTTACTATCAGACTGCATTTTGAGAAATCTGAAGAGTATTTCCTGACGGTTTGTGAATCTTTACCTATCTGAAAAATTGCACTGTGTGAATGCACAGAGTGATTTCTGAAGCTGTGACCTAATATTGTGTGCCTATATTATGACTTAAACTCAGTCTATCTAGTATCTTTACAGATATTTAGGAAAACTGTAGGACAACATACTTAGTATACTGGCAGAAGTACACTGACATACTAACAGCTTGTGCCTATAGCTGACTAGATTTAAGTCAAGGAAGCAAAAGGGTGCAAAAAAAAAAAAAAAAAAAAAAGTCAGGAAGAATGATGAAACAGCTTAAACCTGTTAAACCTGAGAATTTTAAGAGAGGAACAAGTTGTCTGTTAACCTTTTTGAGAGGTAAACATCGTTTCTTTTGCATCCTCCTCCTTTGACAGCCAAGTAGATGTGGGCTGCTGAGAATTCCTGTTGGATTATGCATCTGAAGCATCATATGTGGGAGAACAGCTCCTCTGTGCTTCCTGCAAGAAGGTTTGCAAGATAAATGCCTGAAACTGGGATTCTTGTATGCATGCCAAGAAGCAGTATCTAGGAGCCCTGACAGTTTGCTGGTGAAAACTCAGGAGAGGTTTAAAGGCTGCGATTTAATTTTTCATCTAAATTGTTTGATCAATAACAATTTGAAGAACTTTATATATATATTTATAGAATCTAAAACTCATAGGTCCCCTGAACCTATGGGGTCTGGATCTTAACAGTTTTTCAGAATGTTAACTGAATCTCTTATGTATCAGTGATTTAAATGTAGTTTATGCAGTATAATTTTTAGAGAATATCACATGGAAGGTCATTAAAAGATACCAGCCATCTGAATTATTTCTAAATGATCTGCATTCTTATTTGTACAATAATGGGGCATCTGCGGTGTACATACTTGCTGGTAGTTAATGTTACAGTATCATAGTTAGTGGTGATATGTGTAACATACATCACATAGCACAGATCTTAATATTTGGAATTTTCTTTTGAAGTGTGAGTCTTAAATTGTTCCTTGGCAGAACCTACAGGAATAAGGGATGACATAATTCATGGTTTGGAAAGGGATAGTCATTGTCATTTAACCAAAAGGACATAGATATCTAAACTCATTGCTCCTTCACATTCAGCAATGTACTTAGAAGCATTCTGCATGCAAATCCATTTACAGGTATATCCATTAAGTACTTAAACATCAACAAAACAGAAAATCAAATGCTTCTATGGGCAAAGGATGTTAGAATTCTGTCATTCATGTAAAAAATATTTATATGATAAATTGTCAGACTAAATAGTTTGCATTGATCTAGAATCAGTACTATTTCTCCAACTAATTTTAGGCAAGATTGTTTATAATATTCAAAGAAATGTTTAAATATAGAACTGTACCTCAATACCACGTGTCAAGTAATTGACAGGTCAGTGTTAATTCAGTAACGTATTTGAGGCATAGCAATTTACTAGCAAGTAAATGATAATCGGTGTTGGAATACTTCATTCCCACAGAATATATGAAGTTATATTTAAACTCATGTTTAGGATGAGTACTAACTCTCTAAACCCTTAAGAATGAAAAGCACTGCTATCAGGAGTAATTAGCTTTTAATTGTTATTGGTGAGTTCTTATATATGTGGCTTTGTCGGATCTTGTTTGTTCCTTCTATGTGCTTTCCTTCTTTCCTGTTTTTAACATCCATAGTATTTTATTCAGAATTTATCAATTTTGGTTTCTCAGATAAAATAGCTAAATTAAATTCACAGTTATTAAAAATAGAAGCAATATATAGTATAAAAAAAAAAGAAGCAAGAAGGTAGATTCAGTGCTTACTAGTATACTCCACTTTTCTAATTCCTC
Organism: Anas acuta; assembly: GCF_963932015.1. NCBI lineage: Eukaryota > Metazoa > Chordata > Aves > Anseriformes > Anatidae > Anas > Anas acuta. The sequence goes on from NC_088982.1 coordinate 38,165,395, forward strand.
CAGTATATTTGAATTGTTCCCTGGTTTAATTCTACTAACTAGAGTAAAGAACACAGACGGTCAACAGATGCTGCACAGAAATTGCTTAAGAGTGTTCAAGACCTTATCCCTTGGTGTTGATAACAGATCAATATCTGGCCAGATTTTGTGTTCTTTTCAGGGGAATACAATGATAGAAAAAAGCTTATTACTTTTGTAAGTAATTATTTGCTTAAAGACTCTGCCCCTTCTAAACCCCATTGCTTTTTGAGTGTCATACACAATCCACACTTATCTTTGTCTCTAATCAATAGGTATTAGATATTCATCTAAAACTACTGTCTGTGTCATCTTTTAGGTGTCTATTCTTGGCTATGATGTCCTTTTTACCACTTTAGGAGGACTTTTTTGAGTGTGGTGAAGTTTTGTATTCCTTTTAATTTGGTGCAACGGTAAAAAACATGTAAATTAAGAAGTGTAAGAAACATGTTCATTAAGAAGTGTAAGAAAAAAATGCTGTGATGTGCTAGAGCATTCGTCATGTCACTCTCTATCAATGTTTGGAGGCTCTTAGTTGTAAAACCAAACAAGATTGTGGCCCATGAGCTGAGGTCCTCTCTAAACAGACCTTTTTCTTCTCTTTGCTTAAGCCTTCCAACACCATAAAGGAGAGAGCAAAAAGATGAAGGAATGGTTTGGGTCTGACAGCTTTGTGCTACAGAGAAGCATCTTCGCACAGAGCAGAAGGTGGTGACCCTTTCTTCATAAAGGAGAAATATCTACAGGCAGAGCCCTGTAAAGGGCCTTCAACTTTTTCATTCTTTTCTGCCACTTTCTGTAATATCTAGCTACCCTGAGGAAATGTTTCAGATTTCATTTCTTTTGGATTGTTTGTGAAATGTAGAAAAACAGATGTGCAAGTTAAGGTAGACTGTGGTATGGGAGTCCTATCTCTTGTTCAGCTGTGGTCCAGTCTCATGGGAAGTGGGATTTATCAGCAAATGCTACTAAACTGTACTATATATGTGTGGCTTTATTAAGTGATGTTTGGCTGCCCAAAGCACTTGGGTGAATGTATCTCTGTCTGTGAATACTTTTTCTTTTTTTTTCCATGTGCCCACTTGTGAAAGCTACTGCACTCTATGCTCTCAGAATAATACTTCTTAGTCAGAAAAGAAGTTAATGAAAGTAAAGTCATTCTAGAGGACATTCTCAGAAACACAGTATAAAATAGAGGGGAAATGCCAGGGAAAGCAAATACAGTTTGTTGTATTCAGTCAGTTTCATTTTCAAATGCCACCAATTGTTGGCATTTAGCCATTTGTTAGAGAAAACAGATTCCTCGTCTCAAAGTCCTAATGATGTAGTAGAGATTAGAAGGGAAAATTATAATTTATTTTGTGTAAAGTCCAAAGGCAAAATGCACTCGAGTTAGAAAAAAAGTTAATAATAATTGTCCTATTTCAAGCACTGGCATTCTTCAGCATGATGATGGGGACATATTCAGGAAGAGGAGCTAATGAGCTGCTGTTTTCTAATCAAAGCAGAAAAATCTAGTGGCAAAATGACAGACTTTCCATTTCAGTGTCATTTACAAAATGACAAAAGTAGCCCATTGCCTACTCAGTGAGGAAAAAATTACAAAGTTTATTGCTAATAAATATTTTTGTTGTTTTTCATAATGAAACAGGTGTATGTATTTAATTCAGTATATGTTATATAAAAAGGATATATTTACCATGTTTCTTACAGATTGTTGATTAGTCAAAGAAGACAGGTATTGATGCTCTTTTTTTGTCAATTTTTTTCCAGTTGAGAAGCTCTTTGTGTTCCATATGTATGTATATCTGCGTCTATCTGTCTTGATTAATAACAGATCCATAATTAACAGTAAAATTTCTGTTTTATTAAGAAAATAGACAGAAAGTGTTGAGAAATACTGATATGATCCCATAAGGAAAAAATGTGTTGTCAAGATGGTACATTTAAAAACTACCCCCCAAAAAATGCATTCTGAAGTTTGAGTGGGGAGAAACAAAAATGAAGAACAATATAATAAACAGAACACCCTAGGAAAGGACTGTTCACCTAGTAATACATTGTTGCAGAGAAGGAGCTGACAAAAAAAAAATAAAATAAAAAAAAATTTGTTCTGAAAAATTGCTAAGAAAGCTTGACTCCCTAGATCTACTTTAAATCTAAGCCATTCTCCAATAAGTACTCTGACTTATCATTTGTATGCTCTATCCCTGCTCTGCAAAGCTCTACAAAGCAGCAGGAGAGCATAAAATATTTTTTTTTAAGTCATCTGCTCATATATTTCACAAGTAAATTGTCAGGTAAACGAGACTGATGAGTAAAACAAACAGGAAATCCTGGGAAAAAGCATCTCTTAAGGCATTTTGAATATTTAACTAGCCAGAATTCCTTTCACTTACTAATATTTTATAAAGAAAACAGTAACTTTGTGCTTTAATTTTTCTGAGATTCATACCCAAACTTAGCAATAGAAATAATGTCTACCATAAATCATGCTGTGGTAGCATTCGCAGGAGGAGAAACAGCCCTTGAACAGTTGACATTAAATACATGTATATTTCAAATAATAATAGCAACACTATCTTTAAACTGGAATAGACTCAAAATTATGTTGAGGATATTTTTCTTCATGTGTGTACAAATATCAGTTTTCCTTCTGTGAGAGAGTCAAAAGAAAGGGTAGTTCATGAGTATACATGCACCTTCGGTACCAGGTCAGTTCCATGTTGAACTTTTAATCTATTGCTTAGTTTCATTCAGATTAGTCAGAGCAAATACTGATTTATGACATATTGCAATTCGTATGTTAAAGGAAGCAGCCTTAAGTGACTGAACAAATTACATCTGTAGTAAGGAAATGCTTCAATAGGAATTCTTCCTTTAGTTGGATATGTTAACACTAGAAAACAAATCCATAAGAATTTTCAGATGTATCTATTGTTTTTTCCTTTACCAGTGGTAAGAACTGTTCAAACAAGTTATGTGGAATTAGTGAGAAAACCTGCAATTTGATTTTGGCTCATGCATTGCTCCAGTAAATGTTAAATTTAACTGGGAGGGTGGGGTGTCTCCTTGCTGCTTGGCTTGATTCAGCTGAAGTCTTAGGACTTAGCAATGAGGTAGTTTAGATGCAGAAGGAGATTTTGTAACTCATTCCAGGACGAGATTTCATAACTTAGAAGAGCTCTCAGAGTTTTGTTCATCACACTTGTTCAGAGTTTCATCACATGTGCTCAGAGATTGGCAGCTGAAAGATTTGAGGTTTTGAGGGGAACAGTTTATGATATATTTCAAGTCATTTGCTATTTTTTCTTCTTTCTTGCCAACTTTGTTTTCTGAAATAAACACTCATTTTGCTGCCTGATTGTTCTTGTGATTTGCTCTTTTAAACTTCACTTGGATATTTTAACTTTATTGCTGTATTATATTTTTTTTCCCCAGTGGATGGCTGTCAGAGCAGCCACCACTTCAAATCTAGCCATTTTTTAGTCTCAAAATAAGTGTATCTGAATGATTTTTAGATTTGCAATTTAGCTTCAAAGAACACAAAATGCATGGGGTGGGAGAAAAATAACTGTCTGTGCTGTATTCACATTTAAGAATTCACTATTTTATTCATTGGGTAAAAACAAAACAAAAACAAAACAAAACTGCGTGTTTTGGAAGTCATCATCTTTGTTTCAAAAGCAGGTTTACCTTTTGCTTATATACAAATACCTAAATTAAAGTATTGAGCAAGTATGGATACACTGATGATTACATGCCTGGTATGAACTGTTCTACTCAGAAGGAAATGGCTTTTTGCGCCTGTATTTGTCTAGACAATTTTATTATAGAGATCATAGATGCCTTTCAAATATATTCTCATGCATGTATGGTTTGTATGGAAATAGTATGTATGAAGGATTGAATTGATGATATTTAACTGTATACTATGTGAAGTGTGTATAATATGTTGGCACAAGTAACTACGGTTAAAATGTGAGTATGAAAAAGATGAAACAAAAAACAATCTTTCCTGTCACACAGCACAAATGTGCTTCTAACTGAAAACAAAGTTTTTGTAAAACCTCTCAGAGGTAAGTAATTTAAAATGGAGGTAGCATTAGATGACTATTAAATGTGGATGTTTCACCTGATCAAAAATAGTTTACCAGTTTAAGGCTACATAATATCAAAAAAGGTACCTGCATTTTGTTGTGACTTCGTGCCATCTCTGTTTTTGTTTGGTTTGGTTTGGTTTGGCTTTTTTGTGTGCCATGGGAGCTTGTGAAGTCCAAGTCCAAGTATGCTGAGGTCTGCTTACCAGCATATTATGAAGACATCTCTTAGAATAACTACGACAGAGTAGCCAAAACTGAGCACATAACCCTTCAGCATTTCTCATCCCATCAATGTTGCTGTCACAAGCTTATCTACCAAATCCTTGACCTGCTTGAATGCAGTAGTGAGAGACCCAAAAAATTAGAAGAACATTTGCTTTGGGAGAATGGAGACATCCCCTTTTCATTCATTTCCCCCACCATGATAAGGAAAAGAATTGCACTGATTAGAGGCATGGCAGTCCCCAGGGGTCAGGCTACAAGGGTAAGGTGATTAGTAGTAATAACATACTGTTTACATCCTATGTAGAAGTGATTAACCTTGGCCCCAAGCAGCTACCAGTAAAACGTCTATTCTGGGGTGAAGTATCTCACAATGCTTCTTTGAGACATATCTTGTGCTACACAAATAGTAGCAGCCAAATGCAGTGAGAAAGTCAGATATTTCATATGAGGTAGGGAAGCAGCAGAACTTCAAATCCTCTGCTAAAGGGACTTCATAGAGAGTGTTACAAGGAAATGAGAGAAATGAAACAGCAGCTGCCTACATGGAGGCACAAATCACTCAAAGAAAATAAAACTGAGCCAGTGTGGCCACATGTATGTCTGGAGAGATATTTATAGTTGCAGCCCAAACACTTAGGTTGGGGAAGCTGTGGAGGCTTCTTAATTGCTCTGAAAGATACTGCAGAATATCAGCATTTCAAGGACCACTAGGCTTCAGGAGCCATTCTTGGCAATGATCCTGGGCACCTTATAATTCACAAGAACAGATAAACTTAGATGACCAGGTGACACCCTGGGAGACCAGTTTAAAACTAGTTAATGCTAAGTTATGCTTTTGTTTGTTTGTTTGTTTATCAAAGACCCACTGAGTTACCAACTCAGGACTCCAGCTGATATTCAGATGTTAATCCAGCTCAGGAGGAGACATGCTGGGGGGTATGTGCATAGCTGCCTGCAGTGCAATGCATGGCACAAGATGTATGTGCCCCAGGCCATTTATCTAATTTGTACAAAATCCACATGCACACATAAAAGGTGAGAAAAGTCAGTTATTTGTAACAGTAAAATAAATCTTTCAGTTTGAAGTTCCACCTTTTAATTTTTATCAGTCTGGTACATCATGTGGCGGCCAGATACAATGAACTGTAAAAACTAAACTAAAAATGTCTGCTAGATTCTGCCAGCTAACATCTCAAAAAGAATGACACCTATACAGCGAGGAAGCTAATAGCACATATATTTACCCAGTGCATTGTAAAAACACTGAAGTAATTTTTGCATGTCTATTTTTGCTGTTTCCCATGGACAACTTTTTTGACATATTAGAAATAGAAAAATTTAATTAAAATTGATAATACTGAGCCAGCTGATGCTACTGGCCTTCTTACTAAAAGACAGCACAGTTTTCAGGAGCAGTGCTACAGAAATCCAAGCTAGGAGACTGTAAACTGGTAGTAAATTAGAATGGCAAATACTGTGATGGTAAATTCAGAATGACAATATTAATTAGGAAAATTTATTTAAAATATGTTTTCCTATCAATCAATTCCTTTCTGTTAATGTGCGTTTTCAGATTTACCTACTTAGAAAAAATGCTGAACAGGTTATTCAAAAATTAAGTTAGAAAGAAATTCATATGTTGAGAATAGGTATAATCAAGCCTACCAAAAATTATACTAAGCTATTTTATGCCAGTAATACAAATTATGCTTGGCTATTTTATACCAGGTTAATACATATTAACCTGAATCTAGTCATATAGATACCTGAGATGGAGTATGTCTAGTTCTGACTTTTTGTCTGACTTTTTGTCTCAAAAATATTTGGAGAGTTAGGCAGTCTGATTTTAATCCAAATATTAAATGATGATACATTGATTTTTTCTACCAAATCTATCAAAATTTCATGTCATACTGAATTAACATGTCAGTTACAGAAATATAACTGTTTATTAAATATCCTCTTTTCATATGTAGAAAACAGTGATTCGATGATACTCATTTATATTTGTTCATGTATGAATATTGCCACCTTTAATTCTTCATTTTTTCTTGCCTTTTTAAAATTTTGAGACTAATAAGCCTGTAATTACATGGTTATCTTTTTATATGTGCATTAGTTTTTCTATCAGTTACCTCATTCTCACTCAGTATTACAAGTCGTAATGGAAAAGAACATTAGTGGTTGAAAGTGTTTCTTGGAAAATTCTCACATGCAAGTTTTCTAGAGCTACTGACTGTTTAACTGTTTCTGTAGAATGAGAAGTATTTCTTTATCACTTAAAACTCATTTCTTTCTGCAAATGCAGAACAAATGTTATCTATAATGACTGGTTATCTGGTACCTGCAAGTAATCTGCATGTATCTGTGTGTTAACACTTTCAAATTTTCAATAGTGTTTGCTACTGCCCCATTAGATGACAAATATTTTTTTGACTTGTTGGAACTATCATTTGCAATTCAGGTAAAGAAGAGCATTTCCAATTTCAGACAGGAAAATTTGGATCAACTGTTATCAGGGCGGTTTTACCATCAATAACCATCTCAGAAAGAAGTGCCCAAGTTCCTTCAGAAGAAAATAAAAACAAACCACAAAGTTTTTCTGTTTCCCAGGCTCCTTTACCTGCAGGGAAAACCATCTAGCAACTAATTTATATTATTGGTTTTGATTGCTAAAAGGGAAAAATGAAATACTCTAAGTCTTGAAATCTCAGGAATGATTAGAAACCTGTGAGTCATTTTCTCATTTCAGTGCATATTTTCATAGTAGACATGACTGCTTTTCATTCTCTCCAGCAAATTCAAAACAAAGCATTCTGGCAATACAATCATCATGCACTGACTTTCAGTCATTGAGTAGGCAGAGTTACCAAGTGGGTTTTTTTTATTGTTGTTGTTTGTTTGTTTGCTTTTTTTAATGGCATGTCATATCTTGTCTTCTAAATGTCATTCAGGAAACAAAAAGTTTGCTGTTCATGGTGAGAAGCATAATCATGAAACTAAAAGACTGTTTGCAAAAGGGCCTGTTAAGCAAAAGGGCCAAGGCATTGGTGGTAGCAGTGGTATACAGAGACCTGGCTTGACACAATGGCAAGGAAACATCAGTGAACATCATGTACTCTTTCTAGAACTTGAATAAATTCAACTATACGTGATGAATACAAAAGAATGAAATAAAAATCTCTAAACATTTTGAAGTTTGAGGAATCAGTATCTGAAGGTTTTCTGGAACTTCATGATATTATCACCTTCTGCGTTGAATTAAGTCTGTACCCTGGTTCAAGATACATTTGGATTGCAGATGGAGCTAAATTTTGTTCTCTTGTCTTAATAAGGCAATTTATATAGTTTTGTGGTTTTGTTTTTGTTTTTGTTTTTAAATCTATAGTTATCAAGAGAGAAAGAAAAAGATTTCTGCATTTATAAAAATAGTATTTGCTAATGCTAACAAGTGTGAACATAGCAGCAGCAGTTCAGTGGAAACCACCAAAACTTCTGATTAAATTTAGCATCAGGCTTGTTTTGTTAGCTACAAAGTTTGTAACAGGTTTTGAAATCTGTTTTCTCCTTGTAGATAATCATGTAGGTCATTTCCAATAAGAAGTTAGTTCAGTTTCAGTCATTGTGGTGTATCAGTAAGATTTTTTTTGTGTGTGTGATTTATACTTCTGTCTTCAAGCAATGGAACAAAATGATTGGCTTAATTTAATTTAAATGAAATTTCTATTCCTTTGGGCGAGATTTCTAAATTTATTTAAGCATTTTAAAATGCCTAATGTCATTCCTACCTTTAGGCTCTGCAGATACCTGTAGAATGCTGGCCTAAAAGCTTAAGTCATTTCAGAAAATAATACTTCCATTCTAAAAGACTTAAATGTTTGAAAAATTATTGTTGCTTACTGGAAACCATGTCTGCTAGCACATAACAGTGAGATCTTGTGGACTTGCAGTAACCTGAACACAGGCAAAAATATGGTATTTCTTTTAACACTTTCTCAGCCATACAGCCCCCAGTGAAATATCAATAAACCTTCCAAATGTAGTCAAAGCAATAAAAGTTCTGGATGACAAAACAAAATGGAAGATATATAATCTTGTACAAGATAAGGCACCATTTTGTTATTGTAACCAAAATTAGCTCTTCAGTAATCAGCTTCTGGGTCATTTCCAACAACCTGAGTGACAGGAGCAAGAATATAGTTATCTTTCACATCTTGGACTATTAATTAACTGTCAGTACTGCATGGATCCTAAATAATCACTAAATAAGTCTGCTAGTTTTCCAAGTATGTCACTGAATACAATATAATGTCAGTTGCAATAAAAAACAACTGGCTTTTTGCAACATTAATCTTGCTCAGTGGTAGTGGTTGTTTGTCTTCTTTTGTTTTTAAGGGAAGTAAGTATAAATACTTGTTCCTGATGAATAGAGATGTTCACTACAATAATTTGTTAAGCATTTGTTTTAGGGAGAGTGAGCTTGCCTAGCAGCTACTCTGTAATACTGATTTTACAGAAAAACTCCTTAAGTTATTAAGTAAGGTTCCCACTTATTTCAAATAGCACCTTTCAGTAAAATAAGGAATAATTCATGACAGTGAGAACAAACCACGTGTATTGTACATGAAATTCATGTACTATTTAATTCAATCAATAAAGTAATTCATAACTGAATAGCATCCTGTTTGTTGTGGGCACTGCAGAAAAGAATATAGCCAATGCACTGAATAACATCATCTTAACTGCTCCCTGTCATATTAGTTTAATAAAGAATAATGTTAAATGGGTTTTTAGGACTGAGTTGTGGAAGTGTAAATCACAGAATGATAACAAAAGCTTGCAGGTTGCTGCAGGACAAAAACACCACATTTATAACATTTTTAGGAAAAAAATTAAATACGGTTCCTCCTTTTTTTTATTTTTTTATTTTTTATTTCTTCTTCATTCATTTTGACTTTTTTACAATGTTCTCCAGTATTGTGCTGACTTCTGAGTAGAAAAAATTGCCAGTTACATACCTTGCCAGAGCCCCTTCTGATGAGAGTATGTATAACAATGTGAATCAGGTTGCCTTAGTTCATGAAATCAATTTTGCTACGTTTTTATTCTTTTAGTGTAGGGAATCTACACAATTTTACTAGGTCTTATTCTTTCTCATAAGCTTGTACTGGGGTGGGAAGACAAGGGTGGGCAGGTGACAAGTTTCAGGCCACTTTCAGGATAAACTGCAGTTACTCAAGGCACAAGTTAACTGCCTGGAATTGGTACCAGCAAATTTGAAACAGAATATTTAAGTAAATTCCAACTTTATGAAGAAACTCTAATAACCAGTAATACTTCTAAAGACTATCAAAGATGGTGATGTATAATGTAGATGAAGTTCAAAAATAGCACAGATTACACAGGTATTTCTAAAACGATAATTTGACCATATAATCTGCTGGATGTTTTTCCTCTGGTAAGAGGAGATGAATAATACATTAGATTACTTGTATGTGTGATAACTCAGAAAAACTCATAGTCTGTGAATATTGAAATTCTACTTTATTGCATTTCAAAACATTTCCTTAATTGTTTATAAATTGTTTACAAAATTATAAAAATTGTTTTTAATTCACTTTATTTATTTATTTATTTATTTATTTATTTATTTATTTTCCTTCCCCTGTTAATTATTGTGTGAATAGTTAACAGACTAGAAAGAATTTTTGTTACTATCCATGAAAAAGCACTGTTTGTTACCATTCGTAAAATGCTATGGTGCTTTCCATGCACATATATTTTGGTTCACGTAAGCCAATTTGGCACTTTGCTAGTTTCAACATTCAGTTTTGCTGCACAGAACCTCAGGTTTTGTCTAGCATGAGTACTGCTTTAGAGAATGCATTTGGAAATAAATCTCTCTTTCTCTAAGAAGCAAGAGACTGTGGTAGAGAGTCTTTCTTTCTCTCCATCTCTCTCTCTCTCTCTCACAGTATATGTATATATGTATACAAATGGAAGTATATACATGTTTATGTATGTCCTTGTCTGCAAAAACCACAATTGCCATTTTTTTTCCTTTTTTTTTTTGTATATTTCTAGTTATCCCTTTCTAAAACTACATTTGTTTTGTTTCCTTAAATAGCCTCATAAATGGTCTGCAGCAATTTGTCTTCCACCTGTTACAGACACAATGCAAGCTTTCCCTTAATTTACTTGACCTGCAGCTAAACCTTCCCCGATCTGAGATAGCTAATCATTTCTTATTTTGCCTTGTACACAGTGGTTTCATTTCCTTCTATCATAATCCTTTCCTCAATTCCTATGAATATTTATTCAATATTTCATTATCTTGTGTATAATCAAAGTGACAGTATATTTGAATACTGAATGCTGAGGCACGTAAAGCTGCAGTGCCTTGGTAAAATAGTGGAAATCCTAATTTTATCTGAAATGTTTATTCCAAATGTTTTTTGAAAAAGGAGAACAGGATAAAAGAATTAAATTCCATAATGATGCAACATCTAGCTGACAATAGTTACAAGAGGTCTAAATGTCAGAAGCTGCTACTTTTCTGCAGTCTCGCAGATGAAATTTCAACTCCAGCAGGGCTGTCTGTTTCTGTCACTATGCAAAGAAGCCCTGCTACTGTTTTAACAGGGAGACTTTCGGGTTTGTCTTTTCCAAAGATCCATTTGCAGTGGGCTTATCCCCAGTAAGAATATAAATCGACACCATATTTTTAGAGGAAAATGGTCACTATTATGGATTGTTTAATAATCATTGTTAAGTAGAAAAATTATAGCAACAGAGAATCTGATCTGTGTCATACGTGACATAGGAGCATTAGTCAAAGTAATTGTATGAATTCATTACAAAATGTGTTAACTATCCCCTGCTATTACACATTAGTGAGATGCCTACATATGGATAAAAAGGCAACATTTGCTTGTGGTGTTCTAAACTGCAATATGTTAATAATTTATCTTTCTTTATGAGGAAAAAATGGAATAATTGAATAGCCAAACGGACTTGCGTAAATTCTGACTGAAGAGAAATATATGAGCTTCAAATTAGGTCCCAAGGTACATAGCTATCCAAACCATAAAATATGAAAATCATTTTTTTGATCAAAAGCAAGCCCTCTTTTCCCCCTCTCCCCTCCATAAAATATGACATTGCACCATATAATTGCACAGGAAATTAAAACTCTTTTCACAGGTTTAATAATAGATGAGATATAGGCTTTGAAATAATTGTTTTTATTGAGCTCTGCCATTTTCTAGCACAGCATGCAAGCTGTGGCTCACAACTTGCACCTTTGACACCTCAGAGATGGATTAGCAAAAACAATACGGGGTTCCATTTGGAGACCACAGGAAACAAACAGGTGCCAAAAGCACAAGGCTGTCTCCTCACTTTTTTTTTTTTTTTTTTCATTCCTAGTGCTTGGCAAAAAGCTTCTTAGCTAGCTGCCTCTGCAGTTCAACATCTTCTGGAAGCTCCCACCTGTTTCCGTACCTGCAGATCTGTTCTCCTCTTCCTGCAAAAAGCACTATTTTGATGTTCTGACTGTTCTGGTAAGTAGCCTTACCAGAGGTACAGGCCCAAAGTGTAACTTCAAACAGAAGATAGCCCTTGAACTTGTCACCCTGAACCTGTACAGTCCAAATACTATATAACTTCATATTGTCTGACACATGTTGCATAATTGAACACAGATATTCCTGAAATCCAAAACTATGAACTTTTCTCATCTCTACAGTGATGTAAAGTTTTAGTAACATAATGATGTGGTCAGTTTCAACCTTAGTTCCAGCTTGTCAGGCACTATGGTGTTTAAGTTTTTTTTTCTTTTGGCTAAGTCTTAGATATTACTCGTTATTTACTTAGACAACACTTTGGAGGTTGAGAGAAGGTAGATTTTGTTGGGCAACTGTTGTGTAGGAGCAACAAGGCCTGGCTCTACATTCCAGTGTAATTGTGAGTATTCATTCCTAAAGTTGTCTAGAAAAGGAATAAACTGTGACTTTTAGGATGAAGTTAACATCCTTTATAGGAGGAATTCCTCAAAATCCTGATTTGTGTGTGTGTGTGTTGTTTATAACTGGTGTCTTTGTTTTGCTATGCTTTTATTCCCCGGTTTGCAAGTAGAAGCTGCTGAAAAGAGGGTGTTACTTCAGAAGCAGAGGAAAGAGCACCTTGGGAACATGAAGCAGAGGTTGGGCTGGCAAAGATTGATGTTGCTTAGTAACCTTCAACAGGGAAGCATTTAAACAAAGTTTGCATACTTTAGGGCAAAGGAATGGGTTTGATTCTTGTTTGTTTTTTTCACTGATGTTAATATTCTTGACTTAATATTTTTGCTTGGTGCTCATCTGAGGTTTTGGTCAGCAGAAGTCTGTTTAGCTTTTTTAATAAGGGTGCAAGACAGGAAAAAAATGTTTTCTCTAAAAGTCATTAAACTTTTTTTTTTTTTTATATCACTGTGAATCCATACAATTGTCTATACCCATCTCTCTCTCTCTCTCTCTCTCTTTTCTCTCTCTTTTTTTTTTTTTTTTTTACATTTGGTGGCGTCATGTATAATGCAAAGAACATGTTTATATTTTCTTGCCCTGTAAAATGCGTGAACACCTTAGATCTTCTCTTGTATGACTAGATTTGAGGTTGGCCACTTCCAGAGAATTTTATTATGATTTACGAGTCCAAAATTAATTATGATTGCGAGTCCAAAAGTAGAAACAATTGGAAGCTGGCAATTTAGAGTGTACCTATGGTGCAGTGACAGCAATTACACATTACACTTCATCATAGGCAAGCATCAAGTAGGAAAGAACCCAGTAGTTTACTCTGTTCCTGGGGTCAGTCTTACTGTCTGTGCTGAACTTCACTGCCATGATTGCCTTTATGTTGGTACTGGTAATCACAGGACAGTAACATATGTTCAGGCTCAGTCAGAAGTGATCCAACTGTTTTTTACTTGAGAACCAGAGATCAAGAGGACATTTTGCATCTAGGAATACATACATACACAACACACACACATATTATTATATTCTTGGAGGAAGAAGGAAGATCAATTATTAGAGAACCCTAATGGGGAGGAGAGTTGGTAAACTCTGTTAGGATTTGGAACTTTTCAAATCTGAAAGAAAGCAAGACTTCAAGAAAAGCCGCAGAAAAAGTGTGTATATGAATTAGCATCCTGGATTGGATTTATTATTTTAAACTGTTTTTCTTTTGACCCTGATGCTTACTTTCAAGAAAGATATGTCATTTTTAATCATCCATGTTATGGTTTCCAGAAGGAAGAAAAAAGAACTCTGAACTCAACTTGTGCTTTATGTCAGTACTGTAGTCCTGCAATTTAGAGCGATATATGTGAAAGGGAATTGTGCATATCTGTTCTAAGCTTATTAATGCAGAAGTATCTGGAAAAAAATGTGTGAAATTCTACAGGGACCCACACGCATTACCAAATTTGGAGTGAATGTAGTAGACCCTGATTTAAATAATCTAAATTAACGTGGTGTGCTGATTTGTAGTGCTTGACACTGCCATGTTTTAGCTGGCCAACAGTTATTTCCTATCCAAAGATAACATGTCTCAAAAAATATATATTTTTTATCTAACTAAAGTGGGTCATGGTATAATTTTATTTCAGTACGGTCTTATCTACATACAGACAGAGCTCTGAAAATTTTTTCATGCTGTGTTAGTACGTTTCAGTACATTTTAACAGCATCTTAATAAATGTACACCCCACAATGACTTTTCAAGAACTGTAACATTAATAATTTGTAAGCTTATAAAATAAAATCATAAAATAAAAAATAATCAAGTAGGATGTGTTTGATTCCACAACACACAATCTGAAAGTATACTGGTGTCCCATGTCACTCGGACATCAAGGCAGAAAAGCATGGGGATTTCTTTCCTCAGAAAAGTCACAAAGCAAGTGATAAGGTTTTGTAAGCTGTACACTCAGAATTTTGAAGGTATGTATATTCAGTAAGGTTTGACACAGCTGAATGAGTATGTAGCATCAGTTCAGTGGTGTGTTGATTCTCATTAGGTGCAACTATCAACTTAGCAAAGTAGTTTATGAAGAGGTTGAGGTCAGCTGAGGTCAATTACCTACACTCAGGACAGCTGATAATTGCTTCCTAGTCAGATTTCTGCTGTGAGAACTTGAGGCCAAATCAAATGCTTTTACACTTCTGGCTGGGCATCTTTTGCAGAGTATTTTATACTCCAGGCTGTGTGGACAATCCATGAGTTAAAGAAGTAAGATTGAGACTTAGTACATGAGTGAATAGTCCTGTGTCAATGATCATTTCTATTCTGAAATCATTTCAGGGATTGGTGTTAAATCAGTGCATTATTTATTTATTTATTTATTTATTTTGGTTTTGTTCAAATAGTGCAACAGTAAACACAGATTTTTAATTCCTATTTGTTTCAAATAATGAACATGGAAATGGATGAAAATGTACTTTCACCCATTTAAGGAACTATAAAGAGATGATGAATGGTGAAAAGATCAATCTTTTTGTGTCCCAGGTAATGCAGACATACATCTTGAGTTAGCTGAATCTATCTGAATCTGAGATGCTGTTGCACTAGTGTACTAGGGCAGGAAACAGCACGGGCTCAATCCACCAAACTCTCATAACATATCCAGGCTCAGGTGGCAAATATGATGGGCTATGTAAGAAGAAGGAGCTACTCAGTAGTTTGCTACTCAGAAATTGTATTGGGGCTTTTCCTTACTTTTGTGATTCTACAGTCAGGTGCAGACCAAAGTATGAGGAGCAACCACAGTTTAACACCATCAATTCCATGAACACATCAGGTTGGAGACTGAGAGGCAGGGCGTAAACTGCATGCTGATGGAAGACAGCCATAAACATCATTTATATGAAGCCCCATGATTTCATATAATTGATGTTTATAGCTTTTTTCTTTATTATCATCTCTTTTTTGAAGAAGCTCAGCCTCAGACTGGATCTTGTTGCTTGCCACTAGGAGGTGGCTCTGCAGATGAGAAATGGGAATTTGTCTTATGGAAACAAATCACAGAGATTGTCACCCAAGTGACATCATGACCTATAAATGACATCATGCATTTGTCTAGACAGTTCTGTAACATCCATCTTTGAGTGTGAATGTGGTTCCTGTTTGTTTGTGTTTTTTGTTTTGTTTTGTTTTCTACAACTTCTGGTAATTATATTTGCTCTTGGGTTCGTAGATAATAAGTAGATTATTTTAAAAAGTAGGAAATTATAACAGGTGAACTATTAAAAACAGGTTCTTTGAAAACTTAAGCCACGAAAGTCCCTTCACACTGTGCACTGTACTGATACAGAAATAAAGCAGGTCCCTAAAGGGGTTGTAACTCAAAATAAATATTCTAGAGCATTTATTATCTAACAGACAGTCCGACCTAAATGTCCCCTGTAAATACTGGTGGGCTATGTACAATGAAGCAATTAATTTTCATGCACGGACTGCTTCATAAGAAAGGTATTGAGGTCTCAATGAGGCAGCCCACCTAAATCTAAAAAATAAAATAAAATAAAATGTAAAATAATTAAAGGTAATGTATCTGCTGAACTGAGAGATGTAAAAGTACATGTGGCAATATCTTTCATTTATACTCCAGCCTCTTCAAATTGCCTCATGCCAGTATACCTACTTCAGTTACATAACCCTGCTAGTTTTGTTATGAATTCGGAAATATGCATTTTACATCACGTATCTCCAAATGTCTCAGGTAACACGCAAAAGGGAAGTAAAACACCTTAAAAGCTACACAGATCATTTAAGAAATGTGTCATGGTCTTCTCTACTCTTTCTAAAGCAGAAAATATGAACAGATGCTGCTGCTGTGCTCATCCAGAGGGACTAAAGAATGACTAGGGAAAATCCAGCAGAGAAAACCCCAACGAAGGCAGAAAATAAAGTTTAACTGTGCCATGTGAGATTGGATGGTGTTGTCACTGACTAGTAAAAACAGACAGAGGTGTCAGCACTGCTTATCTTCAGTCTGACAAGCTCTTGCAGGTGTACAAAAATGCCTAAATTTGGACTGGTAATTTGACTTGCAGTGGTAACTCATACACCATTTGGGCCAAGCAGATATAATGATGTAGACCAACATCTTGCATCTGTAATTCTGGAATAACATCCTTGGTTGTAGTGACATTATCCTAGAATTGCCCTTTGTAAATAAACATGATTTTTCTTGCAGATACAGATGATGATGATGATTCTCTTTCCTCTCTTTCTCTTTTCAAAATAAATAAATCAAATAGCCTTAAAAAACAAGTACTCATATGAAATTTGTATAGATGTAATCAGTTTTAAAACGTGTATTAAAGAATGAATTTGGAGAAAGAAGTATGTAAGAGAAAGTTGTTCAACTTTTAGTTGCTGGAAGCTACAAATTCCACTGTGGACAAATTCAGCCTGCAAATAAAGTTGATATTTTCTTACAGAGACAGGAATTAAATATTGAAACAAACTATGTAGAATGTGTGGCAGACTCCTTTTTGGCTAAACTTAGTCTGGAGATTGTTGTTACTAGTGGTACTGTAAATCATTCAAAAGCTGTGGTTTTAAGGTAAGGATCAGCTGGCAAAAATTTTTATTTTATTTTATTTTATTTTATTTTGCATAGAAAGATAAACCTATGTGTCTGTTTGGGTGGATGGGTTTACAAGTGTTTCAAATGGTGGTTTAGTCAGTTTTGTAGATACCATTTTGCTTATAAGGAAATAGATGGCTTTACAATGTTTCCTGAAGGCATTTAGTTTTAGATCTGACACGTTGCCATAGACATTTTGATCTATACCCACATGACGCTTGTTGAGACTTCTGTGTCCAAAATTCAACACGCAGGATTAACCTGCAGATCAGCTGTGGGAATAAATATTTTGTAGAATTGTACAATAAACTATATATGTATTGCTTTTCCAATTTGTGTGGAGGTTTGTGTGTTAGAGTTTAGTTAATGGGTGTATACATCTGTTACCACTGTATTTACACAATAACAGAATAAGTTGTATATTAGAATTTCAAAAGTGAAAACCAGAGGAGAGAAAGTCTACACTTGATCTATGTCTTTGAGTTTGATAAATTAATTGCTGTCAATAGAAACATGCTTTAGAGAGGTCTGGATTTCCAGATGAAGTTCCATGTTTTTCTTTACTTGTAGTTAGCAGAGAAGTGTAGAACTTGAGCCCTGTGTGAACAAGGTAGATACTTGACCCTATGATACATATATATACACCTCTTTCCCTTTTTTTCTTTAGGGAGATGATGTTCTGATAGCCAGCAAAATTATTATTCTAAGATGGTAAGGTATTACATGCCATCGTTGGCATCTGCCTAATGATGTTTTCAATGATGTTCTCAAAAGTGAAGGTGGACAGAGGCAAACGATAAACTGCCTGTTTCATAGTAGGTAGGTGCTGCTGATTAAGGTAAGGTCTAAAATGGTGACATTCTTCCAGTTATTTTAATCTAGTTCAAAAAGGGATGAAGCTGGTCTTGTGTCTATTTTATAACTCTTTCTCTGGATACAATCTGTTTGAGCTGGCTAAACTCTGAAGAGCACATGTTAATAAATAAATTAATTAATTAATAATTAAAGTGGCTGACTGGTTTTGGCCTTGCTGCCTCATGTGTAGTTCCACCGAAGTGATGATTTACAATTCTTATGGGCTGTGAATGTTTTGTTCTTGGGGCTCTTCAGGTGAGGCGACATATGGTAAACAATTTCTAATGCAGTGGCTATGATTATTTTTTGAGAACATGAATGTAAATATTATGTCAAACTGGTATTACATGGACAATGACAAATTTTAAAATCAGACATTGTTTCAGGATAAATGTTGCAAAGGTTTTTATTGTTCATATTGTTCATATTGTTCAGCTGATGCTACTTTACCAGCATTAGGATTATTACTGCGTTGAAGTAAAAATAAGCGATATATAATGTAGTTCCCTTCAAGTTTTGATCATCTGGTTATTTATACTGACAAATTACAACAGATGATATGACTGTTTCTACTTCCATGTGTATCTTTGAAAGTCAGGCATCTGCCAAAGACAGAGCTACCATAATATGGATCTGGTACATATGGAAGGAAGGAAGGCAGGCAAATAGTGACTGAATGTCTGTCTGTAGTGTTGCAGTTAGCCCAGTATCACCCAGAAGAAAAGAAAATTAGATATAGTTACATCATTTGTGACTACAATATGATTGGAAGTGGTAATCAGTTTAGCTAATGCAATGAGGTTTTTAAATCAAAATATTGATAAGTATACTCTCCCTTTTTAAAAGAGAAAAGTAAACAATTAAGAAAAGGGCTGTGGTGTTAAATTTGAGGGATTAGAATGGGTTTCCACGAATTCAACACTTAGACTTGCCAAAGCTTTCTGTGGAAACTGTGGAAATTATTTACTTGGTAGTCTTTGTTTCCTTTGCATGGAATCATAGAATCGTAGAATGGTTTGCATTGGGTTAAGGGATATTAAAGATCATTTAGTTCCACCCCCCTGCCATGTGCAGGGACACCATCTACTAGACCAGGTTGCTGAAAGCCCCATCCAATCTGGGCATACTTCCATCTTCTGCATTTAGAAATTTTGGAATTAAGTAAAGAAATGGAAGAATGTCTCAGTCTGCAGCTTAGGCAGTCTGCCACCCTTGTTTCCTGGTCTTTGGAAGTTAACAGCCTTGGCCTTCCTTGCCAGTGTTTAGGCTCCATTTTGATGACACTTTGTGCATGTTAAAAACATACTTCTGGGAGATAGAAAATGTTAGATAGAGAGAGATTTATGTGAGGTTCTGTTATCATAGAACTAACTATACACACATTAACTGTTAAAAAAAAAAAAAAAAAAAAAAAAAAAACACACTCAGCTCCATGTAAAGAATTTATGGTGAGCGATATTCTCAGTGATTAAGAGATTCCCAATGCCTAACTTCAGTTACAATAGCTTAATCTCCCTTAGATGTTTTTATAGAAGAGACAGAAGGAGGTGGAGAGAGAGAGAGACTACAGATCTGAATTCAACTTTAAACATTTGAAATCACTATTAGGAAAAAAGTTCCTAATTCTTTACATTGATTATAAAGGTTAAAATGGGGGTGTCATCTTCATTCAGCTAATGACAGCTTTTTTTAGTAACCCTCCTATGTGTCACTGTTCACATACACTCCACTGTACTCATATCACAAATTAAAACACACTTAGAACTTATTCTGTTTTGACTAAGATGAAATGAATAAACAACATATAATACCCATCATATAAATTCTAACTATCTTGTTATGAAAGTAAAGACTGTTCTTGGTTTCTTTGACAGTTTTATTTGTGCTGAAGATGCTGCCTTAGGACATGATTACAGATTTCCATTCCACTCTCTAGTTTTATGAATTAAACAAAACAGCAGAAACAAAACAAATAAAAAACCTCGATAGACTGATAAGGTGAGTGTGTAGAACTTTAAATCACTAAGGACAGTAACTCTTTAAACTTACTGTGCACAATCTGTTATATTTACATTTAAAGTGATTTTTTTTTAACTCCCCAATTCTTTTCTGTAATGCACATTTACCACAATGTAGTTAAAAAAAAATAAAAAAAAAAAAAAAAACAAGTTTTATTTCATAGTATTTGTTGGAAACCTCTTAACCGATATTGAAAGTACAGATTCCATTCCTTCTAGAATGGCTGCCTGTTCATTAAATCTAAATCACTAGGCAGACACCTCAAACAACTTTATTCTCCAATTAGAAGTGGTGAAAGATTTCTGGGATGGAGCACTTGC
The DNA here is from genome assembly GCF_963932015.1 of Anas acuta. Lineage (NCBI taxonomy): Eukaryota > Metazoa > Chordata > Aves > Anseriformes > Anatidae > Anas > Anas acuta. The sequence continues at coordinate 38,185,569 of NC_088982.1, forward strand.
TACATTTGGAAGCCAGATCTACTGCAGATAGTAGTAGCATTGCAGCTAGAAAGCTGTCTTAAATGGACCTTTTACAATACCTGTAACATAGAAATTGAATAATGAATAATAAAGTATAATATGTTATATATTTCTTGGTATTTCCTAATAGAGCATGTGCATTAACCATTTAAGTATTGTCCTCCTTTGAAGAGATGTTCTGCAACTTTTAAAATGAAAGAGGTATAATTTTAAAGATTCAAATGAAGGAGAGCCTAGATATAATGCAGTCATTGTTTTAAAAGTATCTTCCCTGTAACCACCAAACCGGGAGAGTTTTCCATTTTATACTGGACAAGAAAGGAAGTGAACGTCATTTAGATGTGTGATTTTTTTTTGTTTGGTTTATTTATTTTCATAGTGTCAGTAATAAAATGTGGAAATACGTATTTGCATAATTATGTGATTACTTGTATTACATTTTAGAAAGTGTTAATCAGATTTTTTTTATGTTTAAAAAGAACTGTGAAAGATCATGAATTTAGACTAGCCAAGGATATTGCTAATCTTTTGGGTTTGTTGTGGGCTTTGTCACAAAGCCATCTGTATTGTCAAATGGTTTCTTAGTACAGACCTTGTTTTCAAAGGTGGTATTCAAAATCTTTGTGACTGTCATATCATTTAACTATGCAATCAAAAAAAAAAAAGTGAAATATCTGCAGTGTGAAAAATCATAAATGCAGTGCAGAAATCATATGAAGTAATTGGTAGCGATGTCTTTGGAACTTGGTTTTCATGTTATGATAATGTAGTTCAGTTTCGTTGGTTTTGTGATTTTAAACAGAACTTGAAATCTGAAAATGCTGAAAATATTTTTCTTTTTAAATCTTTTTTTTTTTCTTGTGGTTTATCTTGTATCACTGGTGATGCACTACATTGCTGTCAATAGTGACAGTTGCAGTTACCTGTTGGAGGGCTGTTCTGAAAATAATATCAAGCTGATTTTTTTAACTACAAACCCCAAAACTTTTCTTACATGCATATTATCCTTACTTATTCAAAAATGTTGGTCTTAATTTTCATTGTCTTATTATAGAGGCATCTATCTAGATGTAGATGAAAGATGGTATTTTCAAGTGTTAGGTTTACTTTCAGATCCAGTGAATATAAAATCTTAGCATTTAGAGAAGCTTTATGTTTGAAGTAGTGTAAAACAAGATGCTGAGCTGTACCAGATTGTTTTTCATCTGCCTTTGTGACAAGCTGTGGAAAACCTTGATTTCTTATTCTTTAAACTAAAAGTAGTAAATCAGTCGCACAAAATTTATAAGTGGGTTCAGGCTTACTCATAAAAGTTAGCAATATAACTTTTACTGGATACTAAAAATCATGGACCTGATAGTCATGCATTTTATGACATGATAATTTCCCCTTTCCCTCCCAAACTATCTTGTTGTGCACAACCAGTGATAAATATTCTCTCATCCTTTACTGTAAAATAAAACCATATTACCATCTTTTCCTTTGATTTTTTTTCTCTGCCCACTAGTCCTAACTACCTTTTTTCTTAGGTATTTCCCAATTTATTGGGGAAATTATATATAGTGTGTGTATATATATATATATATATATATATATTTTTTTTTTTTTTAATTGAGAGCATGAGAAAATGTTTTTTGACATATTGTCTCTGTTACAACAGAGACTATCTAATTAAACTTCTGATCATATCTTATTTCAGATTAATTTGAAACTTCAAAAAATGGTTAAATCAAGTCATGCTTTATTGCTAAGAATACAAAAATAGTCCATCTCTATGAGTTCTTAGAAACCTGTGAGAGTACTGTGCTGCCTAGGTAAGCAAATATTATATGATTAATAAAATCTTTACTTTCCAAATATTTTTGACGATGTTTGCCATCAAATGTTCTTTAAAAAATCCCTTAAACTTCCAAAGAACTAAGAATAAAGATAATTATATTGATTATTCCAAGCAACTGCTTGGAATAAGAAAAAAAAATGGGATGAGATTAAAAAAGAAAAAAAAATGATGAGTTACTGTGAGGTTTACTTCTGGGCATGCAGTAACATGATCTGAGACTTGAGCTGTGTATGGAAAAGGCAAATACCTGAAAACCTACAGATGAGGCTTTGCAGGCTGTGCTTAAGATTCTAAACATAAAATGTTGTTTCAGTGTGAATAGTGATGGGGCAGTACAATAAAAATAATGAAATTCAAAATTGATAAATACAAAGTAATGTTCTTGTGGAAAAGTAGCTTTAAGTTTGTAAACAGGGGTAAGCTCTAAATTATCTATTCATATCAAAGATGAAATGGCAGTTTGACAGTTCTGTGAAACCTTCAGTTCAAAAGCAAACAGAATTTTAAGAATATTAGATGAGGAATCGATACTGAAAGAGAAATCATCCAATATTTCCCATATATTTGCCCATGTGACAGCAGCACTTTGGTCATTGGTCATTGTTCCTACATTGCTCCTACATTTTGAAAACGGAAGCTTGAAAGTATATAGAAAGAATTATAAGGATTGTCAAATTATGTGGTTGCTTTCATATAAGGAGAGTTTACTTGGACTGTAACTTTTCAACCTAGGAAAAAAGAAAGTAGGGTAGGATGTGATATATGTTTCTAAAGCATGTTTGTTTAAAAATAAATAAATTTAAGTGATCACAATCCAAGTAGTACTATATCAAATGAAACAAACAACAGTTTTGAAACAAACAACATGCTTTTAAAACAGCCAATATGCTTAAAACAAACAAGTACTTCTCACAGCAGTGGAATTAAATTGCACAATGTATTTTGAAAGCCAAAATTCACTGAGGAAAACATTATCACCATGTATGATATGCAAGAGAAATGCTGCCACGCAGGGTTTTGAAAGGTGGGAAGGTTTTCTGAAAGTAGTGTGATAGGTATTTTTTTCTTTCTTTATAGCCTCTTTAGGCATCCATGCTGGCAAGTCAGAGACAGGATGCAAGTCCATACGTGCCTTTGTTCTAACTGTTTTACTGTTTGCATGTGATAAAATGTAAATTTTATATATATATATATTTGCCATTATACTTTGAAAGGCTCTCACAAGAATAATAAATGATGAACCTTGACATCAAATATGATTAATCACTAAGAAAATAAGTGAATGGTAAATATATCATATGAATCCTAATATTTCTAATTTTCTACGCTTTCTCAACATTCTTTCTTTTGAGAAAGAGATTTCTTAAAGTTTTTTGAGAAAGTGTAGCGTGCTACACTCTACACTGACAACTGTCCAGACTCTTTTTCTTTAGTATATAATGTATTGAATAGTATGTGTTTCTGAATATAAATACATGTTGCTATTACTGCTATATGAAGTAAGCTTGGTATTACATGGCTTTAGTACTAACTTCCCAAACAAATATTTAGGTAATTAGAACTGAGAATACTGTCATTCCTAATACCTTTGACTTTTCTTGTGCACTTTATTCCATGTTCCTACCACAATTGTCTGTAATATGATTTCAGAAGAGACACAAAACTGAGAGCTCTTTTCAGCTAATAGAGATGAGCAATGCTGCTTTCAGGAAACCAGATAACTGGAGAACAGATGTGAAATAGCTTCATTGACCATCTCTTACCCAGTTTTGGCAGATGATTGATTTTTATTTTTTTTTCTTCTTCTATTTCACTTTAACTTTCATTGACTTTTATTTATTTATTTTTCTAAAGATTACTGACTTGTGTCTTAATACTTCATTATGCTGTAGTCTCAAAAATCAAAGCAGTCAATGACTGCTGGAAGTGTCAATGTCAAGAGCTGCTTAAAAACTACTTTAAAAAATGGCAAAATAAAATCCACAGAGATAAATATAAGTCATTTTTGCTGTAAAACGTTTCCTAAGCTTTCCTTTATTTACTATGTAATTATTTTGATTACGTTGTGTTAAAATTTTTGAACTACAAATTTTTGAATCTTGCATGACAAAATAGGTTTATTTTCAATAGTCAGATCTCATTAAGATGTTTCTTTGGACTGAGCATCTGAATCAAAATTTAATAATTTTTTTTCATTAGGTGAAAATGTTACTTCTTGTTTCTTAGAGAGGAAGCACATTTGATAGTAAGTGTTAATAGGCAGGAAATAGGTCTTAGATTTTGTAGTTATACTGCATTTCTTTGTATGAAAAGGTTATGGAGTTCAGAGATGTTGCCTGCCAAAAGTTCTGGAGTTGGTATTCTTTAGTTGTCCTTTACTTTGATTGACATATGTTGGAAAGCCTATAAATAAATAATTGAGGTTCTTTGCAAGGTTCATTTACTGTTAAGACCAATATGTGCCTTGCCAGAATGTTTGAGAGGTAGGTTGCTTTCACTCCCAGTTATTCCAAGCTATTTAAATACATCAATAGGAACTTTCTCTTCACTGCTGTCCTCAAGTGTAGCTGTTCTATTCTGCTTCTTAAAGAATAATAAACAATGGGAAGGGTGTCTTTTATGTAAAATACTTCAACTATTCTTGATGCATTATTTATTTAGGCTAATCTTTCTAAATCAAAATATTGAAGCATTTAGAGTTGCACTCTAAAATTTGTATCAGCTGCTACCTTTGCTTAATATTTGTAGTGTAAGATGATTATGAACACAGAGATTGCTGATGAGGCAAAATTTGAGGCTCTTATCCTTTAAGATGCTTGAATTGCTTACAAACCATGTTTTTGAATGCTACTAAGGGTCACACTTAGAAAGCTGTAAACGTGATTTACACAGAAATGAGCAATCATGTTAATTCATTGATTTAAAACTTGCTCAGCAAAAGATACAGTTCTCAGTACAAAGATGAAACAGGAAAAATATACGCAATAGCACTAATTGCCATCAGCTTCTTAACCCTTTCAGTGCAATAACTAACAGAAGTGCACTCTCAGTTTTTAATGAATTTCATTATCCAGGCATCCTGGTCAAAGGAATGCAAGGAGGTATTGTCTTTTTGGTTAACAGGAGCTGGTACTTTTGCCTTCATACCCTATTAATAGTGGGTTTTGTGTCACCTTTTGCCATTCATTGTCAGTCAGATCTTTTTGTAACTTGAAAGCCTACATATCACTTAATAGATCTACAGAGCTGAGACAAATGTATGAATTTATACAATGTGTTGTTTTTACTTTTTATTTCATTATTTTACCCTTAATGTTCCCAGGATGCAGTGAGAAATGTGACACAGACACAAGCCACTTATCTACAATAACTCTTATTTTCTCATTAAATTCTTCACACTGGCCACACATTTTTCATTTATTCTTAAACCAGTTTGCCTCAGTATATCTATATCTTACCTATTACTGAAGCAGAAGCTGAAATGAGTTTTGGATCAGGCCTAGTTCTTTTAGGACTATAAAAGGATACATATTGGTTTAAGAGGAAATGACATCAATTCTGGCTGTTTACTTCACTGGGCTTACATGTGTTTACCTGTTAAAGCCAGTGCAGGGACTTAGTGCAGGGTTTCTTCCATCTTCCATCACCACTCCTTAAGCAAGGAGTAGCAAGTTATCCTGGCTGAAGCAGTGAAATAGCTGAAGGGCAGGAACATGACTCCATCCAATCCTCAGCCATCAGCTTTGCCTGGAGGTGACAAGGAATAGAAGAGATTCTGAAAACCCAACAGTTACTAGCATGCATTTTGGGACAACCATGAGAACAAGGTGTACCTTGTTCTCTGTTCTCTTCTTGTAATCCTGACTGCTTTAATTTACTAAAAGTAGCAGTTCAGCTGCTGTAGGTAGAATAGAGTTGACAGAATAGAGTTATAGCTCTTTACATACGTGCATACATACATGTATTTAAATAAACCATTAATATTCTCTGTTGTAGGACTTCTTCCCATTATCTCTCCTTATCTCTCCTTATCTTTTTATATTGTAAAATCTATGCTTTAATAAACTGCTAAGAGAAATTCTACAATGTCTCATGGACAAAGGAATAATTATTCATAGGCATAAATCCATTTCTTAGCTACTAAAACTGGATAGCTCCTACCTGTTAGTTCCTTCATTGCTACATGTTCTTTCTTTGTTTAAATATTGTTCCCTTCAGATGAACTCTTTGATTGTAAGTATGTAGAATGTGCCAAAGCTGTTAAAATACATATCCTCTGGCATATGGATTTTCCAAGAATAATGAATTTTGAAGAAAGAAAACACCAAGAATGGAAAAAAAAAAAAAAAGTGAAAAATTACATTAGATATATCTAACCCATGTGTTCTCAATTTATGCCCTCAATTAGTCAGCTTTATTTTATGGTAGTAAATGATTTGCTGTCATACAATCTTGTCAATGTAACCTTAGCTGAGCAAGCATCTGAATGGAGCAGAAAGACAGGTAATCCATTGCAGCCCCGTTCAGCCCCTCACATTAGGAATTTATGTTCCCAGAGCACACGTAAGACCAGGTAAGTGTGATGATTGGACTGTGTTTTCCTGCAACTTGTCTGTCTTTTGGAGGCACAATGTAGTTATTTTGATTGTTAAATTTTCTTCTTATTATTATTATTATTATGTCAAGTTTTAAGACTTACATCTGATTCAGAAATGACCTGTTTATTTATATATATATATATATTTGGCATTTTTGACGGCATTTTAAGAGTGTGAGCTACTCCTGTAGATTACAAAATATACCATTCTCTTCTCTAACATCTGCTATTTTATAAAGCGCATGGTGTCACCCTGTAATGTAGTAAGCTGAGAAAGTTTATCAGTGAACTCTGAACCATCATTGTTAACATTCTCCATGAGCAAAAGAGCAGCTTTGATAAGTGCCTGTGCTCATTTGACTTTGCACACCAGCGTTCTTCAAACTGAAAACTAATTTGACTAGTCTGTGTGTTTCTGATAAACACAGCAAATTCTAACATGGTAATATGTCATTGGCAAATATTCTGTAGCTGAAAACAAACAATTGAACAAACAAAAACAATCCCACCAGCTCCCCTCCTTTACCCTAAAGTTTCTCTATGACAGGAACAGAAAAGATGAGTTAGTAATTCTTCTGGCCGTCTTCTCAAGATACAAAATAATAAATTCAGACATTTAGTGATGAGCACATAGTTTGTGAGATGCATCACTTCAAAAAACGTAAACAAAATAAAAAACTGTAGTCACTTATTTTTCCCGTGACTAATGATTATTTATATTAGTATAAATACAAATCTTAGTATTAAGAATAGAATTTGGTTATTACTCATGTACTACTGTGGAGTTGTCTGCTCCTACTGACACATTTAAACATGACAAAGGAATGCCATACATTCACTTGGAAGAGATACTGCAACCTAGAAATCCTCTTCAATCCTTCATATGCTCAGCCTGCTGACCTGGCAATCTTTAATGAATATTATGAATGTCACTACCTTTTCCCCAGTGCCAATATATTCTCTTATGGTTCTTCCCAGTGTTTTTACTTAAGCACTGTAATTCTGTGTTCTTTCTTGTGCTTTGACTCTTTCTACAGGCTGTGGTGAGCAGCCCTAATATTTTTTTATCAGTTATATGACAAAAAGGTCATACAGAAGAACTATTGATGTTTTTGTGGAGTTGCTTAGAAGGAAAGTACTACATTAAATCCATGTTCAGCATCAAGAATCTTTTAAATTTTGGCATAAATTACTTCTTTATTAGTAACATAATCAGGGTGCCATAATTTTTAGTATGTATTTTATCACTGTATTATCTGCTTCAAGCATAGAGTTATATTTGGTACTCTATAATTAGGGTCCTGTGTAATACCTTACAAGAAAAAGATGCATAATCAGGTGTTAGCTGAAGCATATGCTCTAGTAAATATATCAGATAAACTGTCTGTTAACATTTTGGAAAACTTCAAGTAATTGGTCCCCTTCTATAAAATATAAATTATATATATATATAAGTATATATATATACACACAGATATATTTAAAATAGCTATGTATTGCATAAAATCTTCAATTTAAATAAAAGAAAGATTCTTAACTTTTTTTTTTTTTGACTATGTATGTGTCTGAATAGAAAAACAAAGTGATAAAAAATCAGTTATTGAACACTTATTAAAAGTTCTGAATAGGTGTATTATTGTCTACAGTTATTTTAATCATTATTTTAAGTTGAACTGTGATGAAATGAAAGTGAGTGAGAATTCAGTTTGGTCTGCTACTATAGATCCAAGAAATTCTATTACTAGTCCCTATTCATTTTAAAAAGTAAGGGGGGAATAAAGCTGATTTAGAACTCTCAGATTTGAGCTACAAGAAAAATAAATAAATAAATAAATAAAATTGAATGTACAATAGATTAGGTTTGTTATTCCTGATATGTTATTGCAGAAGGTTGTAAGTAAATGAATAAATAATATATTGTCAGAGTCTTTGACTACCATTGAAAAGATGTCAGAGATTCACATTAGAATTATTCCTTATAAATCACAATAGAGGAACACAACTATATGTTTTCATGCATATACCTCTGATGAAAGTCAGAGTAGACATTGGTGCTGACATTTTCTCACATTATAAGACAGTTTTTTTCATTTCATAATCCTGAGGGGGTACAAAAAATGTCCCCTAAAAAAAGTCCAGAACAGTTGTAATATATCAAAGGTGTTCATTTCTCAGCTCAGTTTTTCAGATAATTTAATGCCTTTGGAAATCACATGGAAGTTTTGACTGAGATGTGGCATTAAACTGCATTTTAAGTGCCAGCAGAAGTTGCAGCAACATCATTACCTGAAGTGAAGAACAAGGAGAGCATTCTACTGAGAGCAGCATTATAGTACCTATAGGAAGGAAATAATTCATGAGTGCTCTTCATGAAATTAGCTTTATACCTCAGTTCTAGAATAAAAGATAAAATTTTGTACAGAATCTGTCCTAAATCAGTAGAAAGCTGCCCTCCTAAATTTCAATAACTGTCTAGGGTAATCTTCAACAGCTTGGTGCTGTCAGAGTTTGTACTAATAGTTATAATGTGGAATCCTCTAACCCAGAGCTTATTGCTACTTATCTAACATGGGTTTAAAATGAGGTGACATAGTAATGAGTTGAAACAAATTACTTTTATAACTTTCACACTGCTTCTAGGCTGAGGCAAGCAATCAAAGGAAAGCTATTGTCTGCTTTTTGGAGATAATTGTAACGTGTTCCATTTGATTGAATATGGCTGTTTGTTAAAATATTACAAGAAAATATGTAAGTGGTTTTCATTCTTTTCCACCTCCCCTTACTCTGTTTGGTTAGACAAAATTACTTACCTGACTTTACCAAATAATGGTTATTATTTTGCTGATGGAAAAAAAAAAAAAAAGACCTCTCTCTGTTTCATGAGTGCTTGCTATTATAATGCAGCCTAAATATTAGAATAATTTTCAGCTGTGTGTGTGCTAATGCCAATTGGTGTGGCTTTAGTTATGGCACATCATGTCATAATATAAGAGTATACTTGCAGACACTTTGTACTTACTGACACAACAAAGCACTGCCATAAACAGTTTTGACTATGCACTTGGTTCCTCTCTCATTTAAATTACTGGGAAAATGAGATTGAAATGGTATATTCAGCATGATCTAAAAGCAGATACTATACATGACAAACCCTTTATACTGTCATTTTTGCAGAAAGAATTTGACAGACAAGCAGGTTTTACATACATGTATGCAGGAATCTCTAAAAGAAGCACAAGATACTCTTTCAAATTTGTGGACATGTAAAATTTACTGTTTGTGCCAGACTTGTGAATAATCTTCACAGAATGATTTATTCCACATACTTAGCTGCTTTTCTTCTTATGGAACAGACTGTAGTTCCCCCCTAAACTATTATTATTTAGTGTTTCTTTTTCTCTGAATTTTGTTTTAGCTAGTATGAGTCAATCCCATCCAGCATACTGGATCACTTCAATGATTGTTCACTTCAGGTTAATTTCCCTATTTTGTGCCTGGAAATCAGCTACACAACTTGAATATAAACATTTATAGCATAGCAATGAATTGGACCCCTCTCCTCAGAGCACATGGAGCAATGCAACATCTCATACAGTTGCAGACCTCCTTTTGTCACTCTTTCTGAATGCATTATAGAAGAGAACTTGCACTTCTAAGTGTGCCTGAAGTTGGGAACTGTAACAAGGCCTTTTGTGGCTCTGAAGTACAGAGCTTTATGGAAGGTTTGGATAGCAGATTTGGCAGTAGGCCTTGGGCTTTACCAGAATGTGGTAAAATTAAAAACAAAATTGTGTACTCCTGTGCCCCATGTATACTTTTCTCAGTAAATTCAGGGTTGCAGGTGAATACATGCAAATTCCAGATCTTTTTCTATTTCTCACAAGGTGATGTATTCAAACCTTGCATTCATTGCCCCACAATAATGGATATTCATTCAACACTGAAGTCTTAGCTTTATCTGTGTTATTTATTTAGTCTGTTTATTTACATATTTAATCATTTGCATAACCTTTTCCATCCTCAGTAAAGATGTAAGATAGTGCTTCCGAGCAGGCAGGAGTCTGTCAGCTTACAGTTAGATTTTACTTTGGTGTCTATGGACTGGTATTCCTATTAATATAATAAACATCTCAGTAACCTATAGTGATAACCTAGATAGGTATATATGATATTAAATTATAGATTTTGCTGTTTGAAAATTAACATTTTGAATGTTAATTACATGGGTAATTCTAAAATAATTCGGTAAGTCCTAACCCTCTAGAAGGTAGCATCTTCCTGTCTGTTGCTGAAACTATATCAACTCAGTATTTTGTGATAAGATTTCCCACTTTTGGGGGGATGTGGAAGGGATTTTCATATTTGAATTCCAAACTACAGTGTTCTCACATATTTTGAAACTACTTCTCCAATGGAGACTGTGAAATGTAGTCACATTTAAGGCCTTCTTTTAAAAGTGGGATTCCTAAAATTCCTTGTACAAAACCTCTATTCAACCACACAGAAGAAGATTTTTTTGCTGTCTGATGTCTATTGCTTGTTGTTAGAAAATTTTGTTTCCAATGTGTCCTTCCCAAAGCTTGACTTGAAATGCAGTGTTGTTAATTAGGACTATACAACTCTGGACCTAACGACCTGACTAAAAATAAGTTGCAATGAGCAGTAGCACCTGGGAAGAGTAGAGGAGGTGGAGATGCTATGTGCAGGGGCCGAATTGCCATCTGGTACCTGATGTGTTGACTGGTTTTGGTAAGTGTCCTGTTCCCTGTGTGGATGATGTTGATAGACTTGATTTGTGTGGTTATCAAGTGTCAGTGTCAGACAGCAGTAACACAGAAATCTTGGAATAGACATTGCTATCCATTATACCCACCCAGCTTAGAAAATTGCTTTTAGATTTTGTGTCACTAAGCGGTGAGAAGAGCAGGTCCAGTATATATCAGCACTGCTTTAAGGAAGCAGGGGAACCTATACTGATTTACGCCAGCTTTACACTTATAGCCAGTCTGAAGAACTAATAAGTGATACTGGGTTTATACTGACTCATTCCTTTGATGGTACAGAAGATTGCAACTTAATAATAATAGCTTAAAATACCATAGTTAATTTAGTTCAAAGACTTTTTTTTTCTAGTCTGGTGGTTGATAGTATTTCCCCTCTTCAAAGGAGGAGAAAATAGGCAACTCCTTCTTCAAGAATAAAATAATGAAACAAAAAGGCTCACAGGAAGAGTTTCAAAGACACTTTTATCTGAGCTGATACTAACACTCATGAAACTCTTAGCAAAACTGTCCTTCAGAAAACAAAGAGAAAAAAATCCCCAAAACAAAATTAAAAAGAAATCTTAAAACATTTCTCACTCTTTCTGCCTTCAGTATTTCATAGGGAGATACAGAAGTGTTTTACTCAGTCTTTTTCTGCTCTACGTGGCATATGCGTCTTTTAGTTCTTTAATTTTCTTTAATTTTCTTTAAGTTCTTTAATTTTCTTCCACAACATCTTTTTCCCTGCAATTTAATGATTCCCAATTTCCTCTGTCATGCCATCTAGTTCCCTCCAAGTCTGTGAGACATTATTCTTTTCAGACACATCATAAGTAACAACAACATGCCTATTTTTTTTAACTGTATGTAGCATTTTACAGAACCACTTGTTGCACAGTTTTCTTGATGGTAAATAGGGTGACTCTCCTGAAGAGACAAAAATGAGTAATAAAGTAGATAGCGTAACTCAGTTATCTTTACCACTTGAGGTTAAATATGCAAAATTCAGTCTTTGTGTATTTGTGTTAACAGCAAAAAATACTAGGATCAGGTATTGCTGATGAAGTTCTTACACTTCACGTGTAAGAAACTTCCCATATCCTATGTTCCTGACTTAGAGAATATTCAGAGAACAATGTTCTTTGTGTATGGCCTCCTCAATCTCCTATGACTATCACTGGGCCCAAAAATGAGATCTTTCCTTTAATATTTTTACAGAGACATGCTACAATACCTGTTCAGACTGCTTTGTGCTTTCTTACTCTCATTCTCATTTCTGCTTTATTCTCTAAAATCTCTTAGCTTTCCCCAAATAGCAGTTGAATTCATCCATATACTTGGACTTAGCTAGCTCCCAAAATAAATAAGAGGGTGGAGGAGCAGAAGGGCAGTTTGGTGTGTCTGAGTTATCAGATAGTTACTGTCACAACTGCCTAACTACATAAAGGAGCTTAATGGTTCTTTACATCTGTCCTAAATGAAAAGTGACTGTTAACACCCACTACTGTCAGCAATTCATAAGAATTTCCATAACCTATCCATAGCATTAAATATTTAATCAGGATTGTAATAAATAAGTTATGCACATGAATCAAAGTGCTGGCACTCACACCTATACTGAGAAATAAAGAGAGCAAACAGACTTCTAGAGGACTCAATGTTAAAAGGAAACCCACTAAAATAAGGAAAATGAAATAATTTCATTGTAGATGTGAAACGATTCAAAAAGACATGAAATACAGTCATAATGAATCATAATAAGAGACCTCTTAATTGAAAATGGATTATTTTTTTCACAATTTCATTACACCTAAAAACTTTGTATTACTTTTACTATGCTATTTTTCTGCTTCAGTCACTAGACATTAGACAACTCATTTACTTACAGTTTCCAGGCAGCATATTAATTATTACTTGAGACCATTTGTTCACACTCATACTCTATTTTTCTTTTACTGTTATTCACTTTTGTTTTCCTTTGCTGAATCTGAAAAAATATATTTCATTCTTTCCAACCTACAGACTTTAAAAAGTTTCAAACTGAACATGATATCCTCAGTGGTAGGTTTTCTACATATTAGAGCAGGAAGTCAGTAGGGTGGCTTGGCAGCCTTGTTTTGTATGAGGCATCAACCTGCAGAAAGAAAAGGAAGTTAGGGAAGAGGTGTGAGGATTACAAGTATTATTGGGTGCTGTAGTTACCCAACAAAAGAAAAAGATTCCAACTTTCTGGAGTTCATACCTAACTTACCTAGCTGGGGATGTACATAATAGTTTTGTAAACAGGGCCCACGTTGATTGGCAGGTTCAGTGGCACTGTACAGAGAAGGCACCTGATGAGTTCACTGTTCAAACATAGCATATATCCTGTGAACATTATTTCCTCTTACTGATACTGGTTACTGAAAGCAAACAACCACAATTTCAGAAAAGACATGAAGAAATAATTAAGGGGACTTCTTCGCATCTGGATGTAGTAAAATATATGTGGTACTGAACTAGAATATTAATAATCATATTAATCTTCCTAAATGATAGATAATTAAATTGCTGTATGACATGATTTTACCAAAACCAACAAACGAACAACAACAACAAAATTCATAAGTTAACATATACATGTGTATATATGATATTCCTAAAGTTTCGATTTTCACATAACACATAATGTTGCTTACACAGAAAAATGATGTTTAGTGGGAAACACTGGCCACTACCTCATTTTGATGCATAGCTTAAGATTCTGATTTGAAAATGGGATTGGTGTCTCTGTTTCATAGACTGCTGAGTAATTGTAGCATTCATACTTAGCACAATCATCTCTGCCATTTATAGAAGATTGTTGGCCATTGCTTTTGAAGGTAACAGTAGCAAAAGGTTGGTTTTGAAATTTTGTCATTTCCCTGTTTCTCTTACCACTGCCCACACATACTATAACCCTCACACCTAACTGCACATATCCATTCTGGCAAGTAGTCCTAGGTGGTTATTAAAATTTAAAACAATGTAAGAAAGCAGGCAATTATTTCAAAAATGCCTCCTTGGTTCACCAGGCTTGCTTTGAGTAAATTTGCATCAAGGGAGTAAACATGGGTACCAGTGGTGGTGCAAACTGTAGAGAATATCACAGTCAGCTTAGTGACCTTTTGTGGTGAGCATGTAGTGGCTGTGAGTGGAAGGCAAGTGGGAGAAAACAAAGGAGGAAGGAACAGAACTTTTTGTTGTAGTTGTTGATCTATAACCGAGTAATTTGTCAAAGTAAAAACAACCTGTGTTTTCTATTCCCACCTCTTCCAGTGGGAATCTAATGGGGCCACCTGTCAGTCAAAAGGGGTCCTCAAAACACATTTGACAGTTGAAATGAGAGAAATTAATAGAATAAATTGTGTTGGTTTTGTTTTTCTTATTTAATTGATTTGAAAGAAAAGAAAAATGCTAAATTCAAAACCTTTTTTATCAAAAGTTAGTTAGTGGAAACTGTCATTTCTCTATTTCTGGAATGTGTATTTAAGAGGATCTTGGGAGGCCAATATCAAAATACTACTACCTTCTTATTTTTGGTATAATTGTTTTTATTGTTCTGTTGGTAATTTTCCTATGTCAGCTTCCTCGTCTTTGAAATTTATTTTATTATTATTTTTTTTTTAAATTAAGCTTTATCTTTATAATTGTGTCAAAATCTTTCCTAAGGGACCTAAGGAGAGACTTATTTTTACCTTCTTCTTAAAGAGCAAGAAGATGATGCTTCCTCAAAGGACTTTGTTTTCATCATTAAATATTTAGAAGACAGAGAGATGATGTAAATCTCCAAACAAACAAATGTCTCAGCTTTACTTTCAGTTAGATTTCTACCATCAATAGTATTAAAGGGTATTTGCAGATCCTTAGAGTTATAGGTCTAATTAGCCAAGTTAAATTAAAATATGAATCTCTGTAGGATAATAGATTATTAGATTATCTTCTCAATATTGACAACTAGACTTACTTCTAGAAGGACTTTTCCCTAAGCAACGTGCTTAACTCTTGTTATCCCGTGTCCTCAGGGTTTCGGAACTAAAGATGATTACAGCTGATGAATCCCAATAATGAAAGAATACCAGAGGTTATTAGTTTCTGATTAAGTAAAAGATTTTTCTTTGCCCAACTGCTTTCTGTTGTCCATATTGTAAGCAGGAAAAGGAGATGAATAAAAAATTTACATATGTTTTAACTTGGTTAGAGATTTTTGGTCATTACAAATGCTTCTTTTTCAAAAGATTACAAACAAGGAAATCTAGATGGATAAGCATCAGGAAAAAAAAAAAAAAAAAAAGACAGGTAAAACAAGAAGAAAAGCTGATTTCCTTAATCAAATAAAGCTCCTTGGTCCTTGCAAGAAGAAGCAATTTATGGGCTTTTGTATAATTGTATTTTTTGCATTTCTTCCATCTCTGCCTAACTGAAAGAAAGAAACAAAAGGCAAAACAGAAAAAAACACCACCACCACCACCACCAAGAACATTTTGTTAGGGCTAGTGTTTATCATGAGGAGCATTAGAGATTCAGGATTCAAATTTCTTTATAGAGATAGCAGTAATTCATCCCTCCATTGTAAAAATTGTATTCAAGGTAAATGAAATTTAGAGACTTCAACTTTAGTTTTGTGTGTGCATATATATATATGTATATATTATACATGACCTGATATAAGTACCCTACAGATACTTATAAATGTGTATACCATTTTTTGTTTTTCTCATTGTTGTATCTTATAATCAATTTATGGATTCCATGGGTTGCCTAGGGAAGTGTGTTTTTGAGATAATTTCTGCATCATTCTATTGTCTTCAGTGTCTGAGAAGAACTAATATCTAAATTAAAACTTGTTTATATTTGGATTTTGTAAGAGGATTAGAGATACGTCAGAAACAATTAGGACTCTGAGGGAAAAAAAAAATCACTGCATTATTGCTGTATGATTAATATTTGTTTTTATATTAATAAAATCAACAGGATGGAAAAAAATAGTTTCCATGAGAAAGAAAAATGTATCAGTCCTCTATAAGTATACAGAAGCAACTCTGACGTCATTGGAGTTTGATAGTTGCGTATACTTCAGTGTACTTTCCAGAATGTGCCTAATTTTTTTTGACCTGTTCATTTTTTTTAGCCAAGACACTTACAATGAAATTTCAGAAGGATTACTTGAACTGGATTTATTCTTTTCAGAGGAATATCTTTATTTCTTAAATTTTTATTGGTTACTGCAGGAAAAAAAAAAAAAAAAAAAAAGAAATTCTCTGAGAAAAAAAAAATGTCCCTTCATATTTAATGAAAATATTTTAAAATTTGTTTCTCTTATTAAAACAACTTGAAATGGAAAAAAATAAATACTATAGTCTCTCTGTTATTCTTTATCAGTCCTCAAAATCATACTTCAATTTTGCAGAGATTTGTGATTAGGAAACTAAAAGTGACCCAAGGCAGAGAATAATTATATTCATTATGTTCCAAAATGAGAAAAATCCTGTCTGCACTTATAAAAGATGTAGCCTTAAAATATGAATTGATATCTATGACTCTACACTTGAGGTAAAGGAGTAATAAGTTTTTTTTAAAGCTTGTCTAATACTGAATTTAATGGGATGATTTCATTCCTCTGTTTGCTATAATGGGTGAAACAACTGTGGTTTTTTTTAATATACCTTATTTATGAACCTATTCTAGGAGAAATCGGATGGTACTGCAATTACCTGGAAAAGTTATGATTTATTTTTAGAGACATAAACCATGCAATGACTTGTGTCTGTGTAGTACTGAATTGCAAGTATAACTTTTATGGTGCAGTAATGGCAAATGCCATTTTTCAGTTCACAACAATACTCTATATTTTGAGGCAACTGCACAACTGACACTATTCCCCTTTTCTTTACCTTGAAGCCATTATCATGTCATATTTGGTGTATTATATTCAGCATGTATCAAGGTAGATAGAAAACAGAAAGTTTTTGAATTTGATATGCTTCCTTCTGTGAGTTTAAAATGCTGTGAAGTTGAAAAAAAATAAATAAGCAAGACTTCAAAACACTGAAAGTGAGATTTTTTTAATGTTTCACTAAAACTCTCTGCATATTCTTTCATTGCCGGAGGGAGATAGTTAAAAGAGTGCTTTAAAACTAGAATCAGACTTACTGGTTTTGCTCTGAGTTAACAGAGGTAGTATTGCTTTTTTATTTTTTTTTCTATGGGACATTTATATTTGAAAATATCATTATTTTACGCCATAGTATTGCTAGTATAGTCTATTGTTCAGGGGCTTCATTCTACAATGACTGCTAATGCTCAAGTTGGTATGTTAGGAACATTCCTGTTAAAATCAGTAGATGTAATCAGAGAATTTTAAATTATGTGCATGTACTAAAACTTTGAAGAGTCACGTATCTGGTTACTTGTGAACACTATCATTTTCTCTCTTTCTTCCTCTCTTTCCCTCCCTCTTTCCCTCTCTCTTTTTGGTTGAGATCTAACACTTGTTTTCAGATTTCCTTAGATGAGAAATTTCTGTGGGGCCTCATTTTTCTCAGCAGAAGCACCTTTATCAATGGAAAATTAACTGAACGTCAATATTTGGTGAATAAACAAATAACAAGGTCTACTGACCACAGGAACATTATTTATTTCACAGATGTTCCAAATTATATTCAAATTTATGTGGGCAGTGTGCCTCTGCTGACAGGATAGAGAACAAGGTGTATTTAAGAAAGTCTTTTTTTGTCTTCATCATATATTTTAACATTAGGTTAACAATGATCTGATGGGCTATGAGAACATCTGAAGCTGTAGGAAGACTCACTGATTTTAAACAAGGTCTGCTTATGTCTATTTCCTGTTCATGAACACATCTTTCATTGCGCGTACATTTAGCTTTAGTACCCTGGAATTCTTTCATTGCCAGCCTGTGCTCAAGACAATAAATCTGAGGCTCTGTGTTTCTTATGTTGATCAATGTAGCCAGTGGGAAAATATAATGCTTCCCTAGGGCTTTGTGCTTGTAAAGTGGAAACAGTGGGAAAAATACAAAATAAATGAACTCAGTGAGATGTAAGGACAAGTGTGACAAGGAATGATTCATAACTAATGAATTCATTTCAATGTTGACTTTTGGGATTGAGAAATTAACTGAGAGGAACTGGATATTGCTGTGCTTAGATGGTCTCAGTACTAGCTTCTCCCTCTAGGATATTATCCTGGCACTTGGCTAGACTGCTAGCTGGATGTATAAAGAAAGCAGAGTCTTTGGCATAGTCAAAGTAATGTCTATGAGTTGTTGTAATGTAGGATTCACTGCTTGTTACTTCACTACTACAAGCCCCATTCACACCATTTTCTGTACCAAATCCATTCCTTTGCTGGTTTAATGGTATGACGTCCTTCCCATCCTGTCCATGTGTGTGCATCTGCCTTTCCTTGTATCAGAACTTCATTGTCCTTCAGCGTTTGGTCCACAAAGAATAAAACCTTCCTCTGGAGGTATTGTGAACTTACTTTTTTTTTTCTTTACTTTTTTCTTTTTTCCTGAAGATGTCTTGGTAAGGACTGCCTTCTCTCAGTTGGGCGCACTCTCAGAAGGCTGTCTTTGACCCCTGGTTATAGTTAACATGTATTCTAAGGAGTTAATAATCTGTGGAAAGTGATAAAAACAAAACAAACAAAACCACACACACAAAATATGGTGTATTCCTGTTTTGTTGTTTGTTGTGAGATTATGAACAGTTTACACTTCAGTTTTTGGAAAGCCTTTTTTTACTTGTTTCCATGACATGGGATTTTGTATTGCCATTCTTAGTGTGTCTTCCCTAAAGACAGAAAATCCTTTTTTTTCACTTTTCATCCTCTGCCCACAGAGCTGATAGATTTGGTCTTTACGCTGTTTTGCTGCTGCACTGCATTACATTTTTCATTAAGGAGGCTGCCTGCGGCCAGATATCTAATTAATGACATTAGAAGGGCACAGGTTGAGGGAGAAATGGAATACAGTTTCTGATGAGGTCAGGTTGATGATTACATCTAATGTTCTTCAGGTGGCCTTGCACTAATCCATGGGAACAAATCCCATATACCTTTAGAAGAGAGGCAAGCAGAAACTTGTAAGGGTACATATCCAGGATGTTCACTGAAATAATACTGTGTTTTTTCTTTTCTAGAATAGTACACCCTGCTACTTGGGAAACAGCAAAATGCCAGTCCTTTCATGTGATACTATGGTCAGTACACTTTCTGTCTTGAAATTCCACTTCATGTTGCCAGCAATGCATTCAGACATTGTTGTGTCGTGTTGTGCTGTGCAGAACATTTCAGGCTTTTAAGGGGAAAAGGGTGATGGTTTCCTGGTAATTTGCATCTGTAGCTTGCTGCCTGTTTATGGTTTGGAAATTACTATTGCATGGCTCAGTCTAAATGAGAAATGATGCTGTTAAAAAGCTTTACTGTAGAAAGGAGAAAAAAAAAATATCTTTAAAAGCTATGCTCACATTAAAAAGGCTTTTTAAGTATATATGTTGGTCCTAACTTTCTAGATGTGTTGTACAAAAGGATTTCACAGATTTCTACCTTTACAAAATGGAAAACATTTCAACAATTTAATTGCACACACCATAAACTTTCACTGTTTTTTTTTTTTTTTCATTATTTAAGTGCCTATCTTGTCATCATTTTGCCTTTTTTTTTTTTTTTTTAATCATATTACCAAGTGCTCAAAACCCACATTCTCTCTAATATTATCTTTTCTGTTTTGATTGTGTTGATTGTATGTGGTAAGGCATGTGGCAAGGCAGATAATTAAAGCAATGGTGAGGGTAGCAAGTGACCTGACTTTCACCTATGAACAGTTACTGTGGCAAGATTGCTGCATTGGTCCTGCAAAGTGCCTGTGTTTTAACCAGGCAAATGGAAGAAGGAGTTTTTATTCAAAACAGTGGCTACAATTTTGAGCAACTGGTAAAAAAAGAAAAAAAAAATAGCAAGGAAATATGGAAATAGAAATCAGAATAGATTCTGGTTCATATCCACCCCTTACAAAAATAGGCAGAGGGGGTGTATGATTTGGCTTGCACCCTGAAAACAAGACAGCAGATATTTAACATTCCCTTCCCTTGTAATGCTGTGAAACTTGCTGCTCTCTCAGTGGAACAGTACTTAATGGAGATGGAAGAGGACTGAAGGACTCTGAATCATTTATGTACTGCTTGAACAGATTTCCAGCAAACAAAAGAGTTTCTGATGACAGGTCCTTTGATTCTTCAGAAGGAATCATTAGTCCCAGTATTGATATTTTTATGATTGTTGCCCATGTTGACATGAAATTAAGTTGTATTCTGGCATCCAGTCCAGCTCTTTGTGGCTTGGGAGCTGGAGTATGGTCAGACATGTTTTCTGTCTTAAAAGTATCAACCTCCTTCTTTTACTCCTGCTTCCAATTTCTTTATGCTGATTGCGGCTCTACAACATTTGCATTTTGCTCAGGCAGTGCTGTTGTCACTGTTCTTTTCCTGTGCCTTGTCTTACAGATTTATACAAGGTGCATTTAAGAAAATCTTTTTTGTCTTCGTATATTTTAACATTAGGTTAACAAAGATCTGATGCACTATGAGTACAATTGAAGATGTAGGAAGACTCACTGATCTTAAACAAGATCTGCCTATGTCTGTTTTCTGTTTGTGCACATATCTTTCAGTGTGCATACATTTAGTTTTAGGACCCTGGAATTCTTTCATTGTTGTTGTGTTGGTTTTGTTTGTTTGTTCTTGTTTTCTTTTTTGTTTTTTTCCTCACCAGCAGGTAGGTGGGAAGGAAGAGTTCTCTTCCCCCTAGTAAAACACCCAAGGTACTATCAAAGTGTTGTAGTTTATTGCAGAGAAAAGCAAGCCATACAGACAAACAAAGCCTAGCTCCCAGCAAGCAGTGGAGACTATGGAAATAGCTTACTGAAAGAGGATGAGGTATTGTAAAAATTGTCAGATGGACCACCAAAGTGCTTCAGCACAGAAAGGTAAGGCACAAGAACACAGTTGCAGTTTAATTTTCTCAAGCAGAATATGATTTGTAGGTAAGGCAGGAGTAAAACTTTTGGATTTCTTTCAGTTAGCCAGGCTGCTTTGTGTTCATGCAGGTATTTTTACATTTGTGCAACTGGCTTTATCCAGAATGAATAGACTGTCTTTGGTGATTTACACAGTACTGTCAGTCTTGGCCAAAATATGATTTGGAAGATGGTGTGAGTACCTGTGACAACTTGAAGTACCTGAACTGACAGCTTATGCCTTGTTTACTGTTGGCAACTCTTGTCTTTCTACATGACAGAAACCAAAGCCTGTTCTGAATGGGAAGACTGTATACATACTTGTCTTCCCTCTACTTTAAGTTGAAGCCTGCAAGAACTGGTGGTTTTCTGCTTTCTGGTGCATGCATCATACAGGCACAGAAACTCTATTACAAACTTAAATTTTTAGTGGGGGAAAAAAAAAAAAAAGTGGGGGAAAAAAAAAAAAAAGAAGCTATAGTGTGGCAATGGAAAAGATGAAGGGAATTACTGCTGTCCTGGATTGATACAGTAGCAAGAAAGAATTTGTCAGACAAAATGTCAGGAGATCCTGTGAAGAAGTGGGCAACTCTTCAAGCTATGAGAGAAAGAAAAGTTGGGTGTGTTAATCAAGCCCAGTGTTATAAAAGTTAACACATTACAGTTCAGCATTGACAAATAAATCCCAAAATTTAAATTCCAACAGTAATGACGACTTACTGCCTCCTCCATATAGTAAATTTAAATCTATGGCACGTGCCTTTTTGTAAGGAATAATTTTAAGTAAAAATAGACACCAGATTCAAATTGTCAAAATCTTATCAAAACAATTCACATTTTACTTCTTGGCTTGTTTTCTGAAGTATGATCTTAAGTAAATACGTATGAATTGAAAATAGTAAATGTTTACTTTACTGTAATATTGACATTGGAAGAATTTTTTACATTTAAACACATAGCTGTTTTAATACAAAATTGCATTACAGATAACCTGAAACCAGGTTACTGGTTATTCCAGGTAAACTGGAATACTGCCTATTTTTATTTTTTTTTTAACTTTTCTTTCTCTATTACATTTAAAAATGGACTAGAAATACTGTTCATTTTCCACTGCCTGTTTACATTGTAAATCTAAACATATTTGTCTCAAACACATGAAGTATTCCAGATATCTTCAGAAATACTTGTTGGTATCTTCAAAAATACTTAGGAAATACACGTGAGAACAGAGGAACATTCAGGTTAAAGTAAATGAAATATTTGTTAAGAATGTTCTTATTTTCCTCAGTAGGCAATAAGGGTCCTTTGTGAGGCTTGAAATCCCATCACGCATCATCATCACAAAGCTATTGTCGAAGGAATACCATGAGAAAACTGGTTATGATCTAACAATTAATTTGGGTAAGTAGAAGGGTGTGGAAGTACTCAGAATTATAATTGCCACTGTCATGAATTTCCACTCTATTAATTCAAGGAGGTAACAGTCTATTTTTTATCCAGCACACCTGAGGTCAAAGGGAGTTCTTGTCATTCCTGTTGTTCTTGTTCTTTGTTCTTCTTGGTTACCAAACTGCAGTGACAAAGGATGAGTTCTTAATACTGATTTTTACAAATACACTTTCCAGTTGTTAGATATCACAACAGATATGGCTTTGCAATAATAATAATAATACAAAAAAATAATGAATTAAAGAATTCTACTTCATAGAACGTTAAATATTTCATAAGGTTAAAAAAATGAAGAAACAGTGGAGTAATAGGCCTATATTCATTGAAAAAGGCTTTTTCAAGTTATTCTCAGAGTTTTTTCTTGAGGAGAGTTTTCCTCACACACACTAAAACATTTACAGTTTTTTGGCTGGCGTGGGAGGAGTCTTAATTGGAAATATCACTATGGACTCTATTAAATTAGAATGATGTGAGCATCTACTTATTTTAGACTTCACATAGTAGAACGCTGTTGTCTTTTTGATTATGAAAGTTAATCTTGAAAGGCCCAGCAAAACTCAGAATTCAGAGGCAAATACTAAAAAGAAACTCATAAAACTATGTTTTATTTTTTGTTATTGTGATTTAGAGAAGAGTGGACTTTTATTTTATTTTATTTTATTTTATTTTATTTTATTTTATTTTATTTTATTTTATTTTATTTTATTTTATTTTATTTTATTTTATTTTATTTTATTTTATTTTATTTTATTTTATTTTATATTTTATTTCTAATGAGAAGTTTCTCCTTTACGTTTTGAAATGAATAATCTGCACTTTTTTCATTTTCTAATATCAGAACATACTGATTATATCACATCGTTATTTGTTTCAAAAAAACTTATTACAAGTCAGGCATAAAGCCAAGAAAATCCAGACTCTGATAATGAGGTGTAAATATGCATGTATCTTTGTGAATAAAAGGTAAAATAACTTCAGTTACCTCAGAGAATGAGCATATGTATGTAGGCTTTTAACAGAATAGCCAAACTACTGTAAATCTAGTTTTCAAAAAATCATTTATCTAATTACACTGTTAGGCTTCTTTAATTATGTTAGAGCCTCATTCATGGAATTGTTATTAGTTTAGAATTAAGATGCACATGATTTTTTATTGCCCAGGAAAAAAAATCTGATTTAGAGTCTGAAGAATACTGTAAAGAAATTCATTGCAGAATTTTAAAGAGGGAAATCACGAACTCTGGGAAACATGATATATACTGTATATTTGCTTGTATAAGAATTCTTGAGGTTCTGTAGTTAAACGTGATTCCAGTATTAATATATGTATCAAGAAATATACATTTTCCATCTTCTTATGTAAAAATTACTTTTTAATTCAACTTAAATATATGTATACCAAATTAAAATTTGTATATAATTTTTGAGTATGAAAATATATTTTTATTCTGTGGTATAGAATTTTACCAGACATTTTGAGAGAAAATACAGATTCACCAGATCTGCTGGGGAACCTGCAGAAACATATCTGCAGCATTTTCTGTTGTCAGAAGTCAGTGTAAAATAATTCAGTATATAGATAGTGTGCTCAGCACCTCAAATGCAAATGTTCTTTTTCAGCTTTGTCTAGTAGGCTCTTATTCATTTATTTTTTTTTACCTTCTATTTTTTTGTTGTGATCTAAGAAAGATTTAAAAACATTAGTGAAGGAATGATGTGGTTCAGTAAGTCAGGTATTTTGTGCTGGAATCTCTGAAAGTAAACCCTTCTGGTTCAGATTTTGAATGTTTACCCCTAACAAAATATGGTCATTTTTGGTTTACATACAGCTAATAGAAACGTGATAAAATAAATTACTCTGGCTTCAATGGATGCAACCTGGTAGTGAATGAAATGTGAGCCAGTTTACCCTGCAGCAAAATGTGGCTGGATATCTCCAGATAGCGACGGCTGGCCTGTGAAGGAGTTGAATATATACACATGTATTCATTTTCTTTTTTCAGAATTACACTTCTCTACCCCAACTATAAAGGCAAAAAGCTATTTTGCTATTCTGTTTCCTTTCAAATTCATGCAGCAGAACAGTTTACTTTGTTAATTATTCATTATGGGGAAATCAACCATGATTTTGAAGATTAAAAAGGAAAGAGTAGGAAAAATGTAATGTTAACTAACTTGTGAGCAGAAGGTTCAGGGCCTATCAAATCAAAGTCTGTACAGTAAATTAACTCTCAAAACGTAAAACTTCTTCAGATGGAAAGGGCAATGATGAATTGTTTTAAGCAAGAATTTAAAACCAGAGTCTCCTAATAAAATGTCCTGACCCACTGAATGTTCAACATTCTGCTGATATCAATTGAGCAGAAAGATTACCAAATTTAAAATGCACTGGCCAGATGATTGGCTCTTATTTCCAGCATATACACATGGTGGAAATAACTCTTATCAGCATGCATATACATCAAAACTACTGTGTTTTACAGGGCTCTTATTCAAAAATCTGGAGCAAAACTGTTACCCTAAATTATTGTTTAGAAACATATTAACACAATTGCACTAGGTGCAGCAGCTGTTGAGGTTCAGTAAGGAAAAAAAGAGACTTTTAATTATGGTACAGCAAATATATATTACAACTGTTTAGTTGCAAAGATTATTTGTACTTGCCTTGTTTTGCTTATACATAATAACTCTGTTGCAAATAAATAAAATAGATTACAGCATTTTCAAAAGGCGGAAACATATTGAAAAGTAATGTACAATTCAGATAGCGGTTTATAATGTGAAGATATTTTTTACATGTGAAAGTTAGATTTATTTTTGTTGGCTTTGACTGAAGTCTGATGAAATGAAATGAGTAGACTTGGTATTTATTTTCATAGCCTGTAGGTATGCTTGGCATTTTTGTTGACATTTGGAATCAGTTTACACTTGTGCAAGCCGTGTAACAATAACCTGTAAAGATGCTGTACTAGCATATTTTCAATTAATCATGAAGTTATGCAGGTAAATTTTTATGAAGACGTGCTTTCCTCCGAAATCAAAGTATGCTAAATCTCTAGTATCCTTACTTTATTTAACATATAATAACCATGTTCCTTCATCTGTGTGGGTAAAACAGAATACTGCAGGTGACAGTATGATCAAGGCCAACCAGCAGGCAGAAATAGTATCATACATGTCTTGTTCTGCCACCTCAAAAATAACATTAAAGCTTATTTTCTTTCTGCTTTCTTTCTTAGTTGGAACCAATATAGTGTTGCAAGGAAAATAACTGTTATTAAACTAGAACAGTACATACTGTCCATGCAGAAAGATAGCTGGAGTGATATCTAGACTATTGCATAAAATATAGCATGCCAAGAGAAATTTTGGAATAACATGAAGAGTCGAGTATTCTGAACTAGACTTCATAGAAAAAAATCCACCAAAGTATTTCTTATCTGATGTGGAGAACAAAAGCAATGGGAAAGAAATATGGTGAGTGCACCTATCATCTATAAAGTATCAGTAGAATACCAGCATATAATATAATCATTTTGCCTGGTAATCTGGAAATTTTCTGTTTGTTTTATTTTGTTTTGCTTTGCTTTGTTTTTGTTTTTGTTTGAAAATGAAGGTACATGCATTATCTAAATTAAAACAAACAAACAAAAACAATGCAATATCTTAAATAGAATTAGAGTAGAAGCGAAAATATTTATTAGAAATCCTGAAAACTAAAAAAGTACTAGACCATAAAATTAGATGCTTTTCATTAGCTTTCTGGCTTTTATTATGGTATGTCCTAAAATACATTGGGGTGGGGTAGAAAAAATGTCACATTCTTTCTTTTAATGGAAGTGATGCTTCTTAGTCCACAACAAGAAGTGGCATGTTCTCATGGTCTGAAGAAGAATGGTACTACATCCATCATTCAGTTCCTTCTTGCTGGGGCCCCAAAAATTGTAAAATAACTAGTGCATAGCTACTTGTCATAAAATCTTTGCCCTTTTTGGCTAATTATAGTTATTTTTGTCTTGCTTAATTTTTATTCTTTTTCCTCTTCCCTCACCATTGCTTCATACTGATCTTTTGGCTAGAAGATGTCAACTGAAAGGTACCAGCTTTTAACCTTTATTTTTCCTTTAATTAACTTGCACATTTTCAACCAGGTAAGAAAACCTAGTGATGCTGAATTAAAACCGTGTCTTCTGTAATGTTCGTAGGTGCCTAATGAATGAGAACTTCTGCCTTGAACATAAAGCTCCATTGAATTCCTTGATGTAACAGGAAAATTAAGAAGTTCTGGTAGAAGGAATTTGTTTAATGTAATACCTGGTAAACCAACAGTCATGTAGGAAGGGGGTTATAAGCATAGGAGTTATCAATGTGTATAGCAGCAACTTCTCGGAGCCACAGTGATCCTCGGTTGTTTCAAATTCCTTGAAGAGCTATCTCTCTTTCTGAACACTACATTGTTTACATCCCAAGAATGTTTAGATCTATGCCACTGAATTTAGATATATGAGCCATAATATTGCCTGGTTAGACCCAAAAAAATGCAGTTGTACTTTCATCTAGACTGGTTAACTTACCACTTTGTTTTCTAAGGTGTGAATCTGAAGACCTGCATGACCAACAGTCCTAGAGTTTATTCTAGATTTGAGAAGGCTTTTAAAAAAACTTGTTAATCAGAGGTGAGCAAATGAATTGTCAGTCAAATATTTGTACCACTCAGCAAATTTAATGTTTTGATTTTTATCTAACTTAAACAGCCACTGTTGAGCATTCTGCAGAAGCTAATACATTGTGTTTGTATTGGAAACTGAATTAGAAGGTAGCATTGTCTCTATAAAAGCCCAAATAAGCCAATGGCAAATCCTGAATGCACTTTTTACACAGAGCATAAAATTCACACACTCAAAACTGATTGATTAATCAAACCCAAAAAGTACTGTATGAATGCAAGTGTGGAAAACTAGTGTGTAGTATTTTTTCCATATGCAAAATGAATTGAAAATTGTTTATAAATCCATAGTTTAACGGTTTTAGTATATGTCTTGAAATATGTGGATGGGAGAAGGTTTACATGATCAGTATATATTAGTTAATAGTGAAATGACTGAACAAAATGGAAGGTTTTATCCCACCCTGTTTTGCCCCCCACATTCTGTCCCATCCCATACCCCTAAAAAAAAAAAAAAAAAAAAGTAATCTGAAGTGTTCTGGAGAAAATCAACAGGCACCTTGGAAAAAGTTGAAGGACACAGATATAACTTTCGTTTTCAATTATACAACTTTTATTTTGGTAGAGCAAGTGTATTTCACTGATAAGGATGATTTTTAAAATATAATTGAATATTTAACTTTTAGTATATGCATAAGATGGTTTATTATTCCTTCCCATCCATAATATAGAGCATTTTACATCAGGATTACATTTTTTCAGACCAGGTCTTTTATAATCAAACTTGTTTCACAGTTTAATCTTATCATTATATTGCAGACCAATACTCTTAACAGTTTTATTGTTAATCAAAAGTTGGCAAGATTACGTATCATGTAGCTTTTCCTTGCTTCAAAAACACAATATCCTGAACCAAAAAATGAAAAATGAAAAAAAAATAAAAATGTGCTCTAATATTAACAGTTATTCTAATAGTAAATAAATAAATAAATAAAACATGATGAGATGTGGTGAAAAATATCTCTAGTAATCTTACTGAAGGTTATGAAATTCAGTGACTTGTGGAAATGTTATTTGTAGTTCATTTTATTGGATAACTAAACTTGCATATTAGATTGGTGTGAGATGATAATCCCTTCACTATGAAGCTTTTTGCTGCATTTGATTTTATGGCTAACTATTAAAATCAATAATACTGAAAACTAAACTAACAAACACAGAGGCAAAATTTATTCTACTATATCAATTTTGATATTCTTGTTTGTCTGCTCTGTTATTCTTTCTACAATAGAATATTACTGTTTTTAATGTTTGCAGATGAATTTGGAGGAAGGAATTTATAATAGGTGGATAGATTTGCAATACAAAGGGTATTACATCTGCATAGCAATTAGAAACGTTTCTCTCTGATTTTCAGACTGGGAGGGAGGGAGGGAGGGAGAGAGGGAGAGGGAGAGAGAGAGAGACAGGATCTTCCACCTCTAGCCTGCGGGAAGTTCCACGTGGTCCTTTACACCCAGCAGAATGAAACAAGCTCCGATAATGAAAAGGTCCCTCAAAGAGTAGATTTGGTCATGAACACTGGTTGCATATGGAGCTCCACAACAAAAGAAAGAAAGAGAGTCACGTGTTCATTAAAATAATTTAATGCTTTTGAACAACATAGCAGAGAAACTAATCTGTTCTTGGGTATTAAAAACATCATCAGTTAAATAAGTTCTTTCACACACATTACTTACTTCTGATGGCCAACAACTTCTTTAATATACATGTATTTAAGTCTCCTTAGTACAGTTAAGCAGTTTTGTTAATACTTGGTAAATACTCGTGGGGAAAACTTCACAGTTTTTTCTTTTGTCTGCCCCAAATGGCATTTAAAAGGCCAAAATATAATCAATGTAGGTGACAGTATCTTTTTAGCCCTAACTGGTATGACATTTGAGGTTACAGATGGATGATGCATCAGATATAAGTACAGATGTTCCTGACATGTTTCTGAACTTGTTGGCTACCAGATTAAAATTTTTAGATCACAATTAAAGCTTTTGTGATAAAATTGATATCTTGTAGTTGGACTGGTGGCACTGCTTATGACACATAAAGAATCAGTACCATTGCACCAAATTAAAGCCAGAACACTGTTGCAACCATTCTTGAACTTCTAACACTATAAATCCATCATGGGTAACACTTCCTCAATTGATTATCTGTGTTGTTTAAATTTGGGAGCAAAACCGTGTAAATCTAAAGTGTTGTATACCTAAAGGCTATAAAAAAGAAGTCTCTGACCTAGCATTGATAATTTGAGGCTTGGTTACATTTCTTCTTTTAATTCTACACTATCAGATACAGCAAAGCTTTGTAGGTCGTGAAGATACTGTCTTAAATAACTTTTAGATAAGCTAGTCCATGCTTTACATGTAAATGCAAATGCAGATATTTATGGATAGTGTACTTGATACCTCCATAACTAGTAGTGGCCTTTCTGCTGCATTAAATCATGAATGTTTTAGTATAGCCAAAACTATTGTTTCTCATTTATGTATGACATTATAAAAGGAAATGAAGTCTAAACCTTTCACTATAAGTGAATATTTTCTTTGAGAAACTGTGTGCTACCTTCTCTGTTACTTCCTGATCTGTACTGTAAATTTCAGTATCAA
The DNA here is from genome assembly GCF_963932015.1 of Anas acuta. Lineage (NCBI taxonomy): Eukaryota > Metazoa > Chordata > Aves > Anseriformes > Anatidae > Anas > Anas acuta. Next base: position 38,215,625 of record NC_088982.1, read on the forward strand.
ATTTTGAAAGCTTCAAAGTGATTAAAAAGAAAAACAAAACAAAACAAACAAACAAACAAACAAAAAAAAAAAAAAAACAGTTATTTTGTGGTTCACTAAAAGGATGTTTTTGGCAAGAAAAACTAAATTTAGACAACTGCAAGTCGGCCCAAACTAAACCTTGTAAAAATTTTATGGACTATTAAAAAAACATTTGCTGTTGGAACCTTGCATCTGGAATGTAATTGGTAGTCATAATCTGACTATCTATTGCATCTTTTGATATGAGAATACACATTTGCATTTTTTCGGGTGTAATATAAAGTTGTAAGTTAAGAGAATTTAATGTGTTGTGCTACAACTGTGCCATGTAATTGTGTTTTATTGTTTATTTGCACACAAACACAGAGTTTGTGTGACACTGTGACATGCCACCTACCTAAATTTTATACAGAAAACAAGACAGCAAAGATGTTCATAAACATGTACAAATGCATATATTGATATGAAAGAAAAACATCAAAGATTAACAGGTCAGATTTTTTTTTTTCCATTTTTAATGATGGCTTAAAGAGATTCCTTTGACGTTAGTTATTCCTGTAGGACTCTTCAAACCAGAAATCTGCACCAGCCCTATTGTCTTAAAGCTAGAATTGTTCATGTCTATCCACCCTTCTCAAATTGCTATAGCTCTGATGATTCTTTTGATTCTCATAATAAACTGGGGACATTTCTTAGTTACCAGAAATGAATTACCAAAATAGCACACAGAGATTATATTAACCTAGAATAAGCTGACTTTAGGCTATGCAACCGGAATTTACCTGAAGCTTTGACTTCCTATTCGGGATCTGGAGCAGGGAACACCATGGACACCTGTGCTTAGGCTGACCAGGATGAAGCAGAGAGGGCCCTCTTTCACCTTTCTGTTGCAGGATGAGCTGGTGCAGTGGCAGGCTTGCAGTGCCGGGGCAGCTGGGTGGCCATCACCCTGTCCTTCCATGGAGAGCAGACCTGGGAACAGCATGGCAGGTCTTCAGTGTGGTTGCATTTCCAGGAGCAGGGAAAAACTGGTTGCTCCTTGGGTCAGATCTTTTGGAGTCAGTTCCTTCAGAAGTGCCATCCTGTATCATTTAGCTTTGTGTATGACTTCTGTAAAATAATGTAAATGTATCTGTGGCACCTCTCTCATGTGCATCTAAAGCAGTGAGTTTGCTGATTGATGTATCTAATTGTAGCTTGACAATGTCTGTAGGGCTGAGTCTGTGATTGGCAAAGCTATGAATTTTAGTTCCCTTACACTGCCTGAATCACATCTGTACTATCATGACCTGACAATTATTTAATCAGCATATGGTATCACTATCTATCTGTTTATATGGTTGTAATTATCATATATGACATTCATATAGGCTTGTAAAATACAGTATGAATTTTAGATTATGTGAAAAATTATGAACAAGAGAAGTATTTTAATCAAATGCTATATTTAGGTATGGGAAGTAGTTGTATATATTATTAACCTACTATTTTAAGTGAATTAGTGAAATAATATGTATTTATACTACTGTAAAAATAATGTCTGATGTATTGAATATTTATTACAGGTGAATGATACTTCTGAATGATCTCATCAAAATAATGTCTGATGTATTGAATATTTATTACAGGTGAATGATACTTCTGAATGATCTCATCACTTATAAATATCAATAAAATATTTTATTTAACAACTCAATTCAAATGCCTTTTATTCTGCTGAATAAACATAGAGCTCACTGATATTTTATGAGTGATGAGAATGTTCTAGTGGACCTCATTATTCACAAAATACCAATAAACTGAACGTTTATTCAGTTCAGCAAACCAGAAAGAAAACCAAACTGTGAATTTAAATGGTATGAAAATAAAGGGATATAAAAATAAAAGGATATAAAATAATGTCTTAGTAACCACACATAGTCAAGAAGAATAATCTCAGCTTTATTCCTTTAAACATGAGATTGCTTAATGTTTTATTGAGTTCCCGTTGATTTAAATACTGCTCAAGTATATAAAGTTAAACACGTTCCAGGTTCCGCAGGGGTTCTTAACTCCTATTTACATTCCTAACCTCCTGCTGAAACCATGTGATTAGTCATTTGCAGTATCAGACTGCTTCATATGGTTTTCAATACACATCATTTATTTACCCTTCTGATTTCAGATATAAAATTGGCTTATTTTCAACTCCAGGTTTTCAGAAACAATGACATGTTTAGAAACACAAGTCCTATGCTAAAAGTTACAAACTATCGGTGCTTCACATTTTTATTTCTTTTTGTTTCTTTTTATTACAATTGCACATACTTATATTAGCAAGAGGTCCCTTAAGAAAACTGATTTGCCTCAAAGGAGCTGAAGTAACCCTATATCCCTTGTCTGACCAACCACTATACAGTTCACAATTTATTATGTGTACTAACCTGCATATAGAAATGCCTGAACATAACTCAAGAAAAAATCTGATGGAAAAATCATTATTTACCCTCAAATAACTAATTTCCTACTTATTTTTGCAATTCTGTCTGGTAAAAAGCTTGGGATATCCACGTACACATTAAATGGAGCTTTCATAGAGCAGCGATGCTTATCAATTTCTTCTTTCTCCCTCTTGATTTGTATTGTCAATACTTAAAAAGGGAAAGAGAACCCCTAGGCTTAAGGGGGATGAGTTGCATGGAACTTTTGATCTTCCCATCTCTAAATGTTTTTGAACTGTTTGCATTTTGATAGCAGGTAATAATAAACCTTTTATTTCCTACTACACCATCTCTGTCTGACTTCTTTAGTAATAACAATGATAAAGCTCTACGTCTTTGATCCTGTTGTTACTGTTGCATGGCTAAAAGCATAATCTTCGATCGCATTCCAGTCAGATGACAAGTGTCTTGCTTGCTGATTTCAAAAAATAAAAGTTTCTTTAACTTTTAGTGATGAGAGAAATGAAAAACTGCTTGGATAAATGTTTATTTTGCAAAGCACAGATTTAAACTGCTTCAATTTAATTTTGTTTTCCTTTTACCAATATTGCAGAACGCAGTGTCAGATATTTCTAAAATATTGCTCTTTTTACGTTAGTATAACAAGCTTTTATGCTTGTTTGTTTGGTGTGTGTGTGTGTTTGTTTTTTATTTTTGCAATTTTAGTTTGTTCTAGTCTAAAGTAGTTTAGGAGAAGAAGACAACCTCAAATTCTGTTCACACATAATTCAGTTTTGTGGTTCTGGTCACATATTTCTGTAAAGCTATCTTTTAACTTACTAAGGATGTGAATAATCTCATTTAAGGGGAAAAAAAAATAAGAACAAGAAATCATTTAATAATGAAACAACAGTAACATCAAAAAACAACGTAAACTGACTTTGTAATGCTTCAGTGGACCCATCTCTCCACTAAATAACAAGCTAATGAGAAATTTGGTGAATTATTCTGTTTTTCAAATACATGATAAAAAAAAACTAAATCCCTGGAACCTGATTATAACTTAAAAAAAACAAAAAAAACAAAAAAAAAAACCAGACAAATAGAAACCTTACATTGCTAGCACAGCAATGCAAGTTACATATTGCCGTTAGATCAAGAGCAACAGAGAGAACTGTTATTTATTTATTTATTTATTTATTTATTTATGTATCAAACATTCCTCATATTATTTTTTCTACATGTTTACCTGATAAATTCTTTCATTTGCGGTTGAACTACAGATCTAGAAAATATGGACTGTATGGAAAAAAAATAAATATATTTCGGTTTTAGCTTATGTCATAGAGACAAGTGGGCACACAGAAAAACAGATCTGGCTAGTGCAGTTACTGTGGATTTTAAGATGAAAGGGCTTGAGCCTGCAATTAAAAAGAAATATCAGCGAAAGTTCAAGTTAGGAGCTGTGAGACTCTAGGGTTTACCAGGGTGCTTGGAGGGTTTCAAGGCCTGACTGGACAGTCCAGTCTTAGCCAGTCCTACGTAAGTGCTTGAGCAGCATGTAGGACTGGAGACCTCCCAAGGTCCCTTCCAGCCCAGGCTGTGCTAGACCCTGTCCAGTGCCTGATTTTGCTGCAACACTTTGGAGAACTGGAATGGTGCAGGTTAACCAAAAAGAACCAGTGGAATAGCTGAAAAGAAAGAAACAGCAAAATATAATAAATAGTAAATCAATGATTATTAGGCTAGTAAAAAAGGCAGTCACAGGAACATTCTCCCACATAAGACTTTTTGCTTCTAAACACTACAGCCACACCAAAATCTAGTCAATTGATATGTTATGTAGAAACACAGTAGAGAAAAGAAACCACTTCTCTTTTTGTGTCCTGAAAGGTATTTCATGAGACAAAGGGGAAAAAATAAAATGAAATAAATAAAATAAAATAAAATAATAAAATACTAAAAAAGTGCATTTAAAGTACATTTAATATATAACTGCAATGGCTACTATAACCTCAATAGCCAAGAATGATGCACTGCTTTTTTTTTCTTTTTTTTTTTTTTTAACAGATTCTGTAAATTCTTCACAATTTGAAAAATACCTCCCAATTTCATGATAATCTGTGTATTAATTTCTTGTTTAAATGTTTATTCCATGTTCTATACTATTTTTATCCTGTTTTGAATAAAGTGCACACTATCTTGATAATTACATCTCATTTTCATTTATCTCAGTGAGAAATGGTATGTAATTTTAAAGGTCTCTTTGGGTTATGAGGAGCAAGAGATGAAGTTCTTCAAGAGGAAAGTCAAGTGATTCAAGTGGAAATGCTTCATGGTCATAGATACTCCTAAGCAGACAGCTCTGCAAGCAGCCAGTGTAGAAACAAGGAAATTAGAGATCTGGAGAGCAGGCAGGCAAAGTAGTGACAGATGGGCAGGAGCATTTGTGGGTTCACTAGAGACTTCTTCTTTTCTTTTTTTTCTTTTTTTTTTTTCAGTTGTTGGATGATTGTGCAACCTTAAGGAAATTGAGATGAAGATGTTGCTACATTCTTCTCAGCTAAATGTGTGCAATCATTTCTAGCTGTCATGTGGCCAGTAAAGGACACTTTCTGGCTCTTCTTATTTCAATGACCAGTAAGAAGTGGGCTAATGGAGTAGCTTGAGTTTTACTCACACAAATTAGATTTAAAATATTGTGAGCCATCACTCATAAATTAATTTGCCTTCATAAAATAGTTCTCTTGAAGACAAGATAACTGAGTTCCTGCAGTCACCATTGAAGCTGGGTGAAGATACTAAATCTCTGAGAAATGCTGTGTGTTGTCAGTATTATGTAGAATTAGGCTTATGCTCAGCCTGTAAAATTACACTACTGAAAAGTGTAAAGTAAGTGTCTCTTATTGAAAGATAAAATTAAAAAGTGACAGGAACATAGCTGCAAATGTGCTGTTATGACAAATATAAAGTAAGGGTTTGCCATACTGAGCTTAGCAATACCTAACAGAATGTCAAGAAAAGAGAAGAAAGGAGAAGAAAGGAGAAGAAAGGAGAAGAGAGAGAAGAGAAGAGAAGAGAAGAGAAGAGAAGAGAAGAGAAGAGAAGAGAAGAGAAGAGAAGAGAAGAGAAGAGAAGAGAAGAGAAGAGAAGAGAAGGAGAAGAGAAGAGAAGAGAAGAGAAGAGAAGAGAAGAGAAGAGAAGAGAAGAGAAGAGAGAAAGGAAAAGTAAAGAGGAAAGGAAAGGAAAGGAAAGGAAAGGAAAGGAAAGGAAAGGAAAGGAAAGGAAAGGAAAGGAAAGGAAAAGGAAAGGAAAGGAAAGGAAAGGAAAGGAAAGGAAAGGAAAGGAAAGGAAAGGGAAAGGAAAGGAAGGAAAGGAAGGGAAGGGAAGGGAAGGGAAGGGAAGGGAAGGGAAGGGAAGGGAAGGGAAGGAAGGGAAGGGAAGGGAAGGGAAGGGAAGGGAAGGGAAGGGAAGGGAAGGGAGGAGGGAAGGGAAGGGAAGGGAAGGAAGGGAAGGGAAGGGAAGGGAAGGGAAGGGAAGGGAAGGGAAGGGAAGGAGGAAGGGAAGGGAAGGAAGGAAGGGAAAGGGAAAGGAAAGGAAAGGAAAGGAAAGGAAAGGAAAGGAAAGGAAAGGAAAGGAAAGGAAAGGAAAGGAAAAGGTGACAGGAATAGTAGATATACCTTTTATGAAAGAACAAAATGTGAAGGGTTAAAGGGTTACTTTTTTTTTTTTTCATAAGTGTCTAATACGCGTTTCATAAGAGATAAAAAATAGTGCAAAGGGATTTTATATTCTCCCATATGATGATGGTCGAGACCCTGGAAATCTCTCAGTGGAAGGAAAAGATTAAGTTAAGTTTTTGCAAGACTCTTAGGATTTGACCAAGACCCCTTAATATGCTCAGTTTGCTGATAGAATTAATTGCTGGCAACCTTGAATCTCTATGTACTGATTAGTCATTTCTACTATGCTGTGAGCTATACTAAAAAAAAAAAAAAAAAAAAAAAAAAAAAAAAAAAAGATCAAAGCAAAATCTTTGTTCTATTTTCCTTTTTCCTTGATATAGTCTTATTAAATAATAGTGAATTCTGTTTGTGTGAATCACATAGCATTAAAAATAATGCATCTTTTAAAATGAAACTCACTACTGTGTAAATTGTTTTGCTAGTGAAAGAAACCAACAAGACTACAGTCTACAACTTCCTCGTAACAGTCTACAACTTCCTCGTAAGGGGTGTCGAGAGGCAGGAGACCTTTTCTCCATTAACACCGGCGACAGGACCCGCGGGAACGGAGTTAAGCTGAGGCAGGGGAAGTTTAGGCTGGACATCAGGAAGGGGTTCTTCACAGAGAGAGTGGTTGCACACTGGAACAGGCTCCCCAGGAAGTGGTCACTGCACCGAGCCTGACTGAATTTAGAAGAGATTGGGACTGTGCACTTAGTCACATGGTCTGAACTTGGGTAGACCTGTGCGGTGTCAAGAGTTGGACTTAATGATCCTTAAGGGTCCCTTCCAACTCAGGATATTCTATGATTCTATGATTCTATGATTCTATGAATTACATCTTCAATGTTGTTCAGTGTCTGTCTCCTAAGAAGTAAGAGAAACAAAGTTACTTAGTTGGGGCATGGTGAAACATACTCCACTAACTTACAGAATTACATACATAAGTGTTCAAGAATAAGTGATGCATTTATGTGCACAACTTCTGCTCCGTCTTAATCTTCAGTTAGTGTCCTTGCCTTGTTCTGAGTCTCCACAGAGAGTCATTTAAATTCCAAAGACTGGAGAGTCGCCCCTCCCCAGGCAACTTAAAACAACAACCCTGTGGAAAAATACACACCTGGGCTGTTTTTGTATCTACATATTTAGGCACATTGCATGGATTACTTATTTATATAGATATGCTGTATATATATATATGATGTATATAGGCACACATACTTAATCCCCCCCCCCCCCCCCCGTACATAAGCAGTAAGCAATCACAAGCTAAGGTAAATTTAGATATTTCTACAAAATGTCTGCTGAGTCTTTTCTGCTTCTGCCTCAGTACAAGCAGAAAGTTGAGATGCTTATACATACAAATAGCTTTCAACATATTGTGTTGTTTTTGCTTATATTCTTATTCAACTCATTTCATTGTGCAGATTATGGGAAAAATGATGCATTATTGTGCTCAGCTATACAAGGCGATTATCATTTGGCAATTTCACTGTGTGGAACTATGTGGCAGTGGATGTAAATTTAAATATTAAGAATTTTTCAAATAGGTTTCCAATGCTCCTTGAGAATTGTGGGTACTAAATGCAACAGTACATATGCAACTATAACATTATAGGAATACGCATACAATGCTTAATACTCAATTCACTTCAGGAAGTGAATGTGAACAGCAGTCATCTTTTACCAGGTTCACCCTCAGTGAAGAAACACTGAATAGGCCATTTTATGTGATAGACTAATTTAATGCAGAACGAGAAGTTTAAAAAATAAATTGCTACACAAAGATGAAAGAAGATTTGTATAAAAATATAAATTATTGGAGGAGAAGATTAATACGAATTGTTAGAGAAATAGATATCTGTCATTGCCATTGTCATTTCTTTGGTACTCACTAAGATTAAAACTATGCTGTGCTCATAAAGACGGAGCAGAAACTTTAGGAACTGACTTGTTTCTTTATAATTCCCTATTATCATGTTTAACATGGACATGGGGATTTGATTTTCTGTTTGCATTGGGATGGATAACCTCTAAGGATGAATGAAGACTATCTAAAGGCTACATAAACAAATGAACTAAGAAAATGAGAAAAAAATATTTCTCTTTTTCCAAGATATTATCACCCCGAACAAAGGTATGAAATTGATCAATGGAAAAATTGACTGGAATGTCAGGCAGTCTTCAACAAACACTGAAGAGTTGATTTAGACACATAATGACAAGGGTCTAACCAACATGCAAAATCTTCATATTTTTTTGCCATACCCTCACTTTATTAAGAAAATTAAAAATAAAAATAAAAAAATAAAGAAAGGACTAAAGTAGAAAATTTATATGTGTTTTGAGGTTATGAGGAAAGTTACCAAAGGCTTCAACTTAAAGATTTCAGAGCCATGAAAAAGAAATGAAATGTTACAAGATTTATGAGAGGTTGGAGTTCAGTGACTGTGTGTCTAAAGAAATGACTTGCATTTTAATGAAATGCATTACACTTGAGAGGCAATGGCTTGGTCATCCTTTCTGAGCAGGGACTTTGACTATGCACCACTGTCAAAGAAAGCTCATTATACAAAACAAGTTATAATTCAGCTCTATAAATTGATGTGATGGCCTTCAATTCATGGTACAGTTCTAAAGGCAAAGGCAAAGGCAACTCTAAAGCAGTGAGGGGCATCCAAATGGTAATTGCTTGTGGAAAGATCTCCATAGTTTCAACTTCCAATTCAAAGAACTTTTTTCAAGAAGAACTTTTAACTCTGTCTGTAACCTAAACCTCAAAGCTACCTTGCAGCTTTGCACAGGAGCTAAAGAATTTTGAATTTGTCATATCATACAGGTAGAAATTAAGTAGTTCGCATACATATATTGCCTCTGAAGCAATAGTTTATTAATTTGAATTAACACCATAAATATTGTGGGGTTGATTCTTTACATGTTTTTGCCAGCAATTCTGACAACTTTGTTTACTTGTTTGTTTTAGTGGTAAACGTTGATTTGCTAAACTTTAGTCGTAAAATCTAGTTAACCCTTTGATTATTTTTATGAGACTCTCAAATAATATATATATATATACATATGTATATATTCCCTTTGCTGACGTTGTCAGCGAAGGGACTTGGTTTTACTTTTTTACTTGATTTATTTTCTGTTTGTGCTCTGGTCACCAAGTATTTCTGCTTTCTTAGTGCTGTGTTATCTAAAAAAAAAAAAAAAAAAGGAACGTTGTGAGTAAGAAGGTATTGTTTTCATACCTGTCCCCCAGCCCTTTAAGATAACAAATCTTACATTATCTAACATTATCATGGCAATATTCCTTGTAAAATAATACTACAGCAAAATAGTATATACAGGATTAAGTGAAACAATACTTGAAAACCTGATAAATATCCATAGTTACGAAGTTTTGTTTATTCATTCAGATGTATTATTTTTATATCAACAGCCTGCTAGGATTCTAGGATTCTTTTTACCTTCTACATCAAGGAGTAAAATAAAATCCCTAAAACCACACACACAAAGCAAACAGGTTTAGTTCATACGCTAATGAGCCAGGATAATTGTAGCTTTCCCTAGGTAAGTTGAGTGTCAATTATTCCTGAACCACTGACAGCAGACATGATGTTTCCAACTGACAGCTTTCAATCGCTTTGTTTACAAGTATAAAATGCTCAAATATGAAATGTTAGAGAGTAGTTAACAATTGTGATTTTCCTTTTTTTTTTTTTTTTTTAAGGAAAAAATAAAAAAGGGGAAATTAAAAGGCAGGTATAGTAGGATTTCCTTATGAAGTACAGAAAAAAGCCTATTCCTGACAGTAAATTTTGCAGAGTTGGGATAGAGTTATTCCTCGGGTATTAAGATCCTTTGAGCTTCAAAGTCTTCACTGAGACCACGCAGAAATACTAAGTCCTATCCTGACACATAGGCAGTAAGGGGGAGAAGGGGAAGAAACCATGTTTTTGAGTCTCATACCCTCAGTGCTTTTTGCCAACTGACACACTAATAAATACTACATATAATACATGTCTGGAGGTGTCACCACCAGGTGATTGCTTCAGTTTTGTTCTTTGTTCCACATCCTTTTATGCTTCTGGGAGAAAAATAATAATAATAATAACGAGAGAGGGAATTCTAGATCCTAGAATCAATTCTAGATCTATTCTCTCTACTTCTCCTTTTGTGAAATTGAACTTCTCTCACTTCAAAAAATGCATACAGATTTGTCTAGGCACACTCCCAGCCCTGTACTTGACTACACTGTGAACTAAATGTACAGAGAAGGACTTGGAAATATTTCTGCAGTAGCTCAAATGCAAAACTTGTATTTGAAGGGCACTGCTTCCTGCATCCTGAAACAACTAAGCAGTGGGGCCTGATTCTAAATTCTCGGGGATACTGGTGAAATCAGGGTAGTGAAATAGGAAAATGTATATACAATGTATGAGATCTCTCAAGCTGATTTGATACTCACTAAAAGTTAAATTCCTGTACATCTTTAAGTTCCTTTGAAACAATCATATTTTATGAGTACAGTTCTTACATCCATGAAGACATTAGAGTATTTTTCAATAGCAGCCTCATAATTTAAATTAATTGACAAAAATACAATAGGGAAAACATTTTTAAAGGCATTTAAGTGCCTAAAGATGCAGATAGGTATTTAGTGAGGTTTTTCAAAAGATCCTATGCCCCTGACTCCTATTATGAAAAAGTTTAAGGAGTCTCAGTCCATTAATAAGCCATTTCAGTTTTTCAGTCTTTTAACTAATTTTAAGGCAATGACTATTTAAGAAAATGCTCACCAAGGCTGAGCATTTACATTCATTCTAACCAAGTCATTTTTCATTTGAATACACATATTTCATAGCATAGCAATACAGATATTTTTAATACTTTTTTGAAATAAAGAGATTGCCAAGGCATAATGGAAGAACTGTGTCTTAATAATGGCTAGGGTTCTTTGAGTAATTAAAATGGTTGATTATAGGGTGCGTCAAAACCCCTATTTCCAAATAGCCCATGAGACAGAGCTTAAAGATAAATAATACTGAAAAATTCTCTGCCATTGATCACACTGAGGGGTAGATAAGATTCACAGCACATTTCAAATGTCCTTGTCTCGCAATTTTGCTAATAAGAAATATAGCTACTGTGTACCCTTCTCCCTTCAACCCTGATTTCCCTAGCTAACCTCTCTCAGGTTTCCACCCGCCAAATCAGATAACTGGCAATCATCTCAACTGAAGCACAGAAACCAAGAGCAGTGCAGAGTCAGTCACAGCCTTGGAAAGCATTTTCCTAAATAGTCATTGCCTTAAGATTAGTATGAAGACTGAAAAACTAAATTAATTGTCTGCTCATTAAATGTCACTTTTCAGATAGTGATGGTTGGGAAGTCTGAGCTGAAAGAGCAAGGGGGATACAAAGGACACCCTTCAGCACCCTTTTACTATTTTTGCATATATAGAGAAGTGCTTATATCTTATATCTATCTTATATCTTCCATGCTCATTGGCCTTCTGAAGATAGAAGGAGAAGAGTACTTATGGCGTTTTTGAATGTTTTAAATCATTTGTGCCTCAAGCTGTTGTTGCAGTATAGTGCAACTTAAAATACAATTACTATATAAACCAAAGTAGCAATTTTATGAAATCTCAATTAAAATGCCAAGGGAAATATTGTTTAATCTTAGAAAGCTCAGAATACATTAATGTTGATAAAACGAAATGTTTTCCTTGACTTCTGGTATTGATTGAGTGACTTCTAAACCACTTGATAGTCTAAAAGTATTTCAAATAAAAGGCAAACATGACCTTTTGCCATGATTATGTTCCCCAGATAGTTCTTCCTGTTTACATGCACAGAAAAGCAGATACTGTATTGACTTTTAATGACCTTCCATAGATGCTGCAAGAAAAAAAAAAAAAAAAAAAAAAGAAAAAAAAAAAAAGTAAAAATCTTGTATTCTAAAATAAATAACAACATTAAAAGCATCCCAAAAGACAAGTGAACTACTAAATTCTAACTTGGAAAAGTATCACCTGCCAGGCATAAAGAAAAATTAAGTAGTATGAGAAATAGACTCATACTAGAAAACTATAAAATAGAAAACTATTTTATTTCATATTCTGAGCAAACCATCTGTGATTAAGTATGTCATATAAGTGTCTAACATGATCTCCCCAAAACTAGGACAAAAGTTTGCTTTCTTCGTATTTTTCCCCATTTCTAAGCAGTGGCCAGCCATCCTTGTATCCAATAGCAAAACAATATAAACGGTTTAGGGAAGCACTTGTATAAAAAAATAATATATGATTTCTTTTAAACTATTATAAATACTAGTTCATAATAAGTAAATTCCTCCCAGTCATACAGCTGTGTTATTTCTATGATGACTACCTATTGCTAACTCTCAATTTAAGGATAAAGTACAACAGAAGATTTCTAAAGCTGGCTTCTTGTTTCAGTCTTTGTTTTTTTTTTTTTATTTTTTAGAGATTGAGGGTTTTACACAGGAGCCTATGCTCACCTCCACAGATAAAACCCTTCAGTACACACTTTGTACTTGTTTTGAGTTCAAACCAATTTTGTGAAATAGATACATGGATTTCAGATATTTTTTTCATTAGTACGTTTTCTCATGCTCTCCAAAAAAGAGGCCAGGTAATTGCTTATGAATAAATAAATTATTTTGCAAGCAATGAAAGCTACTTATTTGTTGTTACGGTGTCCAGAACAGCAGATGTTTTTTCTGTCCTAAAGTGCTGAAAAAAGGGGGGAAAAAAAAATAAAAGTAAACGTAATGCTAAATTTCAATATCAAAAATGTGCTTTGCAAACAAAATGATTAATCAGTAAAGTAAGGACTCAAAATACAAAGTAAACAAAACTGAGAAATTTACCAAATATCTTAGGCTGAAGAGAAAAGAAAACTATGAAAAGAACATTAGAAGAACACCAGCTCTGCACAAACATTTCCAGACACCTTTCAAAATAACTACTTTATATTATTGTTTATAACAGAAATGCACCGTTGGCTTGCTTTTAAATAGGCTAGCATTCTTATTATTTTATTTTTTTTTAACACAGCAAGTATTGGTATTGTAAGTAGTTGCAAATCAGTTTGGAAAACATTGGCACTACTCAATTGGCTTGCTTATTTATTTATTTATTTATTTATTAGTAGAAGCTGAAAGATAGCTCTTTTACTGTGGATACCTAAAGTCAGGAATTTATACTGGTAAAGAGGAAATATTCATATCTAAATACAATGGTGTTCAGCACTTCGAAAAATCAGAACACTTTCATCAGGTAGTCTGTAAAAAGTTTTCTATCATTTTTCATTTGCAAATCAGTACCTTTTGGGATAGTCCTAGCCTAACCATGCACCGGTGCATAAAGCTGAAGAACTTTTGCAAGTAAGGTATGCTTCAATGTAGCTGAGTACCAGATAAATTGCTTTTGTAGAGTGGTAATTGTGCAAGAACAAATTTTAAGGATCCCTCTCAGCAGAGCAATTAACATTAAAAATGTTCTTTAGCCCCTAAGGAACACACTTGAGAATAAGAACAAGAGATAGGAGATACCTACACAGTCTGCACACTGAGCATCAGTAGTACCTGGGATCTGTTTCTTGTCATTTACACCATCCTGAATACATATGTGCAGACAGACCCAGAATCACTTTCCTTTCCATACCTTTTAAAGGAGCACCCCCACTGGGGTTTCACAATTAGTATTAGAACAATGAAACTGTGGTGTGTTATGAATACTACTTTGAGCCTCTAGTTGTACCGATACTGATGTCAGATCTGCTATTAAATAAGTAGATAAGTAGATAGATAGACAGACTGATAAACATGCTAATGTTACTATACTAGTATATTACTTAATGCTGTGACTGAGACCAAAATGGAGAATTGGCCCTGATATTCTACAACTCTGGATACAAAATGTCTAACTGCCAGCAAGTCCTTTTTTTTTTTTTTTTTCTTTTGGAAGATGAGACTTTAGGGGCAGTCTCTATCCATCTTACATATTCATAGAATTACAGAATGGTTTGGGTTGGAAGGAGCCTTAAAGATTATCCACTTATCTACATGTGGATATCGAGCCATTGACTGCAGCTCTTTGAGTGGAACCATCCAGCCAGTTCCTTATCCACTGAGTGGTCTATCCATCAAATCCATGTCTCTCCAATTTAGAGACAAGGCTTTCATAGAGGACAGTGTCAAATGCTTTGCACAAGCCAGGTAGATGATGTCAGTTGCTCTTCCCCTATCCACCACTGTTGTAAACCCACCACAGAAAGGCACCAGATTCGTCAAGCACAATCTGCCCTTACTGCAGCCAGGTTTCCTGCTGCCAATCACATGGATCTGCTCCATGATTTTGCCAGGCACAGAGGTGAGATTGCCTGGCCTGTAGTTCCCTGGGTCTTCCTTTTTTTTCTCTTTTTAAAAATGGGGGTTATATTTCCCCTCTTCCAGTCAGTGGGAACTTAACTGGATTGCCATGACTTCTCAAATATGATGGACTATGGCTTAGCAACTACATCCTCCAGTTCCCTCAGATCCCATGGATACTTCTCATCTGGTCCCATGGACTTGTACACCTTCAGGTTTCTTAGATGGTCTTGAACTTGGCTCTTCTACAGTCAGCAATTCATCATTCTCCCTGTCCCTGCCTTTTCCTTCTGGGGCTTGGGCTATGTGGCTTGTGCTCTTGCCAGTGAAGATGGAGGCAAAAAAAATCACTGAGTACCTCTGCCTCCTCTGTATGACCAGAAATTGTTCAACTAAAAACCACTCCAAAGCATTCAGTGCATTTAAAGTTCTGAATCAATCCTATTTTTACCTGTCATTCATATTAAAACTCTTTTTTCAACAAAACATTTAATTGTACCTTTAATTGTAATAGTTGACTCCATTCCTGTTCAACAAATCATTTGTTTATGTTCATTTACTTCAGTAACAATTTACCTTCTGTAGGAAGTTTGGCTGCAGTGAAGATATATTTACCAGCTTAGCCTAGGGGCTTGTCTCTGAAGTTACACTGAAGTAAGTTAAGAACTGCAACATGTTAGTTATTCCACATCAATTCCCTATGTGAACTTTTAGATATGCAATATAACATTCTGAGAAAGCATTAGGCAGTTCTGCCATAGCGCCAGCTAACTCTGTAGCTCACTTATGTTCTGTAGTAAAGAAAGAAATACTCCTCTACCTTGTGTCTTTAGAGCGCTTTTCATCATTTTTAATCAATTCTATAAAGCATATCTAACGTAATAATTACATACTGTAATGTATATTCACTATATATAACATTATAATATAGTAAAAAATAGGTTATAATTATTAAAAAATATAAAAAGAAAAAAAAGATAGCTTTTAAAATTCTAATTGAATTATATATATATAATAAAGGTTTTCTAATATGTTGCTTTAAGCTTACCATATTAATATTCCACTATAAACAAATAAATAAATAAATATAACATTCTAAAACCCATAATTATATGTTTATTCAGATTTCAGCAATAGGTCAAGGAAATTTATCTGCTTCCTATAAAACCCGTGCATACTATAAAACAGCGCATACTATGTGCACTGTGAAACATAAGGAAATGTATGAGTTCTTGGTTGCTATCTATTTTAATTGCTTGCAGATACACTTGGTAAATATTTAAATAATATTAAGTATTCTTGTAGAAATCCAAAGTATTTTTTTTTTAAAAAAAGCAAAATTACAAAGGAATTTTGATTTTGAATTCCTTATAGTAACATTTATTATGAACTAATGCTAAGCAATTAATTGTTTAACTCCCATATAAAATATAAATTTAAAGATGTGGCTTTAAATTCAGGCTTTTAAAATTCCTCTTTCTTTCCATTTTCACTCTATTTAACCATATAGTTGCAACCCCTCCCCCCCCTCCTTTAAGCTTATCTCTTTCTTTTTCCATTCATCAATTCACTTTCTTACCTTCCTTTATCCTCTTGACTTTCTTTCATATTTATATTGTTCATTTTTTGTTGTTGTTATTGTTTCTGTACTTCTTTTTTCAATGTTATTGTCTCTGTTCCAAGCTCATCATTAAATATTTATATAATTATATATACCTGCAAATTAGGCCTTCTTTGGTAAAACTCACTCCCAGTACAATGCTGTAATCTCTTTCCAGTTGTGTTCTAAGACATGCTTGTTCTCATATTATAACTGGGCTTCTTTGCAGCCCACCTTCATGACTACCTAAATTACACCAATGAAGTCAGTAAGTCAATAAGCCTGATCTGCTGTATGATGGCCTGGATTTTTGCTCAAGAGTTCACAATAAGTAACTTTTTTTTGAGGTGGTAATAACTGAGTAGTGAAAAACAGAACAGTCATAACAATCATGAATTGCTTAGCTAATTATCTTTTCAAATGAAGTTGTAAGTTTTTTGCACTGTAAACATTTGTTTTTCTCTTTGTCAAAAAAAAAGCAGATCATTTTAGAGATGGTGCAAATAGTACTGCAGTCCAGGACACTGGACATAAAGTGACTGTGATAATCAAATCACAGGCCAAAATACAACAGGGCATTTGCATCTGCTGTTTCTACTCCTGCCACTTGCTCTTTCATCTTTGGTTATACCCACAGTTCCCTAATCTCTAATGGGATCCCTAATCTTTAATGTAATTCCCTAATGGGATTACATGGTGAAAAGGGCTGATTGGGCTGATGTATATATTTTTTTGGAAAAAATAAAAAGATCAGTCTGAGCATGTTCTTATCAACCTCAAGGTGAAGACATGACTTCTGATGCTGGCAAAACATAAATGGGCATGTAATGAGGAGAGGGCAAGACCCTTTCCTTCTTTAAGCAGATGCTCATTAGTAGATCAGTTTAGGATGAATGTAAAGCCTCAGCATTAGTAATGATGACATCTTAGGAAACCATAAAAATACATCATAGTGGTATAGTTTGTATCTCTGTATAAATTATCTTGCAGTGCTTAATGTAGACAGCAGTACTCAGTGAACAAAAATGAGCAACCGAAGCAGGATTTTCATCATGCAACTGTGTAGGCATCCTCCTGCTGCATAGGTTTGAAGGAGTAAAACCCCCTCACACCATCACAGCAACTCAGCTAAAGTCAACATTTCCTAAAACATCTGTCTGTTGTGTGAGACTTAGTAAGTGTTCCTGCTTTATTTTGTTGTAAACAGATTAGTTGAGGCTAGTACTGAAGGCTAGGACAGCTGTTCCTTGCAGCCCTTTGAAGTCTGGTATAGAATATAAATAGTTTTTAATAACAAGCTGATTCAATAAATTGTTCGTAAGTAAGTTCCTAAAAAAATAATAAATTATTTCATCATACTAGTAATTTAAAAATATTTGTAAAGCTTTTTTCTTATATTGAATAATGGCTTGTCTTCATATGGGATTCACTGAAGTGCTTCCTTCATGGTAAATTGTCTGGAATATATGACCTTATTTGACTTTTGTGGTCATTAAGAGACTTCCCACTCCATCAGTAAAATAGATTGTGTATTCCACAGTTTCCTGGCTTTGGAAATGGAATAATTCTATCATCTTTTGACTAGGACCATTCTCATGATTTTAGACTACCATCCACAAAGGAAGTTTACTAGAATGCTTCTCTCTGCACTTCACATGCATGTTCTGCTGCTATGATACAAACTCTTGGGTGGGGCGAAGGGGAGGGACATCAGCTGAATTCAGGTAGAAAAATTTTCCAAATTAATAGAAATCAGAAATGCTTAACTGTCAATGGTGCTGTAGTTAAAGTCATTGTTAATTCCTAAGATTCCACATTACTGTACCACGGAGCATAACCTTAGTTTACTCATCTCGTGTCTCATAATGCAACAAACTCAAGTAGATGGAGTATATCTGAAACAGTCCTTAGTAAATGTAAGAAACCTAAAACCTCTATTTTATCATCATTCATACTTCTCTGCCATTACTTCACAGGTGAACAACATCTGTGGTTTTTGCATCTATGTGAACTGCAGTGTCCATAGAAAAGGACCATCTAAACTGCTGACATTCCATTCCAGTTTTTAATATTCATTTTACAGAGGTGCAAAAGGCAGCATAAGATAAAGCAACCTTCAGTGAGCTGTGGTATTTGAGAAGTATTAGATTCACATTTTATGAAATGACTTTAAAATTCCTTTTGGCTCAGATACCAAATATGTTAACCAAATACCAAACTTTGAGATTTCTATAATAGAGAGTGTGTGTGTGTGTGGGGGGGGGGGGGGGGGGGGAATGGGTGATTTTGTTAAGATGCTAGTAATATAATGTTGTTATCATATTTATTGAGGTTATGCATCTAATAAGTACAGTTCCAGAAGAGAGGATTGAAAGCTGATATGTGGTTTTGTTTGGTTTTGTTTGTTTTTGGTGTTTGTTTTTGTTTTGTTTTGTTTTTCCCAACTACAACCTCATATTTCCTTCTAATACATTTTAAATTAACCAGCTTGGAAAGTGTATTTCGTATCAGCTACTCTTCTGTACAAATTTGAAAAGGAAGAGGTGTATGTCTAACAGAAACTTGCTTGTGAGAAGGGATAATTCTGATCTGTGAATGAATACATGAATACTCAGCCAGATCAATTCTGCCAGTTATGATGGCAAGCACGTTATCTAAACTTGCAAATATTTACTATATCTCTGAATATTTCTGGATGGGTTATTCTACTATAATAAGAAACGTACGCATAATAATTTTTTTTTCTTACTTTGCTTTGGTCTATCAGTAATGGATTAGGTTGTAAGCTAAAGCAAATTAGCACTAGAGTTTGTTACGGTGACTGACACAACAACACTTACAAGTTCAATATTTAATACCTTTTCTTGTCACCTTGAGTCCTGTAAGCATAGCCAAAGCTTTGTACACCACTGGACAAGAGCTTTAATTCTCCACTGCAGGTTTTACAAGGTGATCTAACAACAGAGAACATCAAGGCTTTAAAGGAATTCTTTGGTGATTAGAACTCTTACCCAAACTTCATCACAGTTTAAAGGACGCTTAAGATCTTGCAAAAGCAAGACAATGTCACATCTTCAAAGGGTGTTTTTTCAAGCCTGCATACCAAACAGAAAACTTACCCCTGGAAAGGATAACCTTGGAGGAACAAAGCTGTACCTGATTTACCTGTCAGCTGGGTCAAGACAGCAGCTGGGAAGTTACATTCCTCTCAAGGTGCCAGAGAATTTTTGTTTCAAAGCTCAAGTCAGGCACAAGTCAGAGTTTCATTCATATTAAAAGAAATTTCTGCATTATTCAGCTTGGAAAGATGAAGGTTCAATATGTGTTCATGTATATATATATATATATATTTAATATTTATGTATATTAACTCCCTATGAAAATGAGAAAGTTCAGACTCAAGAGGTATTGATGCAGACAGAGAGGCAAGACCATTAACTTCTAAAGTTTTTTTTTTCTTCCACGTTCAAGATAAATGTTTGTCTCTGATGCTATAGTTTTCTTCGTAAACTTTCTGAATATTTCATTTAGTGTACATATATATATATAGCAATTGCATTATCAGAATAAACAGACCACTTATATACTGTGCTAAATGAACCAGAGTTTGACTGACCCTTTGTGAATAATTCAAGACTATTGACCTCTTTTTCTTGTTCTTTCACTCAAGAAAACCCTTACTTTCGTTATGTTCCTTTTTTATTTCTTTGATTCTATATTTGCTTTGTTTTTCTGTCCAGTACTACAGATGAGTTCTAGCTAAGTATGAAGATAAAAGAGGACCTAACAGTGAATGAATGTTTTTGTAGTGTAAACTGCCATGGGTATAACTAAGGAGAGAGACCAAAATCACGAATACCAGTGAAGGTTTAGTTTTAGACAGAATGTCTGGAATATTTTTTTTTGTTATTATTTGTAGTTGTGAAGAAAACAGTAAATGCAAGCATGTTATTCAAAGTATTCAAATGTAAGTCATTCAAAGTAATGTTACTTTCTGAGAAAAATTCCAAGACAAAATTCCGTTCTTAGTTGCCTATTAATATATTGACCAAATCTGTTTTTTAAATGATGGCTTATTTTTTTTCACTATGATACTCAGCCTTATCTGTATCTTGTAGCACACAAGAAAGACAGGTATTGGAATATTTTGCACATCCCTCCTAGTAATTCTGCAACGGTCTCTACTTGATCAGATGGCAGGCTTCTTGTAAACTAAGTCCTCTAACTAACGTCCCAACCACCACTCACATAGTCATAATTCAAAAATTTGTGTTCATATTATTCCAGAGGTCTAACAATTCATTTTAATTGATTTCTTTCACTGGACTGTAGCCCTGACAATGAGAAAAAAGCAAAAAAAAAAAAAAAGCAGAAAAAAAAAAAAAAAGCAGTCAAACCACAAGCCAGAAGCAGATAGGGACTGCAATTGGGTTCTATGTAACGGCATATGCTGGAGAAGGATTTTTACCCTCAGCTTGTGAGAAAACCAGAGAGAACAAACAACTATAAAATGTTTGCAAGTAGCACCCCTCTTTTCCTTGGCACCTTGCTCATGACTGACAAGGGCTGGTCCCAAAATCTCCCAAAAAAGTTTCCTCCATATCTATGCCAGAAGCCCTGCTCCCTCCCACTGGCAGAAGACCCCTGAACTGCTTTTCACAATGGCTGACAATCTTTTAACCAGTACAACTGAATTCATGTTCTGCAGTATTTTTTTTTAATATTTTTTTCCCTAAGGGCATTCTTTCTTTTTGTTAATACTTGATACATATTTGATCTTCTCGCCTCCAGACAATCAAACATGGCTTGTCAGCAGTTTACTAATGGAAGAGAAACAGGAAGGGTAGAGAGGGGTTACATACACTAGTAAAGCATAGGATTTAAATAAAAAAGTATAAGGTATGATCTGTTGGCAGAGATAAGCCTGATACTTTAACATCATGGCTTTAGACAAGCAAACCAAACTTAAAGCTGAATTGAAAAACATGCAAACCATTATTTTTCTGGTCCCAGAACTAAATCATCATTTTGATGCTTTTGTGACTGCTGCAAGAATTGAACCAAAACAGATTTTTGTAGAAACCTAAAGACTACAAATAAAAATTGACAGCTCCTAGCAGGAAATTATTTAATATGAGCCCTATTCGCACTTGATAGTAGCTTCAAAGCAATGTCATGTCACAGCCTATTCCCCTTGCTTGCCTCATCACACATGACTCGAAGGCATGTGCAGCACAAACTTTCCCTCCAGCTATATGACACTGAGATGCTTCACTCTGCATTACAACATATCCCATTAATCCAAAAACATTTTACATACACCCATGATGGCCAGTGGGAGGGAATAGGCAATATCTTTGAGGACATACATGCTGCTCTGATGGATACCAGGGTCCTTACTGCCAGCAGTACCTATGATGGTACTACTGTGCCCCATGTACCTATGCCCCATTTATGTGATGACTTTGCATATGTGAGTATGTGAAAAATGTAGTTTTAATAGAAAACCAAAGGGTATACATTGTAAAATCCCATAGTGAGTCTGATCCTGTAGGAGAGAAAGGTTGTGCAGAGACACTGCTGAGAATCCATCCTTGGAGAAATTCAAAAAACATTTGGATGTGGTGACCCTCCTGGAGTAGGGAGGGTTGGAGTAGATGGTCTTCAGAGGTCCCTTACAACCTATACCATTCTGTGATTCTGTCCCAAATGGTTTAAGACTCACAGAGATCAGTTACAAGATTTGCCTGTACAGAAATATGGGTTTAACTCTAACCCTACATGGGGAATAAGAGAAAATAAGCAAGAAACACAGACTCTGCAGAATTCATAATAGCTTCTCACATATACTTCAATGTATGCAATAATAAGGATTTGTCTGTCATTGCAACATGTATGCTTGATTTTAGAATGGTTTAAAAGTCTGAGCTTGATACATAACTAATAAAATGGGTGGAGATATGTCGTTCTGACAGTAATAAATAGGGTGTCTCATTTTAAAATATGGATTCATATTAGCTTTACTTCATCAGTTTCACAGTGCTATTCTAGATATATATCAGCGCAAGAAACATCAGAAACAAATTCAACATTTGCAACCTTTATATTTACTGGTAAGAAAACTGTGATTCCTAAACTGACCCGAGTTTGAAACCTCCCAATCCCTCAGTATATCTTTTTTTTTTTAAATGGCAGTTAATATATTTTTATGACTTTTAATGGTATAATATTTAATATAAATCTGACCCTTTTGCTTAACTTGCTTAGCTTTTTAAGTTTTCTTCTCCCTGCAGAATGGATATGCTCTCAGTTGTAATTCACGAGTCAAGACCTCAGTAGTCCACAGTGAGATATACAGTGAGTAGCCTTTAACGATCAATGGACTTTCTCAGTTTACTCATACAGAGGCAAGGAGTCCTTAACTAATTCTTATGAATTAGGTGATTGGCGACAGGCAAAGATAGCCATAAGATGAAAACAGATAGCGCATTAAATCTTTCACTGTGCTGTGTTTGTATATAGATTAATCCCTATACACTAAGCAGAGAAAGAAATTTGACTCTTGGCAACTGAGGACACCAAGGATCAATGCTTAAAGAAAAAAGATTTTTTGTTAATTATTTTGAGTGAGTGTAAGTAACGTCTCTGCTTCCACAAATATACAGAGTAAATCTAGAAGCATTAATTTTCCCGAGTTCTGTCTGTACTCAATATGTAGCTATCGTCTTCTTTCGTTACTGAGTTAGTTCATTAAACCTTCTCAAGGGTACAGATGGTCTGCTTTTTCAATTAGATTACAAGTTATTGGAGGAAAAAAAAAAAAAGAAAAAAAAAAAAAAAGCAAGTGAAATTTTCTCTGTAACTATGACTAATATTACCTGAATAGTTCATAGATACTGAAGCTTCTTCAAGACAAACATTTTTATTTTTCTTTTACACAAAGGAGTAGAAAAAGTAACTTTCATGAAATACATAATCCTTAGGCACTTGAGTGGCTTGGATTTCTCTTAATGGCAAATCAGATGGAGACTAACAAAACAGTAGTTTAGAACTAAGTAAATCAGTTTAAAATAATGATTCATGTAGTACTGAAGCCTGTGCAAATTCCTTTTTTTCCTCAATAAATTGAAACACTGAAACAATCTCAAAAGAAATTGTTTATATGTTCACTTATCATACCTACACTATCTTCCTGAAAAATGGATTGTAAAGGGAAGTTGTGATGAGGAGAGAGAGAGGAGAGGAGAGGAGAGGAGAGGAGAGGAGAGGAGAGGAGAGGGAAGGAGAGGAGAGGAGAGGAGAGGAGAGGAGAGGAGAGGAGAGGAGAGGAGAGGAGAGGAGAGGAGAGGAGAGGAGAGGAGAGGAGAGGAGAGGAGAGGAGAGGGAGAGGAAGGAGAGGAGAGGAGAGGAGAGGAGAGGAGAGGAGAGGAGAGAGAGGAGATGAGAGAGAGGAGAGGAGAGGAGAGGAGAGGAGAGGAGAGGAGAGGAGAGGAGAGGAGAGGAGAGGAGAGGAGAGGAGAGGAGAGGCCTACAGGATTTGTGGTTAGATCATATTTCCTCAAATGATAATATGTGCAGGCGTGGGGCTGAATTTTTGTGTATGTGTTGTAGCCAATGCTATGGCTTATACATATTCTAAGTAGTTGAGAGTTGTCATGATTCTGGAAGGCAAAACATCCCTCATTCTTTGTGTAAGAGAAATGTTATACTCCATATGTACAAACACTTACAAAAGACTTGTTTACAAGCATCACACGTATATGAAACACAACAAAGTAATATATTGTATTAAGAAAATCACATTTGTTTTGCAGTATAAATGAATAGCAGATCAAAAGGTTCAAGATTACTCAACATTAGAATCAACAAATAAAACATGCATAATTTGAATAAGACAATGTTCAAATGAAAATGATAATCTACTAAACAGATAATTCACTGAATTATTTATTATTTGATTTGATTTTATATAATAAGAATGCAGACTACAGACACAGATCCAAATTACTGATAACTAGCTTGAGTTGTTTCAGCTCACGCATGGCTGTCAACATGTCTCTGAACTCATTTCACACTTGACCTCCTGGAGGCAGTGGAGCTATATAGAAATATACACTATTCTCTCTAGTCCCTGACTTTGTTAAAAAGGAAAAAAATGCATCAGAAAAATCTATATTGAATTAATACCCTAAAAGAAAAACCTTATCTCTGAAAGTCTTAAAAAAAAAAAAAAAAAAAAAAAAAAAGGGAGAAAGGAAATAAATTCATGAATTGAAAGCTCTGCCTACCTAAAGGGTTATAGTACCTCTTAAGAGTAGTGCTCTGATGCATTAATGTGGAGGCAGGAGCTCAGTTTAACTATCGCTGCAGCTTAAGGTATACAATTACATTCTTCAGCGTCGACATTTCACCTTGATAAGCATAATAATGCATGCAGATGCAGACTAAACTCATAATTTCAGTACTCTGCTTCTACACGTTGATTATAATAAGGTATGGCACTGAAGCATGCACGATCCTGCATTTAATTGTCAGCATAGCCCTTCATTTAAACAAGAAGTTAGTTACAGTGTGCTTTCTATAGCAAATGTGGGAGGCATCTCAAATAGCTGTGGCTAAACAGAGAAAGATAAAAGTGCCAGTAAAAACACATGCAAAAAAAATCACGATGACAAATTTACTTCCAGTTTCTCAGTGGGTGTTGATGTAAATTCAGAACAAAATACAATATGTTTATATTTGTAGGTAAGAGCATTACTTTTTCTCTCCTTATTTTGAGCCAGAAAAAGTTTCCCTGCAGTTAGCATTACATCAATATAAAACACTAACTCAGAGAACAGTGAAGGGTGGATAGCATACATATTCATATAGCAGGACATGAAAGTATCTGAGCATAATAAATTCAAATTGAAAAATTGACATATAATATTAAAATTAAGCTAGAAAAAAAAAAAAAACACAAAAGATTGCATGGTACCTTTTCTTACTAATTAACTTATGGGAGAAGAGAACAACAACATATAGTAAATAGAAAACTTGATTTAAACTAGGACAGTAGTCATACATATACATTTATACATATGTATGTATATAAATTAATAGTTGAAAAATACATGATTTTTTTTAAAAAAAGTAAAGTGCCACAGTACAGAAAATCACACCTGAAAGATACGATTTCTTGGATCTTTTAACTAGCCTTATGTTGGAATTCTTGAAAAAGCAGTACTTAAAAAAACAAACAAGCAAACAAACTCAAACTTGAAACAATCAGAATAGCCTAGTTTACAACCACAACATAATTCTCTCTTATGTTGCCATAATGTCTTAGTAACACACTTAAATTCCTTCTGATCACATGAAAAGGAGAGATGAAACATAGTACTTTATGTTTGAGGTGAACTCAAAAATGCATCATTTTGAAAAGGAAGTTTTATCCTGGCTTGTTAAATACCATATTATACTTTCTGGAAGTAATTAACATGACTTTTCTTACATACATTCTGTCAGGTGATATATGTAAACTGTTGGAAAATTTGTGTGGCTGGTAGCACTTCCACTCAGCACCAAGAAGATACCTCGTGACTGACAGTGGAAAGACAGCATATGTCAGAAGGAGAGCTGAGAAGTTGGTGTGAGGTCTGGCATGAAATTGAGCAGGTTATGTGGTTGGCTCCCTGTCACACCATATTTTCTGTTAGCCAAAGTTAATGGCACCCCCAAACTCAGCTCATCAGTAGGTGACATGAGAAAAACTGTTTTGTTTTGTTAAAAATTTCAGGATGGTGCTTTTAAGTTCTCTATGAGAAAGTGAAAACAAACTAAAAAGCAAACGCAAACCAATAAAACAAAAAAACAAACAAACAAAAAAAACTGGGATATCCAGATAGCCTGACAAAATGCCTCTTCATTGATGTAGCAGCAAAGCTATACATTATTGTATGGGGCTATGTATAATATAAGCCTATACACAAGTAGGAATGATAATTAATTAGCCTATGAGCTTGCAGTAAATGAAGGCTTCAAAGCAACTACTGTGGTAGATTTAAGAATACTTTTTGTCTCTTTCCAACTCAGTCTCAAACCTGATGGGTTCCAGCTCAAACCTCAGTTCATCAAGCTCAAACTCTATGGATTATGATTGAAGTGATTCATAAACGTTTGATCACTCAGGATTTTGATAAAATAACTCTTTTTATCCTTTTATTTAGATGAAGTAGGAGCTCCCCAGCTTCAGTTAAATTTTGCAAACAAAGCAATAGAAAGGTATTTCATGCAAAGTTTACCTAACAGTGCATGAAATTCATCAGTAGTGCTCAGAATCACTGCCCTGTATTCAGAGTCAGGAGGACTGGATCCTGTTACACAGAATAGCAAGAATCTGGTAATGTTTTCTTGCTTTAATAAAAACATATCTAAGTATCCTATGTAAGTCTGCTCTCTTCTGTTGAAGGGAGTTTGGGTGGAGAAATAAAAAAAAAAAAAAACTAAGAAAACCAGAATTGAGGAAAAGCTATTCATGAATCATCACTTTGCATAATAAAAAGTAACAAAGCTTCTGTAAAATATGAAAAAAAAAAAGTCTTTTTAAGAGACTATACTGATTTTATAGGTATAGCAAATAGTTATTTGGTCATACAAGTATGTAGCAACAGTGAAATCAACCTGAGTAAAATCCTGAATAAAAAAAAAAAAAGAAAAAAAAAAAGTGAATGCTGAAGTTTCTCATCAGCCAAAAAAAAAAAAAAAATCTTAAGCCAAATCCTATAAGATTTAATGTGGCAAGGAAAATAGAACGTGATTATCACTGACATGCAACAAATTATTTGACACTCAGACACTCAGTTATACATGCTTTACTTATACCCTGGGTCAGCTACACAGATCACAGACTAAACATTGCAGAGATGAACTTTGTTTTCCTGTCCCCCTTCCATTCCTTGTTCCCTTTTAGTCAGAGAGGACCAGAAGTTTCTATTAGTCTTGTTAGTTGCCAGTAGCACTGAAACTGGAAGTAGTGACCCAGGCCACCAATTTTCATATCTTTTTTTTTTAGCTATAACCCATGTTCCTGCTGTAGCAGGCCACAGGGGAAGGAGTGTACATGATGAATAAAAGACATTTGCCATAGTAAATGCCTTGGAAGGTCTTTCCTCTGATGTATGTGCATCCTGGTTGACCAGACTGCAGAGGCAGCTGCAGCACAAAACAGCTGGTTAGCAAAATCTTGTCCTAATGGAGTAAAGTACTATGTTGATAGTAAAGCTTGCAATTAATTTAAAAAGTGCTATTAAGTGCTCATAGTTTTGAAGAGAAGTGTAGTGCAATTCAAATGTTGGGTGCTGTAAACTTCTTGAACTTTAATTAACCACTACATTCATATATATATGGGGAAAAAAAAAAAAGGGGGGGTATTTCTTTCATGGGAGAAAAAGTTGAATGTGTTTAGATGAATCGTTAATATCTGTCAGCAAATGATTACCAGATCTCAGAGGCAAACATAATCTAATTGGCCCTTAGCATTTAGAAGCAGTTTAGTGATTGGGAGGATACTGTACATATTATCTTATCTTAATAATTACATAGAATTTATATAACAAATTATATTGAAGGCAACATGCATAACCATTTATTATTCAGAAAGTGAGGTGAAGTGAGACAACAGCTAATCTCCACAAGAAACAATGCCCCTTATACATTAATACTTATAAACTGAAGTAGTCAGACTAAATTCTGTCTAGCTTTGCCTCTATAAGCCAATTGGCGTCTCTGAGGTCGCCCTGATATAACAAAAAAGAGAGGTTTTTGGAGAGTTCTTTTTCAGTAATTTAGTTACATCTGCATTCATTTTGCAACACATTTTGTATTGTCATTATGCTCAGAATTATATAAAAAATATATTTACTACTGAAGTTACTGATGTTACTATATGAAGTTACCTTTCAAAACTAATGACAAAATTAAAGTTGGAGGGGGAAGACACACAGCCACCTTCTCATCAAAATCTTTCTAAGATTTCTTAGCTGGATGCTGTAAAATCAGTATAGCACCATAATCATTATGCAACCATTTTCTATGCATTCTTTCTGTGACTGGTTGCTTCATTTTCTCATCAAGATTGCATCCTACTTCACTTCACTTCTGCTGTGACCACATTTTTCTGTGCTCTAATATGGATGAAATAAAAATACCTTTCCTGGGTGCATAGCTTTGTCTCTTTATTGTAATGGAGCCTAAATAATTTGCCTTGCTTAGATCAGCTAAACCATAAATTAACTCAAGTTGATGTGAAGCATACAAAACCTTTTTTTTTTTTTTATGTGTATATATACATATATACAATATATATATATATATATTGTCATCTAGTAGCTAGGTAATATCTGCGTGTAGATATTACCACTGTGTATCCAACACTGCAGAGTTGCTCAGATTCAGAGTTGCTCTTATTCAAGATTCTTAGCCTGCTCCTCTTAGGAGCTAGAATTCTATTTTCTTTTATATCATTCTTATTTGTGCTTCCCTTCCACATACAGATATAGGTCTTCATCTGTAAATATACAAGCTCCACAGAAAAATTATGTTCTTACAGTACTTGGCAGAGGGAAGCCTTTTGGCAATGCCCCAATCATGAAATTCTTTAAAACTCTCACTGTTTTAGATTTTGCCCTCACAAGCCTGAAGTGACTTTTTTAAAATCTGGCATTAGGAGATCATACTCCAGCGTCCTTTAGACATACAGCTTATATGAGATCAGTCTGAATTGCAGATCCACATGTGACATAGATTTGTTAATTTTAGATGTGGTATTCCCAAATGGTTCTTTCATTGCTGCCAATGCACAGAAATTGGCCTAATTTTCTTCTCATTGGTTCCACGGTAACAGAATACAATCTTCATTGACACACATGCATAATGAAAACATAAATAAGATCAGTATTAGACCAACTGCTTCTTTCACGGTGCAAAGAAATGCATTTCTATTCGAATGTAGAAAACAAAAAAGTTGAATCCATAATTCTTCTTTTCATTCAAAGATTATTTCCACATAATATTAATTGTAAAGGTGGTGTCCCTGGGGAAAAGAAAGAAAAAAAAAAAAATATTTGAGTTCATATGGGTTCCAGGAAGTAAGGGACCCGTATAGAAATGTGTCTCAATATTGTCATAATAGAGTCTTAATTCACTTAATAGTAAATTCACTTAATAGTGAATTAAGTAAATCAGAAAATGGAAATCATAGATGTAATCTTTTGAACACAAAACTATGAACTAATACTTAAGATCAAATATCATCTGATATAGATTTGATTATGATCTTATTTTAAGAAATTAAGAAATTTAATCAAAAAGTATTGTAAAAATAGTATGAATACAGAATTATTTTGTTTGCTTGTTTCTAGTTCTTTTATTTTTTCTCACTGTATAAACAGCTTTTAAATGTCTCTTATTTTTTCTTGCATAGTTCTGCAGTTACTTACCTATGGTAAGTAACTATATTGTAATGTAAATATAAATTCATCTACAGAGCATGCTGTACATTCTGTAATTAATATTTGTGGAAAAAAATCTAATAAATGTTCAAAGTAAAGTTAACATTCATTATGGAAAAAATTACTTGCTAGTTTTATTTGCACACAAGTACTTGTTGGGATGTACAGTTGCATACAAGCAATAATAACTGTTCATAAAATTTAGAAAACTTTACCTCATAACATGTTTTGCTAAGGAAGATAACACATTGCTTTTGAAAAAAGTCTTATTTTATTGTGAGATTACTGAGAGTACCCATTGGTAAAATTAAGAGATTGCTAATGAAATACCATACCCTGACTTCCTCTTCCTCTGCTTCAGGTCTGTATCTTCTTGTTTAGGCCTGGAAACAAAGAAACTATATCAGTAATACTTTTCAGCAGTAACAAATCACTTTCTTGTGTTACCCAACCCTGTTTTTCCTGAATACTTTCAACTTGCAAGTTCCATCCCTGATTTGGATAAAGACATCTGGAATGAAAATAAATCTGGTTTTGAGTATATGTAGTTAGTGGTTATTTGCATTAGAGAAATATAAGAGAGAGGAAAATTAGTAAATTAAGCACCCAGGTACATAAACACTGATGAGGATCAGAGACACCAGCAGAAACAGCTCTCAGGTCACTTGACCAGTGAGTCTCTGAAGTTGCTCAGAGGCTAGGAGAGGTCCAGCCAGAGCTGTCTAAATGATAAGGCATAAATAAAATTATCATGGGTCACCTGAGAAAAAGCAAGCTTAACACAGGATGTTTAGAGCAGATTATGGGAATGTGCAAAACTTATTATGGGAAGTTTAAGGAGAAGGGCTGAAGGAACAAAGTGGACCATGGAGGACTAGGTGTCTGAAGATGAACATTAAGAAGAAAACTTCCCTGGGGAGGGAGCGCAGCACAGAAGGGGCTTACCTAGAGGATTTGAATTATCTCCATCCCTGAAGATTTGGGAAGACAGAGCCAACCAAGGCTTTCCTGAGCTACTGGTGGTGTAAGTCCTGCTCCAATGTTCAGGCTCCTTCCAAGAAATTTTTTTTTTTTTTTTATGATTGTTCCTTGGTTTCTCATGAGCTTAGCAGATCATGAGAGCAAGTGCTATAAAAGCAAGAGAAATATTATAACTGTTAATAAGAACAGATAAAGCTATACATTCCATTCTCCCACTGGTGAACTGTTTGTGTAGTTGTCAGATAGAGGAATTCAACAGTTGTGGATTTTCCACTATGGCTAACACTAGAAAATGATGGAAAATGAGGAAGTTAGAAACATGTTGCTGATGTTTTCAAAATAAATATTTTACTCAAAATATATCATAAACATGAAATCCCAAAACATTGAGTTCCTGAAAAATAATCAATAATGTTTCTTTCTCAAAACCTTGTAAAACATTTCATAAACATTAAAACATACTACTTTGAAGAAAAATAGGTCAACTGCAATACTGTTGCAATATGTAAGAAATTGAGTGAGGTATCTTAATCTCTCTCTTTTACACAGAGTCAGTACTGTCTTAATCCAAAGGAAATGTGTTGAAATGGATGTTTGTCATTGCTTCCCAAGGCCCACTAGGCTCTTGATATGTAGTTCATAATTTTTTAGAGTAGAAGGGATAAAATCAAAACTGGAGTGAGTCACAAATCTTAATTGAATTCTTTTAATGGCATAATTTTCAACAGTGATTATTTCATGCTTTCAAATTAATTTGAATATAGCTGAGTTTAGGCTGCTACTTTAATCCTCTTTACATTCATTTTTTGAGCACATTTGTGATTATGGTACAAATATAACAAAGAGATGTGAGAGTGTTCTTTTTTTTCCTTATTAAATGTGTGATTGTTTGATTCCTCCATCAATCAATAAGTGTGCCAAGTCTCCTGTTAGGCTAGTTCAGAACCTTTCCCCCCCCCGGGTTATTTTGATAAGGAGAAAAATGTTATCCAACTGTATTTGTAGGAGAAGGGAAAATAAAAATGAAATATCTTATATGATTTTGAAATAATTTTTTTACTGACTGAATTCCAAGTATTGTTTAAATAACTCAAAGGTTTGTATCTACTTCCAGATGTAAGCATGTGAATACTGCTGAGTGAATGAACTCTTAGTATGAAGTGCTTTGGGTCCACAGATAATAATAGTTGATAACACTCCAGTCCTTCTGATGGCATCTTTAGTGGCAGTATTTTATACTGAAATATAAATATTTCTCAAGAATATTCAGTTTAATCTTTGTAAAATGTTTTCATGTCAGCACATAATAGAGACACAGAGAACAATTTATTTTTTTTTACCAGAGAAAATTGACACACATCTTACTACTTTTCACTTAGTTCATTAAACTTATGAGTAAATGAAATAAAAAAAAAAATAATAAAGAGTTTAAGGTAAGATTCATCTCATCTTCTCATCTTACAATACACACCTAAATTCTGTCAGATGATCTGCACCCTTAAAATGTCTCCACTGACTATGAATTAATTCAACAGTGACAAACTTAGTTGCAAAGTCTGCAGTGCCGACAGCTAAACATAGGTGAGATTTATCCATCCCCAAGCCACAAATTTTGCCAATAAGTCTCTGTATCACTTTGTTTTGGATGATCTCTTTTATTGAATGTGGAGACCAGAAAGCACAATTGCAGTTAAAATGGATGCGTACATAATTATGCATTGATAAAACACACAGCAGTGCATAGTCATGAGTGTCATACCAGTCTAGGCATTCATCCCCCACTGCCCCAGTAGAGGCCCCAGGCAAGTGCTTCCTAGGAACACAGGTTGATCCTCCACCTTGGTGAGCAGCCATCTCCTTCCCCTCTGTATCTGCTCTTAATGGTCTTATTTTTCATTGTATCTGTGCATTTCTTCTCTCAAACTTTGATGAGTTTATGTTGATGTTTTAACCCATTCCTAAACCAGCACCTCTCTTTTATTAAAACTGCAACACCTAGAACTGACTTTGGGACAGAATAAGGAAGAATTGGTAAAGCGTTCTTATTTCAGCATTTGTTTTACCCTGAGAAATACACTGAGTGTTTTTTTTTATTTTGTTTGTTTGTTTGTTTTAAGTCTAATTAACTGCTCTGTACACATCTCAGGATTCACAACTTTCCTTTTCTCTTCTCTAAACACTGCCACTGTCTCTGACTTAGTAGATCTCCATAAGAATGAAATGGTGACCTTTTAGTTACTTCCCAAATAACATCAATTTTTGACATTCTAAACCTTGGCCTATTGTACTATATCTGTACTAGCTCTTTGACCTAGTTTCTTGTTTATTGTAGCAAAATTATTAGAACTGTTCACTAACCAGACAGTTAACACCATTTCATATTTTTTT
The DNA here is from genome assembly GCF_963932015.1 of Anas acuta. Lineage (NCBI taxonomy): Eukaryota > Metazoa > Chordata > Aves > Anseriformes > Anatidae > Anas > Anas acuta. The sequence goes on from NC_088982.1 coordinate 38,248,657, forward strand.
TTTCCCAGATATTAAGATTGCTTGCAAAAGAATTAGGCTAAAATTAAATTGTAGCAACTCAATTTTTGCTTCTAGTCATTTGGGAGTTGTTTTTTCTTTGATAATTCATTAAGAATTAAATTATATTTATTTGTTCAAAACATCCCACTGGCCTTTAATATCTTGAAAGATATTAATAATTTAATATCTTACCCTCACCTCCAGAGAACGGGTCTAATTTAGTGTGAATTTTTCCTGCTTTTCTCTAAACCCTGGAAGATATGATCACATTCTTCTTCCCATTTTTCTTTCTCATTGAAGCTGAGCTTTGGTTTTGGAGAAGGGTCTTCCACAAAATTGCTATACAGAAAACAAATGCGCACAACAGTAACTGATAAATCTTGGAAGGATTTGGGTAAATCAGATATTCAATATGTGCTTCAATGCTTTTTCTGTTAATTAACACAGTTCTCAGATAATTTAAACTTCCATATCAAAGGCTTCTGGCCTCTGCTCCAGTGCATTAGTCATTTATGAAACTTGGATAAAGATATATGTTCAGACTTTAAAACAGGCCGAGATTAAGACTGTTCTTGTCATTGAGTTATTTTTTGTTTTGCTTTGTTGTTTGTTTTCAAAAGGCATAATTTTCCAGATATCATTTACAGATTGAGAAAGATATTTAAGATTATATAATATGCATATCCAGGCATTTCTATTTTTGAAAACATTTATTTAACTTTAAACCTATAATCTTTTTATAGTCAGGACCATGAAAACTTACCTCCTCCCAGTAGTTGTTCTTGATGTTCCTTTTTTTGTTGTTGTTGTTTCGTTTTTATTCTCTCAACTTTGTAATCTAAATGCTACTTTCTCTTCCCCTCCATCTTCATTTTTGCTTTTTCTTTCAATCAGCTACATTTCTCCCATGGCCTCATGGAAAGCACTCTTTATCCTGTACTGAAATTTACTTTTTAGCTTTTCAAAGGAAGCATTAATTTCAACTTGCATGTTGGCACTACCACTTTTTTTTTTTTTTTTTTTCATACTAGCAAATAGTTAAATGGTCACCATCCATTTATACTGACACTCAGTCACCATGTATTTTCTGGGAGAGAACAAATTCGTCCTTGTTTTCCTACTCAGGAACAACCAGGGGCTGCTAAGTCAGTCTTTCTCCTGTGACAAAGGTATAAACCAGGGCCCCCTGTGCTGGAGTTGCAGTTGGTTACTCATGGCAGAAATTCCAGTTTAGGACCTGTCTGATGTTTTACTTCTGGAGCTCACCACCAAAACCATTGATGGTAGCTTGCCCATTTCATTGCTAAGCCAGCCAGGCCAGTTTAATGTGATATATGATGTTAGTGCTGTGTTTTCTCTTAAGAAACCAGCAGCATGTGAAGTATGAATTTGTTCCTCCAGCTGTGTTTAAAGATCTTTAAAGTACAGTAGAGGTTCCAGCATTTTACTGGAGTCTGTAAATTAGAATTGTTATTTCTATTATAGGTTAATGTGTCTTTAATAAGGAAGGATTCCATCTGTAAATTTACCACAGCTTATTCAAGATAAAGCAGCAAAATAAATAAAACATTTATTTATTTACTTTTTTTTTTTTTTAATACATCAGTTTAAAAGCTAGGCAAATTTTATTTTGGTAAAAGTTGGAAAAGAACTGTCACCTTCCTCATCTTGTTTTGCATTATTATGCCTATACAAATAATAATTTGATTGATTACTAACGCATTATTTCTGACCTCCACAGTAACTACAAAAATGCCCCTCAGAAGAAAAAACATCCACTACATCAGACACTAACATCTGAAACACATAAAAATATAGGTATATCCACTGCAGCTTTCAGACTTAAAAACAAAAAAATAAAAAAAAAAAAAAAAAAAACACTATTTGATTCACTAATGGAGATTTTTTTTTTTTTAATATACTACAAAGAAAAGCAAAGTCCATAAATATTTTGACTTAGCAAAGCTGAAATAATATTCAACACATCATATATGTAGTTAAAACATTATACCAGGCAAAACATATCAGCAAAATTCAGGAAAAAATATTAGGCTATGCACTTTTTTCATGTATATTACCTCATATTTTCTAGGACCAACAAGCACACTCCCACCACTGCCCTCTCCATCTTCCTTCTTCTCCCTATTTCCCTTCCTTCCTCCACCTACTCCCACCTCACTTTTCTTCTGACATGTGCAGTAACTCCCTCGAGCAATTTTCACTTTAGATTTGTTAACAAGCACTTAACAGCTCCCTCTGAAAAGGTGAAGAAACAAAATCATTCACCGTACTGCTAGATAGGAGAATTGCAGGTAGTTTAGGAGAATAAACCTAAAAAATGGAGTCACAGTACCTGTCATAATTAGAGGCAATACTGACTGACTGCTATTTGGCTTGCTAAGCAGAAGGTAGGGGCTGTCTTGCCTGTTGCAGGTATACCAGGTTTCTGCACACCAGCTGGAACAATCCTTAAGAAAGTAAATAATTGTGTCTGTAAGGTTATTTCAGAACTTTAAATGCAAAGATTTAAAATCTCTCATGTGAGCACATATGGAGACAATGCTGTCACTGCAAAGGTTGCCATTAGAAACAGATTGAGCCCGATAATCAGACTGGACTACTAATGGCTACAAGTACACTTTGCCTAACCAGTACTGGCAGGATGCTTTCCTTACAGTGATAAATGTACAAGCTGTGACTTGCATTTCATTTCCAGCCTTGGCAGGCTAAAATAATCTCTTAATGAATGAAGACATCTTTAAGCATGCAGCTGTATGCCAACAGCAGTTGGTAATCCTCCATATCCATCTTATTTCATTCCATTTACAATTCCACAAATAATCAAGCTACGAATAAACTACTGATGCTTGGCCAGCAATACTGATGTGACCTTAGAAAGTGTTTGAAACCTGCAAAAAAGCAAAATACGCTTGTCACTGGTATTGCTTACATTTTCACTTCAACATGCAGACAAGCAGTGCATTTGAAAGTCATTCTGAAATTAAACTGCAGCAAACTCAATAAAAACTTTTATTTTTAAACATAGCGTGCAAAAAAGCTGTTTGGAAATGGCTATTAAAAGTAACATTCAGTATGAAATGTTTCTGCAGCTCACTTGTTTGGTATAGCATACAATGAAGTCAGCAACAGAGTACATAAAAAAACAAAAACATAAATCCCAGAGATTTACTTTATCATGATATTGCCATTAAAAAGACAATTCTACAGAAAGCTGGAAAACTTTGGCTGTATAATTCTCAATAATAAAGGTAAAACTGTTTCTTATTTAGTGTTAAGGAGTGCAAATCAGAGCAAATAAAAGTATACTAAATTTCAGTACTCAGTCACCCTCTGCATAATATACCTTCTCTGTTAGGTGCATATAGTTACTATGGGCAACAATAAAATAATTTTCCCATTCTTTCTTTTGCTTTGAAGGAACTGAGCTGCTGCCAGAAATTAAGAAGTCATCTGTTTTGTGACTAGAGGAAACAGTTTAGTAATAATTGTTGCCACTTCTCACCTTTCAGCACAATTCAGTTTCAATAACTTTGTTAGAGTTTATTATGTATCCTTTTTTATAATTCAGTCAATTCAATGATGAACAGTAAAGAATTATTGATTCCTTTTTCCCCTAAATCTTTATGATCTCCTTTGAGATTTCTACAAAGCTACATTGACCAAAGTGTTTTAATATTCACACTGTAGTATTTAATTTAACTGAATTACTTGGAGTAGCTAAAGAACTATGGTACAAAACAAACAAACAAAAAAAAACATATAACATGAAGAGAATGCTTTCAACACATATCTGACAATTTGCAATGAGAAAATTTCCTTACCTCTTCAAACTTCAGTGAAACAGCAGCTTTACAGCAAATGAACACTTAGTACTAAAAAGTCAATATTTCAGTCAAACTGTGTACTTGAATTTAAAATTTGTTTGGAAGTAGATTTTTACCTTTGTTATAAAAGCACAATGTAAGTTAAGAACTTTTAAAAACACTTATTACCATATCAAACCACTTAGAGGTCATATAAGTCACATACATCCTGCAAATTTGAAATTTGAAAATACAGTTTAGTACTTATTGTGTTATAATACTGTATTTATCACTTTCAAGATGAGCAGTGTGTAAGTCAGTATGATTAAGTGTTTACTTAGGCTGTCAGTTAAAATAATTAAGCCCACAATGAAACAAAGTCTACCAAATTGTTTACTAAATTACTTGATGTAGCTCTGACTAATCTTTATTGCAGTTCTTGTAAATAACAATATTTTAATTGTAATAAATTTTAATTATTGGCAGGTAACTAATTACTACTTACTAGCAAAAAGATATATAAAAGTCTATATTCAAAAATGGTTTTAGCTTCCATGGGGTAATCACACAAAGATTTAATTGTCCTTAATTTCCTAGGCTACTATATATATGTGTGTATGTGTGTGTGTAAAAGTACATACTAATATATTAATGTCATGCCCATCTCTTAATGCTTTCTTCACATAGCTTGCTGTGGTGGAGGGTGGTATTTGGACATGAAGTGTGGAACAAGAGCAGCAGGTGTGATTGCTCCCCAGCACTGATGTGGAGGTGTGCAGATCAGTGCTGTCTAGGGCACTGTGCATGGTCTGAGCCTTTGCTAGGTCCCACTCTGACCACAGCTGCTTGGCTCCTGACTACCAGAGGCAGAAGAGGAATGCTAATGCAGGCTCCCGCACTTCACTGTTGGGTAATTTCACTTTGCTGCTCCATTTCCCTCCTCCACCCACAAAGCTACTCTGCTCCCAGCCAGCCACCGCAGCTGTAAAAGTAACAAGACCTCTGACGTGTTATCCCCACAGCGCTTCAACAGACCTCATTACCGTCACACTTTGATGCATCATTTGAAGCATCTGGAGGTAAGGGAGATATGAAAAAGCCTTGGGCATGAAGGCAACAGGTAGGAGGGTGATATAAACGCTGCAAGCCACTTGAGGAAAATCTGCAGAAGCAGGGGTAACTAAGCTAATACAGAAATACAATTTATGCAAATACAAACAGACATATTTTTTGAAGGTTACAGTCAGTTGACAAAAGAGTTGTTAGACCCTATATGTCTTTTGTTCATGAAATTCAATAAATCTTCACAAATTTCTTATCTGTTAGCCTGTTTTTTCCCTTCAGACTCACAGCAAGTATTAGAATTTTTCCCAACTTCTTTCTCTTCCCAATTTTCTGTTAGATAAAAATATGATACCCAAAATCAGTAAAAATACAGGTATGATACCCAACATCAGTAAAAATATGACTAGCTTTATTTATCCCATGCTTTCTCACTTGCCAGCAAATCTGTAACTTTTCTAAAAACTTGTTTTAACTTTTAGATTGATAGAGAGTCTTATGGATGAATCTACTTTGTCCACTAGATAAGTAATAAAATTTGGATCTTCTCCACTTCACCTGTTTAGGATAAGATTTTTGATCAGTTCTCATAATGGAAAAAAAAAAAATCCATAACTGGAAGTTTAGGCTTGATAAAGCTGTGTTTTTGTATCTTAGCAGAGAATCAGGTTCACTGGAAAAGTAAGGAGCACTGCTCCCAACTATAGTCAATGCCATTAGCTGTTAATTTATCCAGAACTGCTTTTTTTTTTTTTTTTAAAAAAAAAAAAATACGTACACACACACACACGTATAAGTCCTCCACTAAACCACATCACTAAGTTTAGATGTTGAACTTGGTGATATGGTTTAGTGGAGGACTTGTTAGTGTTAAGTCAGAGGTTGGACTCGATGATCTTGAGGTCTCTTCCAGCCTAGACAATTCTGTGATTCTGTGATATGTATATAAGGTTGTTTGGTTCTTTCTCTCTCTCATTATGTCCGGATACTTTCCTGTTTCTCTAAGCCAGGTGTGAGATGTAACAAAACCACTGATTCATTATGCTGTTGAGAAGATGCATTCTGCTGCATTCAATTACACTTAAAGTTTTGATCTAGATTCCTGGAGTTACTGAGGAGATACTAATGAAGAGAGAAGAGGAGACAGAGGGAAGGACAGAAGGGGGAGAGAGAGAGAGACAGAGGTCACTAGGATGTAGAAAACAATTAATGGCAACCAATAGGAATCATAGCAACAATAAAAGTTTGGCAAAATATATGTTTAAGTGGGAGTTATTCAAAGGAAATGCATATACCGCTTAAAATTTTTGGTGCATAGCTCTGACAGTAACTGTATAAATATTTATTTTGTCCTATAAAAGAGAAAGCTAGGAATTTGTTCCTACAAAGCTTCTGCAACTTACTGATAAAATGCTGTCCATCTTGATGACGCAGATATATCATTTCACAAGTGAGCTATTAACAACACAGATTGATTAGAGCAAAAGTATGGGAAGATAGCTTTTCTTCATTCTGTACAATTATATATGACTGAAAAAGTGAAAGGAGTTTGAAAAAGACTTTTGCCTTAAACTACCTTGAAACAATCTTAAAATGGATCACTCAGTCAGTTTGTTTAATTTCTATGAACCTGCTATGTTGACCTCAGTCTCTTTGTACCTTTCTTCCTGTAACAAAAGGAAGAGATGAATTAAGTTTATTTAATGCAATTTTTAACAGTTTCTATAAGATGAAGTATGTGTTCTTAGTGCTCATACTTCATGAAAAGGACACCTTCTCTTAATTTATTCACTTTTCTTCATATAATAATAGGTAATGGATCAAGAAGACTGCTAGCTGACGGCAATTCTGTGAAAGCACCTGAACTTCTCCTTTCTGAGGGGGTAGAAGATGCACAACTATTCCTGTCACAGGCATAGCCTCAAAGAAGATAGCAAATGCCAGAGACAGCACTTGTCCCGACTTCATTCAAATTTGAAAAATAAATAAATAAATGTTTGAAGACTACCTCATTATTCTAGTGTCATATTACATATTCAGGCCCAAGCCTTACTTCTACATTCTGGGGTGAGTTATTGTAGTGCACTCCACTGTAAATGAATAACTAGTGGGGTGTTGGACAGAAATATTGCTGTCTGCATTAAATTTTGGATGTATAAAACTGGTGTTAATATCTATCTACATTGTGTTAGACATGAGGACAGGTAAATCTTTTGTATTATTAAGCTGATAAAGATTGAAGTGAATTACTGCAGAACTCTTCTATCTTGAGCCATTTTAAAGAACAGATTAAACAAACATCTGTCCACGCAGACACAAACATGGCTGATGCTATTTTTTGTCAGGAGAGTAGAGTAGATGACTTCCCAAGAGTTATTCTAATTTTTATTTATTTGTATTTTGTTGTTGTTTGTTTTACTCCAAAGTGCTGTTTTTGTGGCTTTTGCCCAAGTGTAACATCAATACATGGCTTTGCATATTTCTGACCTTTTGGGCAGAATGAACATTAGGAAGTCAACTTTTGTTAATAAATAATTTTTTCTCTTAAGAAAATTCTTCCCTTATCATTAGTAATAACATCTTCTGTGTTGCTTTTGAAATATATTATAGTGAGCCATAAAACTTCAACTAATGTATCAGTTTAGAATGGGTTTCTCACATTGAATCATCTTGGATTTCCTTTCTGAAAATTTACTAGAATTTTTGAGGTATGCTGTACATGAACATCGCAAAATCAAATTTAGCAGGTTTTATGTATACTTACCAAAGTGAAATCAACCTCATCCTCATGACTTTCCCTTCTCCTCCATATATTTTCTACTATGCCTTTGTAATACAAATATAGTGTAAATGCCCTTTAAAATGCAAATGACTTAGGAAAAAAAGCACTGTATCAAAAATTCAGTGTACATGCCTAAGATTAGACATTTTGGTGGTGTAAAATTGTGCCTCAGCTAGAGATCCTGATAGAGAGATTCCTTTCTCTAGTAAGGGTTCACAAGCCAACTGACTATTGCAGCAAAAAAATAAGGTGGCTAACCTGGACTACTTTTACCCATACACAGGTTGACCCACTTAGAATCAGGCATCTTTCTAGTTAATTTAGTTCCAAGTATATGCCCTGAGCCAGAGACCTGGGTTCACTCTTTTTTGGTTGAGAAGATCTGAATTCTTACCTTCTAGGAGAATATCCCATAAGATATTAATGAGAGAAGAAAGTATTTTCCTTCTCCCATTTCAGCCTGAAAGCTGTTCCACTTTGTGATAACTAATTAAATATTCAGTGCACCAAAAAAAGACTAAACTCGAGAGCAATTCCTTAGCCAAGGGCTATGGGTACCCCTCTTAAGATGAAGAGCTATGATTCCAGTTCTTGCTCCACTGAAAACCTTGACACAGTAATCAAGGAAACAAGAAGTAAATTATTTGCTCTCAAGAGAGTGAACTGCTCTACACAAAGAGAACAAAATAGGACATATCCTGCTTTCCTAGGTAGTATAGTAGTTTTAGAGATATGCATGAAATGTGTTGAATTTCTTCACCCAAAGCCACAAATTGACAGTGGGACTCTGGAAAGTGTTCAAAATAACCATATAGTAGTGTTATCACTGGCCATGCTTTATATCAAAGCAAACCTACTCAATGTACTCTAAGAAAAAAATATTGAGACATAAAATTGGATAAGTTGTAATTCCTACCCAGTGTTCAGCATTGTGAAAAGTGTGGCATCTTTGCCTAAATGCAGCTGTGATTTATGTGAATATTTATCCATTTACCTAGGGGGAAAAAAAAAAAAACAAAACAGGCTTACAGTGCAAACATGGTTATATTGCTACAGGAAATTGATTATTTTACTATTTAAATATATTATTGATGGGATTGGGGGTTCCTAACCTTCTATTGTTTGCTTAGTGCAAATTAACATCAAATGTTTAATTCTTTTATTCTATAGCTTTAATAACTCATTGGTAATAATTAACTTAGAAATATGCTTATCCTTATAAGCCTAAAAGGATAAACTGATTCGTTAATTGGTTAACTATAGTAATGATTAATAATAAATAATGTAATCATATTTCTTTTATAAGGATAGCATATCTGTCTCTTCTAGCAATTTATGACAGACCTCTGGGTTACTTGTTCCAATTAGTGTGTTGAGACACTCTTATCAACCTTGTACTAAATAAAGACAAATTGTATTATAAGGCAATATATGTTTTATATGACATATATCACAAGTAACTTTTACAACAGCAGAGTACTGATTAAAGATTATTCTCTCTTGTAATCACTAGCAGTATTTTGAAATCTAATCAGCTAGTAGAACCACAGAATATTGAAACATGTACCCAGAAGCTATTCTAAATTATTCCTTGCTCCTGTTATTATTATTGTATTTTTAAACTATAAGAGCTTACCGAATCATGGGTAATAGGGAAAGCCGTACCATACTACATATGTAGTACAGAACTTTTTTTTGTTACGATCTGTGGTCAAATCTTAAAAGGCAGAAATGTATTTCTGGCACCTGATGATCATGAAAGCAACCCAGAGTTCTCTGAGAACTCAGGTGTCCTACTAAAGAAACACCTTTTTGCTGGTATGATTTGGCATCAAGAAACTGACTGCATGGGCCACTTGTATCTTCATATTGGAATATTTGAACAGGATGGCCAAGGTGTTTGGCATGTTGTGTACTACTGCAGCTTCCCTCTGTGAAATGAAGGAGCCATAAAGAAGGAAGGAGAGAAGTAGAGGGGGAAAGAAAAGAGAACCCCATATTTAAGAGTTAGATTTTAGCTAAAATGCTGAAAATACCAAGGAAATTTCCGTAGGTGGAAATCGCTCCTGCAAGAGGAGATAACTGAGAATAACAGATTGGTCTTGATTCTTCCAAGTTCCCTTTTACTCTCATTAATGATTTGAGGAATTTGTCTGTATGGCAGAGAAAATATAGCATTTAATGATTATGTGGCTGGAGTTTGAGTGAATGACTATCAGACAACTGGATTTTTTTCAGGCTTGAACAAAAAACACATAAGAGCTTTTCCAAGAGAAGAAGGGAATGACTAGCAGCTGTAGTAGCTACTCTACTGCTGTAGCAAAAGAAGTATTTTCAAAGTATTCTCATTCTCACCTTTGGTAGATGATTCAGTTTTGCCAAGTTGTTCTATAACAGTGTTTTGTTTTTACTCGTGATTTTTTTTTATTTTTTTTTATAGAAGTTGCTTGTCAGTGGGAAAATATTGACCAGTGCTCCACTGGAGCAAGTTTCTCAGACCTGAGGAGGAGAAGGTAGTTTGAATTTTGTATTCTTCCCTATAGACTTAAGCGAAATTATCACAGAAGAAACCTAACAACTTCAACTTTTAGAGACCATCATCTTTAACCTTAGTTTAACCTTAATGATGCTAAATTCACATCCTTAGTTCTGTGTAAATATAATACTGAAGGGTAGTCTCTAAATCTTTTCTGTTCTGATTACAATAATAGAAATTCATTTTAGATTTCAACCAAATGTTAGTTTCATCAGTTTTTATTATTATTAATAAGAAATTTATTGTTCACTATTAATGATATGTGATATATGACAACCAATTTAACGTGGCTTGATCATTTAAGTCTTGCTTGTGGAGACGCTGAACATAGTCCCAATTCAATAAAACTCTTAACCATGAAAATAGAAACATTGAAATAAGCAAGAAAATTACTTATAAAGTTAAGCACTTCAAAAGCTACATAAAGCCAAAAACCATGATAAAATAAAAAAACACTACAAACTTTTTTTTTTTTAATAGAAACCATGCTGAAAACAATATTTTCCAACTGAAACAAATGCTCAGGAAGAGCAGGGGTTAACATCTACTGATTGCTTTTAGTAACTTCCTTCTGAGGTTGCCATTCTTTGTTTCTCTAGAAACCTGTTACCTGGAATTAGCAATAGCAAAGCCAATTCCAGATCAGTAGAAGATCTAAATACAGATCTTGTGGATATTTAAGGAGGACAGAGGGTTTCTGGTTATAAGTAAGCTCATTGATTTTTCTTTAAATAATGTAAACTTATTTAATTGAAAATGTTTTAAAAGAAAAATATTATTTGGCCTCCCACCCCATTTGTCATAGGGTTGACTAATGAGTTATGAGTAGTGTAGAGTTTACTTGATTAAAAAATCAACCTTAAAAGAAAAATAATAAGTCGTTCTTAAATAAGAACTGTAGCTAATTAAATATACATAATTTCATTCTTTCATTTTCTTTGGCAAAGCTTTGCAAGACTTAGCATTACTTTAATCACTGTATTCAAAATGAAGCAATAAAAATTGAAATTAGGTTTGAAAAATGGAAATTAGGCAAACACTCGCAAAGAATTCTGTTCTTTTGTCAGAATGCCAAAGCAGAATTATGAATCAACTTTATGAAATTTATTAGAGAATTAGTACAGTTACATGAAAGAGAAAATATGAAATTTTGCAGTTTTAATTATATGCCCAATTTCGTGCTATTACAGTAGTTTCTCTTGATTAAAATGTTTAATGGGAACACTACATAGAAATATCTGGCATATTGACAGTTTGAAGAGTTGAATGAGCCAGCTATTGAGGCCACTAAAGAGCACTCTCATCTTAATCCTGAACACTTTGTTCTTTCTAATGGAAATTCATGTGAAACAGCTGCCTCTAAAAATACCATTGCAGGTGATTTCATCACACACTGAATGGTACAGCAAACTCTTACATAGTAAGTAGCATTCATTTGGGATGTGAAAGCAACATTACAAGGATTTGTGTAAAAATCCATTATTTTTGTGGGACTATTTGCTCAACCATATTTTAATCTATTGATAGCAGCAGATTTTTTTTGTTTGTTTGTTTCATTTCATTGCAATACTTAGATCCTGACACCTTAGATTTTCATAACTGAGCAAATTAGCAATATTACATGGCAGAGATGTAGTTTAAATACACACATTTTGTTGTTTAGTTATAAAACCAAAATTTTAAACATCTAAATCTTATGAAGAGTGAATGCCAAGTATCCCCATTGGGTTTTGATATAAGTAAAATTTTGCCTTGGCTCCTCAGGGGAAAAAAAAAAAAAAACAACAATCTTTTCTCTAAATCCACATTACTTGCTTGCTGTTAATCAGAAGTTTACGTGCTGCTCAGCAATTGTTCTCCGTAGCTTAAGTGCATCTACGAAGCTCTGACAACAATCACTTTAGATATGGCTCCTGCCTAAGACGATTGTCCCATGCCTGATACCAAACACTGCAGCTGAAACCAGTGTTTTCTTTACTAAACATGGTGCTACACAGCCACGTATAAGCCTAATAAGGCCCTATTTCAGGTATCAGAAGATATGAATTTGAGGGTATATTCTGAGGTCTATTGGGCAAAGGCTGGCTAAATGGCCACTCACTTTGCTAATATCCCAACACAATGAAATAAAGAGAGGAACATTCCCACATGCCATTGGGAATTCATGGGCTGGGAAGGAAGTAGATTCCAGGAGATGGAAGGAAGGGAGGGAGGGAGGAGGGAGGGAAATGACAGAAGGCCACAGTTAACGTTGATGGAAGTGAACACTAAAAAGATCCCTCCCTCCCCCTTTTTTTCATTTGTTCCTTTCAAAAGCAAAGCTAAAACAGCCTGTATACCTTGAAGAATGCAGATGCTATGAAGGTCTATAAAAATTCACGTACAATTGCTGTGTGATTACATGTAACATCATTAAGATGTGTATAGACAAGGGAACTGACTTCAGCCTAAATCCAGAAACAGCTAACCAGGGATGCATCTGAGTGTCACTTCACATCTGCTCCTCATATATTTAAATCACAGATAAACAGCATTTGTAGTAACAACAACAACAACAACAATAATAATGTCCTCGATTCGGTTCCCCTATGAGGTATGCAATTGTGAAGGATGAGCAGTAGATCTAAACCTCCTGCTTGGATGTTACTTGTACTACAGTGATGAAGACGCAAAGAAGAGGAAAGCATTCAGAGAGAACTACAAGACACTCCTTGCTGTGGCATACATCCTTGCTGTGGCATACATCACAATGTTTTTACCAGACTGAAAGATCGCACTTACTTCAAGGACCGAATCCAACACAGAGATGTACTGTTCTGTAATCCCCTGTTGAGTAACAAGAACAGTCAAACTCCTGACCCAAAGCAAATTTGGATGGTGTGCATGTATTGTATTTGCTTTCACTATAGTTTTTACCTAGTTCATTAATTCTACACGTGTAAAGCCCAAATAGTATTTGTCTATTACACTGACATGCAGAGGCCCATCTAATCTGTTCCCTTTTGCTCTTCTGAAGTTTATACCATTATCACTTTTCCCCACATTATCCTTGTTTCAGATAATTTTCTAACCAGTAAATTGTATCTTTTCTTTTCCTGGATCCACTTCAACCGTCTCTTTTTATCTTATGGGTACTTTCAACATTTCCCCACTAACTATCCACTCCATAATAGTAATATGCTGTTCCTGCTCTTTTGCAGATGTTAAGGACGGCTGGACTAAGCAATGATTCCTGCAGCTCTCTGCTAGCTACAGTACTTTTTGATCATTATCCTTTACTTGTCATTGCCTAATGGCAGAGTCCTCATCCAATATAATTTTTGAATTATGTTTTCACTTAAGAAATGCTGCATCAAATAGCTTATCAAAGACTGTGTGCATTATATGCATCTCATGTTCTTCAGCAACTGATGTTTAATTCTGTTTGAAAAGTGAAGCACCAGCCACACATGCCCACGCACAAGGACTCTTATTTATTCTACCTGTACCATGACCCAGATGGGGTTTGGTTGTGCTGGAATCAAGTAGCTGGGGCAGGTCACTAATGCTGTAATGTGGAACAGCAGTAAAGCAGAACAGAGATGATGTATCCCTCCCCTCTCCCTGAAAAAAAAAAACACCTTTAGACCTACTCTGGTGTTTTGACCCAAATAACCTGATCCGCAACTAGCAAATAACTTCTGCTATGTTCTAAATCAAAGGGGAAAAATAAGTTATTTGGGTCAAAGCACACAGACACACACCAGAGGAAAAAAAAAAAAAAAAAAAAAAAAAGACCTACCCAAATGACTAGTCTCTCCCAGACACTGGGGTGTGCATATCATGTGGATCTTTTTAATTTACAATTTTCCCATGGCTCCAGACAGATGTGTCAAACAGAGCTGAACATTAAAAACATTACCTAAAGCCACAATGATTTTTAAAAATAAATATATTAATAGAAGATATTAATACAACATTCTGTAAAACTAGCACGATCTTCCTAAAGGGTCTAAAGTATGCGGATGAAGGATTAAAAGTAAACCCCTTAGCTTTATCTTGTAATTTCCACCTCATAGATTACTTTGGCATTCACTTAGTATAATGACATTGTCTCTTTCCAAAGAGATCAGAAACATCCTGACTTCTCTCCAAATTCAGCTTCTGTTCACTCTGGTGCATTACTCATCACCCCCGGAGGATTTCTTGAGGTGATGCTCAAGGGATAGTATTCAGAATGAAGAGCTTACAAGCATACTGCTTCAACAGAATACAATCATTTATAAATTTCCTATTCATTAAGTTCTATGGTCCCAAGAAACTTCAAGACTAAATTTACACTCAATTCCAAGGACTCAGCTAGATCTGTATCATAACTTATAATGGCACAGTGAGGAAGTACTTCATTACTGTAAAGAATGATTTAAAGGTGCAAACATTCCTCAGAAGCAAAAACAAAGAAACCAAAAAAGCAGTAAACGATTATGATTTTTTTAAGGAATCCCTTTGTATTTTTTGCCAAGTTGAGATTCATTTGCAGGAAAAAAAAATAATATCCTTGTTTATATCCAAGGATAAGAATAATATTTGAAAAGTTCCTATTTTATCCTAATTCTACTTTGTACACAACGCTTGGAACTAGTATTAAGATTATATAGTTTTAACATGCAGATAGAATATAATAAAAGAAATATGTGCATTAAGACATTTGTTTGAACTTTATTTGTTTCATTTTCATAATCCAGGGTGTTCAGAGAAAAAAAAAATGACAGCAAGAAGGATCTTTGCGCACCCCAGAAACAATTTTTATATAATCTAGCATTCTGCTCAGAAGAGACGGGGCTGGATATGAATCATTTGGATGACTGAAGAGAGCTTAAATATTTATCTGTAAGTAACCAGCTTTTATAGTGAGAGGTAGTAGTCAGATAGACATGCCGGTAATTTCCTAAGGTTAGGAAGTACAAGTGACTGGTCCAGGACAGTCACTTCACAAAGATCATAATTTTCTCAGTGCATTGATTTGGGTCACAAGTTATATCCATCCAAATCCTGTCTATTATTAATGCCTGGGGTCTCCTGACCCCCTCGTGGATGTGCCAAAATTTTGATTTTTCTAAAGTTTGATTTCTCTAACCTGTGATTAAACACATCTTGTAGTGATCCCCCTGAACAAGATGTGATTTCTTAAAAAGCCTAACTGAAGAAGTCAGACCTAGGTACCCATGCTGTTTATGTCTAAAAGAGCTGTTATAAGACAGTTCAAACAGCCTGGCCCCCTGTGATGTGATGATCTTCACATAGTGTTACGAAGAACACAGTACCTGGCCAGGACCAAGACCTTAAACCCCTCCAGTTCTAAACCTGTCTTTCTCCTGTGGAATCAAAGTCCCCTTCAAACTCCTTCATATATTCATCAGGTGTCTGAAGAAATTCAGGGCTAGCAGTGCATCATGGAGCATCTTGTTACAGCACTGCAACCATTTAGCATACCAGCAACACTTCTCAAAAGTGATATCCTCGCCCCTCCCCAGATCTGACAGCTTGAACCAGAAGGAAAAGCAGCATGTCCCATACTTTTAAATAAGAGAATTCTATGTACTAACCAACAGTTTTCTTAAACCTAGAGAATACTGAAAGTGTTCACAGCAAACAAAAATGAAAGTAACAGCATGAGAAACACCATACCTGGTTGCTTAAATTGCATGAAAAAAAAAAGTCTAAATGCATACATTTCTATAGTTGTTTCAATCATCATAATATTGGTAATTGCTCAGACCTTGCAAGAAAAATTTAGAAATTTTCTGATAGCTTACTGTGAGTTTTCATAATTACTTCTCAGCATTGAAATGTGTTGTATACCATCACCTGAACAATAATCTGAAGGTCAATTCACTAATAACAGTTTCAAAGGTACCAGAGGTGTTTCTTTCATTGAAACAATGAAAGATACTAGATGCTAGAAGATACTCTGTTAACACTTCAGAATTGTTACCCATTTATACACTCAAAAATGCCTCTGGAAATCCCTGAATAAAGGTTGCAATAATGCATATATACAAACAGAAAGATTCCAAATGACAATGATATGATATAGAACAGCAAGATCCAATATCTATGGACCTAACCTTATCACAATTATTAACAGGCAAAGTCAGAACTAATCAAAATTAAGTTTACATTCCTGTTACATAGAAAATAATAAATTAACAGTGAATAATATTTCTTATTTTTATATTAGGAAGGTAACTGATACTCTGCAGTCAATAACTTAGAAGCTCATCTGGGTTTTGGTTTTGTATCTGCAACATTGTATTATTTTATCAGTGTGCATTTATAAGTATTTTTGCGCATGCAGGAGCAGAGCCAATAATGACTACTGAGGCTGAAATTGCATAATATTTCACATATGCCAACTGCTTTCAGCTACCCATAAGGTATCAAAAGTTTTACTTTTGGAGATTAAGAATTGTATACAAAAAGTAGTCTTTAATTTGTATTTCGTTTTAAATGAAAGATATAGTCCCAGTGAAGACTTGAACTTCAATGAGGCTCTGCCAGCTTTAAACCCGTGATTTAATTCAAGTCCATTATGAATGCAGTTCCTTATTTTTACTTCATTGCTGCATTTCAGTGATCTGTGGAAATACTTAGCCACCTATTCCTCTTGTGATCCTGATCAGCTTACTCACATTTGGTGTCCTTGGGCAACTTACGTACATTTGTGACTCATTTCCTTCAAGCTTTAAAATAGTGTTGGAGGTATAGGTTTTTCATAGTACTGTCACGACTATTTAACAGATAACCATTCAGCTTCCAGCTTCATTGTACTAAGCAAATACAATAAAAGACAGCTTATTATATAAAGGAGTGAGACAGAGGAAGGAAAGAAAAAATTATCATTGCTGTTTTTACAAAGTAATTTCAATGGAATTTGTGAAAGTGTCTATTACATGCCCATCTTCCTCGAAAGGTACCAAAATACCTTGAAATTATGCAGAGAGAAGAAAAATGGGATTTTTGCTTTCCAGAAAGCAAACAAGTTGCACTTGGAAAGCCTTCAGGTGCTTTTGAAAATCTGTCCCTAAGCAGCTTGACCATTCAGGACATGTACAGCCTCATTAGAAACTAAATCCAACTATCTTGATTTTTGCTTCATTGCTTTTCTGACAAGACCATCACCCTCCCAGTGCTTTTCTTCATAGCTAAAAACACATGAGTTCACACTGTGAAATGCAGAAAACCAAGAAGTAATCCCCAGGAATAGAATTCAGCGTCTTTTAAAATTCTGCTATAACTGTATATTAGCAGCTAGCAAAAAGGAAGTCACTTCTAAATTGTTGCATTTCTGTTCATACAAAAGAGAAAAAAAAAAAAAAAGTAAAATAAAAAAGGTCAGATGCAATAATTTTGCAATAAAGAGAACTGTGTATTTTCTAATTCTCCCCTCACTGACAAATGGCACAACTGGTTTTGCTCATACTTTCCATTAAAATTCAGCCTCAGGTAGAGAACAGAGGACTTTCAGTTTGCATGGTGAGGTTTACTGAAATTAAAGAGCAACTAAGGAAAGCTGTTATGCAACCTTAACAATAGCAGGTCATGACCTGAACACTGCTACTACAGCAAAGATTTATTTAAATGCATCTTCAAGGTGAAAGCAGAAGTATGCAGGAAAAACTCTCCTAGATTTTACAGGCAAGACCTTCTCCAGCTTACCACTTACATACTGCTTGGGTTGTAATCTATAGGTTCCTTCGAGCTTCTCTAAATTCCAAGATGTATGATAAAATGAAGAATGCTATGAACATATCTGTATATGGAGTGTAACACAAAAAATAAATACTGATGTTTGTGCCTTTAAAATATAATCCTTACATTTCTCTTAAAATAAACTAATGGAGAAACTAGACAGGAGGAAAAAAATCTGCTGTGTATCAAAATAAAAGCATTTCAGTGGTTCACAGGCTTTTTGTTTTGGTTCATATTGCTTTTAACCTTGGATTATAGGTAAGGACCATCATATCTGCTATGTATTTTATTTAATTATTTTTGGTGTGTGTCACTGTGTAAATAGTACAAGATATTAATTGCTTTAAAAAAAGAATTGAGTTGTATGCCTTTATTTTGCACATGAATGAGACAGCTCAGACAGACAGGCCACCTGATTCAGGCAGATGACAGTCACTTCAAAGGGTATTTTGTGGAATCAATTAGTCTCGCACTAAAAATATATACAAAAATATACACATAAGCGTGTATACATGTAAATATTTTGCTTGCTATCTTATGTGTATAGGTGTGTATACACATGTGTGTATATATATACACATAGGAAAAAAAAATAGTCAAAGCAATCCTCAGAGCCTAAGAAATATTATTAGGAACATTTTTTTTTTCAAAAATTTTAAAGTATTTTTTTTCTCATTAAAATGTGTGATCTAAAAAGCACATTCATTTTCTTAATTTTACAAGTAATGAATGCACTCAAATCTTTTTTCAGATTCATATTATTTCACATCATATTGCAAATGCTATACTTAGCTTCCATATATAACAGCTTTCCCCACAGCAGGATTTATTTTCTTACTTTGAGATTGAAATGCAGATAGTAATATTCTCTCATAAAATGTTCACTGGAAATAATTAACAATATATAGAATGTAAAATTACAGAAATTGGATGAAAGCCATTCATTAATGGTATAAAATTTTATATTTAGGAGAAGATAAATGATTACCAAAGCAGAATAACAATTAAACTAAGCATTAAACATATTTGTACTATATTTGTTCATGTTGTATTTGTTATTTTGAGACCATTATCAATTAGAATTCTCACTCAGCTAAAGAAATTCCTAAATCTGTCATGTTTCTTGATATGCATTAGAAGAAAAGACTGCAGACAGAAAAGGAGAAATTTGGTGATTTTTAGATATTTTTCCATGATAAATTATCTAAATTCAACCTAAAGAACAAATGCTCCTTCCTTCCTAAAATGTGATTGGTTCAATTACCACTCTTTTTTTTTTTGAGAGAGAGAATTTGGTATAAGATTAACAGATGAATGGATTAAAACGAACTCATAGGAATGCCATTAGATAAGTAATAAATTGGGCCTGCTCAAATTTCACCCTCGATTTTCATTAAAAACAAATATCTATCTGTGAGTAGTCTTTACACTTAAATACATGATTTTCACTAACTTGGAAAAAGAATGGCATCTCACAAAACAAATTAAACAGGCAAAACTTGGTATTTTTTGCCATTTTGGTGTTCTGCCATGATGCCTTATGGGTGCAGCAAATCTGGTACTTCATTATTCTGATCTGTAGTCTTGGCTGGGCTCCCAGTTTGTTGGCATATGCCAGCATGCAGAAGGACAGCTATTTCTCCATCAACCAGGTGATTTTCCACTATTTACTTTCCTGGATTAGTAATACTGAGATAAAATATCATTTTCTCTATAAAACCTTTATTCTGAACGTTTCTCCTGAAAGTTGTCTTAAAAACAAAAAAAACAACAAACAAACAAACAAACAAAAAAGAATCACAGTTTGTGACCTTATCAGGGTTAGATATTACTCTTTTCTGTCCAGATATTCTTGTCTTTTCTATCCTTCATATTAATGCACTGTGAACATCAGAAAAGGTAACCCCTGTCTCTGAGGCATCTGGACAATTTGCAGGAACAGATTTTCTGGAATTGAGAAGTGTGAACAAACCTAATAAAACAACAACAACAAAAAGCAACTTGATTCCAATAGTTCTGAGTCAAAACTTTCACTTGCAGACTACAAGTGAAAAAACTATTGTTGATAAATTCTTTATGTCAGAAACAACCAACTGAGGTACCAAACAATGGCAGCGCATGCAGCCATTATTTACTTTATGCTACTACACCTATTTCTGGAAGTTAACCACCCTAGTATTTCTGAAATGTGATGTGTCTTTGAGATGTACCACTATTCCAAGATGCCAAGGACCTGAATCAGCTCCTCTCAGTAACTTTGGAGTAACATATATATAACAGCAGCATATATATAACATAGATATAACAGCAAAATAAATATTATTAGACCAAAACACAATAACAAATCAAGCCCAGTATTTTATATTATATATATATATATGTGTGTGTGTGTGTGTGTGTGTGTGTGTGTATAGCATATAACACATGAAGTTATATCCAAAGATAAATAAGGACTAAAATATTTAGGAGTTATTTGAGAAATATTTGAGATTAAATATAATCACCTGAAAATAGTTTTTATATATATAACAGCCTATGTATTTATTACATACATCACTTCATGTGTTTACCAGAAATATATCTCATTGCTGTGATTTGCACTGTTTGACTCCTAACATGAAGACATTTTATTAGAATTTGTGGAAATATTGCATATCTCTCTATCTGAGATGCATATTTTATTCCACAGTATTTTTTAAGCATACAGTTACTGGAGGCAAACTTAAAATGCATAATTAAAAAGTTACAGATTAGCCATACACTTTCTTCTATTTAATTGATGTTTATGAATATTATTTTTTAATGGTCAGAGATTACATGATGTGAATTAAATATCAGCTATGGGAACAGCAACTACTTTACATACTGTGCAACATGTATTGATACCATTTTATACTAGAAAAGTTATTATGTGACTGACCCATTTCATCTCATATTTATGTAAATGATATTTTACTTTGATGTTTTTGACCATGCAGATTCTCTAGACTACTGCTTTACATTCTTGCACTTTTACTTGGTAAATTTGCTTTAGAATTGAGGGAATGCAATTAGTGAATTAAGACAAAATTAGTTTTATACACCAATAGTTACAGTGCAAATGCAAAGATTTTATTTTGATGTAAAAATTCTAATTTATTTATTTTCTAAAAGCACTGCACAGTATTCAATGCTGCTTCTGTGGGTGCTGAGATAGGGATCTCTCCAAAACACACTGCATCTGTATTGAGAGGTGAGGCTACACTAACCTAGGTCTGTTGACAAGTCCATCCTGGTATTTATGTCACAAGACATGCGTAAAGAGAAGAAAAACTAAATAAACTATTCCAAACATCCTGACCCAAAACCATAGAAGATCACTCCACGTGTAGGGAGGAAAATGTCAGGTATCTTGTAGTACACTACCCAGGGACCATACCAAAGTGGGAGAGAGCTAAGAAAAGAATACCTAAGGGGATGGCTACATTAAGAAACACATGAAAATGAATTTCTAGTATTGAACTGATCTAACCCAGTGTGTCTGAATGGCTTTCAAAGCCAAATCAAACCTAATTAAAAAAAAAAAAAAAAGTCCAGCTATTTCAAAAAAAGTCTAGAGGTACTTCCAATCCAATTGGAGAGAGCAAGTCCTGGTCCTTAAACTAGTGTTATCATCATCTGACCAACTTGGCAGGCACAGTCCAATGCCAAAATAATATCCTTACATCGTTTTCAGATTCTTGGAGTTAGGGATTTTTTATTTCCTTCCAATACCTGTGTTGCAAAGGGGGTAGAAGGCATATTTGGCTTCAGAAGCACCACACCTCGGAAAATATGCTCTGCAGCACCTCATTGACCTAGCTGTGGTTAGTCCAGTGCTTGGACCAGAAGCATGAATGTGGCTCAGAGCCCGAGCTAGTTACTGCAAAGCTTCTGTGTCATGCTGCGCTGGGTAGTGTAAACATGCCCTCAGTCTCTGTGATTAGGTCTGGCCCATTTGGCGCGAGGAGTTCAACAGACTGACTCCCTTATATCTCTGGGTGCTGCTTCATTGTCAGGGCAATGGATTCAACCAGCCACCATTTCACTTCTTAGATCAATGAGCACAAGCCTCATGACACTATCATACTCAGGCACATACTAACAGCCTTAGAACTAATTTCTGCAAGCCTAGCTATCATGAGAAGATTAAACATCTGAGCAAATAATCACAATGCCAAAAGTGGCCATTTTCTCAATAACACATCTGTCATGCTGAAAACCTGATCCTTTGTGTTTTGTGTGCGCTTTGATTGCCTAGAGAACTGGCATGCTAATTTTTGCTCAGAGGTTATAATATTGACTGTTAAACAAAAAAAACAGGCTTTCAATCTTAACGCTTGGGCTGACATTTTTCCTGGAGTTTCCAACATGATCATGTAATTATATTTCATAAGTGAAGGACACACTTATGTCCTCCAAAAAAAAAAAAAAAAAGCAGTAAGCGTGTCAGTTTGTCAATCAAGCAGTAATTTCACATAAAAATATTAATCTAAAACAACTCACAACAGCTACAAGGGTAGGAAGGATTATTCAGTTCCTAAAGTCAAGGGATGCTTAGTCATGGAAAAATAGATAAGGACTGGATTGAATTTAAATTATTTTGTTTGATTTTTTTTGTGCA
Source organism: Anas acuta (assembly GCF_963932015.1). Lineage (NCBI taxonomy): Eukaryota > Metazoa > Chordata > Aves > Anseriformes > Anatidae > Anas > Anas acuta. Next base: position 38,271,234 of record NC_088982.1, read on the forward strand.
CAAACTAAAAAAAAAAAATAATCAAAGAGCAACATTCAACATTTGAGCTACTCAAAATGAAGCAAAATGAAAAGTACTGAATTTACATGCTTCTGATTTTTACTTATTTTCACCCAGCAGTTCAGAAGTATATTTGTAACTCCTTGGGTTGATCCTGGTCCTTCTGAATATCAACTGGGCTGTACAGTACAGTACCAATTGCAATCTCAGTAATTGTTCTGTTATTTTAGGAGCAGTGGACTGAATAATCATATATACTTGCTCCCTCCTCCACAGGTTCCTGGTATACCTCCTTTTACTTTTCCCCACTCTTGTAACCAATTAAAGTAGAACTAGAGTCAACACTTCATTTTTTTCTTCCACTTAAGCCTGCTGGACAGAATAAGACCCTCCATTAAATCACATACACCCCCAGGTCAATCTCTCTGTTTTTCACCTCATGCTGAAAACACCTATATTTGTGATTATTCTCCTATGTACCGGAGATACACCTCCCTCCCCAACCCCCCAATCCCTTTCTCCTGGATATCTCCTGATCCATAGGCCAAATGCATGCAAAGAGCTACATGAATGTAAATAATTCTCATCACCTCTCAAGAGACAATGACCTATTGCAGAAAACACAACTGATGTAAGTATTATAGCCTGTTCAGAAGGCAATCTATATTGTGCACAAAGGCAAAATGGATATGAGAGTTAGGGAGAACACCTCATTTCAGGGTTCTTCTTCTCATCCTGAAATACAGTGGGAGAAGCATTCTGTGAGTGCAATCTGATGGGATTTACTGATGATACTGCTAGTTTGTTTCTTCTCTTTTCTCACTCCTTATCATCAAGGATAAATAAATTAATCTTATGACATGATTGCGGACATCATGATCATCTTTGGGACATTAGTTACCATGGTCTCCCCCTCAGGAACAACAAAACCACATATTCCTTCCTCCTCCTCTTTTTTTTTTTTTTTAAATTATTATTTTTAAGCTTTCTTCACAGCCTTAATTGCTTTCCTTTTTATTGGGATTTCTAGTGGATTGGCTAAGAGCTTTGTTCTATTTCTTGCATTTTTATTTTCTGCAAAGCTGCACAGGGACTCAGCTGAGTCCCATAGAAGAATTATAACTTTATCCCTACAAGCCAATCACAGAAGTCAGAGGGTTTGACCACTCCTGATGCTAATCAAACCACTTCTCATGTCTGTCCTTTTGTACATCCAGAGACACATTTTTAAAGCCTGCCTGGTGCAGATGCACATAATCAAAAAAAAAAAAAAAAGAAGAAAGATCCTACTTGCCTTTCTGTGATCTTTACTTCACGACCTCTATCTGCAAATGTTTCAGTCTCTCAAGAGTGGATTCACACCTTCAACATCTAACTGCACATATTCATTGGCACAGTACAAATTAAATTTTTATACCTGATATCAAACTGTTATTTTGTGGATGAAGTCAAACACAGTTATTGAAAGAGCATAGTGGGGAGAAAATCATTTACACTTTTCACTGAAGTGCTGGTAAAAATAAATCACTTCTGTGAAGAAAAAAATAATATTTTGACTTGTAAATAAGAAATAACTGAGTTAAACTCAACATTGTGTCCCCAAATTCAGAACAAATTTCAACAGTTCATTTATCTCTGTCATTTGATTAAAAATATATCTAACAAAAGTAAACTGTTCAAATGGTTTCATTCTTGGAAGAAATCTTTGAACTCTTTAAAACTATAAATTATCTAGAGTAAAGATACAGATAAACTTTATTTGGATGACTTGTTATTACCTGGATTACTTGATTTTTTGATTCTGTTTAAAGGAAGATATTTTGGAAATGGGAAAAAAAATATTTATTCATATTGCTACCTGTAGAAAACAAAGTAATCCAAGCCTATATCACATTATTCTGTCTTGTCGGTTTCCTACTGCTATCAGTACTTAATTTCTGAAAAAGGTCAGACCTCAGAGATAGGTACTTGCGATGAATTTGTCTGTGTCATAATGGAATTCATTTGTTCAGTAATTACTTGATGTAACATAAGAAAGTTCCTCTCTGAAAGAGAGGCTGAGTATGTTAAAATCACCTCAAATCATTCCTCACTGTAATACTTTCTTCTTGACTTCTTGAAAATCCTGTCCATGATTACAACACAATTTTCAACATGAAATTTTTGTTACAGAGTTGACATGTTCTAATATTATGAGAAAATCTCATTCTGTGTCATATAGATGTCACTATTAAATTTTCTGTGACACACCATAAGAAAGCAAAATGAGCTTCTGTCTTCTGCTGCACAGAAAGCAATGCATACTTGTTTAGGAGCAAGCTGTTTCTGTTTTTTGTGCCTCTGTCCTCAAGTTGTTGTCAGCAACCCAGTGGGGTTGATATTTACAGCATGTAAAAACACATGCCCAGCCATCAGCTCTGCATTGCAGAATGTTTATTTCTAGATAACTAGAATGAATAGGGAACACTTGATGGAAAAATTTTCTTTAGAGAAATAAGATTAGGTTAGATACAAAACTAATTTTCACAAGTGTCCAGGTATAGAAAATTTAATTTATCAAAGCCTATTTTATAGATAACAGTTAAAAAACAACATAAGATCATTGTGAAATTCTATGGTTTCCTATGAGGTTTTAAAAGATATCTACAGGAATAAGGTATAAATGTGTAAGAATCTTTGTATACAGATGCTATCTATAATAAAAATGGCAAATTTCTTTATGGGTATTGACTAAACAATTTTTAACAGCTCATGGCTATTTATTGGTTATAACAAATTCTATAGGCAATTTTCTTTTATCCAGAAATGTAAATCTTTTTATAGCATTTGTATATTGGCTGGCTCAAAGAACAGCCCAAAGCAAGTAAAATATCTATCTCCACTATTCCAATGCAAATGGCTCTTCTGTTGGAAAGGGAGATTTCAGTATGTGGAATTACTTTCCTCTGTAATTACGATACAGCTTCTCATATGTACATAACTACCAAACTAGCTGAAGAGTTCTAATTTCCTCCATCATATATTTAGGTGAATGTCTATATCGAGATCCACAACTTGGACTTATAATATTTTATATCTTATTGACAGTGTTCATTTCAGTTTTTCTCACTGAAATTGAAAAATGAGGTTTTGAGATAGCAGGCAGGATTTCACCCCAATGAGGGATGATGCCTTTTCTTCTATCATTGGTTTGAAATGAAAGGGCAATACAACATATACTTGGTGAAAGCTTGCTTATGACCTTTTTGCCTAGGAAAAAAAAAGTTATTAGCCTTAACTTTGCTACCTTCCCCCCTCCTCCCCCCAAGCTTGTTTTACTGAGGTTTATATGGTGATTGGTGTTGTTTCTTAGACCTTAGTGTTTCAGGGCTTTACATGTAACTGACTGGAGGTCAAACACTTGCATATTAAAGGCAGGTCAAGGTAGGTCTTGCACAGGAGGAGAAAAACACATGAGCACTAGCATCAAGTATTAACATCAAAGGTTAATATATGTATGACCATATTATTTGCACAGAAGGTCTTTAATATTAAAGTCACAGTATAGACCAGGTGATAAGACAGAAGAATAGTGGGACTTAAATGTAATTCTCCTGTCTGATTAAACACGATCATAAGTCAATGGCCACAAGAGAACAAACTACTTGTGCCTTTACACTTTGAAGTCTTTTCAAAAAGAGAAGATTAATTTGAACTAAAATAATAGCATGAAAATATAAATAAGAGAGGAATAAAAACGATGATGAACATTACCCTTTAGCCTTCCTTGGAAAACCACAGATTCAAAGTGAGATCAGGGTCCCAAAGATCTTTTGGTTTTCTGGGCTTGTTTTTTATAGGTGAAGAGCTAAAAGCCTCGATAAAGAAAAGTAGGACTGGCATCATTGGCATTCAATGCAAGATGAGACATGGGGAAATGAAGGTCAACAGGATTGTCTACTAATAAGACATGAACTTGCATTACTTAATGATATTGTAATCTGTCAGAAGTAGAAAACTTAAGGAGTTAATTAGCAAAGAGTCAAATGGGAATTAGGGTTCTAGCAATATTTTAAAGAGAAATAAAGAAAAGATTCCAGAAACTGAAATCCAGATGATTATTTAAGAAGGTACATTCAATACATTGTTTATGTTCTTTTTTCACTTTAACAAGAAATAATTAAAACTATGCTTTTTTTTTTTTTCCTCCCCTCCTTATTTTATTTTTATTGATGCAGACTACCTAAATGTTTTGTACTTTAATTGGAAGTTTATGCCTGGTTTAAATGTGAATACAGTAGTTCTAATGACTTTCAAATACACTAAAAAGTTATGATGGTGGAGGATCAGAGTCCAAAAACAGATATTTTGCTAAAGCTTTCATGAAGATGTTCATGTAGCAACAAACATAAAGATGTAATATAAACATTTTTAAAACAATTTCATTTATATTCAGAAACAATATATATATACATTGATATCACAGAATTTCTAGGTTGGAAGAGACCTCAAGATCATCAAGTCCAACCTCTGACCTAACACCAACAAGTCCTCCACTAAACCATATCCCTAAGCTCTACACCTAAATGTCTTTTAAAGACCTCCACGGATGGTGACTCCACTGGGCAGCCCATTCCAATGTCTAACAACCCTTTCGGTAAAAAAGTTTTTCCTAACATCCAAGCTAAAACTCCCCTGGCACAACTTTAGCCCATTCCCCCTCATCCTGTCACCAGGTATGTGGGAGAATAGACCAACCCACACCTCCCTACAGCCTCCTTTAAGGTACCTATAGAGAGCAATAAGGTCGCCCCCATGCCTCCTTTTCTCCAGGTTGAACAATCTCAGCTCCCTCAGCCGCTCCTCGTAGGACTTGTTCTCCAGACCCCTCACCACCTTCATCGCCCTTCTCTGGACTCGGTCAAGCACCTCGATGTCCTTCTTGTAGCGAGGGGCCCAAAACTGAACACAGTACTCAAGGTGCGGCCTCACCAGAGCCGAGTACAGGGGGACAATCACTTCCCTAGACCTGCTGGCCACACTGCTGCTTATACAAGGCAGGATGCCGTTGGCCTTCTTGGCCACCTGAGCACACTGCTGGCTCATATTCAGCCGACTATCCACCAATACTCCCAGGTCCTTCTCTGCCAGGCAGCTTTCCAACCACTCATCTCCCAGCCTGTAGCTCTGCTTGGGGTTATTGTGCCCCAGGTGCAGGACCCGGCACTTGGCCTTGTTGAACTTCATGCAGTTGACCTCAGCCCATTGGTGCAGCCTATCCAGATCCTCCTGCAGAGCCTTCCTACCCTCGAGCAGATCGACACACGCACCTAACTCGGTGTCATCTGCTAACTTACTGAGGGTACACTCAATGCCCTCGTCCAGATCATTGATGAAGATATTAAAGAGGACCGGCCCCAGTACCGAGCCCTGGGGAATGCCACTAGTGACCAGCCTCCAACTGGATTTTACTCCATTCACCACATATATATCATATATATAATCATAGATATTGACATATATGTGTGTGCGTATATTGAAATACTGGATTTAAATATGAATGAAAAATATATGCAAAAATATATACATTTAAAAACAATATATATGTATATTGTGTGTATATATAACAGTACAGTTTTGTTATTTATTTTTTCCTCTTAGAAATAAAAATACTCCAGTAAACCTGGGAGATGACTTCAGAAATTAAAATATTGCAATTGATTTGGAAGAATGGATATCATGTATAAATTCCATGGGTAGTTTATGTAACATGAATTCCCAACACATTTCCCTTTCTGGGGATTTTTGATGTTTTATTCGTTTGATTTGGTGAGAAAATTCCTCCCCCATCTGCTTCCGTATTCATGTTTTTCCATGTTTCTTCAAGACCGGTCAATATATATCCTAGATTTAGAGAGCCATTCTCAGTAAATTAGTTAGATTTCAGTAGCCACCAGTAGCATGAATGAAACTGTAAGAGCTGCTCATCTGTTTCACAGCTGAAATAGCACCTGCCAGTGGTTTCATATAAACCCTACCAACTTAATCTAGACTTTTAAATGAAAACAAATTTACTTGTAAAAGTATCAGGCATAATCCTCATGGCTGTTGTTTTGGCATGGATAAATAATTTGACACTTCTGTTATTTTCAAGTCCTTCTATCGAAGACTATACTATCATAATGTACATTTTGTTTATAATCCATGTAGGAGAATACCTTATGCAGCTCATGATCAGAGATTGACATTGCCTTTTGGGACAAGCATTTAGTCTCATAGCGCCTTTTCAAATGTAGGAAAATATTACAGTTCTTAAGTTAGAATATATTTATCTATATATTCTTGCTGGTTCTTTCAAGGTAACACTTAAACCACAACAAGAGACTCACAAATATGTAAGTTTTTAAAGTTTGGACAATTTTAAAATTAAATTGATAAAACATCAACAGAACTCTTATTCTTCTGACACTAAATTATATTAATTTTTGCATTGCTAGAGAGTAGAAACTGGACCTTAGCATAAGCAATAGATAGATGTGTGGTTTCTTTGCAAGTCAAAAAAAAAATCAAACTATATTTTCAAATTTGAAAGGAAAACATTTGACAAGTACAAGTTCTGTCTTTTGTGATCTGATAAACTGAAAGGAACCCAGAGCAAAGAGGGGAGAAGGATTAATGGGTTGGAAGGAATGACACGTAAGGAAAACTTAGATAGATTAAATATGTACAGCTTGACTAACCAACAATTAAGTGTGTGGGGGTCAGGGAGGAGATATATCTGTCAAAAGCATTAAGAAGGTAAACACCAAGGGGCAAGAGTAATTATTTAAGAATACAAATGGGATATATCTAGAAATAATGAGATCAAATTAAGAAAAGAACAATGTAGTCTGAATTTGAAAAATGACTTACTGGATGCAAGAAAGGGTATTTCCACTTTTCTCTCTTGAGATTATTCCACAGTGTACTAGATCTTCCTCAAAACAATTAAAATGAAATGGGTAAAACACAAGGGGCTATATTCTAGGTTACAATGCTGTATTGGCAAGGTTTTGCTCTTTGTCCTAAGAGATTTTTCTTTTCTAATTGCAATATGGGTTTTTTTGTTTTGTTTTCCAAAACTAATAAACAACAACAAAATAAAATGAGAATTTTATTCTCAATAAAATGAGAATTTATCAAATAATAAATTGGGGTGGGGAGAAAGCTACAGAAAACAAAGAGAAAAAGAGTAAACTCTGTATCAATTAAATAAATAATGATAGGCCATATCAAATCATTTTCTAATGCTTCTCTTTGTAAGTAACTTTAGTATATTACAAAAGTCATGTTTCCAGTCACTCAGTTATGTAACCTTGGAGAGTACTTTGAATATCCTGATTGTTACTTAAGCAAGTATACAAGCATATTTAAGAACAAATATTATAAAACTAACAAAAAATATGTGTTTTCTTTAAAAAGCTAAACTTTGTGGATTAAAGGAGGAAAGCAAAATGGGAAACAAACTTAAACTAGAAAAAAACTAATTCAGTTATGCCACAACTTACTTTGTCTATAAGGAAGGAGGATAGAATTTCTAAATTTTTTTCCTTTCATGTTACTGCTAGTTCCACATGAAATTTGTGTAACAAAAAATTCTTTACATAAAACAATGCATTTTGATAGTCTGAGTGACATTATCTAGTATTTTAAATGTTAATTATTAATAAAAATTTCGTATTTCTACTAAAGTTTCTGCTTGCAGTGAGTTTTCTTCCACTGCCATTTTTATTTTCATCCTCAAATAAGGACATTGGCTGATTGTATTTTTCTGCTTGAACAGATACAATAACCACAAAAGAACTAATAAATGTAAAACCAATATAATTCTACACAGTCAAAGATCTGTATGTAAAGAGAAATACAAGTAATTAAGAAGGATATAAGTTTTATATTTTAGAAGATTAGCTACTAATTCTTAATTGTAGGCAAAAACTGGGATTAAATACATATAATAAGAAGTAATTAGCTGATGGGTATCACCACTGTTTTAATATATTAACCACATCTTTATTTTTTTTCCATTACATAGCATATCAGAATCATAAAACTACATTTAACTGAGAGCTTTTTAAAAATTATCTAAAGTGATCAATCTATCTAAACCTGACAATTCCTGACTTTAAAGATGGTCGCATATAGCTCTGCTTTCTCTCCTATTCACTACATGACTGAGGTATTAACTTCCATTGTTCACCAGGTGAACGATGGCTTTGATGAACTGCTATACTCACCTTTGAAGCCAAAGAGATAATCAGAATTTAGTGTGTAAATGATGTATCAATACTGAGTTACTTTACAAGCTTGACTTGATAACAAAATGAACATACCATGAAACTTTACCATGAAACACTTGCATTTTATAAGCATAAGCTGGTACAATACAATATGGTACACAGCAGCATAAGCAGACTCTCATTATAACCAGGAAACTACATCATTCTATGCAATAACACCATGCTAGTAAAATCTCAAAATGCTGTTCTTCTTTGAAGATAACTAAAAATGGTAGTGGTTTTCATGCAGGCTGCTCTTGACTGATAAAAAGTGTTTAATTTACCAATGCTAAAACAGATTCTGTATCAGTTCCTACTGAAATCCCATGATTTTAATGAAAGAGTTATGAGTGGCATTTTCAGAAACATAGCTGGTTTGGAAACATATCCTCCAACTGTGGTATGAGTTTTAAAAAATAAAATTTAACTGCAAAAAGAAAATTATAGTTATTCCTTTGGTGCTCTGTTAGAAGCAGCAGATTTAGATTCTCTTTTCATTATTCATCTAACATAGTCTTTCAAACATATGAGTCAAACCAAAGAGCTGCTCTGGACACTTTTTTTCATTGATAGGAGAACTAGCAAGAGACAACCATGGAATTTAACAAGGTGGCTGGTTTTCAAACCTCCCTCTTCTTTTTTTCTCCCTAGAAGAGTTGGAAAGCACAAACAAGGAAAAAGCATAAACAATTACTTGAAGTAATTCATGATGAATACAGCCTCATGCTAGAGTACTAAAGAAAATAATGTGTACCTTTCTTTAAAGACCCTTGAAGCACTTGACCACTAGATAAATTATTCCCACTTCTGTCAAGGACTCTTCTCCACACCTAGTAGCTCCTACATCCAGAGGGTTGCATGTTGGGACTCCAGAGAAGCTATGGCTGTCTGATAATCACCCCTATGCAATGACTGTATTCATAATAAAAGTAAGTAGTTGGTTGTTTCTTTTTATTCCTAATGCAAATTAAGAATGCATATAAAATAACATATCTTTAGTCCTTAAAACTTTCAATATCTGATACTCTGTCTTTTCTAGAACTTATTTAAAGATAAAAATACTTTGAAAATCAGCAGACTACTCCTTCATTATTTACATAAGTTCCATCCAGTCCTGTTGATTTCCCACAGAATTGTGATTATTAACTTGTTATAGATAGTTAAGCTAACTAAGTTGATTCCTGTGGTTACTGGTTGCTAAACAAAGCATGATCAAAATAACTTTGTCAGTTAGTAACCACAGATTTAGCTCTATTTTCATTCACCCTAGTTGTCTTGCTGCTTTCCTTAAATTTCTAGTTATTCTTGTAACAAAATATTTTCTCCCATGACAGTCACATTTGCGGTATTAATTAATGCCAATGTAAATGAGAGTATAAAACAAGAAAGACAGGTCTTGATCTCTCTCTAACACACAATGAAATCTGAATATTACAATAAGTAGTATATTATTATTATTATGAGAAATACTGCCTGAGAATAAAAATAATTATTTCCCTGGTTTCATTCTATTTCTTTAAAGAAAATCTATGGAAGAAGATTGCCACTAGAGAAAGATATTGGGAAAATCATTACAAATTTAACAATTTCACAGAGATTGACAGAAAATCTACATACAAATTGTTATTCCACAGGCAATATTTTTCTACAAAACTTGGAGATTTTAGATGAACTAAGAAACCTCATGTTGTCTCAAGGAAAATTGTAGGACTTACTTTCAAAAATGCAATGCCTATCAACTTATAACAATTCATAATTCAAAAGTCACTCCCATGCCAATGGCTGCTTTGGCTCAGAGATAATGCTCATTAAATTGGGACACCATCACCTCACACACAAACACACACACACACAAAATATTTCAAAATAACTTCTGGAGGACCAATTCTTTGAGAGATAAATGTATATTTAAAAAAGTATGGAAGCAGGAACTTATGGAAGCATCAGGGTGCTTTTTTTCAAAAGGATCACAAAGGTAGAAAGAAATCTAAGATGCTTGCTTGATGAGAAGTTACATTTAATTGGATTTAGATATTTATTGAAATTAAATTTACTAATTATAAATTTATATATTATACAAATATAATTATTCTATATGAAGAACATATATTATGTATTTTATATCTCATGTATTTCTAGTTTTCTTGATTCTTTTTTAGTAGGGAGAAAGGAAAGATAAAATCCAGAAGTTGGACAGGAATGATTGGAAACTGGGAGCTTTAGGGAAAAAGAAGTGAGGATCAAGAGCCAGAACAACATTTTAACACATTAATAAAATGTGATGTAGCTTTGATATAATCAAGAAACACAAGAACAAAAAGAAGTGCACTGAACAAGATTGTCACGTTCTAATGACATACTTGTCTTATATATGCAAGTAATATCTATAAAATATAGATCTCACGCAAACCTACAGAGAACTAAAAGAGACGGCAATTCTGAACAAACTGTATAAGACAACATCAAGAACACGGTGAAAAGTTTAAATGAGAGCTTAACTACCAGATACTATTTTAAGTAGAATTACACTTTTCTGAAAGTAAGACATTATTCAGTAAGTACAACCTCAGTGACTAAAACTACATCACCAACTTCAATTTTTACAGAAGATTGGACTCCAAAGCTGTAAAATCTGTTGACTTGGAGCCTCAATTTTCAGCCAACTTTAAATAAACAGATTCCTGTTAACTAACTCATCCCTTGATACTAAATATGAGCATAATTTAACCAGAGCAGCTTAGATTTAAAAATCGCTGTTCCAAGTAATCGAATCTATAATTATCCAGAATGGATGGGAACCTCCAGTATTTGTATCACCTTCTAGTTTTGTAACTTCAGGCAATTATAAAAACAACATAACCCACAACCAACTACTATTGCAGATCAAATAGTAGACAATAAATCTGAAATTCCAATGAATATCTTCAGAAATTATTGAAATTTGTGTGAAGTAATCAATTCATCAATATTTTCAATGACAGGCTACTACAGAACTAGGGAGTCTTTTTCTACAAACTGATTCACCCCCTCACAACTGTTTACATGCAATATGTATGTGGATAACATCACAAATATATTCATGTCACACTAAACACTTGTCACAGTTTTAAAATCAGGTATTTTACATAGGTCTATAAACTTAATGTTCTAGTTATATAAGAAGCTTAAATATGCTGGGAATAAATATTGATTTCTGGAGCTCAGCCACTTTATATAAGGGTGATGGCTGTAAAAAAACTCTTATTGAAATATAAATAATATTTATTTTCACGTACATAAACCTTTCTTCTAAATTATTGAACAAATGACATATTTGAATTAAGCATATAAAAAATAACATCCATCTTTCTGTTTCAGTCTTTACTATCAGCACTAAAATTTTCTCTAGTATCCAAGGTAAGCAATCTAAGCAATAGGATGTGAATATTCGTGGAATATAAAAAAGGTTAAACTTTGATTTACAGAGAAACAGAATTTAGATCAGTCAAGTAGGAAAAAATAATCATTTCGAGTCTTTTTACAGAAGAGAAGAAAAAACAAAAAAGAAAAATCAAGATGCTCAAAAGGAAATCCTCCTGCCCTTTCCACAAAAAAAGAAATTCTCAAGATGATTATTTTGATAGAGCTAAAATAAATTTCTCTGATTTTATAGCTGACCAGTAAAGGTTTTATATGATAAATTAACTCCTAATTTTACACAAGAGGCACCTTTTTTTTTTGAGGCAAATTTTTAAGATGGACAGACATTAATGTTTTTCTTCCCTTCTTGGAAGCTAGCCTGATTGAACATGATTTACACTTTGAAGATGACCTACCACGTATAGATTCATCCCAGTTAGAAACTGCCATTGGTAATAGGGAAATCTCCACTTTTAACTTCTGGCTCCATTTTTTTTTTCTTCTTGTTTCTTTGGTGCCAGGAACTTCTGATTTGTTGTATAGATGCAAAATGCTCAAGAGACATATACAAAAAGCTAATACTCCCAGCCTTTACTGAGCTGTTGTTCAATCCTTTGAGGAACTCACAGATCAGATATGGACTCGAGGTACTGTTTGTTCATTTGGGAGTAAACGCATAAAGAAGGACTCCATTTGCCACTGACCACATTATTTCTACAAAAATCACTGATTTACTGACGTTATTTCTGTCCATGGTTTAGAAGATGCTTTTCCACAGCCCAGATCTACTATGAGAAAAAACATTTTGCATAGTATGCTAAAAGAAAAACAGAAACAAACAAACAAAAAAAGACAAACAGAAGAATGTAGCCACCTCAAAGCCAATGCCATGGACTCCATGTTATAAATACATCCTTCCTGAGCAAGGCAGTGGCTCCCAAGAAACAGGCCTTTAGCAGTGATGCAGATGAAGAAACAGTTGTGTCCATGGGAAGGCTGGCTGTTTTTGTTACCCTTCACAGAATCACAGAATTTCTAGGTTGGAAGAGACCTCAAGATCATCGAGTCCAACCTCTAACCTAACACTAACACTAACCCTTGGTTTATGCTGACTTTCTGCTGGTATTTAAAGATTGGGCATGCATTTCAGAGCAATCATATAGCATTTCCTGATACAAAGTGAATTTTCACGTCACTTTTTGAAAGTTTTTATGACATCTTGTTTTGAGTACCGTGAGAGTAAGGACAGTTCATAACCCAGCCATCTTGAACTATTCAGACTGTATACAGGCCAAGAACCAGCCCTGTTGTGAAATATAAAGTCTACCATGTACTGACTGTAGATTACAAACCCAAGAAGCCAAAGTACTAATAGCACAAAGTTTGGCTCTACAAAAAGGGCAACAGGCAGTTTGATTTCATTTCAGTACCTTGAAAAAAATTTGCACATCATTTAAATTACAATTAAATACCACATCTCCCAGGTGCTTTTGATGAGAAATCAAAAGAATTTCCTTGTGTAGTGTTTAAAGGTAATTGATTTTCAAGCTTCCTGCCATTATCAATGCTAGAATCAAAGACTTGTGCTGTATATAGTATGCAAAGAGGATGCCTAAACCATTCTGAAGTTCAGAAGCCAGCAGTACACTCTACTGCAGCTCTGCTTTTCTGAAAGTTCAAAGGAAATCTTGTGATTGGCATTAATTTTCAACACTGCTGAACTACATCAGAATGATAATTGGAGATACAAGTGCCTGAAACAAATACTTTGTACCAATGAAGCTCTCATAAAAGACTTGAATTCATGACTTTCCTAATGAGCATGTGGCTATAAGAGGCTGTATAATGATAAAGAGCCTTATTGATGAAAAAAAAAAATAAAATGCTTATTTTACTGTGCATGTTAGTAACTACATGTCAGCACTATGAGGCTCAAATTGGAAGTTAGAAGAAATTTCTTCTCAGAAATAGTAGTCAGACATTGGAATTGGTTGCCCAGGGAGGTGGTAGAGTCAGCATCCCTGGTGGTGTTTTAGGAAAGGTTGGATGCAGTGCTTAGGGACACAATGAAAATGTCCAAGGAATGACAAAAGCAGGAAATAAATAAAACAACAGAAAATGGCAAGAAAGTAGAATTACTTTTTGACATTTACATAGAGAATTTCACCATTTCTCATAAATATATCTTGTATAAAACCTGAAGTAAAAATATGTGCAAAGGAAATCCACCTACATTAATTAATATAACTATACAATATTTCACAAACTTTGAGCTCATTGAAAAAAAAGTTATTTTCCAGATTATTCAAGCAACAAGCACAGCAATCATTTGGAAAAATTAAATTAACTACTTATCACTGTTGTACTCTTTGCAATTTAAGCAGCTAAAGAGACAAGATTTATCAGAATGAAAGACAGTTATTCTATGCCATGTTTAAATTAATAGATTTCAGTAAAAACTGCAAGTAAGCACTGTAATCTTTTCATTTCTAACAATTACCTAAATGACACAATGAATTCTCGAGAGCAAAAAATGTTTAGTTCAAGGATAACTTTATTTTAATAATTGTATTTATGTTGTATGTTTTTATATCTTTCTCAATCAAGTAACTGAGGGTGTTTGACTCAACCAAAAAAATTCTCTGAAATATCGGTCTCTATAATGACAGAAATGTTATATATATGTTATGTATAGAAATGCTTAGTTCAAGCACTTGGATACATTGTGAGATATTCATAAGAATGCATTTAAAATACATTGTTGCTTTGCTTTTGGGATGAACAGTTAAATAACAGATATTTTTTTTTAGTTTATTTTTATTTTTTTAATACCTTTCTATATTATTTATCTCCACCTTTTCTTATTCTTCACACCATGTGGCTCCCTGGACTAGAAATCATATCTTTCCCCTTCTTGAAAAACATTCTTTTGGGCAGACTATAATCTCCAGTTCTCTCTACAAAGAATTCGTACTTCGTAACTAAAGATCAGTGAACAAATTTAATCCACTGTTTATTATCAAAGCAACCAGGTTGTTCCACTACTTACAGCAGTCCTTCTGTTGAATAGATTGCCAATTCTCATTAAAAAAAAAACATTAAAGAAAAAAATGCTTATTTTAAATTATGAATGCTATAACTTAGTATGCATGATGAGTATGGAGGTCATAATGAACAGTAACAGGTGTTAGTAATGGGGGAAAAAATGACAAATTTGTCCAAAAAAAAAAAAAAAAAGAAGAAACACAAAACACTTTTGACCTTTGCTTGACAAGGCATTTAGGAATGGATAGCAATGCAATGCCATTTTATATGCTTTGATCTCTATGTTGTATTTAAAGGGAGGTTAAGTAAGCAACATATATTTATTTTTTCTCTGTATTACTTCAGCCCACATCACCAAAACCAGGAAAGCATCAAATCCAGGAAGCTGGAAATAGCACAGCTGTAATTTGTACCTACAATGCCAAGTACAAAGATCCCCAGGACAGTACAAAGATTCCCAGGACAGTAACAGAGTGAGACTTTACCTTACAGACTACTGGAAAACAGCTTCAAAGAGGAATAAGGCTTAAAACACACTCTTATCCATAACTTTTATCAACAATTCTCTTCCTACCTAGTTTGTTAGCTATTGAATTATTGACAGCTGGGCAATATTCACCCAAATGATTCAATGAGCTAGGTAACTGAAAACATAAGCTGATTAGCTTAAGCCAAGCAATTAAGCTTTTAGATGGCCATATTTGGGGAGCTGAATCACCCCCTTCTGTCAGACTTCTTTGAAATGATTTCCAGTACTGTAATTCCAAGCTCTCTTTAAGCCTTCCTGAATACTTTTTAAAATGACACAATTTTCACATTTATTTCTCAGTTTCATTTCCCTCCCTCCCTCCCTGTCCAGTGCCTGGGGACAAAATGGACAGGGGCAAAACTAAGAAAGTGAGCTTGCGTGGACTCAACACGGCTTGCACTCCAGATAGTACATGTAGGACCTGCACCTCTCAAAGAAGACTCCTTGCTGCTAGTATGGTGCCTACTACCATGATTTGGAGGGAAAGCCCTCACCTGCAACAGGTCCATATTTCTCCTGCAAGCAGGCAGGAAAATGTTTGGAATGGCATGCACCACTAGCATAACCCCAAAGCACCATAACATCATTAGCACAACCCCCAAATCATAGTTTTAAGAAGGCAATATCCGTTGTGCTAGCATTTGCATCAAATAGGAAGAGAGAGTTGAAAATGAGTAGCCATATTTTTTCCCCTTATGATCCAAAGAGTATTCATAGCAGTAAAATATAAAAAGATTAAGATGGTAATCAAAGTACTTGATACATTTTCTGCTATTAAGTTTTTCAATAAAATCTTTTAAAGTTAGACCACCTAACTGGGATTGGACTAGATGATCTTTCCCTGGAAGTCCCTTCCAATCTCTTACATTCCGTGATTCGGTTATTAACTGTAAAATGAAATAAAATTTATTTTACTTGTGCATTCTTTGTTGTTAAGAATAACAGTGTGAATCCACAGTCCTCCAAATCTTACTTCGCTCCAGTGCAAAGTTTCTATGTTGATGTAAGTTCTCAAACAACAGGAAAATAGATCTTTTGCTACAGACTATTAAACTCCAAAAAGAACCATACAGCATTTCAACTCATATATAAAGTCACTGTTTTTAAATATTTTATAACAGCTACCAACAAGTTACAAGATGTTAATCATCCAGAACATTAAGTTTGTGTTCATAATTCTAGAAACTTTTTCTTGTGATTTTTTTTTCATTTTTGTTTGTTTTGTTTTTCCTTTCTGCTTCAATTTATACATCATTAACTTTTACAAAGGAAGAGTTACAGTTACTTTCAAAAATCTGTTCTCACTCTATTAGATGGTTCCATTTTTATTCTGAATGGTCACTAATGTTTTTGCTTCAAAATCATCAGTTTGGAACACCTGTAGCAGACATATTGCAGACCTAAATCTAAGGTTGATTTGAGACAGTATACAAATTATAAAATGGTTTCTATGTACACTAGATAATTGTATGCTTTTTTAGGACACCCACTGAAAAAGATCAAGGCAAAATCAGTCACCTCTAAAAGACTACATTTTAGAGACACAGGGATGAAGACATAAAGGTATGATTACATATACATCTCTTCCCTTGTATATGTCCTGACATTGCTTGTAGGTAATTGTATTTGCCTCAACACTCATTTTGTACATGAAGTTACTATTATTGTTGCCAACTGAATTACTTACTACTTACAGAGTCCCTAATTTCATCATTTTATTAGTATGTCATATTCCCCCACAATGACCTTCTGCTCTATAGCTGGTGCTTACATTTACTGTTTCAAACAACTTTATATGACCAGCAACGTTATCATCCTACTCCTTAATCTATTCAAGTTGTTTATTCATATCCTGAATAGCATGTGTCTCAGTATGGACTCCAATCTTTGATACATTTGCATGTGTCTCAGTATGGACTCCAATCTTTGATACATTTGGTACACTTGGCTTGGAAGGAGCCACCTTTTTTTTTTTTCTTTTTTTTTTCTTTTTTTTGGGGGGGAGGGGAGGGGGCAGGGGGAAGGAAAACAAGGGAAGCCATACCTCACAAACTTCTTGTAGGCAGATGGATCAATGTCCTCAGTTCCACAAGACTGAGCAATCTCTTCCCAAATACTTAAGTAAACACCCTTACCACCATGGAAAAGGTGTTTGCATGAATAAATATTATGTTAAAAGAAACAAAACTGTGTGTAAAATATTTACCTCCTGTAATGTAGGAAGTTTTTTTCTTTTTCTCCTTTCTACAAAGTGTTGAAAGCAGTATAGAGACTAGAAAAATTGTTTTAGATGATAGTTCTGTGGATGAAGAACAAAGCAAGGAAACAAGCAAAGTTGATTTCATCTGTTTTCTGCAGTTCACATACAATCTCATCACTTTTCATTTGCTTTTTCATATGAGCTGTTCAATAGATAAGGTGTTGATTGCCGTGACAGAGAGCAGTGGAGTACAACTCTTTCTGCTGAAATTCACTAGTAAATATTAAAAGTCCTTTTTAACAAGTATACTTTGAAAAATGCTAGTTAATACAACGATTTCAGAAGTCAGGAATAACAATAATAATTACTTTTTTTTTTTTTTAAAAAAAAAAAAAGGTTTTGCTACTGATCTGATTATTAGTCAGCTAAATTACTCGACAATTCTTGCTAGGACTACTGTTTGAGAAAATAAAGAGTTTTAGAAAGCATCAGGCAACTATAATCACTGCTATGTTAATATATGTGTCTCATATGTTATTTTTTCTAGATGAAAACACTATAAAGATGATGTTGTCTTCATTTTTTTATGCTTACATTATTTGTTAAAACAAATTTAATAAGTTGATGGTAGCAGAGTTTAATTTGCTATACTTGCCAAAGTGTTGAACAAACATATAAAATGAATTTTATATAGAAATACCTCTCTGCAGCCATTTTAAATTCATATATAAAGTAAACTGATTTCAGTGGGAATTTTATACTGAATCACTTTTGAGAAACCAGGACTCAGTTCTAATCAAGTTGCTTAAGAATGCTAACCAAATTTATTATTGTTGTTTATTTTTGTGTGTGTGTGTTTTTGTTTTCTTTTTTGAAAATGCTGACATTCTGGAGGTTTGCAGCGTCACTGGGTGTTTCTAGGTGTTCTACATAATAACTTACACAAATTTTCTTCGGAAAACAACATTGAAATTTGTAAAACATTTTCTGCGATTACTACTGACTTGTTGGGTAAGCATGTAGCTATGCAGGTTTAAACTAGCATGGAAACAATAAACAGTAGTGATTAATTTTTTATTTTTAAAATCCTTCTAGACAAACCCTATATAGAGAGATCTGGATTAGTTTTTCTGGACTGGCCTAATGCTTCCTTCCAGTTTTTATACCTAAAACAGATTTATCTAGTTATTTCATATATGAATATATTTATATTATTTTTGATAATATAATGGTATAATATAATAATATAAAATTCTCTCAACACCAGAATTATATAACATAGGACTTGATTCTCAAAGCCCCCACTATAACAAGCTCATCATTTTCAGGGTGATTACACTTAGTGTTAAATTAAGATTTAAAACAAATATACATATATATATGTATATATAATTCATCAAAAACTACATTCTCATTTCAAAAAAATGTCTTGAACTACTGTAGAGTTGTTTAGAGCTGAATCCTGATTCATTCATGACAGTTGCATTCAAAAAGAGAAGGAATTAGTTGGGTGGAATTTACAAGGAATTAAACTAATATTTTGAGGTGACAGTTACAAATATTGACCTTATGCAAGTGTAAAAGATTTTTTCTTCCTTTTTTTTTTTTCGGGGGGGAGGGGGGGCGGGGGGGATGATGCAATAAGGATCATAAATAACTATGATCCTTTTCAGAAAAGTGAGGGAAACTGGGAAGAGGATATTTAGATGATGAATAGAGAAGATAATCTAGAGCTGTAGGTGCATAGAAAACAGTTGGAATATCACAGGAGATGGAAAAAGAAGGAAGTATTTGTTGTTTGGGGTTAGACATATATGGGGAGAACGAAATAGGGATGAACTGTTTATCATCTTCTAGATATAGGAAAAACATGAGTTTAGTTCTAAAGAGAAGAGACAGTCATTGAAAAGGGGAAAGAAAAGATGCGTTAGAATGATGTTAGAACCAGCAACAGCAACAAAACAGTATTAAACAGAGACGAAAGAAAATCCTTATACAGACTACAGATGAAGGATGAGGGAAACAGAAGATAAAAATAAACAAGCCAGTTGCCAGGGTGTTTTTCTGTTTAAATTATGCATAAACTTTAAGCTAAAATGAATTTTACATGCTGCATGGAATGCATTGATGCACACAGAGCCTTATCCGAAGACCACTCAAATCAATGGTAAAAACCTCCTGTGGTTATTTATAGGCTTAAATCATGCTTAGAAGTCTGCAGACCAAAAAGAAGAGCTGAAATTTGATCTATGAAAAACATATGCATTTTGGTAGTGCTTTGATTATGTCTTTGCTTAACCAATCTCTTTACATGAGCTTTGAGTTTTACTGAATTGAGGTCCTGCAGGTGGGTTTGTGGGCATGTAACAAATTAAAGACTGAGCCCCTCACTCAGAGGTCAATAGGTATAATTGTACCACTGTTCTAGGCTTTTATGGCTGATACATTTGTGGTTATCACAAAATCCGTTGCAGATTTCAGGCAAATATTATTCTGTTGAGTGAAAACTTGAGCATATTCTCTATCATGATTGTAGCTACACAGTATCACTCTGGAATTACTGTTTATGTTTAAAATTGTCTTCATTCCCACCTTGTCTGTTTTTTGAATGGTTTACAATACAGCTATTTTAAAAATCACATTAGAATGAAATTTGACTAACTTTCCTATTCTGTCTGTATTTTGTTCTCACAAAAATTTTGTTTAAACTTTTTCACTCACTTTCTAGATTAGCAAATAAAACAAATGTTTCAGGAAATGCTGGTACTAACTTTTTAGTGAAAAGTACTTATTTATGTAAGAAAACTCTGCATGTGTTGCATAGCCAGCATAGACAAGAGATACCAATTTAATATTGTTTGAAAAATTTTTAAGTTTATTCTTTATAATACATTTATGCTATAAGTGTGTTTTTTTTTTCCTTTGATTGTCCTCAGCTTCTTTATGAGCAGACGACTTCACTTCATATACTATTCACCTAGCTTTGCTTTGAAATCGTCTTTAGTCCTGTAGTTTCAGACAGCCTTCCATGCTTCCATTGTTTTCTTAAACAGGGAAAATACTGCAATGTATTTTAAGTAAATACAAATTTCTGGAATCTTTCACTGAAAATGAATCAACAATATACCCCTATTTGGGGATTTATTTCCCTTTACTGTTGTTTTGGCTGTAATTTTTGGTCTAAGCTATACTCCTTATGTAGTGCTTCTACGCAGTTTTATCATTTTACACAATTACAAATGTCAAACAGTTTTTAGGATTGAAAATATAGCTTAACCGTATTGTGGGCAAGCTGCAGGAAGAAAAAACAAAAAACAAACAAAAAAACACTCTATTCAGCCCAGTAGTTAATTTTGAGGTAGCTCTTCATTTAAATACCTGTCTGCTTTGGGTGTGAGATTTTAGATGACACCTGTGAATTTCCCCATTCTAAATGCATACAGGTCTTACAAGCTTCTTTTCCTCCTAATGTGTACTTTCACCAGTTCCAATTTTCATTTCCTGTTACACAAGCAATCACATACATTTAACTAGCTACCATATTGAACAGACTAATGCTAATTTACTCTTTTTTTCCTTTCTAATAAGCACCAGCTTAAGACAAAAACATAAACAACGCAACAATTTGCATTTTGACATCAAGATGATCTTTGTTACTGTAATCCTCACTCATGTGAAAGTGATAAATAATGAAACATACCTAATGCTAAGTCATGCACCTCCTGGTCAGACAGCTATTTGCTCCTTAGGAATCAATTTTTACGTTAACTCGGATCACTTTCTACTACCATTTGATAAAAGGTACACACATACACACCTGTGAATTTTTATACTGGTCATCCTTAGCTTCTTTGAACATTCCTTCTCAGAAATGAATATTGTTTTCCCAACTTCTATCAGTTTCCCGTAAAGCCAGTGGGGCAGCTTATGTGGAAAGATAAGAATACTTTTACATTGCCTTTATTTCCAAAATTGGAATATTGATTGACAGAAGGGATAAGCAGCAAATTCATACTACATGCCATCATTGGAGAAGTTGGTGATTTTTTTTAAGTGTATAATTCTACATAGAGGCACACACATACAGTACTGTTAAATGTCTATATATGTATGTAGTGACAATACATCTCCATATTGTCCAAAATACACAAGAAAGCTCCTATCAGTTTTAACACTGAACAAAAGGCAAGGCAGGTTGTTTAGCTTCACTCTGCTCCTCTTACTTCTTCCACTGATACTTATAAACTGTATTCAATTTTCAAATCACTAAAAACATTAAACTTTATAAACCATAAGTATTTAAGCCTCTATGAGTCAGTACAGACTGTTATCATCATTTCACAAATGGGTAGGCAGAGAGGGTCAGACACCTACCCAAGGATAAATGCATCATTATTGAAAGAAGACTTCAAAGGTCACTCCTTGTTAACTAAGGAATAATAAATGACAAAAAGGAAATGGAATTCTGTGTGTTTTTTTGTTTGTTTGTTTGTTTTTTTACCAATCAGAGAAAAATATATGCTATACTAGAAAAAAATTAAGGTTTGAGACACTTAGCATTAGGAAGTATAATGGAAGGTTGATTTTATTCTGAGTATACGCTTTTTTCCTATAAGGAATCAGGTTTGTATTAAATGCAAATTAAACACAAATGGTTTGCATAGTACCAGATTTTCTATGAATTCTTTGAAAAAATGTAGAGAATGGAGAGAATCCCAGAACAAGAAATACAAAACACTTTTTTCCTCCTCATTGCTAATTTTGTATTTTTCTTGTACTTCTTTTTCTGAAGAAGCATATTTGGATCATCTCCAGCTCAAAATATTTCAGGTCAGGAAACTTCAGTTGTATAAATCTGTAAAAGCATGCCAAAGAAGTTAACATCTGGGAAATCTGGGTTACAGATAATAAAGTGAGGGGGTACATATTGCAGATGCAAGGAACTTCTTGCTATCCTTCCTCACATACAAAAATAACTTTGAGGAAATTAGTTGTCATTAAAAAAAAATAGCAATAAAACTGGTGGGTACCAAGTAGTTTCACAGTGTGACTAGACCTCTTACAAGGTTTCCTACTATTTGTCTGTTTCAACGTGTGATTTTAATTAACATTTAAAAAAAAAAAAAAAAAGACATTCCAGGAAAAAATAGATTTTGCTAAAGCTTATGTTTTCTGAAGCCTGATTTTTTCCTACATTGATCAATAAGACTGGGAGAAGATGAGATTCATCTACCAGGTCTGGTTTTACCCTATGTAATACAACTCTGTCCCTTAACTTGGAAGTGTTTAGTTTTGTCTTTTGCTACTTGCCAAACTTATTAAATACAGAAATCCTGAAACCTTAATTTGGGGGTGGGGAGGGTGGAATGGGACTGACACAGTATTTACAACAAAGCACTGAAACCATTACAGAAAAATTACACTAGGAAAAAAATGCTGATAGAAAATATTTGTGGAAAATTATATTACATTATAAGAAAAGATCTCAAAGCAAGAGCATTACTTAACCTTTCCTGCTTGTAGATGATGAAAAAGCCTTGTTAAAAGGAACAGAGTACAATTATGAATAAATCTTCCATACTCTCAGCCAGAATCAACCACTGCAACCCCTGTCACTGATAAGAATTTCATAGACAAGGACTGGTCTCTTTTCAGAGCCTTGGAGTTTGCTGTGGTTCTTTGCACTATACCAATAGGAGCCAAGATAAATTAGGTTTATATAGGGCTTAATTCAAATGTAACTTCACATACTTTTGTAAAATAGAGGAGTTGGTTTATTCTTGGAGTTTTCCAGAACAAAACCAGCAACATACACATGCTTGGAGGCACAATTATAATTGCACTTAAAGAAAAGTAAACTTTATTTTTAAAGAAAAACAGCTTACAAACTCTCAAATGCAATTTTGGCATCCAAATTTACTTGTGGGTACAAATTACTCGTGATATGGTGCTCCATTTTATGCCTATCTGCTAGGCAGATAGGTGCATAAATAGGCATTATGTGCCTGTATTCAGACTGGGTGTAGATGAAGGTCCTCAAAAAAATGCTAGTAAAAAACAAACAGCAAGAAAAAAAAAAATACAAAAAAATCTCAACTACTTTACAGAATGAGCAGTAATTATTAGCCTCCAAAGATATAATATAGCTACTGATTTTCATTTCATTACTGTCATCAACAATAGCTCATGCTAAGTATAACTTTTTTCTTCTTTATTGTGTTATATGTAGAACATTGGGTTTGAGCACAAGCATATTAAACTTAATAATAAATATACATACCAATTCTGATTTCAGCTGAGATCATTAACAATCAGTCATAAAAAGAGTAGTTTTAAGCCTTTTTTCTTCTTGCATTACATGTAGGAACTTTGAATAAATCTGTTACTCTCCAAAATAAACTCATGTATTAGAAAGGAAACATTGAGGCATACATCCTAGAAGAAATGAAATCTGTTCTGATGCAGTTAGCATTCACTAACAAGACTTTTTCTGTGGATACCAGTTCTGACACTGGAAATCCAGAAGTTGTAAATTAAAACTAACAAACTAGGGTAGAATAAAATTTATTGAAAGTTGTCAGAAAATAAAAACAAGATAGCAACAATGACCAAAAAAATGTTTAAAAAAGTACAAAGTGCACAAACCAAAAAAAAAATCCACTAATTCTACATATTCATTGAGAAATACAGAATTTACAAAGCTATTGCTTTTGTTGGCAGCATCTCATAACACATGAAATAAAGAACATTCAAGAAACAACTAAGTAAAATAAAAATAGAGCAGAATAATGTGGTAGCTTGTCATCTTTCATCTAAGGACTGAGACATATTAGCCAGATGTTGCTCAAGTCAGCATTTCAGAGCAGAAATTTAGAACTTTAAGACCTTGCAATTCAAGTTATTCTCAGTTTGGCTCTCTAATGCAGTCCTGCTTGTAGATTTGCCAGAACCTCACATCTTACAAGGATAATTGTATTGTCCTGTGGATTTTTCTTTTTTTTTTTTTTTTTTCCTGTTGTTGTTTTGAGTGAGTATAGTGTTTTAAATCTGAGATTGGAAACTATGTTCTCTGCCAAATAAGAACATATCCTGAGGATGAATACACACCCATGCAACAGTTAACAGAAGTCTCTTTACTTCCACGAGATAATACTCAATACCCTGATAATACCCTGAGTGCTATGACAGAGAGCAAGCTTGTGACATGCATGAAGACTTTACCTCAGGCAAAGCACTTTTAGAACATACACTTCTAGGTCCTTTTTAGGCAGTAGTGTGGTGTGTGGCCTAAACACATCAGGGGACAACATTATACATTATCCAGAGTAAAAATACAAAAAGATGGGGATCAGACAGATGATACCTACCTCTAATTTCTTCTACTGTTTGTTCTACTAAGCAGATTCTTCTCCCTTTCCCCACCCCCCCTCCCACTCCCATCCTTCGTCCTTTCTTGCAATCCAAACTATTTTTCCCCTACTACATCTCTTAATCCTCCTTCAATTCTTCCACATATTTTCACAGGTAAACACACCACTTGTTTTTCTCGTTAAAACAGAGTGCCTTCTGAGTTTTACAGTATGCTTAAATAATGCTTTCCTGTACTGCAGACTTGAGCCTCAGACAGATGCTTCTTATCCTTTTTTTTTTTTTTTTCCCCCTTCTAGAATTTCTGTCAGTATCTGGATGTGATTTGATGCTGTCTGGTAGGGAGATGCAAAAGGATAAAGCTCACCAGCTGTTGCACATCCCTTTGAGTCACCCACTCCACATGAAAAACAGCAGGCTACAAAGTTCCTTGGCTATCCTGTTTGCCCATATGTTTTTAGGCTAGGTTCACACCTATTGAGACTACTCATCTTTTTTTTAGAAAGCTGTTTTCAGTGTTGTTTCCCCCAGAGGTAGTAGGTATCATGCAGTAAATTACTACACATCCATACATGAGACCATCTGGGACGTTCTCAGATTTTTGGCCACGCTAAACCAACTACCACTTCTAGTCTGCTGCAAGATTTCACCCACAAAGACCACAAAGCAAGTTACGCCCTGCACTCAAGGTATGGCTACATGGGCATACTTTCTGGAAGCCACAGGAAAATTAAACAAACGGCAGGTGGGGGGGGGGGTTATTACTTTATGAGGAACTTCTTGCTCAGTTAATCAAAATACTGGAATACAAGTCTATCTTGCTCTCTTGTGAGAGCTCCGTATTTCAGAGCAATTCAAATAGATGACTTATATTATATTTTATCTGTATTCTGTTGTAATAAGTCCTAACAGATATGCCTAGACAGGGATTTTACCCTGGCTTGAATGTATTTTTTTTCCTCTTTTTTGGTGGTGTGTTGCAAGGCCGAGGAAGTGGAGAGAGAAAAGGGGAAAAAAAAATCTAGCTTGGAAAAAAGTAACTGACTTAAAAACAGATGAGATAAAACATTTTTCCCTATCAGAAATATGAACGTTGCTAAGTGTTGTAGTGCTATATTCATGACAATGAAATTCATGCAATTTCTTCTCACTGTTATAGCTTTTCATTTTGAACTGATACTATACCCCACTCAGTCCTCTCAGTGGCTGAGACAGTGTCAGTTTATAGACAAGTAGCATCTTCATTTAGATGTATAGAAATTGTTTATTTTCCTCTTCCAGAGGAATACAGGATAAATAATTTACCAAAAAAAACCTACCTTGCTTGTTTAACATTTATGCAATTACTCAAAGCCTATGTTGAATGGTTTCATAACTATGAAAGTACAAGAAAGTGGTAAAGGAGTCAGCTATAATGACCATATAGAGTAAAAGCTTCATGACATGAGTTTTGCTGCAGTGATGCAACAGAGGCAGAAACCTGTGCCATTTCTCTGAAATCTACACCTACTTTCATTCTTTCAAGCTGATAAGACTAATTCTTTATTATGAGCAGTAAGTAGTACCTCAAGACATGCCTCTTTCCACTGTCTCCGTTCATAGCTGCCTTACAAATATTGCAAGGGAAAGGGGAAAAAACTATCTACATTACCTTTTTGCTTAGCATTTCTAATGATCAGTATTTTGAAGAAAGCGTTTTAATTTCTTTTAAAAGCTTTTATTATATTTTTATTAACCATTTTTCTTCAAGTTGCAGAAACTCCTATAGGTATTTTTTTTTTTTTTTTTTAAGGCTACATTGAGGAATGAAAGGAATTAAGCGTCCTTTGCAGTTGTTTGATTATATTCAACTCCCCCTCTCTCAAGCTAGAGAGAACTGTGTTGTGTTTTTTTTTTTCCTCCACCTCAATTCTATATATTGATGGGTGAACTCTTGGTCTTGATATGACATATCTATTCAAGTTTAAATCAGATATCTAAGATTTCTATCTATAGATAATGAATCCCCACATTCTTGGCATTGAAAAGATAATGATCCTTCTAAAAAACAACAACAAAAAATCACATACACACACGTAACAAGAAAACACACAAACCAAGAACTGCAATATCACCATCAATTCTTTACTAAGCGTTTATGTCTATGATGAAGCAACCTAAATGCCTCCAGTGGTCAAGCCAACTTTGGAATTATAAACCTATTAAAAAAAAAAAAAAAAAGATTTTGATATGTCTTTTTTGTTACCTTGTGAGTCATCAGGGCAGACTAGCATGACCAGATTCAACCAAAGCAATATTCTGTTAATGTTTTACACTAGCACATAGAAAATTTTGTCAAAATGATGCTAATCCACATGCAGTGGTTATGATGGTGCCACTATCACGGATGTAGACCAACACTGTGTGTTCTGGAATTAGAACACATTATAGCTGGACACATTGCCTGTTTAAGTCTGTTTTGTTGTGTTTTGTTTGTTTGTTTTTAGAGCAAGGAAGTGATCTGATTTTTCTTATTCCATGCCAAAGAAACTGCTGTGATGGTTGGCATCATTGTCAGGCTGGAATGAATTATTTTTCATTTCCATAAATTAGAGGACTGGAGGTACTCAGTGTACTCATCTAATTCATCTTTTTGCATAACACAGGTCATATGACTTTTCTGATTTGATTCCATTTGAATCAGACTACCTCATTTAGAAAAAGCATCTGAACTTGATTTAAAAATTACCAGTGATGGCCAATCAACCAAAACACTTGGTTAGCTTTGCCAGTTGAATGACCTCATTTTAATTTTATTTTGCTTTTAGGAACATCTAATATCTGATTTGAATATACTTGTCATCTGCTTTCAATTTTATTATATCTGTCTGTCCGACTGAAGGCAGAATTTTCAAAGTTTCCCCATGAAAAACAGACCAAAAGAGACTGAACAACTTAAAAAAAAAATACACAAATTCTTAGATAAAGCAACATTTTATGTTAGAAAAAAAATGTGTCTTCATCTTAGTTGTGCTGGTTTCCACACCACTGGCAATTTGCACTAGCAGTTTGCTCTTGTTTAAATAATAAGATACCACAGACAATCATTAGCACTAAAGCTTCTCAAGACTCCAAAGGAATAAAAAAAAATAATAATAATAAAAAAAAATCACAAATTCAAGTGCTTCTTACAGGCTTTTCATAATGCAATAAAAATAGCTTGCTGTAAATACAGCATATGACTATCAATACAGTAACTTTGGAATCAGTTACTGTTTCATTAAACAGTACTGAAATACTGAAGGCTAATATTTTAAGCAAGCTTGATTGCAATCAGTTTAATATATACATGTATTTACAATTGCAAGTCCATAAGAATAATTTATAATAATTTATGCAAAATCTTAAAGCCATCAGACATAAGGACATAGTAATTTTTTCACAACCTCACCATTGCCTGAAGCACACCGAGTAAATGCAACTTCTATATTGCAGTGCTCATTCGGTATTCATCACTTCAGATTACTTGGGATAAATATTATTTAGGTAGTAAAGCATTTTCCTGGATGCAGAAAATATCTAACAAATACTGAAACAATTACTAGTTGAAAAAGCATGCTATACTCTGTGCCTTGGAAAGCTTGTCCTAGGTTAGATAGAAGTAGTTACCACTGAACTATCTTGGAAATAGGATGTATCAAGATGCCTTTGAGATAATGTTGATATATATTTTATTGGACTTCTCACTGTTCTGGAAAAACCATGTAGTGACAGTAACCAGAATGATCAGTCCATTCTGTAGGAATGAGTGTCCTTTGAAACATATGTAACCAGAGGACCAAAATATACCCTGTATCCCTATATGAGGTTTCAAGAAAAAATAAAATGCTCCACTGAAAATTACGCTGTCAAGAACCCAAGCCCCTGTTTAAGGAAAAAAAAAAAAAGAAAGAGGGGGAGGGCGGGAGGACAGGGGAAAGAACTTCTCCCTTGGACTTTCCACATTACAAACATGTTAGGACTGAGGAACTTCAAAAAATAATTGCACAATGCTTATGGGCATTCTTGAGTAGTAGATTTGAGATTAAAAAGTCTCAAATCCTTCAGGTGAATTTTTGAGCTTAGTGTGGTAGTACTGCTAACAGAGCCTAAATAGGCCTGGAGGAATGTGAAAGTTCTTCCAACTCTTTTACCTGACTACAGCTTAAAGAAGATTCTTAGTGACCCCAGGACCTTCCCAAATTTTCTGTTGCTCTTTGGGCAGGAGCATCTTGAGTCTGTTGTCTCTGGGATAAATATGCTCACCTGTTGCCTCAGCAGTGCCATTTTGTGATGTAATGGCTTTGTGAATAGTAAAACTGAGCACAAAACTCACTGTAAGCACAAAGACTTTCAAGATTAAATACAGTTTTTGATAGATTAAAGTTAGACTGACTAGCTTTTACCTGATATTTGACCTGAAATCTTTCATTAGCAAGAGGTGAGGATTAATGCACTCTGTTAGTAAATGGAAATTTCAGAATCTAAAAAATCTCTTTTCTTGCATCAAACAAACAAAGAATAGACTAAAGAAATTGCAAAAGTTTTACTTATTTTTTTTCCTTTGGAAATAAAGTTTAAGGACAAGATCATCTGGATAGTTTGCATTGTGGCAGCAATTAAATAAGAACAAGAAATAAATTGGTGCAGGTAGTTCAGATTTAAAACAGTGAAATCATTGCTTTTGCTCAAAGGTATTTAAAAGGAGCGAGTGGAAATTAATCCATCATCTATTATAGAGTAGAAATGAAAGCATTCAAATGAGTACTAATTTTATTTCTATGCTAATTTGTATTTTAATTATGTAATTCTTATTTACAATTATAATTATCCTCGCATGTTTGAGAAGAGCAACAGTGTAAATGTATTCTTATAGAAAAGCTAGAAACTAGGCATTTAAACAGAAATTCCGCCAGTTGTGAAACAACTTTTAAAAAGTGCAGCAATAGTTTATCAACATATGTATTTTCCCCACACCCAATAAGCTAGAACCTCTGTCAAACAGCATCTTTAGGGAATAAAGTGCAGTGCCTGGAAACACATGGGTGATAAGAAGGCTGGAAAAAAGATGTAGTCTTTAGAACATTTTCAAGATTTCTTATGTATTTGAATGCATTGGAACTTTTGGGTTTTGTTTTTAATTTTCAAACTAGCATGAACTACCAGGCTCCTCTTTATCTTGTCTTATATTGCTATTTAGCGAAGTTGCTGTTACATAAGCACCAGATTTAACAAGTTTTCTTCCCACTTTGCCACTTTTCTTACTGCAGTCTGGCAGTCTTTTACAGTCTACTTCTCCCTCCTTATCCCCCCGTCCCAGTCCCCCTCCCATCTGGGAGGTGAAGATGTCTTTTTATTTTCAAGAAAAGATTCTTTATAAATACTGCTGTGACAAATCCATTACACAGCACAGAAGCGACCAGCGTGGTGCCAAACTCTGGCTGAGAACTGAAGGTCCAAACTAGCGCTGTTCCAAAAGATCAATGGGACACACTTCTAAACAGCAAGAGTTTTAACTAGCTCTATACACCACTGAAGGAAAATAAGAGATCAAATAGTAGGTTCTAACACAGAAATAAATGTCTGTTTGTTTCTGCCCTTCTGGCCCACTCTTTAAATACAGCTTGGGAAAAAATACATTAAGGAACAACAAAGAAAACACAAGCAGCTGAGATCTGCATTCTTCAGATAAGCTATACTCTAATTCACAGTAAACTTTAAACAGCATAGGTAATTAACCTTACAGAAGAAAAAAAATACCAGGGTAGATACTCTCCCACTTGTTTCTAAAAAGTCTGGATCTCTTTATTAAATACATTTATTTAAAATTGGCAGTTCTGGCATAAAATACGAGATAAACTGGGGAATTAGAGACTAATATCGTATTGAGGAGAAACGAGTCTATTCTCAACATTAAGATCTTAATGCTTTTGTCAGGATATGTATATATACGCTTTTAGTAACTAATACAGTTAATTTGAGGAAATGCTATGTATTCTCAAGAGACAAAACTTCAAGTTTAGGTATTGATTAGATTCTGCTCCAGAAGAGCTTTCAGATATCAATCTTATTCTTTTCACATCATTGGCATACGATAATATATTGACTGGATTGTACTAGGAAAAATTTATTTCATTGTCGGCAATGTTTCTCAGACATCTCCTGCTGACTGTAAAATGAGGTATCTATTTAAATCTCCCGTATATATTACTGAAAGAAAACTTTGATGTCTTAAATATCTGAAAATCTTAACATCTGCTGTTTACTTGCATGAATCTTGCATTAGAGAGGAAAAAAAAATCACTTCAGAAACTAATCAGGCTATTGCAGTTTTACCATCTCTTTAGTGTAAAGAAATTGCAAGCTTTGAAGTAAAGTAGAGCTGTGACTCTACATACTGCATACTTTTTGGATGTGTGTGTGTTTCCCCCCCCAGTCCAGGTTAATCAGATTCTATTTCATGAAGAAACACTGACAAAAAAGGTCTAAAGTTCCATCCACATTATGTTTTGAGAAATAATATACTGTGATTAAAAACATTTTCACAAAAACTTCAGTATTCAATCCTTCAAATATCTAAACTGTCAGAGAAAAAAGTACTTCAGAGATCTGCCTTTTCCTGTTAGTAGAAAAATAAGTTTCTAATTGCATTTCTCAATAATTTCCTCATGTTTGAAATTGAACAAAAATAGAAAACTCTCAGGTATATATTAATCATACTGGGATACAAATTTATCAGCAGAAACATTCATGAAGTGTTTTAGTTACAAAACAAGTTGTGTAGTAAGAAGAGAATGTAGAATATCAGAAGGGTATCACTGAAATATTCATAATTGAAAATAGTGAGTTTATAGCCTAATTTATACTTTAAAAACCCTCATGCTTTTACATAATAATAAAGAGAAAATGCGTTATTATTCCTTTTTGCCCTTATAGTCAACCCCAGAAACATGACAACACACTCAGAGCAAGCATGAATAAAAGGTTTGGTGTCCCCCACCTCAAGTAGTAGAAACTTTTTTGGGAAGAATTTAGGTCCCAGAACTTTAGCAGTGGCAGCAGCACTGCCATCAGTTAGCATTCTTTTTAACACAACCATGTACACACTCAAAGAAACTAAGACAAACTTCAAAGTACATCTGGAACATTTCTCTTAAATAAGGTGAATCATAAAAAAATAGGTTGCTTTCTACACAGTCTTAGAACACTTCTCTTATTGCCCATAGGAAAGCTTAATTTTTGACTGTGAGAAACACCAAAGAATACTTGAATACTTTTCCTTCTTAATCTCTTGAGGAGAAAAATCTTTTCTTCTATTTGGTGTCACATATCATCACCAGCTTCAGCTAGAATCTTAAAGACACATAAATCAAGAAGCTGTCACTTCTCAAAACATTTGTAAGTAGCACAATACAATTTTCATGCCTGACAACATAATGAAACACTTCTGTATAGAACCTGCTAGAAATATTATTTGTTGGACTCAAGTGACCAGCAGAGGAAATTCAAGCTCTAAGAAGCTTGTCATGGATCTCCACTATCTTCTGCGGCTACCTCTGGCCTAGGACAGGATGAGGTAAATGGTATTTATTCTATAAACAAGGACTGAACATGATTTACTAGAGGCTCAAACATCACTTGATTAACAGGTTTACTGAAAAAGTGACCATCAAAAATACATCAGGTCAGAGCATGGCCACTGCTGTAGAAACATTTAGAAACATTTTTCTTCTTCAAAGAGCCCTTTGCATATATAAAGAGAGAAGCCAGACCCTGAATACAGCTGGGCTGCTCATTCCCATGAACAGATATGCCAGACCAGTCTGCAGACCTGTCGCGAAGCCTGTCTGATGGAAAAGCCATGGTGTTACAGGATGGGCAGAAGTGTAGTCAGTGTAGTCAGGCCAGGACACTTGGAGCTGGGGGCATTAATCAGCTGGTACAACAATTTGCTAAACATTTTCCCAGTTGCAGTATCTGACAGGTGAATGGGCCCTCACTGTCATTGCTGAATCATCAGGGTGAGATCTCCTAAGAGACTGCAGGGAAGGGTTCATTCTTAGTCCAAAATTTAGAATTCCTACCTTTTGTGGCCACATGAGAGGGAAAGAGGGAACTAAAACACGTTCCTTATCCTATTTCACTAGGGCAAATAGTGCTAGTAAGCAGATGTGGCCTGTCCCTGAAGAGCTGGCAGGGCTGCTTTCAAGGCAGTGCTCCCAAATGCAAAATGTAGAGTACACACAGATGCAAAGCCATCTGTTTTGAAGACAAAAAATGTAACCAGAAAAAATCTTAAAAGGGACCTTCTATATATCAATGACAATGATAATAAACACCTGTCTCAGATCAAGTATTCTGATCACCAGAAAAGAATATTAATATGAAAGTGCATATGAAAAGGTTTGTTCAAGCTAAATCAGGCAGAAGCAATAATAGAAAACAAGATGTATGTCTGCTATAACGTGAATGCAATAGAGATCTAAGGATAAAAGTACCCAAAAAAGTGATTTATTACATAGTCAACTAAATTTAAATTTGCATTAATGTCAAAA
This sequence comes from Anas acuta, assembly GCF_963932015.1. Lineage (NCBI taxonomy): Eukaryota > Metazoa > Chordata > Aves > Anseriformes > Anatidae > Anas > Anas acuta. The sequence continues at coordinate 38,304,642 of NC_088982.1, forward strand.
GTTTTTATGATTCTTCATAGGCAGTGAAAACTGCAATGAATGCCCCAAGAGACACAGATCTAGAGTTAATTTATATATGAACTATTCAGATAGCCTTACCTGAATTGACACAAAATTGTTGAGCTAAAGAAAAAACACTTTGTGAGGTCAGTCAGAAATAACACAGATGAATCAGTAGCATGAGAGCTGTCTCAAGACCAAAAGAACAGAAATAATTCAAAGAACAATAAGGAAACATCTGACTGAATTACAATAGCTTGTGAATGCCTTTCTAAATACAAATCCTTTTTCTTGATTTTAGAGATAAGTGAGGAATACACTGTAAAAAAAAAAAAGTTTTCTAAATAGCAGATTACAATACTGTGATTGGTACCCTTATTTATTTTGATTCTAATTAATTCATATCCAGCTATCCCAAACTGATGCACTTCAGACCCACCAAAAAGAAAGTTGCAATTTTCTTGTCAATTCAAATTAAGGAAATACAAGAGCAATCCTAGCTCGTTACCTGATGTAATAGCCGGGAGGTGGACAACTACTTTGTGTCTTGATGTTTTATTCCCAGGACCCTTATTCAGGCAACTTTCAGTGGCTTTAATATCCCTGCCTTTCTCATCACACATCTGTGACAGAAGCCTCCCCTGCATGTCAGTTTTGGGGGCTTGACAGTTACCCTGGAATTATAAAATAATACAGCAGTAATAAAATGCAATAGAGAGCTGATGACCCTCAGACATTAGAGCTTGTATTCAAAAACTGTAAGAAAAAAAAAAAAAGTGTATACCAAAACAAAAATCTAACCACCTTCATTAATATGGAAGACTCCCTTCTTGTACACACACACACACACACACACAGACAAGTCTAGGTTGTACAACCAATTCAAAGATCAAATTTCCTTATTAAACATTCTGGCAACCTCCAGTGTTATTAATAATTACTTCATGAAGACTTCAGTAATTATCTCTGCTTAGTGTAATAAAAATGCCCTAAGATTTGCATAACTCTACCTCTTCACAACTTCACTGAAATTAAGAGGGAAAACTTATAACATTATGAACATAATATTAACTTAAGATGCACAAGTCCAGTAAGATAGCTGGAAAACCTGAAATTCCCCTAGATGTTACTGACTACCAAGACCCAAATATTTCAAGTAACTTTTAAAACTTTCATCTTCAATAAACAAACCACTCATGCAACAAAAGCACAAACACACAAAGTCCTAGCAGATACTCCTGTCACTCATCTTTCAGCCTGGGAAGTGATACCAAAACCAGCACTGCTATAATTGATCACAGACCCTGTTGGTGCAACTGGCACTTGTCATTCTGAGACTGTGTGACCCCTGATAATTGCTAAATCACCAAATACACTTGTTTCTATCCCAGATAACCTCTGACTTTTGTGGATGCTGCTCCTTTCTGCACCTGTGCAGTACAGCTGATGCTCACAGCTTCTCTTATGCAACATGGTAGGTAGAAAGGCAGACCTGCAGCTCTGCATGTTCTGGGTTTCTGCATCCAACTTAGTTAGCTGTAATCATCACTTCAATGAAAATCAGATAGTTAAAGCTGATGTCAGCTGAGACAACCATATGAACAGGAATAACGAAATGCCTCAGATAATTAGTCTCTTGCAAGCTCCCTAGCTCCTCAAAGGCCGTCACCACCACCAGACACTTTCTGTGCCTGAAGCTCACCAATCCTTGTTAAGACACAAAAAGAAATCCCAAATCTTGACAGAAAGCAATCTATGGGAAATATTAGGCTACTGTTAACATAACTCTCTCCTCTTTGTTAGTACTAGTTCAAGTCCCCTTTCAAAGAAAAAAATGAAGACATACATCACAAAATTACTTGACAATTAATATACTTTTCCAAACACATAATGCAAAAATACTAGCTCTGCTAATCAAGGGACAAGAGAGGAAGACATTGGTGCATCTGTTTAAGCACTATGAGAGAATTCCTGTATTAAAGGTATTACTAACATTCTAGAGTCAGAGTCATTCAGCTAGAATAAAACTGGTCTATTTCCACCCTAAATATTTTTTTGGTTTAAAATATTATTTAAGTTTGAGAGTTTGTTTTACTACCTACCATTCAGAGATGCTTCTGAATAAACAAACACTCTTTCAGAAACAGTGGTATCTTCCAAGAAGAAAACATTAATTAAACAAGGTGAATTCCCACCTATTTTATAGCCATTGTGTATGGGGCAGAGAGGCCCCATACAAGCAGTCAGATATATATATATATTTTTTAAACAAAAGCTTCATCTCCATTCAGAAACCACATTCTCTTCCCAGTGAAAAGTGTATCTCAGAAACACAGAATTGTCTAGGTTGGAAGAGACCTCAGGATCATTGAATCCAACCTCTGACCTAACACCAACAAGTCCTCCACTACAACATATCGCTAAGTTCAACATCTAACTGTCTTTTAAAGACCTCCAGGGATGGTGACTCAACCACCTCCCTGGGAAGCCCATTCCAATGCCTCACAACCCTCTCAGTAAAGAAGTTCTTCCTAATATCCAACCTAAACCAGCCCTGGCACAACTTTAGCCCCTTCCCCCTTGTTGTGGTTTAACCCGGCTGGCAGCTAAACACCACACAGCCATTCACCCTTCCCTCCTACCTCTCTGGGACAGGGGAGAGAAATGGAAAGTGAAGCCTGTGAGTTGAGATAAAGACAGTTTAATAAGACAGTAAAATAATAATAATAACAACAATAATAATAATACAATGGTGATAATAGTACTACTACTAATAATGTGTACAAACAAGTGATGCACAATGCAATTGCTCACCACCCGCTGACTGATGAGGCCTTCACCGTTTCATCTACCGTAATAAGTAATTTATTGTGGTTTTTGACTCTTCTCAACATCAACAAGTATAAGGCAACTTATATATATTTAAAAAAAAAAAAAAAGTAGAGGAAGAATTAACTGCCTTTTTGTCTTAATGTCAAAATGTGTAGTGTTCCTAAGAATTATTAAAAACGTAAAAAAATAATCAATAATAATAATAACCTAATAATCTAGAATAACAATAAACTAGAAAACATATTGTGCTTTGAGGCTACGTTTCCTCCTTCAAGTATTAATCAAGGTATTTCTCTCTCTCCTGCACACACCTACACAACTTACATGTAGAAATTCTAGACAGAAAATGCTAAATGTACAGCCCACACTAGCTTTCAAAATTGCATCTATATTCAGCCATATTACCTATAGGTGGCTTCTTGGAGATAGGAGATACAATCTCATTTTAGTTTCTTAGCAGGCTACACAGATAGGACAGAGACTGAAAAAACATTGCTGTTTCAGTTGCCTACAGGGCTTATTTTGAAATTGCATTCATTGTAGAAATCTGTTTGAAAATTTTTGCTAAATGTTTTTCAGAGAATAACAAAATTATATTATCAGCAACTCTTCCTTTACTCTAGCCACTTCTTTCTGTTTTTAACCAATTCTATTGAGGTCTATGAGATACCTACTAAACTACCAGAGTCTGTTTCTCCCTTTCCTTTTTTCCATAGGGATAAAAGCAAGCAATCAAAACCACGCACGTGCACACACACATACACAAAAAAGTATCTTTTCAAGCAGAAATAATAATAAAAACATTTTTGAAAAAAAAAAAAAGTCTTCCCTATTGCTTCCTATTTGTTATAATTTATTTTGTGAGATGTTGCATTTTCGAGCACTTCACTGAGAAAATTAAGTTATCACTAGGACAACAAGTACATAAGGAACTTACTGAAACGTGATAAACTAGTTTTTCAATATCTGAGAAGTTCAAGGACATATATATCAGAAGAACAAGAAATCTTTCTATCCAGATTTATTATTTTAATATAAGCTGGTAAAATAAAACCAACAATTTATTAGGTTCTATACTATTAAGTATATTTTAACACTAGATTTATTCTACGAAAATTTTTGAATTTTGTTAGCTGCACACATCAGTTATGAGTATTCTGCAAGAAAGGTGGAGTGGGAAGGAGAGAGAGATAATAAAATAAAGTAAGCTAACGTACAATTAAATACAAAAGATTATTTAAGCCAACCAGGTATCTTCCTGAAACAGAAATTCCAGTAAGCCTATCATAAAGCAAAACAATTAACAAGATGAAAACTTACACATTCTCCTAAGGATAGAAAGAAAAGAAGAAAATGAAAGTAATTTGTACACAAATCCTTGCCTGTCAGTCCAGTGGGTGCAAAGGCACTGCACAGGAATTGAGGTATTTTGGGAAAATACCTTTGGGGAATTCACTTTCATCTCATATAAAGCACCTTTGAGAAACTTTGGATGAATAGCTATTTGACTTATTATTTACTTAATGTTAGTGAGAAATAAACACCTATTCTTTTCCTTCTTATTAGTGTTTCGAAGAATAGGATGGTAGAACAAACAAATAAAATAGAGTATCTTTAGGACAAGATAAATTTTATACAGAAGGTCCAAAGCCACTGAAATGTTTTCATAGAGCTAAGTTTTCACGAAATGCTTTCACAGAATCACAGAATCACAGAATTTTCTAGGTTGGAAGAGACCTCCAAGATCATCGAGTCCAACCTCTGACCTAAAACTAACAGTCCCCACTAAACCATATCCCTAAGCTCTACATCTAAACGTCTTTTGAAGACTTCCAGGGATGGTGACTCCACCACCTCCCTGGGCAGCCCGTTCCAATGGCTCACAACCCTTTCAGTAAAGAAATTCTTCCTATTTCTTCATAATTAGTTTGCAGAAATTGCATTTTATTGAGGTAAGGAATTCTCAATACAAAGATGGTAGTTTGTCTTTGTCCTTTAACCTGTGAGGCCCACTTGGTCTGAAAAACAGGGAAACCAAATGCTTCCCTGATTTATTTAATAAGTGCATATAAACTTGTGTTTATGGTGCTACCTTTTAAAAGTATTTTTTTGTTCCACCTTTCAATTAAATATTTCAGGGGAGACTTACAGGAACAAAACCACATCAGGCTTGGAGATCGATATAATTATACAGTATTGGATTTTACCATTCTATTTACATACTTGCCCATAAAAATGAAAGACTCATTGTAATTCCCTTCATGTAGAAATACAGCTATAAGAACATACAATCTTTTTCTAATGGAAATTAGAATTGCAATTAGATCTAATAAAAAAAAAAAAATGCATGAGTAGAACATTTGTTCTGCAAAAGATGCTGATGTAGCAAAGTCAAAAAAGTTCAAAAGGGCATGTCAATTCTGTTGACATTTTTAATGCAGAGCATAAGAAGACTAGTTGGCCTGCCTGCCCAGATTTTTGGTGCCAAAATTTGTCCTGCCTAGTTGCCCCTAAGGGTCTCCATTTTTGCATGAAGACAAGCTAGCTGGAAACATAATTTACTTTTGAAAAATATACTTAGGCCTCCAGTTGGTAGCTAGACAGTCCTCAGATCCAGTCAGTCAGATACATATGAAAATATATCTGATTTTATATTGTTATACATTATTTTATAATACATATATACTCAGGCTTTATCTTCCAATAGAAGTTTTAACATGGAGAGTTAAAAGAAATAGAGTATTTGAGGGTGTTCTGTTTTTAAACGCAAAAAAAAAAAAAAAAAAAAAGTGAAAGAGCTTTTAAAGAAAATCTGATAGACTGTATTTTAAGGTACAACTATAGAAAATTAGATCCAAGGCATCTCCCTCTCTATTTTAGCTCAAAGCTGATTTTCTTAACCCAGAGCAACCCTTGCACTCTCTGTTCCACAAGAACCTAACCTCTGAATTACTACTTAAAAGTGAAACACCCTTTTCACTGGTCTTTCCCCTATTTGTACTTTCAGTATTAAATTTAGCATGATCAGAACACATCTACCAGATCAGATTCAATAAAATATGATAGCTACAATAAACCATATTTTAAAAACAGACAATGCAAAAATAAATCAGATGTTTACCTAGTTAGTACTTCAGGAATTCAGTAACTACTTGATTTTCTATAAAAGGCAGTAACAGCCATCCAGGTTCTACAAATACCCTAAAAAGTAAAGATCTAATGAGTGATGGTAAGACCTAAATGTTTATTGTAGACACCTGTTGTGGTCAGTGTGACTGCAACTCTTGCAGTCACCTTGCAGGGAAAAGCAAAGCTCACTTAGGAAATGGAATTCTAAATTCATCACCTGTTATTCCAAGTGATTAATTATAATGATATGTAGACTCAACCTGTGATAAACCTGTGATTTTTTACATAAAGCTATCTAAACAGATTTATATTTTTTTTAATTGTAAAATCACTGTTAATGTAAAGTCCACAAAACTTACTACCAAAAGGTAAATATGTCAAAATGCATCGATTCACACCCTTCTGATGCAGAGCTGTTTAATTCCCAGGTAAATGATATGGCTCCTAGTCTAACAAAGAAACATCTTCATAACAGTACCTGCAATAGTGAGCAGACTACCATGTAAAAAAGGAAAGGAGCTTGAATGTAAAAGACTGAGCTTCTCTGGAACCAAGAGATATCAAAGAGATATCAATATTACTGACTGTAAAAGCTAATGCACCCTACAGTAAAGGCAACATGGTAAAAAGTAGGAAACTAATATACTAAATCAGTCTGAAGGTTCGCTATTAAGGGTGTCTTTGAAATTTATCACTGACAAAGACTTTCAAAAGAGATTTCTTTAATGAGTATCTCTGATGGAGCTCTTTTTAAAGTAGGATTCGTAACAGGCTACATTGGCTGTGATGGTAATATTGGTAATAAGTAAAAAGACCAAACGTTTCCTGAAACACTGCTTAACTGTTTTGTTATCTCTTGAGGAAAATGTGATAAAAGTAAATAAAAACAACACCCCAAAATCTACAAGAAACTGTGTTATGTTTTACTATTTCATATTGGTCCTCTACTTCACCAAAATCAAAAAATTCAAGTGCAGAGAAAAAGACAGTCAAATATAGTTCCTCCTCATTCCCCTCCCAATATCTTACAAACATGAAATAAAATTTTTCTCTTTTGCTTTAGAGCACCTGGTTCCCAATTGCTAGCTAAAGGTAATTAGCCTTTAATTATCACCAGTTACATTTTCACCTGCAAAGCACTGGAACATGAGGCTTGCCCAATTAGCATATTCATCTCCCACCTGCAGGCAGTGAGGAAACACTTCTTCACTTCAACTAAGGGATTAATCTTTAATTTACCAATGTCTTAGGTGCATTCTCAACTGAACCCACAAAATGCAATTCTTACATAAATGTGCAGATTCTGAGGTCAAATGGTTTGCTTTACTAGAAAATGATGCTAAGGACTTCTTATACCCTCCTACAAGGTTAACCACTGGAAAAACCTTAGAATACTTCCACAGTAATAAACACCAAAGTGAAAAAATCAATGTACAGACAAACTGTCCAGTCCTTTCAGTTTTCTCTCACTAGTTTAATATTGTTAAATGAACTGAAGGAGACTCATAAACATTGTTGAAATACTAATGAAAATATGAAGTATGAAAATCTGCCTCCTGAATCCTCCTGAAAGTTTGTGCAATACTCTCAAATGCAGGTAGTCTGATTCTCTATACAAAATATAAATGCTTCCGTTGACTTTCCAGCAATGTATGTAGCTTTTTTCTGAGCTTGTTACATTCATTCTCTAGCTTAAATTTTGCTTGCAATATTACTTTTAAAAGCAAAATAATTTAGTTATTATTATTATCCAGTGGTTGCACACTGGAACAGGCTCCCCAGGGAAGTGGTCACTGCACCGAGCCTGACTGAATTTAAGAAGAGATTGGACTGTGCACTTAGTCACATGGTCTGAACTTGGGTAGACCTGTGCGGTGTCAAGAGTTGGACTTGATGATCCTTAAGGGTCCCTTCCAACTCAGGATATTCTATGATTCTATGATTCTATTACATAAGTTGGCCTACCAACATAGTTATTTTTTGTATGTATTTGATGATGTGAATGTTTGCAGTCTAGGGCTTTAATTTTGCAGATAAACACATCCTTATGCATGTGGTAAGTTCTGATGCCTTCAAGTGGACTAATGTTGTGCATAAACACATCACTAAGGTGCGTATTTTCAGGAGGAAGACAAAGAATTATGAATTATTACAGACCAGAATGTTATGGCTAGTGTCTGGAATAATATACATACTGCTGAAATAACTTACACTCTACTAATCTTCAGTATAGGAAAGTTTTACTTGGGAGGGTTTTATTTTGGTCATCTGTTATTCTGTTTTTGTGTGTGGAGGAGGTTGTTTGTTTGTCTGACATTTTAAAAAATAAACTTAATAGTTTTTGCATAAAATGCCATTGCCTTTTATTGCCATTTATTGACTTTAATGTGTTCAGATATACAAAGAATCTATAGTCAAATTAACAAAAGACATAGAGAAGAACCTCCATCCATAAATCCAAGAACCTTTATTGCTTTACAGAGTTAAAAACTGAAAAATAAATACCTTACTCCATAATGCAACAGGTAAAGTAAATTCATACACTCACCCTCTTTAAGCAGTAACATTGTGCTAAGGTGTCATAATTTCAGCAGGGATAGAGTTAATTTTCTTCAAATAGGCTTATGCTCATAAGATGCCATGGTTTGGAATTCTTATGAGAAAACTCATGTTTTAGTTGATGAAGGGCAGTGTTTACACAGAACCAGAAACTTTTCTGCTTCTTCTGCTGCCCAGCCAGTGAGGATGCTCGGGGTGCCCCAGGAGCTGGGAGGGGACACAGCCATGACAGCTGGCTAGAGAGACATCTCATACTTTATGTCATCTTGCTCAGCAGTAACAGCTAGGGAAGGTGGAAAAAAAGGAGGAGGAAAGGGTGACATTAGGAGTGATGGCATTTGTCTTCCCAAGAAATGAACCTTGCTTTCCAGGAATGGCTGAACACCTGCGTGATGATAGGAAGTAGCAAATAATTCTTTGGTTTGCTTTGCTTGCATGTGCAGCTTTTGCTTTACCTAATAAACTGTCCTTATTTCAACCTATGAGTTCTCACACTTTTACCTTTCTGATTCTCTCTCCCATCCCACATGGAAAGAGTGAGCGAGGACCAAGTGTGGTGCTTAGCTGCATGCTGGGTTAAACCACAATATAAAGTAATATTTTTCTTTTATGAGTATTTTTTTCTCCTGCTCTGTAATATATCTTCATGTCAAAACTTGATTCAAATAAAGACTCTGTTGACAAAGTATGAATAAAAATATGCATAGAAATTATTTATACAATATGTTTATAAGATTGTCTGACAGGAGTGCAGCGTAACTAGCTCAGTGTATCATATTATTGTTATTGTATTATTAATTATTTTATGAAAAAGACTGCTATGGAGTAAACAGGGAAATAAATTATATAAATTATAATTTTTAATAATAAAATGAACAAGCTTAAAAACAGTGATACTGTGCTCTTTTTTATATGCAAATAGATCCTTCTTCCTACTATATGTAAAATGTAACCTACCAGTCTCAAATATAGCCTTTGGTATGTGTTCATGGTAGGCACTACATTTCATCATAGTTAAAACATTTCTAAACCTTTTTTTTAAAGCATTTTTTATTATTTTTTTCATTAGCAAAGGATATTATATTCCATATTTTGCCTTGTTGTAGATGCAAAATGGTTGACTACATTTCTTTTCTGTGCTAAAGCACTGAGACACCAGCATAAACAATGGACCACATACTAATTTGTCTTTTCATCCTGTTATATACACATATTTTTTTGGAGGGTACTCCAGATATGTAAAATTGGATTTCTAAAGGATTAGGTAGATATTTAACTCATAAGGCTTTGATTTATTCTGAGGAAAATTTTATTTTCTTGCTTCAACTAGCAATTCCATCCATAACTTGAAAAACCCACTTCACAGAGTTTAATCACAACTAATTAAAAAAAAAAAAAAAAAAAAAAGTTTTCCTGTGGGAAAGTAATGAATCTGTATTTTCCACTGAAGGTAATTTAATCAAATATTTCTGAACTATATTCATCATTCCTTTCTGTCTTGCTGTATACTGATAGACAAGAGCATTCTGTCAAGCTGCAGTGATTTTCTAAGTGGATGAGAAGAATGGTATGTGTGTAAAATTGAAATAGTTTAAAAAAGGCAAAACGGTTACTTACATTGGAATGGTAACACCATTTTTGCATAGATAATAAGATTGAATTGATTTTATGAGAAGATCGTAATTGAAAACAACCATTTCTGGTTAGAAGCACTTAGATCAATTAACTTATTCTTCCCAAAATATTCTTAGGATTATCTTCCCTAGAAGTTATTTTTCCCCAATAATTTCCTACTCACTAATTTCTCATGGCTGTAAATATGCTAAATTGGAAAACACCAAGTTATAGTGGGTTATTTCTGTGACAGTAACTGTGGAAAGTGCAAGTCAGCTGTCATACTTTGACCTGCCATCACAATGGTGGTATTGAATAATCTTCCTCAATATTCAAGAAAAATACATTTGTAAGATACAGAACTCCAGTTTATTTTGGTCAGTCTCAATCATGCAGAAATGTGTGTGTGTGTGTGTGTGTGTGTGTGTGTATAAAATTATGACCAGACTGTAAAGAGGAAACAGGCTGCCATATTTTAAAGAGTTGTAGAAAGCAGGCATTAGTTAAGCTAGTATACAGAATTAAAATGAATGAAGATCCTAGGAAAACACAGGACTGGAGAACCACCAAGAAAACACAATGTACATCTGAGGCGTGTGGAGTGTGAATCTGTTTTTCAAAGGAGAACTTTATTTAAAATTGTCAGGATTTATTTATTTAATTATTTTTAGGTGGTGGACCATATGTTGATCGTATGCTAGGAGTAGTCTTGAAGTGTTACTATAACATCAGTGTGCATAGTTTATATCTATATAAAGCCGTAGGAAAGATATGAAGATGTATATCTCAAGGCTGAGGGAAGTTTTATATGTAGTATAACTGTAATCCAAAGCCAAATTATTAAATTACTAGAATAAAAATGCCAAACATTTAGAAATCTATCTGGCATCAAAAAAAAAAAAAAAAAAAAAAGTAATCCAGCTTTCATATATTTCTGTCTCACTTAACCCTCCTCCTCTGCATTATCCAATCAGAATTTTAACATTGTTCTTTAGTATTTACATATATACGTATCAATATACGTATTACATACAGTTAGCATCCAGGAAGGAGCAACTAGGTGATAGTGCTATGACACAGAAAAGGGGGTTATGTATGAAAAAGTAAATTTTCAATATATATAATTTAATGTTACATACATTTGCTACTTGTACCTAGCAGACATCTTTTTGTTTGTAGGAGATCCATCATATTTGCCATGAAGTTTCTTCAAACAGAAATACAACACAGTTTTTTTACCAAGACAGAGCATAATTATAATTTAATACATTTGGATGGAAATCAAAACACCTACCCCTACTAAAGGCACCAGAACCATTTGCTTTGACTTAAATTATCACAAAATTTCAACACATAAGACAATACATCAATTTCTTGACACTTTCTTCAAATTGGCTTTTAACATGCAAACCCAGAGAAAGTAATTTATCTTTTCCCTTCCCTAAAGTTCACTTTTTACAATTACTACAGCTTTGTTAAAATATTCTGCATTAAACACAATTCTTCCTCCTTAGATAAGAATACACAATTTTAATGCAACTGTTTTTGCAGATGTTTATGACAGAGCTAAGACATGGCTTTCAAATTTGCTTTAATGTGTCTTATTTCATTTAAAATATACATAAACTTCAATTAAGGTAGGCTTTAATTATATATATGTATTGGGTTTACGTGGTAAGGTTTTGGGAGCAGGGCAGCTACAGGGGTGGCCACTTTAAGCAGAGCCCAGCAGCTGCCCCATGTCAGATCAGAGCCAGCTCCAAAGGGACCTGCTGCTGGCCAGAGCTGAGCCATGATCAACCCTGGTTGGGCCTCTGGGAGTGCTTACTGAAGAAAGGGAGAAAACCGCTGTGCAAGGGCACCTGTGAGAGGGGTGCAAGAACCAGCCTTGCAAACACCAAGGTCACTGCAGAAGGAGGGCAGGAGGTGCTCCAGGTGCTGAAGCAGAGAAGTTCCTCTGTGGTGGGTGATGGAGCAGGCTGTCCCCCTGCAGCCCATGGGTCCCACAAGGAGCGCATGTCCATGCTGCAGCCCGTGGAGGAGTCCCTGGCGGACAAGGCCCCAGGCTGGAGCTGCAGCCCATGGAGAGGAGCCCACACAGGGCTGTGGTGGTTTTACTTGGGTGGGCAGCCGAGCTCAACCACAGCCACTCTCTCACTCCCCTTCCTCAAAAGTGAAGAGGGAGAAAATATGATGCAAAGGGCTCCAGGGTTAACGATGGGGAGATCGCTCAACAGTTATCATGACAGGCAAAACAGACTCAGAGTAGGGAGATAGTAAGATTTATTGCCTATTACTAACAAGCTAGATAAGTGAGCAACAAAGGAATGAAACTGAAACCGCCTTTCTCCCATTCACCCTCTTCTACCTCCTCCCCCAGAGCGGTGCAGTGGAACTGGGGCTCTGGTCAGTCTATAGCACTTCATCTCCACGTCAACTTCTCAGTCACTCTCTTCCCCTGCTCCAGCGTGGGGTCAAATCTGATCCTGTGTGGGCTTCCACAGGCTGCAGCTTTTCAAGAACTGCTCCAGATATGAGTCTGTACCATGGGGTCTATCCACCAGGAGCACACTGCTCCAATCTGGGTCCCCCACGGGCAGCATCTCCTGACAGGTCACCTGCTCCCATGTGGTCTCCCCTTCACAGACTACAGGTCTGGCCTGAAATCTGCTCTGGCTGGGGTCCTCCACAGGTTGCAGCCCCTATCAGTGCAGATCCACCTGCTCCACCGTGGTCTCCTCCATGGGCTGCAGCGTGGAACCCTGCTCCACCGTGGCACACCATGGGCTGCAGGGGGACATCCTGCTTCACCATGGTCCTTACCACAGGCTGCAGGGGACTTCTGCTCCGGCACCTGGAGCACCTCTCCCTATCCTTCTTCACTGACCTGGAAGGCTGTTTCACACTCCTCTCTCCCAGCTCATGTTCCCCAGCACTTTTTTCCCTGTCTTAAATATGTTCTCACAGAGGTGCAAACAATATCGCTTATTGGCCTGGCGCTGGCCAGAGGCGGGGCCCTTATCTAACAGGGGGCAGCTTCAGGATTCTTCTTGCAGAAGCCACCTCTATGCTCCCCTCCCCCCCACTACCAAAATCTCACCACGTAAACCCACTACAAGGAGCAGGAAGGGAGCCTGGGGCGGTGCTGCCGCCTTGGGGGGGGGACCCATGTTGGAACAGTTTGCTCCTGATGGATGGACCCTGTGGTACAGAGCCATGATGGAGCAGTTCTTGAAGAGCTGCTGCTTGTGGGAAGCCCATGCAAGATCAATTTGCGAAGGATGACTCCCCATGTTGGAGCAGGGACAGAGAGGGACCACGAAGTGGTGGAGACAAAGAGTTATGAACTGACCGCAGCCCCCATTTCCTATTCCCCAGTGCCACTTGGACGGAGGATGGAGAAGAGGGCAGATGGGAGGGAAGTGCTTTTAGTCTGCTTTTAGTTTCTCACTGTTCTACTCCACCAGTGGTAGATCTCCCTATGCTGAGTCTGTTTTACCCGTGATGATAACTGGTGAGTCATCTCCGTGTCCTTATGTCAAGCCTTCAGCACTTTCCATTGTATTTTCTCCCCTTCCTTCTTTGAGGAGGTGGAGAGAGAGTGATTGCGGTGGAGTTCAGCTGCCCAGCAGAGTAAAACCACCACAATGTCTTTTTAAGATATACCTAGCAACTTAACTTGATAGTCCAATAAATAATTTTGAATGTGAATTTCATCAATAACCAATCTCTAGTAATCCTTGTCTATCCCAAGTCATCAGCAAATCTCCATGTGTATAATCTATTAAGTTATCCAAATAACCTTTAAAGTTGCATTTTCTGAATTTATAGTGCCATACACAATCGATAACACATGCCATTTATTGAATTAGCTTTTTCTCCCTGAAAAGAAAGATTAAAAGTAGCCCTCAAACAGTAAGTAAAGAAGGGCTCATTATGTTGCGTTCAGTATTAATGGAAAAATTCTATACTACTTACTTGTGGCACAGTAACATGGATTTCTCACTTTCCAGTCATGAGAAACTACATGTACGTGACTGATACTAGTGTGGATGGCATTGTTTATAAAATGAAAGAGAAGTGAAAAAACAAACAAACAAACAAACAAAAACAAATACAGTGATGCAAAGGCATTCAGTCACAACCTCCCATAGACCTGGATCAGAGAAAATCTGAGAAAAAGGTGGTTAGCACACCTGTACCTCCTCATCTCCTTTTTCATTGCTAAGCATGTTGTTATATGGCATGAAGTATCTCTTTGGTTAGTTTGGGTCAACTAGCAGGTTGTCTCCTCCCAGCTTTTTTTGAACCCCTTAATCTATTCACTATGGTGCAGAGAAACAGAAAAAGACTTGATGCTGCGCAAACTGCTCAGTAATAGCTAAAACATTAGTGTGTTGTCAGCATCTTTTTTTTTTTCCACAAATCTAAAATACAGCATCATATAAAGATCTATGAAGAAAATCAACCCCATCTCAGCCAGATCCAACACAGTATGTTATATAGAATAAATAATACAATGTTCTTTATATGTTAAATCTGATACATATTACCTCATTCAAAATGAAAATCCATCAAACATTCCTGACCAAGTTCAGAAATCTTGTGAAGGAAATATGCTGCCATACCCTGGTGCTTCTTCTTCCAAATTCAATGTCCAAGCAGTACATAGATGTTATTTTCCAGGATCAGCCAACTCCAGCAAAAAATGGCCAAATATTTAATGGTGGTTTCTCATAAATGCTATAGAAATAAAAAAGAGACCTTATGTTCTGAGCTGCTAAGGCTGCATCGAGGCACATAACTGCATTCTTAGCCTTGTTAACTCCATCGAATGTACCCATTAAACAAAGCTGATAGATACTAAATCAAGGATTCTGATTTATTAGATTTTTGTCATTGTTTTCCTTATGGATATGGTATATTCTATACATGCTACTATTTGAAGATTAATCAGTAATAAAAATGGTATAGATCATTAAGCATATTTAGCATTAGATTTTAAGTGCTATTTGCATTTACTTTAGCAGACTAATAATGAGGAATATATTGTAAATTTCATTTTAGTGTTAATGGCATGATTAAACTTGGAAACCTTGGTATAACTGAATTAAAAAAAAAAAAAAAGTTTTATTGTCATTGTAAAGGATGAAGAAAGAAAGAAACTTAATGGAAAAGGTAAATGTCTTTTCCCTGAAAACCGTGGCTTTACTTTCTACCATCCCAGCCATCATCTCCTTGGAAGGTAGTGGTGCATATGACATTATGAGGCTGTGACTAGAACTGTCAGAAAAACAAAGGACTTCCAAAAAATTACTACTACTTACTTTGGAATCATTTAGTGTTTCTTTCTTTGTAAAGGCATGATTCTTTTTTTGATAAATGTGAATAGCCAGTGCTTTTGTTTACATTTGTGAAATCAGAACTGCATCTCCTGCTGTCCAAAGGAAGCACAGTCTACATGTATGACATTCACAATAAGAACTGTTAACACTTCACAATAATCACAATAATCCCAAGCTTTCACTGCCCAACCCTTTAGAGAAGTTTGTTCCTAGAATTTCTTGCCTGATTCATTGTGAATACAGAGGTTGTACTTTGCCCACACACTGAACAGTTTACAAAAAATATATGATTGTTCTTTAGGACTTTGAACCTGGTATTGCTTGCCTCTAACAGTATTTCCTCCTTGTCCCCTATTCCTGCATTTTCTTTATATAAAATATCCATATCAGTTTATTTCTGTAGGTCATGTTTCCTGGGGCTCTGTTCTTATTTGTTTTTCTCCTGTGGGCTTTCTCAATACATCTTAAGATCTGAAAGGATAACTAATTGTCTAATTTGACATGTTTTAAATTCTTGTAAATTCTTGTAAGTGTACTACAGTATCATGACTTTAACTTTCAAAAATATGCTTAGTTTTTCATCTCGTTTGAGACAGTGGGTCGATTTCCTCCTGAGTCCTGTAAAATGGCAGACTGTAAAATGGCAGAAGTGAGACAGCTCTCACTTCCCTTGTTATTCATACCAACTTCTAGCCACAGCCTTTGTTGCGTTAGTCTCTTGCAGATTAAAGAGCTCCTTAAAACCTTTCAGAGTCTTTGTCTTTCTAATGCCATACTTATACATTATAATCAAGTCACTTCCCACCTTCTTTCAAAAGAGTCAGCCATTAATCTATTGAATTGTGAGATTGAACCTTTTCAATTCCCTTTCCTTTTCATTTTAATTTTTCATTTTATTTTCCTTTTCAGTTCTATTTTCCTTCTCCTTCCTATAGTTTGCTACTTTTGTTTCAATGCACAATATAACAAATGCTGCAATGCTTCTGCATAAGGGGATTTCTTATTTTTCTTCACGTTACTGTGGAATGAGAGGAACTCGGGAATGGAAGAGGGAGAAGCTGACAATCCTGCACAATAATTTTGTCCTAGTATTTGTTACCGGCATTGAAGTCACCTATTTTACTAACTAAGCAGCTGAGGTTTTAGCTTTTACTCTTTACAGATTAAATAAAAAAACAGAGATCTTTCTTTTACCTTTCTATGAATAACTACTCTGAATAATATCAACTGCAAAGCAATGTAGGATATATTTTATCTTGAACTTATAAATGCTAAATGTCATATACTGGTTCTTTGGCTATAATAGTTTGTTTGTTTTTTTTTTTCTCTTGAAAAAATGGGCCCTAAGCCTCCACACTTGGTAGCACATATGACATATTCCTTTGCAAATTAGAATCATATGACCTTTCCAGGAAGGATTTGAAACATAGCACACTACATTTTGTCAAAAAGAATTACTGAATAATAACTAAGTGAATAATCTTAAACTATGTTTGTTTATTTGTTTGTTTCGGGGGGTAATAAAACAGAAAGCAGTTATTATATTAAATTATTTTTCTAATTATGCAAATAATTAGACTGCTGTTTTGCTAGTTTATAAGAAAATAGTGTCTTTGCCAACAAATTCAGTTTATATTTATGTATTTGTTTTCTCAGAAGGTAGAAATATAAATAAATCTTTAGGGCATAAGTAGATGTTAAAAAGTGACTGACGACTGTGTGCTATGTTTACACAATGCTACTGATTTAACTATGTAATATTGAACAGTGAATAAAAATAGATGGTATGGAAGTTAAGTACTTCTGCAGAGAACAAGGAGAAATGAAAAATGCATAAGAATACAGCTTTTGAAGAGTAAAAGCATGCCAAACATGAATTTTCTTCATTTCCATTTTTGGACATATTCCCTAAAGTAAATCTTCAAAGAAGCTATTCCAGCTTTAGTTGCCATGTTGAAAATAATAGAAAAGGAAGGACAAACCTGAAGCTATGCATGATTACTTCACATGTAGGTAGTCGTTTTTCTATTGTTAGTCTTTGGGTCATTCCATAAATATAATCCTGATAAGAGGTTTATCATTGTTCTTGTATTATATGTTAGCAATTTTAGGGATCAATGGGTCAACTAAAACATGATATGGAAGATTTTAGTCCAAGTAGAAATTGAAAAGATGTACACATATTCTATCACAGGTTCTGATCACAACCACTGCATTAAGATCAAGTTTGCTAAAACACTTAAGCCAACTGAAATATAAATAAAGTTCAAAAGAATAGCTGAGGGCAACAGAACAACTTTAGTGTAAAATGAACAAAATCATCACAGTATAGTGATATAGTGCAAGTAGTTTGCAAATACTTGCAAAACTATATCAGTTTATATGTGAGAAATAGTTATGTGACTTAGTGTAAGGTATAAGGACTACTGCCAAGAATTTTCTGAAATAATTATTCACAACAAATAATGTTACATGTGCTACATGAGAAGTTAACAGCATGCATCTATCACCTTATGAGAATGTAATATAACTGTATTAAAACTGGGCAACCTTAAAACACCTATTTGTAGATTAAATATATATATATATATATATATTTATTTTTTTCAAGGAAGAGCTTTCCTCAGCAAAGGAATCAAGCAAGAAATAAGAAGAGTGTGTGAATGCTGGTGGTCTCTGGAGAAATGCTACTGACCTGATTGTTAGATTGTCTATTATTCCAAAGACAAGTTCCAACTAAGTTGACATTGCCTGAACTTTTGTTACCTGGCAATGAGGTTGCATAGGAAAGCATGAATCTAGAGTGAATCTGGAGTTCATAAGCTTTTCTAGGATTCATCTTAAATGTTTGTGTGTGTGTGTGTGTGTGTGTGTGTGTGTTTCCACTTTTTCAATTTGAAATAAATATTCAGTCATATAATATGATCTGATCCAACAGAAGCTGAAGTCTTCAACAATAGCATCAGGGAAGAGAATTACTATTCTATCCTTTTCTCTGTGCTCATATACAGTACAAGACTGTAGCACAGATTTGCTATCCCACACAGGATTATTTTATCACGACGTTTTTTCTTATTTTCTACGTCTATTATATTCTTTTCCTTCTAACTATAAATTAAGAGGAAACTTTGACTTCTGCTAATTAAATCTATTTATGACATCAGTGTAACAGAGCTGACACAGCAACTGTGAGCAAATATGTCAGATTTATAGCTTCTCAGCTTCTGCAAACGAGAAAGAGAAATGGATTATAAGGGTTGCATTTACTGCTCAATAATAATAAATTATAATTGGCCATTTGAGGAGAAAAATGGATCAGAAAGGTGAAAAGTAATTTGAATAATTTTCAAATATCACACTTGTAAAATTTGACTGAGCATGAAAGTTCATCTTTGTTAAATGTTGAATCATCCACATTTTCATGTCCTTACAGACAAAACAATAGCAGTACCTTGTACACAAAAAAGTTATTTGATGAAACATCAGTTTTGATAGTGATACTAGGGAAAAAATAATAATAATAATTAAAGGAAAAATATTAATACTCAAAATTTTGTTTTGTTTTGTTTTTTTTTCCCCTAGGGGGTAGGAGACCTAAAAGGGGGTAAGCACAGAGGTAAACACACTATCACTTTCAATAGTATTTCTCCTAAACATTACACAAAAGGTTTTTAAAAAATAATAGTCTACATAAGCAGCGGTTAAACAAGTTATAAAACGTGAAAATAATAATAAAAAAATAGAACTATTTTCTACTTACTTTTATTTATCGTATAGTAAGTACAAAGCTAAGTATATACTTGTCTTTCTCCAAAGATCACAATGGTTTTGGCACAAGAATTTACTGTGCAGAAAAGGAAAAGAAACTGAGCTGTCAGAATTGTAGACCCATTTCTTGTAAGAATAAAAAATTTTGATTTTTTTACGGCATTACATTCTACAATATTTAATGTTCATGGACAATTCTAATGTAATTTTAGAATCAAATATAATCATTAAAATATTCTTCTATTTTAACATTCTACAAGTCAATAACTGTTTTTCTTTAATACCTTAAAGTTCACTGTTATACACCACCTGCAGGTACCAGGCAGTTTGGTTCTCACCACCTTGTAAGTGCCCTTTCAGGAGTTTCTGTATGCTGCTACGTTTCCCTTTGCTGTCTCTTCATAGGAGTTTTAGCTTTCTAGTGGATCCTACCCAAACTCTTGATGTCCTTCCTGAACTGAGCACCTGTGTTTCAGGTCCAGCCTTAGCACAATGCTGAGTGGCAAGGGGAAATAAATGATGTTTATCTCCTGGCAACGAATTAGGTAGCCTCATTAAACTCATATTCATCTAAGTATCCATCTAAAGGATCCTCCAGATCCTTTTCAGCAATATTACTCAGGTAGTCCAGACTGTATGGATGCGTGGAGTTATTCCACTCATAAGTAACTGAACAAACTCTCAAGTACACCAACCAAGAAATAAACAAAATTCCATGATAAAACTACTACTAATACTCTACTACTACTACAGTGACAGTCCTTTTTCTTTTTCCTGTCCTGAGACCTTCGTATTGATGTTATTGTGGTTTTTTGTTGTTGTTGTTGTTGCTTTTTTTTTTTTTTAATCATTGGAAATATAGTTCACAGTGTTCATACTACACATTTGAAGACAATGTAGGATTAAGAAAAAGTTTCTGAAAGCAGTTGTGTCAAGTTACACAATATTTACTCCGTTGGAAAGTGTAAAGATATATGCAATACTATATAGTGAAATCTTTCACAGGTCATGCATGTTAGACATGTAATAAACAAGTTAAGAGGGTTTGCTGTTATTTTTCCTCAACCTACTATCCTAACAGTTGGATAGTTTAATTAAATGAGGAGGTAAGAAGAAAGCAGCTAATGTATATACATGTATATATACATGGCATCAGTAAGATTCTGCCTTACCTGTTTGGTTAACCAGAGACTTGTTAGGAGATGAACGATGACATGACATTGATCATGAAAGACTGCAAAATAAGCATACGAATAACAGTGAGTAAATAGTTGATATTAGCAACAAGGAAACATAGAAAGACAAATATTATTGAATGAATAGGCATGAAACTTGATGATCTTGAGGTCTCTTCCAACCTAGAAATTCTGTGATTCTGTGAAAGATTTTTCAGTTTCCTGCAGGGGAAACTTTGGACACACACACAGTACCAGACAACTTACAGATACCAATGTCAAAACCAGTTATTAAAAATATTTTAGTGTGCTCACTAACAGTATAATCATATAGATAAGAATTAAAAATTACTTATCAGAAATAATCAGAAAATATTGTTAAGCTGTATAGGGACTTAAAGAAACTTCAAAAGTGATAGCAACTTTACTTTTTAGCTATTACAAGAATACAACCATCAATCAAATGAAAGACAGATTTCCAGGGTAACATATGTCAGACTTAAGTGAACCATAACCCAAACTACATAGTCATCAAACCAGAAGACAAAAAAAAACAAACAAACAAACAAAAAAAAAAACATTTAAAGACATTGAGAAAAATACAGGAAAAGGTCTATTAAACTAATGCCAACTGCTGTTATTTTTATTGTACTGTTAAATGACAAGTAGTTAAAGATCTACTTTATATTTCCCTAAATCTGTGTATGTGTACCACACCTCATCTTCATGGAATCATATGAAAATGTATCTCAGAAGGTTATGAACATTTCAATTTACTGTGCTTCAAGTTGTTCTCACCACTCCCAAGACAACATCTCTATCCATAGAATCCTTTTGGAAGAATCTCTATTCCCTACATTATTACCTTGTCCTCCTTAAATAAAAGTATAACGATTTTCATATGATGAATATTTGTGTGCTGTTCTTATGCATTTACATTAGAGTACCTTTTAGTGGATAATATATTCCATGACATCTCAAAGTCCAAACATTAAAGAAAAGCAATAAACATCCATCAACAATATATCTATGCATTTTTTGTATTGATTTCATAACCATCAGCAAAACATTCCCTAGAACATATTTTTTTAGATTTGAGTTACGTGAGGCAAAGGAAGTCTGCACCATAATCTAGTAAGTATTCTGCAAAGATTCTCTCATATAAATTGGAGACACTTAAGAGTGTTTTCTGAGATCCTTTTTACTTTGTAACATTGGCAGAGCTAATTGTAAATTCACCATTGAAAACGTTGCTAATTAAAGCAGGATGATGTTCCTCAAAAGCATCTATTGTTTAGATTGTTGCCAAAACAGAAAGGAATGACCTGAGATCCTGAGTGCTGATGAATTCAAATACAGAAAAAAATAACAGTAGTTCCTTTAATTGTGGATATTTGGAACACGAATGTCCAGAAGTCAAAGTTCATGTTTGACAGCAGTTAAGAGGGCTTATAAAAAGTTATTATATTTTTGGTTTTTATGCATAGTGTATGACTTCATAACAAAGCATTAGAATTTGTCCTAAGTTTGACATCGAGGGTCAGACGAAAGGATCGTGCTCAGCTCTGACCAAAAGGTTTCCTAGCAAAAAAGTAACACCAAGAAAAATGATTGTTCAGTCATTCAAAGAGCTGCATAAAATAAATTGCAGTTCTTCAGCACTTTGAAAAAAACCACTTAGGTTGTTCAGAATTTATTTACAATATGCAATGGAGAAAATATTAACGAATCATAAACAAGTGAGAACACAGCTGCCTTAAGCTGGTAAAATTTGTACTTCTGTAAATTATCATCTTACAAAGGCATCAGAAGTGATTCTGCTATCTAGAGTCATGAAAATCCAGGAAATTACTAGTCACATTAATTCTTATGCATAAATATTTAAGAAATCTATCCATTCCACCTGTGGTTTACTTGCTTTTAAAAAATAACTTCTATATGTATGATTTTTAAAAGAAAATACATGAGAAACAAGCAGATTGCAAATCTGGATGTAGGCAGGCTATATAGATGGGTGCATGCATAATAACTAATGATTCCTTGCATATCTTTTTACTTTAAAGAGTATTAAACTTCTAGTTATAATGTCAATTTGATACATTCTTTATGTCAAATGGTGCTGTTGAAAGAACCATTGAAAGTGATACATTTCCCTGTTCCACTTATTGCTATTGTAGCTAGTACTGCAATAAAAGTTTCAAAAAAAAAAAAAAAAAAAGGTGATCTTTGATGAATCTTAGTTCAAAGGAAACATTACTGAACAATTCCTGGAGATAAAACTAGCAAAAACTTTTCCTTGTGAATTCCCAAATGCTTTATGATACCTTATAGGTCAAAAACGTCACGAGAATACATGTTCTAATTTGATGTTAGCCTTTCAATTTGATTCACAAGTAAAAAGTAGGAAGACACTCCCAACCCCCCACTCCCACTATTACCCTCCCCCCGCCCCAACAAAAAAAAAAAAAAAAAGAAAAGAAAAACAGAGATAAGTTAATAAAACTTTATCAATTCTTAAAAAGCTGGGAATCAATTTGACTTCTAGTCTTGATGCAAAGTATGGCTTTAATTCTGTTATTTATTAAACTTTGTTGACAGTTCACATTATCTTATTTTTGTGCCTCTCCCCAAACCAACCTATCTAATCTTGAGTATCATTTTGTGTTGTTTTTGTTTTAATATTTAAATAGAAACAATATTTTAAGAAAGGTTGTGAGTGATTCCCCCTTTCCTCACATATTACCTTTTCTTTTATCTCACTCCCTGCAGAAGGAGATTCTAGGAATTAAATAGACCATAAATCATTTCCAAATATTTGATACAGAGCGTATAACTCTGTAACAGGATGATCTGTAACTTCCTTGGATTTCAGAAAGAAAATATACATTAGTACCTCATGCATCTTAGAGATAAGAGAGAAATGAAGTTGCTGAAGTTATTTTCTGTCTGTTATTTGCAGTCTTTCGTGTTG
The DNA here is from genome assembly GCF_963932015.1 of Anas acuta. Taxonomy (NCBI): domain Eukaryota; kingdom Metazoa; phylum Chordata; class Aves; order Anseriformes; family Anatidae; genus Anas; species Anas acuta. The sequence continues at coordinate 38,328,035 of NC_088982.1, forward strand.
CATAGTGATATTTTAATAAAGATAACTTGTCACTACCAGACCACAGTTTTATTCAAAGTTAAGAAGTTTTCCTATTTATGTATTTACTTGTATTCTGTATTATCTCAAAATCTCTTCATGTGTAGAATGCCATCATGTTTTCACAGTTTCCAAAGACTGTAAATCCAGTCTAGCCCTGTTCTTAGAATTAATAGGAATATTACCACAGTCAAATATTTTTGCTAATACCACATTTTTCTATATATACCAAATTGTGTTTGAAGTTAGAGGTCAGTTTAATCTTGGCAAATTAGTTAAATAATAACACCATTAGATCTTCACAGTTCTAATCAAGAATTGAGATTCTACATCAGTCAGCAATGTTGTTAAGTTAAAAGATATTAATTCAGGTCAATACTTTGGTACAAAAAGAGTAAAATTGTGAAGATATCTGATATTTCCTCTCAACTTCATGTCATAAAACCACTGTCTATTTTCAAAAGCAGTATGCTCTTAGGAAACAGCCTGACTTTGAAACCAAGACAGTCAGACATAGCATCATTTACTAGGAGGTGAAGCAAGAGTAACTAAAAAAATTCTTTGATTCCAAGAACAGGCATATTATTACTGACACCACTAAAAGAAAAAAAAAAATCCTTTCACTCTTCCTACGCTCTGCTTTTATAGTAAGCAAGAAACTTGAAAGAATGAGATCTCATGGGGAAAATAAGAAAAGGAGAGATGAGAAGAGAGAGTAGAGAAGAGTCAGCTGTACAATATTTTCTTTCCTTTATATGTGCACAATGCTTTGGTACATGATAGTTCAAGATTCTAGGAAGAATATTCTCATTGAAATCATGACTAATGCAAAGCAAACATTACTAACTACTAAAAGACGACTTCCTAAAATTTTCAGCTACATACACATAGATGAAGCATCGCTTTGAGAGGTAATTCATGGAAAAGATTGGGACCACATGAGGAACTTCTGCAATTTAACACTGGATACTGCAAAACCTAACCTCTAGGTTAGTTTTTTACCTCATTTCATAAGGTAAAATCAGAAACATTGTCCATTCTGTTATGTGATAGCTTTAGCCACCTTTTAGAGAGAACTCATTCATTTGGCACCCTCAAGCTATGTAGCTGCAATAACATGAGACATTGCTCACACTAAAAAGTCTACTGAATATAACTTAGTATACTAAGTTATTTAAATTACTTCAGTAATGTGAAAAATAAAGCTGTGTTTTTTGCAGTAAAAAAAAATCCACTAACTTTGCATATTCAAAAGAAATTTTGCAGGCATAACAGTGGGAGGGAATGTTAAGCAGATAAGGGGACAGTGGAAAGTCCCACTGTTCCAAAATAAGGATGGCTAAGAAAACCAAGGCAAGCATTTGCGGAATGAACAACAACAACAATAACAAAAAATCATGGGCCTTCCAGTCATGAGAGAAGAAAAAAAAAAAAAAACAAAACACCATACAATCCTAAATTGGAATTCATAGGAACCAATATGAAGCTATGTTAGCTGTCAGTCTACCAAATACTCTAATTCATCTACTATATAAAAATATAGTATTATAAAAAAAAATATATATATATATATAAATATCACAAATATTTGCTATTATATACTACTTATGAAATACGATATGGTTAAAAATAATCTTGAACGTCTAAAGTAATGCTGACAATTTTGACAACTTCTAAAGAACTATGCAAAAAAAATTTTATTTATATCTGATGTATGAAAAACATTTGGTACTAAAAGTAATAGTTTTTTTAATGTAGTTTCAAGAATGAATGAAAAACAGGCCATTAACTTATTTCCTTTCAATTTACATTCAAAGCCTAGACAAATATTTCATCCATGTTCAGAGAAAGAAGTGCCATAGTATAATCTCGCACAAGTGGTCAACACCTTTGCAAAACTGATTGGTGAAGATCGAAAACATCTGCTTATCCTCCTATATCTCACCATCATCAGTAGCTTCACAACATCTGTTCTGCTCTTCTCCTTTTCATTTCTTCTCCTGTCTTTGCCTACTTAAAATACCCAGGGGACTGGTGCTTTAAGTCTAACCATCTGTTCCTTAGCACTTAAAAATAAATACAAGTAAATATTAAAGCCTTGCTGAAAAGCAAGTGTTTGTGATCTTAAGGGTGTATTTAAAAAATAAAAATAAAAATAAAAATAAATATTTAAGTGCAAAATATTATGTAAGAGTAAAAACCACTAAGTTGTGGTCTAAAGATATTAAATCCACTGTAAAACATTCTAAGAATATGCATTTAAAATCCATACCCTTCAAAGTTAAAATTAGACATGATTAAGGTCTGTATCTATAAAGAGACATACAAAACTTCAAATCCTGTTACCTATTAAAAAAAAAAAAAGGAAGGAAAAAAAAGAAAAAAAGGAAAAAAAAATCCAAATGTTTAATGCTTAATTACCTGAACTTTTGTCACTTTGTTTTTAGTCTGACTCACAATCTCATTCTGTCCCTTCTATTTGAATAATAAGAAAGATACTGTCAGGAGTCTCTGGAAGTTAGTTATAAGGCTGTCAAGTCACTTCATTATTTCTTCGAAAAATGAAATAGATCAACCATCTTACTACAAAACATATCTCCCAGACTGAATTATTCATGTCACTATTTTCTTCTGAAAATCTGTTGTTTCATGACATATGGACACAAGTAGATACAATATTCTAATAATTTTATCTCAAAGCTGTGTTCATGTATATTTTAATTTCTTGTCATTGTTTTACATTACTTCTGCTCTTATATTCTGCCTTATAGATGCATTGAAGATACATACTTTACTGGATATATTTTCTTAACTTTAGACTCTTTTAATCACAAATATCAAACTCCAAATCTCCCATTTCATAAGACCTAGGTTTGACAATGATTTTTCTGCATTTCTGATGCTGATTTGTGCAATGACGTCTGTTCACTTCCTTTATTTCCTCTTTTAGTTGTATGTTGGCTTTTTTTAACTAACAGCACGTTGGTGACTTTGAAATGAAGAGAATTTCATAAGTGGATATTAACAGAGTGCAAATAATTATTCAGTTAAAAAAAAAAAAAAAAAAGACAAGTATTATCAATCATAAATACTAAATGCTAAGGTTTGTCTAAAGCTAAGATATAGATAGTCTTCCTCTCCATCCATCCCTCCATCTTTAGGCATTTTTACATTACATTGATTTATCAGCCAGTAAATATTAAGCCCATTTTGTTGTGCATTGCTTTTGTGTGTGTTGGGAGTTTATTCTTTACAGCTTTTTAAACAGATGGTTTTGTAACAGTAAAGCTTAACAAGACACAGAGCAAATAGAAATAAAATCTTCACTAGCAATATTCCTTGTCATTGCCCAGTTGCTGCCAACTAAATATATTGGACCAATCTTTCATAAAAAAAAAAAAAAAAAAAAAAAAACATATAATAGGAAAGTAACTACTGCTTGGAAAGTAAGTTCTGCTGCCAGATTTGACTTCTACTATTTTGTGAATACCAATGGAAGTTTTAGCTCATGTGATCTGACAGACCCTGATTTTTGCTTCAAGGATATTATAGCAGATTGCAGAGGACACATCATAAGTGCATTTTGTGATATGGTAAGTACCAGTAATAACTGGCAACTCTGTCGCTATTTATGCTAAATACATTCTCAGTACTAGAAAATAAGCTTTGAAAAATGCATCCATGTTTTTATTTTGTAAATTCAGTTTCCTAAATAAACAATTTTATGTAATATTTAAAATGCAGTTATATGCCCCAAAACACACTTTGTACATTTCAAACTGGTCTAATACATCACATTTCCTCTTATACTTAGACAGAATCAATTGACAGTCCCTGAATTAATACTGGATATTTTGTGTAACTTTGAAGGTCCTGAAGATGCTTTTGAAAAGCTGTTCTTTCATCTGTGCCATTTTACTCAGATAACAAAACATAAATCAGAAGAAAAAAGTCCAGAAATATTAGAGAAATATTTCAGCAAAAATCCTTAAGCACAAATTACCTATCTATCTATCTATCTACCTAGCTATCTATCATTACCCAAGATTATATAAGAATACTAAGTAATACTGAGATACAGGAGGAGTGGACCTTTCACTTCTACAATTTAACAAAATTATAACTTTTGGAAAACAGGTTTTCTGTCTGTGTGACATTAATTGTATATTGTTTAATACAAACAACCTGCATATATTTTCAAAGGTGACACTGAAGGAAGGATAAGCATATGTAACTGTAGCAGAATTTCTAAGTAGAATTTGTCAGAGGAATTCCTTTCACCTGATTAACTGATGAAGACTCTTCCTCTAAATTTAACAGTAAAAGTTTCCAAATTATTCTTCAGATCACTTTGAAGATCACCTTGAAATTCTTGGGGACTTAATGAAATGTTTCCCAAGTTCTAAACATAGCTGCCAGTCAACACTCACATACTTGCATTTGACATAGATATGAGTCAAAAAGCCCTCGTAAATCTCAATGGAGTTACTCTAGATTTACACTAACATTCATGAGGTGTATAGAAGTTTGCATCTTCTCTTAAGTCTTAAAAAAGAAAGGAAGTAGAACTTTGAACACCAAAGGCTTAATTTGTACCCTCTAATTTCAGAATTGTTCAGGGAAATCAGACCATCTAGTCACACTAGATGCAAAGAGGGAAAACACAGAAATTCAGGACCCCATTACCTGACATACAGGAAAGCTATTCTTGTACTCTTCACATGCCATGGCAATATTTGTCTGAGCAATGCAAGGGACCTTGAGAAGTAGGCCAGCTTCTAAGCACACGGAAAGTTAGTGAAGCTTTAACTAGCACGGCATTTCATTCAAGAAGTCAGCTTCAAGACTTCATTTAAAATTATCAGGGGCACATTATCTGGGAGCACAACAAGAAGCAATTATTGGTTTAATTAGCCCGCATTCACCACGTTGTGCTCCTTCTCTTTGTTGGATTGCCAAGCAATTTTGTAAAATCATTAAGCAAGGGAACTATAATTCCATAATGACCTAATCTGCAGCTCTATCCTATCACACTGGAATATTTTAAAGTTATTTATGACTGTCCTCAATAAAAGCAAAGTCCATTGGGCAAGACATGCTTTGGGTCTCCAAAATTCCAAATTGCTTCCTTTATTGAAAATTTTTTGTTGCATTCACTCATCTATCATCTTCTACACCTAAGAGAAGTTTTGCTGTTGAAATAAGGTTAGCATAAATGTATGTTGCAATAGAAATGTACAAGACACACTAAAGGGTATCTTTAATGCTTAAAGCTGTCCTAAAATAATTATATTTAACTTGATTTATTTTCAACATAAACATTGTTACAATTACAATGAAGACAAAATCAGAATAATGTAAAATAATCAAACAAACCTCAAGAACTATTAAATAGTTACTTTTATTAAGAAGGAAATTAATTTAACAAAGTTAGTTTTTTAGTTAATATCTCAAAATTTGGCAGTAGGAGAGATTTAAGTTTGCAATTGTTAGCATTTTAAGTTTTCTGTTTTCTTACTTTCATGATCATCATACGAGTTTTATGGTATTTCACTGTACCTTCAATGTGAGACTAGAAGGAAGGTTAGTTTTATGAACTAACAATATATCTCCACAACTTTTAAGTAGTAAATTAGTGAAGTATCATTGTGTTCAAAAATCCCAAAACTTAGTTACAAAACATCCAGGAAGAATGCATATGAAACATTTGGAATAAACTAAAAAATTGAAATATTATATAGCTATTATGAATACAGATAGCTATTTTGAAGTTACCATTTGCCTAACTAAATTGTTTTACTAGGCTGAAACAAATCTTGATAGAAAGCTGCAATTTCTTCCTAAGTTGTGGTAAATAGAAAGACAGAAGAACTAATTAGAACAGAATTACAGGAATAAAAAGCACCTTTCATATATTTTGCTATGGAGATAAAGTAGAAGCTCTGAACAGTACTAAGATTTGAGAGTAGCTACCAATCAGTGAAATTGCAATGGCATTTTTTATTTTAAAGGGACTTTACTAAAGTATGATCTTATCAAAATATGTGAGATATGTCAAAAAATCTATGACAATGTAGAAGGTAAGCAAAAAAAAGATATCAAAAAGCAGTTGAATTTCTGAATAACAAAAGGAAATTTAAAAGTAAGCTGACACTAATTGAGAAGTTTATGTTATGTAAATCAATCAAAAGTGAGTTTTAAATTATTAAGAAATGTAATAACTTGATCAGAATGTGTCACCTTATTGCTGCTCATCATTTTGACCTGGAACAGGTACATAAGTGTTAACTGTATCACGTAATCATGGTACAGTGGGAATGTTAGTAAGTATTTTAAGTAGTTTCCAAATATCCAAAGCCACTAACTCCTAAAAACAAACAAACAACCAGCAGCAACAACAACAACAAAAACAGAAAGGAAGAACATACAGATATGCCTAAACCTCCCGTAAGGAATTGTTTAAACCTAGGAGGTCTGATTTGAGCTCTTTAGGTTATACATCCAGTGTGCATAAAAGATAACATGTTCATAAATGTGCTTAATGGATTAAGTAAAACCTACTCTCCCTGCTAGGTTTTAGCTAAGTTTAGCACATGAAAATGCATCAGCTTTTGTTTACACATGGAAACACCAAAAATGCTTTCCCTAATACTTGGTTCTTAAAATGCTAATACTGTTATTTTATTAGCTTTGGAAGTTAAATGAAACATATTTAGTTTAGTGTCTCATAATGGTTTACATTTCAAAGTGACATGTGCTATTGTATAATCAAATCAAGGGAAACTGTAGTTTATGACGTTCCCAATAAGACAACAAAGAAAGAAATCACGAGTCACAGATCTCTCACTGTGTTCTTGGAGGAACACAGGAGATGAGACACAAAAAGCAGTTAAATGTAAAATAAGAATTCTGGTCAGAACCAAAATTTCAAAATGCTTATTTAAGAGATGAAGAACAGAAACCAAAACTATGCAAGTAATTACATATGGTTTTACAGTTTTGCTATGCAGAATTTTAAGTAGGTTTAAATACACTTGAAAGAAGATCATTCTTGTTTTCAGACACTGTATCATGATGAAAGTACGAGAATCAGAAGCAAGAATTCCAGAAGGAGAAGTGGGGAAATGACAAAACAGCATGAGAACAATGTAAAAATGTAGAGAAAATTTCTCATGATATAACATTAGTAAGTCAGTGCTTCAGAGGTAATACCATTTAAATTTCAAAAAGTTATTACATGGACCCTGTAATTAACGTCTTCACCATAGGTGTGTGTTTTACAGCTACAGGCTGTGACAAAAACTTACTATGTAAGTCCTTCTGCAGCATGTGTGTGCCTTTTTTCCTGTGTGGATTTTCTGAGATACAGATAACAGCTGAATTTTATGTTGCAGTCACACCTTGAAGATCTTACTTTATGGAACTTATAGGAACTTACATAGTTTTGAAATTTCCACTTCCCATCAAATTTGACAGCAATTAGTTTATGGGTCAGGATAGATGCAATGATCATATATTTCTATTTGTCTTAAGAAGGAGAGAAAAACTGTTTTGTGTGATGCAGAAATATGCAATTAGGATAATTGTCCAGATTGCAGTAAAAGAACTTTGCTATTTAAAGGTTTTATACATAAAAATAAATAAACAGTCCTAGAATGTTAGATAGGTGAGAAGAATCCTAATAAAACCTTAGAAAATATTTAAAACACTTTTTTTATCGTAAAAATACTCCGTTGTATAAATTTTATCCATTTGAAATTGTTTTCTAATGTCGTATAATGATGAGAGAGAAGTATTACATACCAGAGGTAACTAGTCCAAATGTTACTTGGCCTGCTTCCTTCAGATCTAGTACAGTCATCCCTGCACTGCATTTTGCTACGAGATGTAATCACATCTATGACAGCAAAGCCTTGCTTTTCAAATTTGATTTCTACATCTACCTTTGAAATAAAGGAAACTGATCAAGGAACAACATTAAGTAGTATTCTTTTAACATACTAACCTCATAGGCATGTTGGTTATCAAATTTGTCCTATTACAACTCACTAACTGCTGCACCGATCTAGGTTATACAGTATGATCTGAAGAAATCAACTGAAGCCCTGTGTCATGTATGTGCTAACCCTTAATTTTCAATAATTTAAATAGTATAAAGGCAATTCTTAAAATCAGTATCCTTATTTTTTTTTTAAGAAATATTTGACATGGTGTAAAAGATCTGAATTTATGATTTGACTGCTTGCACAGATGACTTTCAGATAAAGCATACTAAGAAGCATATTATTTCCATTCATGGCAATTTACATGTGAAATTTCCATTAGTGGTAATGACAGTGGCACATATAAATCTCCAATTCCCTCTAGCATTAATTGCAGTCATCTATGTAAGTACTTGAATTTTCAATGACATTATGTCCGTAACTGTACAAAGTCAGAAGGGAACACATCCTGAAGAGGCTAAACATTAAGCACTGTCATTTCTAACGGCAGGTAATAACTAAAATCTTCATCTCCACCATTGTTAAAATATAGCATTGCATAAGCTTTATTCAAGGAAAAACATTAATGAAATATGTTGGCCTAATTTATCAGACTGTTTAGAGAAAACTAGTTGACAGAATTTGAAATTAAGCTGATTATTATTTTAAGCACACTATGCTGATACTTTGAAAGTCACTAATTTACCATTTATTTGAATAAGCACATGTGAAATCCACTTTAGACCTTTCTAAACCTTCAAGAGAAAGCATTGAATTTCTTGTAAAATGGGACTTTATGAACTTTCAAGGAAGCTGTTGAGAATATAATATAAGTGAACCAACAGGCTAATTAGAGAGCAACTTCTGGGATTTTTGAAGTTCAAATAGACTTCATATTAGATGTCAAGATATTAAGCAGAAACAACTTCAAGTACATTTTAGTTCAACAAATGCATTATTTAAACTGAATTAAACGAGATATTTCTGTTAATGAAGTTATCAGAAGCTTGGAGTTCTCAAATTACCTGTTATGAAAAATCACTGAGGTATATTTAAAACAAAATAATTCCAAATTGTACTTGATCTCATTATGTAAATATGTGACATCTGATTTTTTGCTTGCCTCCAACATGTATCACAAAAAGTACTCTTTCATTATCTTAATCTTGAATCATGTAATGAAACAGCTACTCCCTGAGAATGATACGAACTGTAACAAAATATTACTGTCTTGGTATTCAGTGTCCAACAGAATCTGTCCAGTCATAAGACATCATCATACTCAAATATTTTGCAATGAACAATGGAGGCTGGGCACTCTTAAAATGCAAATTATTTTATTCACAAAATACAGAGAAAAAAAGAATTCCCATCCAGAATGCTGAGCAAATCTATACTACAATAAACTAGGTTTCTTCTGAGAAACCTAGCAAAAGGTCTTGTTAGCAAAAATTCTTAGAATCTGAAGAAATTTAAAAACTGTTCAATCCTCCTCCCTGGATACTGGGCATCTGTACAAAATATGTACATATTTTTTGTACATATGTACAAAATCAGCATTGATCAAACCAATTGCGATTAAACGTGTTACATAACTGGTCTTCAAATCTGATAGATACTGAATTTTGACTTCTTTCACTAATTTTAATTTCTCTTTGAACATGAATTCTATGATATGAATCCAGATAGTCTAAACACAAGGAGGGACTGTAGCCATGATGGAAGTTATTCAACTGAAACATTAAACAAGGCTCTTTTCAGTCTTTGTAACAAAATCCTCGAAGTACAAAATTGATTGTATTGGGATCATATACGACAGTGAAAAAGTCAGTCTTTTTGCTTTTGATTCCAATGAGGCCAGGTCTACACTTGTAACCAATTAATAATATCATCCTGCATTGTTAGCAATATGTTACTAAGATGAATTTCTTCTTGTGTAAATTTAAACATTTAAGAGACAGTTAATTATTCTGAGAGTTAGTCATTACAAACATGTTTGAAAAATATCTACAGTCTTACTACCTACTCCTCCCTATTGATTCTAAGAGGGTCTTGGGCAAGTATCTTTGAATTAGACAGCAATTTTTCCATGTCAAAGCTAGGTTAGGGAACTGCCACCTTTCCTATAGAGCTAGGAATCTAGCTCTATAGAATCTGTCAGCATTATTATTATCAGCACTATTTATTATTTATAAAATAATAATTCTATTTATCCTGAGGTTTTACTAGCAAATGTGATTCTCTGTTTAGTTGTCTTAAGAGCAACTAAAATTATTTTTTTGTCAGCAACTTTGGTCAGAGATAACTCATCAAATCTCTGACAGACAGAGCCATGCTGGCAAGTTTTTACAGTAGACCTATCTTTAGATTAGTCTTATCATTAAGTTAAATTGCATCAGCAGTCACGGCTCCCTCAAGGCCAATTCACAAAATTGGGATTACCTAAAGCAGTCATGTTAAAACTACATTTCCTGCACCTTTCACATTTTACTCTACAAAAATATACAGAAGGGATTGAGGAAAAACAAAGATTTCATTATAAGTGAAAATCTTCAGCAGTTCTTTTTGTACATACACCTATTCACAGGTGTATGTGGGAAAAGTGCACTGAGAACTTGGATGGCCTTCAAATATTGTGCAACATTTCATCATGCTCCATCATAATATTACAAAGCAATGGGATGTAGAGTTCATCTGCCACTGTTCAGGTTCAAATGCATGAATTAGTTGTGGAGTAGAGTCAATTTTACTATTGTACTTGAAAACACCACCAACAGTTAGCTATCTGGATTTTCTAGCTTTGCATGAAATGTAGATGGATGACAGTTTACCTGACACACTAAATCTGCAGCAGGATCCTAACAACTGCATTGAAGAGAAGGTATCTTTTACATTTTAAAGGGTAGAAACATATTTTCTGTTTTCAGAAAATACATTAATGAAAAATTTAGTGCGATACAAGTTACAGAGGGTGACTGATTTTTTTTTTCAGGGGAAAAAAGCAGATAACAAGTATTTAACAGGTATTTCCTCCTAATACTTAAAACCAAACTGTAAGATTGAAAGTGTTCTTTTTCTTCTTCACAGGAGGAGACAGTAAAATACACAACATTTTTTGACAAGTGTGAATAATTCAATATTTGGGGAAATGAAAAGGAAATATGGAATTCTGATTTAGAGCAAATGCAGTGTTTTTTGTTTGTTTGTTTTCCCACTCTCTTTAGGATTTTTTTTAATATTATTATGCAATTGAACAAATAACATCCATGCCTACAAATGTGATTGAATATTTTTTCAATTGCAAAAAGTTATACATTTCTTATTTACAGAAATGTTCTACTAGTATGTGTCTCAATCTGGCTGGCTGTTTAGATGCCAATGAAGAAAATTAAGGATTCCAGAAACTACCCTGACAAATATACAAGATGAAATCTATGAGACGATGCAAGTTCACAACCAAATGGTTAAATTTATAATTTTTTTTTCTAGTTATGTGTTTTTCTAGTTAAATGGCTTTCTGTTAAATGTGTGATCCAGAATTATGTATAAAATTAACAAATCAACTGCTCTGAGAGAAGCATGGAAGCATAAATATTTCTTTGCGAGCATAATGTTCTCAACAGGGCTTTTGCATGATATGCTTTAATTTTGGTTACCATCTGCAAAATAGATTTCAATATTAGAGTTGTGAAATATGAAATGTCTGTTGCTTTACTTTCTATAGACTATGAAGAGGTCAAATGTTAATTAAGGACTCATCTTATGAACCATATGAAGATACAGTTTCAGAATTCAGGCAGTAGAAGTACAAGTTCCCAGAAAGCAGTATGGGAAGATCTTTACCTGGATCTTCTGAGTTTTATTGGATTTCTTGTGTATACTGTTCTCAGGCTTAAAAAAGAAGTGGTGATAGTAGGGCTTCCAAGAAGGTTACACTATTTCTATCAAGTGTCTCTAATGGATGATTTTTTTTTATAAACGACAAGTTTGGAAGGTACAATTTGCAGCATAGTGTTGAGGTACTGTAAAGGTCATTTTGAATTCAAGATGCTTCACAAGCAGCTACATTTATAAGTCATGATCTGCATCTAGTAATATTCTCCACAAAAGAGCTCATTCAGTATTCTTACCATCATAGCTTTAAAGCCTTCTATCCTCTGAGGATATTGATGAGACACAGCATATTCAAACTTCAGAACTATTGGAGATGAATTACACACTCCCATAAATGTATTAACTACAGCTACATATATTGCCAATCTATCACATTGAATTAAATAAATGGAGAATTTACTGCAGCTTACACAGAAATAAAAGCACAGTCTATTAAATCAACCTTATTCTGAATCAGGTACATAACCTATCTAATCAGATACTTAATATATTGAATTAAAATCACTGTACCTGCTGCATGGAATTCATCACACATTGAACAAAATACACCATCCAAAAAGCATATTGATATTAAACTTAATCGTGTTGAACAGCTATATAATTTACTGAAGTAAATAAATTGGGTCGATACACTAGTCACAGAACCTAGCATATCAGATCACAAACAAACAAAAAGCTAAGATGTTTTGAAAGAATTTGACATGCATTATGTTTTAGGTCTTGGTAAAGTATGGTGTTTAAATGGACTAAGTTTTCCAGAATGTTGGGATATTTTTTTTTTTAAGAGTTATTGAATAAATTACCTACTACTTTATGTATCACACTCAAACAGGATCTACTATCATTCCTAGATATCCAATGCCTCCAATTATAAAATGAATGATAAATCAAAGATTTCTCTGAACTTCATATCAAAAAATATTCCCTGAGAAAGTCTACAGCAAGTATTATTTTTCTCATCTAAGTGCTAGATGAGAAAAAAAATCTTATTTTAGAGATTTTTAAGAAATAGTTACATATTTAAGCTCTTACTTCAAATTTAATGTGATACAGACCTGAAATCTTTCCTAATATTACTTTCCAAAGGCCAGGCACCAGTTATTTAAAAATAATAAAAAAATCTAAAGATAAGCAGTATGAAATCAAACCTTCCTTCATTAAATTTAATTGTATTTCTGCCAATTACACTGTTTTCTGTATATTAAATTCATAATCTATTTCATAATCAATTTTTATTCATAATCAACTATTACAAGGTATAATTTTATAATAATCACTTTTGGAACAAAGATACATCTGAATTAATTTAAACATTTTATGATACATTTAATATTCTTCAACTATAAATATATATATAAATAAATATACACATATATTAGTAATGGCTTACCTCACAAAAAGACATTTTGTTTCCATATAATATCAATACTCTTGCTGCAAAAATAAGAATGCACATCTGTTGAGGTCTAAAATGTATTTGTGCCCATTTTAGAGACAAAAATAAGTTATTCATAAAGCAAATATATGTTTTTGAATACTTTGCCCTTGCAAGAACACTCTAAGTAATGTATGTAAAACTAAATGAAGATTTTTTTTAAGATTCTCTAATACTTGAAGTAAGCATCTTGTTGATGCTCTGTTTCATACAGAAACTCCATTCCTTTATAACTACACTTAAAATTGAGAGAGTGAGAATTTCACCTGTACACTAATTCAGTAACTAAAACATTTACCCAAGAGCTGTGGAGATTCATTTCCTTTGAGCTGCGAAGTTATTCTTTTTATCACACAACAAATACTTCTGCTTCATCTAAATGGAATGATTTCAGCCAACATACAGAGAAGATCAAATCTTTTTTCTTTTTTTGTTTGTTTGTTTGTTTTTGTTTTTTACTATAGCACCAGGAGAGAATACTATATGATAGTACTATAGCACTATAAGCATTATCCATAAGCATTACTTTCTACAGGGAATAAAAAATATGCTAAAATCCTGTCCAAGTTTTTCAGCCTACAGGTAATGCCCCTGAACAGGAAATGATACTGTTACTCATTCAACGTTTTCAACACTTACCTGAAAAATAAGGTGGTTGTCTTTGAAAGCATTAACAAATCCTGGGGTGTCAATATATGGACAGATAACAACTTTGCAGAAAGCTTTTATTCTTAATTCCCCTTGCCTGAGGAACAATAGATCAGCTGGAGTCTTTCACCCACTAAAGCATCATTTATAATGCAAACCAGCAATCAATAACAAAAGCAGATGTTTTATGAAAACTTTTCTTGCTTTCTCAGCTTTAGTCCTTTTAACCCATGCTGAGAAGTTAAAATAAGAAAGAAGAACATTATTGATGTAAAGGGCAAAGCTAAGGATGAAAAAGTTATGTCAGAAACAGAAAAGGTGAACTACTTTTCACAAAGAAACTTATATTGAGTTTCTCAATTCAGTAGATTGAACTCAACAATCCTGTAATTCAGTAAATTGGGCTGCTTTCATGCAAGGTTCAGAGTTGCTGTGTTTTTGAAGAAAATACATTTGCATCCTTACAGGCAGTCAAAAAGACTTTAGAAAGTTATCTAGTAAAAATGTCATTAGTAAAAACACTGGTGTGCCCATAATCTTTAATTTCTAATGAAATGCTTTGCAGAAACCAGATGAAGCAGCAGTCTGTGGTGCCTATAACTTATTTTGTAACCAGTTCCCACATAATACATTTATAGAAGCTTTTTGTTGCCCCACACTATCCTACTGCTTTCAAGAAAATCAGTAACGTTGCCAGTGACAAGAAAGGAGATGTTTAAATTTTCAGTAGGAGTCCTGTTTTCAGAATTATATTTCTGAGCAATGAGTTTGCTATAGATTGCTGCTGCATGGTATGCAGTGTTTTAACATACAAAGACTTTGCTCTGTTCTTTCCTAGAAATTTACTTTGTATTTTTACATATATAAGGATTAAAAATAAGCTTGATACCAAAATACGATGCACAAGGCAGAACTCTGCGTGTAACCCTGCTGATGTTATTGGTGTTCCTTGTAGCTTGGGGGCCGCTTTCATGTATATCTCACAGAAGGAGGCGTAGAACCATTAATTGCAACTGAAATTGGGTGAAACACTTAATTGCTTTGCCTTATTAGTAGATTGGATTAAAAGGAGTCTTACATATATATATATATATTTTATTATTATTATTATTATTATTTTTTTTTTTACAAATTTATTAAACAAAAGCTAGTAACCTGGATCGAAGCGAATATTCAGACATTGACTAGGGGCAGGACCCTGGAAACACTTTTACAACAGGATCATCTTTTTAAGTGAAATGTGGAAGCAAAGAAGAGACAAAAGGGATAAAAGTTTCTGAAACAGTCATGTTCTGAAAATGTTAGTCCACAACATGTTAAATGTCTAAGAGCTTAATTTATCAGAGAAATTATTCTGATAAATCTATTCTCTTTTCATGCCATATTACCAAGAAAAGGAGAAAAAAAAAATCCATTAAAAGAGAAGGAATGACCAGATATTCTTGATAAATGGTCTCTAAATTTGGCATATACTGATGCATCGTGAAAAGGGAGGTAAACATTACAATCATAACGGAAAGTTTGTGAACAGGTTACAAGGAAATATGCAGAATAAAATCTGCACAAATTGTAAACATTAACCAAATATACCTCATTATAAATCAAATGAAAATTCTTTGTTTACTGAAAAATATGTCAAACCACCTCAAGTTCCAAAAATATGTAGAAACTTTATATGTATCCATAATATTATGTCATTGTCAGTAAAATATATGAACAAAAAATTTGAGACCCAATGATAGATATAAAAGAAAAAATTCTCAATATTATCTATGTTTACAATATTAGGATATATGTACACATGATTTGTTTCATTTTACTCTGACCTTAAAAATACTTAAATTCAAAACAAACAATATTCCTTAGGGAACCATTAAAACTGTAACTTTATATAATTGCAAATTTATCTTCAATTCACTCATATATCTGTATATATCTATGTAAATATATATAAATGCACACACATTATTTAAGGAAAGACTCAGAAAGGCCAAATTCTTCTCTTTATCAAGCACAAAGCAAAAGTAGAATTTATATCAGAAAACTCTAAATGGACTTGAATTTTCACAGAAATGTCAATCAAATTATTCTTTCACTTTTTGCTGATGATATTTTGTGCTGGCAGCATGTGTGCTTTGGTTATTTGCCATGTGGGTCACCCAATCCTGGGAGGGGTAGAGTGCTGATCTTTGGTCCAGTCTGAGTCCCAGGAAGGCAGCCAGTTTCTGCAGAGGTAGGAGTCCCATTTGTAAGATAAAACCCAGTAAGATATGAAGTCATTTTGCATGAATCAAAAAATTCCTGCATCTTGCCTGTACCTATGACATCATCACAGTCCTCTACTTAAAATGTCTGCCTGCATATTACTGGTGGAACAAGATGATGCTACTAGAGAAAGCAATATTGAGAGTTAACCGAAGCAGCATGTGCTGCACAGCTTTGATTCTTGAAAGACTTAAATGATTTCAGGATTTCATAAAGTAAATTTCATGATTTCATAAAGTAAATACATTAGTATATAACATAAATTTGTTTATGATGAGTTAATATCTTTAATAACTTTGATAGAGGATGATTTGTGGAGAAGATTAGCTTCGCTGCACCCGCTTGAGCAGCCTCGATAAGAGGCAAGGAAAGATGGGCTTATCGTGAGGCTGCATTTGACCCATCCATAGGGGAAGCAGCTCTGCAAGGCTCAAGATGCAATCAGCATTAAATGAGAAGAAACTGAGAACAGCCAGCCCGTACATCACACTATGTTGGCAAAGAGCAATTGCTACCTGGGCTGTTCACAAGAGGGCATGGCCTCCAACCTCACAGCATTTCACACAGTGAGTGAGGGACACAGAGGGTGTCCTTTAATATCAAGCACTGTTGCCTTTGCACAGGCACTCTTTCTAGCCTTATTTTGTCTGATTTCAGGTCCTGGACAGGGCTGTGTTTAAGCACTTGGAACAGATGAATTTCAACCCAACAGAACGCATCTGTTGAACACAACACAAGAAGCTGCTTTCCCAATCACAAATTGTAACATACTTTGTCATCTGCTTTTCTCATGCTTGCAAACATTATTAGATACAGCCTATCTACTTAGCTTACGAAACAGGAGTAGAAAATGCAGAGGAAAAAAGTTTTTTTAAAAAAAAACGACTTCTTGACTTTCCCTGTAGGAATAATCTGTGTCATTTTTAATTTCATCCAGGCTGAACAGATAACATTAAATGGTCAAGTGCTCTGTTAGAGTAGTCTAGGAAAAATTTAGAAATGCATTTACTTTTGTAGACTACATTCAGGACATATTCAAGATTGGCCATTAGGTCTTCAATACCTTTTTCTAGAGTGATATTTGACGGCTGCATTTTTTACTTTTAGGTTGGTGAGATGGGTCACAGAAAATAGTCTTAAATCATACATAAATATTATATTATTCAAATAGTACACATACATTTTAATAAGCAGCTAATCAAAAATGGTTGTAAGGCATTTTGCAGACCCTTTGGGAAAGATGAAGCATGGTTCATTAAAACGATGGGAAAAAAAATCTGTATTTAAATCTGTTTGATGCCAAGGATTTAATCATAGAGAAGAGCCTTTTCTTACGTTTGTATGACAATGTTACAAAAAATATATAGAGAGAAAATTTAATTTGGTCTCCAGATACACATTTATCTATTAAGACATGCATTAATATATCTTTCTATATTTAACCAACCCATGATCTGCATTTACTGTTTGAAACAGCTGTATCATTGGCTTTATAAAATTAATAAAAGAAGGAAAAAGAAAGAAAACAATAATTTTAAGCTAAATATAAAGTTTTGGGAACAAGGACTTCTATATGCACAAATAATATGCAGGCATACAGAAATACTTTTATTAAATTAAGATGAATTTTTCACTTTTTACTCCTGAACCTCTGGGAAGAGCAGGGAAAGAGATGCCTGAATTCAGGCTCAATTTGGTATTTGTTGAAAAAAATGAGGGTAAAACAGGCTCTTAACAAAAAAGGGAATAAAGCATGACTGAAATGTATTTTGTATAGGATATCAGGTCTCTCTACATTGAGATGGTTTGAAGCAATTAGGCTCAAGCTCTGAAATCAAATACTATGGTTATTTTTTTATTTTATTTTATTTTATTTTGATAACTCATCACCTTGTCTTTATCTCTTTTCTCTGTCTTTTCCTGGTATAATTACCAATAGTTATAAACTTACCACCAGTCTTCAAAAATGGAAGACAACACAAATCTCTACAAATTCATACAAAGTTGTTTGAATAAAGTCTTAGAAAAAATAATACAGACTATGAGGAGAACCCTTATCTTGTGGCTAAGAAGTGGTATTTGAAAGCAGGTGAGTCATTACCTGTGAGGAATGAAATGGCAGCAGCTGTTGGAGGAACTTTCACATGAAAAAAATCTTCATCTGGATCTCTTCCAGGTCAGGATGCAAAACCTGGTTACGTTTCTGTTTACTTCCCGCAGAGTGCTGAGATTAAGGCTCTTTCCTTAGAGATTTAGCATGAACGCTTATCAGCGCTCTTTGCTGAAGTTCTCCAGGGTTTTTTGTGGGATTTGCTCATTCAGACTTAGAGTATAACATGTAAATTTATTCTTGTTTCCTCAAATACCCTGTTTATATTGACAGTGCTGAACAAGGTTTTATATGTCTTTCTCAGTTCCTGATCAATTACATTTTACTGTGATAAGCTGGAAACATCTAAGCCTCCTTAGTACTACTTAAATATGCACTTAAATATACACTCATATGCATTATATTAAAAGGCAAGGTGAAGTGCCTGGGCTCATCATTAACACCTGCAAAAGCACAAGAAGTGCCATTTGAAAACAGAAAATGTATTAAAGTAAACATGCAACTAATCAAAGGAACTTAGTAAAGAATATAAGAAATTTGCTGCAGGAATTCCAGAGAACAAAAGACAGAGCTTAAACCAGTAAAAAAGACTGTCAAATTCTTCTCTCCCTTAGCAGCATCTCTCCCTTAGATGCTGCTAAGATGGCAGCATCATGTAGGATCCTGTGCAAAGCATCAAGCAGGTTAGGGATGATTTGAGGGAGCCTGCTGTAATTCTTACTCCAACATTGGCTTGCAATGTGATGTTGGACTACCACTTTATGACTCATTTACAAATGAGATGTGTATTTTTCTGTTGTTTTATTTTTCACTATACTTTGAAAAGTATAGTGAAAAATAAAATATCATTATTATTATGATTTCCTTTACTAAGCATCTTCAAAAGACAAAGAAATAAGAGGAGTATTTCCTTTCCTAATTTTCTGATTTCTTTCCTGAGAACTCAAATATGGATCATGTAGCTAAAAGTAATACTCTAAGAATGGAGCTGAAAAAAAAACAAAGGTTCATAATTAGCACAATATGTTAGCACAATACTTTCTTTCTGGTGAGGTAACACTAGCATAAAAGAAAAAAAAATCTTTTTCTAAGTAATTTTATTTCACTATAGAAATTTATAAAACCATTTGCTCCCTCGTTAAAGCCATTCCCTATATACTAAGTCTTTTGGCAATACTGGTGTCCAGAAAGTGGAAACTATGCCAGGCCCTGGCTTCAGATGCAGATGTTAGCAGCATTTTGATTTCTTCCAGGGGCAAAACCCAGACGGACAACTTTTTTTTTTTTATGACCTTCCTTCTCTGAGAAGAACATCAGGCAAAAAGAATGGGAAATTATGCATTAATGGTAACCAATTAGTCTGAAAATATAAGTTCATATTGAAGCTGAGGAAAAAAAAATACATTTTTTTTCCTTCTATAAAAAAGATGAAAATTTATGTTAAACTGAAATGATTTGAGAATTATTGTTTTTATTCTAAATCGCTTTATTAAAATTAAATATATTTGAAAGACGATTATATAAAAAGTGGTTTTTTGTTGGTTTTTGGTGTTTGTTTGTTTGTTTTTTAGAAACATTAGTATTTGTCTTAAGAGAAATAAAAGCAAGACACTGTCCCTTTTTTCATTTTCAGGAGTTTTTTTTTTTTATTTATTTTCTGCAAGTTGTATATGAACAGCTATCTATTAAAGGAATGATAACTTAAAAGAGGCTACTAACTGAACATTAGGTGACTAGTTCAAGTAGTACTTACATGCACCCAAAGAGGGAAAATTTCCTTATCTGATCAGAAATGAAGTTGTCGCAAAAGCTTTATAAGGGCAACACTGGTAATATTCTGTGTAAGAGTCTCTACAAAGACTAACAATAAATAAAGAAGAGTAAAGAAGAAACTGCACTAAATTCCAGAAGAGGTAGAATTTGGACAGGGACAGTGGAGTGAAACCTTTGAAGCAGATCTACATCTTGTGTGTTCTTGTATGCAAACAACACTCAATGTTTTCTATTCCCAATGTGCTCTATAAAGTCAATGAACTGCAGATTTTTTGATGTGCCCCAGGATAATGTGATTAAAATTAACATTACGTAAGGGACTTAAACCTGTCAGGAAATCAGAAGGGACTGGAAGGAATT
Source organism: Anas acuta (assembly GCF_963932015.1). Lineage (NCBI taxonomy): Eukaryota > Metazoa > Chordata > Aves > Anseriformes > Anatidae > Anas > Anas acuta. Next base: position 38,348,520 of record NC_088982.1, read on the forward strand.
TCTGAGAAAAAGAAAATGATCAAGATTTTTATTTTAGTCTGTTTCATTCTAACTGATTAGCTTTCCATGTTGTTTGGCTGTACTGCCGTCAGAGATACAGTGAACTGCTGCTCCTGTATGTTGAGTTAACCTTTGGTATCATGTGATGACAGAGGAATGTTCTTTTGCAATCAAAGAGTTTGCAAAGACTTGGGTTATCAGGAAAAGCCACACTTTTCTGCATATTGCTCAGAAGTGGACATTTTAATCAGATGACAGTTTTCTATCCCAAATATTTGGATAGAAACAACAGTTTCTTCATCTGGTAGCTTGGATGATATACTCGTTTGTATATGCTGCATAAAAGTTATGTTTGCATGTTTATACAAACACCACACCATTGTTACGGTTTGTCTTTCCTACTGAGTGTTCTCTCTCTTTTTTTTTTTTTTCTTCTGATTGACAAGCTTATTTATACCTGATGTAAATATGTAGTATTCATTTTGCATACAGTAAGTTGCATTTGCAGTGTAAATTAACAAGAGAGTTATCATGACAATAAATATAGACTGTTCAGGTGACTGACAAGATTCACTTCCTGGCTGATTCTGCTCCTACCGTGGCTTTTGCTAATCTGCTCAGTAAAGCACTCTGTCATCAAATGAGCAGTTGCCTGTTTGTTTGATTCACTCCTTGGTTCATCTGTGAGAAAATTAAACAGAAACAGTCAAAAGGAAAAACATTTTAGGGTTACCTTAGAGAGTTTTCTTTGGTTAAACTGTTGGCAAGGAAAAAGCTTTTCTTCTCAAGTACTCTCATTCCCAGGAGGACCATTAACACACAAGTCCATTCACACAGGAGAATTCTGCACTGGTTTCTGTCCTTTGACTCCCTGCCAATAACAATCCAGTCCCACTGAAAGGAGTTTAATCTGGTCTGGTCCCAACTAATTTCCATTCCCATTCAGCTCATTCATTTCACAGCCAAGCCTCACATCTACACTTTGTCTGTGTCTTGACTATGAACACTCAGCAGTTAGTAAGGATCTATCACAATTTTGTAAGTAGGAAGCAGAAGTCAGAGAGGGAATTGTGGAGGGCTCTAAGCCCTGCAATCACTCTTGCAAACAATTAATTTTATAAGTATGAAGAATGGCCATGACTGTGATGAAATACATTACTTGTCCACCTTTCATAAATACTGTGTATTTGTGCACACCCAGATTGTTTCACTTATCACTTACATGTATTATTGTTTCAGTGTTGCTTCAGTGGCAATGACAAGTGGTTTTAGAGCTAGTATATTCTTAAACTTAAAAGTAGAAGGACTGTACAGGAATCGTTCCCACAGGGAATCAGGGCACAAGGTCACTAAATTTTGGCTCATTTATTACTTATTTTCTCTGTAGCCCAGAACAACATGTGGTATTTGTTGATAAATACTGTAGAAAAGTGAACAATTGCAACAAAGACAAATTGTCACTAGTCACAAAAGAAGTTCCTATTTATTTTATAACATAAGTATTGTTCAAACTCTCCTAAAAAAATCCTCAACAAATTATAAGAAAACTAGTGAAAACAAGATGACACATTTACTTTTGTTCCACTGATGTGTAGAAGCTTATACAGGGTCATTACCTCAGCGTATGAAGAAAAGGCTTCACTTGCAGAAGATGGTCTTGAATGGAAACCATTTAATTTCAGGGATGTAGCACAGTATCCAGTATTATTAGGATTGATCTTCTCTACAAATATCAATAATGTTGATTTAAGAAATGTGTTGAACTATGATGAAACCTAAAATGGAAGCAGACAATCGATATGAAAAGGATAAAACAAAACATATAAATAAATAGATATAACACGCTGAAGAAAGCAGAAACATGGGCAGCTGTATGCTTTAAATGGATTTTATACAATATTGTTAAACATTTTTACTATACTTTCATGTAAACGATATGTTAGAAATTTGGTGTTTCTTGTGGTAGAGATATCTATTCATTTGTACTAGCAAATGGAAGTCAAAATCAAAATAAATGGCAGTTTCTGGATCGGCCTGTCAGTTTCAAAAATACTCCCTTATTTCACTGAAATTTTATATAACTGCTAGGAAAGTGAATTACTTTGTTATTGAAGGCTGCATTTCATTACTCCATTAAAGCTTTTATGTATTTGCAACAGTATGTGTCTCTGATTCTATTGTTATTTCTCCTAACCACCCCAAATGAAAATAACCCTTTTGATTGCTATTGGTGAGGCATCTGTGCTTCATTCAGAGTTAAAAAAAAAAAAAAAAAAATTAATACACCGATTGTCTTCTCTATTTCTAACAATAGAATAAAACAGTAATTGATATATATGTAAAGTACAAACGTTTTCTGCCAGGTATAGGTCCCAACTTTACCTATATAATTGCCAAGTACAGATTGCTGGAAGATGTTAAGAACAATTTTTCTATCAAAATTTTCAGAGTGACAGCATTCAGTAATGCGTTAAGGAAACTTCACAGTATTATTTTTAAGTAGTATGAATTATTTTCTGGCAAATCAAAGTTTTAATTACCTTTGATATATAATGATTTCAGAGACCTCTTCCTGTTTTCATCACAGCAGAAGCAGGTGAAACAGCCTACTAAAGACAGGTAAGCATTCATTCATTACATGTTTAAGAAGACTTTTAGAGGGAATTTCGCTTGCTGTTGAAGGGTTGAAACAAGCTTACACTACAAGACAAATTTACATTAATGATTTGTTCATTTCTTGAAGCAGCAGTATGAGAGGAGAAGACACTTCAAGGTAAAGTTCCCCGTAAACTCTGACTTCTAGGCAGAGTCTGGCTTCCAGACCCCTGTGGTTTAGGTCCCAGCTATGGAACGCTAGAAGAAAATGAAGACTCGGACTGACAGTAAGAACAAAGATATTGCTGCTTGTTGAGTATTGTTTAACAATCATAAGAGAAGCTTAGGAATTACAGAGCAAAAGTTGTTTGTTTTTTTCTTCATATATTTTCTAATTATATTAAAGAATCAAGTAAACTTAAGAAAGACATTTCAAATCATATATGGAAATAATGCAGTGATGTCAGATCAGATCTGTTTATGCAGAAATGGTATGAAAATCCCAAACACTTCCTCTGTAGAAAGATAGTAATAAAATAAATGCACAAGTGATTCGAAGAAATGTATGTTTAGAGACATTAATAAATGAAACCTCAGAAAGCTGTATCTTGAGAAAAGGTATCATTCAGTTTTGTAAGAAAATAATTCATTGTCTTCTGGAAGAAATACAGAACTCTTAATTAACAGTGTTTACTCAAAAGAAGTATTAAGAAAGGAAACAAGAACTGAAATGGAATCATTATGTCTATGGAATAAGATTAGAAGCTGAAGTATTAGAAATCTGTAAGGCAAATTTGCAATGTGTGATGATCAGAGTGTATTTGGGAGAGAAAGGGAGAAAAGTGCTGGAAAGGGAAATTTATGGAATGATAGAACAATGAACTTCAATGGAACAAAATCAGCCCAGTCAGTGGTCTGTTAAATTTAACTCTGATTGAATCCTTTTCATTTATATTCATGGTCTCTCAGACTTTATTTATTGGTACCATAACATATTTCAGGATATCACCCTAAAAATGAGGTGAAGAAATAGAGTAAATCTAATAAGAGCAAATATGAAAGATTGTGGATGCCAAGTGTCTGGCGCAACTAAAAGGTTGTTAAACAGCGACTTAATGGACAGCAGAAGAGTAATTCTCACACAATCACAGGCTTTTATACGGTAATCACCTTGACTTGATCCATCCTGGATACTACAAAGACTACATCCATTATAGCCAGCACCTGTACACAGACTGTACATGGACTAGGACATAGATTATTCCTGGGCACTGGAAAACAAATGACTACACTGAAACTATAAAAATATTCCCTACAATAAAACTATCTCCTTCCAACTAGTATCTTCACAAGCAGTTCTTGTTTCTGTTTCATGAGCCTAAATAATACAGGTTCCATAACCAGTCAGTTTACACATACTCATTTGGGTTTGGCAGCTAGGGAGTTCCATGCCACGTTAATTTCAATACCTGGGAGGGATTCTGGACTTGTTAACACAAATGTAGCCTGAGAGGCTGATTCCAGAATAGCAGCAGCACGTATAGCAGCAGGGTTTAGGCTCTCGTGGGTCTCCCCTTCCTCCAGCAAGCCATGACTCAGATATAATTTTATACTACCAGATAACAGTGAAAAGAACAAGTTTCCTGTGAAGCAGTAAGTATCTTATTTCCTATTCTCCTTTGTATTGACTGACTCCCCGCACATCCAGCGCTGTTTACTTGCTTTTTATACCTTTTATAAATATTTCTCTTATAAATATTACGGCCTGACTGAACAGGGAGTTGTGGCTTGAGCTTAGCAGGAAAAAGAGGGTTTACAGTCTTTGGAAAAAAGGGCGGGCCACTCAGGAAGACTGTAACGATGTTGTGAGGCAGTGCAGGGACAAAATTAGAAAGGCCAAAGCTCATCTGGAGCTCAATCTGGCTACTGCCATCAAAGACAACAAAAAATGTTTTTACAAATACATTAATGCGAAATGGAGGACTAAGGAGAATCTCCAGCCTTTACTGGATGCGGGGGGAGAACTTAGTGGAACTTGTCTTGGACTGGCGTACGCTTCGTTGGGTTAAAAACTGGCTGGATAACCAGGCCCAAAGAGTAGTGGTGAATGGAGTCAAGTCCAGCTGGAGGCCAGTCACTAGTGGCATTCCCCAGGGCTCGGTGCTGGGGCCAGTCCTCTTTAATACCTGTATCGATGATCTGGATGAGGGGATCAAATGCCCCCTCAGAACACAAAATTTCTGTGTTGGCACCAGCCTCTGAGCCATGTGTTTATCGGGTTGGCTTTCCATGTCCTCTCTGCCACCATAGGGATGGATGAAAACACCACCTGTACTCCTGCTCCATCCACTAACCGTCCCAGTCCCCCAAAGTCCTGTTTGATGGTCTTCAGGCTTCTCTCTTCAATGCCATCACTGCCAGCCTGGACTATTAAAAGAGGATAATAATCAGAGGGGCAAACCAGGTTGGGAAGCTTCCTGGCAATGTCCCTGACCCTAGCCCCACGGAAGCAGCAGACTTCCCTACAGGTAGGGTCAGGCCGACAAATGGGTTCCTCTGTTCCCCTGAGAAGGGAGTCGCCCACAACAATCACCCTTCTTTCTGTCTTGGTGGAGGCAGTCCTGAGGCGTGGAGTCGACTTCCTCGCCCTAGGCATCCTCCTGGGTAGACTTTCTAACTCTTCCTCAGCTACCAGTCTCTCAAGCACCAGGGCCTCAAACCTGTTCCATAAAGGGCACCTGGGAAGATGGGGCCGGTGGGGGAGGGCATCATCTGCGATGTCGAGCAGGGACCCGTTTACATTCCTCAACTCCTAGGTCCCTTGCCTCTGCCTGACAGCAACAGGGCAGGGGGTCCACCCCCATTTGGGGTGTCTCACCCCAGTGCCTGCCCTTCAGGCCATGCAGGGAGTCGCTCCACAAGTCTATGTCCTGCTCACACTCCCTGAAATCCCTCAACCTCTCCACCTCCTCCTTAAGTTCTGCCACGAGGCGGACCAGGTCGTCCACCTGCTCGCACCTCACGCACACAGTCTCTTTGCCCCCCGCAGGTGGTAGCAACAGGGTTGGGCACTCCCTGCACCCGGAGACCTGAACTGCCGCAGTTTTGAGCGGGCAGTCGGTCTGGGTGCGTACAGACTTCCTGAAGAGCGCGCTGTGCCTGGTGTACACCATTGGAGCTGAGCTAGCAATAGACCACCGTTAGAGGAGGTGTTCGTATGGGCAGGGGAGAGCGCGCGCTCTGCCCTTCCTGTGCGAACTGCCGCGCTGCTCCCTTCTGACGCGCCACACGCTGTTTGCCCATTCTGGCCGCTCGCACGCCCTAGGGGCAGTTTATGAACGGCCGGGGAGGGGGCGCTGCTGGCTTCGCCTACACCTCGTTCTCCTCCCTCACAAGGGCTGCTGGGTCCTGGCGGCTCCCTCGAGGTGGGCTCGGTGCCGGAAAAATTAGCCCTGCCTGTCCGATATCCCGCTCTGCTGCAGAACGCGTCTGCCCCGGAGCCGATCGCCTCAGCAAGGGGCAAGAATATTGTTTGAAAATTGATCATTAACAGGAAAGGTAATATATTAGGGCCATTAAATATTAGTCTCTTAGAAAAATAATTACAATAATTAGCAAACAATTCCTTTAAAAAATATTGAGAGTCAGTAGAGTATCCTCTACAACTTCTATTTTCACACCACTTAAGACAGTCTGATTTGCATCTCAGCTCTAATTAATGTATACCTTCCCAAACACTCGAGCAGTTAATCTTTTAATAAGTCAAATGAAAAGCATTGTGCCTAGCACGAAAGTTTCTAAAAATCTTATTTCTGCGTTGTACAATTAGGTGCTGAATTTTAAAAATCTCTTAGATACATGGTTATTACAGCTTTCGTAACCTGGTGTCAAAACATGTCCAAGATCATGCTGGAAAGTAAGTGAGAAGCTTCTACTTCCAGTTTAACAGCCTGCGTGCCAATCTTAAAGCTCAATTTCCATTAAAATTACCATAAGTTACTTAAGTAACAGCATTAATAAATAATAACCAGGAAGGATTGTTTTGCTTGTTGTGTATTCTGTAGTATATTTCCTGTTCCTCTAGTCCAGGCACTTTGGGCTACATTACTGAATCTAGGGATACATTTTTATAACTACATCTACAGTAAAATAAAATTTATGTACATTTTAATTCACCTATAAAAAAGTACAGAAGTAATGTATAACATTACTTCATCTGGTTTACTACTAAGATCAGGAATTTAAGAATCTCTTAACACTGTGGCCTTCCCTAACTGTGTATACTGCGAATAGAGGAAGATAAAACTTTTTTCTTTGATAAGCATGAATAGATAGCTTGTTTTGTCCTGTCTATAATACAATTGTGTGAAATAGGTGAGAGAATGTGGATGGCAAAGTTTCAGTGTCCTTTAAAACTGCATCAAACTGGAAAAGAGCCAAGAAGAGTTTTCTAATGAATAAAAGAAACTGAAAATTACAACTATTACAACAATTTCTTGAATATATGTGGATTTCATATACAATATATGAAATGTACATACATGTATATGCTTAACATATTTTTCAATAGAGGTAAAAAATCCTCTGTCTCGTTCCTGTATTTATACTTAATCACACCAATTGCAAAGATGTGAGACACTTCATGCATGTAGTATCAACAGGTTTGTGCATCTGCATGCCTAATATTTATATGTAAGCACTGTTACAGGAGGGAGAATGTTATTTTATGACATTTATCCATTTTTATCAATTTTAATCTAGGTAGAAAAGATCAAAAAGATTTATTTTCATTAATTAGTACATTAGAAACATTTCTATCATACTGTATTTTTAAAAGTTGACCCTGATATCAGTGGATGTTCAGTCCTGACATGTGACATGCTATCACAGTAACATTTTGTTAACCTTCATGTATTTCAGTTTTTACTGAGAATTTAGTAAAACTAGTAATGACATTCCCGCCATCTCAGTCACGTATTCTGCCTGAAATTCTGAAAGATCACTGCAGTTATGATTTGAATGGCTATAATTGACCCAGCATCTAATTTTATTCACAATGAAACCCAAAGGCTATAAATTAGCTTTACAAAAATGCTCATACTTATGGAAACGTGCCTCGGACAACTTGTATGACAATCATTGTTTGTCTTACTAGAAACCTTGGAGTCTCTCCTATAGTATAATATTTTATGGTTCATACACTTAACATATGATATACAAAATTGAGGAATGGGGAAAGAAAAAAAAAGCTAAACGATTCCCCTGTTTCCGATGAAGATCAGAATCTCGGTCTATCAAACTGAATTATCACCTTCCAGATACGTAACTAGCCTGAAAATAACAGACTTCACTTACGTTTCAAGCATGTCCCTTTCTCAGTACCTTCATCTTCTAGAAGAGTATTCTCTATTCTACAGACTCTATATACTTTTAAGTATGTAACACAGAAGCTTATGTACCATTTCCAAGTGAGAGACCACAAACATGATATGAGCATAAGAAGTCATACACATGGATTCTTTTTACATTTGTGAAAATTTCTCCCCATGAAAGGAAGAACAGCCATATTTCTGATTAGGCTGAGCTTCTGTTTGTTGTCTTGGAGAAGGGACGGTCTTTATTTTTACTGATGGTTTATGTTCGTTTATTTTTAACTGGCAGTTGTCTGAAGCTGTTCAGTGTTCTGAGTGTGAAATTAAGGCTCAGAACAGATGGATCAGTGGATAGAATATCAGGAAGTCAATCAAAATATCCCAGTACAAGTATTTTATCCCGTGTCTCTGAGAATCTATGACAAAGCTTCCTCTTGATTTGTTATATTATTTTTTTTATAGTCTTACATCATACAAGCATGTTTCCTTTCATACTGCTGGCATTCATATGCATGCAGCATCAATATTTAATATTCTGGAATATTCCATGTAACTATATTATTTTGTTCCTTTTTTTTAGTAAAACTATTTAAAGACAAAATTACCTTTCAAGCTATGGAATTGTATAGTTGTCATGAATTGTTGCCTGACATACAACTGATCTTTTTCTTCCAACCAGTAAGACTGCTATAGTAGTCCTTCACTTTTTCTATTATATTATTTAAAAATAAAATCTTAAATGATACTATTCTTTCTTTGACATTTTTGGATGGAATGGGCAAAGAGAGACATCCTAATTAAATGCACTCGTTGGTAGCAACTCAACATTTTCACTTCCAGAAATTCTACTAAAAGAGTTCAGATGAAACATGATTCTTAATAAACAGAGACACAAGAGCACTGTAGAGCTGATGGTTCAATATTATTCTTTGAGTTGACACCATTGGGGTGTACTTGAAATGTATTTGATAAAGTAATAGCAATCAAACTGCTACAGTAAACTAATAGATGTAATGAAACTCTATTGGCACCTAGAGACTTTTCAAACTAGAAAGAGACAATAGATTAATTTAGAAATCACTCTTTCATTTCATTAATTCATTACATTCATCTTCTAGCTCTTACAAGAAGTCATGATACAACATATGTGAAAACTACAGGTGAGAGAGCAGGTGAGACCATTAGGAAAGCATTCATCAGTAAATAGAAGAGCTGTTGATTTTTATGAAAGCATCATTACTGATTTTTCACTTCTCTCTCTTATTCCCTCCCTTTTTGTACTTGCACCCTTGTACATTTCTAAATGCTTTATATTGGGGAAAAGTGGGAGGGGGAGAGGGGGAGGAAGGAAGGAGGGAAGAAAAAGATCATGTGATTATTTTTTGCTGAAAAAAATGTGAGAGAGAAGATCTATCAATGTGTTACCAGACCATAATGATTTTTAATGTACAGTACAGTGATGGGATTCTCCTGCCAGCACGACTGATAGCCTGGAAGTCTGCAAAGAGGCATAAACAATTACTACAGATTCAACTGAGCAACTTCAGCTGAGTAGACTCCAACCAAATGCAGAGAAAAAGAGAAACTGTCTAGAAGAGGAAAAACTAGTCCTCAAGGAAACATTTAGATATAAGAAGCAATGACAAAGTTAAGATTACTACATTGTAGCGTGTGATTAATTTTTGATTATAAAAAAAAAAAAAGAACAGAATGACTTTCTAACTGTTACAGAACTGCATCTTTACTGGACCCAGTAGCACCAACTACGGTTCTTTAAATTGAATTTTTATCTCATTTGATCTCAAACGAGCTATAATCCCCCAAGGAATTAGAATGCTTCAGCAAATGTGTGCTCAGGAAATAGCTCCAAAGTGCCACCTGCCAGCAGGAGTAGCAAGTGTCATAGCCAACACTAAAAGCTTAAGCTGGCTAGGTCTTACTGCACTACATGACGGAGCATGATACAGAAAGCAATACAAAATGAACATACAACTGTCAGAAAAATTAGATGCTGCTCCTAGAGACACTGGAAAACATGTGATTGCATGTGATTGATCTGCAGGCCACAGATTCATTGGTAACTGACCTCCTTTGGTCAAGTGCTAATCTAAATGCTTTTTACCTGACTCCAGAAAAGCATCTCCTTGTATTCCTGGCTATCAAGAGGCTGGCCACTCCCATAGTAGGTCTGGCCTTGAGCTCAGAAACCGGAGGGGGAATTTGCCTCATTAAATTGTAAGATACAGCTTTGTTAGCAGTGCAGATCACTCTTGGTGTGGGGGGAGTCCAGTCCAACAGTTTGGTCAGCCACAGAGTTTGAACCCCAACTTTATGTGTGCATATGTTTTGCTAACAGGCTGGGAGATCGTGGTTCATGTAGCTCTAGTTCCAAAAGTTCTGCATCTACTATTTGATGCATCGATTCTTTTGCTTAATAGCTAGCCCTTAAGCCATAATAACTTACAGATATATGCATTTATTCTGCAATAGTCTGAAAGGTCTTTTTAAATATTCATTCTATTCTGCTAAATAAGCAGCCCTCCTTTCCAGGAGGCCTGTGATTAACACTCCTTTCATCTGTCACCACTATACACAGCCTTTGGGAAAGCCTGATCCTCTTGCCACTCTGAAAATGTAACTTGAACCAGAACTTATTTTCAATAGTTCTGCAACTGCCAAGCTTCAAGACTTTAGGCAAATCACTTGACCTTACTGGATCTCACTTTCCTTTCCATTAAAATGGGGATAGTGTCTAGTTTCATAAAGTATGTCACTTTTACAGATTAAAATAAAGTGTTATATGGGAATTTGGTAAATTATTTTACACACAGTGGAATTTTCATCCTCTGAGATGATACCAGTGATAAAGCCATCAACCTGAAACTGCTCCTGACAGCCAAAATCTTATATCAGCATCATGGCTGATTGCCATCTATAGGACCATAAATAAGGGAAGAGACACATTTGTTCTGTCCACTTGACAGAATGATCATCAGCACAGCACTTCCAGGGCTGTGGTGGTGCCTTTTTTTTTTTTTTTTTTTTTTTTAATGAATGTAGTATTTAGCTCAGTGCTATTTTATATAGGTAACACAAGAAAATACAAGAGGTGTATGAGAATTTTCTATTAAAAGCAAGTTGGCAGCAAAATGCAATATTCAGAAATGGCTCTGATAATGTCTGCCAATGATGGTTTAAGATGGTAACCTGTCTATTTGTCTAACTATTCTGAATGCTGTGAGATAACTATTTCAAACTGGCCTCAAATGTAATTGTATGGTAAATTAATAAGTAAAAAGCTGCCTACTGAAGTTTAATAAGTCTGAAGGAAATACACTAAAATTTTCATGTAAAGTAGCCAAATTGTATAAGCAATTGTATTAGTGCACATTAGATGTCATATTTATTACATCAAATCCATGAACATTGTTAATACATTAACATTTAAAAAGGTAGCCCATGGCAAGTCAATTTCACAGCAATTAAAGCTGAAAAACTGGTAATTGACATTTGATAAGTGTGTTAATTGATATCAAGCTTGCAATAGCTAACATGTTAAATGTCAATTAAATCCATGTGTTTTTACAATTAGAATTTATTAATAAAGAATCTAATTACAGAATGTTGGTTATGTCAATTTGTGTTAATTATGCAACAACTAAATTTATAGCTGAAAAATTCCTTCAGACCTCAGCGGCACTTAAAAAAAATCCATATTTTTTAATATTTTGCATTCAACATGTCTGTTTTTTGCTCTACTAGCTGTAGCAGATGGGGAAAAAATTTTAGATTGATAGTTTAGTATAT